>NC_044404.1:0-1460625 GCF_006542625.1 Nomascus leucogenys
TAGATCGCATACCCCTCTGAATGTCCACTTGCAGTTCCTACAGAGAGAGTGATTCAAAACGCTTCAATCAAAAGTAAGTTTCAACTCTGTTAGTTGAATGCACAGATCAGAAAGTAGTTTCACAGAATGCATTTGTGTAGTTTTTATTTGAAGATATTCCTTTTGCCACGACAGGGGGAGTAGGGCTCCAAATATCCACTTTCAGTTTCTACAGAAATAGCGTTTCAAAACTCCGCAATCAAAAGTAAGTTTCAAATCTGTTAGTTGAATGCACAGATCAGAAAGAAGGTTCACAGAATGCTTCCGTATAATTTTTATTTGACGTTATTCCTTTTTCCACAATAGGTTGCGAAGCACTCCAAATGTCCATTTGCAGTTTCCACAGAAAGAGTGTTTCAAAACTCCTCAATCAAAAGTAAGTTTCAACTCTGTTAGTTGAATGCAAAGATCAGAAAGAAGTTTCAGAGAATGCTTCTCTGTAGTTTTTATTTGAAGATATTACTTTTTCCTCAATAGGCCACATAGCGCTCCAAATATCCACTTGCAGTTTCTACAGAAAGATTGTTTCAAAACTCCTCAATCAAAAGTAAGTTTCAACTCTCTTAGTTGAATACACAGATCAGAAAATAGTTTCACAGAATGCTTCTGTGTTGTTTTTATTTGAAGATATTCCTTTTTCCACGATAGGACTCTTAGCGCTCCAAATGTCCACTTCCAGTTTCTACAGAAAGATTGTTTCAAAACTCTCCAATCAAAAGTAAGGTTCAACCCTGTTAGTTGAATGCACAGATGAGAAAGAAGTTTAATGGAATGCTTCTGTGTAGTTTTTAATTGAAGATATTCCTTTTTCCTCGATATGCCGCGTAGCGCTCCAAATGTCCAATTGCTGTTTCTACAGAAAGAGTGTTTCAAACTCCTCAATCAAAAGTAGCGTTCAACGCTGTTAGTTGAGTGCACATATCAGAAAGAAGTTTTGCAGAATTCTTCTGTTTAGTTTTATTTGAAGATATTCCGTATTCCACTATAGGCCCCTTAGCGCTCTGAATGTGTAATTGCAATTTGTACAGAAAGCGTGTTTCAAAACTCCTCATCAAAAGTAAGTTTGAGCTCTGCTAGTTGAATGCACAGATCAAAAAGAAGTCTCTCAGAATGCTTCTGGGTAGTTTTTATTTGAAGATATTCCTTTTTCTACTATAGGCCCCTTAGCGCTCCGAATGTCTGCTTGCAGTTTCCACAGAAAGAAAGTTTCAGAACTTCTCAATCAAAAGTAAGGTTCAAATCTGGTAGTTGAATGCACAGATCAGAAAGAAGTTTCCAGGAATGCTTCTGTGTAGTTTCTATTTGAAGATATTCCTTTTTCCACTATAGGACCCTTAGCGCTCCAAATGTCCACGTGCAGTTTCTACGGAAAGAGTGTTTCAGAACTGCTCAATCAAAAGTAATTTTCAACTCTGCTAGATGAATGCACAGATCAGAAAGACGTTTCACATAATGCTTCTGTGTAGTTTTTATTGGAAGATATTTCTTTTTCAACTATAGACCTCTTAGCGCTCCGAGTTTCCGCTTGCAGTTTCTACAGAAAGAGAGTTTCAGAACTTCTGAATCAAAAGTAAGGTTCAACTCTGATAGTTGAACGCACAGATCAGAAAGAAGTTTCGCAGAATGCTTCTGTGTAGTTTTTATTTGAAGTTATTCCCTATTCCACTATAGGCCCCTTAGCGCTCCGAATGTCCACCTGCAGTTTCTACAGAAAGAGAGTTTCAGAACTTCTCAATCAAAAGTAAGGTTCAACTCTGCTAATTGAATGCACAGATCAGAAACAAGTCTCTCAGAATGCTTCTCTGTAGTTTTTATTGGAAGATATTAATTTTTCCATCATAGGTCCCTTTGCTCTCCAAATGTCCTCTTGCAGTTTCTACAGAAAGAGATTTTCAGAACTTCTAAATCAAAAGTAAGGTTCAACTCTGTTAGTTGAATGCACAGAACAGAAAGAAGTTTTGCAGAATCCTTCTGTGTAGTTTTTATTTGAAGATATTCCATTTTCCACTATAGGACCCTTAGCGCTCCGAATGTCCACTTGCAGGTTCTACAGAAAGTGTGTTTCAGAACTCCTCAATCAAAAGTAAGGTTCGAATCTGCTAGCTGAATGCACGGATTGGAAAGGAGTTTCGCAGAATGCTTCAATGTAGTTTTTATTTGAAGATATTCCTTTTTCCACAATAGGACCCTAAGCGCTCCGAATTTCTGCTTGCAGTTTCTACAGAAAGAGTGTTTCAGAACTCCTCAATCAATAGTAAAGTTCAACTCTGCAGGTTAAATGCACAGATCAGAAAGTAGTTTCACAGAATGCTTCTGTGTAGTTTTCGTTTCAAGATATGCCTTTTCCACTATTGGCCCCTTAGCGCTCCGAATGTCGGCTTGCAGTTCCTACGGAAAGAGTGTTTCAAAACTCCTCAATCAAAAGTAAGGTTCAACTCTGCTAGTTGAATGCACAGATCAGAAATAAGTTTCACAGAATGCTTCTGTGAAGTTTTTATTTGAAGATATTCCTTTTTCCACTATAGGCCCCATAGTGAACCGAAGGTCCATTTGCAGTTTCCTCAGAAACAGTGTTTCAGAACTGCTCAATCAAAAGTAAGGTTCAACTCTGCTAGTTGAATGCACAGATCAGAAAGAAGTTTCATAGAATGCTTCTGTGTAGTTTTTATTTGAAGATAATCCTTTTTCCACTATAGGGCCCTTAGTGCTCCCAATGTCCACTCGCAGTTTCTACAGAAAGAGTGTTTCAAAACTCCCCAATCAAAAGTAGTGTTGAACTCTGCTAGTTGAATGCACAGATCAGAAAGAAGTCTCTCAGAATGCTTCTCTGCAGTTTTTATTTGAAGATATTCCTTTTCCACTATAGGTCACTTAGCCCTCCGAATGTCCGCTTGCAGTTTCTACAGAAAGAGAGTTTCAGAGCTTCTCAATCAAAAGTAAGGTTCAACTCTGTTAGTTGAGTGCACAGATCTGAAAGAAGTTTCACATAATGCTTCTGTGTAGTTTACATTTGAAGATATTCCTTTTTCCACTGTAGTCCCCTAAGCCCTCGGAATGTCCGCTTGCAGTTTCTACAGAAAGAGAGTTTCAGAACTTCTCAATCATAAGTAAGTTTCAACTCTGTTATTTGAATGCACAGATCAGAAAGAATTTTCACAGAATTCTTCTGTGTAATTTTTATGTGAAGTTATTCCTTTTTCCACTATAGGCCTCTTATCGCTCCAAATGTCCGCTTGCATTTTCTACAGAAAGAGAGTTTCAGAACCTCTCAATCAAAGGTAAGGTTCAACTCTGTCAGTTGAATGCACAGATCAGAAAGAAGTTCCGCAGAATGCTTCTGTGTAGTTTTTATTTGAAGATATTCCTTTTTCCACTGTAGGAACCTTAACACTATGATTGTCCGTTGCAGTTTCTACCAAAAGAGTGTTTCAGAACTGCTCAATCAAAAGTAAGGTTCAAATCTGCTATTTGAATGCACAGATCAATAAGAAGTTTCCCAGAATTCTTCTGTGGAGTTTTTATTTGCAGCAGTTTCTTTTTCCACTATAGGCCCCATAGTGCTCTGAATGTCTGCTTACAGTTTCTACAGACAGAGTGATTCTGAACTTCTCAATCAAAAGTAAGGTTCAACACTGTTAGTTGAATGCACAGATGACAAAGAAGTTTCACAGAATGCTTCTGTGTAGTTTTTATTTGCAGATATTCCTTTTTCCGCTATAGGACCCTTGGCGCTCCGAATCTCCACTTGAAGATTCCACAGAAAATGTGTGTCAAAACTACTCAATCAAAAGTATGGTTCAACTCTGCCAGTTGACTGCACAGAATAGAAAGAAGTTTCGCAGAATGATTCTGTGTAGTTTTTATTGACGATATTCCTTTTTCCACTATAGGCCCCTTAGCGCTCCCAATGTCCGCTTGAAGTTTCTACAGAAAGAGTGTTTCAGAACTGCTCAATAAAACGTAAGGTTCAATTCTGCTAGTTAAATGCACTGATCAGAAAGAAGTTTCGCAGAATACTTCTGTGTAGTTTTTATTATAAAATATTCCTTTATCCTCTGTAGGACCCTTAGCGCTCCGAATGTCCGCTTGCAGTTTCTACAGATAGAGAGTTTCAGATCTTCTCATTCAAAAGCAAGTTTCAACTATGTTAGTTGAATGCACAGATCAGAAAGAAGTTTTGCAGAATGCTTCTCTGTAGTCTTTATTTGAAGATATTCCGTTTTCCACTACAGGCCCTTTAGCACTCCGAATGTCCGCTTGCAGTTACTACAAAAAGACTGTTTCAAAACTCCTGAATCAAAAGTAAGGTTCAAATCTGCAGGGTAAATGCACAGATCAGAAAGGAGTTTCAAGAATGCTTCTATGTAGTTTTTATTTGAAGATATTCCTTTTTCCACTGTAGTCCTCTTAGGGATCCGAATGTCCGCTTTCGGTTTCTACTGAAAGAGAGTGCCAGAACTTCTCAATGAAAGGTAAGGTTCAACTCTGTTAGTTGAATGCACAGATCTGAAAGAAGTTTTGCAGAATCCTTCTGTGTAGTTTTTATTTGAAGATATTCCTTTTTCCATGATAGGCCCCTTAGCGCTCCGAACATCCGATTGCAGTTTCTACAGAGAGAGAGTTTCAGAACTTCTCAATCAAAAGTAAGGTTCAACTCTGCTACGTAAATGCACAGATCAGAAAGAAGTTTTGCAGAATGCTTCAGTGTAGTTTTTATTAGAAGACATTCCTTTTTCCACTACAGGCCCCATAGTGCTCCGAATGTCCGCATGCAATTTCTACAAATGCACAGTTTCAGAACTTCTCAATCAAAACTAAGGTTGAACTTTGTTAGTTGAGAGCACAGATCAGAAAGTAGTTTCGCAGAATGCTTCTGTGTAGTTTTTATTGGAAGAGAGTCCTTTTTCCACTATAGTCCTCTTAGCGCTCCGAATGTCCGCTTGCAGTTTCTACAGAAAGAGTGTTTCAGAACTGCTCAATCAAAAGAAAGGTTCAACTCTTCCAGTTGAATGCACAGATCAGAAAGTAGTTTCACAGAATGCTTCTGTGCAGTTTTTATTTGAAGATATTCCTTTTTCCAGTATAGGCCCCTTAACGCTCCGAACGTCCGCTTGCATTTTCTACAGAAAGAGTGTTTCAGGACTGCTCAATCAAAAGTAAGGATCAACTCTGCTAGTTGAATGCACAGATCAGAAAGAAGTTTCGCAGAATGCTTCTGTGTAGATTTAATTTGAAGATATTCCGTTTTCCACTATAGGCCCCTTAGCGCTCCTACTGTCCGCTTGCAGTTTCTACAAAAAGACTGTTTCAAAACTCCTCAATCAAAAGTAAGGTTCAAATCTGCTAGGTAAATGCACAGATCAGAAAGAAGTTTCGCAGAATACTTCTCTGTAGTTTTTATTTGGAGATATTCCTTTTTCCACTATAGCCCCTTAGCGCTCCGAATGTCTGCTTGCAGTTCCTACAGAAAGAGTGTTTCAGAACTGCTCAATCAAAACTAAAGTTCAACTCTGCCAGTGGAATGCACAGATCCAAAGGTAGTTTCACAGAATGCTTCTGTGTAGTTTGTATGTGAAGATATTCCTTTTTCCACTATAGGCCCCTTAGCGCTCCAATTGCCGCTTGCAGTTTCTACAGAAAGGGTGTTTCAGAACTGCTCAATGAAAAGTAAGGTTCAACTCTGCTAGTTGAATGCACAGATCAGAAAGAAGTTTCGCAGAATGCTGATGTGTAGTTTTTATTTGAAGAAACTGTTTTTTCCACTGTAGGCCCCTTAGCACTCCAAATGTCTGCTTGCAGTTTCTACAGAGAGAGTCTTTCAGAACTTCTCATTCAAAAGTAAGGTTTAACTCTGTTAGTTGAATGCACAGATCAGAAAGAAGTTTCACAGAATGATTCTGTGCAGTTTTTATTTGAAGATGTTCCTTTTTCCATTATAGGCCCATTAGCGCTCCGTATGTTCGCTTGCAGTTGCTACAGAAAGAGGGTTTTAGAACTGCTGAATCAAAAGTAAGGTTCATATCTGCTAGTTGAAGACACAGATAAGAAAGAAGTTACACAGAATGCTTCTGTGTAGTTTTTATTTGAAGATATTCCTTTTTCCCCTATAGGGCCATTGGCTCTCCGAATGTCTTCTTGCAGTTTCTATAGAAAGAGTGTTTCAGAAGTGCTCAATCAAAAGGAAGGTTCAACTCTGCTAGTTGAACGCACAGATCAGAAAGAAGTTTCACAGAATGCTTCTGTGTAGTTTTTATTTGAAGATATTCCTTTTTCCACTATTGGCCCCTTAGCGCTCCGAGTGTCCGCTTGCAGTTTCTACAGAAAGAGTGTTTCAGAACTGCTCAATCAAATGTAAGGTTCAACTCTTCTAGTTGAATGCACAGATCAGAAAGTTGTTTCGTAGAATTCTTCTGTGTAGTGTTTATTTGAAGATATTCCTATTTCCACTGTAGGCCCCTTAGCGCTACGAATGTCCGCTTGCAGTTTCTACAGAAAGAGAGTTTCGGAACTTCTCAATCAAAAGTAATGTTTACCTCTGTTAGTTGAATGCAAAGATCAGAAAGAAGTTTCGCAGAATGCTTCTGCATAGTTTTTATTTGAAGGTATTACTTTTTCCACTTTAGGCCCCTTAATGCTCCGAATGTCTGCTTGCAGTTTCTCCAGAAAGAGTGTTTCAGAACTGCTCAATCAAAAGTAGGGTTCAACACTGCTAGTTGAATGCACAGATCAGAAAGATGTTTCGCAGAATGCTTCTGTGTGGTTTATATTTGAAGATTTTCCTTTTTCTTCTATAGGCCCCCTAGGGTTCCAAATGTCCACTTGCAGTTACTATGGAAAGAGTGTTTCAGAACTCCCCAATCAAAACTAATGTTCAATTCTGCTAGTTGAATGCACAGATCAGAAAGAACTTTCGCAGAATGCTTCTGTGTGGTTTCTATTTGAAGATATTCCTTTTCCACTATAGGCCCCTTAGCGCTCTGAATGTCCACTTTCAGTTTCTACATAAAGAGTGTTTCAAAACTCCTCAATCAAAAATAAGGTTCAAATCTGCCAGTTGAATGCACTGATTAGAAAGAAGATTCGCAGAATGCTTCTGTGAAGATTTTATTGAAGATAATCCTTTTTAAACTATAGGTCACTTAGTGCTCCGAATGTCCGCTTGCAGTTTCTACAGAAAGAGTGTTTCAGAACTCCCCAATCAAAAGTAAGGTTCAATTCTGCTAGTTGAATGCACAGATCAGAAAGAACTTTCGCAGAATGCTTCTGTGTGGTTTCTATTTGAAGCTATTCCTTTTTCCTCTATAGTCCCCTTAGCGCTCCTAATGTCCACCTACAGTTGCTACATAAAGAGTGTTTCACAACTGCTCAATCAAAAGTAATGTTCAACTCTGCTAGTTGAATGCAGTAATCAGAAACTACTTTCGCAGAATGCTTCTGTGTAGTTTTTATTTGAAGATATTCCTTTTTCCACTATAGGCCTCTTAGTGCTCCTAATGTGCACTTTCAGTTTCTACAGCAAGAGTGTTTCAGAAATTCTCAATCAAATCTAAGGTTTAACTCTGCTAGTTGAATGCACAGATCAGAAAGAAGTTTCGAAGAATGGTTCTGTGTAGTTTTTATTTGAAGATATTCCTTTTTCCACTATAGGCACCTAAGCGTGACTAATGTCCGCTTCCACTATCTACAGAAAGAGTGTTTCAAAACTCCTAAATCCAAAGTAAAGTTCAACTCTGCTGGTTGAATTCACAGATCTGAAAGAAGTTTCGCAGAATGCTTCTGTGTAGTTTTTATTCGAAGATATAACTTTTTCCACTATAGGCCTCTTAGTGCTCCGAATAGAAGCCTGCAGTTTCTACAGAAAGAGAGTTTCAGAACTTCTCTATCAAAACTAAGGTTCAACTCTGGTAGTTGAATGCAGTGATCAGTAAGAAGTTTCGAAGAATGGTTCTGTTTTGTTTTTATTTGAAGATATTCCTTTTTCCACTATAGATGCCTTAGCGATCTGAATGTCCACTTGCAGTTTCTACAGAAAGAGTTTTTCAAAACTCCTCAATCAAAAGTAAGTTTCAAGTCTGTTATTTGAATGCACAGATCAGAAAGATGTTTCACACAATACTTCCATGTAGTTTTTATTTGAAGATATTCGTTTCTCCACTATAGGCCGCGTAGCGCTCCAAAAGTCCAATTGCAGTTTCTATAGAAAGAGTGTTTCAAAACTCCTGTATCAAAAGTAAGTTTCAACTCTGTTAGTTTACCACACAGACCAGAAAGGAGTTTCACAGAATGCTTCTGTGTAGTTTTCATTTGAAGATATTCCCTTTTACATGATAGGCCGTGTAGCGCACCAAATTTCCACTTGCACTTTCTACACAAAGAGTGTTTCAAAACTCCTCAGTCAAAAGTAAGGTTCAACACTGTTAGTTGAATGCACAGATCAGGCAGTAGTTTCACAGAATGCTTCTGTGTAGTTTTTATTTGAAGATATTGCTTTTTCCACAACATTCCGCATAGCGCTCTAAATGTCCACTTGCAATTTCTACAGAAAGTGTGTTTCAAAACTTATCAATCAAAAGTAAGGTTCAACTCTGTTAGTCGAATGCACAGATCAGAAAGAATTTTCACAGAATGCTTCTGTGTAGTTTTCCTTTGAAGATATTCCTTTTTCCACGAAAGGCCGCCTGTCGCACGAAAAGTCCACTTGCAGTTACTACAGAAAGAGTGATTCAATACTCCTCAATCAAAAGTAAGGTTCAAATCTCTTAGTCGATTGCACAGATCAGAAAGAAGTTTCACAGAATGCTTCCGTGTAGTTTGTATTTGAAGACATTACTTTTTCCACGAGAAGCCATGTAGCGTTCCAAATGTCCACTTGCCGTTTCTACAGAAAGATTGTTTCAAAACCCCTCAATCAAAAGTGAGGTTCAACTCTAATATTTGAATGGACAGATCAGAAACAATTTTCACACAATGCTTCTGTGTAGTTTTTTTTGAAGATATTCCTTTTTCCACCTTAGGCCTCTTAGCGCTCCAAATGTCCAATTGCAGTTTCTATAGAAATAGTGTTTCAAAACTCCTCTATCAAAAGTTAGGTTCATCCCTGTTAGTTGACACACAGATCAGAAATATTTTCACAGAATGCTTCTGTGTAGTTTTTATTTGAAGATATTCCTTTTTCCAGGATAGGCCACGTAGCTCTCCAAATTTCCGATTGCACTTCCTACAGGAAGAGTGTTTCAAAACTCCTCAATCAAAAGTAAGGTTCAACTCTGTTAGTCGATTGCACAGATCAGAACGAAGTTTCACCGAATGATTCTGTGTAGTTTGTATTTGAATATACTCCTTTTTCCACGATAGGCCTCGTAGCGCTCCAAATGTCCACTTGCAGTTTCTACAGAAAGAGTGTTTCAAAACTCCTAAATCAAAAGGAAGGTTCATCTACGTTAGTCGAATCCGCAGATCAGAATCTAGCTTCCCAAAATGCTACTGTGTAGTTTTCATTTGAACATATTCCTTTTCCACTACAGGCTGCATAGCGCTCCAAATGCCCACTTGCAGTTTGTACAGAAAGAGTGTTTCAAAACTCCTCAATCAAAAGTAAGGTTCAATTCTGTTGAATGCACAGATCAGAAATAAGTTTCACAGAATGCTTCTGTGCAGTTTTTATTTGAAGATATTCCTTTTTCCACGATAGGCCGCGTAGTGCTCCAAATGTCCACTTGCAGTTTCTACCAAAAGAGAGTGTCAAAACTCCTCAATCAAAAGTAACGTTCAACTCTGTTAGTTGAATGCACAGATCAGAACGATGTTTCACAGAATGCTTCTCTGTAGTTTTTATTTGAAGATTTTCCTTTTTCCACGACAGGCTGCGCAGCGCTTCAAATGTCCAATTGCAGTTTCTACTGAAAGAGTGTTTCAAAACTCCTCAACCAAAAATAAGATTCATCTCTGTTAGTTGAATGCACAGATCAGAATGTAGTTTCACAGAATGCTTCTGTGTAGTTTTTATTTGATGATATTCCTTTTTCCACGATAGGCTTATTAGCGCTCGAAATGTCCAGTTGCAGTTTCTACCGAAACTGTTTTTCAAAACTCTTCAATCAAAAGTAAAGTTCAACTCTGTGAGTTGAATGCACAGATCAGAAAGAAGTTTCACAGAATGCTTCTGTGTAATTTTTATTTGAAGCTATTCCCTTTTCCCCTATAGGCCGCGTAGCGCTCCAAATGTCCACTTGTAGTGTCTACAGAAAGAGTGTTTGAAACTCATCAATCAAAAGTAAGTTCAACTCTGTTAGTTGAAAGCACAGATCAGAAGGAAGCTTCAGAGCATGCTTCTGTGTAGTTTTTATTTGAAGATATTCCCTTTTCCACGATAAGACGCGTAATGCTCCAGATGTCCACTTGCAGTTTCCACAGAAGGAGTGTTTCAAAACTCCTCATTCAAAAGTAAGGTTTAACTCTGTTAGTTGAATGCAGAGATCAGAAAGAAATTTCACAGAATGCTTCTGTGTAGTTTTCATTTGAAGATACTCCTTTTTCCACTGTAGGCCGCGTAGCACTCCAAAAGTCCACTTACAGATTCTACAGAAAGAGTGTTTCAAAACTCCTCAATAAAAATAAGTTTAAACTCCGTTAGTTGAATGCAGAGACCAGAGTGAATTTTTGCAGAATTTTTCCGTGTAGTTTCACGCATTGCTTCTGTGTAGATTTCATTTGACGATATTCCTTTTTCCACAATAGGACCCATAGTGCTCCAAATGTCCAGTTGCAGATTCTACAGAAAGAGTGTTTTAAATTCCTCAATCAAAAGAAAGTTGCAGCTCTGTTAGTTGAATGCACACATCAGAAAGAAGCTTCACAGAATGCTTCTGTGTAGTTTTTATTTGAAGATATTCCTTTTTCGAAGATAGGCCGCTTAGCACTACAAGTGTCCAATTGCAGTTTCTACAGAAAGATTGTTTCAAAACTTCTCAATCAAAAGTAAGTTTCAAATGTGTTATTTGAATGCACAGATCAAAAAGAAGTTTCACAAAATGCATCTGTGTAGTTTTTATTTGAAGATATTCCTTTTTCCACGACAGGCCGTGTAGCGCTCCAAATGTCCACTTGCAGTTTCTACAGAAAGAGTGTTTCAAAACACCTCAATTAAAAGTAAAGTTCAACTCTGTTAGTTGAATGCACAGATCAGAAAGCAGTTTCACCTAATGCTTCTGTGTAGTTTTTATTTGAAGATATTCCATTTTCCACGACAGGCCGTATATCGCTTCAATTGTGCACTTGCAGTTTCTACAGAAAGAGTGTGTCAAAACTCCTCAATCAAAAGTAAGGTTAAAATGGGTTAGTTGACTGCACAGATCAGAAAGAAGTCGCACAGAGTGCTTCTGTGTAGTTTTTATTTGAATATACTCCCTTTTCCAAGATAGGCTGCGTTGCGTTCCTAACGTCCACTTGCAGTTTCTACAGAGTGTTTCAAAACTCCTCAATCTTAAGTAAGGTTCAACTCTGTTAGGTGAATGCACAGATCAGAAAAAAAATTCACAGAATGCTTCTGTGTAGTTTTTATTTGAA
Organism: Nomascus leucogenys; assembly: GCF_006542625.1. Lineage (NCBI taxonomy): Eukaryota > Metazoa > Chordata > Mammalia > Primates > Hylobatidae > Nomascus > Nomascus leucogenys. Next base: position 11,605 of record NC_044404.1, read on the forward strand.
GATAATCCTTTTTCGATGATAGGCCACATAGCACTCCAAATTTCCACTTTCAGTTTCTTCAGAAAGAGTGTTTCAAAACTCTTCAATGAAAAGTAAGTTTCAACTCTGTTAGTTGCATGGACAGATCAGAAAGAAGTTTCACACAATGCTTCTGTGTAGTTTATGATTGAGGATATTTCTTTTCCCATGACAGGCCGTGTAGTGCTCCAAAGGTCCACTTGCAGTTTCTACAGAAAGAGTGTTTCAAAACTCCTCAATCAAAAGTAAATTTCAACTCTGTTAGTTGAATGCACAGATCAGAAAGAAGTTGTACAGAATGCTTCTGTGTAGTTTTTATTTGAAGATATTCCTTTTTCCACGACAGGCCACGTAGCCCTCCATATGTCCACTTGCAGTTTCTACAGAAAGAGGGTTTCAAAACTCCTCAATCAAAAGTAAGGTTCAACTCTGTTAGTTGAAAGCACAGATCAGAAAGATGTTTCACAGAATGCTTCTGTGTAGTTTTAATTTGAAGATATTGCTTTTTCCGCGATATACCGCGTAGTGCTCAAAATTTCCTCTTGCAGTTTCTACAGAAATAGTGTTTCAGAACTGCTCAATCAAAAGTGAGGTTCAACTCTGTTAGTTGAATGCAAAGATCAGAAAGAAGTTTCATAGAATGCATCTCTGTAGTTTTTATTTGAAGAAATTCCTTTTTCCATGGCAGGCCCCGTAGCTCTCCAAATGTCCACATGCAGTTTCTACAGAAAGAGTGTTTCAAAACGCCTCAATCAAAATTAAGGTTCAACTCTTTTAGTTGAATGCACAGATCAGAAAGCAGTTTCACAGAATGCTTCAGTGTAGTTTTTATTTGAAGATATTCCTTTATCCACGATAGGCCATGTAGCGGTACAAATGTCTATGTGCAGTTTCTATAGAAAGAGTATTTCAAACTCCTCAATCAAAAGTAAGTTTCAATTCTGTTTGTTGAATGCACAGATCAGAAAGAAGTTTCACAGAATGCTTCTGTGTAGTTTTTATTTGAAGATATTACTTTTTCCACAATAGGCCACGTAGCGCTCCAAATGTCAACTTGCAGTTTCTACAGAAAGAGTGTTTCACAACCCATCAGTCATAAGTAATTTTCAACTCTCTTAGATGAATACACAGATCAGAAAGCAGTTTCACAGAATGTATCTGTGTAGTTTTTATTAGAAGATATTCCTTTTTCCATTACACAACATGCAGCGCTCCAAATGTCCATTTGCAGTTTCTACACAAAGAGTGTTTCAAAACTCCTGAATCAAAAGTAAGGTTCAACTCTCTTAGTTGAAAGCACAGATCAAAAAGCAGTTTCACAGAATGCTTCTGTGTAGTTTTTATTTGAAGTTGTTCCTTTTTCCATGATAGGCCTCATAGCCCTCAAAATGTCCACTTGCAGTTTCGACAGAAAGAGTGTTTCAAAACTCCTCAATCAAAAGTAACTTTCAACTCTCTTAGTTGAATGCACAGATCAGAAAGAAGTTTCACTGAATGCATCTGCGCAGTTTTTATTTGAAGATATTCCTTTTTCCACAACAGGGCGCATAGGGATCCAAATGTCCAGTTGCAGTTTCTACAGACAGAGTGTTTCAAAACTCCTCAATCAAAAGTAAGGTAGAACTCTGTTAGTTGAATGCACAGATCAGAAAGAAGTTTCACACAATGCTTCCATGTAGTTTTTATTTGAAGATATTCCTTTTTCCACGATAGGCCTCTTAGCGCTCCAAGTATCCACTTTCCGTTTCTACAGAAAGAGGGTTTCAAAACTCCTCAATCGAAAGTAAGTTTCAACTCTGCTAGTTGAATGCACAGATCAGAAAGAAGTTTCACAGAATGCTTCTGTGTAGTTTTTATTTGAAGATATTCCTTTTTCCACGATAGGCCGCGTAGCGCTCCAAATGTCCACTTACAGTATCTACAGAAAGTGTGGTTCAAAAATCCTCAATCAAAAGTAAGGTTCAACTCTGTTAGTTGAATGCAAAGATCAGAAAGAAGTTTCAGAGAATGCTTCTCTGTAGTTTTTATTTGACGATATTACTTTTTCCTCGATAGGCTGCGTAGTGCTCAAAATATCCACTTGCAGTTTCTACAGAAAGATTGTTTCAAAACTCCTCAATCAAAAGTAAGTTTCAACTCTCTTAGTTGAATACACAGATCAGAAAATAGTTTCACAGAATGCTTCTGTTTAGTTTTTATTTGAAGATATTCCTTTTTCCACGATAGGCCTCTTAGTGCTCCAAATGTCCACTTGCAGTTTCTACAGAAAGATTGTTTCAAAACTCTTCAATCAAAAGTAAGTTTCAACCCTGTTAGTTGAACGCACAGATCAGAAAGAAGTTTCACAGAATGCTTCCGTATAGTTTTTAATAGAAGATATTCCTTTCTCCTCGATATGCCACGTAGCGCTCCAAATGTCCAATTGCTGTTTCTACAGAAAGAGTGTTTCAAACTCCTCAATCAAAAGTAATGTTCAACGCTGTTAGTTGAATGCACATATCAGAAAAAAGTTTTGCAGAATTCTTCTGCTTAGTTTTTATTTGAAGATATTCCTTTTTCCACTATAGGCCCCTTAGCGCTCTGAATGTCTGCTTGCAGTTTCTACAGAAAGAGAATTTCAGAACATCTCCATCAAAAGTACGGTTCAACTCTGTTAGTTGAATGCACAGATCAGAACGAATTTTCGCAGAATGCTTCTGTGTACTTTTTATTTGAAGATATTCCTTTTTCGACTGTAGGCCCCTTAGGGCTCCGAATGTCTGCTTGCAGTTTCTACAGAAAGGGCCTTTCAGAATTGCTCAATCAAAAGTAAGGTTCAACTATGCTAGTTGAATGCACAGATCGAAAGAAGTCTCACAGAATTCTTCTGTGGAGTTTTTATTTGAGGATATTACTTTTTCCCCTATAGGCCCCTTAGCGCTCCGAATATCCGCTTGCAGTTTCTACAGAAAGAGAGTTTCAGAACTTTTCAATCAAAAGTAAGGTTCAACTCTGTTAGTTGAATGCACAGTGCAGAAGGAAGCTTCACAGAATACTTCTGTGTAGTTTTTATTTGAAGATATTCCTTTTTCCACTATAGGCCCATTAGCACTGCGAATGTCCGCTTGCAGTTTACATAGAAAGAGAGTTTCAGAACTTCTCAATCAAAAGTAAGATTCAACTCTGTTAGTTGAAAGCACAGATCAGAAAGAAGTTTCACAGAATGCTTCTGTGTAGTTTTTATTTGAACATATTGCTTTTTCCACTCTAAGCCCCTTAGCGCTCTGAATGTCTGCTTGCAGTTTTTACAGAAAGAGTGTTTCAGAACTGCTCAATCAAAATTAAGTTTCAATTCTGCTAGTTGAATGCATGGATCAGAAAGAAGTTTCACAGAATGCTTCTGTATAGTTTTTATTTGAAGATAATCCTTTTCCCACTGTAGGCCCCTTAGCGCTCCGAAAGTCCGCTTGCAGTTTCTACAGAAAGTGTTTTTCAAAACTCCTCAATCAAAAGTGAGGTTCAACTCTGCTAGTTGAATGCACAGATCAGAAAGAAGTCTCGCAGAATGCTTCTCTGTAGCTTTTATTTGAAGATATTTATTTTTCCATTATAGTTCCCTTAGCCCTCCGAATGTCCGCTCGCAGTTTCTACAGAAAGAGAGTTTCAGAACTTCTCAATCAAAGGTAAGCTTCAACTCTGTAAGTTGAATGCACAGATCAGGAAGAAGTTTCACATAATGCTTCTGTGTAGTTTTCATTTGAACATATTCCTTTTTCCACTGTAGGCCCCTTAGCTCTCCGAATGTCCTCTTGTAGTTTCTACAGGAAGAGAGTTCCAGAAATTCTCAATAAAAAGTAAGGTTTAACTCTGTGAGTTGACAGCACAGGTCAGAAAGAAGTTTTGCACAATGCTCCTCTGTAGTTTTTATTTGAAGATATTCGTTTTTCCACTATAGGCCCTTTGCGCTCCAAATTTCCACTTGCAGTTTCTACAGAGAGTTTCAGAAAAGCTCAATTAAAAGTAAGTTTCAGCTCTGCTAGTTGAATGCACAGATCAGAAAGAAGTTTCGTTAAATGCTTCTGTGTAGTTTTTATATGAAGATATTCCTTTTTCCACTATAGGCCACTTAGACCTCCGAATGTGCACATGCAGTTTCTACAGAAAGAATGTTTCAAAACTCCTCAATCAAAACTAAGGTTCAACTCTGCTAGTTGAATGCACAAATCTGAAAGAAGTTTCACAGAATACTTCTGTGTACTTTTTATTTGAAGATATTCTTTTTCCACTATAGGCCCCTTAGCGCTTCGCCTGTCCGCTTGCAGTTTCTACATAGAGTTTCATAACTTCTCAATCAAAAGTAGGTTCAACTCTGTTACTTGAATGCACAGATCAGAAAGAAGTTTCACAGAATGCTTCTGTGTAGTTTTTATTTGAAGATATTCCTTTTTCCACAATAGGCCCCTTAGTTCTCGTAATGTCTGCTTGCAGTTTCTACAGAAAGAGAGTTTCAGAACTTCTCAATCAAAAGTAATATTCAACTCTGTTAATTGAATGCACAGATAAGTGAGATGTTTTACAGAATGCTTCTCCGTAGTTTTTATTTGAAGACATTCCTTTTTCCACTATAGGCCACTTGGCGCTCCTACTGTCCGCTTGCAGATTCTACAGAAAGAGAGTTTCAGAACTTCTCAATCATAAGTAAAGTTCAACTCTGTTAGTTAAATGCACAGATCAGAAAGACGTTTCCCAGAATGCTTCTGTGTAGTTTTTATTTGAAGATATTCCTTTTTCCTCTATATGCCCCTTCACGATCTGAATCTCGGCTTGCAGTTTCTACAGAAAGAGTCTTTCAGAAGTTCTCAAACAAAAGTAAAGTTCAACTCTGCTAGTTGAATGCACAGACCAGAAAGTTGTTTTGCACAATGCTTCTGTGTACTTTTTATTCAAAGATATTCCTTTTTCCACTATAGGCTCCATATGGCTGTGAATGTCCACTTGCAGTCTCTACAGAAATAGTGTTTCAGAACTCCTCAATCAAACGTAGGGTTCAACTCTGCTAGTTGAATGCACAGATCAGAAATAAGTCTCGCAGAATGCTTCTGTGTAGTTTTTATTTGAAGATAATCCTTTATCCACAGTGGGTCCTTTAGCCCTGCGAGTGTCCGCTTGCAGTTTCTACAGAAAGAGATTTTGAGAAATTCTCAATCAAAAGTAATGTTTACCTCTGTTAGTTGAATGCACAGATCAGAAAGAAGTTTCACAGAATGCTTCTGCATAGTTTTTATTTGAAGATATTACTTTTTCCACTTTAGGCCCCTTAGCGTTCCTAATGTCCGCTTACAGTTTCTACAAAAAGAGTGTATCAGAACTGCTGAATCAAAAGTAAGGTTCAACTCTGCTAGTTGAATGCACAGATCAGAAAGAAGTTTCGCAGATTGCTTCTGTGTAGTTTCTATTTGAAGATAATACTTTTCCCACTATAGGCCCCTTAGAGCTCCGAATGTCCGCTTGCAGTTTCAACAGAAAGAGTGTTTCAGAACTGCTCAATCAAAAGTATGGTTCAACTCTGCTAGTTGAATGCACAGATCAGAAAGAAGTTTCACAGAATGCTTCTGTGTAGTTTTAATTTGAAGGTATTCGTTTATCCGCTATAGGCCCCTTAGCACATCGAAAGTCGGCTTGCAGTTTCTACAGAAAGAGAGTCTCAAAACTCCTCAATAAAAAGTAAGGTTCAACTCTGCTAGTTGAATGCACAGGTCAGAAAGAAGTCCTCAGAATGCTTCTGTGTAGTTTTTATATGAAGATATTCCTTTTTCAACTATAGGCCTCTTAGCGCTCCTAATGTCCGCTTGTAGTTTCTACAGAAAGAGAGTTTCAGAAGATCTCAATCAAAAGTAAGGTTCAACTCTGTTAGTTCAATGCACAGATCAGTTAGATGTTTCACAGAATGCATCTCCGTAGTTTTTATTTCAAGATATTCCTTTTTCCACTATAGGCCCTTTGGCACTCCGAATATCCCTTTGCAGTTTCTACAGAAAGAGTGTCTCAGAACTGCTCAATCAAAATTAAAGTTGAACTCAGCTAGTTGAATACACAGATCAGAAAGTAGTTTCGCAGAATGTTCTGTGTAGTTTTTATTTGAAGATATTCCATTTTCCACAATAGGCCTCTTTGCGCTCCGAATATCCGCTAGCAGTTTCCACAGAAAGAGTGTTTCAGAACTGCTCAATCAAAAGTAATTTTGAACTCTGCTTGTTGACCGCACATATCAGAAAGAAGTTTTGTAGATGCTTTTGTGTAGTTATTATTTGAAGTTATTCCTTTCCAATATAGGCCCCTTAGCGGACTGAATGTCCACTTGCAGTTTCTACAGAAAGAGTGTTTCAATACTCCTCGATCAAATGTAAGGTTGAACTCTGGTAGTTGAATGCAGAGATCAAAAAGATATCTCGCAGAATGCTTCTGTGTAGTTTTTATTTCAAGCTATTCCTTTTTCCACTATAGGCCCCCTAGTGCTCCGAATGTCCACTTGCAGTATCTACAGAAAGAGATTTTCAGAAATTCTCAATCAAATGTAAGTTTCAACTCTCTTGGTTGAATGCACAGATCATAAAGTAGTTTCACAGAATGCTTCTGTGTACTTTTTATTGGAAGATATTCTTTTTTTCCAGTATAGGCCCCTTAGCGCACCGAGTGTCCACTTGCAGTTGCCACAGAAAGAGTGTTTCAGAACTCCTCAATCAAAAGTAAGTTTCAACTCTGCTAGTTGAATGCACAGATCATAAGGAAGTTTCACAGAATGCTTCTGTGTAATTTTTATTTGAAGATATTCCGTTTTCCACTATAGGCTCCTCAGCGCTCCGAATGTTCACTTGCAGTTTCTGCAGAAAGAGTGTTTCAGAACTGCTCAATGAAAAGTAAGGTTGAACTCTGCTGGTTGAATGCACAGATCACAAAGAAGTTTCGCAGAATGCCTCTGTGTAGTTTTTATTTGAATATATTCCTTTTTCCACTATAGGCCCCTTAGTGCTCCGAATGTCCACTTGCAGTTTCTACAGAAAGAGATTTTCAGAAATTCTCAGTCACATGTAAGTTTCAACTCTGGTAGTTCAATGCACAGATCAGAAAGTAGTTTCGCAGATTGCTTCTGTGTAGTTTCAATTTGAAGATATTCCTTTTCCCACTATAGGCCCTTTGGAGCTCCGAATGTCCGTATGCAGTTTCTACAGAACGAGTGTTTCAAAACTGCTCAATCAAAAGTAAGGTTCAACCCTGCTAGTTGAATTCACACATCAGAAAGTAGTTTCACAGAATGCTTCTGTGTAGTTTTTATTTGAAGATATTCTTTTATCCACTATAGGCCCCTTAGCACTCCAAACGTCTGCTTGCAGTTTCTCCAGAGAGAGTGTCTCAAAACTCCTCAATCAAAAGTAAGGTTCAACTCTGCTAGTTGAATGCACAGATCAGAAAGAAGTCTCGCTGAATGGTTCTGTGTAATTTTTATTTGAAGATAATCTTTTTTCCACAATAGGCCCCTTAGCCTTGTGAATGTCGACTTCCAGATTCTACAGAAAGAGAGTTTCAGAACTTCTCAATCAAAAGTATGGTTCAACTCTGTTAGTTGAATGCACAGATAAGAAAGAAGTTTCGCAGAAGGCTTTTGTGTAGTTTTTATCTGAAGATATTCCTTTTTCCACTATCGGACACTTACTGCTCCGAAAGTCCGATTGCAGATTCAACAGAAAGAGTGTTTCAAAACTCCTTATTCAACAGTAAGGTTCAACTGTGCTAGTTGAAAGCACAGATCAGAAAGAAGTTTTGCAGAATGGTTCTGTGTAGTTTTTAATTGAAGATATTCCTTTTTCCACTATTAGCCCCTTAGCGCTCTGAATGTCCACATTCAGTTTGTACAGATAGAGTGTTTCAAAACTCTGCAATCAAAAGTAAGATTCAACTCTGCTAGTTGAATGCACAGATCAGAAAGTAATTTCGCAGAATGCTTCTGTTTAGTTTTTATTTGAAGATATTCCTTTTTCCACTATAGGCCCCTATGCGCTCCGAATGTCCACTTGAAGTTTCTACAGAAAGATTGTTTCGGAACTGCTCAATCAAAAGTAAGGTTCAAATCTGCTAGTTGAATGCGCAGAAAAGAAACAATTCTCGCAGAATGGTTCTGTGTAGTTTTTATTTGAAGATATTCCTTTTTCCACTATGTGTCCCTTAGCGCTCTGAATGTCCTCTTGCAGTTTCTACAGAAAGATTGTTTCAGAACTGCTCAATCAACAGTAATGTTTACTTCTGTTAGTTGAATGCACAGATCAGAAAGAAGTTTCGCAGAATGCTTCTGTGTAGTTTCTATGTGAAGACATTCCTTTTTCTACTATAGGACCTTAACGCTCTGAATGTCCCTTTGCAGTTCCTACAGAAAGATTGCTTCAGAACTGCTCAATCAAAAGTAAGGTTGAACTCTGCTAGTTGAAAGAACAGATCAGAAAGAAGTTTCGCAGAATGTTCTGTGTAGTTTTTGTTTGAAGATTATCCTTTTTCCACAATAGGCGCCTTAGCGCTTCGAATATCCGTTTGCAGTTTCTACAGAAAGAGTGATTCAGAACTGCTGAATCAAAAGTAATGTTCAACTCTGCTAGTTGAATGCACAGATGAGAAAGAAGTTTCGCAGAATGCTTCTGAGTAGTTTTTATTTGAAGATATTCCTTTTTCCACTGTAGGCCCATTAGCGCTCCGACTGTCCACTTGCAGTTTCTACAGAAACAGTGATTCAGAACCACTCAATCAAAAGTAAGGTTTAACTCTGCTTGTTGAACGTGCAGATCAGAAAGAAGTTTTGCCGAAGGCTTTCGTTTAGTTTTTATTTGAAGATATTCCTTTTCCCACGATAGGCGCCTTAGCGCTCCAAATGTCCACTTGCAGTTTCCACAGAAAGAGTGTCTCAAAACTACTCTATCCAATGTAAGGTTCAACTCTGGTAATTGAATGCACAGATCAGAAAGATGTCTCGCAGAATGCTTCTGTGTAGTTTTTATTTGAAGATATTCCTTTTTCCACTATAGGCCCCTTAGCGCTCCGAATGTCTGCTTGCAGTTTGTACAGAAAGACAGTTTCAGAACTTCTCAATCAAAAGTAATGTTCAAACCTGTTAGTTGAATGCACAGATCATAAAGCAGTTTCGCAGAATGTTTCTGTGTAGTTTTTATTTGAAGATATTTCTTTTTCCAATATAGGCCCCTTAGTGCACCGAATGTCCACTTGCAGTTTCCACAGAAAGAATGTTTCAGAATGGCTCAATCAAATGTAAGTTTCAACTCTGCTAGTTGAATGCACAGATCAGAAAGAAGTTTCGCAGAATGCTTCTGTGTAGTTTTTATTTGAAGATATTCCTATTTGCACTATAGGCCCGTTAGCGCTCCGAATGTCCGTTTGCAGTATCTGCAAGAAGTGGGTTTCAGAACTGCTCAATCAAAAGTAAGGTTCATCTCGGCTAGTTGAATACACAGATCAGAAAGAAGTTTCGCAGAATGCTACTGTGTAGTTTTTATTTGAAGATATTCCTTTTTCCACTATAGGCCCCCTAGCACTCTGAATGTCCGCTTGAAGGTTCTACAGAAAGATTGTTTCAGAACTGCTCAATCAAAATTAAGGTTCAAATCTAGTTGAATGCACAGTTCAGGAATAAGTTTTGCAGAATGGTTCTGTGTAGTTTTTATTTGAAGATTTTCCTTTTTCCTCTATAGGCCCCTTAGGGTTCCGAATGTGCACTTGCAGTTACTACAGAAAGAGGGTTTCAGAACTCCTCAATCAAAACTAAGGTTCAATTCTGCTAGTTGAATGCACAGTTCAGATAGAAGTTTTGCAGAATGCTTCTGTGTAGATTCTATTTGAAGATATTACTTTTTCCACTATAGGCCCCATTGCGCTCCAAATGTCCAGTTTCAGTTTCTACAGAAAGAGGGTTTCAAAACTCCTCAATCAAAAGTAAGGTACAACTCTGCTAGTTGAATGCACAGATTAGAAAATAGTTTCGCAGAATGCTTCTGTGTAGTTTTTATTGAAGATAAACCTTTTTAAACTATAGGCCGCTTAGCGCTCTGAAAGTCCGCTTGCAGTTTCTACAGACAGAGTGTTTCAGAACTGCTCAATCAAAGTAAGGTTCAACACTGCTAGTTGAATGCTCAGATCAGAAAGAAGTTTCACAGAATGCTTCTGTGTAGTTTTAATTTGAAGATATTCCTTTTTCCACTATAGGCCCCTTAGCACTCGGAATGTCCGGTAGCAGTTTCTACAGAAAGAGAGTTTCAGAAATTCTCAATCAAAAGTAAGGTTCTACTCTGCTAGTTGAATGCGGAGATCAGAAAGCAGTCTCGCAGAATTCTTCTGTGTAGTTTTTATTTGAAGATATTCCTTTTTCCACTACATGCCCCTTAGCGCTCCGAATGTCCACTTGCAGTTTCCACAGAAAGAGTGTCTCAAAACTCCTCAATCAAAAGTAGGATTCAACCATGCTAGTGGAATGCACAGATCAGAACGATGTCTCGCAGAATGCTTCTGAGTAGTTTTTATTTGAAGATATTTCTTTTTCCACCATAGGACCCTAAGAGATCTGAATGTCCGCATGCAGTTTCTAAGGAAAGAGAGTTTCAGAACTTCACAATCAAAAGTAAGGTTCAACTCTGCTAGTTGAATGCACAGATCAGAAAGAACTTTCACGGAATGCTTCTGTGTAGATTTCTTCAAAGATATTCCTTTTTCCACTATAGGCCCCATAGCGCTCCGAATGTCGGCTTGCAGTTTTTACAGAAAGAGTGTTTCCGAACTGCTCTATCAAAAGTACGGTAAAACTCTGTTAGTTGAATGCACAGAACACAAGGAAGTGTCGCTGAATGCTTCTGTGTAGTTTTTATTTGAAGATACTCCTTTTTCCACTGAATTCCCCTTAGTGCTCCGAATATCTGCTTGCAGTTTCTACAGAAAGAGTGTTTCAAAACTCCTTATTCAAAAGTGAGGTTCAACTCCGCGAGTTGAATGCACAGATCAGAAAGAAGTCTCGCAGAATGCTTCTGAGTAGTTTTTATTTGAATATATACCTTTTTCCTCTATAGGACCCTAAGCGCTCTGAATGTTTGCATGCAGTTTCTACAGAAAGAGTGTTTCAGAACTGCTAAATCAAAAGTAAGGTTCAACTCTGTTTGTTGAATGCACAGATCAGAAAGTAGTTTCGCAGAATGCTTCTGTGTAGGTTTTATTTGAAGAAATTCCTATTTCCACTATAGGACCCTTAGCCCTCCGAATGTCTGCTTTCAGTTTGTACAGAAAGAGTGTTTCAAAACTCCTCAGTCAAAGGTAAAGTTCAACTCTGCTAGTTGAATGCACAGATCAGGAAGAAGTTTCACACAATGCTTCTGTGTAGTTTTTATTTGAAGTTATACTTTTTTCCACTGTAGGCTTCTTAGCGCTCCAAATTTCCACATGCAGTTTCTACAGAAAGAGTGTTTCAGAACTCCTCAATCAAAACTAAGGTTCAACTCTGTTAGTTGAATGCACAGATCAGAGAGAAGTTTCACAAAATGCTCCTGTGTAGTTTTTATTTGAAGATATAACTTTTTCCATCATAGTCCCATTAGTGCGTTGGATGTCTGCTTACAGTTTCTACAGAAAGAGAGTTTCTGAACTTCTCAAGCAAAAGTAAGGTTTAACTCTGTTAGTTGAATGCACAGATGAGAAAGAAGTTTCGCAGAATGCTTCTGTGTACTTTTTTTTGTGAAGATATTACTTTTTCCACTATAGGACCCTTACCGCTTTGAATGTCGGCTTGCAGTTTCTATAGAAAGAGTATTTCAGAATTGCTAAATCAAAAGTAAGGTTGGACTCTGCTAGTTGAATACACAGATCAGAAAGAAGTTTCACAGAATGCATCTGTGTAATTTTTATTTGAAGATATTCCTTTTTCTTTTATAGGCCCCTTAGAGCTCAAAATGTCCACTTGCAGTTTCTACAGAAAGAATGTTTCAAAACTACTCAATCAAAAGTAAGGTTCAATTCTGCTAGTTGAATGCACTGATCAGAAAGAAGTCTTGTAGAATGGTTCTGTTTAGTTTTTATTTGAAGATATTCCATTTTCCAAAACAGGCCCTGTAACTCTCCGAATGTCCACTTCTAGTATCTACAGAAAGAGAGTTTCACAACTGTTCAAACAAAAGTAAGGTTCAACTCTGCTAGTTGAATGCACAGATCAGAAAGAAGTTTCACAGAATGCTTCTGTGTAGTTTTTATTACAAGATATTCCTTTTTCCAGTACAGGCCCATTAGCGCTACGACTGTCCACTTGCAGTTTCTACAGAAAGAGTGTTTCAGAACTCCTCTATCAAAAGTAGGGTTGAACTCTGCTAGATGAATGCAGAGATTGGAAAGAAGTTACGCAGAATGCCTCTGTGTAGTTTTTATTTGAAGTTATTCTTTTTCCTCAATAGGCCCCTAAGCGCTCCGAATGTCCGCTTGCAGTTTCTACAGAAAGATTGTTTCAAAACTACTCAATCAAAGTAAGGTTAAACTCTGCTAGGTGAATGCATAGTTCAGAAAGAATTCTCGCACAATTCTTCTGTGTAGTTTTTATTTGAAGATATTCGTTTTTCCACTATACGCCCCTTAGCACTCCGAATGTCCGCTTGAAGTTTCTACGGAAAGAGTGTTTCAGAACGGCTCAATCAAAAGTAAGTTTCAACTCTGCTGGTTGAATGCACAGATCAGAAAGAAGTTTGGCAGAATGCTTCTGTGTAGTTTTTATTTGAAGATATTCCTTTTTCTATTATGGGCCCCTTATCGCTCCGAACGTCCCCATGCAGTTTATACATAAAGAGAGTTTCAGAACTGCTCAATCAAAAGTAATATTCAAATCTGCTAGTTGCATGCAGTGATCAGAAAGTAGTTTCGCAGAATGCTTCTGTGTAGATTTTATTTGAAGATATTCCTTTTTCCAATATAGGCCCCTTAGTGCTCCGAATGTCCGCTTGCAATTTCTACAGAAAGAGAGTTTCAGAACTCCTCAATCAGAAGTAAGGTTCAACTTTTCTAGTTGAATGCACAGATCAGAAAGAAGGTTCACAGAATGCTTCTATGTAGTTTTTATTTGAAGATATTCCTTTTTCCACAATTGGCCCATTAGCGCTAGGAATGTCCGCTTGCAGTTTCTACATAAAGAGTGTTTCAGAACTGCCAAATCATAAGTAACGTTCAAATCTGCTAGTTGAATGCACAGATCAGAAAGAAGTTTTGCACAATGCTTCTGTGTAGTTTTTATTTGAAGGTATTCGTCTTTCCACTACAGGCCCCTTAGAGCTCTGAATGTTCGCTTCCAGTTTCTACAGAAAGAGTGTTTCATAACTGCTCCATCTAAAGTAAGGTTCAACTCTGCTAATTGAAAGCACAAATCAGAAAGGAATTTCGCAGAATGCTTCTGTGTAGTTTTTATTTTAAGATATTCCTTTTTACACTATAGGCCCCTTAGCGCTCCGAATGTCCGCTTGCAGTTTCTACGGAAAGAGTGTTTCCAAATTGATCAATCAAAAGTAAGGTTCAACGCTGCTAGTTCAATGCACAGGTCAGAAAGAAGTTTCACAGAATGTTTCTGTTTAGTTTTTATTTGAAGATATTCCTTTTTCCACTATAGGCCCCTTAGCGCTCCGAATGTCTGGTGACAGTTTCTACAGAAAGAGAGTTTCACAACTTCTCAGTCAAAAGTAACATTAAACTCTTTGAGTTGAATGCAGACATCAGAAAGCATTTTCACAGAATGCTTCTGTGTGGTTTTTATGTGAACATATTCCGTTTTCCACTATAGGACCTTAGAACTCCGAATGCCTGCTTGCAGTTTCTACAGAAAGAGTTTTTCAAAACTGCTTAATAAAAAATAAGGTTCAACTCTGTTACTTGAATGTGCAGATCAGAAAGTAGTTTCGCAGAATGCTTCTGTGTAGTTCTTATTTGAAGATATTCCAATTTCCACTGTAGGCCCCTCAGCGTTCCGAAAGTCTGCTTTCAGTTTCTACAGAAAGAGTGTTTCAGAACTGCTGAATCAAAAGTAAGGTTCAACTCTGCTACTTGAATGCACAGATCTGAAAGAACTTTCACAAAATGCTTCTGTGTAGTTTTTATTTGAAGATATTCCTTTTTGCACAATAGGCCACTTAGCGCTCCGAACGTCCACTTGCAGTTCCTAATGAAAGAGAGTTTCAGACCTCCTCAATCAAAAGTAAGGTTCAACTTTGCTAGCTGAGGGCACAGATCAGAAAACAGTTTCACAGAATGCTTCTGTGTAGTTTTTATTTGAAGATATTCCTTTTTACACTATAGGCCCCTCAGTGTTCCTAATGTAAACTTGCATTTTCTACAGAAAGACAGTTTCAGAACTGCTCAATCAAAAGTAAGATTCAACTCTGCTAGTTGAATGGAGAGATCAAAAAGAAGTTTCACAGAATGCTTCTGTGTTGTTTTTATTTGAAGATACTCCTTTTTCCACTATAGTCCCTTTAGCACTCGGAATGTATGCTTGCAGTTTCCACAGAAACAGAGTTTCAGAACTTCTCAATCAAAAGTAAGGTTCAACTCTGTTAGTTGAATGCACAGATCAGAAAGAAGTTTCGCAGAATGCTTCTGTGTTGTTTTTATTTGAAGACATTCCTTTTTCCAGTATATGCCCCTTAGCGCTCCGAATGTCCGCTTGCAGTTTGTACAGAAAGAGTGTCTCAGAACTGCTCAATGAAAAGTAAGGTTCAACTCTGTTTGTTGAATGCACAGATCAGAAAGAAGTTTCGCAGAATGCTTCTGTGTAGTTTTTATTTGAAGATATTCCTTTATCCACTATAGGCCCCTTAACGCTCTGTATGGCCGCGTGCAGTTCCTACGGAAGGAGTGTTTCAGAACTGCTCAATCAAAAGTAAGGTTCATCTCCACCAGTTGAGTGCACAGATCACAAAAAAGTTTCGCAGAATGCTTCTGTGTAGTTTCTATTTGAAGGTATTACTTTTTCCACTATAGGCCCCGAAGCGCTCCTTATATCCACTTGCAGTTTCTACAGAAATAATGTTTCAAAACTCCTCAATCCAAAGTAAAGTTCAACTCTGCTAGTTGAATGCACAGATCAGAAAGGAGTTTCACAGAATGCTTCTGTGTATTTTTTATTTGAAGATATTCCTTTTTTCACTACTGGCCCCTTAGCGCTCCGAATGTCCCCATGCAGTTTCTACAGAAAGAGTGTCTCAGAACTGCTTAAAGAAAACTAAGTTTCACCTCTGTTAGTTGAATGCGCAGATCAGAAGGAAGTTTGGCAGAATGCTTCTGTGTAGTTCTTACTTGAAGATATTCCTATTTCGACTGCTGGCCCCTCAGCGCTCCGAATGTCTGCTTGCAGTTTCTACAGAAAGAGTGTTTCAGAATTCCTCAATGAAAAGAAACTTTCATGTCTGCTATTTGAATGCACAGATCTGAAAGAATTCTCACAGAATGCGTCTGTGTAGTTTTTATTTGAAGATATTACTTTTTGCCGTAAAGGCCACTTTGCGCTCCGAATGTCCGCTTGCAGTTTCTACAGAAAGAGAGTTTCATAACTTACCAATCAAAAGTAAGATTCAACTCTGTTAGTTGAATGCACAGATCAGAAAGAAGTTTCGCTGACTGCTTCTGGGTAGTTTTTATTTGAAGTTATTCCTTTTTCCACTATAGGCCACATTGCGCTCCGTATGTCCGCTTACAGTTTCTACAGAAAGAGTGTTTCAGAACTGTTTAATCAAAAGTAAGGTTCAACTCTGTTAGTTGAATGCACAGATCAGACAGAAGTTTCGCAGAATGCTTCTGTGTAGTTTTTATTTAAAGATATTCGTTTTTCCACTATTGGCCCATAGTGCTCCGAATGTCTGCTTTGCAGTTCCTACAGAAAGAGTGTGTCAGAACTGCTCAATCAAAAGTAAGGTTCAACTCTGCTAGTTGAATTCACAGATGAGAAAGGAGTTTCGCAGAATGCTTCTGTGTAGTTTTTATTTGAAGATATTCTTTTTTACACTATTGGCTCCTTAGCGCTCCGAATGTCCGCTTGCAGTTTCTACAGAAAGAGTGTTTCAGAACTGCTGAATCAAAAGTAAGGTTCAACTCTGCTACTTGAATGCACAGATCTGAAAGAAGTTTCACAGAATGCTTCTGTGTAGTTTTTATTTGAAGATATTCCTTTTTGCACTATAGGCCACTTAGCGCTCCGAACATCCAATTGCAGTTCCTACTGAAAGAGAGTTTCAGACCTCCTCAATCAAAAGTAAGGTTCAACTATGCTAGTTGAATGCAGAGATCAGAAAGAAGTTTCACGGAATGCTTCTGTGTAATTTTTATTTGAACATATTCCTTTTTCCACTATAGGCCCCTTAGCGCTCCGAACGTCTGTTTGCAGTTTCTACAGAAAGAGAGTTTCAGAATTTCTCAATCAAAAGTAAGGTTCAAATCTGTTAGTTGAATGCACAGATGAGAAGGAAGTTTCGCAGAATGCTTCTGTGTAGTTTTTATTTGAAGATATTGCTTTTTCCACTATAGGCCCCTTAGCGCTCTGAATGTAAGCTTGCAGTTTCTACAGAATGAGAGATTCAGAAATTCTCAATAAAAAGAAAGGTTGAACTCAGCTGGTTGAATGCACAGATCAGAAAGAAGTTTCGCAGAATGCTTCTGTGTAGTTTTTATTTGAAGATATTCCGTTATCCACTATAGGCCCCTTAACGCTCTAAATGTCCGCTTGCAGTTCCTACAGAACAGTTTTTCAGAACTGCTCAATCAAAAGTAAGGTTTAACTTTGCTAGCTGAGGGCACAGATCAGAAAACAGTTTCACAGAATGCTTCTGTGTAGTTTTTATTTGAAGATATTCCTTTTTACACTATAGGCCCCTCAGCGTTCCTAATGTAAACTTGCAGTTTCTACAGAAAGAGAGTTTCAGAATTGCTCAATCAAAAGTAAGATTCAACACTGCTAGTTGAATGCAGAGATCAAAAAGAAGTTTCACAGAATGCTTCTGTGTTGTTTTTATTTGAAGATACTCCTTTTTCCACTGTAGTCCCTTTAGCGCTCGGAATATACGCTTGCTGTTTCCACAGAAACAGAGTTTCAGAACTTCTCAATCAAAAGTAAGGTTCAACTCTGTTAGTTGAATGCACAGATCAGAAAGAAGTTTCGCAGAATGCTTCTGTGTTGTTTTTATTTGAAGATATTCCTTTTTCCAGTATATGCCCCTTAGCGCTCCGAATGTCCGCTTGCAGTTTGTACAGAAAGAGTGTCTCAGAACTGCTCAATGAAAAGTAAGGTTCAACTCTGTTCGTTGAATGCACGGATCAGAAAGAAGTTTCACATAATGCTTCTGTGTAGTTTTTATTTGAAGATATTCCTTTACCCAATATAGGCCCCTTAACGCTCTGTATGGCCGCATGCAGTTCCTATGGACGGAGTGTTTCAGAACTGCTCAATCAAAAGTAAAGTTCAACTCCAGCAGTTGAGTGCACAGATCAGAAAAAAGTTTCGCAGAATGCTTCTGTGTAGTTTTTATTTGAAGATATTCCTTTTTCCACTATAGGCCCCGAAGCGCTCTGAATGTCCGCCTGCTGTTTCTACAGAAAGAATGTTTCAAAATTCCTCAATCTAAAGTAAGGTTGAACTATGCTAGTTAATGCACAGATCAGAAAGAACTTTTGCAGAATGCTTCTGTGTACTTTTTATTTGAAGATATTCCTTTTTCCACTATACTGCTTTTTACACTCCAAATGTCGGCTTGCAGTTTCTACAGAAAGAGCGTATCAGAACTGCTGAATCAAAAGTAAGGTTCAACTCTGTTAGTCGAATTCACAGATCAGAAAGAAGTTTCGCTGTAAGCTTCAGTGTAGTTTTTATTTGAAGATATTCCTTTTTCCACTATAGGCCCCTTGGCACTCAGAATGTACGCTTGCAGTTACTACAGAAACAGAATTTCAGAACTTCTCAATCAAAAGTAAGGTTCAACTCTGTTAGTTGAATGCACAGATCAGAAAGAAGTTTCGCAGAATGCTTCTGTGTAGTTTTTATTTGAAGATATTCCTTTTTCCGCTATAGGACACGTAGCGCTCCGAATATCCACTTGCAGTTTCTGCAGAAAGAGATTTTCAGAACTTCTCAATCAAAAGTAAGGTTCAACTCGGTTAGTTGAATGCACAGATCAGAAAGAACTTTCCCAGAATTCTTCTGAGTCGTTTTTATTTGAAGATATTCCTTTTTCCGCTATAGGCCCCATAGCGCTCCGAATGTCCGCTTGCAGTTTCTACAGAAAGAGTGTTTCAGAGCTGCTCAATCAAAAGAAAATTTCAACTCTGCTAGTTGAATGCACAGATCAGAAAGAAGTTTTGCAGAATGCTTCTGAGTAGTTTTTATTTGATGATATTACTTTTAGCACTGTAGGCCCCTTAGCGCTCCAAATGTCCACTTGCAGTTCCTACAGAAAGAGTCTTTCAGAACTGCTCAATGAAAATAAAGGTTCAACTCTGCTTGTTGAATGCACATATCAGAAAGAAGTTTCGCAGAATGGTTCTGTGTTGTTTTTATTTGTAGATATTCCTTATTCCACTATAGGCCCCATAGAGCTCCGAATGTCCGCTTGCTGTTTCTGCAGAAATAGGGTTTCAGAACTGCTCAATCAAAAGTAAGTTTCAACTCTGCTAGCTGAATGCACAGATCAGGAAGAAGTTTTGCAGAATGTTTCAGTGTAGTTTTTATTTGAAGATATTCCTTTATCCACTATAGGCCCCTTGGCGCTCAGAATGTGTGTTTGCAGTTACTACAGAAAGAGTTTTTCAGAACTTCCCAATCAAAAGTAAGGTTCAACTCTGTTAGTTGAACGCACAGATCGGAAAGAAGTTTCGCAGAATGCTTCTGTGTAGTTTTTTTTTAAGATATTCCTTTTTCCACTATAGGACACCTAGCGCTCCGAATAACCACTTGCAGGTTCTATAGAAAGAGACTTTCAGAACTTCTCAATCAAAAGTAAGGTTCAACTCGGTTAGTTAAATGCACAGATAAGAAAGAACTTTCCCAGAATTCTTCTGAGTCGTTTTTATTTGAAGATATTCCTTTTTCCACTATAGGCCCCATAGCGCTCCGAATGTCCACTTGCAGTTTCTACAGAAAGAGTGTTTCAGAGCTGCTCAATCAAAAGAAAATTTCAACTCTGCTAGTTGAATGCACAGATCAGAAAGAAGTTTTGCAGAATGCTTCTGAGTAGTTTTTATTTGATGATATTCCTTTTAGCACTGTAGGCCCCTTAGCGCTCTGAATGTCAGCTTGCAGTTTCTACAGAAAGAGTCTTTCAGAACTGCTCAATGAAAATAAAGGTTCAAATCTGCTTGTTGAATGCACATATCAGAAAAAAGTTTCGCAGAATGCTTCTGTGTAGTTTTTATTTCTAGATATTCCTTTTTCCACTATAGGCCCCATAGAGCTCAGAATCTGTGCTTGCTGTTTCTACAGAAATAGTGTTTCAGAACTGCTCAATCAAAAGTAAGGTTCAACTCTGCTAGCTGAATGCACAGATCAGAAAGAAGTTTCACAGAATGCTTCTGTGTAGTTTTTATTTGCGGATATTCCTTTTTCCACTATAGGCCACTTAGTGCTCTGCATGTCTGATTGCAGTTTCTTCAGAAAGAGAATTTCAGAACTTCTCAATCAAATTAATATTCATTTCTGTTATTTGAATGCACAGATCAGAAAGAAGTTTCGCAGAATTCTTCCGTGTAGTTTTTATTTGAAGATATTCCTTTTTCCACCATAGGCCCCTTAGCGCTCCGAATGTCCGCTTGCAGTCTCTACAGAAAGAGTGTTTCAAAACTCCTCAATCAAAAGTAAGTTTCAACCTTTCTAGTTGAATGCAAAGATCAGAAAGAAGTTTCGGAGAATGCTTCCGTGTAGTTTTTATTTGAAGATATTCCTTTTTCCACTAGAGGCACCTTAGCGCTAAGAATGTCTGTTTGCAGTTACTTCAGAAAGAGAATTTCAGAACTTCTCAATCAAAAGTAATGTTCAACTCTTTTATTTGAATGCACAGATCAGAAAGAAGTTTCGCAGAATGCTTCTGTGTAGTTTTTATTTGAAAATATTCCTTTTTCCTCTATAAGCCCCATAGCGCTTAGAATTTCCACTTGCCATTTCTACGGAAAGAGTGTTTCAGAACTGCTCAATAAAAAGTAAGGTTGAACTCTGTTAGTTGAATGCACAGATCAGAAAGAAGTTTCGTAGAATGCTTCTGTGTAGTTTTTATTTGTAGATACTCCTTTTTCCACTATAGGCCCCTTAACACTCTGAATGTCCGCTTGCAGTTTCTACGGAAATAGTTTTTCAGAACTGTTCAATCAAAAGTAAGGTTCAACTCTGCTAGTAGAATGCACAGATCAGAAAGAAGTTTCACAGAATGCTTCTGTGTAGTTTTTATTTGAAGATATCCCTTCCTCCACTATAGGCCCCTTAGCGCTTGGAATGTCCTCTTGCAGTTTATACAGAAAGAGTGTTTCAGAACTCCTGAATCAAAAGAAATTTTCAATTCTGCTAGTTGAATGCCGAGATCAGAAATAAGTTTCGCAGAATGCTTCAGAGTAGTTTTTATTTCAAGATATTCGTTTTTCCACTGTAGGCCCCTTAGCGCTCTCAATGTCCGCTTGAAGTTTCTACAGAAAGAGTGTTTCAAAACTCCTCAATCAAATGTAAGGTTCAACTCTGCTAGTTGAATTCACAGATCAGAAAGTATTTTCGCAGAATTCTTCTGTGTAGTTTTTATTTGAAGTTATTCCTTTTTCTACTATACTCCTCTTAGCGCTCTGAATGTCCGCTTGCAGTTTCTACAGAAAGAGTGTTTCAGAACTGCTCAATCAAAAGTAATGTTCAACTATGTTAGTTGAATTGACAGATCAGGGAGAAGTTTCACAGAATACTTCTGTGTAGTTTTAATTTGAAGATATTCCTTTTTACATTATAGGCCCCATAGCGCCCCAAATGTGCGCTTGCGGTTTCTACAGAAAGAGAGTTTCAGAACTTCACAATCAAAAGTAATGTTCAATTCTGTTAGTTGAATGCAGAGATCAGAAAGAAGTTTCACAGAATGCTTCTGTGTAGTTTTTATTTGAACATATTCCTTTTTCCACTACAGGCCCCTAGTCACTTCGAATGTCCACTTGCAGTTTCTGCAGAAAGAGAGTTTCAGAACTCCTCAATCAAAACTAACGTTCAATTCTTCTAGTTGAATGCAGAGATCAGGAAGAAGTTTCACAGAATGCTTCTGTGTAGTTTTTATTTGAAGATATTCCTTTTTCCACTATAGGCCGCTTAGCGCTACGAATGTGCACTTGCAGTTTCTACAAAAAGAGAGTTACAGACTCTGTCAATCAAAAGTAAACTTCAACTCTGCTAGTTGAATGCGCAGATCAGAAAGAAGTTTCAAAGAATGCTTCAGTGTAGTTTTTATTTGAAGATATTCCTTTTCCCACTATAGGCCCCTAAGTGCTCAGAATGTCCCCTTGCAGATTCTACGGAAACTGTGTTTGAGAACTTCTCAATCAAAAGTAAGGTTCAACTATGATAGTTGAATGGACAGATCAGAAAAAAGTTTCACACCATGCTTCAGTTTAGTTTTTATTTGAAGATATTCGTATTCCCACTATAGGCCCCTTAGCGATTAGAATGTCTGCTTGCAGTTCCTACAGAAAGTGTATTTCAGAAATTCTCAATCAAAAGTAAGTTTCAACTCTGCTAGTTGAATGCGAAGATCAGGATGAAGTTTCGCACAATTCTTCTGTGTAGTTTTTATTTGAAGATATTCCTTTTTCAACTACAGGCCCCTTAGTGCTCCGAATCTCAGCTTGCAGTTTCTACAAAAAGAGTGTTTCAAAACTCCTCAATCAATAGTAAGGTTCAACCCTGCTAGGTAAATCTACAGATTAGAATGAAGTTTCGCTGAATGCCTCTGTGTAGTTTTTATTTGAAGATATTCCTTTTTCCACTATAGTCCCCTAAGCACTCCAAATGTACGCTAGCTGTTTCTACAGAGAGAGAGTTTCAGATCTTCTGATCCAAAACTAAGGTTCAACTATGTTAGCTGAATGCACAGATCAGAAAGAAGTTTCAGAGAATGCTTCAGCATAGTTTTTATTTGAAGATATTCCTTTTTCCACTATAGGCCTCTTAGCGCTCCGAATGTCCGCTTGCATTTTCTCCAGAAAGAGAGGTCCAGAACTTCTCAATCAAAAGTAAGTTTCAACTCTGTTAGTTGAATGCGCAGATCTGAAAGATGTTTCACAGAATGCTTCTGTGTAGTTTTTATTTGAAGATATTCCTTTTTCCATGATAGGCCCCTTAGCGTTCCGAATATGCGCTTGCAGTTTCTACAAAGAGAGAGTTTCAGAACTTCTCAATCAAAAGTAAGGTTCAACTCTGTTAATTGAATGCACTGATCAGAAAGAAGTTTCGCAGAATGCTTCTGTGTAGTTTTTATTTGAAGATATTCCTTTCTCCACTATTGGCCCCTTAGCGCTCCGAATGTCTGATTGCAGTTTCTACAGACAGAGTTTTTCAGAACTGGTCAATCCAACGTAAGGTTCAACTCTGTTAGTTGAATGCACAGATCAGAAAGAATTTTCACAGAACGCTTCTGTGTAGTTTTTATTTGCAGTTATTCCTTTTACCAATATTGGCCCCTTAGAGCTCCGAATGTCCGCTTCCTGTTTCTACAAAAAGAGTGTTTCAATACTCCTCAATCAAAAGTAAGGTTCAAATCTGCTAGGTAAATGCACAGATCAGAAAATAGTTCCGCAGAATGCTTCTTTGTAGTTTTTATTTGAAGATATTCCTTTTTGCACTATAGCCCGTTAATGCTCCAAATGTCCGCTTGCAGTTTCTACAGAAATAGTGTTTCAGAACTGCTCAGTCAAAAGAAATGTTCAACTCTCCTTGTTGAATGCACAGATCAGAGAGAAGTTTCACAGAATGCTTCTGTGTAGTTTTTATTTGAGGATATTTCTTTTTCCACTCTAGGCCCCTTAGCGCTCTGAATGTCCGCTTGCAGTTTCTACAGAAATAGTGAATCCGAATTGCTCAACGAAATGTAAGTTTCAACTCTGTTAGTTGAATGTACAGATCAGAAAGAAGTTTTGCAGAATGCTTCTGTGTAGTTTTTATTTGAAGATATTCCTTTTTCCACTATTGGCCCCTTAGCGCTCCGAATGTTCGCTTGCAGTTTCTACAGATAGAGTGTTTCAGAACTGCTCAATCAAAAGTATGTTTCAACTCTGCTGGTTGAATGCACAGATCAGAAAGATGTTTCATAGAATGCTTCAGTGTAGTTTTTATTTGAGGATATTCCTTTTTCCATTACGGACCCTATAGCGCTCCGTATGTCCGCTTGCAATTTCTACAGAAACAGTGTTTCAGAAATGTTCCATCAAAAGTAAGTTTCTACTCTGCTAGGTGAATGCACGGATCCATAAGACGTTTCACAGAATGCTTCTGTGTAGTTTTCATTTGAAGACATTCCTTTTACCACTACAGGCCCCTAAGTGCACAGAATGTCTGCTTGCAGTTTCTACAGAAAGAATGTTTCAGAACTGCTCAATCAAAAGTAAGGTTCAACTCTTATAGTTGAATTTACAGATCAGAAAGAAGTTTCGCACAATGCTTCTGTGTAGTTTTTATTTGAAGGTATTCCGTTTTACACTATAGGCCCCTTAGCGCACTGAATGTCCACTTGCTGTTTCTACAAAAAGACTGTTTCAAAACTCCTCAATCAAAAGTAAGGTTCAAATCTGCTAGGTAACTGCACAGATCAGAAAGAAGTTTCGCAGAATGCTTCTGTGTAGTTTCTAGTTGAAGATATTCCTTATTCCATTATAGGCCCCTTAGCGCTCCAAATGTCCGCTTGCAGTTTCTATAGAGAGAGAGTTTCAGAACTTCTCATTCAAAATTAAGTTTCAACTCTGTTAGCTGAGTGCACAGATTAGAAAGGAGTTTCACATAATGCTTCTCTGTAGTTTTTATTTGAAGATATTCGTATTTCCACTATAGGCCTCTTAGCGCTCCGAATTTACGCTTGCAATTTCTACAGAAAGAGAGTTCCAGAACTTCTCAATCAAAAGTAAGGTTCAACTTTCTTAGTTGAATGCACAGATCTGAAAGAAGTTTCACAGAATGCTTCTGTGTAGTTTCTATTTGAAGATATTCCTTTTCCACTATAGGCCCCTTAGCGCTCTTAATGTCCACTTTCAGTTTCTACAGAAAGAGTGTTTCAAAACTCCTCAATCAAAAGTAAAGTTCAACTCTGCCAGTTGAATGCACAGATCAGAAAGAAGTTTCGCAGAATGTTTCTGTCGAGTTTTTATTGAAGATTATACTTTTTAAACTATAGGCCACTTAGCGCTCCGAATGTCCACTTGCAGTTTCTACAGAAAGAGTGTGTCAGAACTGCTCAATCAAAAGTAAGGTTCAACTCTGCTAGTTGAATCCTCAAATCAGAAAGTAGTTTCGTAGAATGCATCTGTGTAGTTTTTATTTGAAGGTATTACTTTTTCCACTTTAGGCCCCTTAGCACTCCGAATGTCTACTCGCAGTTTCTACAGAAAGAGTGTTTCAGAACTGCTCAATCAAAAGTATGGTTCATCTCTGCTAGTTGAATGCACAGATCAGAAAGGAGTTTCACAGAATGCTTCTGTGTAGTTTTTATTTGAAGATTTTCCTTTTTCCTCTATAGGCCCCTTAGGGTTCCCAATGTCCACTTGCAGTTACTAAGGAAAGAGTGTTTCAGAACTCCTCAATCAAAACTAACGTTCAATTCTGCTAGTTGAATGCACAGATCAGAAGAAGTTTCGCAGAATGCTTCTGTGTAGTTTCTATTTGAAGATATTCCTTTTCCACTATAGGCCCCTTAGCGCTCTGAATATCCACTTTCAGTTTCTACAGAAAGAGTGTTTCAAAACTCCTCAATCAAAAGTAAAGTTCAACTCTGCCAGTTGAATGCACAGATTAGACAGTAGTTTCGCAGAATGCTTCTGTGTAGTTTTTATTGAAGATAATAATTTTTAAGTATAGGCCCCTTAGCGCTCCGAATGACCGCTTGCAGTTTCTACAGAAAGAGTGTTTCAGAACTGCTCAATGAAAATTAAGGTTCAACACTGCTAGTTGAATTCACAGATCAGAAGAAAGTTTCGCAGAATGCTTCTGTGTAGTTTTTATTTGTAGATATTACTTCTTCCACTATAGGCCCCTCAGCGCTTCGAATGTCCGCTAGCAGTTTCTACACAAAGAGAGTTTCAGAAATTCTCAATCAAAAGTAAGGTTCAACTCCGCTAGTTGCATGCAGAGATCAGAAAGCCGTCTCGCAGAATGCTTCTGTGTAGTTTTTATTTCAAGATATTCTTTTTTCCACTATAGGCCCCTTATCGCTCCGAATGTTCGCTTGCAGTTTCTACAGAAAGTCTGTTTCAGAAATGCCCAATGAAAAGTAAGGTTCATCTCTGCTAGTCAAATGCACAGATCAGGAAAAAGTCTCACTGAATGCTTCTGTGTAGTTTTTATTTCTAGATATTCCTTTTTCCACTACAGGCCCCATATCACTCCGAATGTCTACTTGCAGTTTCTACAGAAAGAGAGTTTCAGAACTCCTCAATCAAAAGTAAGGTTCAACTCTGCTAGTTGAATGCACAGATAAGAAAGAAGTCTCACAGAATGCTTCTGTGTAGTTTTTATTTGAATATATTCCTTTTTCCTCTATAGGCCCCTTAGTGCTGCGATTGTCCGCTTGCAGTTTCTACAGAAAGAGTGTTTCAAAACTCCTCAATCTAAAATAAGTTTCAACTCTACTACTTGAATGCACAGATGAGAAAGAAGTCTCGCAGAATGCTTCTGTGTAGTTTTTATTTGAAGATATTCCTTTTTACATTATAGTCCTCTTAGCGCTCCCATTGTCCGATTACAGTTTCTACAGAAAGAGAGTATCAGAACTTCTCAATCAAATGTAAGGTTCCACTCTGTTAGTTGAATGCACAGATCAGAAAGAAGTTTTGCAGAATGCTTCTGTGTAGTTTTTATTTGAAGTTATTCCTTTCTCTCCCTTCGTACTCTGAGCGGTCTGAATGTCCGCTTGCAGTTTCTACAGAAAGAGAGTATCAAATCTCCTCAATCAAAAGTAAAGTTAAACTCAGTTAGTTGAATGGACAGATCAGAAAGAGTTTTTGCAGAATGCTTCTGTGTAGTTTTTATTTGAAGTTATTACTTTTTCCACTATAGTCCTCTCAGAGGTCCGAATGGACGCTTGCAGTTTCTACAGAAGGAGAGTTTCAGAACTTCTCAATCAAAAGTAAGGTTCAACTCTGTTAGGTGAATGCAGAGATCAGAGAGTAGTTTCACAGTATGTTTCTGTGTAGTTTTTATTTGGAGATATTCCTTTATCCACTTTAGGCCACTTAGCGCTCCGAATGTCCTCTTGCAGTTTCTACAGAAACAGTATTTCAGAACTTATTCGAAGCTACTCCATTTTCCACTATAGGCCCCACAGCGCTCAGAATGTCCGCTTACATTTTCTACAGAAGGAGTGTCTCAGAACTGCTGAAGCAAAAGTGAGGTTCAACTCTGCTAGTTGAAGGCACAGATCAGAAAGAAGTTTCGCAGAATGCTTCTGTATAGTTTTTATTAGAAGACATTCCTTTTTCCACTATAGGCATCTTTGCGCTCCGAATGTCCAGTTGCAGTTTCTACAGAAAGAGTGTTTCAGAAATGCTCAATCAAAAGTAAACTTCAACTCTGTTAGTTGAATGCACAGAAGTGATAGAAGCTTTAGAGAATGCTTCTGAGTAGTTTTTATTTGAGGATATTCGTTTTTCCACTATAGGCCCCTTAGCGCTCCGAATGTCCACTTGCAGTTTCTTCAGAAAGAGTGTTTCAGAACTGCTAATTCAAAAGTAAGGTGCAACTCTGTTAGTGGAACGCACAGAACAGAAAGAAATTTCACAGAATGCTTCTGTGAAGTTTTTATTTGAAGATATTACTTTTTCCACTATAGGCCTCTTAGCACTCCGATTGTCCACTTGCATTTTCTTCAGAAAGAGTGTTTCAGAACTGCTCAATCGAAAGTAAGCTTCAACTCTGTTAGTTGAATGCACAGAAGAGAAACACGTTTCACAAAATGCTTCTGTGTAGTTTTTATTTGAAGATATTCCTTTTTCCACTATAGGCCCCATAGCGCTCCAAATGTCCCCTTGCAGTTTCTAAAGAAACAGTGTTTCAGAACTGCTCAATCAAAAGTAAGCTTCAACTCTGTCAGTTGAATGCAGAGAATGGAAAGAAGTTTCACAGAATGCTTCTGTGTAGTTTTTATTTGAAGATATTCCTTTCTCGACTGTAGGCCCCTTAGCGCTCCGAATGTCCACTTGCAGTTTCTACAGAAAGAGTGTTTCAGAACTCCTCAATCAAAAGTAAGGTTCAACTCTGCTAGTTGAATGCACAGATGAGAAAGAAATTTCGCAGAATGATTCTGTGTAGTTTTTATATGAAGATATTCCTTTTTCCACTATAGGCCCTTTAGCGCTCCGAATGTCTGCTTACAGTTTCTACAGAAAGAGTGTTTAAAAACTCCTCAATGAAAAGTAAGGTTCAACACTGCTAGTTGAATTCATGGATCTGAGAGAAGTTTCACAGAATGCTTCTGTTTAGTTTTTATTCGAAGACATACCTTCTTCCTCTATAGGCCTCTTACCGCTCCGAATATCCGCCTGCAGTTCCTACAGAGAGAAAGTTTTAGAACTTCTCAATCAAAAGTAAGTTTCTACTCTGTTAGTAGAATGCACTGATCAGTAAGATGTTTCGCAGAATGCTTGTGTGTAGTTTTTATTTGAAGATATACCTTTTCCTACTATAGGCCCCATAGCGCTCCGAATGTACGCTTGCAGTTTCTATAGAAGAGTGTTTCAAAAGTCCTCAATCTAAAGTAAGGTTCAACTCTGCTAGTTGAATGCACAGATCAGAAAGAAGTTTCGCAGAATTCTTCTGTGTAGTTTTTATTTGAAGATATTTCTTTTTCCACTATAGGACTCTTAGCGCTCCGATTGCCACTTGCAGTTTCTACAGAAAGATTGTTTCAGAACTACTTAATCAAAAGTAAGTTTCAACTCTGCTAGTTGAAAGCACAGATGAGAAAGAAATTTCACCGAATGCTTCTGTGTAGTTTTTATTTGAAGATATTCCTTTTTCCACTATAGGACTTTAGGGCTCCAAATATCCGCTTACAGTTTCTACAGAAAAAGTGTTTAAAAACTCCTCAATCAAAAGTAAGGTTCAACACTGCTAGTTGAATGCACAGATCAGAAGGACATCTCACAGAATGCTTCTGTATAGTTTTTATTTGAAGATATTCCTATTTCAACTATAGTCCCCTTAGTGCTCCGAATGTCCACTTGCACTTTCTACAGAAAGAGACTTTCAGAACTTCTCAATCAAAAGTAAGGTTCAACTCTCTTAGTTGAAAGCACAGATCAGAAATAAGTTTCGCAGAGTGATTCCGTGTAGCTTTATTTGAAGATATTCCCTTTTCCACTATAGGCCTCTTTGTGCTCAGAATTTTCTCTTACATTTTGTACAGAAGGAGTGTTTCAGAACTGCTCAATCAAAAGTAAGGTTCAACATTGCTAGTTGAAGGCACAGATCAGAAAGAAGTTTCGCAGAATGCTTCTGTATAGTTTTTATTAGAAGACATTCGTTTTTCCACTATAGGAACCTTAGCGCTCGAATGTCCACTTGCAGTTTCTAAAGAAAGAGTGTTTCAGAACTGCTCAATCAAAAGTAAGCTTCAACTCTGTTAGTTGAATGCACAGAACTGGAAGAAGTTTCACAGAATATTTCTGTGTAGTTTTTATTTCAAGATATTCCTTTTTCCACTGTAGGCTTCTTAGCGCTCCGAATGCCCGCTTGCAGTTTCTACAGAAAGAGAGTTTCAGAACTACTCAATCAGAAGTAATGTTCAACTCTGCAAGTTCAATGCACAGATCAGAAAGAAGTTTCGCAGAATGCTTCTGTGTAGTTTTTATTTGAGATATTCCTTTTTCCACTATAGGCTCCTTAGCGACAGGAATGTGCACTTGCAGTTTCTACAGAAAGAGAGTTTCAGAACTGTTATATCAAAAGTAAGTTTCAACACTGTTAGTTCAATGAACAGATCAGAAAGAAGTTTCGCAGAATGCTTCTGTGTAGTTTTTATTTGAAGTTATTCATTTTTCCACTAAAGGCTCTTTAGCGCTCTGAATGTCCGCTTCCAGTTTCTACAGAAAGTGTGCTTCAAAACTCCTCTATCAAAATAAGGGTCAGCTCTGCTAGTTGAATGCACAGATCAGAAATAATTTTCGCAGAATTCTTCTGTGTAATTTTTATTTGAAGATATTCCTTTTTCCACTATAGACCTCTTAGCGCTCCGAATGTCCGCTTGCAGTTTCTACAGAAAGAGAGTTTCAGAACTTCTCAATCAAAAGTAAGTTTCAACTCTGTTAGTTGAATTCACAGATCAGAAAGAAGTTTCGCAGAATGCTTCTGTGTAGTTTTTATTCGTAGATATTCCTTTTTCCACTGTAGGCCCTTTGGCGCTCCGAAAGTCCGCTTGCAGTTTCTACAGAAAGAGAGTTTCATAACTTCTTAATCAAGAGTAAGGTTCAACTCTGTTACTTGAATGCACCGATGAGAAAGAAGTTTCGTAGAATGCTTCTGTGTAGGTTTTAGTTGAAGATATTCCTTTTTTCCAATATATGCCGTGTAGCGCTCCAAATGCCCACTTGCAGTTTCTACAGAAAGACTGTTTCAAAACTCCTCAATCAAAAGTAAGGTTAAACTCTGCTAGTTGAATGCAGAGATCAGAAAGTGTTGCAGAATGTCTCTGTGTAGTTTTTATTTGAAGATATTCCTTTTTCCACTATAGGCCCCTTTGCGCTCCAAATGTCCGCTTACAGTTTCTACAGAAAGTGTGTTTCAAAACTCCTCAATCAAAAGAAAGGTTCAACTCTGCGAGTTGCATGCACAGATCAGGAAGAATTTTCGCAGAAGGCTTCTGTGTAGTTTTTATTTGAAGATATTCCTTTTTCCACTATAGGCCTCTTAGCGCTCCGAATGTACGCTTGCACTTTCTACAGAAAGACAGCTTCAGAACTTCTCAATCAAAATTAAGTTTCAAATATGTTAGTAGAATGCACAGATCAGAAAGTAGTTTCACAGAATGCTTCTGTGTACTTTTTATTTGCACATATTCCTTTTTCCACTATAGGCCATTTAGTGCTTCGAATGTCCACTTGCACTTACTGCAGAAAGAGAGTTTCAAAACTGCACTATCAAAATTAAGGTTCAACTCTGCTGTTTGAATGCACAGATGACAAAGAAGTTTCGCAGAATGCTTCTGTGTAGTTTTAATTTGAAGATATTACTTTTTCCACTATAGGCCCATTAGCCCTCCGAACATACACCCGCAGTTTCTACAGAAGGAGTGTTTCAAAACTCCTCAATCAAAAGTAAGTTTCAACTCTGCTAGTTGAATGCACAGATCAGAAAGAAGTTTCACAGAATGCCTCTGTGTACTTTTAAACTGAAAATATTCCTTTTTCCACTACAGACGCCTTAGCGCTCTGAATGTCCACCTACAGTTTCTACACAAAGAGTGTCTCAGAACTCCTCAATCAAAAGTAAGGTTCAACTCTGCTATTTGAATGCACAGATGAGAAAGAAGTTTCACTGAATGCATCTGTGTAGTTTTTATTTGAAGATATACCATTTTCAAATGTATGCCTCTTAGCGCCCAGAATGTCCACTTGCAGTTTCTACAGAAAGAGTGTTTCAGAACTGCTAAATCAAAAGTAAGGTTCACCTCTGCTAGTTGATTGCACAGATGAGAGAGAAGTTTCGCTGAATGATTCTGTGTAGTTTTTTTTGGAGATATTACTTTTTCCACTATAGGCCCCATAGCGCTTCGAATATTCACCTGCAGTTTCTACAGAAAGAGTGCTTCAGAACTCCTCAATGAAAAGTAAGTTTCAACTCTGCTAGTTGAATGCACAGATCAGAAAGAAGTTTCACTGAATGCGTCTATGTATATTTTATTTGATGATATTCCTTTTTCCACAATAGGCCTCTTAGTGCTCCGAAAGTATGATTTCAGTTTCTACAGAAAGAGAGTTTCAGAACTTCTCAATCAAAAGTAAGGTTCAACTCTGTTAGTTGAATGCACAGATCAGAAACTAGTTTCGCAGAATCCTTCTGTGTAGTTTTTATTTGAAGATATTCCTTTTTCCACTATAGGCCCCTTAGCGCTCCGAATGTTCGCTTGCATTTCCTACAGAAAGAGTGTTTCAGAACTGCTCAATCAAAAGAAAGGTTCAACTCGTCTAGTTGAATGCTCAGATACAAAAGAAGTTTCGCAGAATGCTTCTGTGTACTTTTTATTTGATGATATTCCTTTTTCCACTATAGGCCCCTTAGTGCTCTGAATATCCGCTTGCAGTTTCTACAGAAAGCGTGTTTCAGAACTGCTCAATCAAAAGATAGGTTCAACTCGGCTAGTTGAATGCTCAGATCCAAAAGAAGTTTCGCAGAATGATTCTGTGTATTTTTTATTTGAAGATACTCCTTGTTCCACTCTAGGCCCCTTAGGGCTCCGAATGTTCGCTTGCAGTTTCTACAGAAAGAGTGTTTCCAAACTGCTCAATGAACAGTAAGGTTAAACTCTGCTAGTTGAATACACAAAGCAGAAAGAATTTTCGCAGAATGCTTCTGTGTAGTTTTTATTTGAAGATATTCCTTTTTCCACTATAGGCCACTTAGCACTCCAAATGTCCGCTCGCAGTTTCTACAGAAAGGGTGTTTCAGAACCTGTCAATCAAAAGTAAGGTTCTACTCCACTAGTTAAATGAACAGATCAGAAAGTAGTTTCACAGAATGCTTCTGTGTAGTTTTTATTTGAAGATATTCCTTTTCCCACTATAGGTCCCTAAGTGCTTAGAATAGCCGCTTGCAGTTTCTACAGAAAGTGTGTTTCAGAACTGCTCAATCAAAAGTAAGGTTCAACTCTGATAGCTGAATGGACAGATCAGAAAGAAGTTTCACACAATGCTTCTCTGTAGTTTTTATTTGAAGATATTCCTTTTCCCACTATAGGCCTCTTAGCGATCAAATTGTCCGCTTGCAGTTTCTACAGAAAGGGTATTTCAGAAATGCTGAATCAAAAGAAAGTTTCAACTCTGCTAGTTGAATGCACAGATCAGGAGAAGTTTCGCACAATGCTTCTGTGTAGTTTTTATTTGAAGATATTCCTTTTTCCACTATAGGCCCCTTAGCGCTCCGAATGTCCGCTTGCAGTTACTACAAAAAGAGTGTTTCAAAACACCTCAATCAAAAGTAAGGTTCAACCCTGCTAGGTAAATGCACAGATCAGAAAGAAGTTTCACAGCATGCTTCTGTATAGTTTTTATTTGAAGATATTCCTTTTTCCACTATAGGCATCTTAGCGCTCCGAATGTCCGCTTGCAGTTTCTACAGAAGGAGAGGTCCAGAACTTCTCAATCAAAAGTAAGGTTCAACTCAGTTAGTTGAATGCACACATCAGAAAGAAGTTTCGCAGAATGCTTCTGTGTAGTTTTTATTTGAAGGTATTCCTTTCTCCACGATAGGCCCCTTAGCGCTCCGAAAATCCGCTTGCAGTTTCTACAGAGAGAGAGTTTCAGAACTTCTCACTCAAAAGTAAGGTTCAACACCATTAGTTGAATGCTTAGATCAGAAAGAAGTTTCGCAGAATGCGTCTGTGTAGTTTTTATTTGAAGATATTCGCTTTTCCACTATAGGCCTCTGAGCACTCTGAATGTCCACTTGCAGTTACTACAGAAAGAGAATTTCAAAACTTCTCAATGAAAAGTTATGTTCAAGTCTTTTAGTTGAATGCACAGATTTGAAAGAAGTTTCGCAGAAACCTTCTGTGTAGTTTTTATTTGAAGCTATTCCTTTTTCCAATATAGGCCCCTTAGTGCCCCAAATGTCCCCTTGCAGTTTCTATAGAAAGAGACTTTCAGAACTTCTCAATCAAAAGTAAGGTTCAAGTCTGTTACTTGAATGCACAGATCAGATGGAACTTTCGCAGAATGCGTCTGTGTAGTTTTTATTTGAAGATATTCCTTTTTCCACTATAGGCCCTTTAGTGCTCCGAGTGTCAACTTGCAGTTTCTACAGAAAGAGTGTTTCAAACTCCTCAATCAAAAGTAAGTTTCAACCCTGCTAGTTCAATGCACAGATCAGAAAGGAGTTTCACAGAATGCTTCTGTGTAGTTTTTATTTGAGGATATTCCCTTTTCCACTATAGGACTCTTTGTGCTCCGAATGCCCACTTGCAGTTTCTACAGAAAGAGAATTTCAGAACTTCTCAATCAAAAGTAAGGTACAAGACTTTTAGTTGAATACACAGATTAGAAAGAAGTTTTGCAGAATCCTTCTTTGCAGTTTTCATTTGAAGATATTCCTTTTTCCACTATAGGCCCCTTAGCGCTAAAAATATCCGCTTGCAGGTCCTACAGAAAGAGACTTTCAGAACTGCTCAATCAAAAGTAAGGTTCAACTATGCTAGTTGAATGCACGGATCTGAAAGAAGTTTCGCAGAATGATTCTGTGTAGTTTTTATTTGAAGATATTCCTTTTTCTACTATAGGCCCATTAGCGCTCCTAATGTCCGCTTGCAGTTTCTACAGAAAGAGTGTTTCAGAACTGGTCAATCAAAAGTAAGGTTCAACTTTGACACTTGAATTCACGGATCAGAAAGAAGTTTCGCAGAATGCTGCTGTGTAGTTTTTATTTGAAGATATTCCTTTTTCCACTTTAGGCCTCTTTGCACTCCGAATATCCGCTTGCTGTTTTTACAGAAAGAGAGTTGCAGTACTTCTCAATCAAAAGTAAGGATCAAATCTGTTGGTTGAATGCACAAATGAGAAAGAAGTTTCGCAGTTTGTTTCTGTGTAGTTTTTATTTGAAGATATTCCTTTCTCCACTATAGTCCCCTTAGCGCTCCGAATGTCCGCTAGCAGTTTCTACAGAAAGAGGGTTTCAGAACTTCTAAATCAAAAGTGAGGTTCAACTCTGTTAGTTGAATGCACAGATCAGAAAGAAGTTTCACAGAATGCTTCTGTGTAGTTTTTATTTGAAGATGTTCCTTTTTCCACTATAGGCCTCTTAGCGCTCCGAATGCCCACTTGCAGTTTGTACAGAAAGAGAATTTCAGAAATTCTCAATCAAAAGTAACATTCAACTCTTTTTGTTGAATGCACAGATTAGAAAGAAGTTTCGCAGAATGCTTCTATATAGTTTTTATTTGAAGATATTCCTTTTTCCACTGTAGGCCCCTTAGCGCCCCAAATCTCTGCTTGCAGTTTCAATAGACAGAGTGTTTCAGAACTGCTCAATCAAAAGTACGGTTCAACTATGCTAGTTGATTGCAGAGATCAGAAACAAGTTTCCAAGAAAGCTTCTGTGTAGTTTTTATTTGAGGTTATTATTTTTTCCACAACAGTACCCTTAGCGCTCAGAATGTCCACGGCAGTTCCTACAGAAAGAGTGTTTCAGAACTCCTCAAGCAAAAGTAAGTTTCAACTCTGCAAGTTGAATGCACAGATCAGAAAGAAGTTTCGCGGAATGCTTTTGTGTAGTTTTTTATTGAAGATATTCCTTTTTCCCCTATAGGACCCTTAGCGCCACAAATGACTGCTTGCAGTTTCTACAGAAAGAGAGTTTCAGAACTTCTCAATCAAAAGTAAGGTTGAACTCTGTTAGTTGAATGCACAAATCAGAAAGAAGTTTTGCAGAATGTTTCTGTGTAGTTTTTATTTGAAGATATTCCTTTTTCCACTATAGCCCCTTAGCGTTCCGAATGTCCACTTGAAGTTCCTACAGAAATAGTGTTTCAGAACTGTTCAATCAAAAGTAAGGTTCCACTCTGTTTGTTGAATGCACAGATCAGAAAGTAGTTTCCCAGAATGCTTTTGTGTAGTTTTTATTTGAAGATATTCCTTTTTCCACGATAGGCCCATTAGCGCTCTGAATGTCTGCTTGCATTTCCTATAGTAAGAGTGTTTCAGATCTGCTCAATCAAAAGTAAGGTTCAACTCTGATAGTTGAATGCACAGATCGGAAAGAAGTTTCGCACAATGCTTCTGTGTAATTTTCATTTGAAGGTATTCCGTTTTCCACTGTAGGCCCCTTAGGGCAACAAAATTCCGCTTGCAGTTTCTACAAAAAAACTGTTTCAAAACTCCTCAATCCCAATTAAAGTTCAAATCTGCTACGTAAATGCACAGATCAGAAAGAAGTTTTGAATAATGCCTCTGTGTAGTTTTTATTTGAAGATATTCCTTTTCCCACTATAGGCCCCTTAGCGCTCCGAATGTCCGCTTGCAGTTAATACAGAGAGAGAGTTTCAGAACTTGTTATTCAAGAGTAACGTTCAAGTCTGTTAGTTGAATGCACAGATCAGGAAGAAGTTTCACAGAATGCTTCAGTGTAGTTTTTATTTGAAAATATTCCTTTTTCCACTATAGGCCTCTTAGCGCTCCGAATGTCTGATTGCAGTTTCTACAGAAAGAGAGGTGTAGAACTTCTCAATCAAAAGTAAGGTTGAACGCTGTTAGTTGAATGCACAGATCAGAAAGAAGTTTCACAGAATGCGTCAGTGTAGTTTGTATTTGAAGATATTCCTTTTTCCACTCTTGGCCCATTAGTGCTGTGAATGTCCGCTTGCAATTTGTACAGAAAGAGTGTTTCAGAACTGTTCAATCAAAAGGAAGGTTCAACTCTGCTAGTTGAATACACAGATCAGAAAGAAGTTTCACAGAATGCTTCAGTGTAGTTTTTATTTGATGATATTCCTTATTCCAATACAGGCCCATTAGCGCTCTGAATGTCCACTTGCAGTTTGTACAGAAAGAGTGGTTCAGAACTGCCCAATCAAAAGGAAGGTTCAACACTGCTAGTTGAATGCAGAGATCAGAAAGTAGTTTCACAGAATGCTTCTGTGTAGTTTTTATTTGAAGATATTCCTTGTACCACTATAGGCCACTTAGAGCTTCGAATGACCACTTGTGGTTTCTACAGAAATAGCGTTTCAGAACTGATCAATTTAAAGTAAGGTTCAACTCTGCTAGTTGAATGCAGAGATCAGAAAGAAGTTTCGCAGAATGCTTCCATGTAGTTTTTGTTTGAAGATACTCCTTTTTCCACCATAGGCCCCTTAGCGCTCAGAATGTCCTCTTGCAGTTTCAAAAGAAAGGGAGTTGCAGAACTTCTCAATCAAAAGAAAGGTTCAACTTTCTTAGTTGAATACAGAGATCAGAAAGAAGTTTTGCACAATGCTTCTGTGTAGTTTTTAGTTGAAGATATTCCTTTTTCCACGATAGGCCCTTTAGCGCTCCGAATATTCACTTGCAGTTTCTACAGAGAGAGATTTTCAGAACTTCTCATTCAAAAGTAAGTTTCAACTCTGTTAGTTGAATGCACAGATCAGAAAGGAGTTTCACAGAATGCTTCTGTGTAGTTTTTATTTGAAGATATTCCTTTTTCCACTATAGGCCCCGTAGTGGTCCGAATGTCCGCTTGCAGTTTCTACAGAAAGAGTGTTTCAGAACTGCTCCATCAAAAGTAACGTTCAACTCTGTTAGTTGAATGCACAGATGAGAAAGTAGTTTCGCAGAATGCTTCTGTGTAGTTTTTGTTTGAAGATACTCCTTTTCCCACTATAGGCCCCTAAGAGCACAGAATGTCCACTTGCAGTTTCTACAAAAAGACTGTTTCAAAACTCCTCAATCAAAAGTAAAGTTCAAATCTGCTAGGTAAATGCACAGATCAGAAAGAAGTTTCTCAGAATGCCTCTGTGTAGTTTTTATTAGAAGATATTCCTTTTTCCACTATAGGCCCCTTAGTGCTCTGAATGTCTGCTTGCAGTTTCTACAGAGAGAGAGTTTCAGAACTTGTCATTCAAAAGTAAGGTTCAACTCTGTTAGTTGAATGCACAGATCAGAAAGACATTTCACAGAATGCTTCAGTGTAGTTTTTATTTGAAGATATTCCTTTTCCACTATAGGCCTCTTAGCACTCCGAATGTCCGCTTGCAGTTTCTACAGAAAGAGAGGTGTAGAACTTCTCAATCAAAAGTAAGGTTGAACTGTGTTAGTTGAATGCACAGATCATAAAGAAGTTTCGCAGAAAGCTTCTGTGTAGTATTTATTTGAAGATATTCCTTTTTCCACTGTAGGCCACTTAGCACTCCGAATGTCCGCTTGCAGTTTCTATAGAAAGAGTGTTTCAGAACTGCTCAATCAAAAGGAAGGTTCAACTCTGATAGTTGAATGCACGGATCAGAAATAAGTTTCACAGAATCCTTCTGTGTAGTTTTTATTTGAAGATTTTCCTTTTTCCACTCTTGGCCCATTAGTGCTGTGAATGTCCGCTTGCAGTTTCTACAGAAAGAGTGTTTCAGAACTGCTCAATCAAAAGGAAGGTTCAGCTCTGCTGGTTGAATACACAGACCAGAAAGAAGTTTCACAGAATGCTTCAGTGTAGTTTTTATTTGATGATATTTCTTTTTCCAATATATCCCCATTAGCGCTCTGAATGTCCGCTTGCAGTTTCTACAGAAAGAGTGTTTCAGAACTGCTCAATCAGAAGTAAGGTTCTACTCTGCTAGTTGAACACAGAGATCAGAAAGTAGTTTCACAGAATGCTTCTGTGTAGTTTTTATTTGAAGATATTCCTATTACCACTGTGGGCCACTTAGAACTTCGAATGTCTGCTTGCGGTTTCTATAGAAAGAGTGTTTCAGAACTGATCAATTAAAAGTAAGGTTCAACTCTGCTAGTTTAATGCACAGATCAGAAAAATGTTTCGCCGAATGCTTCTGTGTAGTTTTTATTTGAAGATATTCCTTTTTCCACCATAGGCCCCTTAGCGCTCAGAATGTCCGCTTGCGGTTTCTACAGACAGTGTTTTTCAGAACTGATCAATTAAAAGTAAGGTTCAACTCTGATAGTTGAATGGACATATCAGAAGGAAGTTTCGCACAATGTTTCTGTGTGTTTTTATTTGAAGATATTCTGTTTTCCCCTATAGGCCCCTTAGCGCTCCGAATGTCCGCTTGCAGTTTCAAGAAAAAGACTGTTTCAAAACTCCTCAATCAAAAGTAAGGTTCAAATCTTCTAGGTAAATGCACAGATCAGAAAGAAGTTTTGCAGAATGGTTCTGTGTAGTTTTTATTTGAAGATATTCCTTTTTCCAATATAGGCCTTTAGCGCTCCATATGTCCGATTGTAGTTTCTAAAGAGAGAGAGTTTCAAAACCTCTCATTCACAAGTAATTTCAACTGTGTTAGTTGAATGCACAGATCAGAAAGTAGTTTCAGAGAATGCTTTCGTGTAGTTTTTATTTGAAGATATTCCTTCTTCCACTATAGGCCTCTTAGTGCTCTGAATGTCCGCTTGCAATTTCAAAAGAAAGAGATTTCCTGAACTTCTTAATCAAAAGTAAGGTTCAAATCTGCTAGGAAAATGCACAGATCAGAAAGAAGTTTCACAGAATGCTTCTGTGTATTTTTTATTTGAAGATATTCCTTTTTCCACTATAGGCCCCTTAGCACTCCAAATGTCCGCTTGCAGTTTCTACAGAGAGAGAGTTTCACAACTTCTCATTCATAAGTAAGTTTCAACTCTGTTAGTTGAATGCACAGATCAGAAAGGAGTTTCACAGAATGCTTCTGTGTAGTTTTTTTTGAAGATATTCCTTTTTCCACTATAGGCCTATTAGCGTTCCGAATATCCGCTTGCAGTTTCTACAGAAAGAGAGTTCCAGAACTTCTCAATCAAAAGTAATGTTCAACTTTGTTAGTTGAATGCACAGATCAGAAAGAAGTTTCACAAAATGCTTCTGTGTAGTTCTTATTTGAAGATATTCCCTTTTTACAATAGGCCCTTTAGCGCTCCGACTATCCAATTGCAGTTTCTACAGAGAGAGAGTTTCAGAACTTCTCATTCAAAAGTAAGGTTGAACTCTGTTAGTTGAATGCACAGATTAGAAAGAAGTTTCGCAGAATGATTCTGTGTAGTTTTTATTTGAAGATATTCCTTTTTCCACTAAAGGCCCCTTAGTGCTCCGAATGTCCGCTTGCCGTTTCTACAGAAAGAGTGTTTCAGAACTGCTCAATCAAAATTAATGTTCAACTCTTATAGTTGAATGGACAAATCAGAAAGTAGTTTCGCACAATGCTTCTGTGTAGTTTTTATTTGAAGATATTCCGTTTTCCACTATAGACCACATAGTGCACCGAATTTCCGCTTGCAGTTTCTACAAAAAGACTGTTTCAAAACTCCTCAATCAAAAGTAAGGTTCAAATCTGCTAGGTAAATGCACAGATCAGGAAGAAGTTTCGCAGAATGCTTCTGTGTAGTTTTTATTTTTAGATATTCCTTTTTCCACTATAGGCCTCTTAGCGCTCTGAATGTCCGCTTGCACTTTCTGCAGAGAGAGAGTTTCAGAACTTGTCATTCAAAAGTAACGTTAAACTCTGTTTGTTGAAGTCACAGATCAGAAAGAAGTTTCACAAAATGTTTCTGTGTAGTTTTTATTGGAACATATTCCTTTTTCCACTATAGGCCTCTTTGCACTCCGATTATCCGCTTGCAGTTTCTACAGAAAGAGAGTTTTAGAACTTCTCAATCAAAAGTAAGGTTCAAGTGTTTTAGTTGAATGCACAGATCAGAAAGAAGTTTCGCAGAATGCTTCTGTGTAGTTTTTATTTGAAGATATTCTTTTTTCCATGATAGGCCCCTTAGCGTTCCGAATATCCGCTTGCAGTTTCTACAGTGAGAGAGTTTCATAACTTCTCAGTCAAAAGTAAGGTTCAACTCTGTTAGTTGAATGCACAGATCAGAAAGAAGTTTTGCAGAATGCTTCTGTGTAGTTTTTATTTGACGTTATTCTTTTTCCACTATAGGCCCCTTAGACCTCCGAATGTTCACTTGCAGTTTCTACAGAAAGAGTGTTTCAGAACTGCTCAATCAAAAGTAAGGTTCAGCTCTGCTAGTTGAATGCACAGATTAGAAACAAGTTTCGCAGAATGCTTCTGTGTAGTTTTCATTTGAAGATATTCCTTTTTCCACCATAGGCCCGTTAGCGCTCCAAATGTCCGCTTGCAGTTTCTACAGAAAGAGTGTTTCAGAACTGCTCATTCACAAGTAAGGTTCAACACTGCGAATTGAATGCGCAGATCACAAAGTAGTTTCGCATAACGCTTCTGTGTAATTTTAATTTGAAGATATACCTTTTACCACTATAGGCCCCTTAGAGGTCCGAATATCTGCTTGCAGTTTCTACAGAAAGAGTGTTTCAGAACTGCTCAATCAAAAGTAAAGTTCAGCTCTGCTAGTTGAATGCACAGATCAGAAAGAAGTTTCACAGAATGCTTCTGTGTAGTTTTTATTTGCAGATATTCCTTTTTCCACCGTAGCACCCTTAGCGCTCCGAATGTCCGCTTGCAGTTTCTACAGAAAGAGTGTTTCAGAACTGCTCAATCAAAAGTAAGGTTCAACTCTGCTAGTTGAACGCACAGATCAGAAAGAAGTTTCGCAGAATGCTTCTGTGTAGTTTTTATTTGGAGATATTCCGTTTTCCACTATAGGCACCATAGAGCTCCGAATATTTGCTTGCAGTTTCTACAAAAAGATGGTTTCAAAACTCCTCAATCAAAAGTGAGGTTCAAATCTGCTAGGTAAATGCACAGATCAGAAAGAAGTTTCACAGAATGCTTCTGAGTAGTTTTTATTTGAAGATATTCCTTTTTCCACTATAGGCCCCTTAGCGGTCTAAATGTCCGCTTGCAGTTTCTACAGAGAGAGAGTTTAAAAACTTCTCATTCAAAAGTAATTTCAACTCTGTTAGTTGAATGCAAGGATCAGAAAGGGGTTCTACAGAATGCTTACGGGTAGTTTTTATTTGAAGATATTCCTTGTTCCACTACATGCCTCTTAGCGCTCCGAATGACCGCTTGCAGTTTCTACCGAAAGAGAGTTACAGAACTTCTCAATGAAATGTAAATTTCAACTCTGCTAGATGAATGGACACATCAGAAGGAAGTTTCGCAGAATGCTTCTGTGTAGTTTTTACTTGAAGAAATTCCGTTTTCCTCTATAGGCCCCTTAGCACTCTGAATGTACGCTCGCAGTTTCTACAAAAATTGTGTTTCAAAACTCCTCAATCAAAAGTAAGGTTCAACTCTGCTAGGTAAATGCACAGATCAGAAAGAAGTTTCGCACAATGCTTCTGTGTATTTCTTAATTGAAGACATTCCTTTTACCACTATAGGCCGCTTAGCGCTCCGAATGTCCGCTTGCAGTTCCTACAGAGAGAGAGTTTCAGAACTTCGCAAACAAAAGTAAGGTTCAACTCTGTTAGTTGAATGCACAGATGGGAAAGTAGTTTCACACAATGCTCTGTGTAGTTTTTATTTTAAGTTATTCCTTTTTCCACTATAGGCCTCTTAGCCCTCTTAATGTCCGCTTGCAGTTTCTACAGAAAGAGAATTTCAGAACTTCTCAATCAAAGGTAAACTTCAACTCTGTGAATTAAATGCACAGATCCGAGTGAAGATTCGCAGAATGCTTCTGTGTAGTTTTTATTTGAAGATATTACTTTTTCCACGATAGGCCCATTAGCGCTCCGAATATCTGCTTGCGGTTTCTACAGAGAGAGAGTTTCAGAACTTCTCAAACAAAAGTAAGGTTCAACTCTGTTAGCTGAATGCACAGATCAGAAAGAAGTTTCACACAATGGTTCTGTGTAGTTTTTATTTGAAGATAATCGTTTTTTCACGGTAGGCCCCTTAGAGCTCCGATTATCCGCTTGCAGTTTCTACAGAGAGAGAGTTTCAGAACTTCTCAGTCAAAAGTAAGTTTCAACTCTGTTAGTTGAATCCACAGAGAAGAAAGAAGTTTCGCAGAAAGCTTTTCTGTAGTTTTTATTTGAAGATATTCTTTTTCCACTATAGGCACCTTAGCGCTCCAAGTGTCCGCTTGCAGTTTCTACAGAAAGTGTGTTTCAGAAATGCTCAATCAAAAGTATGGTTCAACTCTGCTAGTTGAATGCACAGATTAGAAATTAGTTTCACAGAATACTTCTGTGTAGTTTTTATTTGTAGATATTCCTTTTTCCACTATAGGCCCTTTAGAGTTCTGAGTGTCCGCTTGCAGTTTCTACAGAAAGAGTGTTTCAGAACTGCTCAATCAAAAGGAAGGTTCTACTCTGCTAGATGAATGCACAGATCAGAAAGAAGTTTCGCAGAATGCTTCTATGTAGTTTTTATTTGAAGATATTCTTTTTTCCACGATAGGCCCATTAGCGCTCTGAATATCTGCTTGCGGTTTCTACAGAGAGAGAGTTTCAGAACTTCTCAGTCAAAAGTAAGGTTCAACCATGTAGTTGAATCCACAGATCAGAGAGAAGTTTCGCAGAAAGTTTCTGTGTAGTTTCTATTTGAAGATATTCCTTTTTCCATTATAGGCCCCTTAGCGCTCCGAATAACCACTTGCAGTTTCTACAGAAAGAGTGTTTCAGAACTGCTCAATCAAAAGGAAGGTTCTACTCTGCTAGATGAATGCACAGATCAGAAAGAAGTTTCGCAGAATGCTTCTGTGTAGTTTTTATTTGAAGATATTCCTTTTTCCACGATAGGCCCATTAGCGCTCCGAATATCTGCTTGCGGTTTCTACAGAGAGAGAGTTTCAGAACTTCTCAGTCAAAAGTAAGGTTCAACCCTGTAGTTGAATCCACATATCAGAGAGAAGTTTCGCAGAAAGCTTCTGTGTAGTTTTTATTTGAAGATATTCTTTTTCCACTATAGGCCCCTTAGCGCTCCGAATGTCTGCTTGCAGTTTCTACAGAGAGAGAGTTTCAGAAATTCTCAGTCAAAAGTAAGTTTCAACTCTGTTAGTTGAATCCACAGAGCAGAAAGAATTTTCGCAGAAAGCTTTTCTGAAGTTTTTATTTGAAGATATTCTTTTTCCACTATAGGCACCTTAGCGCTCCGAATGTCCGCTTGCAGTTTCTACAGAAAGTGTGTTTCAGAAATGCTCAATCAAAAGTAAGGTTCAACTCTGCTAGTTGAATGCACAGATTAGAAAGTAGTTTCGCAGAATGCTTCTGTGTAGTTTTTATTTGAAGATATTCCTTTTTCCACTATAGGCCCTTTAGAGTTCTGAGTGTCCGCTTGCAGTTTCTACAGAAAGAGTGTTTCAGAACTGCTCAATCAAAAGTATGGTTCGACTCTGCTAGTTGAATGCACAGATCAGAAAGAGGT
This sequence comes from Nomascus leucogenys, assembly GCF_006542625.1. Taxonomy (NCBI): domain Eukaryota; kingdom Metazoa; phylum Chordata; class Mammalia; order Primates; family Hylobatidae; genus Nomascus; species Nomascus leucogenys. The sequence continues at coordinate 55,026 of NC_044404.1, forward strand.
TTCGCAGAATGCTTCTGTGTAGTTTTTATTTGAAGATATTCCTTTTTCCATTATAGGCCCCTTAGCGCTCCGAATAACCGCTTGCAGTTTCTACAGAAAGAGAGTTTCAGAACTGCTCAATCAAAAGGAAGGTTCTACTCTGCTAGATGAATGCACAGATCAGAAAGAAGTTTCGCAGAATGCTTCTGTGTAGTTTTTATTTGAAGATATTCCTTTTTCCACGATAGGCCCATTAGCGCTCTGAATGTCCGCTTGCATTTCCTATAGTAAGAGTGTTTCAGATCTGCTCAATCAAAAGTAAGGTTCAACTCTGTTAGTTGAATGCACAGATCAGAAAGATGTTTTGCAGAATGCTTCTGTGTAGGTTTTATTTGAAGATATTCCTTTTTCGACTATTGGCTCCATAGCGCTACGAATCTCTGCTTGCAGTTTCTACAGAAACAGTGTTTCAGAACTGCTCAATCAAAAGTAAGTTTCAACTCTGCTAGTTGAATGCACGGATCAGAAAGAGTTTCACAGGATGCTTCTGTGTGGTTTTTATTTGAAGATATTCCTTTTCCCACTATAGGCCCCTAAGCGCTCGGAATGTCCGCTTGCAGTTTCTACAGAAAGTTTGTTTCAGAACTGCTCAATCAAAAGTAACGTTCAACTCTGATAGTTGAATGGAGAGATCAGAAAGAAGTTTCGCACAGTACTTCTGTGTAGTTTTTATATGAAGGCATTCCATTTTACACTATAGGCCCCTTAGCGCACTGAATGTCCGCTTGCAGTTTCTACAAAAGACTGTTTCAAAACTCCTCAATCAAAAGTAAGGTTCAAATCTGCTAGGAAAATGCACAGATCAGAAAGAAGTTTCGTAGAATGCTTTTTTGTAGTTTTTATTTGAAGATATTCCTTTTTCCACTATAGGCCCCTTAGCACTCCAAATGTCCGCTTGCAGTTTCTACAGAGAGAGAGTTTCACAACTTCTCATTCATAAGTAAGTTTCAACTCTGTTAGTTGAATGCACAGATCAGAAAGGAGTTTCACAGAATGCTTCTGTGTAGTTTTTTTTGAAGATATTCCTTTTTCCACTATAGGCCTATTAGCGTTCCGAATATCCGCTTGCAGTTTCTACAGAAAGAGAGTTCCAGAACTTCTCAATCAAAAGTAAGGTTCAACTTTGTTAGTTGAATGCACAGATCAGAAAGAAGTTTCACAAAATGCTTCTGTGTAGTTCTTATTTGAAGATATTCCCTTTTTACAATAGGCCCTTTAGCGCTCCGACTATCCAATTGCAGTTTCTACAGAGAGAGAGTTTCAGAACTTCTCATTCAAAAGTAAGGTTGAACTCTGTTAGTTGAATGCACAGATTAGAAAGAAGTTTCGCAGAATGATTCTGTGTAGTTTTTATTTGAAGATATTCCTTTTTCCACTAAAGGCCCCTTAGTGCTCCGAATGTCCGCTTGCCGTTTCTACAGAAAGAGTGTTTCAGAACTGCTCAATCAAAATTAATGTTCAACTCTTATAGTTGAATGGACAAATCAGAAAGTAGTTTCGCACAATGCTTCTGTGTAGTTTTTATTTGAAGATATTCCGTTTTCCACTATAGACCACATAGTGCACCGAATTTCCGCTTGCAGTTTCTACAAAAAGACTGTTTCAAAACTCCTCAATCAAAAGTAAGGTTCAAATCTGCTAGGTAAATGCACAGATCAGGAAGAAGTTTCGCAGAATGCTTCTGTGTAGTTTTTATTTGTAGATATTCCTTTTTCCACTATAGGCCTCTTAGCGCTCTGAATGTCCGCTTGCACTTTCTGCAGAGAGAGAGTTTCAGAACTTGTCATTCAAAAGTAACGTTAAACTCTGTTTGTTGAAGTCACAGATCAGAAAGAAGTTTCACAAAATGTTTCTGTGTAGTTTTTATTGGAACATATTCCTTTTTCCACTATAGGCCTCTTTGCACTCCGAGTATCCGCTTGCAGTTTCTACAGAAAGAGAGGTGTAGAACGTCTCAATCAAAACTAAGGTTCAAGTGTTTTAGTTGAATGCACAGATCAGAAAGAAGTTTCGCAGAATGCTTCTGTGTAGTTTTTATTTGAAGATATTCCTTTTTCCATGATAGGCCCCTTAGCGTTCCGAATATCCGCTTGCAGTTTCTACAGTGAGAGATTTTCATAACTTCTCAGTCAAAAGTAAGGTTCAACTCTGTTAGTTGAATGCACAGATCAGAAAGAAGTTTAGCAGAATGCTTCTGTGTAGTTTTTATTTGAAGATATTCTTTTTCCACTATAGGCCCCTTAGACCTCCGAATGTTCACTTGCAGTTTCTACAGAAAGAGTGTTTCAGAACTGCTCAATCAAAAGTAAGGTTCAGCTCTGCTAGTTGAATGCACAGATTAGAAACAAGTTTCGCAGAATGCTTCTGTGTAGTTTTCATTTGAAGATATTCCTTTTTCCACCATAGGCCCGTTAGCGCTCCAAATGTCCGCTTGCAGTTTCTACAGAAAGAGTGTTTCAGAACTGCTCATTCACAAGTAAGGTTCAACACTGCGAATTGAATGCGCAGATCACAAAGTAGTTTCGCATAACGCTTCTGTGTAATTTTAATTTGAAGATATACCTTTTACCACTATAGGCCCCTTAGAGGTCCGAATATCTGCTTGCAGTTTCTACAGAAAGAGTGTTTCAGAACTGCTCAATCAAAAGTAAGGTTCAACTCTGCTAGTTGAATGCACAGATCAGAAAGAAGTTTCACAGAATGCTTCTGTGTAGTTTTTATTTGAAGATATTCCTTTTTGCACTATAGGCCCCTTACCGCTCCTAATGTCCCCTTGCAGTTTCTACAAAAAGAGTTTTTCAAAACTCCTAAATGAAAAGTAAGGTGCAACCCTGCTGGGTAAATGCACAGATCAGAAAGAAGTTTCGCAGAATGCTTCTGTGTAGTTTTTATTTGAAGATATTCCATTTTAACTATAGGCCCCTTAGCACTCCTAATGTCCGCTTGCAGTTTCTACAGAAAGAGAGTTACAAAATTTCTCAATCAAATGTAAGGTTCAACTCTGCTAGTTGAATGCACAGATCAGAAGGAAGTTTCGCAGAATGCTTCTGTGTAATTTCTTTTGAATATATTCCCTTTTCCACGATAGGCCCCTTAGCGCTCCGAATATCCGCTTGCAGTTTCTACAGAGAGAGTTTCAGAACTTCTGAATCAAAAGTAAGGTTCAACTCTGTTAGTTGAATGCACAGATCTGTAAGAAATTTCACAGAATGCTTCTGCGTAGTTTTTATTTGAAGATATTCCTTTTCCCAATATATGCCCCTATGGGCACAGAATGATCGCTTGCAGTTTCTACAGAAAGAGTGTTTCAGAAATGCTCAATGAAAAGTAAGGTTCAACACTTATAGTTGAATGGACAGATCAGAAAGAAGATTCGCAAAATGCTTCTGTGTTCTTTTTATTTGAAGATATTCTATTTTCCACTATAGGCCCCTTCGCACCGAATGTCCGCTTGCAGTTTCTACATAAAGATGATTTCAAAACTCCTCAATCAAAAGTAAGGTTCAAATCTGCTAGGAAAATGCAGAGATCAGAAAGAAGTTTCACAAAATGCTTCTCTGTAGTTTTTAGGTGAAGATATTCCTTTTTCCTCTATAGCCCCCTTAGCACTCCAAATGTCCGCTTGCAGTTTCTACAGAGAGAAGGTTTCAGAAGTTTTCATTCAAAAGTAAGGTTCAAATCTGCTAGTTGAATGCACAGACAGAAAGAAGTCTCGCAGAATGCTTCTGTGTAGTTTTTATTTGAAGATATTCCTTTTTCCAATACAGGCCCATTAGCTATCTGAATGCCCGCTTGCAGTTTCTACAGAAAGTGTGTTTCAGAAATGCTCAATCAAAAGTAAGTTTCAAGTCTGCTAGCTGAATATACTCATCTGAAAGGAGTTTTGCACAATGCTTCTGTGTAGTTTTTATTTGAACATATTCCGTTTTCCTCTATAGGCCCCTTAGCGCTCTGAATGTCCGCTTGCAGTTTCTACAAAAAGTGTGTTTCAAAACTCCTCAATCAAAAGTAAGGTTCAACGCTGTTAGGTAAATGCACAGATCAGAAAAAAGTTTCGCAGAATGCCTCTGTGTAGTTTTTATTTCAAGATACTCCTTTTACCACTATAGTCCCCTTAGCGCTCCGAATGTCCGCTTGCAGTTTCTACAGAGAGAGAGTTTGAGAACTTCTCAATCCAATGTAAGGTTCAAATCTGTTAGTTGAATGCACAGATCAGAAGGAAGTTTCACAGAATTCTTCTGTGTAGTTTTTATTTGAAGTTATTCCTTTTTCCACTATAGGCCTCTTAGCGCTCCGAATGTCCTCTTGCAGTTTCTATAGAAAGAGAATTTCAGTACTTCTCAATCAAAGGTATGTTTCAACTATGTTAGTTGAATGCACAGATCAGAAAGAAGTTTCGCAGAATGCTTCTGGGTAGTTTTTATTTGAAGATATGCCTTTTTCCACTAGAGGCCCCTTAGCGCTCTGAATGTCTGATGGCAGTTTATACAGAAAGAGTGCTTCAAAACTGCTCAATCAAAAGTAAGGTTCAACTCTGCTAGATAAATGCACAGATCAGAAAGGAGTTTCGCAAAATGCTTCCATGTAATTTTTATTTGAAGATACACCTTTTACCACTGTAGGCCTCTTCGCGCTCTGAATGTCCGCTTGCAGTTTCATCAGAAAGAGTGTTTCAGAACTTCCCAATCAAAAGAAAGGTTCAACTCTCTTAGTTGAATGCACAGATCAGAAAGAAGTTTCCCAGAATGCTTCTTTGTAGTTTTTATTTGAAGATATTCTTTGTTCCACTATAGGACCCATAGCACTCCGAATATCCGCTTGCAGTTTCTACAGAGAGAGAGTTTCAGAACTTCTCTATCAAAGTAATGTTCAACTCTGTTAGTTGAATGCACAAATCAGAAAGAAGTTTCGCCGAATGCTTCTGTGTAGTTTTTGTCTGAAGATATTCCTTTTTCCACTATAGGCACCTTAGTGCTCTGAATGTCTGCTTTCAGATTCTACAGATAGAGTATTTCAGAACTGCTCAATCAAAAGTAACGTTCAAATCTGCTAGGTGAATGGACACATCAGAAAGAAGTTTCGCACAATGCTTCTGTATACTTTTTATTTGAAGATATTCCGTTTTCCACTATAGGCCCCTTAGCACTCCGAATGTCCGCTTGCAGTTTCAACAAAAAGAGTGTTTCCAAACTCCTCAATCAAAAGTAAGGTTCAACTCTGCTAGATAAATGCACAGATCAGAAAGATTTTTCGCAGAATGCCTCTGTGTAGTCTTTATTTGAAGATATTCCTTTTACCACTGTAGGCCCCTAAGCACTCTGAATGTCCGCTTGCAGTTTCATCAGAAAGAGAGTTTCAGAACTTCTCAATCAAAAGTAAGGTTCAACTCTGTTAGTTGAATGCACAGATCAGAAGGAAGTTTAACAGAATGCTTCTTTGTAGTTTGTATTTGAAGTTATTCTTTTTTACACTATTGGCCCCTTAACCCTCCGAATGTCCGCTTGCGGTTTCTAGAGAAAGAGAGTTCCAGAACTTCTCAGTCAAAAGTAAGGTTCAACTCTCTTAGTTGAATGCACAGATCACAAAGAAGTTTCCCAGAATGTTTCTGTGTAGTTTTTATTTGAAGATATTCCTTTTTCCACCATAGGCCCCTTAGCGATCCGAATATCCGCTTGCAGCTTCCAAAGAGAGAGAATTTAAGAACTTCTCAATCAAAAGTAATGTTCAACTCTGTTAATTGAATGCACAGATCAGAAAGAAGTTTCGCAGAATGCTTCTGTGTAGTTTTTATTTGAAGATATTCCTTTTTCCTCTATAGGCCCCTTAGCGCTCCGAACGTCCACTTGCAGTTTCTACAGAAAGAGAGTTTCAGAACTTCTCAATCAAATGTAAGGTTCAACTCTGTTAGTTGATTGCACAGAACTGAAAGAAGTTTCACAGAATGCTTCTGTGTAGTTTTTATTTGAAGGTGTACCTTTTTCCTCCATAGGCCCCTTAGCGTTCTGCTTGTGTGCTTGCAGTTTCTTCAGAAAAAGTGTTTCTGTACTGCTCAATCAAAAGTAAGTTTCAACTGTGCTAGTTTAATGCACAGATGAGAAAGACGTTTCGCAGAATGCTTCTACGTAGTTTTTATTTGAAGATATATCTTTTTAAACTATAGGCTCCTTAGCACTCTGAATGTCCACTTGCAGTTTCTACAGAAAGAGTGTTTCAGAACTCCGTAATCAAAATTTAGGTTCAACTCTCCTAGTTGAATGCACAGATCAGAAAGTAGTTTTGCAGAATGCTTCTTTGTAGTTTTTATTGGAAGATATTCTTTTTCCGCTATAGGCCCATTAGCGCTCCAAATGTCCACTTGCAGTTTCTACAGAAAGAATTTTTCAGAACGCCTCAATCAAAAGTAGGTTTCAACTCTGCTAGTTGAATGCTCAGATCAGAAAGAAGTTTCACAGAATGCTTCTGTGTAGTTTTTATTTGACTATATTCCTTATTCCACAAGAGGCCCCTTAGCGCTCCAAATGTCCGATCGCAGTTTCTACAGAAAGAGTGCTGCAAAACTTCTCAATCAAAAGTAAGGTACAACTCTGTTAGTTAAATGCACAAATAAGAAATAGGTTTTGCTGAATGCTTCTGGGCAGTTTTTATTTGAAGATATTCCTTTTTCCAATAGAGGCCCCTTAGCGCTCCTAATTTCCGCTTGCATTTTCTACAGAAAGAGTGTTTCAGAACTGCTCAATCAAAAGTAAGGTTCAACTCTGCCTCCTGAATGCATAGATCAGAAAGAAGTTTCGCAGAATGATTCTGTGTAGTTTTTATTTGAAGGTATTCCTTTTTCCACTCTAGGCCCCATAGAGCTCCAAATGTCCACTTGCAGTTTCTTCAGAAAGAGTGTTTCAGGACTGCTCAATCAAAAGTAAGGTTCAACTCTGCTAGTTGAATGCACAGATCATAAAGAAGTTTCACAGAAAGCTTCTGTGTAGTTTTTATTTGAAGATATTAATTTTTCCACATTAGGCCCCTTAGCACTCCGAATGTACACTTGCAGTTTCTACAGAAAGAGAATTTCACAACTTCTCAATCAAAAGTAAGGTTCAATTCTTTTAGTTGAATGCACATATTAGAAAGAAGTTTCACAGAATGATTCTGTGTAGTTTTTATTTGTAGGTATTCCTTTTTCCATTATAGGCCCCTTAGCGCTCCGAATGTCAGCTTGCAGTTTCTTCAGAAAGACTGTTTCAGAACTGGTCAATCAAAAGTAAGGTTCAACTCTGATAGCTGAATGCACAAATCACAAAGAGGTTTCACAGAATGCTTCCGTGTAGTTTTTATTTGAAGATATTTCTTTTTCCACTATAGGCCCCTTAGCGCTCCAAATGTCCACTTGCAGTTTCTACAGTAAGAGAGTTACAGACCTTCTCAATCAAAAGAAAGGTTCACCTCTGCTAGTTGAATGCACAGATCTGAAAGTAGTTTCACAGAATTCTTCTGTGTAGTTTTTATTTGAACATATTCCTTTTTCCACTATAGGCCCCTTAGCGCTCCTAATGTCCGGTTGCAGATTCTCCAGAAATGGTGTTTCAAAACTGCTCAATCAAAAGTAAGATTCAACTCTGATAGTTGAATGCACAGATCAGAAAGAAGTTACACAGAATGATTCTACATAGTTTTTATTTGACGATATTATTTTTTCCCCTATAGGCCCCTTAGCGCTCTGAATGTCCGCTTGCAGTTTATACAGAAAGAGTGTTTCAGAACTGCTGAATCAAAAGCAAGGTTCAACTCTGCTACTAGAATGCAAGGATCTGAAAGAAGTTTCGCAGAATACTTCTGTGTGGTTTTTATTTGAAGATATTCCTTTTTCCACTATTGGCCCTTTAGCACTCCGAATGTCCAGTTGCAGTTTCTACAGAAAGAGTGTTTCAGAAGTGCTCAATCAAAAGTAAGCTTCAACTCTGTTAGTTGAATGCACAGATCAGAAAGAAGTTTCACAGAATGTTTCTGTGAAGTTTTTATTCGAAGATATTCCTTTTTCCAAAATAGGCCCCTTATCAGTCTGAATGTAGGCTTGCAGTCACTATAGAAAGAGCGTTTCAGAACTGCTCAACCAAAAGTAAGCTTAAACTCTGCCAGTTGAATGCACGGATCAGGAAAAAGTTTCAAAAAATTCTTCTGTGTAGTTTTTATTTGAAAATATTACTTTTTCAACTGTACGCCCCTTATTGTCCTGAATCTCCGCTTGCAGTTTCAACAGAACCAGTGTTTCAGAACTGCTCAATCAAAAGTAAGGTTCAACCCAGCTAGTTGAATGCACTGATCAGAAAGAAGTTTCGCAGAATGCTTCTTTGTCGTTTTTGTTTGAAGATTTTCCTTTTTCCGCAAAAGGACCCTTAGGAATACGAATGTCCACTGTCAGTTTCTACAGAAAGAGTGTTTCAGAACTCCTCAAGGAAAAGTAATTTTCAACTCTGCTAGTGGAATGCACAGATTAGAAAGTAGTTTCGCAGAATGATTCTGTGTGGTTTTTATTTGAAGACATTCCTTTTTCCACTATAGGCCCTACAGCGCTCTGAATGTCCGCTTGCAGTTTCTACAGAAAGAGTGTTTCAGTACTGCTCAATCAAAAGTAAGCTTCAAATCTGCTAGTTGAATGCACAGATCTGAAAGAAGCTTCGCAGAATGCTTCTGTGTAGTTTTTATTCGAAGATATTCCTTTTTCCACTACAGGCCCCTTAGCAGTCCGAACGTCCGCTTGCAGTTTCAACACAAAGAGTGTTTCAGAACTGCTCAATCAAAAGTAAGTTTCAACTCTGTTAGTTGAATGCACAGATCAGAGAGAACTTTCGCAGAAAGCTTCTTTGTAGTTTTTATTTGAAGATATTCCTTTTTCCACAATAGGCCCCTTAGCGTTCCGAATGTCCACTTGCAGTTTCTACAGAAAGAGTGTTTCAGAACTTCTCAATCAAAAGTAAGGTTCAACTCTGCTAGTTGAATGCACAGATCAGAAAGTAGTCTCTCAGAATGCTTCTGTGTAGTTTTTATTTGAAGATATTCCTTTTCCCACTACAGGCCCCTTAGCGTTCCGAGTGTCAGCTTGCAGTTTCTACAGAAAGAGTGTTCCAATACTACTCAATCAAAAGTAAGTTTCAATTCTGCTAGTTGAATGCACAGATCAGAAAGAAGTTTCACAGAATGCTTCTGTGTAGTTTTTATTTGTAGGTATTCCCTTTTCTACTATAGGCCTCTTAGCGCTCCGAATGTCAACTAGCAGTTTCTACAGAAAGAGAATTTCAGAACTTCTCAATCAAAAGTAAGGTTCAAGTCTGTTAGTTGAATACACAGATTAGAAAGCAGTTTTGCAGAATGCTTCTGTGTAGTTTTTATTTGAAGCTATTCCTTTTTCCACTATAGGCCCCTTATTGCTCCGACTGTCCGCTTGCAGTTTCTACAGAAAGAGAGTTTCAGAACTTCTCAATCAAAAGTAAGGTTCAACTCTGTTAGTTGAATGCACAGATCAGGAAGAAGTTTTGCAGAATGCTTCTGTGTAGTTTTTATTTGAAGATATTCATTTTTCCACTACAGACCCCTTAGTGCTCCGAATTTCCGCCTGCAGTTTCTACAGAAAGGGTGTTTCAGAACTGCTCAATCAAAAGTAAGTTTCAACTCTGCTAGTTGAATGCACAGAACAGAAAGTAGTTTCACAGAATGCATCTGTGTAGTTTTTATTTGAAGATATTCCTTTTTCCACTATAGGCACCTTGGTGTCACGAATGTCTGCAGTTTCAACAGAAAGTGTGCTTCAGAACTGCTCAATTAAAAGTAAGGTTCTACTCTCCTAGTTGAATGCACAGATCAGAAAGAAGTTTCGCAGAAAGCTTCTGTGTAATTTTTATTTGAAGATATTCCTTTTTCCACGATAGGCCCCTTAGCACTCCGAATGTCCACCTGCAGTTTCTATAGAAAGAGAATTTCTCAACTTCTCAATCAAAAGTAAGGTTCAACTCTTTTAGTTGCATGCACAGATTAGAAAGAAGTTTCGCAGAATGCTTCTGTGTAGTTTTTATTTGTAGATATTCCTTTTTCCACTATAGGCCCTTTAGCGCTCCAAATGTCCGATTGCGGTTTCTACAGAAAGAGTGTTTCAGATCTGCTCAATCAAAAGTAAGGTTCAACTCTGCTAGTTGAATGCACAAATCACAAAGAAGTTTCGTAGAATGTTTCTGTGTAGTTTTTTCTTGAAGATATTCCTTTTTCCACTACAGGCCCCTTAGGTTCCCGAATGTCCGCTTGTAGTTTGTACAGAAAGAGTGTTTCAGAACTCCTCTTTCAAATGTAAGGTTCAACTCTGCAAGTTGAAGGCACAGATCAGAAATCATTTAGGCAGAAAGCTTCTGTGTAGTTTTTATTTGAAGATATTCCTTTTTCCGCAACAGGACCCTTACCACTCAGAATGTCCACTGGCAGTTCCTACAGAAAGAGTGTTTCAGAACTCCTCAAGCAAAAGCAAGTATCAACTCTGCTAGTTGAATGCACAGATCAGAAAGTAGATTCGCGGAATGCTTTTGTGTAGTTTTTATTTGAAGATATTCCTTTTTCCACTATAGGCCACTTAGCGCTCCGAATGTCTTCCTGCAGTTTCTACAGAAAGAGAATTTCAGAACTTCTAAATCATAAGTAATGTTCAGCTCTGTTATTTGAATGCACAGATCAGAAATTAGTTTCACAGAATGCTTCTGTGTAGTTTTTATTTGAAGGTACTCCTTTTTCCACTACAGGACCCTTAGCGCTCCGAATGTCCGCTTGCAGTTTCTACAGAAAGACTGTTTCGGAACTGAACAAATAAAACTAATGTTCAACTCTGCTAGTTGAATGCACAGATCAGAAAGAAGTTACACAGAATGCTTCTGTTTAGTTTTTATTTGAAGATATTCCTTTTTCCACAAGAGGCCCATTGGTGCTCCAAGTGTGCACTTGCAGTTTCTACAGAAAGAGTGTTTCAGAACTCCTCAATCAAAAGTAAGTTTCAACTCTGCTAGTTGAATGTACAGATCAGAAAGAAATTTCACAGAATGCTTCTGTGTGGTTTTTATTTGAAGATATTCCTTTTTCCACTATCTGCCCCTTAGCGCTCCGAATGTCCACTTGGAGTTTCTACAGAAAGAGTGTTTCAAAACTCCTCAATCAAAGTGAGTTCCAACCTTGCTAGTTGAATGCACAGATCAGAAAGTTGTTTCGCAGAATGTTTCTGTGTAGTTTTTATTTGAAGATATTCCTTCTTCCACTGTAGGCCCCTTAGCGATTTGAATGTCCGCTTCCAGTTTCTACAGAAAGAGAGTTTCAGAACTCCCAATCAAAAGTGTGGTTCTACTCTGTTAGTTGAATGCACAGATCAGAAAGAAGTTTCACAGAATGCTTCTGTGTAGTTTTTATTTGAAGATATTCTGTTTTCGACTATAAGCCCCTTTGCTCACCGAATGTATACTTGCACTTTCTACGGAAAGAGTGTTTCTAAACTCGTCAATCAAAGGAAAGGTACAACTGTGCTAGTCGAATGCACAGATCAGAAAGAAGTCTTGCAGAATGACTCTGTTCAGTTTTCATTTCAAGATATGCCTTTTTTGACTATAGGCCCCCTAGCACGGCGATTTTCCCCTTGCAATTTCCACAGAAAGAGAGTTTCACAACTTCTCAATCCAAAGTAAGGTTCAACTCTGTTAGTTGAATTCACGGATAAGAAAAAAGTTTCGCTGAATGCTTCTGTGTAGTTTTCATTTGAAGACATTCCTTTTTCCACTCTACGTCCCTTAGCGCTCAGAACGTCAGCTTGCAGTTTCTACAGAGAGTGTTTCAGAATTGCTCAATCAAAAGTAAGGTTGAACTCTGCTAATTGAATGCACAGATCAGAAAGAAGTTTCGCAGAATTATTCTGTGTAATTTTTATTTGAAGATATTCTTTTCTCCACTATAGGCCCCTTAGCACTCCGAATGTCCGTTTGCATTTTCTACAGAAAGAGAGTTTCAGAACTGCTCAATCAAATGTAAGGTTCAACTCTGCTAGTTGAATGCACAGATCAGAAAGAATTTTCGCAGAATGCTTCTGTGTAGTTTTTATTTGAAGATATTCGTTTTTCCACTATAGGCCCCTTACCGCTCCGAATGTCCGCTTGCCGTTTCTACAGAAAGAGAGTTTCAGAACTTCTCGATCAAAAGTAAGTTTCAACCCTGCTTGTTGAATGCACGGATCAGAAAGAAGTTTCGCAGAATGCTTCTGTGTAGTTTTTATTTGTAGATATTCCTTTTTCCACTATAGGCCCTTTAGCGCTCCAAATGTCCGATTGCGGTTTCTACAGAAAGAGTGTTTCAGATCTGCTCAATCAAAAGTAAGGTTCAACTCTGCTAGTTGAATGCACAAATCACAAAGAAGTTTCGTAGAATGTTTCTGTGTAGTTTTTTCTTGAAGATATTCCTTTTTCCACTACAGGCCCCTTAGGTTCCCGAATGTCCGCTTGTAGTTTGTACAGAAAGAGTGTTTCAGAACTCCTCTTTCAAATGTAAGGTTCAACTCTGCAAGTTGAAGGCACAGATCAGAAATCATTTAGGCAGAAAGCTTCTGTGTAGTTTTTATTTGAAGATATTCCTTTTTCCGCAACAGGACCCTTACCACTCAGAATGTCCACTGGCAGTTCCTACAGAAAGAGTGTTTCAGAACTCCTCAAGCAAAAGCAAGTATCAACTCTGCTAGTTGAATGCACAGATCAGAAAGTAGATTCGCGGAATGCTTTTGTGTAGTTTTTATTTGAAGATATTCCTTTTTCCACTATAGGCCACTTAGCGCTCCGAATGTCTTCCTGCAGTTTCTACAGAAAGAGAATTTCAGAACTTCTAAATCATAAGTAATGTTCAGCTCTGTTATTTGAATGCACAGATCAGAAATTAGTTTCACAGAATGCTTCTGTGTAGTTTTTATTTGAAGGTACTCCTTTTTCCACTACAGGACCCTTAGCGCTCCGAATGTCCGCTTGCAGTTTCTACAGAAAGACTGTTTCGGAACTGAACAAATAAAACTAATGTTCAACTCTGCTAGTTGAATGCACAGATCAGAAAGAAGTTACACAGAATGCTTCTGTTTAGTTTTTATTTGAAGATATTCCTTTTTCCACAAGAGGCCCATTGGTGCTCCAAGTGTGCACTTGCAGTTTCTACAGAAAGAGTGTTTCAGAACTCCTCAATCAAAAGTAAGTTTCAACTCTGCTAGTTGAATGTACAGATCAGAAAGAAATTTCACAGAATGCTTCTGTGTGGTTTTTATTTGAAGATATTCCTTTTTCCACTATCTGCCCCTTAGCGCTCCGAATGTCCACTTGGAGTTTCTACAGAAAGAGTGTTTCAAAACTCCTCAATCAAAGTGAGTTCCAACCTTGCTAGTTGAATGCACAGATCAGAAAGTTGTTTCGCAGAATGTTTCTGTGTAGTTTTTATTTGAAGATATTCCTTCTTCCACTGTAGGCCCCTTAGCGATTTGAATGTCCGCTTCCAGTTTCTACAGAAAGAGAGTTTCAGAACTCCCAATCAAAAGTGTGGTTCTACTCTGTTAGTTGAATGCACAGATCAGAAAGAAGTTTCACAGAATGCTTCTGTGTAGTTTTTATTTGAAGATATTCCGTTTTCGACTATAAGCCCCTTTGCTCACCGAATGTATACTTGCACTTTCTACGGAAAGAGTGTTTCTAAACTCGTCAATCAAAGGAAAGGTACAACTGTGCTAGTCGAATGCACAGATCAGAAAGAAGTCTTGCAGAATGACTCTGTTCAGTTTTCATTTCAAGATATGCCTTTTTCGACTATAGGCCCCCTAGCATGGCGATTTTCCCCTTGCAATTTCCACAGAAAGAGAGTTTCACAACTTCTCAATCCAAAGTAAGGTTCAACTCTGTTAGTTGAATTCACGGATAAGAAAAAAGTTTCGCTGAATGCTTCTGTGTAGTTTTTATTTGAAGACATTCCTTTTTCCACTCTACGTCCCTTAGCGCTCAGAACGTCAGCTTGCAGTTTCTACAGAGAGTGTTTCAGAATTGCTCAATCAAAAGTAAGGTTGAACTCTGCTAATTGAATGCACAGATCAGAAAGAAGTTTCGCAGAATGATTCTGTGTAGTTTTTATTTGAAGATATTCCTATTTCCACTATAGGCCCCTTAGCGCTCCGAATGTCCGCTTGCAGTTTCTACAAAAAGAGAGTTTCAGAACTTCTCAATCATCAGTGAGGTTCAACTCTGCTAGTTTAATGCACAGATCACAGAGAAGTTTCACAGAATGCTTCTGTGTAGTTTTTATTTGAACATATTCCTTTTTACAGTATATGTCAATTAGCTATGCAAATGTCCACTTGCAGTTTCTGCAGAAAGAGTGCTTCAGAACTGCTCAATCAAAAGTAAGGTTCAACTCTGCTAGCTGAATGCACAGTTCAGAAAGAAGTTTCACAGAATTCTTCTGTGTAGTTTTTATTTGAAGATATTCCTGTTTCCACTCTTGGCCTCTTAGCGCTAAGAATGTCTGCTTGCATTTTCTGCAGAAAGAGAGTTGCAGAACTGCTCAATCAATAGTAAGATTCAACTCTGCTAGTTGAGTGCACAGGTCAGAAAAAAGTTTCGCAGAATGCTTCTGTGTAGTTTTTATTTGAAGATATTCCTATTTTCACTATAGGCCCCTTAGCGCTGCGAATGTCCGATTGCAGTTTCTACAGAAAGTGTGTTTCAAAACTCCTCAATCAACAGTGAGGTTCAACTCTGCTAGTTGAATACACAGATCAGAAAGAAGTCTCGCAGAAGGCTTCTGCGTAGTTTTTATTTGAAGATATAACTTTTCCACTATAAGCCCCTAAGCGCTCCGAATGTCTGCTTGCAGTTTCTACAGAAAGACAGTTTCATAACTTCTCAATCAAAAGTAAGTTTCAACTCTTGTAGTTGAATGCACAGATTAGAAAGAAGTTTTGCTGAATGCTTCTGTGTAGTTTTTATTTGAAGATATTCCTTTTTCAACTATAGTACCCTTAGAGCTCCAAATGTCCGCTTGCAGTTTCTACAGAAAGAGTGTTTCAGAACTGCTCAATCAAAAGTAATGTTCAACTCTGCGAGTTGAATGCACAGATTGGAATGAAGTTTTGCAGAATGCATTTCTGTAGTTTTTATTTAAGATACTACTTTTTCCGCTACAGGCACTTTAGTGCTCCAAATGTTCGCTTGCAGTTTCTACAGAAGGAGTGTTTCAGAACTGCTCAGTCAAAAGTAATGTTCAACTCTGCTAGTTGTATGCACAGATCAGAAAGAAGTTTCGCAGAATGCTTCTGTGTAGTTTTTAGTTGAATATATTCCTTATTCCACTGTGGGACCCTTAGCGCTCAAACTGTGCACTTGTAGTTTCTTCAGCTACAGAGTTTCAGAACTTCTCAATCAAAAGTAAGGTTCAACTCTGTTAGTTGAATGCACAGATCAGAAGGAAGTTTCACAGAATGCTTCTGTGTAGTTTTTATTTGAAGATATTCCTTTCTCCACTATAGGCCCCTTAGCGCTCCGAATGTCCGCTTGCAGTTTGTACAGAAAGAGTGTTTCAGAAGTGCTTAATCAAAAGTAGTGTTCAACTCTACTAGTTGAATGAACAGATCAGAAAGAAGTTTCGCAGAGTGCTTCCGTGTAGTTTTTATTTGAAGATATTCCGATTTCCACCATAGGCCCATTTGCGCTCCGAATATCCGCTTGCAGGTTTTTCAGAAAGGGTCTTTCTAAACTCCTCAATCAAAAGTAAGGTTCAACTCTGCAGTTGAATGCACAGATTATATAGAAGTTTCGCAGAATGCTTCTGTGTAGTTTTTATTTGCAGATATTACTTTTTTCGCTGTAGACCTCTTAGCGTTCGGAATGTCCGTTGCAATTTCTACATTAAGAGAGTTTCAGAACTTCTCTATCAAAAGTAGGGTTGAACTCCGTTAGTTGAATGCACAGATCAGAATGAAGTTTTGCAGTATGCTTCTGTTTAGTTTTTATTTGAATATATTCCCTTTTCCACTATAGGGCCCGTGGCGCTCTGAATGTCCACTTGCAGTTTCTACAGAAAAAGTGTTTCAAAACTCCTAAATCAAATTGAGGTTCAACTCCACTAGTACAATGCACAGATCAGAAAGAAGTCTCGCAGAATGCTTCTGTGTAGTTTTTATTTGAAGATAATCCCTTTTCCACTATGGGCTCCTTAGCGCTCCGCGTGTCCGCTTGCAGTTTCTATAGAAAAAGAGTTTCAGAACTTCTACAACAAAGGTAAGGTTCAAATCTGTTAGTTGAATGCACAGATCAGATAGAGGTTTCGCAGAATGCTTCTGTGTAGTTTTTATTTTAAAATGTTCCTTTTTCCACTATAGGCCCCTTAGCGCTCTGAATGTCCAATTGCAGTTTCTACAGAAAGAGTGTTTCAAAATTCCTCAATCAAAAGTAAGGTTCAACTCTGCTAGTTGAATGCACAGATCAGAAAGTAGTCTCGCAGAATGCTTCTGTGTAGTTTTTATTTGAAGATATTAATTTTTCCACTCAAGGCCCCTTAGCACTCTGAATGTCTGCTTGCAGTTTCTACATAATGGGAGTTTCAGAACTTCTCAATCAATAGTAAGGTTCAACTCTGTTAGTTGAATGCGCAGATCAGAAAGAAGTTTCACGGAATTCTTCTGTGTAGTTTTTATTTGAAGATATTCCTTTTTCCACAATAGGCCCATTAGTGCTCCGAATGTCCTCTTGCATTTTCCACAGAAAGAGAGTCTCCGAACTCCTCAATCAAAAGTAAGTTTCAACTATGCTAGTTTAATGCACAGATCAGCAAGAAGTTTTGCAGAATGATTCTGTGTAGTTTTTATTTGAAGATATTCCGTTTTCCACCGTAGGCCCCTTACGGCTCCGAATGTCCGCTTGCAGTTTCTTCAGAAAGGGTGTTTCAAATCTCCTCAATCAAAAGTAAGGTTCAGCTCTGTTAGTTGAATGCACCGAAGAGAAAGAAGTTTCGCAGAATGCTTCTGTGTGGTTTTTATTTGCAGATATTCGTTTTTCCGCTATAGACCACTTAGCGATCCGAATATCCACTTGCAGTTTCTAAAGAAAGAGAGTTTCAGAACTTCTCAATCAAAAGTAAGGTTCAACTCTGTCAGTTGAATGCACAGATGAGAAAGAATTTTCGCAGAATGCTTCTGTCTAGTTTTTATTTGAATATATTCCTTTTTCCACTATAGGCCCCTTAGCGCTCCGAATGTCCATTTGCAGTTTCTACAGAAAAATAGTTTCAGAACTGTGCAATCAAAATTAAGGTTCAATTCTGCTAGTTGAATGCACAGATCAGAAACAAGTTTCGCAGAATGATTCTGTGTAGTTTGTATTTGAAGATATTTCTTTTTCCACTATAGGCCTCTAAGTGTTCTGAATGTCCGTTTGCAGTTTCTACAGAAAGATAGTTTCAGAACTGCTCAATCAAAAGTAAGGTTCAACTCTGTTACTTGAATGCACAGATCAGAAGGACGTTTCGCAGAATGCTTCCGTGTAGTTTTTATTTGAAGAAATTCCTTTTTCCACTATAGGCCCCTTAGTGCTCCGAAAGTCCGCTGGCAGTTTCTACAGAAAGAGTGTTTCAAAACTCCTCAATTAAAAGTAAGTTTCAACTCTGCTAGTTGAATGCACAGATCAGAAAGAAGTGTCGCAGAATGTTTCTGTGTAGTTTTTATTTGAAGATATTTCTTTTTCCACTATAGGCCTCTTGGAGCTCTGAATGTCCGCTTGCAGTTCATACTGAAAGATATTTTCGGAATTTCTCAATGAAATGTAATGTTCAACTCTGTTAGTTGAATGCACAGATCAGAAAGAAGTTTCGCAGAATGCTTCTGTGTAGTTTTTATTTTAAGATATAACTTTTTCCACTGCCAGCCCCATAGCGCTTTGAATGTCCGCTTGCAGTTTCTTCAGAAAGAGTGTTTCAAAACTCCTCAATGAAAAGTGAGGTCCAAATCTGCTAGTTGAATGCACAGATCAGAAAGAAGCCTCGCAGAATGCTTCTGTGTAGTTTTTATTTGAATATACTAGTTTTTCCACTGTAGGCCTCTTAGCGCTCCGAATGTCCGCTTGCAGTTTCTACAGAAGGAGAGTTTCATAACTTCTCAATCAAAAGTAAGGTTCAACTCTGTTTGCTGAATGCACAAATCAGAAAGAAGTTTTGCAGAATGCTTCTGTGTAGTTTTTATTTGAAGATATTCCTTTTTCCACTACAGGCCCCTTAGTGTTCCGAATGTCCACTTGCAGTTTCTACAGAAAGAGTGTTTCAGAACTCCTCACTTAAAATTAAGGTTCAACTCTGCTTGTTGAATGCACAAATCAGAGAGAAGTTTCTCAGAATGCTTCTCTGTAGTTTTTATTTGGAAATAATCCTTTTTCCACATTAGGCCCATTAGCACTACGAATGTAGTCTTGCACTTTCAACGGATACAGTGTTTCAAATCTCCTCATTCAGATGTAAGTTTCAACTCTTCTAGTTGAATGCACAGATTAGAAAGAAGTCTTCCAGAATGCTTCTGTGTAGTTTTTATTTGAAGATATTCCAATTTTCACTATAGGCACCTTAGCGCTCCGAATGTCCGCTTGCAGTTTCTACAGAAAGACTGTTTCATAAATGCTCAAGTAAAAGTAAGGTTCAACTCTGTCAGTTGAATGCACAGATCAGAAGGATGTTTTGCAGAATGCTTATGTGTAGTTTTTATTTGAAGTTATTCTTTTTTCCACTATAGGCTCCTTAGCGCTCTGAATGTCCGCTTGCAGTTTCTACAGAAAGCGTGTTTCAGAACTGCTCAATCAAAAGTAAGGTTCATCTCTGCTAGTTGAATGCACAGATCAGAAAGAGGTTTCGCAGAATGGTTCTGTGTAGTTATTATTCGAAGATATTCCTTTTTCAACTATAGGCCCCTTTGTGCTCCGAATGTCCGCTTGCAGTTTCTACAGAAAGAGTGTTTCAAAACTTCTCAATCAAAAGTGAAGTTCAACTCTGCTAGTTGAATGCACACATCTGAAAGAATTTTCTCAGAATACTTCTATTTAGTTTTTATTTGAAGATATTCCTTTTTCCACTATAGGCCCATTAACGCTCTGTATGTCCACCTGCAGTTTCTACAGAAAGAGAGTTTCAAAACTCCTCAACCAAAAGTAAGGTTCCACCCTGCTAGTTGAATGCACAGATGAGAAACAAATTTCGCAGAATGCTTTTGTGTAGTTTTTATTTGAGGATATTCCTTCTTCCACTATATTCCTCTTAGCGCTCCGAATGTCCCCTTACACTTTCTACAGAAAGGGAGATTCAGAACTTCTCAATGAAAAGTCAAGTTCAACTCTGTTAGTTGAATGCACAGAAGGGAAAGAAGTTTCGCAGAATGCTTCTGTGTAGTTTTTATTTGAAGATATTACTTTTTCCACTATAGGCCCATTAGCGCTCCAAATTTCTGCTTGCAGTTTCTACAGAAAGAGTGTTTCAGAACTGCTCAATCAAAACTAAGGTTTAACTCTGCTATCTGAATGCACAAATCAGAAAGAACTTTCGCTGAATGCTTCTATGTATTTTTAATTTGAAGATATTCCTTTTTCCAAATATGCCCCTTAGCGCTCTGAATGTCCACTTGCAGTTTCTACAGAAATAGTGTTTCAAAACTCGTGAATCAAAAGTAAGGTTCAATTCTGCTAGTTGAAAGCACAGATAAGAAGGAAGATTCGCAGAATGCTTCTGTGTAGTTTTTATTTGAATATATTCCTTCTTTCCGTATAGGCTTCTAAGCGCTCTGAATGTCCGCTTGCAGATTTTACAGAAAGAGAGTTTCAGAATATCTCAATCAAAAGTAAGGTTCAACTCTGTTAGTTGAATGCACAGATAAGAAAGAAGTTTCACAGAATGCTTCTGTGTAGTTTTTTTTTGAAGATATTTCTTTTTCCACTATAGGCCCCTTAGTGCTCCGAATGTCCGCTTGCATTTTCTACAGAAATAGAGTTTCAGAACTTCCCAATCAAAATTAAGGTTCAACTCAGTTGAATGCACACATCAGAATGAAGGTTCACGGAGTGCTTCTGTGTAGTTTTTATTTGAAGATATTCCTTTTTCCACTATAGGTCCCTTAGCGCTCTGTATGTCCGCTTGCAGTTCCTACAGAAAGAGTGTGTCAGAACTGCTCAATCAAAAGTAAGGTTCAACTCTGCTAGTTGAATGGACAGATCAGAAAGAAGTTTCGCAGAATGCTTCTGTGTAGTTTTTATTTGAAGACAATTCTTTTTCCACTATTGGCCCCTTAGCGCTCCTATTGTCCAATTGCAGTTTCTACAGAAAGAGTGTTTAAAACCTCCTCAATCGAAGGTAACTTTCAACTGTGCTATTTGAATGCACAGATCAGAAAAAAGTCTCACAGAATGATTCTGTGTCATTTTTATTTGAAGATATTTCTTTTTCCACTGTAGGCACCTTAGCGCTCCGAATGTCTGCTTGCAGTTTCTACAAAAAGAGAATTTCAGAGCATCTCAATCAAAATTAAGGTTCAACTCACTTGAATGCACAGATCAGAAAGAAGTTTCGCAGAATGCTTCTGTGTAGTTTTTATTTGAAGATATTCCTTTTTCCACTATAGGCCACTTAGAGCTCCGAATTTCTGCTTGCAGTTTCTATGGAAAGTGAGTTTTAGAACTTCTCAATCAAAAGTAAGTTTCAACTCTGCTAGTTGAATGCACAGATAAAAAAGATGTTTCACAGAATGCTTCTGTGTAGTTTTTATTTGAAGATATTCCTTTTTCCACTATACGCCCATTATTGCTCCGCATGTTCGCTTGCAGTTTCTACAGAAAGAGTGTTTCAGAAATCCTCAATCAAAACTAAGTTTCAACTCAGCTAGTTGAATGCAGAGATCAGAAAGTAATTTTGCTGAATTCTTCTGTGTAGTTTTTCTTTGAAGATATATTTTTTTCCACTATAGACCTTTTAGCGATCTGAATGTCCGCTTGCAGTTTCTACTGAAAGAGAGTTTCAGAACGTCTCAATCACAGGTAAGGTTCAACTCTGTTAATTTGAATGTACAGATCAGAAAGAAGTTTCACAGAATGCTTCTGTGAACTTTTTATTTGAAGTTATTCTTTTTCCACTACCGGCCCCTTGGCGCAACGAATGTCCGCTTACAGTTTCTACAGAAAGAGTGTTTCAGAACTTCTCAATCAAAAGTAAGGTTCAACTCTGTTAGTTGAATGCGCAGATCAGAAGGAAACTTCACAGAATATTTCTGTGTAGTTTTTATTTGAAGATATTCCTTTTTCCTCTACAGGCCCCTTAGTGCTCCGAATGTCCGCTTTCAGTTTCTACAGAAAGAGAGTTTCAGAACTTCTCAATCAAAAGTAAGGTTCAACCCTGTTCGTTGAATGCACTGATCAGAAAGTAGTTTCACAGAATGCTTCTGTGTAGTTTTTATTTGAAGATATTCCTTTTTCCACTATCGGCCCCTAAGCACTCGGTATGTCTGCTTGCAGTTTCTACAGAAAGAGAGTTACAGAACTTCTCAATAAAAAGTAAGGTTCAACTCTGTTAGTTGAATGTGCAGACAAGTAAGAAGTTTTGTAGAATGCTTATGTGTAGTTTTTATTTGAAGATATTCCTTTTTCCACTATAGGCCACTTGCGCTCCGAATGTCCTCTTGCAGTTTCTAGAGAGTGTTTCAAAATTTTTCAATCTTAAGTAAGGTTCAACTCTGCTAGTTGAATGCACAGATCAGAAAGGAGTCTCGCAGAATTCTTCTGTGTAGTTTTTATTTGAAGATATTCCATTTTCCGTCATAGGCCCCTTAGCACTCTGAATGTCCGCTTGCAGTTTCTACACATTCAGAGTTTTAGAACTTTGCAATCAAAAGTAAGGTTCAACTCTGTTAGTTGAATGTACAGATCAGAAAGAAGTTTCACAGAATGCTTCTGTGTAGTTTTTAATTGACGATATTCATTTTCACACTATAGGCCCCTTAGCGCTCCGAATGTCCACTTGCAGTTTCTACAGAAACAGTGTTTCAGAACTGCTCAATCAAAATTAAAGTTCAACTCTGTTTGTTGAATGCACAGATCAGAAGGTAGTTTCGCAGAATTCTTCTGTGTAGTTTTTATTTGAATATATTCCTTTTTCCACTATAGGCCCATTAGCACTCCGAATGTCCGCTTGCATTTTCTACACAAAGAGTGTTTAAAAACTCCTCAATCAAAAGTAAGATTCAACACTGCTAGTTGAATGCACAGATCAGAAAGAAGCCTCGCAGAATGCTTCTGTGTAGTTTTTAGTTGAAGATAATCCTTTTTCGATTATAGTCCCCTTAGCGCTCCGAATGTCCACTTGCAGTTTCTACGGAAAGAGAGTTTCAGCACCGCTGAATCAAAAGGAAAGTTAAACTATGCTAGTTGAATGCAGACATCAGAAAGAAGTTTCGCAGAATGCTTCTGTGTAGTTTTTATTTGAAGATATTCCTTTTTCCACTATAGGCCCATTAGCGCTGAGAATGTCCTCTTGCAGTTTTTACAGAAAGAGTGTTTCAGAACTCCCCAATCAAAAGTAAGCTTCAACTCTGGTAGTTCAATGCACAGATGAGAAAGAAGTTTCACAGCATGCTTCTGTGTAGTTTTTATTTGGAGATATTCCTTTTTCCACTATAGGCCCCTTAGCGCTCCGAATGTCTGCTTGCAGTTTCTACAGAAAGAGAGTTTCAAAATTTCTCAATACAAAAGTAAGGTTCAATCCTGATAGTTGAATGGAGAGATCAGGAAGTTGTTTTGCAGAATGCTTCTGTGTAGTTTTTATTTGAAGTTATTCCTTCTTCCACGATAGGCGGCGTATCGCTCCAAATGTCCACCTGCAGTTTCTACAGAAAGAGTGTTTCAAAACTCCTGAATGAAAAGTAGGATTCAACTGTGTTAGTTGAATGCACAGATCTGAAAGATGTTTCACAGAATGTTTCTGTGTTGTTTTTATTTGAAGATATTCCTTTTTGCATGATAGGCCGCGTAGCACTCCTAGTGTCCACTTGCAGCTTCTACAGAAAGAGTGTTTCAAAACTCCTCTATCAAAAGTAAGGTTCAACTCTGCTAGTTGAATGCACAGATCAGAAATTATTTTCAAAGAATGCTTCTGTGTAGTTTTCATTTGAAGGTATTCCTTTTCCCACGATAGGACGCTTAGCACTCCAAATGTCCCCTTGCAGTTTCTACAGAAAGAGTATTTCAAAACTCCTCAATCAAAAGGAAGGTTCAACTCTGTTAGTTGAATGCAAAGATCAGAAAAAGTTTCAGAGAGTGCTTCTCTGTAGTTTTTATTTGAAGATATGCCTTTTGCCACTACAGGGCCCTTAGCGCTCCGAATCTCCACTTAGAGTTTCTACAGAAAGAGTGTTTCAAAACTCCTCAATCAAAAGTATGGTTCAACTCTGTTAATCGAATGCACAGTTCAGATAGTAGTTTCACAGAATGCTTTTATGTAGTTTTTATTTGAAGATATTCCTTTTTCCATGATAGGCCTTGTAGCGCTCTAAATGTCCACTTGCATTTTCTACAGAAAGAGTGTTTCAAAACACCTCAATCAACAGTATGGTTCAAGTCTATTAGTCGAATGCACAGATCAGAAATTAGTTTCACAGAATGCTTCTATGTAGTTTTTATTTGAAGATATTCCTTTTTCCAGGTTAGGCCTCATAACACTCCAAATGTCCAATTGGCGTTTCTACAGAAAGAGTGCTTCAAAACTCCTCAATCAAATGTCAGGTTCAACTCTGTTAGTTGAATGCACAGATGAGAAAGAAGTTTCACAGAATGTTTCTGTGTAGTTTTTATTTGAAGTCATTCCTTTTTCCACGATAGGCCGTGTAACCCTCAAAATGTTCACTTGCAGTTTCTACAGAATGAGTGTGTCAATACTCCTAAATCCAAAGTAAGTTTCAACAATTTTAGTTGAATGCACAGATCAGAAAGAAGTTTCTCAGAATGATTCTTTGTAGTTTGCATTTGAATATATTCGTTTTTCCACAATAGGCCATGTAGTGCTCCAAATGTCTATTGCAGTTTCTACAGAAAGCATGTTTCAAAACTCCTCAATCAAAAGTAAAGTTCAACTCTCTTAGTCGAATGCACAGATCAGATAGAGGTTTCACAGAATGCTTCTGTGTATCCTTTATTTGAAAACATTCCTTTTTCCATGATAGGCAGTGTAGTGCTGCAAATGTCCAGCGGCAGTTTCTACAGAAAGAGTGTTTCAAAAGTCCTCGATGAAAAGTAAGGTTCAACCCTGTTAGTTGAAGGCACGGATGAGAAAGAGGTTTCACAGAATGCTTCTGTGTAGTTTTTATTTGAAGATATTCTTTTTTCCACAATAGGCCAAGAAGCGTTCCGAATATCCTCTTGCAGTTTCTACAGAAAGAGTGTTTCAAGACTCCTCAATTAAAAGTAAGGTTGTACACTGTTGGTCGAATGCACAGATCAGAAGGAAGTTTCACAGAGTGTTTCTCTGTAGTTTCTATTTGAAAATATTCCTTTTTCCACAATAGGCCACTAAACACTCCAAATGTCCACTTGCAGTTTCTACAGAAAGAGTGTTTCAAAACTCCCCAATCAAAAGTAAGGTTCAACTCTGCTATTTGAATGCACAGATCAGAAAGCAGTTTCACAGAATCCTTCACTGTAGTTTTTATTTGAAGGTATATCTTTTTCCATGATAGGCCGCGTAGCGCTCCAAATATCCACTTGCAGTTTCAATAGAAAGAGTGCTTCAAAACTCCTCAATCAAACGTAAGGTTCAACTCTGTTAGTCGATTGCACAGATCAGAAAGAAGTTTCACAGAAGGCACCTGTTTATTTTTTATTTGAAGATTCTCCTTTTTCCACAATTGGCTGCGTAGCGCTTCAAATATCCCCTTGCAGTTTTACAGAAAGAGTGTTTCAAAACTCCTCAATCAAAAGTAAGGTTCAACTCTGTTAGACGAATGCACAGATCAGAAAGTAGTTTCACAGAATGCTTCTGTGTAGTTTTTATTTGAAGATATTGCTTTTTCCACAACATTCTGCGTAGCTCTCCAAATGTCCACTTGCAGTTTCTACAGAAGGAGTGTTTCAAAACTCCTCAATCAAATGTAAAGTTGAAATCTCTTAGTCGGTTGCACAGATCAGAAAGAAGTTTCACAGAATGCTTCTGTGTAGTTTGTATTTGAAGACATTCCTTTTTCCACGATAGGCCACGTAACGCTCCAAATGTAAACTTGCAGTTTCTAAAGAAAGATTGTTTCAAACCCACTCAATCAAAAGGAAGGTCCAACTCTCATAGTTGAATGAACAGATCAGAAAGAATTTTCACAGAATGCTTCTGTGTAGTTTATTTTGAAGATATTCCTTTTTCCACGATAGGCCTCTTAGCGCTCAAAAAGTCCAATTGCAGATTCTACAGAAAGAGTGTTTCAAAACTCCTCAATCAAAAGTTAGGTTCAACTCTGTTAGTTGAATGCACAGATCAGAAACAGTTTCACAGAATGTTTCTGTGTAGTTTTTATTCGAAAATATTCCTTTTTCCACGATAGGGCACGTCGCTCTCCAAATGTCCAATTGCAGTTCCTACAGGAAGAATGTTTCAAAACTCCTCAATTAAAAGTAAGGTTCAACTCTGTTAGTCGAATGCACAGATCAGAACAAAGTTTCACCGAATGATTCTCTGTTGTTTTTATTTGAAGATACTCCTTTTTCAACGATAGGCCTCGAAGCACTCCAAATGTCCACTTGTAGTTTCTAGTGAAAGAGTGTTTCAAAACTCCTAAATCAAAAGTAAGTTTCATCTACGTTAGTCGAATGCACAGATCAGAAACAAGTTTCACAGAATGCTTCTGTGTAATTTTTATTTCAAGATATTACTTTTTCCAATACAGGCTGCATAGCGCTCCAAATGTCCAATTGCAGTTTGTACAGAAAGACAGTTTCAAAACTCCTCAATTAAAAGTAAGGCTCAATTCTGTTAGTTGAATGCACAGATCAGAAAGAAGTTTCACAGAATGCTTCTGTGTAGTTTTTATTTGAAGATATTCCTTTTTTCCAAGATAGGCCACGTAACACTCAAAATGTCCACTTGCAGTTTCTACAGAAAGAGGGTTTCAAAACTCCTCAATCAAAAGTAAGGTTCAATTCTGTTAGTTGAATGCACATATCAGAAAGAAGTTTCACAGAATGCTTCTGTGTAGTTTTTATTTGAAGATATTCCTTTTTCCATGATAGGCCGCGCAGCGCTCCAGATGTCCACCTGCAGTTTCTACAGAAAGAGTGTTTCAAAACTCCACAATCAAAAATAAGTTTCAACGCTATTAGTCGAATGCACAGATCAGAAAGAGGTTTCACAGAGTGCTTCTGTGTAGCCTTTATTTGAAGACATTACTTTTTCCATGATAGGCCAGGTAGTGCTGCAAATGTCCAGTTGCAGTTACTACAAAAAGAGTGTTTCAAAATTCCTCAATCAAAACTAAGGTTCAACTCTGTTATTTGAATGCACATATCAGAAAGAAGATTCACAGAATGTTTCTGTGTAGTTTTTATTTGACGATATTCGTTTTTCCACTATAGGCCACGTAGTGCTCCGAATGTCCACTTGCAGTTTCTACAGAAAGAGTGTTTCAAACTCCTCTATTAAAAGTAACTTTCAACTCTGTTAATTGAACACACAGCTCAGAAAGAAGTTTCACAGAATGCTTCTGTGTAGTTTTTATTTGAAGATATATCTTTTTCCAGTATAGGCCGCGTAGCGCTCCAAATGTCCACTTGCAATTTCTACAGAAAGAGTGTTTCAAAACTCCTCAATCAAACGTAAGGTTCAACTCTGTTAGTTGAATGCACAGATCAGAAAGAAGTTTCACAGAAGGCTTCTGTTTATTTTTTATTTGAAGATATTACTTTTTCCACGATAGGCTGCGTAACGCTCCAAATGTCCACTTACAGTTTCTACAGAAAGAGTGTTTCAAAACTCCTCAATCAAAGGTAAGCTTCAACTCAGTTAGTTGAACGCACAGATCAGAAAGAAGTTTCACAGAAGGCGTCTGTGTAGTTTTTATTTGAAGATATTCCTTTTTCCACTATAGGCCACTTAGCACTCCGAATCTCCACTTGCAGTTTCTGCAGAAAGAGTGTTTCAAAACTCCTCCATTAAAAGTATGGTTCAACTCTGTTAGTCGTATTCAAAGATTATATAGAAGTTTCACAGAATGACTCTGTGTAGTTTTTATTTGAAGATATTACTTTTTCCACTATAGGACCCTTAGCACTCCGAATGTCTGCTTGCAGTTTCTACAAAAAGAGAATTTCAGAACATCTCAATCAAAATTATGGTTCATCTTACTTGAATGCACAGATCAGAAAGAAGTTTTGCAGAATGCTTCCGTGTAGTTTTTATTTGAAGATATTCCTTTTTCCACGATAGGCCTTGTAGCAATCCAAAAGTCCACATGCAGTTTCTACAGAAAGAGTGTTTCAAAACTCCTCAATCTAAAGTAAGGTTCATCTCTGTTAGTTGAATACACAGATTGGAAAAAAGTTTCACAGAATGCTTCTGTTTAGTTTTTATTTGAAGATATTCCTTTTTCCACGATAGGCCACAAAGCGCTCCAAATGAACACTTGCAGTTTCTACAGAAGGATTGTTTCAAAACTCCTCAGTCAAAAGTAATGCTTAACTCTGTTAGTTGAATGCACAGATCAGAAAGAAGTTTCACAGAATGCTTCTGTGTAGTTTTTATTTGAAGATATTTCTTTATCCCCGATAGGCCGCGGTGCATTCCAAATGTCCACTTGCAGTTTCTACAGAAAAAGTGTCTCAAAACTCCTCAATCAAAAGTAAGGTTCAACTCAGTTACTTCAATGCACAGATCAGAAAGAAGTTTCAGAGAATGCTTCTGTGTAGTTTTTATTTGATGATATTCCTTTTTCCACGATAGGCCGTGTAGTGCTCCAAATGTCCACTTGCAGTTTCTACAGAAAGAGAGTTTCAAAACTCCCCAATCAAAAGTAAGTTTCAACTCTGTTTGTTGAATGCACAGATCAGAGAGACGTTTCAAAGAATGCTTCTGTGTAGTTTTTATGTTAAGATATTCCTTTTTCCATGATAGGCCGTGTAGCGCTCCAAATGTCCACTTGCAGTTTCTACAGAAAGATTGTTTCAAATTTCCTCAATCAAATGTAAGGTTCAACTCATTTAGTCGAATGCACAGATCAGAAAGAAGTTTCACAGAATGCTTCTGTGTAGATTTTATTTGAAGTTATTCCTTTTTCCATATTAGGCCACGTAGCGCACGAAATGTTCACATGGCGTTTCTATAGAAAGAGTTTTTCAAAACTCCTCAATCAAATGTAAGGTTCAACCGTGTTAGTCGAATGCACAGATCAGAAGGAAGTTTCACAGAAAGTTTCTGTGAAGTTTTTATTTGAAGATATTCCTTTTTCCAAGATAGGCCACGTAACCCACAAAATGGCCACTTGCAGTTTCAACTGAAAGAGTGTGTCAAACCTCCTAAATGAAAAGTAAGTTTCAACAATTTTTGTTGAATGCAGAGATCAGAGCGAAGTTTCACATAATGCTTCTGTGTAGTTTGTATTTGAATATATTCGTTTTTCCACAATAGGCCATGTAGCGCTCCAAATGTCCACTTGCAGTTTCTACTGAAAGAGTGTTTCAAAACTCCTGAATCAAAAGTAAGGTTCAACTCTGTTATTTGAATGCACAGATGAGAAAGAAGTTAAACAGAATGCTTCTGTGTAGTTTTTATTTGAAGTTATTCTTTTTTCCAAGTTAGGCCACGTAATGCTCCAAATGTCCACTTGCAGTTTCTACAGAAACAGGGTTTCAAAACTCTTGAATGAAAAGTAAGGTTCAATTCTGTTAGGTGAATGCACAGATCAGAAAGAAGTTTAACAGAATGCTTCTGTGTATCTTTTTATTTGAAGATATTCCTTTTTCCATGATAGGCCACGTAGCTCTCCAAATGTCCAACTGCACTTCCTACACGAAGAGTATTTCAAAAGTCCTCAATCAATAGTAAGGTTCAACTATGTTAGTCTAATGCACATATCAGAACGAAGTTTCACCGAGTGATTCTGTGTAGATTTTATTTGAGGATACTCCTTTTTCCACGATAGGTCTCGTAGCGCTCCAAATGTCCACTTACAGTTTCTAGCAAAAGAGTGTTTCAAAACTCCTAAATCAAAAGGAAGGTTCATCCACGTTAGTCGAATTCACAGATCAGAAATAAGTTTCACATAGTGCTTCTGTGTAGTTTTTATTTGAAGATATTTCTTTTTCCACTACAGGTGGCATAGCGCTCCTAATGTCCACTTACAGTTTGTGCAGAGGGTTTCAAAACTCCTCAATCAAAAGTAACGTTCAACTCTGTTAGTTGAATGCACATGTCAGAAAGAGGTTTCATAGAGTGCTTCTGTGTAGCCATTATTTGAAGACATTCCTTTTTCCACGATAGGCCGTGTAGTGCTGCAAATGTCCAGTTGCAGTTTCTACAGAAAGACTGTTTCAAAACTCCTCAATCAAAAGTAAGGTTCATCTCTGTTATTTGAATGCACAGATCAGAAAGTAGTTTCACAGAATGCTTCTCTGTAGTTTTTATTTGAAGATATTCCTTTTTCCACTATAGCCCACGTGGCGCTCGGAATGTCCACTTGCAGTTTCTACAGAAAGTGGGTTTCAAACAACTCTATTAAAAGTAACTTTCAACTCTGTTAGTTGAACACACAGCTCAGAAAGAAGTTTCACAGAATGCTTCTGTGTAGTTTTTATTTGAAGTCATATCTTTTTCCACGATAGGCTGCGTAGTGCTCCAAATATCCACTGGCAGTTACTACAGAGAGAGTGTTTCTAAACTCCTCAATCAAACGTAAGGTTCAAGTCTGTTAGTCAAATGCACAGATCAGAAAGTAGTTTCACAGAAGGCTTCTGTTCATTTTTTATTTGGAGATACCTCTTTTTCCACGATAGGCTGTGTAGCACTCCAAATGTCCATTTGCAGTTTCTACAGAAAGAGTGTTTCAAAACTCCTCACTCAAAGGTAGGGTTCAACATCTTTGGTTGAATGCGCGATTGGAAAGAAGTTTCACAGAATGCTTCTGTGTAGTTTTTATTTGAAGATATTGCTTTTTCCAAGATAGGCTGCGTAACGCTCCAAATGTCCACTTGCAGTTACTACAGAAAGAGTGTTTCAAAACTCCTCAATCAAAAGTAAGATTCAACGCTATTTGTTGAATACACAGATCACATAGAGGTTTCACAGAATGCTTCTGTGTAGTTTTTATTTGAAAATATTTCTTTTTCCATTGTAGGACGCTAAGCACTCCAAATGTCCACTTGCAGTTTCTACAGAAAGAGTGTTTCAAAACTCCTCAATCAAAAGTAAGGTTCAACTGTGTTATTTGAATGAACAGATCAGAAAGAAGTTTCACAGAATGCTTCTGTGTAGTTTTTATTTGAAGATACTACTTTTTCCACTATAGGCCGCGTAGCGCTCCAAATGTCCACTTGCAGTTTCTACAGAAAGAGTGTTTCAAAACTCCTCTATCAAAAGTAAGTTTCTGCCCTGTAAGTTGAACGCATGGACCAGAAAGAAGTTTCACAGAATGCTTCTGTGTAGTTTTCATTTGAAGATATTGATTTTCCACGAAAGGCCGCATAGCGCTCAAAATGTCCAGTTGCAGCTTCTACACAAAGAGTGTTTCAAAACTCCTCCATCAAAAGTAAGATTCAACAATGTTAGTTGAATGCACAGATCAGAAAGAAGTTTCACAGAATGCTTCTGTGTAGTTTTCATTCAAAGATATTTCTTTTTCCACAACATTCCATGTAGCGCTGCAAATGTCCACTTGCAGTTTTTGCAGAAAGAGTGTTTCAAAACTCCTCAATCAAAAGTAAGTTTTAACTCTGTTAATCAAATGCACAGATCAGAAAGAATTTTCACAGAATGATTCTGTGTAGTTTTCATTTGAATATATTCCTTTTTCCACGATAGGCTGCCTGTCGCTCCAAATGTCCACTTGCAGTTTCTACAGAAAGAGTGCTTGAAAACTCCTCAATCAAAAGTAAGGTTGAAATCTCTTAGTCAATTGCAGAGATCAGAAAGAAGTTTCACAGAATGCTTCTGTGTAGTTTTTATTTGAAGATATTCCTTTTTCCATTAGAGGCCAGGTAGCGCTCCAAATTTCCACTTGCAGTTTCTACAGAAAGACTGTTTCAAACCTCCACAATCAAAAGTAAGGTTCAACTCTGTTAGTCGAATGCACAGATTCGAAAGAAGTTTCACAGAATGCTTATGTGTAGTTTATATTTGAAGATATTCCTTCTTTCTCGATAGGCCAGGTAGTGCTCAAATTGTCCAATTGCAGTTTCTACAGGAAGACTTTTTCAAAACTCCTCAATCAAAATTAAGGTTCAACTCTGTTAGTTGAATGCACAGATCAGAAAGAAGTTACAGAGAATGCTTATGTGTAGTCTTTAGTTGAGGATATTCCTTTTTAAACGATAGGCCACGTAGCGATCAAAATGTCCATTTGCAGTTTCTACAAAAGGAGTGTCTCAAAACTCCTCAATCAAAAGTGAGATTCAACTCTGTTAGATGAATGCACATATCAGAAAGATGTTTCACAGAATAATTCTGGGTAATTTTTATTTGAAGATATTCCTTTTTCCACGATAGGCAGGGTAACACTCCAAATGTCCACTTGCAGTTTCTCCAGAAAGAGTTTTTCAAAACTCCTCACTCAAAAGTAAGGTTCAACTCTGTTACTCAAATGCACAGATCAGGAAGGAGTTTCACAGAATGCTTCCGTGTAGTTTTTATTTGAAGATATTCCATTTAACACCATTCGCCGCGTAGCACTCAAAATGTCCACTTGCAGTTTCTGCAGAAAGAGTGTTTCAAAACTCCTCAATCAAAAGTAAGGTTCAACTCTGTTAGTCAAATGCACAGATAAGAAAGAAGTTTCACAGAATGCTTCTGTGTAGTTTTTATATGAAGATATTCCTTTCTCCACTATAGGTAACGTGGCTCTCCAAATGTCCAGTTGAAGATTCTGCAGAAAGAGTGTTTCAAAACTCCTCAATCAAAAGTAAGGTTCAACTCTGTTAGTTGAACACAGAGATCAGAAAGAAGTTTCACAGCATGCTTCTGTGTAGTTTTTATTGAAGTTAATTTTTTTTCCATGATAGGCCACGCAGCGCTCCAAATGTCCACTCTTAGTTTCTACGGAAAGAGTGTTTCAAAACTCCTCAATCAAAAGTAAGTTTCAGCTCTGTTAGCTGAATGCACAGATCAGAAAGAACTTTCACAGAATACTTCTGAGTAGTCTTTATTTGAAAATATTCCTTTTTCCACGATAGGCTGCATAGTGCTCCAAATGTGCACTTGCAGTTTCTACAGAAAGAGTGTTTCAAAACTCCTCAATCAAAAGTAAGGTTCAACTGTGTTATTTGAATGAACAGATCAGAAAGAAGTTTCACAGAATGCTTCTGTGTAGTTTTTATTTGAAGATACTACTTTTTCCACTATAGGCCGCGTAGCGCTCCAAATGTCCACTTGCAGTTTCTACAGAAAGAGTGTTTCAAAACTCCTCTATCAAAAGTAAGTTTCTGCCCTGTAAGTTGAACGCATGGACCAGAAAGAAGTTTCACAGAATGCTTCTGTGTAGTTTTCATTTGAAGATATTGATTTTCCACGAAAGGCCGCATAGCGCTCAAAATGTCCAGTTGCAGCTTCTACACAAAGAGTGTTTCAAAACTCCTCCATCAAAAGTAAGATTCAACAATGTTAGTTGAATGCACAGATCAGAAAGAAGTTTCACAGAATGCTTCTGTGTAGTTTTCATTCAAAGATATTTCTTTTTCCACTACATTCCATGTAGCGCTGCAAATGTCCACTTGCAGTTTTTACAGAAAGAGTGTTTCAAAACTCCTCAATCAAAAGTAAGTTTTAACTCTGTTAATCAAATGCACAGATCAGAAAGAATTTTCACAGAATGATTCTGTGTAGTTTTCATTTGAATATATTCCTTTTTCCACGATAGGCTGCCTGTCGCTCCAAATGTCCACTTGCAGTTTCTACAGAAAGAGTGCTTGAAAACTCCTCAATCAAAAGTAAGGTTGAAATCTCTTAGTCAATTGCAGAGATCAGAAAGAAGTTTCACAGAATGCTTCTGTGTAGTTTTTATTTGAAGATATTCCTTTTTCCATGAGAGGCCAGGTAGCGCTCCAAATTTCCACTTGCAGTTTCTACAGAAAGACTGTTTCAAACCTCCACAATCAAAAGTAAGGTTCAACTCTGTTAGTCGAATGCACAGATTGGAAAGAAGTTTCACAGAATGCTTATGTGTAGTTTATATTTGAAGATATTCCTTCTTTCTCGATAGGCCAGGTAGTGCTCAAATTGTCCAATTGCAGTTTCTACAGGAAGACTTTTTCAAAACTCCTCAATCAAAATTAAGGTTCAACTCTGTTAGTTGAATGCACAGATCAGAAAGAAGTTACAGAGAATGCTTATGTGTAGTCTTTAGTTGAGGATATTCCTTTTTAAACGATAGGCCACGTAGCGATCAAAATGTCCATTTGCAGTTTCTACAAAAGGAGTGTCTCAAAACTCCTCAATCAAAAGTGAGATTCAACTCTGTTAGATGAATGCACATATCAGAAAGATGTTTCACAGAATAATTCTGGGTAATTTTTATTTGAAGATATTCCTTTTTCCACGATAGGCAGGGTAACACTCCAAATGTCCACTTGCAGTTTCTCCAGAAAGAGTTTTTCAAAACTCCTCACTCAAAAGTAAGGTTCAACTCTGTTACTCAAATGCACAGATCAGGAAGGAGTTTCACAGAATGCTTCCGTGTAGTTTTTATTTGAAGATATTCCATTTAACACCATTCGCCGCGTAGCACTCAAAATGTCCACTTGCAGTTTCTGCAGAAAGAGTGTTTCAAAACTCCTCAATCAAAAGTAAGGTTCAACTCTGTTAGTCAAATGCACAGATAAGAAAGAAGTTTCACAGAATGCTTCTGTGTAGTTTTTATATGAAGATATTCCTTTCTCCACTATAGGTAACGTGGCTCTCCAAATGTCCAGTTGAAGATTCTGCAGAAAGAGTGTTTCAAAACTCCTCAATCAAAAGTAAGGTTCAACTCTGTTAGTTGAAAACAGAGATCAGAAAGAAGTTTCACAGCATGCTTCTGTGTAGTTTTTATTGAAGTTAATTCTTTTTCCATGATAGGCCACGCAGCGCTCCAAATGTCCACTCTTAGTTTCTACGGAAAGAGTGTTTCAAAACTCCTCAATCAAAAGTAAGTTTCAGCTCTGTTAGCTGAATGCACAGATCAGAAAGAACTTTCACAGAATACTTCTGAGTAGTCTTTATTTGAAAATATTCCTTTTTCCACGATAGGCTGCATAGTGCTCCAAATGTGCACTTGCAGTTTCTACAGAAAGACTGTTTCAAATCTCCTCAATCAAAAGTAAGTTTGAACTCTGTTAGTTGAATGCACAGATCGGAAAGAAGTTTCACAGAATGCCTTTGGGAAGTTTTTATTGAAGATATTCCCTTTTACACCATAGGCTGCGCAGTGCTCCAAATTTTCACTTGCAGTTTCTACAGAAAGAGGGTTTGAAAACTCCTCAATCAAAAGTAAGGTTCAACTCTGTTAGTTGAATGCACAGATCAGAAAGAAGTTTCACAGAATGCTTCTGTGTAGTTTTTATTTGAAGATATTCCTTTTTCCACGAGAGGCCGCGTAGCTCTCCAATGTCCACTTGCAGTTTCTACGGAAAGAGTGTTTCAAACCCCCACAATCAAAAGTAATGTTAACTCTGTTAGTGGAATGCACAGATCAGAAAGAAGTTTCACAGAATGCTTCTGTGTACTTTTTATTTGAAAATAGTCCTTTTCCCCCGACAGGCCGCGAAGAGCTCCAAATGTCCACTTGCAGTTTCTACAGAAAGAGTGTTTCAAAACTCCTTAATCAAAGGTTAGTTTCAACTCTGTTAGGTGAATGCACAGATCAGAAAGAAGTTTCACAGAATGCTTCTGTGTAGTTTTTATTTGAAGATATTCCTTTTTCCACTGTACGCTTCATAGCTCTCCAAATGTCCACTTGCAGTTTCTACAGAAAGAGTGTTTCAAAACTCCTCAATCAAAAGTAAGTTTTAACTCTGTTAGTTGAAAGCACAGATCAGAAAGTAGTTTCACAGCATGCTTCTGTGTAGTTTTTATTTGAAGTTATTTCTTTTTCCACTATAGGCTGCACAGGGCTCCAAATGTCCACTCTCAGTTTCTACGGAAAGATTGTTTCAAAACTCCTCAATCAAAGGTAAGTTTCAACTCTGTTAGCTGAATGCACAGATCAGAAAGAAGTCTCACAGAATGCTTCTGTGTAGTTTTTCTATGAAGATATTCCTTTTTCCACGATAGACCACGTAGCGCTCCAAATGTCCACTTGCAGTTTCTACAGAAAGCGTGTTTCAAAACTCCTCAATCAAAACTAAGGTTCAACTCCGTTCATTGAATAGGCAGATCAGAAAGAAGTTTAACAGAATGCTTCTGTGTATCTTTTTATTTGAAGATATTCCTTTTTCCACGATAGGCAACATAGCTCTCCAGATGTCCAATTTCATTTCCTACATGAAGAGTGTTTTAAAACTGCTCAATCAACAGTAAGGTTCAACTCTGTTAGTCAAATGCACAGATCAGAACAAAGTTTCAACAAATGATTCTGTGTAGTTTTTATTTGAAGATACTACTTTTTCCACGATAGGTCTCATAGCGCTCAAAATGTCCACTTGCAGTTTCCAGCAAAAGAGTGTTTCAAAACTCCTAAATCAAAAGGAAGGTTCACTTAAGTTAGTCGAATGCACAGATCAGAAACAAGTTTCACAGAATGCTTCTGTGTAGTTTTTATTTGAAGATATTCCTTTTTCCACGATAGGCCGCATAGCGCTCCAAATGTACACTTGCGGTTTCTACAGAAAGACTGTTTCAAAATTCCTCAATCAAAAGTAAGGTTCAACTCTGTTAGTAGAAAGCACAGAGCAGAAAGAAGTTTCACAGAATGCTTCTGTGTAGTTTTTATTTGAAGATATTCCTTTTTCCATGATAGGCTGCCTAGCGCTCCAAATGTCCGCTTGCAGTTTCTACAGAAAGAGTGTTTCAAAACTCCTCAATCAAAAGTAATTTTCAACTCTGTTAGTTGAATGCACAAATCGGAAAAAAGTTTCCAGAATGCTTCTTTTTAGTTTTTATTTGAAAATATTCCTTTTTTCACGATAGGCCGCAAAGCGCTCCAAATTTCCGCTTGCAGTTTCTACAGAAAGAGTGTTTCAAAACTCCTCAGTCAAAAGTAATGCTTAACTCTGTTAGTTGAATCCACAGATCAGAAAGAAATTTCATAGAATGCTTCTGTATAGTTTTTATTTGAAGATATTTCTTTTTCAATGAAAGGCCATGGAGTGTTCCAAACGTCCACTTGCAATTTCTACAGAAAGAGTGTTTCAAAACTCCTCAATCAAATGTAAGGTTCAACTCAGTTACTTGAATGCACAGATCAGAAAGAGTTTCAGAGAATGCTTCTGTGTAGATTTTATTTTAAGATATTCATTTTTCAACAATTGGCAGCGTAGCGCTCCATATGTCCAATTGCAGTTTCTACAGAAAGATTGTTTCAAAACTCCACAATCAAAAGTAAGGTTCAACTCTGCTAGCTGATTGCAGAGATCAGAAAGAAGTTTCACAGAATGTTTCTGTGTAGTTTTTATTTGAAGATATTCCTTTTTCCACGATAGGCCGCATAACCCTCAAAATGTCCACTTGCAGTTTCTACAGAAAGAGTGTGTCAAAACTACTAAATCAAAAGTAACTTTCAACAATTTTAGTTGAATGCACAGATCAGAGCGAAGTTTCACAGAATTCTTCTGTGTAGTTTGTATTTGAATATATTCGTTTTTCCACGATATGCCAGGTAGGGTTCGAAATGTCCACTTGTAATTTCTACAGAAAACGTGTTTTGAAACTCCTCAATCAAAATTAAGCTTCAACTCTGTTATTTGAATTCACAGATCAGAAAGAAGTTTCACAGAATCCTTCTGTGTAGTTTTTATTTGAAGATATTCCTTTTTCCAAGATAGGCCGCGTAACGCTACAAATGTCCACTTGCAGTTTCTACAGAAAGAGTGTTTCAAAACTCCTCAATGAAAACTAAAGTTCAACGCTCTTTGTTGAATGCACAGATCAGATAGAGGTTTCACACAATGCTTCTGTATAGCCTTTATTTGAAGACATTACTTTTTCCACGATAGGCCGCGTAGTCCTGCAAATGTCCAGTGGAAGTTTCTACAGAAAGAGTGTTTCAAAACTCCTCAATGAAAAGTAAGGTTCCACTCTGTTAGTTGAAGGCACGGATCAGAAACAGGTTTCACAGAATGCTTCTCTGTAGTTTTTATTTGAAGATATTCTTTTTTCCACGATAGGCCGAGAAGCTTTCCAAATGTCCACTTGCAGTTTCTACAGAGAGAGTGTTTCAAAACTCCTCAATCTAAAGTAAGGTTCTACACTGTTAGTCGAATGCACAGAGGAGGAAGTTTCGCAGAATGCTACTGTGTAGTTTTTATTTGAAAATATTCCTTTTTCCACGATAGGCCGCTAAGCTCTCCAATGTCCACTTCCAGTTTCTACAGAAAGAGTGTTTCAAAACTCCTCAATCAAAAGTAAGGTTCAACTCTGTTATTTGAATGCACAGATCAGAAAGGAGTTTCACAGAATACTTCTGTGTAGTTTTTATATGAAGATATTCCTTTTTCCAAGATAGGCTGCGTAACGCTCCAAATGTCCACTTGCAGTTTCTACAGAAAGAGTGTTTCAAAACTACTCAATCAAAAGTAAGGTTCAATGCTCTTTGTTGAATGCACAGATCAGAAAGAAGTTTCACAGAATGCTTCTGTGTTGCCTTTATTTGAAGACAATCCTTTTTCCAAGTTAGCCGCATAGTCCTGAAAATGTCCAGTGGCAGTTTCTACAGAAAGAGTGTTTCAAAACTCCTCAATGAAAAGTAAGGTTCAACTCTGTTAGTTGAAGGCACGGATCAGAAAGAGGTTTCACAGAATGCTTCGGTGTAGTTTTTATTTGAAGATATTCTTTTTTCCATGATAGGCCGAGAAGCGTTCCAAATGTCCACTTGCAGTTTCTACAGAAAGAGTGTTTCAAAACTCCTCAATCAAAAGTAAGTTTCTACACTGTTAGTCGAATGCACAGTTGAGGAAGTTTCACAGAATGCTTCTATGTAGTTTTTATTTGAAGATATTCCTTTTTTCACGATAGGCCAACTTGCGCTCCAAACGTCCACTTGCAGTTTCTACAAAAAGTGTGTTTTAAAACTCCTCAATCAAAAGTAAGGTTCAACTCTGTTCGTTGAATGCACAGATCAGAAAGTAGTTTCACAGAATGCTTCTGTGTAGTTTATATTTGAAGGTATTCCTTTTTCCACGATAGGATGCTTAGAGCACCAAATGTCCACTTGCAGGTTATACAGAAAGAGTGTTTCAAAACTCCTCATTCAAAAGTAAGGTTCAACTCTGTTAGTTGAAAGCACAAATCAGAAAGAAGTTTCACAGAATCCTTCTGTATAGTTTTTATTTGAAGATATTCCTTTTTCCACGACAGGCCGTGCATTGCTCCAAATGTCCACTTGCAGTTTCTACAGAAAGAGTGTTTCAAAGCTTTTCAATCAAAACAACAGTTCAACTCTGTTAGTTGAATGCACAGATCATAAAGAAGTTTCACTATCGGGGGTGGAGCAAGATGGCCGAATAGGAACAGCTCCGGTCTCCAGCTCCCAGCCCCAGCGACTCAGAAGATGGGTGATTTCTGCATTTCTGCTTGAGGTACCGGTTTCATCTCACTAGGGAGTGCCTAACAGTGGGTGCAGGACACTAGGTGAAGCGCACTGTGTGTGAGCCGAAGCAGGGCGAGGCATTGCCTCACTCGGGAAGCACAAGGGGTCAGGGAGTTCCCTTTCCTAGTCAAAGAAAGGGGAAGCAGACGGCACCTGGAATATGGGGTCAGTCCCATCCTAATATTGCGCTTTTCCAAAGGGCCTGGAAAACGGCACGCTAGGCGATTGTATCCCGCACCTGGCTCGGAGGGTCCTATGCCCATGAAGTCTCGCTAATTTCTAGCACAGCAGTCTGAGATCAAGCTGCGAGGCAGCAGCGAGGCTGGGGGAGGGGCGCCCGCCATTGCCCAGGCTTGCTTAGGTAAACAAAGCAGCCAGGAAGCTTGAACTGGGTGGAGCCCACCATAGCTCAAGGAGGCCTGCCTGCCTCTGTAGGCTCCACCTCTGGGGGCAGGGCACAGACAAATAAAAACTCTGCAAGAACTTCCACAGACTTAAATGTCCCTGTCTGACTGACAGCTTTGAAGAGAGTAGTGGTTCTCCCAGCATGCAGCTGGAGATCTGAGAACGGTCAGACTGCCTCCTAAAGTGGGTCCCTCACCCCTGAGCAGCCTAACTGGGAGGCAACCCCCAGTAGGGACAGACTGACACCTCATTCAACCCGGTACTTCTCTGAGACAAAACTTTCAGAGGAACTATCAGACAGCTGAATTTGCGGTCTCATGAAAATCCGCTGTTCTGCAGCCACCGCTGCTGACACCCAGCCAAACAGGGTCTGGAGTGCACCTCTAGTAAACTCCAACAGACCTGCAGCTGAGGGTCCTGTCTGGTAGAAGGAAATCTAAAAAACAGAAAGGACATCCACACCAAAAACCCATCTGTACATCACCATCATCAAAGACAAAAAGTAGATAAAACCACAAAGATGGGGAAAAAACAGACCAAAAAAACTGGAAACTCTAAAAAACAGAGCTCCTCTCCTCCTCCAAAGGAACGCAGTTCCTCACCAGCAACGGAACAAAGCTGGATGGAGAATGACTTTGATGAGTTGAGAGAAGAAGGCTTCAGACGATCAAACTACTGTGAGCTACGAGAGGAAATTCAAAACAACAGCAAAGAAGTTAAAAACTTTGAAAAAAAATTAGAAGAATGGATAACTAGAATAACCAATAGAGAGAAGGGCTTAAAGGAGCTGATGGAGCTGAAAGCCAAGTTTCGAGAACTACGCGAAGATTGCAGAAGTCTCAGTAGCAGATGCGATCAACTGGAAGAAAGGGTATCGCTGATGGAAGATGAAATGAATGAAATGAAAGAGAAGGGAAGTTTAGAGAAAAAAGGATAAAAAGAAATGAACAAAGCCTCCAAGAAATTTGGGACTATGTGAAAAGACCAAACCTACGTCTGATTGGTGTACCTGAAAATGATGAGGAAAATGGAACCAAGTTGGAAAACACTCTGCAAGATATTATCCAGGAGAACTTCCCCAATCTAGCAAGGCAGGCCAGCATTCAGATTCAGGAAATACAGAGAACGCCACAAAGATACTCCTCGAGAAGGGCAACTCCAAGACACATTATTGTCAGATTCACCAAAGTTGAAATGAAAGAAAAAATGTTAAGGGCAGCCAGAGAGAAAGGTCGGGTTACCCACAAAGGGAAGCCCATCAGACTAACAGCTGATCTCTCAGCAGAAACTCTACAAGCCAGAAGAGAGTGGGGGCCGATATTCAACATTCTTAAAGAAAAGAATTTTCAACCCAGAATCTCCTATCCCGCCAAACTAAGCTTCATAAGTGAAGGAGAAATAAAACACTTTACAGACAAGCAAACGCTGAGTGATTTTGTCACCACCAGGCCTGCCCTAAAAGAGCTCCTGAAGGAAGCACTAAACATGGAAAGGAACAACCGGTACCAGCCACTGCAAAACATGCCAAATTGTAAAGACCATCGAGACTAGGAAGAAACTATAGCAACTAACGAGCAAAATAACCAACTAACATCATAATGACAGGATCAGATTCACACATAACAATATTAACGTTAAATGTAAATGGGCTAAATGCTCCAATCAAAAGACACAGACTGGCAAACTGGATAAGGAGTCAGGACCCTTCAGTGTGCTGTATTCAGGAAACCCATCTCACGTGCAGAGACACACATAGACTCAAAATAAAGGGATGGAGGAAGATCTATCAAGCAACTGGAAAACAAAAAAAGGCAGGGGTTGCAATCCTAGTCTCTGATAAAATAGACTTTAAACCAACAAAGATCAAAAGAGACAAAGAAGGCCATTACATAATGGTAAAGGGATCAATTCAACAAGAAGAGCTAACTATCCTAAATATATATGCACCCAACACAGGAGCACCCAGATTCATAAAGCAAGTCCTCATTGACCTACAAAGGGACTTAAACTCCCACACAATAATAATGGGAGATTTTAACACCCCACTGTCAGCATTAGACAGATCAACGAGACAGAAAGTTAACAAGGATATCCAGGAATTGAACTCAGCTCTACATAAAGTGGACCTAATAGACATCTACAGAACTCTCCACCCCAGGTCAACAGAATATACATTTTTTTCAGCACCACACCACACCTATTCCAAAATTGACCACATAGTTGGAAGTAAAGCTCTCCTCAGCAAATGTAAAAGAACAGAAATTATAACAAACTGTCTCTCAGACCACAGTGCAATCAAACTAGAACTTAGGATTAAGAAACTCACTCAAAACCGCTCTGCTACATGGAAACTGAACCACCTGCTCCTGAATGACTATTGGGTACATAATGAAATGAAGGCAGAAATAAAGATGTTCTTTGAAACCAACGAGAACAAAGACACAACATACCAGAATCTCTGGGACACATTCAAAGCAGTGTGTAGAGGGAAATTTATAGCACTAAATGCCCACAAGAGAAAGCAGGAAAGATCCAAAATAGACTCCCTAACATCACA
Organism: Nomascus leucogenys; assembly: GCF_006542625.1. NCBI lineage: Eukaryota > Metazoa > Chordata > Mammalia > Primates > Hylobatidae > Nomascus > Nomascus leucogenys. The sequence goes on from NC_044404.1 coordinate 97,019, forward strand.
ATTAAAAGAACTAGAAAAGCAAGAGCAAACACATTCAAAAGCTAGCAGAAGGCTAGAAATAACTAAAATCAGAGCAGAACTGAAGGAAATAGAGACACAAAAAACCCTTCAAAAAATTAATGAATCCAGGAGCTGGTTTTTTGAAAAGATCAACAAAATTGATGGACCGCTAGCAAGACTAATAAAGAAGAAAAGAGAGAAGAATCAAATAGATGCAATAAAAAACGAAAAAGGGGATATCACCACCGATCCCACAGAAATACAATCTACCATCAGAGAATACTACAAACACCTCTATGCAAATAAACTAGAAAATCTAGAAGAAATGGATAAATTCCTCGACAAATACACCCTCCCAAGACTAAACCAGGAAGAAGTTGAATCTCTGAATAGACCAATAACAGGTTCTGAAATTGTGGCAATAATCAATAGCTTACCAACAAAAAAGAGTCCAGGACCTGATGGATTCACAGCTGAATTCTACCAGAGGTACAAGGAGGAACTGGTACCATTCCTTCTGAAACTATTCCAATCGATAGAAAAAGAGGGAATCCTCCCTAACACATTTTATGAAGCCAGCATCGTCCTGATACCAAAACCTGGCAGAGACATAACCAAAAAAGAGAACTTCAGACCAATATCCTTGATGAACATTGATGCAAAAATCCTCAATAAAATACTGGCAAACCAAATCCAGCAGCACATCAAAAAGCTTATACACCATGACCAAGTGGGCTTCATCCCTGGGATGCAAGGCTGGTTCAACATATGCAAATCAATAAATGTAATCCAGCATATAAACAGAACCAAAGACAAAAACCACATGATTATCTCAATAGATGCAGAAAAGGCCTTTGACAAAATTCAACAACCCTTCATGCTAAAAACTCTCAATAAATTAGGTATTGATGGGACGTATCTCAAAATAATAAGAGCTATCTAGGACAAACCCACAGCCAATATCATACTGAATGGGCAAAAACTGGAAGCATTCCCTCTGAAAACTGGCACAAGACAGGGATGCCCTCTCTCACCGCTCCTATTCAACATAGTGCTGGAAGTTCTGGCCAGAGCAATCAGGCAGGAGAAGGAAGTAAAAGGTATTCAATTAGGAAAAGAGGAAGTCAAATTGTCCCTGTTTGCAGATGACATGATTGTATATCTAGAAAACCCCAGTGTCTCAGCCCAAAATCTCCTTAAGCTGATTAGCAATTTCAGCGAAGTCTCAGGATACAAAATTAATGTACAAAAATCACAAGCATTCTTGTACACCAATCACAGACAAACAGAGAGCCAAATCATGAGTGAACTCCCATTCACAATTGCTTCAAAGAGAATCAAATACCTAGGAATCCAACTTACAAGGGATGTGAAGGACCTCTTCAAGGAGAACTACAAACCACTGCTCAATGAAATAAAAGAGGATACAAACAAATGGAAGAACATTCCATGCTCATGGGTTGGAAGAATCAATATCGTGAAAATGGCCATACTGCCCAAGGTAATTTATAGATTCAATGCCATCCCCATCAAGCTACCAAGGACTTTCTTCACAGAATTGGAAAAAACTACTTTAAAGTTCATATGGAACCAAAAAAGAGCCCGCATCGCCAAGTCAATCCTAAGCCAAAAGAACAAAGCTGGAGGCATCACGCTACCTGACTTTAAACTATACTACAAGGCTACAGTAACCAAAACAGCATGGTACTGGTACCACAACAGAGACATAGATCAATGGAACAGAACAGAGCCCTCAGAAATGATGCCGCATAGCTACAACTATCTGATCTTTGACAAACCTGACAAAAACAAGAAATGGGGAAAGGATTCCCTATTTAATAAATGGTGCTGGGAAAACTGGCTAGCCATATGTAGAAAGCTGCAACTGGATCCCTTCCTTACACCTTATACAAAAATTAATTCAAGATGGATTAAAGACTTATATGTTAGACCTAAAACCATTAAAATCCTACAAGAAAACCTAGGCAATACCATTCAGGACATAGGCGTGGGCAAGGACTTCATGTCTAAAACACCAAAAGCAATGGCAACAAAAGCCAAAATCGACAAATGGGATCTCATTAAACTAAAGAGCTTCTGCACAGCAAAAGAAACTATCATCAGAATTAACAGGCAACCTACAGAATGGGAGAAAATTTTTGCAACCTACTCATCTGACAAAGGGCTAATATCCAGAATCTACAATGAACTCAAACAAATTTACAAGAAAAAAACAAACAACCCCATCAAAAAGTGGGCAGAGGACATGAACAGACACTTCTCAAAAGAAGACATTTATGCAGCCAGAAAACACATGAAGAAATGCTCATCATCACTGGCCATCAGAGAAATGCAAATCAAAACCACAGTGAGATACCATCTCACACCAGTTAGAATGGCCATCATTAAAAAATCAGGAAACAACAGGTGCTGGAGAGGATGTGGAGAAATAGGAACACTTTTACACTGTTGGTGGGGCTGTAAACGAGTTCAACCATTGTGGAAGTCAGTGTGGCGATTCCTCAGGGATCACGAACTAGAAATACCATTTGACCCAGCCATCCCATTACTGGGTATATACTCAAAGGACTATAAATCATGCTGCTATAAAGACACATGCGAACGTATGTTTATTGCGGCACTATTCACAATAGCAAAGAGTTGGAACCAACCCAAATGTCCAACAACGATAGACTGGATTAAGAAAATGTGGCACATATACACCATGGAATACTATGCAGCCATAAAAAATGATGAGTTCGTGTCCTTTGTAGGGACATGGATGAATCTGGAAAACATCATTCTCAGTAAACTATCGCAAGGACAAAAAACCAAACACCGCATGTTCTCTCTCATAGCTGGGAATTGAACAATGAGAACTCATGGACACAGGAAGGGGAACATCACACTCCAGGGACTGTTGTGGGGTGGGGGGAGGGGGGAGGGACAGCATTAGGAGATACACCTAATGCTAAATGACAAGTTAATGGGTGCAGGAAATCAACATGGCACATGGATACATATGTAACAAACCTGCACATTGTGCACATGTACCCTAAAACCCTAAAGTATAATAAAAAAAAATAAATAAATAAATAAATATATTTTAAAGTTAAAAAAAAAAAAGAAGTTTCACAGAATGCTTCTATGTAGTTTTTATCTGAATATATTCCTTTTTTCACGATAGGCCAACTAGCTCTCCAAACGTCCACTTGCAGTTTCTACAGAAAGTGTGTTTCAAAACTCCTTAATCAAGAGTAAGGTTCAACTCTGTTAGTTGAATGCAGAGATCACAAAGATGTTTGACGTAATGATTCTGTGTAGTTTTAATTTCAAGATATTCCTTTTTCCACGATAGGCCTCGGAGCGCACCAAATGTCCACATGCAGTTTCTACAGAAAGAGAGTTTCAAAATTCCTCAATCAAAAGTAAGGTTCAACTCTGTTATTTGAATGAAGAGATCAGAAAGAGATTTCACAGAATGCTTCTGTGTAGTTTATATTTGAAGATATTCCTTTTTCCACGATAGGCCTCGTAGCGCTCCAAACATCGACTTGCAGTTTCCACAGAAATAGTGTTTCAATACTCCTCAATAAAAAGTAAGTTTCAACTCTGTTAGTTGAATGCACAGATCAGAATTAAGTTTCACAAAATGCTTCTGTGTAGTTTTTATTTGAAGATATTCATTTTCCCACGATAGTCCGCATAGTGCTCCAAATGTCCACTTGCAGTTTCTACAGAAAGAGTCTTTCAAAACCCCTCAATCAAAACTAAGATTCAACTCTGTTAGTTGAATGCACAGATCAGAAAGAATTTTCACAGAATGCTTCTGTTTAATTTTTATTTTAAGATATTCCTTTTTCCACTACTGGCCGCGCATCGCTCCAAATGTCCACTTGCAGTTTCTACAGAAAGAGTGTTTCAAAACTTTTCAATCAAAACAACGGTTCAGCTCTGTTAGTTGAATGCACAGATCAGAGAGAAGTTTCACAGAATGCTTCTGTGTAGTTTTTATTTGAAGATATTAATTTTTCCACAATAGGCTGCGTAGCGCTCCAAATGTCCACCTGCAGTTTCTACAGAAAAAGTGTTTCAAAACTCCTCAATCAAAAGTAAGGTTCAACTCTGTTAGTTGAATGCACAGATCAGAAAGAAGATTCACAGAATGCTTCCGTTTAGTTTTCAGTAGAAGATATTCCTTTTTCCACGATAGGCCGTGTAGTGCTCAAATGTGCACTTGAAGTTTCTACCAAAATAGTGTTTCAAAACTCATTCAAAAATAAGGTTCAACTCTGTTAGTTGAATGCACAGAACAGAAAGAATTTTCACACCATGCTTCTGTAGTATTTATTTGAGGATATTCCTTTTTCCACGAGAGTCTTCGTAGCTCTCCAATGTCCACTTGCATTTTCTACAGAAACAGTGTTTCAAAACTCCTCAATCAAAGATAAGGTTCAACTCCATTAGTTGAATGCAGAGATCATAAAGATGTTCCACAGAATGCTTCTGTGTAGTTTTTAATTGAAGATATTCCTTTTTCCATGATAGGCCGCATAGCTATCCAAATGTCCACTTGCAGTTTCTACAGAAAGAGTGTTTCAAAACTCCTCAATCTAAAGTACGGTTCAAATCTGTTAGTTGAATGCACAGATCAGAAAGAAGTTTCACAGAATGCTTCTGTGTAGTTTTTATTTGAAGATATTCCTTTTTGCACGATAGGCCACGTAGCACTCCAAGTGTCCACTTGCAGTTTCCACAGAAACAGTGTTTCAAAACTCCTCTCTCAAAAGTAAGGTTCCACTCTGATAGTTGAATGCACAGATCAGAAAGTAATTTCACAGAATGCTTCTGTGTAGTTTTTGTTTGAAGGCATTCCTATTTCCATGATAGGCCGTGTAGCGCTCCTAAGGTTCAATTGCAGTTTCTACAGAAAGAGTGTTTCAGAACTCCTGAATCAAATGTAAGGTTCAACTCTGTTAGGTGAATGCACAGATCAGAAATAAGTTTCAAAGAATGCTTCTGTGTAGTTTTTAGTTTGAGATATTCCTTTTTCCATGATAGGACACGTTGCACTCTAAATGTCCACTTGCAATTTCTACAGAAAGATTGTTTCAAAACTCCTCAACTAAAGTAAGGTTCAACTCTGTTAGTTGAATGCACACAATAGAAAGAAGTTTCACAGAATGCTTCTCTGTAGTTTTTAATTGAAGATATTCCTTTTTCCAAGATAGGCTGCGTAGCGCTCCAAATATCCACTTGCAGTTTCTACAGAAAGAGTGTTTCAAAGCTCCTCAATCAAAAGTAAGTTTCAACTCTGTTAGTTGAATTCACAGATCAGAAAGAAGTTTCACAGAATGCTTCTGTGTAATTTTTATTTGAAGATATTGCTTTTTCCACTATAGGCCGCAGAGCGCTCCAAATGTCCACTTGCAGTTTCTACAAAAAGATTGTTTCAAAACTCCTCAATCAAAATTAAGGTACAAATTTGTTAGTTGAATGCACAGATCATAAAGAAGTTTCACAGAATGCTTCTATGTAGTTTTTATTTGAAGACATTCCTTTTTTCACAATAGGCCAACTTGCGCTCCAATCATCCACTTGGACGTTCTACAGAAATAGTTTTTCAAAACTCCTCCATCAAAAGTAAGGTTCAACTCTGTTAGTTGAATGCAGAGATCACAAAGAAGTTTGACGGAATGCTTCTGTGTATTTTTTATTTCAAGATATTCCTTTTTCCACGATTGGCCTCGTAGCGCTCCAAATGTCCACTTGCAGTTTCTACAGAAAGAGTGTTTCAAAATTCCTCAATCAAAAGTAAGGTTCAACTCCCTTAGTTGAATGGACAGATCAGAAAGTAATTGCACAGAATGCTTCTGTGTAGTTTTTATTTGAAGATATTCTTTTTTCCACAATAGGCCTCGTAGTGCTCCAAACGTCCACTTGCAGTTTCTACAGAAAGATTGTTTCCAAACTCCTCAATCAAAAGAAAGTTTCAACTCTGTTAGTTGAATGCACATATCAGAATTTAGTTTCACAGAATGCTTCTCTGTAGTTTTTATTGGAAGATATTCCTTTATCCACGATAGGCCGCATAGCACTCCAAATGTCTACTTGCAGGTTCTACAGATAGAGAGTTTCGAAACTCCTCAATCAAAAGTAAGGTTCAACTCTGTTATTTGAATGCACAGATCAGAAAGATGTTTCACAGAATGCTTCTGTGTAGTTTTTATTTGAAGATATTCATTTTTCCATGAAAGGTCGCATAGCCCTCCAAATGTCCAATTGCAGTTTCAACAGAAAGCGTGTTTCAAAACTCCTCCATCAAAAGTAAGTTTCAACTCAGTTAGTTGAATGCAATGATCAGAAACATGTTTCACAGAATGCTTCCGTGTAGTTTTTCTTTGAAGATATTCCCTTTTCCACGATGGGCCACATAGCGCTCAAAATGTCCACTTGCAGGTTCTACAGAATGAGTATTTCAAAACTCCTGTAACAAAAGTGAGGTTCAAATCTGTTAGTTGAATGCACAGTTCACAAAGTAGTTTCACAGAATGCTTCTGTGTAGTTTTTATTTGAAGTTATTCCTTTTTCCACGATAGGCCGCGCATCGCTGCAAAAGTCCACTTGCAGTTTCTACAGAAAGAGTGTTTCAAATCTCCTCAACCAAAAATAAGTTTAAAGTCTATTAGTTGAATGCACAGATCAGAAGGAAGTTTCACAGAATTCTTCAATGTAGTTTTTCTTTGATGATACTCCTTTTTCCACAATAGGCTTCTTAGCGCTCCCAATGTCCACTTGCAGTTTCTATAGAAAGTGTGTTTCAAAACTCTTCAATCAAAAGTAAGGTTCAACTCTGTTAATTAAATGCACAGATCAGAAAGAAGTTTCACAGAATGCTTCTGTGTAGTTTTTATTTGAAGATATTCCTTTTGCACGACAGGCTGCGCAGCGCTTCAAATGTCCAATTGCAGTTACTACTGAAAGAGTGTTTCAAAACTCCTCAACCAAAAATAAGATTCATCTCTGTTAGTTGAATGCTCAGATCACAATGTAGTTTCACAGAATGCTTCTGTGTAGTTTTTATTTGATTATATTCCTTTTTCCACGATAGGCTTAATAGCCCTCGAAATGTCCAGTCACTGATTCTACCGAAACTGTGTTTCAAAACTCTTCAATCAAAAGTAAAGTTCAACTCTGTGAGTTGAATGCACAGATCAGAAAGAAGTTTCACAGAATGACTCTGTGTAGTTTTTATTTGAAGTTATTCCTTTTTCCAAGATAGGCCATTCATCGCTGCAAATGTCCACTTGCAGTTTCTACAGATAAAGTGTTTCAAAACTCCTCAACCAAAAATAAGGTTCAACTCTATTAGTTGAATGCACAGAACAGAAAGAAGTTTCACAGAATGTTTCTGTGTAGTTTTTATTTGAAGATATTCCTTTTTCCACGTTAGGCCTCTTAGGCCTCCAAATGTCCCCTTGCAGTTTCTACAGAAAAAGGGTGTCATACTTCCTCAATCAAAAGTAAACTTCATCTCTGTTACTTGAATGCACAGATCAGAAAGGAGTTTCACAGAATGCTTCTGTTTAGTTTTTATTTGAAGATAATCCTTTTTCCACGATAGGCCGCGTAGCGGTCCAAATGTCCACCTGCAGTTTCTACAGAAAGAGTGTTTCAGAACCTCTCAATCAAAAGTAAGGTTCAACTCTGTTAGTTGAATGCAGAAATCAGACAGTATTTTTACAGAATTCTTCTTTGTACTTTTTATTTGAAGACATTACTTTTTCCACGATAGTCCACGTAGCGCTCCAAACCTCCAATTGCAGTTTCTATGGAAAGAGTGTTTCAAAAATCCTCAATCAAAAGTAAGGTTCAACTCTGTTAGTTGAATAAACAGATCAGAAAGAAGTTTCACAGAATGCTTCTGTGTAGTTTTTATTTGAGGATATTCTTTTTCCACGATGGGCTGCGTAGCGTTCCAGATGTCCACTTGCAGTTTGTACAGAAAGAGTGTTTCAAAACTCCTCAATCAAAAGTAAGGTTGAACTCTGTTAGTTGAATGCACAGATCAGAAAGAAGTTTCACAGAATGCTTCTGTGTAGTTTTTATTTGTAGATACTCCTTTTTCGACGATAGGCCACGTAGCGCTCCAAATGTCCACTTGCAGTTTTTACAGAAAGAGTGTTTCAAAACTCCTGAATCAAAAGTAAGTTTCAACTCTGTTAGTTGAATGAACAGATCAGAAAGAAGTTTCACAGAATGCTTCTTTGTAGTTTTTATTTGAAGTTATTCCTTCTCTAAGACCGGCCGCGTAGCGTTCCAAATATCCACTTGCAGTTTCAACAGAAAGTTTCAAAACTCCTCAATCAAAAGTAAGTATCAACTCTGTTAGTTGAATGCACAGATCAGAAAAAACTTTCACAGAATGCTTCTGTGTAGTTTTAATTTAAACATACTCCTTTTTCCACAATAGGCCGCGTAGCACTGCAAATGTCCACTTGCAGTTTCTGTAGAAAGAGGGTTTCAAAACTCCTGAATCAAAAGTAAGGTTCAACTCTATTACCTGAATACACAGATCAGAAAGTAGTTTCACAGAATGCTTCTATTTAGTTTTTATTTGAAGATACTCTTTCCTCCACAATAACCCGGGAAGCGCTCCAAATGTCCACTTGCAGTTTGTACAGAAAGAGTGTTTCAGAACTCCTCAATCAAAAGGAAGCTTCGTGTCTGTTAGTTGAATGCACAGATCAGAAAGAAGTTTCAGACAATGCTTCTGTGAAGTTTTTATTTGAAGATATTCCTTTTTCCACGTAAGGCTTCTTAGGCCTCCAAATGTCCACTTGCAGTTTCTACAGAAAGAGTGTTTCAAAACTCCTCAATCAAAAGTAAACTTCATCTCTGTTACTTGAATGCAGAGATTGGAAAGAAGTTTCACTGAATGCTTCTGTCTAGTTTTTATTTGAAGATATTCCTTTTTCCATGATGGGCCGCGTTGCGCTCCAAATGTCCACTTGCACTTTCTACAGAAAGAGTGTTTCAACACTCCTCCATCAAAAGTAAGGTTCAACTCTGTTATTTGAATGCTCAGATGAGAAAGAAGTTTCACAGAATGCTTCTGTGTAGTTTTTCTTTAATGATATTCCTGTTTAAACGATAGGCCATGTAGCGCTCCTAATGGGCACTTGCAGTTTCTACAGAAAGAGTGTTTCAAATCTCCTCAATCAAAAGTAACTTTCAACTCTGTTAGTTGAATGCACAGATCAGAAGGGAGTTTCACAGAATGCTTCTGTGTAGTTTTTATTTGAAGATATTCCTTTTTCCACGACTGGCCACATAGTGCTCCAAATGTCCACTTGCAGGTTCTACAGAAAGAGTGTTTCAAAACTCCTCAATCAAAAGTAAGGTTGAACTCTCTTAGTTGAATGCACATATCAGAAAGAAGTTTCACAAAATGGTTCTGTGTAGTTTTTATTTGAAGATATGCCTTTTTTCACAGGAGGCCATTTAGCGCTTCAAATGTCCACTTGAGGCTTCTACAGAAAGAGTGTTTCAAAACTCCTCCATCGAAAGTAAGGTTCAACTCTGTTAGTTGAATGCACAGATCAGAAAGTAGTTTCACAGAATGCTTCTGTGTAGTTTTTATTTGAAGATATTCCTTTTTCCACAATAGGCCACATAGTGCTCCAAATGTCCATTTGCAGTTTCTACAGAAAGAGTGTTTCAAAACTCCTCAATCAAAAGTAAGGTTCAACTCTGTTAGTTGAATGCACAGATCAGAGAGAAGTTTCACAGAGTGCTGCTCTGTAGTTTTTATTTGAAGATATTCCTTTTTCCACGATAGGCCACGAAGCGCTCCAAATGTCCAGATGCAGTTTGTACAGAAAGAGTGTTTCAAAACTCCTCAATCAAAAGTAAGGTTCAACTCTGTTAGTTGAATTCACAGATCAGAAAGAAGTTTCAAAGAATGCTTCTGTGTACTTTTTATTTGAAGATATTCCTTTTTCCACAATAGGCCACGTAGTGCTCCAAATGTCCACTTGCAGTTTCTACAGAAAGAGTGTTTCAAAACTCCTCAATCAACAGTAAGGTTCAACTCTGTTAGTTGAATGCACAGATCAGAGAGAAGTTTCACAGAGTGCTGCTCTGTAGTTTTTATTTGAAGATATTCCTTTTTCCACGATAGGCCACGAAGCGCTCCAAATGTCCACATGCAGTTTGCACAGAAAGAGTGTTTCAAAACTCCTCAATCAAAAGTAAGGTTCAACTCTGTTAGTTGAATTCACAGATCAGAAAGAAGTTTCACAGAATGCTTCTGTGTAGTTTTTTTTGAAGATATTCCTTTTTCCATGTTAGTCTTCTTAGGTCTGTAAAGGTCCACTTACATTTTCTATAGAAAGAATGTTTCAAAACTCCTCAAAAAAGTAAGCTTCAACTCTGTTACTTGATTGCACAGACCAGAAAGAAGTTTCACAGAATGCTTCTGTGTAGTTTTTTTTGAAGATATTCCTTTTTCCATGTTAGTCTTCTTAGGTCTGTAAAGGTCCACTTACATTTTCTATAGAAAGAATGTTTCAAAACTCCTCAAAAAAGTAAGCTTCAATTCTGTTACTTGATTGCACAGACCAGAAAGAAGTTTCACAGAATGCTTCTTTGTAGTTCTTATTTGAAGATATTCCTTTTTCCACGGTAGGCCACGTAGCACTCTAAATGTCCAATTGCAGTTTCTACAGAAAGAGTGTTTCCAAACTCCTCACTCAAAAGTGATTTTCAACTCTGTTAGTTGAATGCACAGATCAGAAAGAAATTGCACACAGTGCTTCTGTGTAGTTTTCATTGGAAGATATTCCTTTTTCCACGATAGGCTGCGTAGCGCTCCAAATGTCCACTTGAAGTTTCTACAGAAAGAGTGTTTCAAAACTCCTCAGTCAAAAGTAAGGTTCAACAGTGTTAGTTGAATGCACAGATCAGAAAGAAGTTTCACGGAATGCTTCTGTGTAGTTTTTATTGAAGTTATTACTTTTTCCATGGCAGGCTGTTTATCGCTTCAAATGTCCACATGCAATTTCTACAGAAAAAGTGTTTCAAAACTCCTCAATGAAAAGTAAGGTTCAACTCTCTTAGTTGAACGCACAGATCAGAAAGAAGTTTGACAGAATGCTTCTGTATAGTTTATGTTTGAGGATATTACTTTTCCCACGATAGACGGCGTAGTTCTCAAAATGTCCTCTTGCAGTTTCTACAGAAATAGTGTTTCAAAACTCCCGAATCAAAAGTGAGGTTCAACTCTGTTAGTTGAATGCATAGATCAGAAAGAAGTTTCACAGAATGCATCTCTGTAGTCTTTATTTGAAGAAATTCCTTTTTCCATGACAGGCCCCGTAGCTCTCCAAATGTCCACATGCAGTTTCTACAGAAAGAGTGTTTCAAAACTACTCAATCAAAATTAAGGTTCAACTCCTTTATTTGAATGCACAGATCAGAAAGCCGTTTCACAAAATGCTTCTGTGTAGTTTTTATTTGAAGATATTCCTTTTTCCACGATAGGCCATGTAGCGGTACAAATGTCCATGTGCAGTTTCTAGAGAAAGGGTATTTCAAACTCCTCAATCAAAAGTAAGGTTCAACTCTTTTAGTTGAATGCACAGATCAGAAAGAAGTTTCACAGAATGCTTCTGTGTAGTTTTTATTTGAAGATATTACTTTTTCCACAATAGGATGCGTAGCGCTCCAAATGTCCACTTGCAGTTTCTACACAAAGAGTGTTTCAAAACTCCTGAATCAAAAGTAAGGTTCAACTCTCTTAGTTGAAAGCACAGATCAGAAAGAAGTTTCACAGAATGCTTCTGTGTAGTTTTTATTTGAAGTTATTCCTTTTTCCACGATAGGCCGCATAGCCCTCAAAATGTCCACTTGCAGTTTCTACAGAAAGAGTGTTTCAAAACTCCTCAATCAAAAGTAAGTTTCAACTCTGTTAGTTGAATGCACAGATCGAAAGAAGTTTCACTGAATGCATCTGTGTAGTTTTTATTTGAAGTTATTCCTTTTTCCACGACAGGGCACGTAAGACTCCAAATGTCCAGTTGCAGTTTCTACAGAAAGTGTGTTTCAAAACTCCTCAATCAAAAGTAAGGTTGAACTCTGTTAGTTGAATGCACTGATCAGAAAGAAGTTTCACAGAATGATTCCGTGTGGTTTTTATTTGAAGCTATTCCTTTTTCCACGATAGGCCTCTTAGCGCTCCAAATATCCACTTGCCGTTTCTACAGAAAGAGTGTTTCAAAACTCGTCAATCAAAAGTAAGGTTCAACTCTGTTAGTTGAATGTGAAGATCAGAAAGAAGTTTCACAGAATGCTTCTGTTTAGTTTTTATTTGAAGATATTACTTTTTCCACGATAGGCCGTGTAGCGCTCCAAATGTCCACATGCAGTTTCTACAGAAAGATTGTTTCAAAACGGCTCTATCAAAAGTAAGGTTCAATACCCTTAGTTGAATACACAGGTCAGAAAATAGTTTCACAGAATCCTTCTGCATAGGGTTTATTTGAAGATATTCCTTTTTCCACAATAGGCCACATAGTGCTCCAAATATCCACTTGCAGTTTCAACAGAAAGAGTGTTTCAAAACTCCTCAATCACAAGTAAGGTTCAACTATGTTAGTTCAATGCCCAGATCATAAAGAAATTTCACAGAATGCTTCTGTGTAGTTTTTATTTGAAGTTATTCCTTTTTCCATGATTGGCCACATAACGCTCAAAATGTCCACTTGCAGTTTCTACAGAAAGGGTGTTTCAAAATTCCTCAATCAAAAGTAAGGTTGATCTCTGTTAGTTGAAACCACAGATCAGAAAGAAGTTTCACAGAATGCTTCTGTGTAGTTTTTATCTGAAGATATTCCTTTTTCCACGATAGGCTGCCTAGCACTCCAAATGACCATTTACAGTTTCTACAGAAAGAGTGTTTCAAAACTCCTCAATCAAAAGTAAGTTTCAACTTTGCTAGTTGAATGCACAGATCAGAAAGAAGTTTCACAGAATTCTTCTGTGTAGTTTTTATTTGAAGATATTCCTTTTTCCACGATAGGCCGCGTAGCGCTCCAAATGTCCACTTACAGTTTCTACAGAAAGAGTGTTTCAATGCTCCTCAATCAAAAGCAAGGTTCAACTCTCTTAGTTGAATGCACAGATCAGAGAGAAGTTTCACAGAATGCTTCTGTGTAGTTTTTATTTGAAGATATTACTTTTTCCATGATACGCCTCTGAACACTCCAAATATCCACTTGCAGTTTCTACAGAAAGAGTGTTTCAAAACTCCTCAATCAAAAGTAAGGTTCAACTCTTTTAGTTGAATGCACAAATCGGAAAGCAGTTTCACAGATTGCTTCTGTGTAGTTTGTTGTTGAAGATATTCCTTTTTCCACGAAAGGCTGCGTATCGCTCCAAATGTACACTGGCAGTTTCTACAGAAAGAGTGTTTCAAAACTCCTCCCTCAATCAAAAGTAAGGTTCAAATCTGCTATTTGAATGCACAGATCAGAAAGAAGCTTCACAGAATGCTTCTGTGTAGTTTTTATTTGAAGATATTCCTTTTTCCACGATAGGCCGCATAACCTTCCAATTGTCCACTTGCAGTTTCTACAGAAAGAGTGAATCAAAACTCCTCAACCAAAAGTAAGTTTCAACTCTGTTAGATGAATGCACAGAGCAGAAAGTAGTTTCACAGAATGCATCTGTGTAGTTTTTATTTGAAGATATTCCTTTTTCCACGTCAGGGGGCGTAGGGCTCCAAATGTCCACTTGCAGTTTCTACACAAAGAGTGTTTCAAAACTCCTGAATCAAAAGTAAGGTTCAACTCTGTTAGTTGAATGCACAGATCAGAAAGAAGTTTCACAGAATGCTTCTGTGTAGTTTTTATTTGAAGTTATTCCTTTTTCCACGATAGGCCGCATAGCGCTCCAAATGTCCACTTGCAGTTTCTACAGAAAGAGTGTTTCAAAACTCCTCAATCAAAAGTAAGTTTCAACTCTGTTAGTTGAATGCACAGATCAGAAAGAAGTTTCACTGAATGCATCTGTGTAGTTTTTATTTGAAGTTATTCCTTTTTCCACGACAGGGCACGTAAGACTCCAAATGTCCAGTTGCAGTTTCTACAGAAAGTGTGTTTCAAAACTCCTCAATCAAAAGTAAGGTTGAACTCTGTTAGTTGAATGCACTGATCAGAAAGAAGTTTCACAGAATGATTCCGTGTGGTTTTTATTTGAAGCTATTCCTTTTTCCACGATAGGCCTCTTAGCGCTCCAAATATCCACTTGCCGTTTCTACAGAAAGAGTGTTTCAAAACTCGTCAATCAAAAGTAAGGTTCAACTCTGTTAGTTGAATGTGAAGATCAGAAAGAAGTTTCACAGAATGCTTCTGTTTAGTTTTTATTTGAAGATATTACTTTTTCCACGATAGGCCGTGTAGCGCTCCAAATGTCCACATGCAGTTTCTACAGAAAGATTGTTTCAAAACGGCTCTATCAAAAGTAAGGTTCAATACCCTTAGTTGAATACACAGGTCAGAAAATAGTTTCACAGAATCCTTCTGCATAGGGTTTATTTGAAGATATTCCTTTTTCCACAATAGGCCACATAGTGCTCCAAATATCCACTTGCAGTTTCAACAGAAAGAGTGTTTCAAAACTCCTCAATCACAAGTAAGGTTCAACTATGTTAGTTCAATGCCCAGATCATAAAGAAATTTCACAGAATGCTTCTGTGTAGTTTTTATTTGAAGTTATTCCTTTTTCCATGATTGGCCACATAACGCTCAAAATGTCCACTTGCAGTTTCTACAGAAAGGGTGTTTCAAAATTCCTCAATCAAAAGTAAGGTTGATCTCTGTTAGTTGAAACCACAGATCAGAAAGAAGTTTCACAGAATGCTTCTGTGTAGTTTTTATCTGAAGATATTCCTTTTTCCACGATAGGCTGCCTAGCATTCCAAATGTCCATTTACAGTTTCTACAGAAAGAGTGTTTCAAAACTCCTCAATCAAAAGTAAGTTTCAACTTTGCTAGTTGAATGCACAGATCAGAAAGAAGTTTCACAGAATTCTTCTGTGTAGTTTTTATTTGAAGATATTCCTTTTTCCACGATAGGCCGCGTAGCGCTCCAAATGTCCACTTACAGTTTCTACAGAAAGAGTGTTTCAATGCTCCTCAATCAAAAGCAAGGTTCAACTCTGCTTTTTGATTGCACAGATGAGATAGAAGTTTCGCAGAATGCTTCCGAGTAATTTTTATTTGAAGACATTCCTTTTTCCACCATAGGCCCCTTAGCGCTCCGAATGTCTACTTGCAGTTTCTACAGAAACAGTGTTTCAGAACCACTCAATCAAAAGTAAGGTTTAACTCTGCTTGTTGAATGCGCAGATCAGAAATAAGTTTCACAGAAGGCTTTCGTGTAGTTTTTATTTGAAGATATTCCTTTTTCCACAATAGGCGCCGTAGCGCTCCCAATGTCCACTTGCAGTTTCCACAGAAAGAGTGCCTCAAAACTTCTCAATCAAATGTAAGGTTCAACTCTGGTAGTTGAATGCACAGATCAGAAAGATGTCTGGCAGAATGCTTCTGTGTAGTTTTTATTTGAAGATATTCCTTTTTCCACTATAGGCCCCTTAGCGCTCCGAATGTCTGCCAGCAGTTTCTACAGAAAGAGAGTTTCAAACTTCTCTATCAAAAGTAACGTTCAAATCTGTTAGTTGAATGCACAGATAAGAAAGAAGTTTCACAGAATGCTTCTGTGTAGTTTTTATTTGAAGATATTTCTTTTTCCAGTATAGGCCCCTTAACGCACCGTCTGTCAACTTGCAGTTTCCACAGAAAGAGTATTTCAAAACTCCTCAATCAAAAGTAAGGTTCAACTCTGATAGTTGAATGGACAGATCAGAAAGAAGTTTCACACCATGCTTCATTGTAGCTTTTATTTGAAGATATTCCTTTTCCCACTATAGGCCCCTTAGCGATCAGAATGTCCGCTTGCAGTTCCTACAGAAAGAGTATTTCAGAAATTCTCAATCAAAAGTAACTTTCAACTTTGCTAGGTAAATGCACAGATCAGAAAGAAGTTTCGCAGAATGCGTCTGTGTAGTTTTTATTTGAAGATATTCCTTTTTCCACTATGGGCCCCTTAGCGCTCCAAATGTCCACTAGCAGTTTCTACAGAGAGACAGTTTCAGATCTTCTGATCCAAAAGTAAGGTTCAACTGTGTTAGTTGAAAGCACAGATCAGAAAGAAGTTTCACAGAATGCTTCTATATAGTTTTTATTTGAAGATATTACTTTTTCCAATATAGGCCTCTTAGCGCTCCGAATGTCGGCTTGCAGTTTCTACAGAAAGAGAGATCTAGAACTTCTCAATCAAATGTAACGTTCAACTCTGTTAGTTGAATGCACAGATCAGAAAGAAGTTTCGCAGAATGCTTCTGTGTAGATTTTATTTGAAGATATTCCTTTTTCCACTATAGGCCTCTCACCATTCCGAATGTCCGCTGGCAGTTTCTACAGAAAGAGAGGTCCAGAACTTCTCAATCAAAAGTAAGGTTCAACTCTGTTAGTTGAATGCACAGATCAGAAAGGAGTTTCGCAGAATGCTTCTGTGTAGTTTTTATTTGAAGGTATTCCTTTTTCCACTATAGTCCCCTAGGCGCTTTGAATGTCCAGTTGCAGTTTCTGCATATAGAGAGTTTCAGAACTCCTCAATCAAAACTAAGGTTCAATTCTGCTACTTGAATGCACAGATCTGAAAGAAGTTTCGCAGAATGCTTCTGTGTAGTTTTTATTTGAAGATATTCCTTTTTCCACTGTAGGCCGCTTAGCGCTACGAATATTCACTTGCAGTTTCCACAAAAAGAGAGTTTCAGAACCTGTCAATCAAAAGTAAGGTTCAAACCTGCTAGTTGAATGCACAGATCAGAAAGTAGTTTCACAGAATGCTTCAGTGTAGTTTTTATTTGAAGATATTCCTTTTCCCACTATAGGCCCCTTAGCGATCAGAATGTCCGCTTGCAGTTCCTACAGAAAGAGTATTTCAGAAATTCTCAATTAACAGTACCTTTCAACTCTGCTAGTTTAATGTAAAGATCAGGAAGAAGTTTCGCACAATGCTTCTGTGTGGTTTTTATTTGAAGATATTCCTTTTTCCACTATAGGCCCCTTAGTGCTCCGAATGTCAGCTTGCAGTTTCTACAAAATAGTGTTTCAAAACTCCTCAATCAATAGTAAATTTCAACCCTACTAGGTAACTGCACAGATCAGAAAGAAGTTTCACAGGATGCCTCTGTGTAGTTTCTATTTGAAGATATTCCTTTTTCCACTATAGGCCTCTTAGCGCTCCAAATGTCCACTAGCAGTTTCTACAGAGAGACAGTTTCAGATCTTCTGATCCAAAAGTAAGGTTCAACTATGTTAGTTGAATGCACAGATCAGAAAGAAGTTTCACAGAATGCTTCTGTGTAGTTTTCATTTGAAGATATTCCTTTTTCCAATATAGGCCTCTTAGCGCTCCGAATGTCTGCTTGCAGTTTCTACAGAAAGAGAGGTCTAGAACTTCTCAATCAAAAGTAACGTTCAACTCTCTTAGTTGAATGCACAGATCAGAAAGAAGTTTCGCAGAATGCTTCTGTGTAGTTTTTATTTGAAGATATTCCTTTTTCCACTATAGGCCTCTGACCGTTCTGAATGTCCGCTGGCAGTTTCTACAGAAAGAGAGGTCCAGAACTTCTCAATCAAAAGTAAGGTTCAACTCTGTTAGTTAAATGCACAGATCAGAAAGGAGTTTTGCAGAATGCTTCTGTGTAGTTTTTAGTTGAAGATACTCGTTTTTCCACTATAGGCCCCTTAGCTCTCCAAGTGTCCGCTTGCAGTTTCTACAGAGAGAGAATATCAGAACTTCTCATTCAAAAGTAAGGTTCAACTCTGTTAGTTGAATGGACAGATCACAAAGAAGTTTCATGGAATGCTTCTCTGTAGGTTTTATATGAAGATATTTCCTTTTCTCCTATAGGCATCTTTGTGCTCCGAAAGTCCCCTTGCAGTTTCTACTGAAAGAGAAGTGCAGAAATTCTCAATCAAAAGTGAGGTTCAACTCTGATAGTTGAACGCACAAATCAGAAAGATGTTTCGCAGAATGATTCTGTGTAGTTTTTATTTTAAGATAGTCCTTTTTCCATGATAGGCCCCATAGCACTTCGAATATCCGCGTGCAGTTTGTACAGAGAGAGAGTTTCAAAACTTCTCAATCAAAAGTAAGGTTCAACTCTGTTAGTTGAATGAACAGATCAGAAAGTAGAGAAAGTAGTTTCACAGAATGCTTCTGTGTAGTTTTTATTTGAAGATGTTCCTTTTTCCACTGTAGGTCCCTTAACACTCCAAATGTCCGCTTGCAATTTATACAGAGAGATTTTCCGAATTTCTGATTCAAAAGTAAGGTTCAACTCTTTTACTTGAATGTATGTATCATAAAGAAGTTTCACAGAATGCTTCTGTGTAGTTTTTGTTTGAAGATATTACTTTTTCCCCAATATTCCCTTTAGCGCTCCGAATATCCGCTTGCAGTTTCTACAGAGAGAGTTTCAGAACTCCTCAATCAAAAGTAAGGTTCAACTCTGTTATTTGAATGCTCAGATCAGAAAGTAGTTTCGCAGAATGCTTCTGTGTAGTTTTTATTTGAAGATATTCCTCTTTCCACTATAGGGACCTTAGCGCTCCGAATGTCCACTTGCAGTTAATACAGAAAGAGTGTTTCAAAACTGCTCAATCAAAAGTAAGGTTCAACTCCGTTAGTTGAATGCACAGATCAGAAAAATTTTCCCAGAATGTTTCTGTGTAGTTTTTATTTGAACATATTCCTTTTTCACTCTAGGCCCCTTAGCGCTCCTAATGTCCGCTTGCAGTTTCTACAGAGAGAGAGCTTCAGAACTTGTCATTCAAAAGTAAGCTACAACTCTGTTAGTTGAATGCACAGATCAAGAAGAAGTTTCACAGAATGCTTCTGTGTAGTTTTTATTTGAAGTTATTCCTTTTACCACTATAGGCCTGTTAGCTCTCTGAATGTCCGCTTGCAGTTTACATAGAAAGAGAGTTCCAGAACTTCTCAATCAATAGTATCTTTTAACTCTGTTAGTTGAATGCACACATCCGAAAGAAGTTTCGCAGAGTGCTTCTGTGTAGTTTTTATTTGAAGCTATTCCTTTTTCCACTATAGGCCCTTTAGCGCTCCGAATGTCTGCTTGCAGTTTCAACAAAAAGAGTGTTTCAAAACTCCTCAATCAAAAGTAAGGTTCAACCCTGCTCCGTAAATGCACAGATCTGAAAGAAGTTTCACAGAATGCTTCTGTGTAGTTTTTATTTGAAGATATTCCTTTTTCCACTGTAGGCCACTTAGCGTTCCAAATATCCGCTTGCAGTTTCTACAGAGAGAGATTTTCAGAACTTCTGATCCAAAAGTAATGTTCAACTCTTTTAGTTGAATGCAATGATCAGAAAGAAGTTTCACAGAATGCTTCTGTATACTTTTTATTTGTAGATATTCCTTTTTCCACTCTAGGCTTCTTAGCGCTCTGAATGTCCGCTTTCAGTTTCTACAGAAAGAGAGGTCAAGAACTTCTCAATCAAAAGTAAGGTTCAACTCTGTTAGTTGAATGCACAGATCAGAAAGAAGTTCCGTAGAGTGCTTCTGTGTAGTTTTTATTTAAAGATATTCCTTTTTCCACTATAGGCCCCTTAGTGCTCCGAATGTCAGCTTGCAGGTCCTACAGAAAGGGTGTTTCAGCAATGCTCAATCAAAAGTAAATTTCAACTCTGCTAGTGGAATGCACAGATCAGAAAGGAGTTTCGCAGGATGCTTCTGTGTAGTTTTTATTTGAAGATATTCCTTTTTCCCATATAGGCCCCTAAGCGCTCCGAATGTCTGCTTTCAGTTTCTACAGAAAGAGTGTTTCAGAACTGCTTAATCAAAAGTAAGGTTCAATTATGCTAGTTGAATGCACGGATCAGAAAGAAGTTTCCAAAATGCTTCTGTGTAGTTTTTATTTAAAGATATTGCTTTTTCCACAAAAGGCCCCTTAGCGCTCTGAATGTCCACTAGCAGTTTATACAGAAAGAGAGTTTCAGAACTGCTCAATAAAAGTAAGGTTCAACTATGCTACTTGAATGCACTGATCAGAAAGAAGTTTCACAGAATGCTTCTGTGTCATTTGTATTTGAAGATATTCCATTTTCCACTATTGGCCCCTTAACGCTCCAAATGTCCTCTTGCAGTTTCTACAGAAAGAGTGTTTCAGAACTGCTCAATCAAAAGTAAGGATCAACTCTGCTAGTTGAATGCACAGATCAGAAAGAAGTTTCGCTGAATGCTTCTGTGTAGTTCTTGTCTGAAGATATTCCTTTTTCCACTGTAGGCACCTTAGCGCTCTGAATGTGCGCTTGCAGTTTCTACAGAAAGATTATTTCAGAACTGCTTAATCAAAAGTAAGGTTCAACTCTGCTAGATGAATGGACACATCAGAAAGAAGTTTCGCACAATGCTTCTGTGTAGTTTTAATTTGAAGATATTCTGTTTTCCACTATAGGCCTCTTAGCACTCCGAATGTCCGCTTGCAGTTTCTACAAAAAGAGTGTTTCAAAACTCCTCAATCAAAAGTAAGGTTCAACTCTGCTAGATAAATGCACAGATCAGAAAGAAGTTTCACAGAATGCTTCTGTTTAGTTTTTATTTGAAGATATTCCTTTTACCACTTTAGACCCCTTAGCGCTCCAAATGTCTGCTTCCGGTTTCATCAGAAAGAGAGTTTCAGAACTTCTCAATCAAAAGTAAGGTTCAACTCTGTTAGTTGAATGCACAGATCAGAAGGAAGTCTCACAGAATGCTTCTTTGTAGTTTTTATTTGCAGTTATTCCTTTTTTCACTACAGGCCTCTCAGCGCTCCGAATGACTGCTTGCAGTTTCTACAGAAAGAGAATTTCAGGACTTCTCAATCAAAGGTAAGGTTCAACTCTGTTAGTTGAATGCACAGATCAGAAAGAAGTTTCGCGGAATGCTTTTGTGTAGTTTTTATTTGAAGATATTCCTTTTTCCACTATAGGACAATTAGTGCCCAGAATGTCCGCATGCAGTTTCTACAGAAAGAGAGTTTCAGAACTTCTCAATCAAAGGTGAGGTTCAAATCTTTTAGCTGAATGCACAAATCAGAAAGAAGTTTTGCAGAATGCTTCTGTGTAGTTTTTATTTGAAGATATTCCTTTTTCCAGTAGAGGCCCCTTAGCGCTCCGAATGTCCGCTTGCATTTTCTACAGAAAGAGTGTTTCAGAACTGCTCAATCAAAAGTAACGTTCAACCCTGCTACTTGAATGCATAGTTCAGGAACATGTTTCGCAGAATGATTCCGTGTAGTTTTTATTTGAAGATATTCCTTTTTCCACTATAGGAACCATAGCGCTCCAAATGTCCGCTTGCAGTGTGTACAGAAAGAGAGTTTCAGGACTGCTAAATCAAAAGTAGGGTTCATCTCTGCCAGTTGAATGCACAGATCAGAAAGAAGTTTCGCAGAATGCTTCTGTGTAGTTTTTATTTGAAGATATTACTTTTTCCACTATAGGCCCCTTAGGGCTCTGAATGTCTTCTTGCAGTCCCTACAGAAAGAGTTTTTCAGAACTGCTCAATCAAAAGTAAGGTTCAACTCTGCTATTTGAATGCACGGATCAGGAAGAAGTTTCGCAGAATGCTTCTGTGTAGTTTTTAAATGAAGATATTCCTTTTTCCACTATAGGCTCCTTAGCGCTCCGAATGTCCCCTTGCAGTCTCTACAGAAAGAGTGTTTCAATACTCCTCAATCAAAAGTAAGTTTCAACTCTGCTAGTTGAATGCACAGATCAGAAAGTAGTTTTGCAGATTGCTTTTGTGTAGTTTTAATTTGAAGATATTCCCTTTTCCACTATAGGCCACTTAGCGCTCCGAATGTCCACTTGCAGTTTGTAAAAAAAGAGAATTTCAGAACGTCTCAATGAAAAGTAAGGTTCAAGTCTTTTAGTTGAATATACAAATTAGAAACATGTTTCGCAGAATGCTTCTTTGTAGTTTTTATTTGTAGCTAATCCTTTATCCACTATAGGCCCCTTAGCACTCCAAATGTCCGATTGCAGTTTCTGCAGAAATACAATTTCAGAACTTCTCAATCAAAAGTAAGGTTGATGTCTGTTAGTTGAATGCACAGATTGGAAAGAACTTTCGCAGAATTCTTCTGTGTAGTTTTTATTTGAAGATATTCCTTTTTCCACTATAGGCCCCTTACTGCTCAAATGTCCGCTTGCAGTTTCTACAGAGAGAGTTTCAGAACCTCTCAATCAAATGTAAGTTTCACATATGTTAGTTGAATGCACAGACGAGAAAGAAGTTTCACGGGATGCTTCTCTGTAGTTTTTATTTGTAGATATTCCTTTTTCCACTATAGGATGCTTAGCACTCCGAATGTCCGATTGCAGTTCCTACAGAAAGAGAGTTTCAGAACTTCTCAATCAAAAGTTAGGTTCAACTCTGTTAGTTGAATGCACAGATCAGAAAGAAGTTTCACAGAACGCTTTTGTGTAATTTATATTTGAAGATATTACTTTTTTGAACTATAGGCCCCTTCGCGCTCTGAATGTCCGCTTTCAGTTTCTACAGAAAAAGACTTTCAGAACTTCTCCATCAAAAGTAATTTCAACTCTGTTAGTTGAATGCACAGATCAGAAAGAACTTTCGCAGAATGCTTTTTTGTAGTTTTATTTGAAGATATTCCTTCTACAACTATAGGCCCCTTAGCGCTCTGAATGTCCGCTTGCAGTCTCTACAGAAAGAATTTTTCAGAACTGCTCAATCAATAGTAAGGTTAAACACTGCTAGTTGAATGCACTGATGAGAAAGAAGTTTCGCAGAATGCTTCTGTGTGCTTTTTATTTGATGATATTCCTTTTTCTGCAACAGGAACCTTACCGCTCCGAATGTCCACTGGCAGTTTCTACAGAAACAGTGTTTCAGAACTTCTCTAGCAAAAGTAAGTTTCACCTGTGCTAGTTGAATGCAAACATCAACAAGAAGTTTCACGGAATGATTTTGTGTAGTTTTTAATTGAAGATATTTCTTTTTCCACTAAAGGATCCTTAGCGCCCCGAACGTCCGCTTGCAGTTTCTACAGAAAGAGAGTTTCAGAACTTCTCAAACAAAAATAAGGTTCAACTCTCTTAGTTGAATGCACAAATCAGAAAGAAGTTTAGCAGAATGCTTCTGTGTAGATTTTATTTGAAGATATTCGTTTTTCCACTAGAAGCCCCTTAGCGCTTCGAATGTCCGCTTGCAGTTTCTCCAGAAAGGTTGTTTCAGAACTGCTCAATCAAAAGTAAGTTTCAACTCTGCTAGTTGAATGCACAGATCAGAAAGAAGTCTCGAAAAATGCTTCTGTGTAGTTTTTATTGGAAGATATTTCTTTTTCCACTATAGGCCCATTAGCGCACTTAATGTCCACTTGCAGTTTCTACAGTAAGAGAGTTACAGAACTTCTCAATCAAAAGAAAGGTTCAAATTTGCTATTTGAATGCACAGATCAGAAAGTAGTTTCGCAGAATGGTTCTGTGTACTTCTTATTTGAACATAATCCTTTTTCCACTATAGGCACCTTAGTGCTCCGAATGTCCGCTCGCAGTTTCTCCAGAAAGTTTGTTTCAAAACTACTCAATCAAAAGTTAGATTCAACTCTGATTGTTGAATGCACAGATCAGAAAGAAGTTTCGCAGAATGCTTCTGTGTACTTTTTATTTGAAAGTATTCCTTTTTCCACTGTAGACCTCTTAGGGCTACGAATGTCCAATTGCAGTTTCTACAGAAAGAGAGTTTCAGAACTTCTCAATCGAAAGAAAAGTTCAACTCCATTATTGAATGCACAGATCAGAAAGAAGTTTCACAGAATGCTTCTGTGTAGTTTCTATTTGATGATATTACTTTTTCCACTACAGGCGCCTTAGCGCTCCAAATGTCCGCTTGCAGTTTGTACAGAAAGAGAGTTTCAGAACTTCTCAATCAAAAGCAATGTTACACTCTGTTAGTTGAATGCACAGATCAGAAAGAAGTTTCGCAGAATGTTTCTGTGTAGTTTTTATTTGAGGATATTACTTTTTCCACTATAGGCCCCTTAGCGCTTCGAATGTCCGCTAGCAGTTTCTACAGAAAGAGTGTTTCAGAACTGCTGAATCAAAAATAAGGTTCAACTCTGCTACTAGAATGCCCAGATCTGAAAGAAGTTTCACAGAATGATTCTGTGTAGTTTTTATTTGAAGATATTCCTTTTTCCACTATAGGCCCCTTAGCGCTCCGAATATCCGCTTGCAGTTTCTACAGAAAGAGGGTTTCAGAACTGCTCAATCAAAAGTAAGGCTCAACACTGCTAGTTGAATGCATGGATCTGAAAGAAGTTTCGCAGAATGCTTCTGTGTAGTTTTTATTTGAAGATATTCCTTTTTCCACTGTTGGCCCCTTAGTGCTCTGAATGTCCACTTGCAGTTTCTACAGAAAGAGTGTCTGAGAACTGCTCAATCAAAAGTAAATTCAACTATGCTAGTTGAATGCACGGATCAGGAAGAAGTTTCGCAGAATGCTTCTGTGTAGTTTTTATTTGAAGATATTCCTTTTTCCACAATTGACCCCATAGCGCTCCGTATGTCCGCTTGCACTTTCTACAGAAAGCGTGTTTCAGAACTTCTCAATCAAAAGTAAAGTTCAACTCTGCTAGTTGACTGTACAGAACAGAAAGGATTTTCACAGAACACTTCTGTGTAATTTATATTTGAAGATATTCCTTTTTTGAACTATAGGCCACTTCGTGCTCCGAATGTCCGCTTGCAGTTTCTTATGAAGGAGACTTTCAGAACTTCTCTGTCAAAAGTAATTTCAACTCTGTTAGTTGAATGCAGAGAACAGAAAGAACTTCCGCAGAACGCTTCTCTATAGTTTTTATTTGAAGATATTACATTTTGTACTAGTGGTCCCTTAGCGCTCCAAATGTCCGCTTGCAGTTTCCACAGTGAGAGAGTTTGAGAAATTCTCAGTCAAATGTAAGGTTCAACTCTGCTAGTTGAATGCACAGATCAGAAAGAAGTTACGCAGAATGCTTCTATGTAGTTTTTATTTGATGATATTAATTTTTCCACTATAGGCCACTTAACGCTCTGAATGTCCGCTTGCAGTTTCTTCAGAAAGAGTGTTTCAGAACTGATGAATCAAAAGTAACATTCAACTCTGCTACTAGAATGCACAGATTGGAAAAAAGTTTCACAGAATTCTTCTGTGCAGTTTTTATTTGAACATATTCCTTTTTCCACAATAGGCCTCTTAGCGCCCCGAATGTCTGCTTGCTGTTTCTACAAAAAGAGAGTTTCAGAACTTCTCAATCGAAAGTAAGGTTCAACTCTTTCATTTGAATGCAGAAATCAGAAAGAAGATTTGCAGAATGGTTCTGTGTAGTTTTAATTTCAAGATATTCCTTTTTCCACTATAGGCCCCGTAGCGCTCTGAATATCCGCTGCATTTCCTACAGAAAGAGTGTTTCAGAACTGTTCAATCAAAAGTAAGGATCAACTCTGCTAGTTGAATGCACAGATCATAAAGAAGTTTCGCAGAATGCTTCTTTGTACTTTTTATTTGATTATATTACTTTTTCCACTATTGGCCCCTTAGCGCTCTGAATGTCCGCTTGCAGTTTCTACAGAAAGAGTGTTTCAGAACTGCTCAATCAAAAGTAAGCTTCAACTCTGCTAGTTGAATGCACGGATCAGAAAAATTTTCGCAGAATGCTTCTGTGTAGTTTTTATTTGAAGATATTCCTTTTTCCACTATAGGCCCTGTAGCGCCACGAATGTCCGCTTGCAGTTTCTACGGAAAGACTGTTTCAGAACTGCTCAATCAAAAGTAAGGTTCAACTCTGCTAGTTGAATGCACAGATCAGAAAGAAGTTTCAAAGAATGCTTCTGTGTATTTTTTATTTGAAGATATTACTTTTTCAACTGTAGGAACCTTAGTGCTCCGAATGTCCACTTGCAGTGTCTACAGGAGGCGTGTTTCAGAACTACTCAGTCAAAAGTAAGGTTCAACTCTGCTAGTTGAATGCACGGATCAGAAAGAAGTTACGCAGAATGCTTCTGTGTAGTTTTTATTTGATGGTATTCCTTTTTCTGAAACAGGACCCTTAGCGCTCACAATGTCCACTGGCAGTTCCTACAGAAAGAGTGTTTCAGAACTCCTCAAGCAAAGGTAAGTTTCAACTCTGTGAGTTGAATGCACAGATCAGTAAGAAGTTTTGCGGAATGCTGTTGTGAAGTATTTATTTGAAGATATTCCTTTTTCCACTGTAGGACCCTTAGCGCCCCAAATGTCCACTTGCAGTTTGTACAGAAAGAGAGATTCAGAGCTTCGCAATCAAAAGTAAGGTTCAACTCTGTTAGTTGAATGCATAAATCAGAAAGAAGTTTTGCAGAATGCTTCTGTGTAGTTTTTATTTGAAGACATTCCTTTTGCCACTACAGGCCCCTTAGCGCTCCGAATGTCTGCTTGCAGTTTCTACAGAAAGAGTGTTTCAGAACTCCTCAATCAAAAGTAAAATTCAAATCTGCCAGTTGAATGCAGGGATCAGAAAGAAGTTTCGCAGAATGCTTCTGTGTAGTTTTTATTTGAAGATATTCCTTTTTCCACTATAGGCCCCTTAGCGCTCCGAATGTCCGCTTGCAGTTTCTACAGAAAGCGTGTTTCAGAACTGCTCAATCAAAAGTAAGGTTTAACTCTGCTGGTTGAATGCACAAATCTGAAAGAAGTTTCGCAGAATGCTTCTGTGTGATTTTTATTTGAAGATATTCCTTTTTCCACTGTAGGCCCCTTAGCGCTCCGAATGTCTGACTGCAGTTTCTACAGAAAGAGTGTTTCAAAAGTCCTGAAACAAAAGTAACGTTCAACTCTGCTAGTTAAATGCAAAGATCAGAAAGAAGACTCACAGAATGCTTCAATGTAGTTTTTGTTTGAAGATATTCCTGTTTCCACTATAGGCCCCTTAACGATCCGAATGTCCGCTTGCAGTTCCTACAGAAATAGTGTTTCAGAACTTTTCAATCAAAAGTAAAGTTCCACTCTGTTAGTTGAATGCCCAGGTCAGAAAGTAGTTTCGCAGAATGCTTCTGTGTAGTTTTTATTTGAAGATATTCGTTTTTCCACTGTAAGACCCTTAGCGCTCCGAATGTCCGCTTGTAGTTTCTACAGAAAGAGTGTTTCAGAACTGCTCAATCAAAAGTAAGGTTCAAATCTGCTAGTTCAATGCACAGACCGGAAAGTAGTTTTGCAGAATGCTTCTGTGTAGTTTTTATTTCAAGATATTCCTTTTTCCACTATAGGCCCCTTAGCGCTCCGAGTGTCTGAAGGCAGTTTCCACAGAAAGAGTGTTTCCAAACTCCTCGATCTAAAGTAAGGTTCAACTATGCTAGTTGAATGCACAGATCAGAAAGAAGTCTCGCAGAATGCTTCTGTGTAGTTTTTATTTGAAGATATTTCTTTTTCCACTGTGGGCCCCTTAGCGCTCTGAATGTCCGCTTGCAGTTTATACAGAAAGAGAGTTTCTGAACTTCTCAATCAAAAGTGTGGTTCAACTCTGTTAGTTTAATGCACAGATCAGAAAGAAGTTTTGCAGAAGGCTTCTGTGTAGTTTTAATTTGAAGATATTTCTTTTTCCACTATAGGACCATTAGTGCTCCGAATGTCCACTTTCAGTTACTACAGAAAGAGATTTTCTGAACTTCCCAATCAAAAGTAAGGTTCATCTCTGTTAGTTGAATGCACAGATCAGGAAGAATTTTCAAAGAACAGTTCTGTGTATTTTTTATTTGAAGATATTTCTTTTTCCACTATAGGCCCCTTTGCGCTCCGAATGTCCGCTTGCAGTTTCTACAGAAAGAGTGTTTCAGAACTGCACAATGAAAAGTAACGTTCAACTCTGCTAGTTGCATGCAGAGATCAGAAACAAGTCTCACAGAATGCTTCTGTGTAGTTTTTATTTCAAGATACTCCTTTTTCCACTACAGACCCCTTAGCGCTCCGAATTTCCACTTGCAGTTTCTACAGAAAGAGAGTTTCAGAACTTCTCAATCAAAAGTAAGGTACAACTCTGTTAGTTGAATGCACAGATCAGAACGAAGTTTCGCAGAATGCTTCTGTGTGGTTTTTATTTGAAGATATTCCTTTTTCCTCTATAGGCGCCTTAGCGCTACGATTGTTCACTGCAGTTTCTACAGAAAGAGTGTTTCAGAAGTACTGAATCAAAAGTAAGATTCAACTCTGCTAGTTGAATGCACAGATCTGAAAGAGGTTTCGCAGAATGCTTCCGTGTAGTTTTTATTTGAAGATATTCCTTTTTGCACTCTAGGTCCCTTAGCGCTTCGAATCTCCGCTTCCAGTTTCTACAGAAAGAGTGTTTCAACACTTTTCAATCAATACGAAGTTTCAACTCTTCTAGTTTAAATCACAGATCAGAAAGTGTTCTCACTGAAGGCTTCTGTGCAGTTTTTATTTGACGATATTCCTTGTTCCACTGTAGGCCTCTTAGCACTCCGAATGTCCGGTTGCAGTTTCTACAGAAAGAGAAATTCAGAACTTCTTTATCAAAAGTATGTTTCAACTCTGTTGGTTGAATGCACAGATCAGAAAGAAGTTTTGCAGAATGCTTCTGTGTAGTTTTCATTTGAAGATATTCATTTAACCACCGTAGGCCTCTTAACGCTCCGAACGTCCGCTTGCAGTTTCTACAGAAAGAGTGTTTCAGAACTGTTCAATCAAAAGTAAAGTTCAACTCTGTGAGTTCAATGCACAGGTCAGAAAGAAGTTTCATAGAACGCTTCTGTGTAGTTTTATTTGAAGTTATTCTTTTTCCACAATAGGCCCCTTAGCTCTGTGAATGCCCACTTGCAGTTTTTACAGAAAGAGTGTTTCGGAAGTGCACTATTAAAAGTAGGTTTCAAATCTACTACTTGAATGTACAGATCAGAAAGAAGTTTCGCAGAATGCTTCTGTGTAGATTTTATTTGAAGATATTCCTTTTTCCGCTATAGGCCCCTTAGCGCTCCGAATGTCCGCTTGCAGTTTCCACAGAGAGAGTGTTTCAGAACTGCTAAATGAAAAGTAAGGTTTAACTCTGCTAGTTGAATGCAATGATCAGAAAGAAGTCTCGCAGAATGCTTCTGTTTAGTTTTTATTTGAAGATATTCCTTTTTCCACTCTAGGCCCCTTAGCCCACCTAATGTCCACTTGCAGTTAGTACGGAAACAGTGTCTCAGAACTCCTCAATCAAAAGTAAGTTTCAACTCTGCTACTTGAATGCACAGATCAGATAGAAGTTTCACAGAATGCTTCTGTGTAGTTTTTATTTGAAGATAGGCCTTTTCCCACTATAGGCCCCTCAGCACTCCGAATGTCCGCTTGCAGTTTCTTCAGAAAGAGAGTTTCAGAACATCTCAATCAAAAGTAAGATTCAACACAGTTGAATGCACAGATAAGAAAAAAGTTTCGCAGAATGCTTCTGTGATTTTTTATTTGAAGATCATCCTTTTTCCACTATAGGCCCCTTAGCGCTCTGAATGTCCGCTTGAAATTTCTACAGAAAGAGTGTTTCAGAACTTCTCAATCAAAAGTAAAGTTCAACTCTGGTAGTGGAGTGCACAGATCAGGAGGAAGTTTCGCAGAGTGCTTCTTTATAATTTTTATTTGAAGATATTCCTATTTCCACTATAGGCCCCTTAGCGCTCCGAATGTCCACTTGCAGTTTCTACAGAAAGAGTGGCTCACAACTGCTCAATCAAAAGTAAGGTTCAACTCTGCTAGTTGAATGCAGAGATCAGAAAGAAGTTTCACAGAATGCTTCTGTGTAGTTTTTATTTGAAGATATTACTTTTTCCACTATAGGCCCATTAGCGCTCTGAATGTCCACTTTCAGTTTCTACAGAAAGAGTATTTCAAAACTCCTCAATCAAAAGTAAGGTTCAACTCTGATTGTTGAATACACAGATGAGAAAGAAGTATCGCAGAATGCTTCTGTGTACTTTTTATTTGAAGATATTCCTTTTTCCACTATAGGACCCTTAGTGCTCCGAATGTCCGCTTGCAGTTTCTACAGAAAGAGAGTTTCAGAACTCCTCAATCAAAACTAAGGTTCAACTCTGCTAGTTGAATGCTCAGACCAGACAGAAGATTCACAGAATGTTTCTGTGTAGTTTTTATTCGAAGATATTCTTTTTTCCACTATATGGGCCTTAGCACACCGAATGTCCACTTGCAGTTTCTGCAGAAAGAGAATTTCAGAACTTCTCAACCAATAGTAAAGTTCAACGCTGTTAGTTGAATGCACAGATCAGAAAGATGTTTCACAGAACGCTTCTGTGTAGTTTTTATTTGAAGATATTCCTTCTTCCACTGTTGGCCCCTTAGCCCTCCGAATGTCCACTTCCAGTTTCTACAGAAAGAGAGTTTCAGAACTTCTCAATCAAAAGTGTGGCTCAACTCTGCTAGTTGAATGCACAGACCAGAAAGAAGTTTCGCAGAATGCTTCTGTGTAGTTTTTATTTGAAGATATTCCTTTTTCCTCTATAGGCCACTTAGCACTGTGAATGTCCACTTGCAGTGTCAACAGAAAGAGTGTTTTAGAACTCCTCAATCAAAAGTAAGGTTCAACTCTGCTTGTTGAATGCAGAGAACAGGATGAAGTTTCGCAGAATGATTCTGTGTAGTTTTTATTTGAACATATTCCTTTTTTTACTATAGGACCCTTAGTGCTCCGAATTTCTGCTTGCAGTTTCCACAGAAAGAGTGCCTCAGAACTGCTCAATCAAAAGTAAGGTTCAACTCTGCCACTTCAGTGCACAGATCAGAAAGAAGTTTCGCAGAATGCTCTTGTGTAGTTTTTATTTGATGATATTCCTTTTTCCACCATAGGCCCCTTAGCACTCCGAATGTCTGCTTGCGGTTTCTACAGAAAGAGTTTTTCAGAACTGCTCAATTTAAAGTAAGGTTCAACTCTGCTAGTTGAATGCACAAATCAGAAAGGAGTTTCACAGAATACTTCTGTGTTTTTTTTATTTGAAGATACTCCATTTTCCACTTTAGGCCCCTTAGCACTCCGAATGTCCACTTGCAGTTTGTACAGAAAGAGAGCTTCAGAACTGCTCATTCAAAATTAAGGTTCAAATCTGCTAGTTTAACGCAAAGATCAGAAAGAAGTTTCACAGAATGCCTCTGTGAAGTTTTTATTTGAGGATAATCCTGTTTCCACTGCTGGCCCATTAACGCTCGGAGTGTCCGCTAGCATTTTCTACAGAAAGAGTGTTTAAGATCGGCTCAATAAATAGTAAGGTTCAACTCTGCTAGTTGAATGCAGAGATCAGAAAGAAGTTTCGCAGAATGCTTCTGTGTAGTTTTTATCTGAAGATATTCCATTTTCCACTATAGGCACCTTAGCACTCCGAATGTCCGCTTGCAGTTTCTACAGAAAGAGAGTTTCAGAACTTATCCATCAAAAGTAAGGTTCAACTCTGTTAGTTGAATGCAAAGATCAGAAAGATGTTTCGCAGAATACTTCTGTGTAGTTTTTATTTGAAGATATTCCTTTTATCACTATAGACCCTTTAGCGCTCCAAATGTCCAATTGCAGTGTCTACGGAAAGAGAGTTTCAGAACTTCTCAATCAAAAGTAAGGTCCATCTCTGCTAGTTCAATGCAGAAATGAGAAAGAAGTTTCACAGAATGCTTCTGTGTAGTTTTTATTTGAAGATATTCCTTTTTCCAATATATGCCCCTTAGTGCTCTGAATGTTTGCTTGAATTTTCTACAGAAAGAGTGGTTCAGAACTGCTCAATCAAAAGTAAGTTTCAATTCTGCTAATTGAATGCACAGATCAGAAAGAAGTTTCGCAGAATGCTTCTGTGTAGTTTCCATTTGCAGATATTCCTTTTTCCCCTATAGGCCTTTTAGCGCTCTGAATGTCCACTTGCAGTTTCCTCAGAAAGAGAGTTTCAGAACTGTTCAATCAAAAGTAAAGTTCCACTCTGCTATTTGAATGCACAGACTTGAAAGAAATTTTGCATAATGATTCTGTATACTTTTTAATTGAAGATATTACTTTTTTCGCTATAGGTCCCTAAACACCCGAATATCCACTTGCAGTTTCTACAGTAGGAGTGTTTCAGAACTGCTCAATCAAAAGTAACGTTCAAATCTGTTGGTTCAATGCACAGATCAGAAAGAAGTTTCACAGAATGCTTCTGTGTAGTTTTTGTTTGAAGATATTCCTTTTTCCACTCTATGCCCCTTTGCGCTCCGAATGTCCGCTTGCAGTTTCTACAGAAAGAGTGTTTCAGAACTACGCAATCAAAAGAAATGTTCAACTCTGCTAGTTTAATGCACAGATCAGAAAGAAGTTTCGCAGAATGCTTCTGAGTAGTTTTTATTTGAAGATATTCCTTTTTCCACTGTAGGGCCTTTAGCGCTCCAAATGTCCACATGCAGTTACTACAGAAAGAGTGTTTCAGAACTGCTCAATCAAAAGTAAAGTAGAACTCTGCTAGTTGAAGGCACAGATCAGAAAGAAGTTTCCCAGAATGCTTCTGTGCAGCTTTTATTTGAAGATATGACTTTTTCCACTATAGGTCCCTTAACACTCCGAATGTCGGCTTCCAGTTTCTACAGAAAGAGTGTTTCAAAGCTCCTCAATCTAAAGTAAGGTTTAACTCTGCTAGTTGAATGCACAGATCAGAAAGGAGCTTCGCAGAATGCTTCTGTTTAGTTTTTATTTGAAGATATTCCTTTTTCCACTATAGGCCCCTAAGAGCTCTGAATGTCCCCTTGCAGTTCCTACAAAAAGATAGTTTAAGAACTTCTCAATCAAAAGTAAATTTCAACTCTGTTAGTTGAATGCACAGATCAGAAAGAAGTTTCACAGAATGATTCTGTGTAGTTTTTTGAAGATAGTCCTTTTTCCATTATATTCCTCTTAGCACTCTGAATGTCAGCTTGCAGTTTCTACAGAAAGAGTTTCAGAACTTCTCAATTAAAAGTAATGTTCTACTCTGTTAGTTGAATGCACAGATCAGAGAGAAGTTTCGCAGAATGCTTCTGTGTAGTTTTTATTTGAAGATATTCCTTTTTCCACTACAGGCACCTTAGCGCTGCGAATGTCCGCTTTAGATTTCTACAGAAAGATTGTTTCAGAACTGCTCATTCAAAAGTAAGTTTCAACTCTGCTTGTTGAATGCACAGAGCAGAAGGAAGTTTCGCAGAATGCTTCTCTGTACTTTTTATTTGAAGATATTCCTTTTTCCACTATGGGCCCATTAGAGCTCCGAATGTCCGCTTGCAGTTTCTACAGAAAGAGTGTTTCAGAACTTCTCAATCAAAAGTAATGTTCAACTCTGCTAGTTGAATGCACAGATCAGAAAGATGTTTCGCAGAATCCTTCTGTGTAGTTTTTATTTGAAGGTATTCCTTTTTCAACTATTGGCAACTTAGCTCTCCGAATGTCCGCTTGCACTTCCTACAGAAAGACTGCTTCAGAACTGCTCAACCAAAAGTAAGGTTCAACTCTGCTAGTTGAATGCACAGATGAGAAAGAAGTTTCGCAGAATGCTTCTGTGTAGTTTTTATTTGAAGATATTCCTTTTTCCAATACAGGCCCCTTAGCTCTCCGAATGTCCACTTGCAGTTTCTACAGAAAGATTGTTTTAGAACTGCTAATTCAAAACTAAGGTTCAACTCTGCTAGTTGAATGTACATATCAGAAGGAAGTTTCGCAAAATGCTTCTGTGTAGTTTTTATTTGAAGATATTCTTTTTTCCACTTTGGGCCCCATAGCACTCCTAATGTCTGCTGCAATTTTCTACAGAAAGAGTGTTTCAGAACTGCTCAATCAAAAGTAAGGTTCAACTCTGCTAGTTGAATGTACAGATCAGAAAGAAGTTTCGCAGAATGCTTCTGGGTAGTTTTTATTTGAAGATATACCTTTTTCAACTATAGACCCCTTAGCGCTCCAAATGTCCGCTTGCAGTTTCTACAGAGAGTTTCAGAACTTCTCAAACAAAAGTAAGGTTCAACTGTGCTGGTTGAATGCACAGATCAGAAAGGAGTTTCACAGAATGCTTCTGTATAGTTTTTATTTGAAGATATTCCTTTTTCCACTATATGCCCCTTAGAGCACTGAATGTCCGCTTGCAGGTTCTACAGAGTGTTTCAGAACTGCTCAATCAAAAGTAAGGTTCAACTCTGCTAGTTGAATGCACAGACCAGAAAGAAGTTTCACGGAATGCTTTTGTGAAGTTTTTATTTGAAGATATTCCTTTTTCCACTAGTGGCCCCTCAGCGCTCCGAATGTCCGCTTGCAGTTTCTACAGAAAGAGGGTTTCAGAACTGCTCAATCAAAAGTAAGGTTCAATTCTGCTAGTTGAATGCACATATCAGAAGGAAGTTTTGCAGAATGCTTCTGTGTAGTTTTTATTTGAAGATATTCCTTTTTCCACTATAGGCCCCTTAGTGCTCCGAATGTGCGCTTGCAGTTTCTACAGAAAGAGTGTTTCACAACTGCTCCGTCAAACGTAAGTTTCAACTCCGCTAGTTGAATGCACAGATCAGAAAGAAGTTTCCCCGAATGCTTCTGTGTAGTTTTTATTTGAAGATATTCCTTTTTTCCACTATAGGCCCCTTAGTGCTCCGAATGTCCGCTTGCAGTTTCTACAGAAAGAGTGTTTCAGAACTCCTCAATCAATAGTAACGTTCAACTCTGCTCGCTGAATGCAAAAATCAGAAAGAAGTTTCACAGAATGCTTCTGTGTAATTTTTATTTGAAGATATTCCTTTTTCCACTGTAGGCCCCTTAGCCCTCCGAATGTCCATTTACAGTTTCTACAGAAACAGAGTGTCAGAACTTCTCAATAAAATGTAAGGTTCATCTCTGTTAGTTCGATGCACAGATCAGAAAGAAGTTCAACAGAATGCTTTTGTGTAGTTTTTATTTGAAGTTTTTCCTTTTTCCACTATAGGCCCCATAGCCCTCCGAATGTCCTCTTGCAGATTCTACAGAAAGAGTGTTTCAAAACTCCTCAATCAAAAGTAAGGTTGAACTCTGGTAATTGAATGCACAGATCAGAAAGAAGTCTCGCAGAATGATTCTGTGTATTTTGTATTTGAAGATATTCCTCTTTCCACTATTGGCCCCATAGCACTCGGAATGTCCACTAGCAGTTTCTACAGAAAGAGTGTTTCAGATCTGCTCAATCAGAAATAGGTTCAAATCTGCAGGCTGAATGCAAAAATCAGAAAGATGTTTCACAGAATTCTTCTGTTTAGCTTTTATTTGAAGATATTCCTGTTTCCACTGTAGGCCCCTTAGTGCTCCGAATGGCCGCTTGCAGTTTCTATAGAAAGAGTTTTTCAGAACTTCTCAATCAAAATTAATGTTCAACTCTGTTAGTTGAATGCAGAGATCGTAAAGATGTTTCGCAGAATGCTGCTGTGTAGTTTTTATTTGAAGATATTCCTTTTTCCACTGTATGCACCTTAGTTCTCTGAATGTCCACTTTCAGTTTCTACAGAAAGAGAGTTTCAGAATTTCTCAATCTAAAGTAAAGTTCAACTCTGTTAGTTGAATGCACAATTGGCCCTTTAGCACTCCGAATGTCCACTTGCAGTTTCTACAGGAAGAGTGTTTCATAACTGCTCATTCACAGTAAGGTTCAACTCTGCTAGTTGAATGCACAGATCACAAAGAAGGTTCGCAGAATTCGTCTCTCTATTTTTTATTTGAAGATATTCCTTTTTCCACTATAGGCCCATTAGCGCTCTGAATGTCCGCTTGCAGTTTCTACAGAAAGATTGTCTCAGATCTTCCCAATCAAAAGTAACGTTCAACTCTGCTAGTTGAATGCACAGATCAGAAAGTAGTTTCACAGAATGCTTCTGTGTAGTTTTTATTTGAATATATTCCTTTTTCCACTGTAGGCCCCTTAGTCCTCCGAATGTCCACTTACAGTTTCTACAGAAATATAGGGTCAGAACTTCTGAATTAAAAGTATGGTTCAACTCTGTTAGTTCAATGCACAGATCAGAAAGAAGTTTCACAGAATGCTTTTGTGTAGTTTTTATTTGAAATTTTTCCTTTTTCCACTATAGGCCCCATAGCGCTACCAATGTCCGCTTGCAGTTTCCAAAGAAAGAGTATTTCAAACCTCCTCAATCAAAAGTAAGGTTGAACTCTGCTAGTTGCATGCACAGATCAGAAAAAAGTTTCGCACAATGCTTCTGTGTAGTTTTTATTTGAAGATATTCCTATTTCCACTTTAGACCCCTTAGTGCTCCGAATGTCTGCTTGCAGTTTCTAGAGAAAGAGAGAATCAGAACTTCTCAATCAAAAGTAATGTTCAACTCTGTTAGTTGAACGCACAGATCAGAAAGATGTTTCACAGAATGCTTCTTTGTAGTTTTTGTTTGAAGATATTCCTTTTTCCACTATAGGCCCCTTAGCACTATGAATGTCTGCTAGCAGTTTCTACAGAAAGAATATTTCAGAACTGCTCAATCAAATTAAGGTTCAAATCTCCTAGTTGAATGCACAGATCAGAAAGTAGTTTCGCAGAATGCGTCTGTGTAGTTTTTATTTGAAGATATTCCTTTTTCCACTTTAGACCCCTTAGTGCTCCGAATGTCTGCTTGCAGTTTCTAGAGAAAGAGAGTATCAGAACTTCTCAATCAAAAGTAAGGTTCAACTCTGTTAGTTGAACGCACAGATCAGAAAGAAGTTTCACAGAATGCTTCTTTGCAGTTTTTGTTTGAAGATATTCCTTTTTCCACTATAGGCCCCTTAGCACTACGAATGTCCGCTAGCAGTTTCTACAGAAAGAATATTTCAGAACTGCTCAATCAAATTAAGATTCAAATCTCCTAGTTAAATGCACAGATCAGAAAGTAGTTTTGCAGAATGCGTCTGTGTAGTTTTTATTAGATGATATTCCTTTTTCCACTTTAGACCCCTTAGTGCTCCGAATGTCTGCTTGCAGTTTCTAGAGAAAGAGAGTATCAGAACTTCTCAATCAAAAGTAAGTTTCAACTCTGTTAGTTGAACGCACAGATCAGAAAGAAGTTTCGCAGAATGCTTCTGTGTAGTTTTTATTGAAGATATTCCTTTTTCCTGTATAGGAATCTTAGTGCTCCGAATGTCTGCTTGCAGTTTCTACAGAAAGAGAGTTTCAGAACTTCTCAATCAAAAGTAAGGTTCAACTGTTAGTTGAACGTACAGATCAGAAAGAAGTTTCGCAGAATGCTTCTTTGTAGTTTTTGTTTGTAGATATTCCTTTTTCCACTGCAGGCCCCTTAGCACTATGAATGTCCGCTGGCAGCTTCTACAGAAAGAAAATTTCAGAACTGCTAAATCAAAAGTAAGGTTCAAATCTCCTAGTTGAATGCACAGATCAGAAAGTAGTTTCACAGAATGCTTCTATGTACTTTTTATTTGAAGATATTCCTTTTTCCACTATATGCCCATTAGCACTGAGAAAGTCCACTTGCACTTTCTTCAGAAAGAGTGTTTCAGAACTCCTCAATCAAAAGTAAGGATCAACTCTGTTAGTTGAATGCACAGATCAGAAAGAAGTTTCACAGAATGCTTCTGTGTATCTTTTATTTGAAGATATTCGTTTTTCCACTATAGGCCACTTAGCGCTCCGAATGTCCGCTTGCAGTTTCTACAGAAACAGTGTCTCAGAAGTGGTCAATCAAAAGTAAGGTTCAACTCTGCTAGTTGAATGCAGAGATCAGAATGAAGTTTCACAGAATGCTTCTGTGTAATTTTTATTTGAAGATATTCCTTTTTCCACTATAGGCCCCTTAGCACTCCGAATGTCCGCTTTCAGTTTCTACAGAAAGAGAGTTTCAGAACTTCTCAATCAAAAGTAAGATTCAACTCTGTTAGTTGAAAGCGCAGATAAGAAAGAAGTTTCGCAGAATGCTTCTGGGTAATTTTTATTTGAAGATATTCCTTTTTCCACTATTGGCACATTAGCACAATGAATGTCCGCTTGCAGTTTCTACAGAAAGAGTGTTTCAGAACTGCTCAATCAAAAGTAAGGTTCAACTCTTGTAGTTGAATGCACAGAAAATAAAGAAGTTTCTCAGAATCCTTCTGTGTAGCTATTATTTGAAGATATTCCTTTTTCCGCCATAGGCCCCTTAGCGTTCCGAATGTCCGCTTGCAGTTTCTACAGAAAGAGTGTCTCAGAAGAGCTCAATCAAATGTAAGGTTCAACTCTGCTAGTTGAATGCACAGATCTCAAAGAAGTTTCACAGAATGCTTCTGTGCAGTATTTATTTGAAGGTATTCCTTTTTCCACTATAGGCACCTTAGCGCTCTGAATATCCGCTTGCAGTCACTTCTGTAAGATTGTTTGAAAAATCCTCAATCAAAAGTAAGGTTCAACTCTGCTAGTTGAATGCACAGATCATGAAGAAGTTTCGCAGAATGCTTCCGTGTAGTATTTATTTCAACTTATTCTTTTTTCCACTATAGGCCTCTTAGCACTCCGAAAGTCCGCTTGCAGTTTCTACAGAGAGTTTCAGAACCTCTCAATCAAAAGTAAGGTTCAACTATGTTAGTTGAATGCACAGATCAGAAAGAAGTTTCGCTGAATGCTTCTGTGTAGTTTTTATTTGAAGATATTCCTTTTTCCACTATAGGCCCCTTAGTGCTCCGAATGTCCGCTTCCAGTTTCTACAGAAACTGTGTTTCAGAACTGCTCAATCAAAAGTAAAGTTCAACTCTGTTTGTTGAATGCACAGATCAGAAAGAAGTTTCACAGGATGCTTCCGTGTAGTTTTTATTTGAATATATTACTTTTTCCACTATATGCCACTTAGCACTCCGAATGTCCGCTTGCAATTTCTACAGAAAGAGTGTTTAAAAACTCCTCAATCAAAAGTAAGATTCAACACTGATAGTTGAATGCACAGATCAGAAAGAAGTTTCGCAGAATGCTTCTGTGTACTTTTTAGTTGAAGTTATTACTTTTTCCACTATTGTCCCCTTAGCGCTCCGAATATCCACTTGCAGTTTCTACGGAAAAAGAGTTTCAGAACTGCTCAATCAAAAGGAAGGTTCAAATCTGCTAGTTGAATGCACTGATCACAAAGAAGTTTCACAGAATGCTTCTATGTAGTTTTTATATGAATTTATTCCTTTTTCCACTACAGGCCCATTAGCACTGAGAATGTCCACGTGCAGTTTCTACAGAAAGAGTGTTTCAGAACTCGTCAAGCAAAAGTAAGGTTCAACTCTGCTAGTACAATGCACAGAAGAGAAAGAAGATTCGCAGAATGCTTCTCTGCAGTTTTTATTTGAAGATATTCCCTTCTCCACTATAGGCCACTTAGAGTTCCGAATGTCTGCTTGCAGTTTCTACAGAAAGAGTGTTTCAAAATTCCTCAATACTAAAGTGAGTTTCAACCCTGATTGTTGAATGGACAGATCAGAAAGATGTTTCGCAGAATGCTTTTGTGTAGTTTTTGTTTGAATATATTCCTTTTTCCACTATAGGCCTCTTAGTACTCCAAATGTCCACTTGCAGTTTCTACAGAAAGAGTGTTTCAGAACTGCTCAATCAAAAGTAAGCTTCAACTCTGTTAGTTCAATGCACAGATCCGAAAGAGGTTTTACAGAATGCTTCTGTGTAGTTTTTGAGGATATTCATTTTTACCCTATAGGCCCCTTAGCGCTCCAAATTTCTGCTTGCAGTTTCTACAGAAACAGTATTTCAGAACTGGTCAATCAAAAGTAAAGCTCAACTCTGTTTTTTGAATGCGCAGATCAGAAAGAAGTTTCACAGAATGATTCTGTGTAGTATTTATTTGAATATATTACTTTTTCCACTGTAGACCCCTTAGCGCTCCGAATGTCCGCTTGCATTTTGTACAGAAAGAGTGTTTAAAAACTCCTCAATCAAAAGTAAGGTTCAACACTGCTAGTTGAATGCACAGATCAGAAAGAAATCTCGCAGAATGCTTCTGTGTAGTTTTTATTTGAAGATATTCCCTTTTCCACTATAGTCCCCTTAGCGATCCGAATGTCCACCAGCAGTTTCAACGGAAAGAGAGTTTCAGAACTGCTCAGTCAAAAGGAAGGTTAAACTCTGCTAGTTGAATGCACAGATCGGAAAAAGTTACGCAGAATGCTTCTATGTACTTTTTATTTGAAGATATTCCTTTTTCCACTATATGCCCATTAGCGCTGAGAAAGTCCACTTGCACTTTCTACAGAAAGAGTGTTTCAGAACTCCTCAATCAAAAGTAAGGTTCAACTCTGTTAGTTGAATGCACAGATCAGAAAGAAGTTTCACAGAATGCTTCTGTGTATCTTTTATTTGAAGATATTTGTTTTTCCACTATAGGCCACTTAGCGCTCCGAATGTCCGCTTGCAGTTTCTACAGAAACAGTGTCTCAGAAGTGCTCAATCAAAAGTAAGGTTCAACTCTGCTAGTTGAATGCAGAGATCAGAATGAAGTTTCACAGAATGGTTTTGTGTAATTTTTATTTGAAGATATTCCTTTTTCCACTATAGGCCCCTTAGCACTCCGAATGTCCGCTTTCAGTTTCTACAGAAAGAGAGTTTCAGAACTTCTCAATCAAAAGTAAGATTCAACTCTGTTAGTTGAAAGCGCAGATAAGAAAGAAGTTTCGCAGAATGCTTCTGGGTAATTTTTATTTGAAGATATTCCTTTTTCCACTATTGGCACATTAGCACAATGAATGTCCGCTTGCAGTTTCTACAGAAAGAGTGTTTCAGAACTGCTCAATCAAAAGTAAGGTTCAACTCTTGTAGTTGAATGCACAGAAAATAAAGAAGTTTCTCAGAATCCTTCTGTGTAGCTATTATTTGAAGATATTCCTTTTTCCGCCATAGGCCCCTTAGCGTTCCGAATGTCCGCTTGCAGTTTCTACAGAAAGAGTGTCTCAGAAGAGCTCAATCAAATGTAAGGTTCAACTCTGCTAGTTGAATGCACAGATCTCAAAGAAGTTTCACAGAATGCTTCTGTGAAGTATTTATTTGAAGGTATTCCTTTTTCCACTATAGGCACCTTAGCGCTCTGAATATCCGCTTGCAGTTACTTCTGTAAGATTGTTTGAAAAATCCTCAATCAAAAGTAAGGTTCAACTCTGCTAGTTGAATGCACAGATCATGAAGAAGTTTCACAGAATGCTTCCGTGTAGTATTTATTTCAACTTATTCTTTTTTCCACTATAGGCCTCTTAGCACTCCGAAAGTCCGCTTGCAGTTTCTACAGAGAGTTTCAGAACCTCTCAATCAAAAGTAAGGTTCAACTATGTTAGTTGAATGCACAGATCAGAAAGAAGTTTCGCTGAATGCTTCTGTGTAGTTTTTATTTGAAGATATTCCTTTTTCCACTATAAACCCCTTAGCACTGGGAATGTCCGCTTGCAGTTCCTACAGAAAGAGTGTTTCAGAACTGCTCAATCAAAAGTAAGGTTCAACTCTGCTAGTTGAATGCACAGATCAGAAAGAAGTTTCGCAGAATGCTTCTGTGTAGTTTTTATTTGAAGATATTCCTTCTTCCACTATAGGCCCCTTGTGCTCCGAATGTCCACTTGCAGTTTCCAGAGAAAGAGTGTTTCAAAATTCTTCAATATTAAGTAAGGTACAACTCTGCTAGTTGAATACACATATGAGAAAGAAGTCTCGCAGAATGCTTCTGTGTTGTTTTTATTTGAAGATATTCCTTGTTCCACTATAGGGCCCTTAGCGCTCCGAATGTCTGCTTTCTGTTTCAACAGAAAGAGAGTTCCAGAACTTCTCAATCAATAGTAAGGTTCAACTCCGCTAGTTGAATGCACAGATCAGAAAGAAGTTTCGCAGAATGCTTCTGTGTAGTTTTTATTTGAAAATATTCCTTTTTCCACTCTAGGCCACTTAGTGCACTGAACGTCCACTTGTAGTTTCTACAGAAAGGTTGTTTCAGAAATCCTCGCTCAATAGTAAGGTTCAACTCTACTAGTTGAATTCACAGTTCAAAAGAAGTTTCACAGAATGATTCCGTGTAGTTTTTATTTGAACATATTCCTTTTTCCACTATAGGCCCCTTAGGTCTCCGAATTTCCGCTTCCGGTTTCAACCAAAAGAGGGTTTCAAAACTACTCAATCAAAAGTAAGGTTCAACTCTGCTAGTTGAATGCACCGATCAGAAAGAAGTTTCGCAGAATGCTTCTGTGTAATTTTAATTTGAATATATTCCTTTTTCCACTATAGGCCTCTTAGTGCTCCGAATCTCCACTTGCAGTTTCTACAGGAAGAGAGTTTCAGAACTTCCCAATAAAAAGTAAGGTTCAACTCTGTTAGTTGAATGCACAGATCAGAAAGAAGTTTCACAGAATGATTCTGTGTAGTTTATATTTGAACATATTTCTTTTTCCACTATAGGCCCCTTAGGTCTCCGAATGTCCGCTTCCGGTTACAACCAAAAGAGTGTTTCAAAACTACTCAATCAAAAGTAAGGTTCAACTCTGCTAGTTGAACGCACCGATCAGAAAGAAGTTTCACAGAATGCTTCTGTGTAGTTTTAATTTGAATATATTCCTTTTTCCACTATAGGCCTCTTAGTGCTCCGAATCTCCACTTGCACTTTCTACAGGAAGAGAGTTTCAGAACTTCCCAATAAAAAGTAAGGTTCAACTCTGTTAGTTGAATGCACAGATCAGTAAGAAGTTTCACAGAATGCTTCTGTGTAATTTTTATTTGATGATATTCCTTTTTCCACTATAGGCCCCTTTGCGTTCCGAATGTCCACTTGAAGTTTCTACAGATAGAGTGTTTCAAAATTCTTCAATCTTAAGTAAGGTTCAACTGTGCTAGTTGAATGCACAGATCAGAAAGAAGTCTAGCAGAATCCTTCTGTGTAGTTTTTATTTGAAGATATTTATTTGCCACTCAAGGACCGTTAGTGCTCCGAATGTCCGCTTGCCGTTTCTACAGAAAGAGAGTTTCAGAACTTTTCAATGAAAAGTAAGGTTCAACTCTCTTAGTTGAATGCACAGATTGGAAAGAAGTTTCGCAGAATGCTTCTATGTAGTTTTTATTTGAAGATATTCCTTTTTCCACAGTAGGTCTCTTATGGCTCCGAATGTCCACCTGCAGTTTCTACAGAAAGATGTTTCAAAATGTCTCAATAGAAAAGTAATGTTCAACTCTGCTAGTTGAATGCACAGATCAGAAAGCAGATTCGCAGAACGCTTCTGTGTAGTTTTTATTTGAAGGTATTCCTTTTTCCACTATAGGCCCATTAGCACCCTGAATGTCTGCTTGCAGTTTCAACAGAAAGACTGCTTGAAAACTCCTCAATCAAATGTAAGATTCAACACTCCTAGTTGAATGCACAGATCAGAAAGATGTCTCGCAGAATGCTTCTGTGTAGTTTTTATTTGAAGATATACCTTTTTCCACTATAGTCCCCTTAGCGCTCCGAATGTCCACATGCAGTTTCTACGGAAAGAGAGTTTCAGAACAGCTCAATCAAAAGCAAGGTTCAACTCTGCTAATTGAATGCACAGATCAGAAAGAACTTTCTCAGAACACTTCTATGTAGTTTTTATTTGAAGATATTCCTTTTTCCACTATAGGCCCATTAGCGCTGAGAGAGTCCACTTGCAGTCTCTACAGAAAGAGTGTTTCAGAATTCCTCAATCAAAAGTAAGGTTCAACTCTGCTAGTTCAATGCACAGATGAGAAAGAAGTTTCGCAGAATGAATCTGTGTAGTTTTTATTTGAAGATATTCCTTTTTCCACTATAGGCCCCTTAGCGCACAGAATGTCCACTTTCAGTTTCTACAGAATCAGTGTTTCAGAAATCCTCAATTAAAATTAAGGTTCAACTCTGCTAGTTGAATGCACAGATCAGAAAGAAGTTTCACAGAATGCTTCTGTGTCGTTTTTATTTGAGGATATTCCTTTTTACACTATAGGCCCCATTGCTCTCCGAATGTCCGCTTGCAG
Source organism: Nomascus leucogenys (assembly GCF_006542625.1). Taxonomy (NCBI): domain Eukaryota; kingdom Metazoa; phylum Chordata; class Mammalia; order Primates; family Hylobatidae; genus Nomascus; species Nomascus leucogenys. The sequence goes on from NC_044404.1 coordinate 141,139, forward strand.
TTTCAACCGAAAGAGTGTTTCAAAACTCCTCAATCAAAAGTAATGTTCAGCTATGCTAGTTTAATGCACTGATCAGAAAGAAGTTTCGCAGAATGCTTCTGTCTAGTTTTTATTTGAAGATATTCCTTTTTCCACTATAGGCCCCTTAGCGCTCCGAATCTCCACTTGCAGTTTCTACAGGAAGAGAGTTTCAGAACTTCTCAATAAAAAGTAAGTTTCAACTCTTTTAGTTGAATGCACAGATCAGTAAGAATTTTCACAGAATGCTTCAGTGTAGGTATAATTTGAAGATATTCCTTTTTCCACTATACGCCCCTTTTGCTCCGAATGTCCACTTGCAATTTCCAGAGAAAGAGTGTTTCAAATTTCTTCAATCTTAAGTAAGGTTCAACTCTGCTAGTTGAATGCACATATCAGAAAGAAGTCTCGCAGAATGCTTCTGTGTAGTTTTTATTTCAAGATATTCCTTTTTCCACTATAGGCCCCAAGCGCTTCGAATGTCCACTTACAGTTTCTAGAGGAAGAGTGTTTCAAAATTCTTCAATCTTAAGTAAGGTTCAACTCTGCTACTTGAATGCACAGATCAGAAAGAAGTCTCGCAAATTCTTCTGTGTAATTTTTCTTTGAAGACAATCCTTTTTCCACTATAGGCCCCTTAGCGCTCCGAAGTTCCGCTTGCAGTTTCTACAGATTCAGAGTTTCAGAACTTCTCAATCAAAAGTAAGGTTCAACTCTGTTAGTTGAATGCACAGATCAGAAAGAAGTTTCGCAGAATGCTTCTGTGTAGTTTTTTTTGAAGATATTACTTTTTCCTCTATAGGCCTCTTAGCGCTCCGAATGTCCGCTTGCAGTTTCTACAGAAAGAGTTTTTAAAAACTCCTCCATCAAAACTAAGCTTCATCTCTGCTAGTCGAATGCAGAGATCAGAAAGAAGTCTCACAGAATGCTTCTGTGTAGTTTTTATTTCAAGATATTCCTTTTTCCACTGTAGGCCCCTTAGTGCTCCAAATGTCCGCTTCCAGTTTCTACAGAAAGGCAGTTTCACAACTCCTCCATCAATAGTAAGGTTCAACTCTGTTAGTTGAATGCACAGATGAGAAAGAAGTCTCGCAGAATGCTTCTATGTAGTTTATATTTCAAGATATTCCTTTTTGCACTATGCCCCTTAACGGTCCAAATGTCCGCTTGCAGTTTCTACAGAAAGAGAGTTTCAGAACTCTTCAATCAAAAGTAAGGTTCAACTCTGCTAGTTGAATGCAGAGATCATAAAGAAGTTTCACAGAATGATTCTGTGTAGTTTTTATTTGAAGATATTCCTTTTTCCACTACAGGCCCCTTTGTGCTACGACTGTGCTCTTGCAGTTTCTTCACAAAGAGAGTTTCAGAACTGCTCAATAAAAACTAAGGTTCAACTCTGCTGGTGGAATGCACAGATCAGAAAGAAGTTTCACAGAATGCTACTGTCTAGTTTTTATTTGAAGATATTTCTTTTTCCACTGTAGGCCCCTTAGCAATCAGAATGTCCGATTGCAATTTCTACAGAAAGAGTGTTTCAAAACTTCTCAATGAAAAGTAAGGCTCAAATCTGCTAGTTGAATGCACAGATCAGAAAGAAGTCTCTCAGAATGCTTCTGTGTAGTTTTTACTTGAAGATATTCCTTTTTCCACTATAGGTTGTTTAGCGCTACGAATGTGAACTTGCAGTTTCTACAAAAAGAGAGTTTCAGAACTGCTCATTTAAAACTAAGGTTCAACTCTGCTAGCTGAATCCACAGATCAGAAAGAAGTTTCGGAGAATGTTTCTGTGTAGTTTTTATTTGAAGATATTCCTTTTTCACTACAGGCTCCTTAGTCCTCCGAATGTCCGCTTGCGGTTTCTACAAAAAGAGAGTTTCAGAACTTCTCAATCAAAAGTAAGGTTCAACTCTGTTAGTTGAATTCACCAATCAGAAAGAAGTTTCGCAGAATGCTTCTTTGTAGTTTTTATTTGAAGATATTCCTTTTTTCACTAGAGGCCCCTTAGCGATTCGAATGTCCAATTGCGGTTTATACAGAAAGAGTGTTTCAGAACTCCTCAATCAAAAGTAAGGTTCAATTCTGCTAGTTGAATGCAAAGATCAGAAAGAAGTTTCGCAGAAATCTTCTGTGTAGTTTTGATTTGAAGATATTCCTTTTTCCACTCTAGGCCCCTTAGCGCACCGAATTTTCCGCTTGCAGTTTCTACAGAAAGAGTGTTTCAAAACTCCTCAATCAAATGTAAGGTTCAACTCTGCTGGTTGAATGCACAGATCAGAAAGTATTTTTGCAGAATGCTTCTGTGTAGTTTCTATTTGAAGATATTCCTTTTACCACTATAGGACTGTTAGCGGTCTGAATGTCCACTTGCAAGTTTTCTACAGAAAGAGGATTAATCAAAACTCCCTCAATCAAAAAGTAAGGTTCAACTCTGCTAGTTGAATGCACAGATCAGAAAGAAGTTTCGCAGAATGCTTCTGTGTAGTTTTTATTGAGATATTCCTTTTTCCACTATAGCCTAGCCCGAATCCTTGGTTTCTCAAAGAGTGTTTAAGCTGCTCAATCAAAAGAAGTTACTCTGCTAGTTATCACAATAGAAAGAAGTCCAGAATGCTTTTTTTTTTTTTAAATTTTTTTTTATAGCCATTCGTATGTCCTTGCATTTTCAAAAAGAGTGTTTCAAACTTCTCAATCAAAAGTAAGGTTAACTCTGCTAGTTAATGCACGGATCAGAAAGAAGTTTCGCAGAATGCTTCTGTGTAGTTTTTATTAAGATATTCCTTTTTCCACTATAGGCCTTAGCGCTCCAATGTCCTTGCAGTTTCTGCAAAAGAGTGTTTCAAAATTCTTCAATCAAAAGAAGTTTTAACTCTGCTGGGTAAATGCACAGATCAGAAAGAAGTTTCACAGAATGCTTCTGTGTAGTTTTTATTTCAAGATATTCCTTTTCCACTGTAGGCCCCTAGCGCTCCAACTGTCCGCTGCAGTTTCTACAGAGACAGAGTTTCAGAACTTCTGATTCAAAAGTAAGGTTCAACTCTGTTAGTTGAATGCACAGATCTAAAAGAAGTTCCACAGAATGCTTCTGTTTGTTTTTATTTGAAGATATTCCTTTTTCCACTATAGGCCCCTTAGTGCTCTTAATGTCCGCTGGCAATTTCTACACAGAGAGAGTTTCAGAACTTCTCACTCAAAAGTAAGCTTCAACTCTGTTAGTTGAATGCACAAATCAGAAAGAAGTTTCGCAGAATGATTCTGTGTAGTTTGTATTTGAAGATATTCCTTTTTCCACTATAGGCCTCTCACCGCTCCGAATGTCTGCTGGCAGTTTCTACAGAAAGAGAGGTCCAGAACTTCTCAATCAAAAGTAATGTTCAACTCTGTTAGTTCAATGCACAGATCAGAAAGAAGTTTCGCAGAATGCTTCTGTGTAGTTTTTATTTGAAGATATTCCTTTTTCCACGATAGGCCCCTTAGCGTTCCGAATATCCGGTGCAGTTTCTAGAGAGAATTTAAGAACTTCTCAATCAAAAGTAAGGTTCAACTCTGTTAGTTGAATGCTTAGTTCAGAAAGAAGTTACGCAGAATGCTTCTGTGTAGTTTTTATTTGAAGATATTAAATTTTCCACGATAGGCCCTTTAGCGCTCCGAACATCCACTTGCAGTTTCTAGAGAGTGAGAGTTTCAGAACTTCTCAATCAAAAGTAAGGTTCAACTCTGTTAGTTGAATGCTTAGAGCAGAAAGAAGTTTCGCAGAATACTTCCCTGTAGTTTTTATTTGAAGATATTCCTTTATCCAGTACAGGCCCCTCAGTGTTCTGAATGTCCACCTGCAGTTTCTACAGAAAGAGAGTTTCAGAACTTCTCATTCAAAAGTAAGGTTCAACTCTTAGTTGAATGCACAGATGAGACAGTAGTATCGCAGAATGCTTCTGTGTAGTTTTTATTTGAAGATATTCTTTTTTCCACAATTGGCCCCATAGTGCTCCGAATGTCCGCTTGCAGTTCCCACAGAAAGAGTGTTTCAGAACTGCTCAATCAAAAGTAAGGTTGAACTCTGCTAGTTGAATGCACAGATCAGAAAGAAGTTTCGCAGAATGCTTCTGTGTATTTTTTATTTGAAGATATTCCTTTTTCCAATTTAGGCCCCTTCGTGCTCTGAATGTCCGCCTGCAGTTTCTACAGAAAGAGTATTTCAGAACACCTCAATCAAAATAAGCTTCAACTCTGCTAGATGAATGCACAGATCAGAAAGAAGTTTCGCAGAATGCTTCTGTGTAGTTTTTGTTTCAAGATATTCCTTTTCCCTCTATCGGCCCATCAGCGATCAGAATGTCCGCTTGCAGTTTCTACAGAAAGAGTGTTTCAGAACTGCTCAATCAAAACTAAGGTTCAACTCTGCTAGTTGAATGGACAGAACAGAGAGAAGTTTCACACGATGCTTCTGTGTAGTTTTTATTAGGAGATATTCCTTTTTCCACTATAGGCCCCTTAGTGATCCGAATGTCCTCTTGCAGTTTCTGCAAAAAGAGTGTTTCAAAACTCCTCAATAAAAAGAATGTTTTCACTCCACTTGGTAAATGCATAGATCAGAAAGAAGTTTTGCAGAATGCTTCTGTGTAGGTTTTATTGTTTGCAGTTTCTACAGAGACAGAGTTTCAGAACTTCTGATTCAAAAGTAAGGTTCAACTCTGTTAGTTGAATGCACATATCTAAAAGAAGTTTCACAGAATGCTTCTGTGTAGTTTTTATTTGAAGATATTCCTTTATCCACTATAGGCCCCTGAGCGCTCTGAATGTCCGCTTGCAATTTCTACACAGAGAGAGTTTCAGAACTTCTCATTCAAAAGTAAGGTTGAACTCTGTTTGTTGAATGAACAAATCAGAAAGAAGTTTCGCAGAATGCTCCTGTGTAGTTTTTATTTGAAGATATTCCTTTTTCCACTGTAAGCCTCTCACCACTCCGAATGTCTGCTGGCAGTTTCTACAGAAAGAGAGGTCCAGAACTTCTCAATCAAAAGTAAGGTTCAACTCTGTTAGTTGAATTCACAGATGAGAAAGTAGTTTCGCAGAATGCTTTTGTGTAGTTTTTATTTGAAGATATTCCTTTTTCCACGATATGCCCCTTAGCTCTCCGATCATCTGCTTGCAGTTTCTAGAGAGAGAGAGTTTCAGAACTTCTCAATCAAAAGTAAGGTTCAACTCTGTTAGCTGAATGCTTAGATCAGAAAGAACTTTCGCAGGATGCTTCTGTGTAGTTTTTATTTGAAGATATTCCTTTTTCCACTAGGGCCCCTTAACGCTCCGAATTTCCGCTCGCATTTTCTACAGAAACAGTGTTTCAGAACTGCTCAATCAAAGGTAAGGTTCAACTCTGCTAGCTGAATGCACAGATCAGAAAGAAGTTTCGCTGAATGCTTCTGTGTTGCTATTATTGGGAGATATTCCGTTTTCCACTATAGGCCCCTTAGCGCTCCGAATGTGCGCTTGCAGTTCCTACAGAAAGAGGGTTTCAGAACGGCGCAATAAAAAGTAAGGTTCAACTCTGCTATTTGAATGCACAGATCAGAAAAGAGTTTCGCAGAATGCTTCTGTGTAGTTTTTATTTGAAAATATTCCTTTTTCCACTATGGGCCCCTTAGCCCTCCGAATGTCCACTTGCAGTTTCTACAGATAGACTGTTTCAGAACTGCCCAATCAAAAGAAACGTTCAACTCTGCCAGCTGAATGCACAGATCAGAAAGAAGTTTTGCATAATGTTTCTGTGTAGTTTTTATTTGAAGATATCCCTTTTTTCACTATAGGCCCCTTAGAGCTCCGAATTTCCGCTTGCAGTTGCTACAGAAATAGTGTTTCAGAACTGCTCAATCAAAAGCAAGTTTCAGCTCTGCTAGTTCAATGCAAAGATCAGAAAGAATTTTCGCAGAATGCTTCTGTGTAGTTTTCATTGGAAGATATTCCTTTTTCCACTTTAGGCCCCTTAGCGCTCTGAATGTCCGCATTCAGTTTTTACAGAAAGAGTGTTTCCGAACTCCTCAATCAAAAGTAAGGTTCAACTCTGCTAGTTGAATGCACAGATCAAAAAGAACTTTTGCAGAATGCTTCTGTGTAGTTTTTATTTCATGGTATTCCTTTTCCCTGTATAGGCCCCTTAGCGGTCAGAATGTCTGCTTGCAGTTTCTACAGAAAGAGTGTTTCAGAACTGCTCAATCAAAACTAAGGTTCAACTCCGCTAGTTGAATGCACAGATCAGAAAGAAGTTTCGCAGAATGCTTCTGTGTAGTATTTATTTGAAGATATTCCTTTTTCCACTATAGGCCCCTAAGCGCTCCGAATGTCTGCTTGCAGTTTCTACAGAAAGAGTGTGTCAGAACTGCTCAAACAAAAGTAAGTTTCAGCTCTGTTAGTTGAATGCACAGAACAGTAAGAAGTTTCACAGAATGTTCTGTGTAGTTTTTATTTGAAGATATTCCTTTTTCCACTCTAGGCCCCTCGGCGCTCCGATTCTCCACTTGCAGTTTCTACAGAAAGAATTTTTCAGGACTGCTCAATCAAAAGTAAGGTTCAACTCTGTTAGTTGAATGCACTGAAGAGAAAGTAGTTCCACAGAATGCTTCTGTGTAGTTTTTATTTGAATATATTCCTTTATCCACTATAGGCCCCTTAGTGCTCCGAATGTCCACTTGCAGTATCTACAGAAAGTGTGTTTCACAACTGCACAATCAAAAGTAAGCTTCAACCCTGTCAGTTGGATGCACGGAACAGGAAGAAGTTTCACTGAGTGCTTCTGTGTAGTTTTCATTTGAAGATATTCCGTTTTCCACCATAGGCCTTTTAGCGCTCTGAAAGTCCACTTGCAGTTTCTACAGTAAGAGTGTTTCACAACTGCTCAATCAAAAGTAAGATTCAACTCTGTGAGTTGAATGCACCGAAGAGAAAGAAGTTGCACTGAATGCTTCTGTGTAGTTTTTATTTGAAGATATTCCACTTTCCACTATAGGAAACTTAGCGCTCCGAATGTCCACTTGCAGTTTGTACAGAAAGAGTGTTTCAGAACTGCTCAATCAAAAGTAAGCTTCAACTCTGTTAGTTGAATGCACAGAACAGAAAGAAGTTTCGCATAATTCTTCTTTGTAGTTTTTATTTAAAGATATTCCTTTTTTCACTAAAGGCACCATAACCCTCGGAATGTCCACCTGTAGTTTCTACAATAAGAGTGTTCCAAAACTGCTCAATCAAAAGTAAGATTCAACTCTGTTAGTTGAATGCACAGAACAGAAGGAAGTTTCACAGTATGCTTCTGTGTAGTTTTTATTTCAGGAAATTCCTTTTTCCACTATAGACCCCTTAGCGCACCGAATGTCCACATACAGTTTCTACAGAAAGAGTGTTTCATAACTGCTCAATCAAAAGTAATCTTCCACTCTGTTAGTGGAATGCACAGAACAGAAAGAAGTTTCATAGAATGCTTCTGTGTAGTTTTTATTTGAAGATATTCTTTTTTCCACTATAGGCTTCTTAGCGCTCCGAATGTCCACTTGCAGTTGCTACAGAAAGAGTGTTTCCGAACTGCTCAAACAAAAGTAAGCTTCAACTCTGTTGGTTGAATGCACAGAACAGAAAGCAGTTTCACAGAATGCTTCTGTGTAGTTTTAATTTCAAGATACACCTTTTTCCACTATAGGCCCCTTAGCGCTCCCAATGTCCACCTGCACGTTCTACACAAAGAGAGTTTCAGAACTGCTCAATCAAAAGTATGCTTAAACTCTGTTAGTCGAATGCACAGAATGGAAATAGGTTTCACAGAATGCTTCTGTGTTGTTTTTATTTGAAGATATTCCTTTTTCCGCTATAGGCCTCTTAGCTCTCCGAACGTCCACTTGCAGTTTCTACAGAAAGAGTGTTTCAGAAATGCTCAATTAAAGTATGCTTCAACTCTGTTAGTTGAATGCACAGAACAGAAAGAAGCTTCACAGAATAATTCTGTGTAGTTTTTATTTGAAGATATTCCTTTTTTCACTGCAGGCACCTGAACGCTCGGAATGTCCACTTAGAGTTTCTACAATAAGAGTGTTCCAAAACTGCTCAATCAAAAGTAAGGTTCAACTCTGTTAGTTGAATGCACAGACCAGAAAGAAGTTTCACAGAATGCTTCTGTGTAGTTTTAATTTCACGATATTCCTTTTTCCAATATAGACCCCATAGCACTCCGAATGTCCACTACCAGTTTCTACAGAAAGAGTGTTTCAGTACTGCTCAATCAAAAGTAAGCTTCTACTCTGTTAGTGGAATGCACAGAACAGAAAGAAGTTTCACAGAATGCTTCTGTGTAGTTTTTATTTGTAGATATACCTTTTTCCACTATAGGCCCCTTAGCACTTCTAATGTCCACCTGCAGTTTCTACAGAAAGAGTTTTTCAGAACTGCTCAATCTAAAGTAAGCTACACCTCTGTTAGTTGAATGCAAGGAACAGAAAGAGGTTTCGCTGAATGCTTCCGTGTAGTTTTTATTTGAAGATATTTCCTTTTCCACAGCAGGCCCCTTAGCGCTCCGAATGTCCAGTTGCAGTTTCTAGAATAAGTGTGTTCCAAAACTGCTCAATCAAAAGTAAGCTTTAACTCTGTTAGTTGAATGCACAGAACAGAAAGTAGTTTCACTGAATGCCTCTGTGTAATTTTTATTTGAGGGTATGCCTTTTTCCACAGTAGGCCCGTTAGCGCTCTGAATGTCCAGTTGCAGTTTCTATAGAAAGAGGGTATCAGAACTGCTCAATCAAAAGTAAGCTTCAACTCTGTAAGTTGAAATGCACAGAACAGAAAGAAGTTTCACAGAAAGCCTCTGTGTAGTGTTTATTTGAAAATATCCCTTTTTCCACTATAGGCCCCTTAGCACTCCTAATGTCCATTGCAGTTTCTACAGAAAGAGTGTTCCAGAACTGCTCAATCAAAAGTAAGCTTCAACTCTAAGTTGAATGCACAGAACAGAAAGAAGTTTCACAGAGTGCTTCTGTGTAGTTTTTATTTGAGGATATACCATATTCCACTTTAGGCCACTTAGCGATCCAAATGTCCAGTTGCAGATTCTACAGAAAGAATGTTTCAGAACTGCTCAATCAAAGTAAGCTTCAACTCTGTCAGATGAATGCACAGAACAGAAAGATGTTTCACAGAATGGTTCTGTATAATTTGTATTTGAAGATATTTCTTTTTCCCCTGTAGGCCCCTTAGTGCTCGGTATGTCCACTTGCAGTTTCTACAAACAGAGTGTTTCAGAACTGCTCAATCAAAAGTAAGCTTCAACTCTGTTAGTTGAATGCACAGAACAGATAGAAGTTTCACAGAGTGCTTCTGTGTCGTTTTTATTTGAAGATATTCCTTTTTCCACTGTAGGCCCCTTAGTGCTCCGAATGTCCACTTGCAGTTTCCACACAAAGAGTGTTTCAGAACTGCTCAATCCAAAGTAAGCTTCAACTCTGTTAGTTCAATGCAGAGATAGGAAAGAAGTTTCACTGAATCCTTCTGTGTAGTTTTTATTTGAAGGTAATATTTTTTCCTCTATAGGACCCTTAGTGCTCCGAATATCCAGTTGCAGTTTCTACAATAAGAGTGTTCTAAAACTGCTCAATCAAAAGTAAGTTTCAACTCTGTTAGTTGAATCCACAGAACAGAGAGAAGTTTCACCGAATGGTTCTGTGCAGTTTTTATTTGAAGATAATCCTTTTTCCACTGTAGGCCCCTTCGCGCTCCGAATGTCCACTTGCAGTTTCTACAGAAAGTATGTTTTAGAACTGCTCAATCAAAAGTAAGCTTAAACTCTGTTAGTTGAATGCACAGAACAGAAACAACTTTCACAGAATGCTTCTGTGTAGTTTTTATTTGAGGCTTTTCCTTTTTCCACTATTGGCTCCTTAGCGCTCCAAATGTGCACTTGCAGTTTTTAGAGAAAGAGTGTTTCAGAACTGCTCAATCAAAAGTAAGCTTCAACTGTGTTAGTTGAATTCAAAGAACAGAAAGAAGTTTCACCGAAGGCTTCTGTGTACTTTTTATTTGAAGATATACCTTATTGCACTATTGGCCCCTTAGCGCTCCTAATGTCCACTTGCAGTTGCTACAGATAGATTGTTTCAGAACTGCTCAATCAAAAGTAAGCTTCAACTCTGTTAGTTGAATGTAAAGAACAGAAAGAAGTTTCACTGAATGCTTCTGTGTAGTTTTTATTTGACGATATTTCTTTTTCCTTTAAAGGCCCTTTAGCGCTCAGAATGCCCACTTGCAGTTTCTACAATAAGAGTGTTTCAGAACTGCTCAATGAAAAGTAAGCTTAAAGTCTGGTAGTTGAATGCACAGAACAGAAAGAAGTTACACAGAATGTTTCTGTGTAGTTTTTATTGGAGGATATTCCTTTTTCCCGTATTGGCCCCTTAGCGCTCCGAAAGTCCAATTGCAATTTCTACAATAAGAGTGTTTCAGAACTGCTCAATCAGAAGTAAGCTTCAACTCTGTTAGTTGAATGCACAGAACAGAAAGAAGTTTCAGAGAATCCTTCTGTGTAGTTCTTATTTGAGGATATTCGTTTTTCCAATATAGGCCCCTTAGCGCTCGGAATGTCAATTTGCAGTTTCTACAGAAATAGTGTTTCAGAAATGCTCAATCAAAAGTACGCTTCAACTCTGTTAGTTGAATGCACAGAACAGAAAGAAGCTTCACAGAATAATTCTGTGTAGTTTTTATTTGAAGATATTCCTTCTTTCACTACAGGCACCTGAATGCTCAGAATGTCCACTTAGAGTTTCTACAATAAGAGTGTTCCAAAACTGCTCAATCAAAAGTAAGGTTAAACTCTGTTAGATGAATGCCCAGAACAGAAAGAAGTTTCACAGAATGCTTCTGTTTAGTTTTAATGTCATGATATTCCTTTTTCCAATATAGACCCCCTAGCTCTCCAAATGTCCACTAGCAGTTTCTACAGAAAGAGGGTTTCAGGACTGCTCAATCAAAAGTAATCTTCAACTCTGTTAGTGGAATTTACAGAACAGAAAGAAGTTTCATAGAATGCTTCTGTGTAGTTTTTATTTGTAGATATACCTTTTTCCACTATACGCCCCTTAACACTTCTAATGTCCACCTGCAGTTTCTACAGTAAGAGTTTTTCAGAACTGCTCAATCAAAAGTAAGCATCACCTCTGTTAGTTGAATGCAAGGAACAGAAAGAGGTTTCACTGAATGCTTCTGTGTAGTTTTTATTTGAAGATGTTCCCTTTTCCACTACAGGCCCCATAGTGCGCCAAATGTCCAGTTGCAGTTTCTACAATAAGTGTGTTCCAAAACTGCTCAATCAAAAGTAAGCTTTAACACTGTTATTTGAATGCACAGAACAGAAAGACGTTTCACTGAATGCCTCTGTGTAGTTTTTATTTGAGGATATAACTTTTTCCACAGTAGGCCTGTTAGCGCTCTGAATGTCCACTTACAGTTTCTATAGAAAGAGGGTATCAAAACTGCTCAATCAAAAGTAAGCTTAAACTCTGTTAGTTGAATGCACAGAACAGAAAGAAGTTTCACAGAAGGCTTCTGTGTAGTTTTTATTTGTTGATATTCCTTTTTCCCCTATAGGCCCCTTAGCGCTCCGAATGTCCACCTGCAGTGTCTATAGAAAGAGTGTTTCACAACTGCTCAATCAAAAGTAAGCTTTAACTCTGTTAGTTGAATGCACAGAACAGGAAGAAGTTTCACAGAATGCTTCTGTGTAGTATTTATTTGAAGATATTCCTTTTTCCACAATAGGCCCCTTAGCGTTCCGAATGTCCACTTGCAGTTTCTACAGTAAGAGTGTTTCAGAAATTCTCAATCCAAAGTATGGTTCAACTCTGTTAGTTGAATGCACAGAACAGAAAGAAGTTTCACAGAATGCTTCTGTGTAGTTTTTATTTGAAGATATATCTTTTCACCTATACGCCCATTAGCGCTCCGAATGTACACTTGCAGTTTCTACAGAAAGAGTGTTTCACAGCTGCTCAATCACAAGTAAGCTTCAACTCTGTTAGTTGAAAGCGCAGAAGAGAAAGAAGTTTCACAGAATGCTTCTGTGTGGTTTTCATTTGAGGATATTCCTTTTTCCACTATAGGCCCCATAGCGCTCCATATGTACACTTGCAATTTCCACAGAAAGAGGGTTTCAGAACTTCTCAATCAAAAGTAAGCTTCAACTCTGTTAGTTGAATGCACAGAACAGAAAGAAGTTTCACAGAATGCTTCTGTGTAGTTTTGATTTGAAGATATCTTCTTCCACTGTAAGCCCCTAAGCGCTCTGAATGTCCACTTGCAGTTTCTAAAGAAAGATGGTTTCAGAACTGCTCAATCAAAAGTAAACTTCAACACTGTTATTGGAATGCATGGAACAGAAACAAGCTACACAGAATGATTCTCTGTAGTTTTTATTTGAGGATACTCCTATTTCCACCATAGGCCCCTTAGCGCTCTGAATTTCCACTTGCAGTTTCTAAAGATAGAGTGTCTCAGAACTGCTCAATCAAAACTAAGGTTGAACTCTGTTAGTTGAATGCACAGAACAGAAAGAAGTTTCACAGAATGTTTCTGTGTACTTTTTATTTGAGGCTATTCATTTTTCCAATATTGGCCCCTTAGCGCTTCGAATGTCCACTTGCAGTTTCTACAATAAGAGTGTTTCAGAACTTCTCAATCAAAAGTAAGCTTCAACTCTGTTAGTTGAATGCAAATAACAGAGAGAAGTTTCACACAATCCTTCTGTGTAGTTTTTATTTGAAGATATACCTTTTTCCACCTTAGGCCCCTTAGTCCTCGGAATGTCCAGTTGCAGTTTCTACAAAAAGAGTGTTTCAGAACTGCTCAATCAAAATAAGCTTCTACTCTGTTACTTGAATACACAGAAGAGAAAGAAGTTTCACAGAATGCTTCTGTGTAGTTTTTATATGAGGATATTTTTTTTCCACTGTAGGCCCCTTAGTGATCAGAATGTCAACTTGCAGTTTCTACAGAAAGAGTGTTTCAGAACTGCTCAATCAAAAGTAAGCTTCAACTCTGTTAGTTGAATGCACGGAACACCAAGAAGTTCCACAGAATGCTTCTGTGTAGTTTTTATTTGTAGATATGCCTTTTTCCACTCTGGGCCCCATAGTGCACCAAATGTCCACTTGCAGTTTCTAAAAAATGAGTGTTTCAGAACTGCTCAAACAAAAGTAACCTTCAAATCTGTTAGTGGAATGCACAGAACAGAAAGAAGGTTCACAGAATGCTTCTGTGTAGTTTTTATTTGAAGATATAACTTTTTTCACTACAGGCACCTTAACGCTCCCAATGTCCACTTACAGTTTCTACAATAAGGGTGTTCCAAAACTGCTCAATCAAAGGTAAGGTTCAACTCTGTTAGTTGAATGCACAGGTCAGAAAGAAGTTTCACAGAATGCTTCTGTGTAGTTTTTATTTGAGGATATTCCCTTTTCCACTATTGGCCGCATAGCGCTTTGAATGTCCAGTAACTGTTTCTACAGAAAGAGTGTTTCAGAACTGCTCAATCAAAAGTAGACTTTAACTCTGTTAGTTGAAAGCACAGAAGAGAAAGAAGTTTCACAGAATGCTTCTGTGTAGTTTTTATTTGAAGATATTCCTTTTTCCACTATAGGCCACTTAGCGCTCCGAATGTCCACTTGTGGTTGCTACAGAAAGAGTGTTTCAGAACTGCTCAATCAAAAGTAAGCTTCAACTCTGTTAGTTGATTGCACAGAACAGAAAGGAGTTTCACAGAATGCTTCTGTGTATTTTTTATTTGAAGATATACCTTATTCCACTATAGGCCCCTTAGCACTCCGAATGTCCACATGTAGTTTCTACAGAAAGAGTGTTTCAGAACTTTTCAATCAAAAGTAAGCTTCAACTCTGTTAGTTGAATGCAAAGAACAGAAAGAGGTTTCACTGAATGCTTCTGTGTAGTTTTTATTTGAAGATATTCCTTTTTCCACTATAGGCCCCTTAGCGCTCCAAATGTACAGTTGCAGTTTCTACAAAAAGAGTGTTCCAAAACTGCTCAATCATAAGTAAGGTTCAACTCTGTTAGCTGAATGCACAGAACAGAAAGAAGTTTCACAGAATGCTTCTCTGTAGTTTTTATTGGAGGATATTCCTTTTTCCACTATAGGCCCCTTAGCGCTCTGAATGTCCACTTGCAGTTTCTACACAAAGAGTGTTTCAGAACAGCTCAAACAAAAGTAACCTTCAACTCTGTTAGTGGAATGCACAGAACAGAAAAAAGTTTCACAGAATGCTTCTGTGTAGTTTTTAGTTGAAGATATAACTTTTTCACTACAGGCACCTTAACGCTTGGAAGGTCCACTTACAGTTTCTACAATAAGAGTGTTCCAAAACTGCTCAATCAAAAGTAAGTTTCAAATCTGTTAGTTGAATGCACAGAACAGAAACAACTTTCACAGAATGCTTCTGTGTAGCTTTTATTTGATGATATTCCTTGTTCCACTATGGGCCTCTTAGCTCTCCGAATGTCCACTAGCAGTTTCTACAGAAAGAGGGTTTCAGGACTGCTCAATCAAAAGTAAGCTTCAACTCTGTTAGTGGAATTTACGGAACAGAAAGAAGTTTCATAGAATGCTTCTGTGTAGTTTTTATTTGTAGATATACCTTTTTCCACTATACGCCCCTTAGCACTTCTAATGTCCACCTGCAGTTTCTACAGTAAGAGTTTTTCAGAACTGCTCAATCAAAAGTAAGCATCACCTCTGTTAGTTGAATGCAAGGAACAGAAAGAGGTTTCACTGAATGCTTCTGTGTAGTTTTTATTTGAAGATGTTCCCTTTTCCACTACAGGCCCCATAGTGCGCCGAATGTCCAGTTGCAGTTTCTACAATAAGTGTGTTCCAAAACTGCTCAATCAAAAGTAAGCTTTAACACTGTTATTTGAATGCACAGAACAGAAAGACGTTTCACTGAATGCCTCTGTGTAGTTTTTATTTGAGGATATAACTTTTTCCACAGTAGGCCTGTTAGCGCTCTGAATGTCCACTTACAGTTTCTATAGAAAGAGGGTATCAAAACTGCTCAATCAAAAGTAAGCTTAAACTCTGTTAGTTGAATGCACAGAACAGAAAGAAGTTTCACAGAAGGCTTCTGTGTAGTTTTTATTTGTTGATATTCCTTTTTCCCCTATAGGCCCCTTAGCGCTCCGAATGTCCACCTGCAGTGTCTATAGAAAGAGTGTTTCACAACTGCTCAATCAAAAGTAAGCTTTAACTCTGTTAGTTGAATGCACAGAACAGGAAGAAGTTTCACAGAATGCTTCTGTGTAGTATTTATTTGAAGATATTCCTTTTTCCACAATAGGCCCCTTAGCGTTCCGAATGTCCACTTGCAGTTTCTACAGTAAGAGTGTTTCAGAAATTCTCAATCCAAAGTATGGTTCAACTCTGTTAGTTGAATGCACAGAACAGAAAGAAGTTTCACAGAATGCTTCTGTGTAGTTTTTATTTGAAGATATATCTTTTCACCTATACGCCCATTAGCGCTCCGAATGTACACTTGCAGTTTCTACAGAAAGAGTGTTTCACAGCTGCTCAATCACAAGTAAGCTTCAACTCTGTTAGTTGAAAGCGCAGAAGAGAAAGAAGTTTCACAGAATGCTTCTGTGTGGTTTTCATTTGAGGATATTCCTTTTTCCACTATAGGCCCCATAGCGCTCCATATGTACACTTGCAATTTCCACAGAAAGAGGGTTTCAGAACTTCTCAATCAAAAGTAAGCTTCAACTCTGTTAGTTGAATGCACAGAACAGAAAGAAGTTTCACAGAATGCTTCTGTGTAGTTTTGATTTGAAGATATCTTCTTCCACTGTAAGCCCCTAAGCGCTCTGAATGTCCACTTGCAGTTTCTAAAGAAAGATGGTTTCAGAACTGCTCAATCAAAAGTAAACTTCAACACTGTTATTGGAATGCATGGAACAGAAACAAGCTACACAGAATGATTCTCTGTAGTTTTTATTTGAGGATACTCCTATTTCCACCATAGGCCCCTTAGCGCTCTGAATTTCCACTTGCAGTTTCTAAAGATAGAGTGTCTCAGAACTGCTCAATCAAAACTAAGGTTGAACTCTGTTAGTTGAATGCACAGAACAGAAAGAAGTTTCACAGAATGTTTCTGTGTACTTTTTATTTGAGGCTATTCATTTTTCCAATATTGGCCCCTTAGCGCTTCGAATGTCCACTTGCAGTTTCTACAATAAGAGTGTTTCAGAACTTCTCAATCAAAAGTAAGCTTCAACTCTGTTAGTTGAATGCAAATAACAGAGAGAAGTTTCACACAATCCTTCTGTGTAGTTTTTATTTGAAGATATACCTTTTTCCACCTTAGGCCCCTTAGTCCTCGGAATGTCCAGTTGCAGTTTCTACAAAAAGAGTGTTTCAGAACTGCTCAATCAAAATAAGCTTCTACTCTGTTACTTGAATACACAGAAGAGAAAGAAGTTTCACAGAATGCTTCTGTGTAGTTTTTATATGAGGATATTTTTTTTCCACTGTAGGCCCCTTAGTGATCAGAATGTCAACTTGCAGTTTCTACAGAAAGAGTGTTTCAGAACTGCTCAATCAAAAGTAAGCTTCAACTCTGTTAGTTGAATGCACGGAACACCAAGAAGTTCCACAGAATGCTTCTGTGTAGTTTTTATTTGTAGATATGCCTTTTTCCACTCTGGGCCCCATAGTGCACCAAATGTCCACTTGCAGTTTCTAAAAAATGAGTGTTTCAGAACTGCTCAAACAAAAGTAACCTTCAAATCTGTTAGTGGAATGCACAGAACAGAAAGAAGGTTCACAGAATGCTTCTGTGTAGTTTTTATTTGAAGATATAACTTTTTTCACTACAGGCACCTTAACGCTCCCAATGTCCACTTACAGTTTCTACAATAAGGGTGTTCCAAAACTGCTCAATCAAAGGTAAGGTTCAACTCTGTTAGTTGAATGCACAGGTCAGAAAGAAGTTTCACAGAATGCTTCTGTGTAGTTTTTATTTGAGGATATTCCCTTTTCCACTATTGGCCGCATAGCGCTTTGAATGTCCAGTAACTGTTTCTACAGAAAGAGTGTTTCAGAACTGCTCAATCAAAAGTAGACTTTAACTCTGTTAGTTGAAAGCACAGAAGAGAAAGAAGTTTCACAGAATGCTTCTGTGTAGTTTTTATTTGAAGATATTCCTTTTTCCACTCTAGGCCACTTAGCGCTCCGAATGTCCACTTGTGGTTGCTACAGAAAGAGTGTTTCAGAACTGCTCAATCAAAAGTAAGCTTCAACTCTGTTAGTTGATTGCACAGAACAGAAAGGAGTTTCACAGAATGCTTCTGTGTATTTTTTATTTGAAGATATACCTTATTCCACTATAGGCCCCTTAGCACTCCGAATGTCCACATGTAGTTTCTACAGAAAGAGTGTTTCAGAACTTTTCAATCAAAAGTAAGCTTCAACTCTGTTAGTTGAATGCAAAGAACAGAAAGAGGTTTCACTGAATGCTTCTGTGTAGTTTTTATTTGAAGATATTCCTTTTTCCTCTATAGGCCCCTTAGCGCTCCAAATGTTCAGTTGCAGTTTCTACAAAAAGAGTGTTCCAAAACTGCTCAATCATAAGTAAGGTTCAACTCTGTTAGCTGAATGCACAGAACAGAAAGAAGTTTCACAGAATGCTTCTCTGTAGTTTTTATTGGAGGATATTCCTTTTTCCACTATAGGCCCCTTAGCGCTCCGAATGTCCACTTGCAGTTTCTACACAAAGAGTGTTTCAGAACAGCTCAAACAAAAGTAACCTTCAACTCTGTTAGTGGAATGCACAGAACAGAAAAAAGTTTCACAGAATGCTTCTGTGTAGTTTTTAGTTGAAGATATAACTTTTTCACTACAGGCACCTTAACGCTTGGAAGGTCCACTTACAGTTTCTACAATAAGAGTGTTCCAAAACTGCTCAATCAAAAGTAAGTTTCAAATCTGTTAGTTGAATGCACAGAACAGAAACAACTTTCACAGAATGCTTCTGTGTAGTTTTTATTTGATGATATTCCTTGTTCCACTATGGGCCTCTTAGCTCTCCGAATGTCCACTAGCAGTTTCTACAGAAAGAGGGTTTCAGGACTGCTCAATCAAAAGTAAGCTTCAACTCTGTTAGTGGAATTTACGGAACAGAAAGAAGTTTCATAGAATGCTTCTGTGTAGTTTTTATTTGTAGATATACCTTTTTCCACTATACGCCCCTTAGCACTTCTAATGTCCACCTGCAGTTTCTACAGTAAGAGTTTTTCAGAACTGCTCAATCAAAAGTAAGCATCACCTCTGTTAGTTGAATGCAAGGAACAGAAAGAGGTTTCACTGAATGCTTCTGTGTAGTTTTTATTTGAAGATGTTCCCTTTTCCACTACAGGCCCCATAGTGCGCCGAATGTCCAGTTGCAGTTTCTACAATAAGTGTGTTCCAAAACTGCTCAATCAAAAGTAAGCTTTAACACTGTTATTTGAATGCACAGAACAGAAAGACGTTTCACTGAATGCCTCTGTGTAGTTTTTATTTGAGGATATAACTTTTTCCACAGTAGGCCTGTTAGCGCTCTGAATGTCCACTTACAGTTTCTATAGAAAGAGGGTATCAAAACTGCTCAATCAAAAGTAAGCTTAAACTCTGTTAGTTGAATGCACAGAACAGAAAGAAGTTTCACAGAAGGCTTCTGTGTAGTTTTTATTTGTTGATATTCCTTTTTCCCCTATAGGCCCCTTAGCGCTCCGAATGTCCACCTGCAGTGTCTATAGAAAGAGTGTTTCACAACTGCTCAATCAAAAGTAAGCTTTAACTCTGTTAGTTGAATGCACAGAACAGGAAGAAGTTTCACAGAATGCTTCTGTGTAGTATTTATTTGAAGATATTCCTTTTTCCACAATAGGCCCCTTAGCGTTCCGAATGTCCACTTGCAGTTTCTACAGTAAGAGTGTTTCAGAAATTCTCAATCCAAAGTATGGTTCAACTCTGTTAGTTGAATGCACAGAACAGAAAGAAGTTTCACAGAATGCTTCTGTGTAGTTTTTATTTGAAGATATATCTTTTCACCTATACGCCCATTAGCGCTCCGAATGTACACTTGCAGTTTCTACAGAAAGAGTGTTTCACAGCTGCTCAATCAAAAGTAAGCTTCAACTCTGTTAGTTGAAAGCGCAGAACAGAAAGAAGTTTCACAGAATGCTTCTGTGTGGTTTTCATTTGAGGATATTCCTTTTTCCACTATAGGCCCCATAGCGCTCCATATGTACACTTGCAATTTCCACAGAAAGAGGGTTTCAGAACTTCTCAATCAAAAGTAAGCTTCAACTCTGTTAGTTGAATGCACAGAACAGAAAGAAGTTTCACAGAATGCTTCTGTGTAGTTTTTATTTGAAGATATCTTCTTCCACTGTAAGCCCCTAAGCGCTCTGAATGTCCACTTGCAGTTTCTAAAGAAAGATGGTTTCGGAACTGCTCAATCAAAAGTAAACTTCAACACTGTTATTGGAATGCATGGAACAGAAACAAGCTACACAGAATGATTCTCTGTAGTTTTTATTTGAGGATACTCCTATTTCCACCATAGGCCCCTTAGCGCTCTGAATTTCCACTTGCAGTTTCTAAAGATAGAGTGTCTCAGAACTGCTCAATCAAAACTAAGGTTGAACTCTGTTAGTTGAATGCACAGAACAGAAAGAAGTTTCACAGAATGTTTCTGTGTACTTTTTATTTGAGGCTATTCATTTTTCCAATATTGGCCCCTTAGCGCTTCGAATGTCCACTTGCAGTTTCTACAATAAGAGTGTTTCAGAACTTCTCAATCAAAAGTAAGCTTCAACTCTGTTAGTTGAATGCAAAGAACAGAAATAGGTTTCACTGAATGCTTCTGTGTAGTTTTTATTTGAAGATATTCCTTTTTCCTCTATAGGCCCCTTAGCGCTCCAAATGTTCAGTTGCAGTTTCTACAAAAAGAGTGTTCCAAAACTGCTCAATCATAAGTAAGGTTCAACTCTGTTAGCTGAATGCACAGAACAGAAAGAAGTTTCACAGAATGCTTCTCTGTAGTTTTTATTGGAGGATATTCCTTTTTCCACTATAGGCCCCTTAGCGCTCCGAATGTCCACTTGCAGTTTCTACACAAAGAGTGTTTCAGAACAGCTCAAACAAAAGTAACCTTCAACTCTGTTAGTGGAATGCACAGAACAGAAAAAAGTTTCACAGAATGCTTCTGTGTAGTTTTTAGTTGAAGATATAACTTTTTCACTACAGGCACCTTAACGCTTGGAAGGTCCACTTACAGTTTCTACAATAAGAGTGTTCCAAAACTGCTCAATCAAAAGTAAGTTTCAAATCTGTTAGTTGAATGCACAGAACAGAAACAACTTTCACAGAATGCTTCTGTGTAGTTTTTATTTGATGATATTCCTTGTTCCACTATGGGCCTCTTAGCTCTCCGAATGTCCACTAGCAGTTTCTACAGAAAGAGGGTTTCAGGACTGCTCAATCAAAAGTAAGCTTCAACTCTGTTAGTGGAATTTACGGAACAGAAAGAAGTTTCACAGAATGCTTCTGTGTAGTTTTTATTTGTAGATATACCTTTTTCCACTATACGCCCCTTAGCACTTCTAATGTCCACCTGCAGTTTCTACAGTAAGAGTTTTTCAGAACTGCTCAATCAAAAGTAAGCATCACCTCTGTTAGTTGAATGCAAGGAACAGAAAGAGGTTTCACTGAATGCTTCTGTGTAGTTTTTATTTGAAGATGTTCCCTTTTCCACTACAGGCCCCATAGTGCGCCGAATGTCCAGTTGCAGTTTCTACAATAAGTGTGTTCCAAAACTGCTCAATCAAAAGTAAGCTTTAACACTGTTATTTGAATGCACAGAACAGAAAGACGTTTCACTGAATGCCTCTGTGTAGTTTTTATTTGAGGATATAACTTTTTCCACAGTAGGCCTGTTAGCGCTCTGAATGTCCACTTACAGTTTCTATAGAAAGAGGGTATCAAAACTGCTCAATCAAAAGTAAGCTTAAACTCTGTTAGTTGAATGCACAGAACAGAAAGAAGTTTCACAGAAGGCTTCTGTGTAGTTTTTATTTGTTGATATTCCTTTTTCCCCTATAGGCCCCTTAGCGCTCCGAATGTCCACCTGCAGTGTCTATAGAAAGAGTGTTTCACAACTGCTCAATCAAAAGTAAGCTTTAACTCTGTTAGTTGAATGCACAGAACAGGAAGAAGTTTCACAGAATGCTTCTGTGTAGTATTTATTTGAAGATATTCCTTTTTCCACAATAGGCCCCTTAGCGTTCCGAATGTCCACTTGCAGTTTCTACAGTAAGAGTGTTTCAGAAATTCTCAATCCAAAGTATGGTTCAACTCTGTTAGTTGAATGCACAGAACAGAAAGAAGTTTCACAGAATGCTTCTGTGTAGTTTTTATTTGAAGATATATCTTTTCACCTATACGCCCATTAGCGCTCCGAATGTACACTTGCAGTTTCTACAGAAAGAGTGTTTCACAGCTGCTCAATCACAAGTAAGCTTCAACTCTGTTAGTTGAAAGCGCAGAAGAGAAAGAAGTTTCACAGAATGCTTCTGTGTGGTTTTCATTTGAGGATATTCCTTTTTCCACTATAGGCCCCATAGCGCTCCATATGTACACTTGCAATTTCCACAGAAAGAGGGTTTCAGAACTTCTCAATCAAAAGTAAGCTTCAACTCTGTTAGTTGAATGCACAGAACAGAAAGAAGTTTCACAGAATGCTTCTGTGTAGTTTTGATTTGAAGATATCTTCTTCCACTGTAAGCCCCTAAGCGCTCTGAATGTCCACTTGCAGTTTCTAAAGAAAGATGGTTTCGGAACTGCTCAATCAAAAGTAAACTTCAACACTGTTATTGGAATGCATGGAACAGAAACAAGCTACACAGAATGATTCTCTGTAGTTTTTATTTGAGGATACTCCTATTTCCACCATAGGCCCCTTAGCGCTCTGAATTTCCACTTGCAGTTTCTAAAGATAGAGTGTCTCAGAACTGCTCAATCAAAACTAAGGTTGAACTCTGTTAGTTGAATGCACAGAACAGAAAGAAGTTTCACAGAATGTTTCTGTGTACTTTTTATTTGAGGCTATTCATTTTTCCAATATTGGCCCCTTAGCGCTTCGAATGTCCACTTGCAGTTTCTACAATAAGAGTGTTTCAGAACTTCTCAATCAAAAGTAAGCTTCAACTCTGTTAGTTGAATGCAAATAACAGAGAGAAGTTTCACACAATCCTTCTGTGTAGTTTTTATTTGAAGATATACCTTTTTCCACCTTAGGCCCCTTAGTCCTCGGAATGTCCAGTTGCAGTTTCTACAAAAAGAGTGTTTCAGAACTGCTCAATCAAAATAAGCTTCTACTCTGTTACTTGAATACACAGAAGAGAAAGAAGTTTCACAGAATGCTTCTGTGTAGTTTTTATATGAGGATATTTTTTTTCCACTGTAGGCCCCTTAGTGATCAGAATGTCAACTTGCAGTTTCTACAGAAAGAGTGTTTCAGAACTGCTCAATCAAAAGTAAGCTTCAACTCTGTTAGTTGAATGCACGGAACACCAAGAAGTTCCACAGAATGCTTCTGTGTAGTTTTTATTTGTAGATATGCCTTTTTCCACTCTGGGCCCCATAGTGCACCAAATGTCCACTTGCAGTTTCTAAAAAATGAGTGTTTCAGAACTGCTCAAACAAAAGTAACCTTCAAATCTGTTAGTGGAATGCACAGAACAGAAAGAAGGTTCACAGAATGCTTCTGTGTAGTTTTTATTTGAAGATATAACTTTTTTCACTACAGGCACCTTAACGCTCCCAATGTCCACTTACAGTTTCTACAATAAGGGTGTTCCAAAACTGCTCAATCAAAGGTAAGGTTCAACTCTGTTAGTTGAATGCACAGGTCAGAAAGAAGTTTCACAGAATGCTTCTGTGTAGTTTTTATTTGAGGATATTCCCTTTTCCACTATTGGCCGCATAGCGCTTTGAATGTCCAGTAACTGTTTCTACAGAAAGAGTGTTTCAGAACTGCTCAATCAAAAGTAGACTTTAACTCTGTTAGTTGAAAGCACAGAAGAGAAAGAAGTTTCACAGAATGCTTCTGTGTAGTTTTTATTTGAAGATATTCCTTTTTCCACTCTAGGCCACTTAGCGCTCCGAATGTCCACTTGTGGTTGCTACAGAAAGAGTGTTTCAGAACTGCTCAATCAAAAGTAAGCTTCAACTCTGTTAGTTGATTGCACAGAACAGAAAGGAGTTTCACAGAATGCTTCTGTGTATTTTTTATTTGAAGATATACCTTATTCCACTATAGGCCCCTTAGCACTCCGAATGTCCACATGTAGTTTCTACAGAAAGAGTGTTTCAGAACTTTTCAATCAAAAGTAAGCTTCAACTCTGTTAGTTGAATGCAAAGAACAGAAAGAGGTTTCACTGAATGCTTCTGTGTAGTTTTTATTTGAAGATATTCCTTTTTCCTCTATAGGCCCCTTAGCGCTCCAAATGTTCAGTTGCAGTTTCTACAAAAAGAGTGTTCCAAAACTGCTCAATCATAAGTAAGGTTCAACTCTGTTAGCTGAATGCACAGAACAGAAAGAAGTTTCACAGAATGCTTCTCTGTAGTTTTTATTGGAGGATATTCCTTTTTCCACTATAGGCCCCTTAGCGCTCCGAATGTCCACTTGCAGTTTCTACACAAAGAGTGTTTCAGAACAGCTCAAACAAAAGTAACCTTCAACTCTGTTAGTGGAATGCACAGAACAGAAAAAAGTTTCACAGAATGCTTCTGTGTAGTTTTTAGTTGAAGATATAACTTTTTCACTACAGGCACCTTAACGCTTGGAAGGTCCACTTACAGTTTCTACAATAAGAGTGTTCCAAAACTGCTCAATCAAAAGTAAGTTTCAAATCTGTTAGTTGAATGCACAGAACAGAAACAACTTTCACAGAATGCTTCTGTGTAGTTTTTATTTGATGATATTCCTTGTTCCACTATGGGCCTCTTAGCTCTCCGAATGTCCACTAGCAGTTTCTACAGAAAGAGGGTTTCAGGACTGCTCAATCAAAAGTAAGCTTCAACTCTGTTAGTGGAATTTACGGAACAGAAAGAAGTTTCATAGAATGCTTCTGTGTAGTTTTTATTTGTAGATATACCTTTTTCCACTATACGCCCCTTAGCACTTCTAATGTCCACCTGCAGTTTCTACAGTAAGAGTTTTTCAGAACTGCTCAATCAAAAGTAAGCATCACCTCTGTTAGTTGAATGCAAGGAACAGAAAGAGGTTTCACTGAATGCTTCTGTGTAGTTTTTATTTGAAGATGTTCCCTTTTCCACTACAGGCCCCATAGTGCGCCGAATGTCCAGTTGCAGTTTCTACAATAAGTGTGTTCCAAAACTGCTCAATCAAAAGTAAGCTTTAACACTGTTATTTGAATGCACAGAACAGAAAGACGTTTCACTGAATGCCTCTGTGTAGTTTTTATTTGAGGATATAACTTTTTCCACAGTAGGCCTGTTAGCGCTCTGAATGTCCACTTACAGTTTCTATAGAAAGAGGGTATCAAAACTGCTCAATCAAAAGTAAGCTTAAACTCTGTTAGTTGAATGCACAGAACAGAAAGAAGTTTCACAGAAGGCTTCTGTGTAGTTTTTATTTGTTGATATTCCTTTTTCCCCTATAGGCCCCTTAGCGCTCCGAATGTCCACCTGCAGTGTCTATAGAAAGAGTGTTTCACAACTGCTCAATCAAAAGTAAGCTTTAACTCTGTTAGTTGAATGCACAGAACAGAAAGAAGTTTCACAGAATGCTTCTGTGTAGTATTTATTTGAAGATATTCCTTTTTCCACAATAGGCCCCTTAGCGTTCCGAATGTCCACTTGCAGTTTCTACAGTAAGAGTGTTTCAGAAATTCTCAATCCAAAGTATGGTTCAACTCTGTTAGTTGAATGCACAGAACAGAAAGAAGTTTCACAGAATGCTTCTGTGTAGTTTTTATTTGAAGATATATCTTTTCACCTATACGCCCATTAGCGCTCCGAATGTACACTTGCAGTTTCTACAGAAAGAGTGTTTCACAGCTGCTCAATCACAAGTAAGCTTCAACTCTGTTAGTTGAAAGCGCAGAAGAGAAAGAAGTTTCACAGAATGCTTCTGTGTGGTTTTCATTTGAGGATATTCCTTTTCCACTATAGGCCCCATAGCGCTCCATATGTACACTTGCAATTTCCACAGAAGAGGGTTTCAGAACTTCTCAATCAAAAGTAAGCTTCAACTCTGTTAGTTGAATGCACAGAACAGAAAGAAGTTTCACAGAATGCTTCTGTGTAGTTTTGATTGAAGATATCTTCTTCCACTGTAAGCCCCTAAGCGCTCTGAATGTCCACTTGCAGTTTCTAAAGAAAGATGGTTTCGGAACTGCTCAATCAAAAGTAAACTTCAACACTGTTATTGGAATGCATGGAACAGAAAAAGGCTCACAGAATGATTCTCTGTAGTTTTTATTTGAGGATACCCTATTTCCACATAGGCCCCTTAGCGCTCTGAATTTCCACTTGCAGTTTCTAAAGATAGAGTGTGTCTCAGAAACTGCTCAATCAAAACTAAGGCTTTGAACTCTGTTAGTTGAATGCACAGAACAGAAAGAAGTTTCACAGAATGTTCTGTGTACTTTTTATTTGAGGATATCTTTTTCCAATAGGCCTTAGCGCTTCGAATGTCCACTTGCAGTTTCTACAATAAGAGTGTTCAGAACTCTCAATCAAAAGTAAGCTTCAACTCTGTTAGTTGAATGCAAATAACAGAAAGAAGTTTCACAGAATCCTTCTGGTAGTTTTTATTTTTTTGATATACCTTTTTCCACCTATAGGCCCCTTAGCGCTCGGAATGTCCAGTTGCAGTTTCTAAAAAGAGTGTTTCAGAACTGCTCAATCAAAATAAGCTTTAACTCTGTTAGTTGAATGCACACAGAACAGAGAAAGAAGTTTCACAGAATGCTTCTGTGTAGTTTTATTTGAGATATTTTTTTCCACTGTAGGCCCCTTAGTGATCAGAATGTCACTTGCAGTTTCTACAGAAAGAGTGTTTCAGAACTGCTCAATCAAAAGTAAGCTTCAACTCTGTTAGTTGAATGCACAGAACAAAGAAGTTCACAGAATGCTTCTGTGTAGTTTTTATTTGAAGAGATATCTTTTTCCTATCGCCCCATAGCGCTCCGAATGTCCACTTGCAGTTTCTAAAAGAGTGTTTCAGAACTGCTCAATCAAAAGTAAGCTTCAACTCTGTTAGTTGAATGCACAGAAGAGAAAGAAGTTTCACAGAATGCTTCTGTGTAGTTTTTATTTGAGATATCTTTTTCCACTATAGGCCCTTAGCGCTCCAATGTCCACTTGCAAGTTTCTACAGAAAGAGGGTTTCAACTGCTCAATCAAAAGTAAGTTCAACTCTGTTAGTTGAATGCACAGGTCAGAAAGAAGTTTCACAGAATGCTTCTGTGTAGTTTTTATTTGAGATATCCTTTTCCACTATGGCCCATAGCGCTTTGAATGTCCACTTGCAGTTTCTACAGAAAGAGTTTTCAGAACTGCTCAATCAAAAGTAACTTAACTCTGTTATTGAAGCACAGAAAGAAAGAAGTTTCACAGAATGCTTCTGTGTAGTTTTTATTTGAGATATCCTTTTTCCACTCTAGGCCACTTAGCGCTCGAATGTCCACTTGCAGTTTGCTACAGAAAGAGTGTTTCAGAACTGCTCAATCAAAAGTAAGCTTCAACTCTGTTAGTTGAATGCACAGAACAGAAAGGAAGTTTCACAGAATGCTTCTGTGTATTTTTTATTTGAAGATTATTTTTTCCATATAGGCCCTTAGCGCTCGAATGTCCACTTGCAGTTTCTACAGAAAGAGTGTTTCAGAACTTTCAATCAAAAGTAAGCTTCAACTCTGTTAGTTAATGCAAAGAACAGAAAGGTTTCACTGAATGCTTCTGTGTAGTTTTTATTGAAGATATTCCTTTTTCCTCTATAGGCCCCTTAGCGCTCCAAATGTTCAGTTGCAGTTTCTACAAAAGAGTGTTCCAAACTGCTCAATCATAAGTAAGGTTCAACTCTGTTAGCTGAATGCACAGAACAGAAAGAAGTTTCACAGAATGCTTCTCTGTAGTTTTTATTGGAGGATATTCCTTTTTCCACTATAGGCCCCTTAGCGCTCGAATGTCCACTTGCAGTTTCTACACAAAGAGTGTTTCAGAACAGCTCAAACAAAAGTAACCTTCAACTCTGTTAGTGGAATGCACAGAACAGAAAGAAGTTTCACAGAATGCTTCTGTGTAGTTTTTAGTTGAAGATATAACTTTTTCACTACAGGCACCTTAACGCTTGGAAGGTCCACTTACAGTTTCTACAATAAGAGTGTTCCAAACTGCTCAATCAAAAGTAAGTTTCAAATCTGTTAGTTGAATGCACAGAACAGAAACAACTTCACAGAATGCTTTCTGTGTAGTTTTTAATTGTATGATATTCCTTTGTCCACTATGGCCTCTTAGCTCTCCGAATGTCCACTAGCAGTTTCTACAGAAAGAGGGTTTCAGGACTGCTCAATCAAAAGTAAGCTTCAACTCTGTTAGTGGAATTTACGGAACAGAAAGAAGTTTCATAGAATGCTTCTGTGTAGTTTTTATTTGTAGATATACCTTTTTCCACTATACGCCCCTTAGCACTTCTAATGTCCACCTGCAGTTTCTACAGTAAGAGTTTTTCAGAACTGCTATCAAAAGTAAGCATCACCTCTGTTAGTTGAATGCAAGGAACAGAAAGAGGTTTTCACTGAATGCTTCTGTGTAGTTTTTATTTGAAGATGTTCCCTTTTCCACTACCAGGCCCCATAGTGCGCCGAATGGTCCAGTTGCAGTTTCTAACAATAAGTGTGTTCCAAAACGCTCATCAAAGTAAGCTTTAACACTGTTATTTGAATGCACAGAACAGAAAGACGTTTCACTGAATGCCTCTGTGTAGTTTTTATTTGAGGATATAACTTTTTCCACAGTAGGCCTGTTAGCGCTCTGAATGTCCACTTACAGTTTTCTATAAGAAAGAGGGTATCAAAACTGCTCAATCAAAAGTAAGCTTAAACTCTGTTAGTTGAATGCACAGAACAGAAAGAAGTTTCACAGAAGGCTTCTGTGTAGTTTTTATTTGTTGATATTCCTTTTTCCCCTATAGGCCCCTTAGCGCTCCGAATGTCCACCTGCAGTGTCTATAGAAAGAGTGTTTCACAACTGCTCAATCAAAAAGTAAGCTTTAACTCTGTTAGTTGAATGCACAGAACAGGAAAGAAGTTTTCACAGAATGCTTCTGTGTAGTATTTATTGAAGATATTCCTTTTTCCACAATAGGCCCCTTAGCGTTCCGAATGTCCACTTGCAGTTTCTACAGTAAGAGTGTTTCAGAAATTCTCAATCCAAAGTATGGTTCAACTCTGTTAGTTGAATGCACAGAACAGAAAGAAGTTTCACAGAATGCTTCCTGTGTAGTTTTTATTTGAAGATATATCTTTTCACCTATACGCCATTTAGCGCTCCGAATGTACACTTGCAGTTTCTACAGAAAGAGTGTTTCACAGCTGCTCAATCACAAGTAAGCTTCAACTCTGTTAGTTGAAAGCGCAGAAGAGAAAGAAGTTTCACAGAATGCTTCTGTGTGGTTTTCATTTGAGGATATTCCTTTTTCCACTATAGGCCCCATAGCGCTCCATATGTACACTTGCAATTTCCACAGAAAGAGGGTTTCAGAACTTCTCAATCAAAAGTAAGCTTCAACTCTGTTAGTTGAATGCACAGAACAGAAAGAAGTTTCACAGAATGCTTCTGTGTAGTTTGATTTGAAGATATCTCTTCCACTGTAAGCCCCTAAGCGCTCTGAATGTCCACTTGCAGTTTCTAAAGAAAGATGGTTTCGGAACTGCTCAATCAAAAGTAAACTTCAAACACTGTTATTGGAATGCATGGAACAGAAACAAGCTACACAGAATGATTCTCTGTAGTTTTTATTTGAGGATACTCCTATTTCCACCATAGGCCCCTTAGCGCTCTGAATTTCCACTTGCAGTTTCTAAAGATAGAGTGTCTCAGAACTGCTCAATCAAAACTAAGGTTGAACTCTGTTAGTTGAATGCACAGAACAGAAAGAAGTTTCACAGAATGTTTCTGTGTACTTTTTATTGAGGCTATTCATTTTTCCAATATTGGCCCCTTAGCGCTTCGAATGTCCACTTGCAGTTTCTACAATAAGAGTGTTTCAGAACTTCTCAATCAAAAGTAAGCTTCAACTCTGTTAGTTGAAATGCAAATAACAGAGAGAAGTTTCACACAATCCTTCTGTGTAGTTTTTATTTGAAGATATACCTTTTTCCACCTTAGGCCCCTTAGTCCTCGGAATGTCCAGTTGCAGTTTCTACAAAAAGAGTGTTTCAGAACTGCTCAATCAAAATAAGCTTCTACTCTGTTACTTGAATACACAGAAGAGAAAGAAGTTTCACAGAATGCTTCTGTGTAGTTTTATATGAGGATATTTTTTTTCCACTGTAGGCCCCTTAGTGATCAGAATGTCAACTTTGCAGTTTCTACAGAAAGAGTGTTTCAGAACTGCTCAATCAAAAGTAAGCTTCAACTCTGTTAGTTGAATGCACGGAACACCAAGAAGTTCCACAGAATGCTTCTGTGTAGTTTTTAATTTGTAGATATGCCTTTTTCCACTCTGGCCCCATAGGGCACCAAATGTCCACTTGCAGTTTCTAAAAAATGAGTGTTTCAGAACTGCTCAAACAAAAGTAACCTTCAAATCTGTTAGTGGAATGCACAGAACAGAAAGAAGGTTCACAGAATGCTTCTGTGTAGTTTTTATTTGAAGATATAACTTTTTTCACTACAGGCACCTTAACGCTCCCAATGTCCACTTACAGTTTCTACAATAAGGGTGTTCCAAAACTGCTCAATCAAAGGTAAGGTTCAACTCTGTTAGTTGAATGCACAGGTCAGAAAGAAGTTTCACAGAATGCTTCTGTGTAGTTTTTATTTGAGGATATTCCCTTTTCCACTATTGGCCGCATAGCGCTTTGAATGTCCAGTAACTGTTTCTACAGAAAGAGTGTTTTCAGAACTGCTCAATCAAAAGTAGACTTTAACTCTGTTAGTGAAAGCACAGAAGAGAAAGAAGTTTCACAGAATGCTTCTTGTAGTTTTTATTTGAAGATATTCCTTTTCCACTCTAGGCACTTAGCGCTCCGAATGTCCACTTGTGGTTGCTACAGAAAGAGTGTTTCAGAACTGCTCAATCAAAAGTAAGCTTCAACTCTGTTAGTTGATTGCACAGAACAGAAAGGAGTTTCACAGAATGCTTCTGTTATTTTTTATTGAAGATATACCTTATTCCACTATAGGCCCCTTAGCACTCCGAATGTCCACATGTAGTTTCTACAGAAAGAGTGTTTCAGAACTTTCAATCAAAAGTAAGCTTCAACTCTGTTAGTTGAATGCAAAGAACAGAAAGAGGTTTCACTGAATGCTTCTGTGTAGGTTTTTATTTGAAGATATTCCTTTTTCCTCTATAGGCCCCTTAGCGCTTCCAAATGTTCAGTTGCAGTTTCTACAAAAAGATGTTCCAAAACTGCTCAATCATAAGTAAGGTTCAACTCTGTTAGCTGAATGCACAGGAACAGAAAGAAGTTTCACAGAAGTGCTTCTCTGGTAGTTGTTATTGGAGGATATTCCCTTTTTACCACTATAGGCCCCCTTAGCGGGGCTCCGAATGTCCACTTGGCAAGTTTCTACACAAAGAGTGTTCAGAACAAGCTCAAACAAAAGTAACCTTCAACTCTGCTTAGTGGAATGCACAGAATTCAGAAAAAAGTTTCACAGGAATGCTTCTCTGTGTAGTTTTTAGTTGAAGAGGTATAAGACCTTTTTCACTACAGGCACCTTAACGCTTGGAAGGTCCACTTACAAGTTTCTACAATAAGAGTGTTCCAAAACTGCTCAATCAAAAGTAAGTTTCCAAATCTGTTAGTTGAATGCACAGAACAGAAACAACTTCACAGAATGCTTCTGTGTAGTTTTTTATTTGATGATATTTCCTTGTATCCCACTATGGGCCTCTTAGCTCTCCGAATGGTCCCAATAGCAGTGTCTACAGAAAGAGGGTTTCAGGACTGCTCAATCAAAAAGTAAGCTTCCAACTCTGTTATGGGAATTTACGGAACAGAAAGAAGTTTCATAGAATGCTCTGTGTAGTTTTTATTTTGTAGGATATACCATTTTTCACACTATACGCCCCCTTAGGCACTTCTAAGTGTCACCTGCAGTTTCTTACAGTAAGAGTTTTTTCAGAATGCTGCTCAATCAAATTAGTAAGCATCACCTCATGTTAGTTGAATGCAGGAACAGAAAGAGTTTACTGAATGCTTCTGATGTAGTTTTTTATTTGAAGATGTTCCCTTTTCCACTACAGGCCCCATAGTGCGCCGAATGTCCAGTTGCAGTTTCTACAATAAGTGTGTTCAAAACTGCTCAATAAAAAGTAACTAACACTGTTATTTGAAGCACAGAACAAAAACTTTCACTGAATGCTCTGTGTAGTTTTTATTTGAGGATATAACTTTTTCCAATAGGCTGTTGCGCTCTGGAGTCCACTTACAGTTTCAAGAAAGGTCAACTGTCAATAAAAGTAGCTTACTGTTAGTTGAATGCACAGAACAGAAAGAAGTTTCACAAAGCTTCTGTGTAGTTTTTTTTGTTATTTTTTTTCCTAAGGCCCTAGCGCTCCGAATTCACTCAGTGTCATAGAAGAGTTTCACACTGCTCAACAAAAGAAGCTTTAACTCTGTTAGTTGAATGCAAGAAGAAGAAGTAAGAATGCTTCTGTGTAGTATTTATTGAAATATTCTTTTTCACAATAGGCCCTTAGCGTTCGTACTTGCAGTTCTACAGTAAGAGTGTTTCAGAAATTCAATCCAAAGTATGGTTCAACTCTGTTAGTTGAATGCACAGAACAGAAAGAAGTTTCACAGAATGCTTCTGTGTAGTTTTTATTTGAAGATATATCTTTTCACCTATACGCCCATTAGCGCTCCGAATGTACACTTGCAGTTTCTACAGAAAGAGTTTTCACAGCTGCTCAATCACAAGTAAGCTTCAACTCTGTTAGTTGAAAGCGCAGAAGAGAAAGAAGTTTCACAGAATGCTTCTGTGTGTTTTTCATTTGAGGATATTCCTTTTTCCACTATAGGCCCATAGCGCTCCATATGTACACTTGCAATTTCACGAAAGAGGGTTTCAGAACTTCTCAATCAAAAGTAAGCTTCAACTCTGTTAGTTGAATGCACAGAACAGAAAGAAGTTTCACAGAATGCTTCTGTGTAGTTTTGATTTGAAGATATCTTCTTCCACTGTAAGCCCCTAAGCGCTCTGAATGTCCACTTGCAGTTTCTAAAGAAAGATGGTTTCGGAACTGCTCAATCAAAAGTAAACTTCAACACTGTTATTGGAATGCATGGAACAGAAACAAAGCTACACAGAATGATTCTCTGTAGTTTTTATTTGAGGATACTCCTATTTCCACCATAGGCCCCTTAGCGCTCTGGAATTTCCACTTGCAGTTTCTAAAGATAGAGTGTCTCAGAACTGCTCAATCAAAACTAAGGTTGAACTCTGTTAGTTGAATGCACAGAACAGAAAGAAGTTTCACAGAATGTTTCTGTGTACTTTTTATTTGAGGCTATTCATTTTTCCAATATTGGCCCTTAGCGCTTCGAATGTCCACTTGCAGTTTCTACAATAAGAGTGTTTCAGAACTTCTCAATCAAAAGTAAGCTTCAACTCTGTTAGTTGAATGCAAATAACAGAGAGAAGTTTCACACAATCCTTCTGTGTAGTTTTTATTTGAAGATATACCTTTTTCCACCTTAGGCCCCTTAGTCCTCGGAATGTCCAGTTGCAGTTTCTACAAAAAGAGTGTTTCAGAACTGCTCAATCAAATAAGCTTCTACTCTGTTACTTGAATACACAGAAGAGAAAGAAGTTTCACAGAATGCTTCTGTGTAGTTTTTATATGAGGATATTTTTTTTCCACTGTAGGCCCTTAGTGATCAGAATGTCAACTTGCAGTTTCTACAGAAAGAGTGTTTCAGAACTGCTCAATCAAAAGTAAGCTTCAACTCTGTTAGTTGAATGCACGGAACACCAAGAAGTTACACAGAATGCTTCTGTGTAGTTTTTATTTGTAGATATTCCATTTTCCACTCTGGGCCCCATAGTGCACCAAATGTCCACTTGCAGTTTCTAAAAAATGAGTGTTTTCAGAACTGCTCAAACAAAAGTAACTTCAAATCTGTTAGTGGAATGCACAGAACAGAAAGAAGGTTCACAGAATGCTTCTGTGTAGTTTTTATTTGAAGATATAACTTTTTTCACTACAGGCACCTTAACGCTCCCAATGTCCACTTACAGTTTCTACAATAAGGGTGTTCCAAAACTGCTCAATCAAAGGTAAGGTTCAACTCTGTTAGTTGAATGCACAGGTCAGAAAGAAGTTTCACAGAATGCTTCTGTGTAGTTTTTATTTGAGGATATTCCCTTTTCCACTATTGGCCGCATAGCGCTTTGAATGTCCAGTAACTGTTTCTACAGAAAGAGTGTTTCAGAACTGCTCAATCAAAAGTAGACTTTAACTCTGTTAGTTGAAAGCACAGAAGAGAAAGAAGTTTCACAGAATGCTTCTGTGTAGTTTTTATTTGAAGATATTCCTTTTTCCACTATAGGCCACTTAGCGCTCCGAATGTCCACTTGTGGTTGCTACAGAAAGAGTGTTTCAGAACTGCTCAATCAAAAGTAAGCTTCAACTCTGTTAGTTGATTGCACAGAACAGAAAGAAGTTTCACAGAATGCTTCTGTGTATTTTTATTTGAAGATATACCTTATTCCACTATAGGCCCCTTAGCACTCCGAATGTCCACATGTAGTTTCTACAGAAAGAGTGTTTCAGAACTTTTCAATCAAAAGTAAGCTTCAACTCTGTTAGTTGAATGCAAAGAACAGAAAGAGGTTTCACTGAATGCTTCTGTGTAGTTTTTATTTGAAGATATTCCTTTTTCCTCTATAGGCCCCTTAGCGCTCCAAATGTTCAGTTGCAGTTTCTACAAAAAGAGTGTTCCAAAACTGCTCAATCATAAGTAAGGTTCAACTCTGTTAGCTGAATGCACAGAACAGAAAGAAGTTTCACAGAATGCTTCTCTGTAGTTTTTATTGGAGGATATTCCTTTTTCCACTATAGGCCCCTTAGCGCTCCGAATGTCCACTTGCAGTTTCTACACAAAGAGTGTTTCAGAACAGCTCAAACAAAAGTAACCTTCAACTCTGTTAGTGGAATGCACAGAACAGAAAAAAGTTTCACAGAATGCTTCTGTGTAGTTTTTAGTTGAAGATATAACTTTTTCACTACAGGCACCTTAACGCTTGGAAGGTCCACTTACAGTTTCTACAATAAGAGTGTTCCAAAACTGCTCAATCAAAAGTAAGTTTCAAATCTGTTAGTTGAATGCACAGAACAGAAACAACTTTCACAGAATGCTTCTGTGTAGTTTTTATTTGATGATATTCCTTGTTCCACTATGGGCCTCTTAGCTCTCCGAATGTCCACTAGCAGTTTCTACAGAAAGAGGGTTTCAGGACTGCTCAATCAAAAGTAAGCTTCAACTCTGTTAGTGGAATTTACGGAACAGAAAGAAGTTTCATAGAATGCTTCTGTGTAGTTTTTATTTGTAGATATACCTTTTTCCACTATACGCCCCTTAGCACTTCTAATGTCCACCTGCAGTTTCTACAGTAAGAGTTTTTCAGAACTGCTCAATCAAAAGTAAGCATCACCTCTGTTAGTTGAATGCAAGGAACAGAAAGAGGTTTCACTGAATGCTTCTGTGTAGTTTTTATTTGAAGATGTTCCCTTTTCCACTACAGGCCCCATAGTGCGCCGAATGTCCAGTTGCAGTTTCTACAATAAGTGTGTTCCAAAACTGCTCAATCAAAAGTAAGCTTTAACACTGTTATTTGAATGCACAGAACAGAAAGACGTTTCACTGAATGCCTCTGTGTAGTTTTTATTTGAGGATATAACTTTTTCCACAGTAGGCCTGTTAGCGCTCTGAATGTCCACTTACAGTTTCTATAGAAAGAGGGTATCAAAACTGCTCAATCAAAAGTAAGCTTAAACTCTGTTAGTTGAATGCACAGAACAGAAAGAAGTTTCACAGAAGGCTTCTGTGTAGTTTTTATTTGTTGATATTCCTTTTTCCCCTATAGGCCCCTTAGCGCTCCGAATGTCCACCTGCAGTGTCTATAGAAAGAGTGTTTCACAACTGCTCAATCAAAAGTAAGCTTTAACTCTGTTAGTTGAATGCACAGAACAGGAAGAAGTTTCACAGAATGCTTCTGTGTAGTATTTATTTGAAGATATTCCTTTTTCCACAATAGGCCCCTTAGCGTTCCGAATGTCCACTTGCAGTTTCTACAGTAAGAGTGTTTCAGAAATTCTCAATCCAAAGTATGGTTCAACTCTGTTAGTTGAATGCACAGAACAGAAAGAAGTTTCACAGAATGCTTCTGTGTAGTTTTTATTTGAAGATATATCTTTTCACCTATACGCCCATTAGCGCTCCGAATGTACACTTGCAGTTTCTACAGAAAGAGTGTTTCACAGCTGCTCAATCACAAGTAAGCTTCAACTCTGTTAGTTGAAAGCGCAGAAGAGAAAGAAGTTTCACAGAATGCTTCTGTGTGGTTTTCATTTGAGGATATTCCTTTTTCCACTATAGGCCCCATAGCGCTCCATATGTACACTTGCAATTTCCACAGAAAGAGGGTTTCAGAACTTCTCAATCAAAAGTAAGCTTCAACTCTGTTAGTTGAATGCACAGAACAGAAAGAAGTTTCACAGAATGCTTCTGTGTAGTTTTGATTTGAAGATATCTTCTTCCACTGTAAGCCCTAAGCGCTCTGAATGTCCACTTGCAGTTTCTAAAGAAAGATGGTTTCGGAACTGCTCAATCAAAAGTAAACTTCAACACTGTTATTGGAATGCATGGAACAGAAACAAGCTACACAGAATGATTCTCTGTAGTTTTTATTTGAGGATACTCCTATTTCCACCATAGGCCCCTTAGCGCTCTGAATTTCCACTTGCAGTTTCTAAAGATAGAGTGTCTCAGAACTGCTCAATCAAAACTAAGGTTGAACTCTGTTAGTTGAATGCACAGAACAGAAAGAAGTTTCACAGAATGTTTCTGTGTACTTTTTATTTGAGGCTATTCATTTTTCCAATATTGGCCCCTTAGCGCTTCGAATGTCCACTTGCAGTTTCTACAATAAGAGTGTTTCAGAACTTCTCAATCAAAAGTAAGCTTCAACTCTGTTAGTTGAATGCAAATAACAGAGAGAAGTTTCACACAATCCTTCTGTGTAGTTTTTATTTGAAGATATACCTTTTTCCACCTTAGGCCCCTTAGTCCTCGGAATGTCCAGTTGCAGTTTCTACAAAAAGAGTGTTTCAGAACTGCTCAATCAAAATAAGCTTCTACTCTGTTACTTGAATACACAGAAGAGAAAGAAGTTTCACAGAATGCTTCTGTGTAGTTTTTATATGAGGATATTTTTTTTCCACTGTAGGCCCCTTAGTGATCAGAATGTCAACTTGCAGTTTCTACAGAAAGAGTGTTTCAGAACTGCTCAATCAAAAGTAAGCTTCAACTCTGTTAGTTGAATGCACGGAACACCAAGAAGTTCCACAGAATGCTTCTGTGTAGTTTTTATTTGTAGATATGCCTTTTTCCACTCTGGGCCCCATAGTGCACCAAATGTCCACTTGCAGTTTCTAAAAAATGAGTGTTTCAGAACTGCTCAAACAAAAGTAACCTTCAAATCTGTTAGTGGAATGCACAGAACAGAAAGAAGGTTCACAGAATGCTTCTGTGTAGTTTTTATTTGAAGATATAACTTTTTTCACTACAGGCACCTTAACACTCCCAATGTCCACTTACAGTTTCTACAATAAGGGTGTTCCAAAACTGCTCAATCAAAGGTAAGGTTCAACTCTGTTAGTTGAATGCACAGGTCAGAAAGAAGTTTCACAGAATGCTTCTGTGTAGTTTTTATTTGAGGATATTCCCTTTTCCACTATTGGCCGCATAGCGCTTTGAATGTCCAGTAACTGTTTCTACAGAAAGAGTGTTTCAGAACTGCTCAATCAAAAGTAGACTTTAACTCTGTTAGTTGAAAGCACAGAAGAGAAAGAAGTTTCACAGAATGCTTCTGTGTAGTTTTTATTTGAAGATATTCCTTTTTCCACTCTAGGCCACTTAGCGCTCCGAATGTCCACTTGTGGTTGCTACAGAAAGAGTGTTTCAGAACTGCTCAATCAAAAGTAAGCTTCAACTCTGTTAGTTGATTGCACAGAACAGAAAGGAGTTTCACAGAATGCTTCTGTGTATTTTTTATTTGAAGATATACCTTATTCCACTATAGGCCCCTTAGCACTCCGAATGTCCACATGTAGTTTCTACAGAAAGAGTGTTTCAGAACTTTTCAATCAAAAGTAAGCTTCAACTCTGTTAGTTGAATGCAAAGAACAGAAAGAGGTTTCACTGAATGCTTCTGTGTAGTTTTTATTTGAAGATATTCCTTTTTCCTCTATAGGCCCCTTAGCGCTCCAAATGTTCAGTTGCAGTTTCTACAAAAAGAGTGTTCCAAAACTGCTCAATCATAAGTAAGGTTCAACTCTGTTAGCTGAATGCACAGAACAGAAAGAAGTTTCACAGAATGCTTCTCTGTAGTTTTTATTGGAGGATATTCCTTTTTCCACTATAGGCCCCTTAGCGCTCCGAATGTCCACTTGCAGTTTCTACACAAAGAGTGTTTCAGAACAGCTCAAACAAAAGTAACCTTCAACTCTGTTAGTGGAATGCACAGAACAGAAAAAAGTTTCACAGAATGCTTCTGTGTAGTTTTTAGTTGAAGATATAACTTTTTCACTACAGGCACCTTAACGCTTGGAAGGTCCACTTACAGTTTCTACAATAAGAGTGTTCCAAAACTGCTCAATCAAAAGTAAGTTTCAAATCTGTTAGTTGAATGCACAGAACAGAAACAACTTTCACAGAATGCTTCTGTGTAGTTTTTATTTGATGATATTCCTTGTTCCACTATGGGCCTCTTAGCTCTCCGAATGTCCACTAGCAGTTTCTACAGAAAGAGGGTTTCAGGACTGCTCAATCAAAAGTAAGCTTCAACTCTGTTAGTGGAATTTACGGAACAGAAAGAAGTTTCATAGAATGCTTCTGTGTAGTTTTTATTTGTAGATATACCTTTTTCCACTATACGCCCCTTAGCACTTCTAATGTCCACCTGCAGTTTCTACAGTAAGAGTTTTTCAGAACTGCTCAATCAAAAGTAAGCATCACCTCTGTTAGTTGAATGCAAGGAACAGAAAGAGGTTTCACTGAATGCTTCTGTGTAGTTTTTATTTGAAGATGTTCCCTTTTCCACTACAGGCCCCATAGTGCGCCGAATGTCCAGTTGCAGTTTCTACAATAAGTGTGTTCCAAAACTGCTCAATCAAAAGTAAGCTTTAACACTGTTATTTGAATGCACAGAACAGAAAGACGTTTCACTGAATGCCTCTGTGTAGTTTTTATTTGAGGATATAACTTTTTCCACAGTAGGCCTGTTAGCGCTCTGAATGTCCACTTACAGTTTCTATAGAAAGAGGGTATCAAAACTGCTCAATCAAAAGTAAGCTTAAACTCTGTTAGTTGAATGCACAGAACAGAAAGAAGTTTCACAGAAGGCTTCTGTGTAGTTTTTATTTGTTGATATTCCTTTTTCCCCTATAGGCCCCTTAGCGCTCCGAATGTCCACCTGCAGTGTCTATAGAAAGAGTGTTTCACAACTGCTCAATCAAAAGTAAGCTTTAACTCTGTTAGTTGAATGCACAGAACAGGAAGAAGTTTCACAGAATGCTTCTGTGTAGTATTTATTTGAAGATATTCCTTTTTCCACAATAGGCCCCTTAGCGTTCCGAATGTCCACTTGCAGTTTCTACAGTAAGAGTGTTTCAGAAATTCTCAATCCAAAGTATGGTTCAACTCTGTTAGTTGAATGCACAGAACAGAAAGAAGTTTCACAGAATGCTTCTGTGTAGTTTTTATTTGAAGATATATCTTTTCACCTATACGCCCATTAGCGCTCCGAATGTACACTTGCAGTTTCTACAGAAAGAGTGTTTCACAGCTGCTCAATCACAAGTAAGCTTCAACTCTGTTAGTTGAAAGCGCAGAAGAGAAAGAAGTTTCACAGAATGCTTCTGTGTGGTTTTCATTTGAGGATATTCCTTTTTCCACTATAGGCCCCATAGCGCTCCATATGTACACTTGCAATTTCCACAGAAAGAGGGTTTCAGAACTTCTCAATCAAAAGTAAGCTTCAACTCTGTTAGTTGAATGCACAGAACAGAAAGAAGTTTCACAGAATGCTTCTGTGTAGTTTGATTTGAAGATATCTTCTTCCACTGTAAGCCCCTAAGCGCTCTGAATGTCCACTTGCAGTTTCTAAAGAAAGATGGTTTCGGAACTGCTCAATCAAAAGTAAACTTCAACACTGTTATTGGAATGCATGGAACAGAAACAAGCTACACAGAATGATTCTCTGTAGTTTTTATTTGAGGATACTCCTATTTCCACCATAGGCCCCTTAGCGCTCTGAATTTCCACTTGCAGTTTCTAAAGATAGAGTGTCTCAGAACTGCTCAATCAAAACTAAGGTTGAACTCTGTTAGTTGAATGCACAGAACAGAAAGAAGTTTCACAGAATGTTTCTGTGTACTTTTTATTTGAGGCTATTCATTTTTCCAATATTGGCCCCTTAGCGCTTCGAATGTCCACTTGCAGTTTCTACAATAAGAGTGTTTCAGAACTTCTCAATCAAAAGTAAGCTTCAACTCTGTTAGTTGAATGCAAATAACAGAGAGAAGTTTCACACAATCCTTCTGTGTAGTTTTTATTTGAAGATATACCTTTTTCCACCTTAGGCCCCTTAGTCCTCGGAATGTCCAGTTGCAGTTTCTACAAAAAGAGTGTTTCAGAACTGCTCAATCAAAATAAGCTTCTACTCTGTTACTTGAATACACAGAAGAGAAAGAAGTTTCACAGAATGCTTCTGTGTAGTTTTTATATGAGGATATTTTTTTTCCACTGTAGGCCCCTTAGTGATCAGAATGTCAACTTGCAGTTTCTACAGAAAGAGTGTTTCAGAACTGCTCAATCAAAAGTAAGCTTCAACTCTGTTAGTTGAATGCACGGAACACCAAGAAGTTCCACAGAATGCTTCTGTGTAGTTTTTATTTGTAGATATGCCTTTTTCCACTCTGGGCCCCATAGTGCACCAAATGTCCACTTGCAGTTTCTAAAAAATGAGTGTTTCAGAACTGCTCAAACAAAAGTAACCTTCAAATCTGTTAGTGGAATGCACAGAACAGAAAGAAGGTTCACAGAATGCTTCTGTGTAGTTTTTATTTGAAGATATAACTTTTTCACTACAGGCACCTTAACGCTCCCAATGTCCACTTACAGTTTCTACAATAAGGGTGTTCCAAAACTGCTCAATCAAAGGTAAGGTTCAACTCTGTTAGTTGAATGCACAGGTCAGAAAGAAGTTTCACAGAATGCTTCTGTGTAGTTTTTATTTGAGGATATTCCCTTTTCCACTATTGGCCGCATAGCGCTTTGAATGTCCAGTAACTGTTTCTACAGAAAGAGTGTTTCAGAACTGCTCAATCAAAAGTAACCTTCAACTCTGTTAGTTGAAAGCACAGAAGAGAAAGAAGTTTCACAGAATGCTTCTGTGTAGTTTTTATTTGAAGATATTCCTTTTTCCACTCTAGGCCACTTAGCGCTCCGAATGTCCACTTGTGGTTGCTACAGAAAGAGTGTTTCAGAACTGCTCAATCAAAAGTAAGCTTCAACTCTGTTAGTTGATTGCACAGAACAGAAAGGAGTTTCACAGAATGCTTCTGTGTATTTTTTATTTGAAGATATACCTTATTCCACTATAGGCCCCTTAGCACTCCGAATGTCCACATGTAGTTTCTACAGAAAGAGTGTTTCAGAACTTTTCAATCAAAAGTAAGCTTCAACTCTGTTAGTTGAATGCAAAGAACAGAAAGAGGTTTCACTGAATGCTTCTGTGTAGTTTTTATTTGAAGATATTCCTTTTTCCTCTATAGGCCCCTTAGCGCTCCAAATGTTCAGTTGCAGTTTCTACAAAAAGAGTGTTCCAAAACTGCTCAATCATAAGTAAGGTTCAACTCTGTTAGCTGAATGCACAGAACAGAAAGAAGTTTCACAGAATGCTTCTCTGTAGTTTTTATTGGAGGATATTCCTTTTTCCACTATAGGCCCCTTAGCGCTCCGAATGTCCACTTGCAGTTTCTACACAAAGAGTGTTTCAGAACAGCTCAAACAAAAGTAACCTTCAACTCTGTTAGTGGAATGCACAGAACAGAAAAAAGTTTCACAGAATGCTTCTGTGTAGTTTTTAGTTGAAGATATAACTTTTTCACTACAGGCACCTTAACGCTCGGAATGTCCACTTACAGTTTCTACAATAAGAGTGTTC
Organism: Nomascus leucogenys; assembly: GCF_006542625.1. Classification (NCBI taxonomy): domain Eukaryota; kingdom Metazoa; phylum Chordata; class Mammalia; order Primates; family Hylobatidae; genus Nomascus; species Nomascus leucogenys. The sequence continues at coordinate 182,935 of NC_044404.1, forward strand.
CAAAACTGCTCAATCAAAAGTAAGTTTCAAATCTGTTAGTTGAATGCACAGAACAGAAACAACTTTCACAGAATGCTTCTGTGTAGTTTTTATTTGATGATATACCTTGTTCCACTATGGGCCTCTTAGCGCTCCAAATGTCCACTTGCAGTGGCTACAGAAAGAGTGTTTCAGAAGTGCTCAATCAAAAGGACACTTCAACTCTGTTGGTTGAATGCACAGAACAGAAAGAAGTTTCACAGAATGCTTCTGTGTAGTTTCTATTTTAGATAATCCTTTTTCCTCTATAGGCCCCTTAGCGCTCTGAATGTCCAGTTGCAGTCTCTACAATAAGAGTGTTCCAAAACTGCTCAATCAAAAGTAAGGTTCAACTCTTTTAGTTGAATGCACAGAACAGAAAGAAGTTTCACAGAATGCAACTGTGTAGTTCCTATTTGAGTATATTCCTTTTTCCACTATAAGCCCCTTAGCGCTCTGAATGTCCACTTGCAGTTGCTACAGAAAGAGTGTTTCAGAACTGCTGAATCAAAAGTAAGGTTCAACTCTCTCAGTTGAATGCACAGAACATAAAGTAGTTTCACAGAGTGCTTCTGTGTAGTTTTTATTTGAAGGTATTCCTTTTCCACTACAGGCCCCTTAGCACTCCGAATGTCCACTTGAAGTTTCTACGGAAAGAGTGTTTCAGAACTGCTCAATCAAAAGTAAGCCTCAACTCTTTTATTTGAATGCACAGAACAGAAAGAAGTTTCACAGAATGCTTCTGTGTAGTTTTTATTTGAAGATATTCCTTTTTCCCCTGTAGGCCCCTTAGTGCTCTGTATGTCCACTTGCAGCTTCTACAAAAAGAGTGTTTCAGAACTGCTCGGTCAAAATAATGTTCAACTCTGTTTGTGGAATACACAGAACAGAGAGAAGTTTCACAGAATGCTTCTGTGGAATTTTAATTTGAGGATATTCCTTTTCCACTGTAGGCCCCTTAGCACTCCGAATGTCCACTTGCAGTTTCTACCGAGTGTTTCAGACCTGCTCAATCAAAAGTAAGCTTCAACCCTGTTAGTTGAATGCCCAGAACAGACAGAAGTTTCACAGAATGCTTCTGTGTAATTTTTATTTGAAGATATTCCTTTTTCCACTATAGTCCCCTTAGCGCTTGGAATGTCCACTTGTAGTTTCTACAGAAAGGGTGTTTCAGAACTGCTCTATCAAATGTATGTTTCAACTCTGTTAGTTGGATGCACCTAACGAAAGATATTTCACTGAATCCTTCTGTGTAGTTTTTACTTGAAGATATTTCATTTTCCACTATAGGCCCCTTAGCGCTCTGAATGTCCACTTGCAGTATCTTCAGAAAGTGTGTTTCAGAACTGTTCAATCAAAAGTAAGCTTCAACTCTGTTAGTTGAATGCAAAGAACAGGAAGAGGCTTCACCTAATGCTTCTGTGTAGTTTTTATTTGAAGATATTCCTTTTTTCTCTATAGGCCCCTTAGGGCTCCGAATGTTCAGTTGCAGTTTCTACAATAAGAGTGTTCCAAAATTGCTCAATCATAAGTAAGGTTCATCTCTGTTACTTGAATGCACAGAACAGAAAGAAGTTTCACAGAATGCTTCTCTGTAGTTTTTATTTGAGGACATTCCTTTTTCCACTATAGGCCCCTTAGCGCTCTGAATGTCCACCTGCAACTTCTACAGAAAGAGTGTTTCAGAAATGCTGAATCAAAAGTAAGCTTCAACTCTGTTAGTGGAATGCACAGAACGGAAAGAAGTTTCACAGAATGCTTCTCTGTAGTTTTTATTTGACGATAGTCCTTTTTCCACTATAGGCCTCTTAGCACTCTGAATATCCACTTGCACTTGCTACAGAAAGAGTGTTTCAGAACTGCTCAACCAAAAGTAAGCTTCAACTCTGTTAGTTGAAGGCACAGAAGAGAAAGAAATTTCACAGAATGCTTCTGTGTCGTTTTTATTTGAAGATATACCTTTTTCCACTACACGCCCCTTAGCACTCAGAATGTCCACTTGTGGTTTCTACAGAGTGTTTCAGAACTGCTCAATCAAAAGTAATCTTAAACTCTGTTAGTAGAATGCACAGAACAGAAAGAACATTCACAGAAGGCTTCTTTGTAGTTTTTATTTGTGTCTATTCCTTTTTCGACTAAAGGCCCCTTAGAGCTCCGTATGTCCACTTTCATACGGAGAGAGTGTTTTATACAGAGAGAGTGTTTCAGAACTGCTCAATCAAAAGTCAGCTTCAACTCTGTTAGCTGAATGCATAGAACAGAAAGGAGTTTCACAGAATGCTTCTGTGTAGTTTTTATTTGAAGATATATCATTTTCCACTACAGGCCCCTTAGCACTCAGAATGTCCACCTGCAGTTTCTACAGAAAGAGTGTTTCAGAACTGCTCAATCAAAGGTAAGCTTAAACACTGTTAGTTGAATGCAAAGAACAGAAAGAACTTTCACAGAAGGCTTCTGTGTAGTTTTTATTTGAGGCTATTCGTTTTACCACTATTGGCCAATTAGCCCTCTGAATGTCCACTTGCAGTTTTTACAGAATGAGTGTTTCAGAACAGCTCAATCAAAAGTAAGCTTCAACTCTGTTAGTTGAATGCACAGAACATAAAGAAGTTTCACAGAATGCTTCTGTGTAATTTTTATTTCACGATATTCCTTTTCCACTATAGACCCTTTGCCCTCCAAATGTCCACCTTCAGTTTCTACAGAAAGATGGTTTCAGAACTGCACAATCAAAAGTAACCTTCAACTCTGTTAGGGAATGCACAGAACAGAAAGAAGTTTCACAGAATGCTTCTGTGTAGTTTTTATTTGAAGATATTCCTTTTTTTACTGTAGGCCGCTTAGCGCTCGGAATGTCCACTTGCAGTTGCTACAGAAAGAGTGTTTCACAGCTGCTGAATCAAAAGTAAGCTTCAAATGTGTTAGTTGAATGCACAGAATAGAAAGGAGTTTCACAGAATGCTTCTGTGTAATTTTTATTTGAAGATATTCCTTTTTCCACTATCGGCCCGTTAGCGCTCGGAATGTCCAGTGGCAGTTCCTATAATAAGAGTTTTCCAAAACTGCTCAATATAAAGTAAGGTACAACTCTGTTAGTTGAATGCGCAGAACAGAAAGAAGTTTCACAGAATGCTTCTGGGTAGTTTTTATTTGAGGATATTCCTCTTTCGACTATAGGCCCCATAGTGCTCTGAATGTCCACTTGCATTTTCTACAAAAAGGGTGTTTCCGAACTGCTCAATCAAAAGTAAGCTTCTACTCTGTTAGTGGAATGCACAGAACAGAAAGGAGTTTCACACAATGCTTCTGTGTAGTTTTTATTTGAAGATATTCCTTTTTCCAATATAGGCCCCTTAGCACTTGGAATGTCCACTTGCAGTTTCTAAAATAAGAATGTTTCAGAACTGCTCAATCAAAAGTAAGCTTCAACTCTGTTACTCGAAAGCACTGAAAAGAATGAAGTTTCACAGAATGCTTCTGTGTGGTTTTTACTTGAAGATATTACTTTTTCCCCTACAGCCTCTAAGCGCTCCGAATGTCCACTTGCAATTTCTACAATAAGAGTGTTTCAGAACTGCTCAATCAACAGTAGGCTTCAACTCCGTTAGTGGAATGCACAGAACAGAAAGAAGTTTCACAGAGTGCTTCTGTGTAGTTTTTATTTGAAATTATTCCTTTTTCCACTATAGGCCTCTTAGCACTCCAAATGTCCACTTGCAGTTCCTACAAAACGAGTGTTTCAGAACTGCTCAATCAAAGGTAAGCTTCAACTCTGATAGTCAAATGCACGGAATGGAAAGAAGTTTCACAGAATGCTTCTGTGTAGTTTTTATTTCAGGATATCCCTTTTTCCACAATAGGCCCCTTAGCGCTCTGAATGTCCACTTGCAGTTTCTACAGAAAGAGTGTTTCAGAACTGCGCAATCAAAAGTAAGCTTCAAATTTTTCAGTTGAATGCAAAGAACAGAAGGAAGTTTCACAGAATGCTTCTGTGTAGTTTTTATGTGAAGATATTCCTTTTTTCACTACAGGCACCTTAACGCTCGGAATATCCAATTACAGTTTCTACAGTAAGAGTGTTCCAAAACTTCTCAATCAACAGTAAGGTTCAAATTTGTTAGTTGATTGAACAGAACAGAAAGAAGTTTCACAGAATGCTACTGTGTAGTTTGTATTTGAGGATAGGCCTTTTTCCAGTATATTCCCTTTAGCGCTCCTAATATCCACTTGCAGTTTCTACAGAAAGTGTGTTTCAGAACTTCTCAATCAAAAGTAAGCTTCAACTCTGTTAGTGGAAGGCACAGAACAGAAAGAAGTTCCACAGAATGCTTCTGTGTAGTTTTTATTTAAAGATATTCCTTTTTCCACTACAGGCCTCTTAGCGCTCCGAATGTCCAAATGCAGTTTCTACAGAAAGTGTGTTTCAGAACTGCTCAATCAAAAGTAAGCTTCAACTCTGTTAGTTGAATGCACAGAACAGAAAGTAGTTTCACAGAATGCTTCTTTGTAGTTCTTATTTGAAGATATACCTTTTTCCACTATAGGCCCGTTTGCACTCTGAATGTCCACCTGCAGTTTCTACAGAAATAATGTTTCAGAACTGCTCAACCAAAAGTAAGCTTCAACTCTGTTAGTGGAATGCACAGAACAGAAAAAAGTTTCAGAGAATGATTCTGTGTAGTTTTTATTTGAAGATATTCCGTTTTCCACTATAGGCCCCTTAGAGCTCCGAATGTCCACATTCAGTTTCTACACATACAGTGTATCAGAACTGCTCAATCAAAAGGAAGGTTCCACTCTGTTAGTCGAATGCACAGAAGAGAAAGAAGTTTCACAGAATGCTTCTGTGTATTTTTTATTTGAGGGTACCCCTTTTTACAGTATAGGCCCCTTTGCTCTCTGAATGTCCACTTGCAGTTTCTACAGAAAGAGTGTTTCAGAGCTCCTCAATCAAAAGTAAGTTTCAACTCTGTTAGTTGAATGCACAGAATGGAAAGAAGTTTCACAGAATGCTTGTCTGTAGTTTTTATTTGAAGATATTCCTTTTTTCACTACAGGCACCTTAACGCTCAGAATGTCCTCTTACAGTTTCTACATTAAGAGTGTTCCAAAACTGCTCAATCAAAAGTAAGGTTCAACTCTGTTAGTTGATTGCACAGAACAGAAAGAAGTTTCACAGAATCCTTCTGTGTAGTTTTTATTTGAGGATATTCCTTTTTCCACTACAGACCCCTTAGGGCTCCGAATGTCCACTTGCAGTATCCACAGAAAGAGTGTTTCAGAACTTCTCAATCAAAAGTAAGCTTCAACTCTGTCAGTTGAATGCACAGAACAGAAAGAGGTTTCACTGAATGCTTCTGTGTAGTTTTTATTTGAAGGTATTCCTTTTTCCACTGTAGGCCCATTAGCGCTCTGAATTTCCAGTTGCAGTTTCTACAATGAGAGTGTTCCAAAATGGCTCAATCAAAAGTAATGTTCATCTCTGTTAGTTCAATGCACAGAATGGAGAGAAGTTTCACGGAATGCTTCCGTGTAGTTTTTGTTTGAAGATATTCCTTTTTCCAATAGAGGCCCCTTAGCACTCCCAATGTCCACTTGCCATTTCTACAATAAGAGTGTTTCAGAACTGCTCCATCAAAAGTAAGCTTCAACTCTGTTTGTTGAATGCACAGAAAAGAAAGAAGTTTCACAGAATGCTTCTGTGTAGTTTTTATTTGAAGTTATTCCCTATTCCACTATAGGCCCCTTAGCGCTCCGAATGTCCACCTGCAGTTTCTACAGAAAGAGAGTTTCAGAACTTCTCAATCGAGAGTAAGGTTCAACTCTGCTAGTTGAATGCACAGATCAGAAACAAGTCTCGCAGAATGCTTCTCTGTAGTTTTTATTTGAAGATATTAATTTTTCCACCATAGGTCCTTTTGCTCTCCAAATATCCTCTTGCAGTTTCTACAGAAAGAGATTTTCAGAACTTCTAAATCAAAAGTAAGGTTCAACTCTGTTAGTTGAATGCACAGAACAGAAACAAGTTTTGCATAATGCTTCTGTGTAGTTTTCATATGAAGATATTCCTCTTTCCACTGTAGGCCCCTTAGAACTCCGAATGTCCGCTTGCAATTTCTACAGAAAGAGAGTTTCAGAACCTCTCAATCAAAAGAAAGAATCAACTCTGTTAGTTGAATGCACAGATCAGAAAGAAGTTTTGCAGAATGCTTCAGTGTAGTTTTTATTTCTAGATATTCCTTTTTCCACTATAGGCCCCTTTGCAGTCCTAATGGCCATTTGCAGTTTCTACAGAGAGAGTGTTTCAGAACTGCTCAATCAAAAGTAAGTTTCAACTCTGCTAGTTGAATGCACTGATCAGAAAGAAGTTTCGCAGAATCCCTCTGTGTAGTTTTTAATTGAAGTTATTCCCTATTCCACTATAGGCCCCTTAGTACTCCAAATGTCCACCTGCAGTTTCTACAGAAAGAGAGTTTCAGAACTTCTCAATCTAAAGTAAGGTTCAACTCTGTTAGTTGAATGCACAGATCAGAAAGATGTTTCACAGAATGCTTCTGTGTAGTTTTTATTTGAAGATATTCCTTTTTCCACTATAGACCCCATAGTGCTCCGAATGTCCAATTGCATTTTCTACAGAAAGGGAGTTTCAGAACTGCCCAATCAAAGGTAAGGTTCAAATCTGCTAGTGGAATGCACAGATCAGAAAGAAGTTTCGTAGAATGCTTCTGTGTAGTTTTTATATGAATATATTCCTTTTTCCAGTATAGGTCCATTAGCCCTCCGAATGTCCACTTGCAGTTTCTACAGAAAGAGTGTTTCAAAACTCCTCCATCAAAAGTAAGATTCAACTCTGCTAGTTGAATGCACAGATCTGTAAGAAATTTCACCAAATGGTTCTGTGCAGTTTTTATTTGAAGATATTCCTTTTTCCACTGTAGTCCCTTTAGCGCTCTGAATGTCCACCTGCAGTTTCTACAGAAAGTGTGTTTCAGAACTCCTGAAAAGTAAGTTTCAACTTGGCAATTTGAATGCACAGATCAGAAAGAAGTTTCGCAGAATGCTACTGTGCAGATTTGTTTGAAGATATTATTTTTTCCTCTATAGGCCCCTTAGCGATCTGAATGCCCAATTGCAGTTTCTACAGAAAGTGTGTTTCAGAACTCCTCAAACAAAAGTAAGGTTCAACTCTGCTAGTTGAATGCACACATCAGAAAGCAGTTTCACAGAATGCTTCTGTTTAGTTTTTATTTGAAGATATTCCTTTTTCCACTATAGGACCCGTAGCGCTGCGAATTTCAACTTGCAGTTCCTACAGAAAGAGTGTTTCAGAACTCCTCAATCAAAAGTAAGGATCAACTCGGCTAATTGAATGCAGAGATCTGAAAGCAGTTTCGCAGAATGCTTCTGTGTAATTTTCATTTGAAGATACGCCTTCTTCCACTGTTGGCCCCTTAGCGCTCCGAATGTCCGCTTACAGTTCCTACAGAAAGAGTGTTTCAAAACTCCTCACTGAAAAGTACGGTTCAACTCTCCTAGTTGAATGCACTTATCAGAAAGATGTTTCACAGAATGCTTCTGTGTAGTTTTTATTTGAAGATATTCCTTTTTACACTATAGGCCCCTTACCACTCCGAGTTTCCACTTGCAGTTTCTTCAGAAAGTGTGTTGCAGAACTCCTCAATCAAAAGTAAGGTTCAACTCTGCTAGTTGAATGTACGGATCAGAAAGAAGATAGACAGAATGCTTCTGTGTAGTTTTAATTTGAAGATATTCCTTTTTCCACTATAAGCCCTTTATCGCTGTGAATGTCCACTTGCAGTTTCTACAGGAAGAGTGTCTCAGAACTCCTCAACCAAAAGTAAAGTTCAACTCGGCTAGTTGCATGCACTGATCAGAAAGAAATTTCACAGAATTCTTCTGTGTAGTTTTTATTTAAAGATAGTCCTTTTTCCACTACAGGCCTCTTAGCGCTCCGAATGTCGGCTTCCAGTTCCTACAGAAAGAGTCTTTCAGAACTGCTCAATCAAAAGTAAGGTTCAACTGTGCTAGTTGAATGCACAGATCAGAAACAAGTTTCACAGAATGCTTCTGTGTAGTTTTTAGTTGAAGATTTTCCTTTTTCCACTATAGGCCCCTTAGCACCCCGAATGTCCTCTTGCAGTTTCTACAGAAAGAGTGTTTCACAACTGCTCAATCAAAAGTAAGTTTCAACTCTGCTACTTGAATGCAGAGATCAGAAAGAATTTTCGCAGAATGCTTCTGTGTAGTTTTTGTTTGAAGATATTCCTTTTTCCACTCTATGCCCCTTAGTGCTCCAAAGGTCCTCTTGCAGTTTCTACAGATAGAGTGTTTCAAAACTCCTCAATGAAAAGTAAGGTTCAACTCTGTCAGTTGAATGCACAGATCAGAAAGAAGTCTCGCAGAATGCTTCTGTGGAGTTTTTATTTGAAGATATTTCTTTATCCACTATAGGCCTCTTAGCCCTCCGAATGTCCGCTTGCAGTTTCTACAGAAAGTGAGTTTCAGAACTTCTCAATCAAAAGAAAGGTTCAAGTCTGTTAGTTGAACGCACAGATCAGAAGGAAGTTTTGCAGAAATCTTCTGTGCAGTTTTTATTTGAAGAGATTCCTTTTTCCTCTATAGACCCCTTAGTGCTCTGAATGTCCGCTTGCAGTTTCTACAGAAAGAGTGTTTCAAAACTCCTCAATCAAAAATAAGGTTCAACTCTGCTATTTGAATACACAGATCTAAACGAAGTTTCACAGAATGATTCTGTGTAGTCTTTATTTGAAGATATTCCTTTCTCCACTGCAGGCGCTTTAGCGCTCCGAATGTCCACTTGCAGTTTTTTCATAATGTGTGTTTCAGAACTCCTCAATCAAATGTAAGTTTCAAGACGGCTAGTTGATTGCACAGATCAGAAAGAAGTTTCGCAGAATGCTACTGTGTACTTTTTATTTGAAGATATTCCATTTTCCCACTATGGACCCCTTAGCACTCCGAATGTCCACTTGCAGGTTCTACAGAAAGTGTGTTTCAGAACTCCTCAATCAAAAGTAAGGTTCAAATCTGCTACTTGAATGCACGGATTGGAAAGAAGTTTCGCAGAATGCTTCAATGTAGTTTTTATTTGAAGATATTCCTTTTTCCACAATAGGCCCATAAGCGCTCTGAATTTCTGCTTGCAGTTTCTACAGAATGAGTGTTTCAGAACTCCTCAATCAATTGTAAATTTCACCTCTGCAGGTTAAATGCACAGATCAGAAAGTAGTTTCACAGAATGCTTCTGTGTAGTTTTCGTTTCAAGATATGCCTTTTCCACTATTGGCCCCTTAGCGCTCCGAATGTTGGCTTGCAGTTCCTACGGAAAGAGTGTTTCAAAACTCCTCAATCAAAAGTAAGGTTCAACTCTGCTAGTTGAATGCACAGATCAAAAAGAAGTCTCACAGAATACTTCTGTGAAGTTTTTATTTGAAGATATTCCTTTTTCCACTATAGGCCCCTTAGCGCACAGAATGTCCATTTGCAGTTTCCTCAGAAAGAGTGTTTCAGAACTGCTCAATCAAAAGTAAGGTTCAACTCTGCTAGTTGAATGCACAGATCAGAAAGAAGTTTCGCAGAATGATTCTGTGTAGTTTTATTTGAAGATATTCCTTTTTCCACTATAGGCTACTTAGCACTCTGAATGTCCGCTTGCAGTTTCTACAGAAAGAGTGTTTCAGAACTGCTGAATCAAAAGTAAGGTTCAACTCTGGTAGTTGAATCCACAGATCTGAATGAAGTTTCGCAGAGTGCTTCTGTGTAGTTTTTATTTGAAGATAATCCTTTTTCCACTATAGGTCCCTTAGCACTCTTAATGTCCACTTGCAGTTTCTACAGAAAGAGTGTTTCAAAACTCCCCAATCAAAAGTAATGTTCAACTCTGCTAGTTGAATGCACAGATCAGAAGGAAGTCTCTCAGAATGCTTCTCTGCAGTTTTTATTTGAAGATATTCCTTTTTCCACTATAGGTCCCTTAGCCCTCCGAATGTCCGCTTGCAGTTTCTACAGAAAGAGAGTTTCAGAGCTTCCCAATCAAAAGTAAGGTTCAACTCTGTTAGTTCAGTGCACATATCTGAAAGAAGTTTCGCATAATGCTTCTGTGTAGTTTACATTTGAAGATATTCCTTTTTCCACTGTAGTCCCCTTAGCCCTCGGAATGTCCGCTTGCAGATTCTACAGAAAGAGAGTTTCAGAACTTCTCAATCATAAGTAAGTTTCAACTCTGTTATTTGAATGCACAGATCAGAAAGAATTTTCACAGAATTCTTCTGTGTAATTTTTATTTGAAGATATTCCTTTTTCCACTATAGTCCTCTTATCGCTCCAAATGTCCACTTGCATTTTCTACAGAAAGAGAGTTTCAGAACTTCTCAATCAAAAGTAAGGTTCAACTCTGTTAGTTGAATGCACAGATCAGAAAGAATTTCTGAAGAACACTTCTGTGTAGTTTTTATTTGAAGGTATTCCTTTTTCCACTATAGACCGCTTAGCGCTCCGATAGTCCTCTTCCAGTTTCTACAGAAAGAGTGTTTCAAAACTCCTCAATCAAAAGTAAGTTTCAACTCTGCTAGTTGAATGCACAGATCAGAAAGTCGTCTCTCAGAATGCTTCTGTGTTGTTTTTATTTGAAGATATTCCTTGTCCAACTATAGGGCCCTCAGCGGTCCGAATATCCTCTTTCAGTTTCAACAGAAAGAGAGTTTCAGAATTTCTCAATCAAAAGGAAGTTTCAACTCTTCTAGTTGAATGCAGAGATCAGAAAGAAGTTTCGCAGAATGCTTCTGTGCAGTTTTAATTTGAAGATATTCTTTTTTCCTCTATAGGACACTTAGCGCTCCGAATGTCCGCTTCTAGTTTCTACAGAAAGAGTCTTTCAGAACTGCTCATTCAAAAGTAGTTTTCAATTATGCTAGTTGAATGCACAGATCAGAAAGAAGTCTCGCAGAATGCTTCTGTGGAGTTTTTATTTGAAGATATTACTTTTTCCACTATAGGCCCCTTAGCGCTCCGAATGCCCGCTTGCAGTTTCTACAGAAAGAGAGTTTCAGAACTTCTCCATTAAAAGTAAGGTTCAACTCTGTTAGTTGGGAGCACAGATCAGAAAGAAGTTTCGCTTAATGCTTCTCTGTAGTTTTAATTTGAATATATTCCTTTTTCCACTGTAGGTCCTTCGCGCTCCGAATGTCCTCTTGCAGTTCTACAGAAAGAGAGTTTCAGAACTTCTCAATCAAAAGTAAGGTTCAACTCTGTAAGTTGAATGCACAGATCACAAAGAAGTTTCGCATAATGCTTCTGGGTAGTTATCATTTGAACATACTCCTTTTTCCCCTGTAGGCCCCTTAGCCCTCTGAATGTCCTCTCGCACTTTCTACAGAAAGAGTGTTTCAAAACTCCTCAATCAAAAGTACGGTAAAACTCTGCTCGTTGAATGCACAGATATGAAAGAAGTTTCACAGAATGCTTCTGTGTAGTTTTTATTTGAAGATATTCCTCTTTCCACTATAGGCCCCTTAGCGCTCCGAAATTCTGCTTGCAGTCTCTACAGAAAGAGTGTTTCAGAACTGCTCAATCAATAGTAGAGTTCAACTCTGCTAGTTGAATGCACAGATCGGAAAGTATTCTCACAGAATGCTTCTGTGTAGTTTTTATTTAAAGATTTTCCTTTTTTCATTATAGGCCCTTTAGCGCTCCGAATGTCTGCTTGCAGTTCCTACAGAAAGAGTGTTTCAAAATTCCTCAATCAAAATTAAGGTTCAACTCTGCTAGTTGAATGCACAGATCAGAAAGAAGTTTCAAAGAATGCTTCTGAGTAGTTTTCATTTGAAGATATTCCTTTTTCCACTATTGGCCCCTTAGCGCTCCGAATGTCCACCTGTAGTTTCTACAGAAAGAAAGTTTCAGAACTTCTCAATCAAAAGTAATGTGCAACTCTGCTAGTTGAGTGCACAGATCAGAAAAAAGTTTCACAGAATTATTCTGTGTAGTTTTCATTGATGATATTACTTTTTCCACTATAGGCCCCTCAGCGCTCCGAATGTCCTCTTGCAATTTCTACAGAAAGCGTGTTTCAAAACTCCTCAGTCAAAAGTAAAGTTCAAGTCTGCTAGTTGAATGCGCAGATCAGAAAGAACTTTCGCAGAATGCTTCTGTGTCGTTTTTATTTGAACATATTCCTTTTTACACTGTAGACCCCGTAGCGCTCTGAATGTCCGCTTGCAGTTTCTACAGAAAGAGTGTTTCAGAACTCCTCAATCAAATGTAAAGATCAACTCTGCTATTTGAATGCACAGATCAGAAAGAAGTTTCAGAGAATGCTTCTGTGTAGTTTATATTTGAAGCTATTACTTTTTCCACTATAGTCCCTATAGCGCTCTGAATGTTCGCTTACAGTTTCTACAGAAAGACTGTTTCAGATCTGCTCAATCAAAGGTAAGGTTCAACTCTGCTAGTTGAAGGCACAGATTAGAAAGAAGTTTCAGAGAATGCTTCTGTGTAGTTTTTATTGAAGATAATAATTTTTTAACTATAGGCCCCTTAGCACTCCGAATGTCCACTTGCAGTTTCTACAGAAAGAGTGTTTCAGAACTGCTCAATGAAAATTAAGGCTCAACACTGCTAGTTGAATGCACAGATCAGAAGAAAGTTTCGCAGAATGCTTCTGTGTAGTTTTTATTTGTAGATATTCCTTCTTCCACTATAGGCCCCTTATCGCTTCGAATGTCCGCTAGCAGTTTCTACACAAAGGGAGTTTCAGAAATTCTCAATCAAAAGTAAGGTTCAACTCCGCTAGTTGAATGCAGAGATCAGAAAGCAGTATCGCAGAATGCTTCTGTGTAGTTTTTATTTGAAGATATTCTTTTTTCCATATGGGCCCCTGAGCGCTCCGAAAGTACGCTTGCAGTTTCTACAGAAAGACTGTTTCAGAACTGCCCTATGAAAAGTAAGGTTCAACTCTGCTAGTTGAATCACAGATCAGAAAGAAGTTTTGCAGAATGCTGATGTGTAGATTTATTTGAAGATATTACTTTTTCCACCATAGGCAGCTTGGCGCTCTGAATGTCTGCTTGCAGTTTGTACAGAAAGAGACTTTCAAAACTCCTCAATCAAAAGTAAAGTTTAACTCTGCTTGTTGAATGCACAGATCAGAAAGAAGTTTCACAGAATGCTCCTGTGTAGTTTTTATTTGAAGGTATTCTTTTTTCCACTATAGGTCTATTAGCGCTCCAAATGTCCACATGCAGTTTTTACAGAAAGAGTGTTTCAGAACTCCTCAATCAAAAGTACGGTTCAACTCTGCTAGTAGAATGCACAGATCTGAAAGAAGTTTCGCCGAATAATTCTGTGTAGTGTTTATTTGAAGATATTCCTTTTTCCACTATAGGCCCCATAGCGATCCGAATGTCCTCTTGCAGTTTCTACAGAAAGAGTGTTTCAAAACTCCTCAATCAAAAGTAGGATTCAACCCTGCTAGTGGAATGCACAGATCAGAAAGAAGTCTCGCTGAATGCTTCTGAGTAGTTTTTATTTGAAGATATTTCTTTTTCCACTATAGGGCCCTAAGCGATCCGAATGTCCGCTTGCAGTTTCTACAGAAGGAGAGTTTCAGAACTTCACAATCAAAAGGATGTTTCAACTCTGTTAGTTGAATGCGCAGATCAGAAAGGACTTTCGCAGAATGTTTCTGTGTAGATTTCTTCGAAGATATTCCTTTTTCCACTGTAGGCCCCATAGCGCTCCGAATGTCTGCTTGCAGTTTTTACAGAAAGAGTGTTTCAGAACTGCTCAATCAAAAGTGAGGTAAAACTCTGTTATTGAATGCACAGAACAGAAAGAAGTTTCACTGAATGCTTCTGTGTAGTTTTTATTTGAAGATACTCCTTTTTCCACTGTATTCCCCTTAGTGCTCTGAATGTCTGCTTGCAGTTTCTACAGAAAGAGGGTTTCAAAACTCCTTATTCAAAAGTAAGATTCAACTCTGCGAGTTGAATGCAGAGATCAGAAAGAAGTCTCACAGAATGCTTCTGTGTAGTTTTTATTTGAAGATATATCTTTTTCCACTATAGGACCCTAAGCGCTCCGAATGTTTGCTTGCAGTTACTGCAGAAAGAGTGTTTCAGAACTGCTAAATCAAAAGTAAGGTTCAACTCTGTTTTTTGAATGCACAGATCAGAAAGAGGTTTCGCAGAATGCTTCTGTGTAGTTTTTATTTAAAGATATTCCTTTTTCTACTATAGGCCCGTTAGCGCTCTGAATGTCTGCTTGCAGTTTCTCCAGAAAATGTGTTTCAGAACGGCTCAATCAAAAGTTAGGTTCAACTCTGCTGGTTGAATGCACAGATCAGCAAGAAGTTTCACAGAATGCTTCTGTGTAGTTTGTTTTTAAGATATTCCTTTTTCCACTATAGGCTCCTTAGCATTCCCAATATCCGCTTGCAGGTTCTACAGACAGAGTGTTTCAGAACTGCTCAATCAAAAGTAAGCTTCAACTCTGTTAGTTGAATGCACGATCAGAAAAAAGTTTCGCAGAATGCTTCTGAGTAGTTTTTATTGGAAGATATTCCTTTTTCCACTGTAGGCCCCATATCGCTGCGAATGTCCGCTTGCACTTTCTACAGAAAGAGTGTTTCAGAACTGCTCAATCAAAAGTAAAATTCAACTCTGCTACTTGAATGCACAGATCGGAAATAAGTTTCGCAGATTGCTTCTGTGTAGTTTTTATTTGAAGATAGTCCTTTTTCCACTCTAGGCCCGTTAGCGCTCTGAATGTCCGCTTGCAGTTTCTACAGAAAGAGTGGTTCAGAACTGCTCAATCAAAAGAAAGGTTCAACACTGCTAGTTGAATGCACAGATCAGAAAGAAGTTTCGCAGAATGCTTCTGTGTAGTTTTTATTCGAAGTTATACCATTTTCCACTATAGGCCTCTTAGCGCTCCGAATATAAGCCTGCAGTTTCTACAGAAAGAGAGTTTCAGAACTTCTCAATCTAAAGTAAGGTTCAACTGTGTTAGTTGAATGCACTGATCAGTATGAAGTCTCGCAGAATGCTTGTGTGTAGTTTTTATTTGAAGATATTCATTTTTACACTATAGGTCCCTTAGCACTCCGAATGTCCGCTTGCAGTTTCTACAGAAAGAGTGTTTCAAATTTCCTCAACCTAAAGTAAGGTTCAACTCTGCTAGTTGAATGCCCAGATCAGAAAGAAGTCTCGCAGAATGCTTCTCTGTAGTTTTTATTGGAAAATATTCCTTTTTCCACTATAGGCCCCTTAGCGCTCCGAATATCCGCATGCAGTTTCTACAGATAGAGAGTTTCAGAACTTCTCAATCATAAGGAAGCTTCAACTCTGCTAGTTGAATGCACACATCAGTAAGAAGTTTCACAGAAGGATTCTGTGTAGTTTTTATTTGAAGATATTCTGTTTTCCACCATAGGCCCATTAACACTCCGAATGTCCGCTTGCAGTTTCTACAGAAAGGGTGTTTCAAAACTCCTCAATCAAAAGTAAGGTTCAACGCTGCTAGTTGAATGCACAGCTCAGAAAGAAATTATGCAGAATGCTTCTGAGTAGTTTTTAGTGGAAGATATTCCTTTTTCCACTGTAGGCCCCATTGCGCTGCGAATGTCCGCTTATAGTTTCCACAGAAAGATTGTTTCAGAACTGCTCAATCAAAAGTAAGTTTCAACTCTGCTAGTTGAAAGCACAGATCGGAAATAAGTTTCACAGAATGCTTCTGTGTAGTTTTTATTTGAAGATACTCCTTTTTCCACTGTAGGCCCGTTAGCGCTCCGAATGTCTGCTTGCAGTTTCTACAGTAAGAGTGTTTCAGAACTCCTCAATCAAAAGGAAGGTTCAACTCGGCTAGTTGAATGCACAGATCAGAAAGAAGTTTCGCAGAATGCATCTGTGTAATTTTTATTTGAAGATATTACTTTTTCTTCTATAGGCCCATTAGAGCTCCGAATGTCGACTTGCAGTTTCTACAGAAATATTGTTTCAAAACTCCTCAATCAAAACTAAGGTTCAACTCTTGTAGTTAAATGCACAGATCAGAAAGAAGTCTCGCAGAATGCTTCTGTGTAGTTTTTATTTGAAAATATTCCTTTTTCCCATAGAGGCCCCGTAACGCTCCGATTGTCCGCTTGTAGTATGTACAGAAAGTGTGTTTCAAAACTGCTCAATCAAAAGTAAATCTCAACTCTGCTAGTTGAATGCACAGATCAGAAAGAAGTTTCACAGAATGCTCCTGTGTAGTTTTTATTTGAAGATATTCCTTTTTCCACTATAGGCCCATTTGTGCTACGACTGTCCACTTGCAGTTTCTACAGAAGGAGTGTTTAGGAACTCCTCTATCAAAAGTAGTGTTGAACTCTGATAGTTGAATGCACTGATCAGAAAGAAGTTTCACAGAATGCTTCTGTGTAGTTTTTATTTGAAGTTATTCCTTTTTCCACTATAGGCCCATTTGTGCTACGACTCTCCACTTGCAGTTTCTACAGAAGGAGTGTTTCCGAACTCCTCTATCAAAAGTAGTGTTGAACTCTGAGAGTTGAATGCACTGATCAGAAAGAAGTTTCACAGAATGCTTCTGTGTAGTTTTTATTTGAAGATATTACTTTTTCCTCTATAGGCCCCTTAGCGCTCCGAATGTCCGCTTCCAGTTTCACAGAAATATTGTTTCAAAACTCCTCAATCAAACTAAGGTTCAACTCTGCTAGTTGAATGCATAGTTCAGAAAGAAGTCTCGCAGAATGCTTCTGTGTAGTTTTTATTTGAATATATTGCTTTTTCCACTATGGTCCCCTTAGCGCTCCGAATGTCCCCCTGCAGTTTCTACATAAAGAGTGTTTCAGAACTGCTCAATCAGAAGTAAGATTCAACTTTGCTAGTTGAATGCACAGATCAGAAAGATGTTTCACAGAATGCTTCTGTGTAGGTTTTATTTGAAGGTATTCCTTTTTCCACAATTGGCCCGTTAGCGCTCCGAATGTCCACTTGCAGTTTCTACAGAAAGAGTGTTTCAGAACTGCTCAATCATAAGTAAAGTTCAACTCTGCTAGTTGAATGCAGAGATCAGAAAGTGGTTTCGCACAATGCTTCTGTGTAGTTTTTATTTGAAGATATTCCTTTTTCCACTACAGGCCCCTTAGAGCTCTGAATGTTCGCTTGCAGTTTCTATAGAAAGAGAGTTTCACAACTTCTCAATCAAAAGTAAGGTTCAACTCTGTTAGTTGAATGCACAGATCAGAAATCAGTTTCGCAGAATGCTTCCGTGTAGTTTTTATTTGAAGATATTCCTTTTTCCACTGTAGGCCTCTTAGTGCTCCTAATGTGCACTTGCAGTTACTACAGCAAGAATGTTTCAGAAATCCTCAATCAAAACTAAGGTTTAACTCTGCTAGTTGAATGCACATATCAGAAAGAAGTTTCAAAGAATGCTTCTGTGTAGTTTTTTTTAAAGATATTTCTTTTTCCACTATAGGCGCCTAAGCGTTATCAATGTCCCCTTCCACTTTCTACAGAAAGAGTGTTTCGAAACTCGTAAATCAAAAATAAAGTTCAACTCTGCTAGTTGAATTCACAGATCTGAAAGAAGTTTCGCAGAATGCTTCTGTGTAGTTTTTATTCGAAGATATACCTTTTTCCACTATAGGCCTCTTAGTGCTCAGAATATAAGCCTGCAGTTTCTACAGAAAGAGAGTTTCAGAACTTCTCTATCAAAACTAAGGTTCAACTCTGGTATTTGAATGCAGTGATCAGTAAGAAGCTTCGAAGAATGGTTCTGCGTAATTTTTATTTGAAGATATTCCTTTTTCCACTATAGATGCCATAGCGATCCGAATGTCCGCTTGCAGTTTCTACAGAAAGAGTTTTTTAAAACTCCTCAATCAAAAGTAAGGTTCAACTCTGCTAGTTGAATTAACAGATCTGAGAGAAGTTTCGCAGAATGCTTCTGTGTAGTTTTTATTCGAAGACGTACCTTCTTCCTCTATAGGCCATTTAGCGCTCCGAATATCAGCCTGCAGTTCCTACAGGAAGAGAGTTTCAGAACTTCTCAATCAAAAGTAAGTTTCTACTCTGTTAGTTGAATGCACTGATCAGTAAGATGTTTTGCAGAATGCTTGTGTGTAGTTTTTATATGAAGATATACCTTTTTCCACTATAGGCCTCTTAGCGCTGAGAAGGTCCACTTGCATTTTCTACAGAAGAGTGTTTAAAATGTCCTCAATCAAAAGTAAGGTTCAACTCTGCTAGTTGAAAGCACAGATGAGAAAGAAATTTCACAGAATGCTTCTGTGTTGTTTTTATTTGAAGATATTGCTTTTTCCACTATAGGCCTTTAAGGCTCCGAATGTCCGCTTACAGTTTCTACAGAAAGAGTGTTTAAAAACTCCTCAATCAAAAGTAAGGTTCAACACAGCTAGTTGAATGCACAGACCAGAAAGAAGTCTCGCATAATGCTTCTGTGTAGTTCTTATTTGAAGATACTCCTATTTCCACTATAGTAACCTTAGCGCTCCGAATGTCCACTTGCACTTTCTACAGAAAGAGACTTTCAGAACTTCTCAATGAAATTAAGGTTCAACTCTCTTAATTGAAAGAACAGATCGGAAATAAGTTTCGCAGAGTGCTTCCGTGTAGTTTTTATTTGAAGATATTCCTTTTTCCACTATAGGCCACTTAGTGCTCCGAATATCCGCTTGCAGTTTCTACAGAAAGAGTGTTTCAAAACTCGTCAATCAACAGTAAGGTTCAACTCTGCTAGTTGAATGCACAGATCAGAAAGAAGTCTCACAGAATGCTTCTGTGTAGTTTTTATTTGAAGATATTACTTTTTCCACTATAGGCCCCTTAGAGCTCCGAATGTCCACTTGCAGTTTCTTCAGAAAGAGTGTTTCAGAACTGCTCATTCAAAAGTAAGGTGCAACTCTGTTAGTTGAATGCACAGAACAGAAAGAAATTTCACAGAATGCTTCTGTGCAGTTTTTATTTGAAGATATTACTTTTTCCACTATAGACCTCTTAGCTCTCCGATTGTCCACTTGCATTTTCTTCAGAAAGAGTGTATCAGAACTGCTCAATCCAAAGTAAGCTTCAACTCTGTTAGCTGAATGCACAGAAGAGAAACACGTTTCACAAAATGCTTCTGTGTAGTTTTTATTTGAAGATATTAGTTTTTCCACTAGAGGCCCCTTAGCGCTCAGAATGTCGTCTTGCAGTTTCTTCAGAAAGAGTATTTCGATACTCCTCAATCTAAAGTAAGGTTGAACTCTGCTAGTTGAATGCACAGATCAGAATGAAGTCTCGCAGAATTCTTCTGTGTAGTTTTTATTTGAACATATTCCTTTCTCCACTCTACTCCTCTTTGCGCTCCGAATGTTGGCTTGCAGTTTCTACAGAAAGACTGTTTCAGAACTGCTGAATCAAAAGTAAGTTTCAACTCTGTTAGTTGAATTCACAGATCAGAAAGATGTTTCGCAGAATGCTTCAGTGAAGTTTTTATTTCACGATATTCTTCTTTACATTATAAAACAATTAACGCTCCGAATGTCCGCTTGCAGTTTCTACAGAAAGAGAGTTTCAGAACTTCTCAATCAAAAGTAAGGTTCAACTCTGCTAGTTGAAGGCACAGATCAGAAAGTAGTTTCGCAGAATGCTTCTGTATAGTTTTTATTAGAACACATTCCTTTTGCCACTATAGGCACCTTAGCGCTCCGAATGTCCAGTTGCAGTTTCTACAGAAAGAGTGTTTCAGAACTGCTCAATCAAAAGTAAACTTCAACTCTTTTAGTTGAATGCACAGAAGTGAAAGAAGTTTTAGAGAATGCTTCTGTGTAGTTTTTATTTGAGGATATTCCTTTTTCCACTATAGGCCCCTTAGCGCTCTGAATGTCCACTTGCAGTTTCTTCAGAAAGAGTGTTTCAGAACTGCTCATTCAAAAGTAAGGTTCAACTCTGTTAGTTGAATGCAGAGAATGGAAAGAAGTTTCAGCGAATGCTTCTGTGTAGTTTTTATTTGAAGATATTCCTTTTTCCACTTTAGGCCCCTTAGCGCTCTGAATGTCCACATGCAGTTTCTACAGAAAGAGTGTTTCAGAAATGCTCAATCCAAAGTGAGGTTCAACCCTGTTAGTTGAATGCACAGAACAGAAAGAAGTTTCACGGAATGCTTCTGTGTAGTTTTTATTTGAGGATATTTCTTATTCCACTATAGGACCCTTAGTGCTCCGAATATCCACTTGCAGTTTCTACAGAAAGAGTGTTTCAGAACTGCTCAATCAGAAGTAAGCTTCAACTCTTTTAGATGAATGCACAGAACAGAAGGATGTTTCACAGAATGCTTCTGTGTAGTTTTTATTGGAAGATACCCCGTTTTCCACCATAGGCCCCTTAGCACTCCAAATGTCCGCTGGCAGTTTCTACAGAAAGGGTGTTTCAAAACTCCTCAATCAAAAGTAAGATTCAACTCTGCTAGTTGAATGCACAGATCAGAAAGTAGTCTCACTGAATGCTTCTGTGTAGTTTGTATTTGAAGTTGTTCCAATTTCCACTACAGGTCCCTTAGCGCTCCGAATGTCAACTTGCAGTTTCTAGAGATACAGATTTACAGAACTTCTCAATCAACAGTGAGGTTCAACTCTGTTAGTTCAATGCACAGATGAGTAAGAAGATTCACAGAATGCTTCTGTGTAGTTTTAATTTGAAGATATTCCTTTTTCCACTATAGGGCCCTTAGCTCTCCGAACGTCCCCTTGCAGTTTCTACACTGAGAGTGTATCGGATCTGCTCATTTGAAAGTAAAGTTCAACTCTGCTGGTTGAATGCAGACATCAGAATGAAGTTTCGCAGAATGCTTCTGTGTAGTTTTTATTTGAAGATATTTTTTTCACACTATAGACCCCTTAGCACTCCGAATGTCCGCTTAGAGTTTCCACAGAAAGTGGGTTTAAATCTCCTGAATCAAAAGTATGGTTTAACACTGCTAGTTGAATGCACAAATCAGAAAGAAGTCTCGCAGAATTCTTCTGTGTAGTTTTTATTTGAAGATATTCCTTTTTCCACTATAGATGCCTTAGCGTTCTGAATGGGCGCTTGCAGTTTCTACAGAAAGACTTTTTCAAAACTCCTCAATCAAAAGTAAGGTTCAACTCTGCTAGTTGAATTCATGGATCTGAGAGAAGTTTCGCAGAATGCTTCTTTGTATTTTTTATTCAAAGACATAACTTCTTCCTTTATAGGCCTATTAGCGCTCCGAATATCCGCCTGCAGTTCCTGTAGAAAGAGAGTTTCAGAACTTCTCAATCAAAAGTAATTTTCTACTTTGTTAGTTGAATGCACTGATCAGTAAGATGTTTCACAGAATGCTTGTGTGCAGGTTTTATTTGAAGATATAACTTTTTCCACTATAGGCCCCTTAGCGCTGAGAATGTCCAATTGCAGTTTCTACAGAAGAGTGTTTCAAAACTCCTCAATCTAAAGTAAGGGTCATCTCTGCTAGCTGAATGCACAGATCAGAAAGAAGTCTCGCAAAATGCTTCTGTGTAGTTTTTATTTGAAGATAATCCTTTTTCCACTACAGGCCCCTTAGAGCTCTGAATATCCGCTTGCAGGTTCTACAGAAACTGTGTTTGAGAACTGCTCAATCAAAAGTAAGGTTCAACTTTTCTAGTTGAATGCACAGATCAGACAGAAGTTTCGCAGAATGCTTCTGTGTAGTTTTTATTTTAAGATATTCCTTTTCCCACCTTAGGCCCCTTAGCGCTCAGAATGTCCTCTTGCAGTTTATTCAGAAACAGTATTTCTGAACTGCTCAATCAAAAGTAAGGTTCAACTCTACTAGTTGAATGCACGAATCAGAAAGAAGTTTCGCAGAATGCTTCTGTGTACTTTTTACTCGAAGCTACTCCATTTTCCACTATAGGCCGCATAGTGCTCAGAATGTCCACTTACATTTTCTACAGAAGGAGTGTTTCAGAACTGCTCAATCAAAAGTAAGGTTCAACTCTGCTAGTTGAAGGCACAGATCAGAAAGAAGTTTCGCAGAATGCTTCTGTATAGTTTTTATTAGAAGACATTCCTTTTTCCTCTGTAGGCACCCTAGCGCTCGAATGTCCACTTGCAGTTTCTACAGAAAGAGTGTTTCAGAACTGCTCAATCAAAAGTAAACTGCAACACGGTTAGTTGAATGCACAGAAGAGAAAGAAGATTTACAGAATGCTTCTGTGTAGTTTTTCTTTGAGGATATTCCTTTTTCCACTGTAGGCCCCTTAGCGCTCCGAATGTCCACTTGCAGTTTCTTCAGAAAGAGTGTTTGACAACTGCGCATTCAAAAGTAAACTGAAACTCAGTTAGTTGAATGCACAGAACAGAAAGAAATTTTACAGAATGCTTCTGTAAAGTTTTTATTTGAAGATATTCCTTTTTCCACTATAGGCCCCTTAGCGCTCCGAATGTCCACTTGCAGTTTCTTCAGAAAGAGTGTTTCCCAACTGCTCAATCAAAAGTAAGCTTCAACTCTGTTAGTTGAATGCACAGAACAGAAACAAGTTTCACAGAATTCTTCTGTGTAGTTTTTATTTGAAGATATGCCTTTTTCCACCATAAGCCCTTTAGGGCTCCGAATATCCACTTGCTGTTTCTACAGAAAGAGTGTTTTAGAACTGCTCAATCAAAAGTGAGGTTCAACTCTGTTAGCTGAATGCACAGAACAGAAAGAAGTTTCACAGAATGCTTCTGTGTGGTTTTTATTTGTGGATATTCCTTTTTCCACTATAGTCCCCTTAGCGCTCCGAATGACCACTTTCAGTTTCTACAGAAAGAGTGTTTCAGAATGCTCAATCAAAAGTAAGCTTCAACTCTGTTACTTGAATGCACAGAACAGAAAGAAGTTTCACAGAATGCTTCTGTGTATTTTTTATTTGACGACATTCCTTTTCCACTACAGGCCCTTTAGCGCTCTGATTGTCATCTTGCAGTTTCAACAGAAATAGTATTTCCGAACTGCTCAATCAAAGTAAGCTTCAACTCTGTTAGTTCAATGCACAGAACATAAAGAAGTTTCACAGAATGCTTCTTTGTGGTTTTTATTTCAGGATATTTCTTTTTCCACTATAGGAACCTTAGCACTCAGAATGTCCACTTGCAGTTTCTACAGAAAGAGTGTTTCACAACTGCTCAATCAAAGTAAGGTTCAAATCTGTTAGTTGAATGCACACAACAGAGAGAAGTTTCACAGAGTGCTTCAGTGTAGTTTTTATTTGAGGAAATTCCTTCTTCCACTATAGGCCAGTTAGGGCTCTGAATGTCCAATTGCAGTTTCTACAGGAAGAGTTTTTCCGAACTGCTCCATCAAAAGTAAGCTTCAACTCTGTTAGTGGAATGCACAGAACAGAAAGAAGTTTCCCAGAATGCTTCTGTGTAGTTTTCATTTGAAGATGTTCCTTTTTCCATTATAGGCCCCTTAGCGCTCCGAAAGTCCACTTGCAGTTTCTACAGAGAGAGTGTTTCAGAACTGCTCAATCAAAAGTAAGCTTCAACTCTGTTAGTTGAATGCACAGAACAGAAAGAAGTTTCACAGCATGCTTCTGTGTAGTTTTTACTTGAAGATATTCCTATTTCCACTATAGTCCCCTTAGCGCTCCGAATGTCCACTTGCACTTTCTACAGAAAGAGACCTTCAGAACTTCTCAATCAAAAGTAAGGTTCAACTCTCTTAGTTGAAAGCACAGATCAGAAATAAGTTTCGCAGAGTGCTTCCGTGTAGTTTTTATTTGAAGATATTCCGTTTTCCACTATAGGCCTCTTAGTGCTCCGAATATCCGCTTGCAGTTTCTACAGAAAGAGTGTTTCAAAAATCCTCAATCAACAGTAAGGTTCAACTCTGCTAGTTGAATGCACAGATCAGAAAGAAGTCTCGCAGAATGCTTCTGTGTAGTTTTTATTTGAAGATATTCCTTTTTCTCTATAGGCCCCTTAGAGCTCCGAATGTCCACTTGCAGGTTCTACAGAAAGAGTGTTGCAGAACTGCTCAATGAAAAGTAAGCTTCAACTCCGTTAGTTGAATGCACAGAACAGGAAGATGTTTCACAGAATGCTTCTGTGTAGTTTTTATTTGATGGTATTACTTTTTCCACTGTAGGCCCCTTAGTGCTCTGAATGTCCACTTGCAGTTTCTTCAGAAAGAGTGTATCAGAACTGCTCAATCAAAAGTAAGGTTCAGCTCTGTTGGTTGAATGCAGAGATCAGAAAGAAGTATCGCAGAATGCTTCTGGGTAGTTTTTATTTGAACATATTCCTTTTTCCACTCTACTCCTTTTTTCACTCCGAATGTTGGCTTGCATTTTCTACAGAAAGAGTGTTTCAGAACTGCTCAATAAAAAGTAAGGTTCAACTCTGTTAGTTGAATTCACAGATCAGAAAGATGTTTCGCAGAATGCTTCAGTGAAGTTTTTGTTTGAAGATATTCTTTATTCCACTATAGGCCCCTTCGTGCTCTGAATGTCCGCTTGCAGTTTCTACAGAAAGACAGTTTAAGAACTTCTCAATCAAAGGTAAGGTTCAACTCTGTTAGTTGAATGCACAGAGCAGAAAGAAGTTTTGCAGAATTCTTCTGTGTAGTTTTTATTTGAAGATATTCCTTTTTCCACTGTAGGCCGCTTAGTGCTTTAAATATCCTTTTGCGGTTTCTACAGAAAGAGTGGTTCAGAACTAATCAATCAAAAGTAAGGTTCAATTCTGCTAGTTGAATGCACAGATCAGAAAGAAGTTTCGCAGAATGCTTCTGTGTAGTTTTTATTTGAAGTTATTCCTTTTTCCACTACAGGCCCCTTAGCGCTCCGAATATGCATTTGCAGTTTCTACAAAAAGAGAGTTTTAGAAATGCTCAATCAAAAGTTAGGTGCAACTCTGCTAGTTGAATGCATAGATCAGAAAGAAGTTTTGGAGAATCCATCTGTGTAGTTTTTATTTGAAGATATTCCTTTTTTCACTACAGGCCCCTTAGCCCTCTGATTGTACGATTTTAGTTTCTACAAAAAGAGATTTTCAGAACTTCTCAATCAAAAGCAAGGTTCAACTCTGTTAGTCGAATGCACAGATCACAAAGTAGTCTCGCAGAATTCTTCAGTGTAGTTTTTATTCGAAAATATTACTTGTACCATTATAGGCCCCTAAGCGCTCGGAATGTCCACTTGCAGTATTTACAGAAAGAGAATTTCAGAACTTCTCAATCAAAAGTAATGTTCAACTCTGCTAGTTGAATGCACAGATCAGAAAGAAGTTTCACAGAATGCTTCTGTGTAGTTTTTACTAGAAGATATTACTTTTTCCACTATTGGCCCATTAGCACTATGAATGTGCCCTTGCAGTTTCTACAGAAAGAGAGTTTCAGAACTGCCCAATCAAAAGTAAGGTTCAACTCTGCTACTTGAATGCACAGATCAGAAAGAAGTTTCACAGAATGGTTCTGTGTAGTTTTTATTTGAATATATTCCTTTTTCCACTAAAGGCTCCTTATTGCTCCGATTGTCCGCTTGCAGTTTCTACAGAAAGTGTGTTTCAAAACTCCTCAATCAAAAGTAAGGTTCAACTCTTCTAGTTGAATGCACAGATCAGAAAGATGTTTCGCAGAATGCTTCTGTTTAATTTTTATTTGAAGATATTTCTTTTTCCACCTTAGGCCCCTTAGCGCTCCAAATGTCCACTTGCCGTTCATTCAGAAACAGTATTTCTGAACTGCTCAATCAAAAGTAAGGTTCAACTCTGCTAATTGAAGGCACGGATCAGAAAGAAGTTTCACAGAATGCTTCTGTGTACTTTTTATTCGAAGCCACTCCATTTTCCACTATAGGCCCATAGTGTTCAGAATGTCCGCTTACATTTTCTACAGGAGTGTTTCAGAACTGCTCAATCAAAAGTAAGGTTCAACTCTGCTAGTTGAAGGCACAGATCAGAAAGGAGTTTCGCAGAATGCTTCTGTATAGTTTTCATTTGAAGATGTTCCCTTTTCCACTATAGGCCCCTTAGCCCTCCGAAAGTCCACTTGCAGTTTCTACAGAGAGAGTGTTTCAGAACTGCTCTATCAAAAGTAAGCTTCAACTCTGTTTGTTGAATGCACAGATCAGAAACTAGTTTCACAGAATGCTTCTGTGTAGTTTTTATTAGAAGACAATCCTTTTTCCCCTATAGGCCACTTAGCGGTCCGAATGTCAGCTTGCAGTTTCTACAGAAAGAGTGTTTCAGAACTGCGCAATAAAAAGGAAGGTTCAACTCTGCTGGTTGAATGCACAGATTGCAAAGAAGTTTCGCAGAATCCTTCTCTGTAGTTTTTAGTTGAAGATATTCCTTTTTCAAATAAAGGCCCATTAGCGCTCTGAATGTCTGCTTGCAGTTTCTACAGAAGGAATATTTCAGAACTGCACAATCAAAAGTAAGGTTCAACTCTGCTAATTGATTGAACAGATCAGAAAGAAGTTTCACAGAACGCTTCTGTGTAGTTTTCTTTCGAAGATATTGTTTTTCCCACTATAGGCCCCTAAGCGCTCCGAATATCCGCTTGCAGTTTCTACAGAAAGAGTGTTTCAGAACTGCTCAATCAAATGTAAGGTTCAACTCTGATAGTTGAATGCAAAGATCAGAAAAAAGTTTCGCACAATACTTCTGTGTAGTTTTTGTTTGAAGATATTCTGTTTTCCACTGTATGCCCCTATGCACTCCAAATGTCCGCTTGCAGTTTCAACAAAAAGACTGTTTCAATACTCCTCAATCAAAATTAGGGTTCAAATCTGCTAGGTAAATGCACAGGTGAGAAACAAGTTTCGCAGAATGCTTCTGTGTAGCTTTTATTTGAAGATATACCTTTTTCCACTATAGGCCATTAGCGCTCCAAATGTCCGATTGTAGTTTCTACAGAGAGAGAGTTCCAAACCTTCTCATTCAAAAGTTATTTCAACTCTGTTAGTTGAATGCACAGAACAGAAAGTAGTTTCACAGAATGCTTCTGTGTAGTTTTCATTTGGAGATATTCCTTGTTCCACTATAGGCCTCTTAACGCTCCGAATGTCCGATTGCAGTTTCAACAGAAAGAGAGTTCCAGAACTTCTCAATCAAAAGTAACGTTCAACTATGTTAGTTGAATGGACAGATCAGAAAGAAGTTTCGCAGAATGCTTCTGTGTAGTTTTTATTTGAAGATATTCCTTTTTGCACGATAGGCCCTTCAGCGCTCCGAATATCCACTTGCAGTTTCTACAGAGAGAGAGTTTCAGAACTTCTCAATCAAAAGTAAGGTACAACTCTGTTAGCTGAATGCACAGATCAGAAAAAGTTTCGCAGAATGCTTCTGCGTAGATTTTATTTGAGTATATTGTTTTTCCACTATAGGCACCTTAGAGCTCCGAATGTTCGCTTGCAGTTTCTGCAGAAAGAGTGTTTCAGAACTGCTGAATCAAAAGTAAGGTTCAACTCTGCTAGTTGAATGCACGGATCAGTAAGAAGTTTCACAGAATGCTTCTGCGTAGTTTTATTTAAAGATATTCCTTTTCCCACTATAGGCCCCTAGGCGCACAGAATGTCCGCTTGCAGTTTCTACAGAAAGAGTGTTTCAGAACTGCTCCATCAAAACTAATGTTCAACTCTTATAGTTGAATGGACATATCAGAAAGAAGATTCGCACAAAGCTTCTGTGTTGTTTTTATTTGAAGATATTCCGTTTTCCACTATAGGCAACTTCGCACTGAATGTCGGCTTGCAGTTTCTTCAAAAAGACTGTCTCAAAACTCCTCAATCAAAAGTAAGGTTCAAATATGCTAGGTAAAAGCACAGATCAGAAAGAAGTTTCGCAGAATGCTTCTGTGTAGTTTTTAGTTGAAGATATTCCTTTTTCCACTATAGGCCCCTTAGCGCTCCGAATGTCCGCTTGCCATTTCTACAGAAAGAGTGTTTCAGAACTGCTCAATCAAAAGTAAGGTTCAACTCAGCTAGTTGAATGCACACATCAGAAAGAAGTTTCGCAGAACACTTCTCTGTAGTTTTTATTTGAAGATATTCCTTTTCCAACTATTGGCCCCTTAGCGCTCCGAATGTCCGCTTGCAGTTTCTACAGAAAGTGTGCTTCAGAACTGCTCAATCAAAAGTAAGGTTCAACTCTGCTAGTTGAATGCACAGATAAGAAAGAATTTTTGCAGAATGCTTCTGTGTAGTTTTTATTTGAAGATATTTCTTTTTCCACTGTAGGCCCCTTAGGGCTCTGAATGTACGCTTGCATTTTCTACAAAAAGAGTTTTTCAGAACTGCTCAATCAAAACTAAGGTTCAATTCTGCTAGTTGAATGCACAGATCGGAAAGAAGCTTCGCAGAACGCTTTTGTTTAGTTTTTATTTGAAGATATAACTTTTTCCACTATAGGCCCCTTAGCGGTCCAAATGTCCACTTACAGTTTCTACAGAAAGAGTGTTTCAGAACTGCTCCATCAAAAGGAAGGTTCAAATCTGCTAGTTGAATGCACAGATCAGAAGGAAGTCTCACAGAATGCTTCTGTGTAGTTTTTATTTGAAGATATTCCTTTTTCCAAAATAGGCCAATTAGCGCTCGGAATGCCCACTTGGAGTTTCTACAGAAAGTGTGTTTCACAACTGCTCAATCAAAAGTAAGTTCAACTCTGCTAGATGAATGGACACATCTGAATGGAGTTTCGCACAATGCTTCTGTGTAGTTTATATTTGAAGGTATTCCGTTTTCATCTATAGGACCATTAGCGCTCTGAATGTCCGCTTGCAGCTTCTAAAAAAAGTGTGTTTCAAAAATCCTCAATCAAAAGTAAAGTTCAACTCTGCTAGGTAAATGCACAGATCAGAATGAAGTTTCGCAGAATGCTTCTGTGTAGCTTTTATTTGAAGATATTCCTTTTTCCACGATATGCTCTGTAGCGCTCCAAATGTCCACTTGCAGTTTCTACAGAAAGCGTGTTTCAAAACTCCTCAATCAAAAGTAAGGTTCAATTCTCTTAGTTGAATGCACAAATGAGAAGGAAGTTTCACAGAATGTTTCTGTGTAGTTTTTATTTGAAGATATTCCTTTTTGCATGATAGGCTGCATAGCACTCCAAATGTCCACTTGTAGTTTCCACACAAAGAGTGTTTCTAAACTCCTCAATCAAAAGCAAGGTTCAACTCTGTTCATTGAATGCACCGATCAGAAGGAAGTTTCACAGAATGCTTCTGTGTAGTTTTTATTTTAATATATTCCTTTTTCCAGGATAGGCCATGTAGCGCTCAAATATCCACTTGAAGTTTTTACTGAAAGAGTGTTTCAAAACTCAATCAAAAGTAAGGTTCTACTCTGTTAGTTGAATGCACAGAACAGAAAGAATTTTCACACAATGCTTCTGTGTAGTTTTTATTTGTAGATATTCCTTTTTCCACGATAGTCTTTGTAGCTCTCAAATGTCCACTTGCATTTTCTACAGAAAGAGTGTTTCAAAACTCCTCAATCAAAGGTAAGGTTCAACTCCATTAGTTGAATGCACAGATCAGAAAGATGTTTCACCGAATGCTTCTGTGTAGTTTTTAATTGAAGATATTCCTTTTTCCACAATAGGCCCCGTAGCGATCCAAATGTCCACCTGCTGTATCTACAGAAAGAGTGTTTCAAGACTCCTCAATCAAAAATACGGTTCAACTCTGTTAGTTCAATGCACAGGTCAGAAAGAAATTTCACAGAATGCTTCTGTGTAGTTTTTATTTGAAGATATTCCTTTTTGCACGATAGGCCACGTAGCACTCTAAGTGTCCACTTGCAGTTTCCACAGAAACAGTGTTTCAAAACTCCTCTCTCAAAAGTAAGGTTCCACTCTGATAGGTGAATGTGCAGATCAGAAAGTAATTTCACAGAATGCTTCTGTGTAGTTTTTATTTGAAGGCTTTCCTATTTCCACAATAGGCCGCGTAGCGCTCCTAAAGTTCACTTGCAGTTTCTACAGAAAGAGTGTTTCTGAACTACTGAATCAAATGTAAGGTTCAACTCTGTTAGTTGAATGCACAGATCAGAAAGAAGTTTCAAAGAATGCTTCTGTGTAGTTTTTAGTTTGAGATATTCCATTTTCCATGATAGGCCACGTTGCGCTCTAATTGTCCACTTGCAATTTCTACAGAAAGATTGATTCAAAACTCCTCAACCAAAGTAAGGTTCAACTCTGTTAGTTGAATGCACACAATACAAAGAAGTTTCCCAGAATGATTCTCTGTAGTTTTTTTCTTGAAGATATTCCTTTTTCCAAGATAGGCTGCGTAGCGCTCCAAATGTCCACTTGCAGTTTCTACACAAAGAGTGTTTCAAAGCTCCTCAATCAAAAGTAAGCTTCAACTCTGTTAGTTGAATTCACAGATCAGAAAGGAGTTTCACAGAATGCTTCTGTGTAATTTTTATTTGAAGAAATTCCTTTTTCCACTATAGGCCACGGAGCGCTCCAAATGTCCACTTGCAATTTCTACAAAAAGATTGTTTCAAAACTCCTCAATCAAAAGTAAGTTTCAACTTTGATAGTTGAATGCATAGATCACAAAGAAGTTTCACAGAATGCTTCTATGTAGTTTTTATTTGAAGATATTCCTTTTTTCATGATAGGCCAACTAGCGCTCCAAACATCCACTTGTACTTTCTACAGAAATAGTTTTTCAAAACTCCTCCATCAAAAGTAAGGTTCCACTCTGTTAGTTGAATGCAGAGATCACAAAGATGTTTGACGGAATGCTTCTGTGTAGTTTTTATTTCAAGATATTCCCTTTTACACGATAGGCCTCGTAGTGCTCCAAATGTCCACTTGCAGTATCCACAGAAAGAGAGTTTCAAAATTCCTCAATCAAAAGTAAGGTTCAACTCTGTTAGTTGAATTGACAGATCAGAAAGAAATTTCACAGAATGCTTCTGTGTAGTTTTTATTTGAAGATATTCCTTTTTCCACGATAGGCCTCGTAGCGCTCCAAACGTCCACTTGCAGTTTCTACAGAAAGATTGTTTCCAAACTCATCAGTCAAAGGAAAGTTTCAACTCTGTTAGTTGAATGCGCAGATCAGAATTAAGTTTCACAGAATGCTTCAGTGTAGTTTTTATTTGAAGATATTCCTATTCCCACGATAGGCCGCGTAGCAGTCCAAATGTCCACTTGCAGGTTCTACAGATACAGAGTTTCAAAACTCCTCAATCAAAAGTAAGGTTCAACTCTGTTGGTTGAATACACTGGTCAGAAAGATGTTTCACAGAATGCTTCTGTGTAGTTTTTATTTGAAGTTATTCGTTTTTCCACGAAAGGTCGCATAGCCCTCCAAATGTCCAATTGCAGTTTCAACAGAAAGCGTGTTTCAAAACTCCTCCGTGAAAAGTAAGTTTCAGCTCAGTTAGTTGAATGCAATGAACAGAAACATGTTTCATAGAATGCTTCCGTGTAGTTTTTATTTGAAGATACTCCCTTTTCCACGATGGGCCACGTAGCGCTCAAAATGTCCACTTGCAGGTTCTACAGAATGAGTATTTCAAAACTTCTCTAACAAAAGTGAGGTTCAAGTCTGTTAGTTGAATTCACAGTTCAGAATGTAGTTTCACAGAATGCTTCTGTGTAGTTTTTATTTGAAGTTATTCCTTTTTCCACGATAGGCCGCGCATCGCTGCAAAAGTCCACTTGCAGTTTCTACAGAAAGAGTGTTTCAAATCTCCTCAACCAAAAATAAGTTTAAAGTCTATTAGTTGAATGCACAGATAAGAAAGAAGTTTCACAGAATGCTTCTCTTTAGTTTTTAATTGATGATATTCCTTTTTCCACAATAGGCTTCTTAGCGCTCCCAATTGTCCACTTGCAGTTTCTACAGAAAGTGTGTTTCAAAACTCTTCAATCAAAAGTAAGGTTCAACTCTGTTAGTGAAATGCAGAGATCAGAAAGAAGTTTCACAGAATGCTTCTGCGTAGTTTTTATTTGAAGATATTCCTTTTGCACGACAGGCCGCGCAGCGCTTCAAATGTCCAATTGCAGTTTCTACTGAAAGAGTGTTTCAAAACTCCTCAACCAAAAATAAGATTCATCTCTATTAGTTGAATGCACAGATCAGAATGTAGTTTCACAGAATGTTTCTGTGTAGTTTTTATTTGATTATATTCCGTTTTCCACGATAGGCTTATTGGCCCTCGAAATGTCCAGTTGCAGTTTCTACCGAAACTGTGTTTCAAAACTCTTCAATCAAAAGTAAAGTTCAACTCTGTGAGTTGAATGCACAGATCAGAAAGTAGTTTCACAGAATGATTCTGTGTAGTTTTTATTTGAAGTTATTCCTTTTTGCAACATAGGCGGTGCATCGCTGTAAATGTCCACTTGCAGTTTCTACAGAAAAAGTGTTTCAAATCTCCTCAACCAAAAATAAGGTTCAACTCTATTAGTTGAATACAAAGAACACAAAGAAGTTTCACAGAATGTTTCTATGTAGTTTTTATTTGAACATATTCCTTTTTCCACGTTAGGCCTCTTAGGCCTCCAAATGTCCACTTGCAGTTTCTACAGAAAGAGGGTTTCATACCTCCTCAATCAAAAGTAAACTTCATCTCTGTTACTTGAATGCACAGATCAGAAAGGAATTTCACAGAATGCTTCTGTTTAGTTTTTATTTGATGATAATCCTTTTTCCATGATAGTCTGCATAGCGCTCCAAATGTCCACCTGCAGTTACTACAGAAAGAGTGTTTCAGAACCTCTCAGTCAAAGTAAGGTTCAACTCTGTTAGTTGAATGCAGAGATCAGACAGTATTTTTACAGAATGCTTCTGTGTAGTTTTTATTTGAAGACATTCCTTTTTCAACGATAGTCCACGTAGGGCTCCAAACCTCCAATTGCAGTTTCCACGGAAAGAGAAAATCCTCAAAAATCTCAAAAATCCTCAATCAAAAGTAAGGTTCAACTCTGTTCGTTGAATTCACAGATCAGAAAGAAGTTTCACAGAATGCTTCTGTGTAGTTTTTACTTGAGTATATTCTTTTTCCATGATGGGCCACGTAGCGCTCCAGATATCCACTTGCAGTTTGTACAGAAAGAGTGTTCCAAAACTCCTCAATCAAAAGTAAGTTTCAACTCTGTTAGTTGAATGCACAGATCAGAAAGAAGTTTCACAGAATGCTTCTGTGTAGTTTTTATTTGAAGATACTCCTTTTTCGACGATAGGCCACGTAGCGCTCCCAATGTCCACTTGCACTTTTTACAGAAAGAGTGTTTCGAAACTCCTGAATCAAAAGTAAGTTTCAACTCTGTTAGTTGAATGAACAGATCAGAAAGAAGTTTCACAGAATGCTTCTTTGTAGTTTTTATTTGAAGTTATTCCTTTTCCAAGACCGGCCACGTAGCGTTCAAAATGTCCACTTGCAGTTTCAACAGAAAGTTTCAAAACTCCTCAATCAACAGTAAGTATCAACTCTGTTAGTTGAATGTGCAGATCAGAAAAAAGTTTCACAGAATGCTTCTGTGTAGTTTTAATTTAAAGATACTCCTTTTTCCACGATAGGCCGTGTAGCACTCCAAATGTCCACTTGCAGTTTCTACAGAAAGAGTGTTTCAAAACTCCTCAATCAAAATTAAACTTCACCTCTGTTACTTGAATGCTCATATCAGAAAGAAGTTTCACTGAATGCTTCTATCTAGTTTTTATTTGAAGATATTCCTTTTTCCACGATAGGCCGCATTGCGCTCCAACTGTCCACTTGTACTTTCTACAGAAAGAGTGTTTCAACACTCCTCCATCAACAGTAAGGTTCAACTCTGTTATTTGAGTGCTCAGATGAGAAAGAAGTTTCACAGAATGCTTCTGTTTAGTTTTTCTTTAAAGATATTCCTGTTTACACGATAGGCCATGTAGCGCTCCTAATGTGCACTTGCAGTTTCTACAGAAAGAGTGTTTCAAATCTCCTTACTCAAAATTAAGTTTTAACTCTGTTCGTTGAATGCACAGATCAGAAAGTAGTTTCACAGAATGCTTCTGTGTAGTTTTTATTTGAAGATATTCCTTTCTCCACGACTGGCCGCATAGCGCTCCAAATGTCCACTTGCAGTTTCTACAGAAAGAGTGTTTCAAAACTCCTCAATCAAAAGTAAGGTTCAACTCTCTTAGTTGAATGCACATATCAGAAAGAAGTTTCACAGAATGGTTCTGTGTAGTTTTTATTTGAAGACATGCCTTTTATCACAAGAGGCCGCTTAGCGCTTCAAATGTCCACTTGAGGCTTCTACAGAAAGAGTGTTTCAAAACTCCTCAATCGAAAGTAAAGTTCAACTCTGTAAGTTGAATGCACAGATCAGAAAGAATTTTCACAGAATGCTTCAGTGTAGTTTTTATTTGAAGATATTCCTTTTTCCACGATAGGCCACGAAGCGCTCCAAATGTCCACTTGCAGTTTGTACAGAAAGAGTGTTTCAAAACACCTCAATTAAAAGTAAGGTTCAACTCTGTTAGTTGAATGCACAGATCAGAAAGCAGTTTCATCTAATGCTTCTGTGTAGTTTTTATTTGAAGATATTCAATTTTCCACGACAGGCCGTATATCGCTTCAATTGTCCACTTGCAGTTTCTACAGAAAGAATGTGTCAAAACTCCTCAATCAAAAGTAAGGTTAAAATGGGTTAGTTGACTGCACAGATCAGAAAGAAGTCGCACAGAATGCTTCTGTGTAGTTTTTATTTGAATATACTCCCTTTTCCAAGATAGGCCGCGTTGCGCTCCAAATGTCCACTTGCAGTTTCTACAGAGTGTTTCAAAACTCCTCAATCAAAAGTAAGGTTCAACTTCGTTAGGTGAACACACAGATCAGAAAAAAAATTCACAGAATGCTTCTGTGTAGTTTTTATTTGAAGATACTCCTTTTTCGATGATAGGCCACGTAGCACTCCAAATTTCCACTTTCAGTTTCTTCAGAAAGAGTGTTTCAAAACTCTTCAATGAAAAGTAAGGTTCAACTCTGTTAGTTGCATGCACAGATCAGAAAGAAGTTTCACAGAATGCTTCTGTGTAGTTTATGATTGAGGATATTTCTTTTCCCACAACAGGCCGTGTAGCGCTCCAAATGTCCACTTGCAGTTTATACAGAAAGAGTGTTTCAACACTCCTCAATCAAAAGTAAGTTTCAACTCTGTTAGTTGAATGCACAGATCAGAAAGAAGTTTCACAGAATGCTTCTGTGTAGTTTTTATTTGAAGATATTCCTTTTTCCACGACAGGCCACGTAGCCCTCAAAATGTCCACTTGCAGTTTCTACAGAAAGAGGGTTTCAAAACTCCTCAATCAAAAGTAAGATTCAACTCTGTTAGTTGAAAGCACAGATCAGAAAGATGTTTCACAGAATGCTTCTGTGTAGTTTTAATTTGAAGACATTGCTTTTTCCACGATAGACCGCATAGTGCTCAAAATGTCTACTTGCAGTTTCTACAGAAATAGTGTTTCAAAACTCCGCAATCAAAAGTGAGATTCAACTCTGTTAGTTGAATGCATAGATCAGAAAGAAGTTTTACAGAATGCATCTCTGTAGTTTTTATTTGAAGAAATTCCTTTTTCCACGACAGGCCCCGTAGCTCTCCAAATGTCCACATGCAGTTTCTACAGAAAGAGTGTTTCAAAACGCCTCAATCAAAATTAAGGTTCAACTCTTTTAGTTGAATGCACAGATCAGAAAGCAGTTTCACAGAATGCTTCTGTGTAGTTTTTATTTGAAGATATTCCTTTTTCCACGACAGGCCATGTAGCGGTACAAATGTCTACATGCAGTTTCTACAGAAAGTGTATTTCAAACTCCTCAATCAAAAGTAAGGTTCAACTCTGTTAGTTGAATGCACAGATCAGAAAGAAGTTTCACAGAATGCTTTTGTGTAGTTTTTATTTGAAGATATTACTTTTTCCACAATAGGCCACGTAGCGCTCCAAATGTCAACTTGCAGTTTCTACAGAAATAGTGTTTCATAACCCAACAGTCATAAGTAATTTTCAAGTCTCTTAGTTGAATACACAGATCAGAAAGCAGTTTCACAGAATGTATCTGTGTAGTTTTTATTAGAAGATATTCTTTTTTCCATGACACAACACGTAGCGCTCCAAATGTCCACTTGCAGTTTCTACACAAAGAGTGTTTCAAAACTCCTGAATCAAAAGTAAGGTTCAACTCTCTTAGTTGAAAGCACAGATCAAAAAGAAGTTTCACAGAATGATTCTCTGTAGTTTTTATTTGAAGTTATTCCTTTTTCCACGATAGGCCACATAGCCCTCAAAATGTCCACTTGCAGTTTCGACAGAAAGTGTGTTTCAAAACTCCTCAATCAAAAGTAAGTTTCAACTCTCTTAGTTGAATGCACAGATCAGAAAGAAGTTTCACTGAATGCATCTGTGCAGTTTTTATTTGAAGATATTCCTTTTTCCACAACAGGACACATAGGGCTCCAAATGTCCAGTTGCAGTTTCTACAGACAGAGTGTTTCAAAACTCCTCAATCAAAAGTAAGGTAGAACTCTGTTAGTTGAATGCACAGATCAGAAAGAAGTTTCACACAATGCTTCCGTGTAGTTTTTATTTGAAGCTCTTCCTTTTTCCACCATAGGCCTCGTAGTGCTCCAAATATCCACTTGCCGTTTCTACAGAAAGAGTGTTTCAAAACTCCTCAATCAAAAGTAAGGTTCAACTCTGTTAGTTGAATGCAAAGATCAGAAAGAAGTTTCAGAGAATGCTTCTCTGTAGTTTTTATTTGAAGATATTACTTTTTCCTCGATAGGCCACGTAGCACTCAGAATATCCACTTGCAGTTTCTACAGAAAGATTGTTTCAAAACTCCTCAATCAAAAGTAAGTTTCAACTCTCTTAGTTGAATACACAGATCAGAAAATATTTTCACAGAATGCTTCTGTTTAGTTTTTATTTGAAGATATTCCTTTTTCCACGATAGGCCTCTTAGCGCTCCAAATGTCCACTTGCAGTTTCTACAGAAAGATTGTTTCAAAACTCTTCAATCAAAAGTAAGGTTCAACCCTGTTAGTTGAATGCACAGATCAGAAAGAAGTTTCACAGAATGCTTCTGTATAGTTTTTAATAGAAGATATTCCTTTTTCCTCAATATGCCGTGTAGCGCTCCAAATGTCCAATTGCTGATTCTCCAGAAAGAGTGTTTCAAACTCCTCAATCAAAAGTAACGTTCAACGCTGTTAGTTGAATGTACATATCAAGAAAGAAGTTTTGCAGAATTCTTCTGTTTAGTTTTTATTTGAAGATATTCCTTTTTCCACTATAGGCCCCTTAGCGCTCTGAATGTCTGCTTGCAGTTTCTACAGAAAGAGAATTTCAGAACATCTCCATCAAAAGTACGGTTCAACACTGTTAGTTGAATGCACAGATCAGAACGAATTTTCGCGGCTTGCTTCTGTGTAGTTTTTATTTGAAGATATTCCTTTTTCCACTGTAAGCCCCTTAGGGCTCTGATTGTCCGCTTCTAGTTTCTACAGAAAGGGCCTTTCAGATTTGCTCAATCAAAAGTAAGGTTCAACTATGCTAGTTGAATGCACAGATCAGAAATTAGTCTCGCAGAGTTCTTCTGTTCAGTTTTTATGTGAAGATATTACTTTTTCCCCTATAGGCCCCTTAGCGCTCCGAATATCCGCTTGCAGTTTCTACAGAAAGAGAGTTTCAGAACTTCTCAATCAAAAGTAAGGTTCAACTCTGTTAGTTGAATGCACAGTGCAGAAGGAAGCTTCACAGAATACTTCTGTGTAGTTTTTATTTGAAGATATTCCTTCTTCCACTATAGGCCCATTAGCGCTGTGATTGTCCGCTTGCAGTTTACATAGAAAGAGAGTTTCAGAACTTCTCAATCAAAAGTAAGATTCAACTCTGTTAGTTGAAAGCACAGATCAGAAAGAAGTTTCACAGAATGCTTCTGTGTAGTTTTTATTTGAACATATTGCTTTTTCCACTCTAAGCCCCTTAGCGCTCTGAATGTCGGCTTGCAGTTTCTACAGAAAGAGTGTTTCAGAACTGCTCAATCATAAGTAATGTTCAATTCTGCTAGTTGAATGCACGGATCAGAAAGAAGTTTCACAGAATGCTTCTGTATAGTTTTTATTTGAAGATAATCCTTTTTCCACTATTGGCCCCTTAGCGCTCTGAAAGTCCGCTTGCTGTTTCTACAGAAAGTGTTTTTCAAAACCCCTCAATCAAAAGTAAGGTTCAACTCTGTTAGTTGAATGCACAAATCAGAAATAAGTCTCGCAGAATGCTTCTGTGTAGTTTTTATTTGAAGATATTCCTTTTTCCACAGTGGGTCCCTCAGCCCTGCGAATGTCCGCTTGCAGTTTCTACAGAAAGAGATTTTGAGAGCTTCTCAATCAAAAGTAATGTTTACCTCTTTTAGTTGAATGCACAGATCAGAAAGAAGTCTCACAGAATGCTCCTTTGTAGTTTTTATTTGAAGATATTCCTTTTTCCACTATAGGCGCTTTGCGCTCCAAATGTCCACTTGCAGTTTCTACAGAAAGAGAGTTTCAGAAATGCTCAATCAAAAGTAAGGTTCAGCTCTGCTAGTTGAATGCACAGATCTGAAAGAAGTTTCGTTAAAAGCTTCTGTGTAGTTTTTATATGAAGATATTCCTTTTTCCACTATAGGCCACTTAGACCTCCGAATGTGCACATGCGGTTTCTACAGAAAGAAGGTTTCAAAACTCCTCAATCAAAACTAAGGTTCAACTCTGCTAGTTGAATGCACAGATCTGAAAGAAGTTTCACACAATACTTCTGTGTAGTTTTTATTTGAAGATATTCCTTTTTCCACTATAGGCCCATTAGCGCTCCGCATGTCCGCTTGCAGTTTCTACATAAAGAGAGTTTCAGAACTTCTCAATCAAAAGTAGGTTCAACTCTGTTACTCGAATGCACAGATCAGAAAGAAGTTTCACAGAACACTTCTGTGTAGTTTTTATTTGAAGATATTCCTTTTTCCACAATAGGCCCCTTAGCGCTCATAATGTCCGCTTGCAGTTTCTACAGAAAGAGAGTTTCAGAACTTCTCAATCTAAAGTAATATTCAACTCTGTTAATTGAATGCACAGATAAGTGAGATGTTTTACAGAATGCTTCTCCGTAGTTTTTATTTGAAGACATTCCTTTTTTCCACTATAGGCCACTTGGCACTCCTACTGTCCGCTTGCAGATTCTACAGAAAGAGAGTTTCAGAACTTCTCAATCTTAAGTAAAGTTCAAATCTGTTAGTGAAATGCACAGATCAGAAAAAAGTTTCCCAGTATGCTTCTGTGTAGTTTTTATTTGAAGATATTACTTTTTCCTCTATATGCCTCTTCACGATCCGAATCTCGGCTTGCACTTTGTACAGAGTCTTTTGGAAGTGCTCAAACAAAAGTAAGGTTCAACTCTGCTACTTGAATGCACGGACCAGAAAGTTGTTTTGCACAATGCTTCTGTGTAGTTTTTATTCGAAGATATTCCTTTTTCCACTATAGGCCCCATAGCGCTGCGAATGTCCACGTGCAGTCTCTACAGAAATACTGTTTCAGAGCTCCTCAATCAAACGTAGGGTTCAACTCTTCTAGTTAAATGCACAGATCAGAAAGAAGTTTCGCAGAATGTTCTCTGTAGTTTTTATTTGAAGATATTCCTTTTTCCACTGTAGTCCCCTTAGCGCTCAGAATGTCCGCTTGCAGTTTCAACAGAAAG
Source organism: Nomascus leucogenys (assembly GCF_006542625.1). Classification (NCBI taxonomy): domain Eukaryota; kingdom Metazoa; phylum Chordata; class Mammalia; order Primates; family Hylobatidae; genus Nomascus; species Nomascus leucogenys. The sequence continues at coordinate 222,712 of NC_044404.1, forward strand.
AGTGTTTCAGAACTCCTCAATCAAAAGTATGTTTCAACTCTGCTAGTGGAATGCACGGATCTGATAGATCTTTCACAGAATGCTTCTGTGTAGTTTTTATTTGAAGAAATTCCTATTTCCACTATAGGACCCTTAGCGCTCCGAATGTCTGCTTGAAGTTTGTACAGAAAGAGTGTTTCAAAACTCCTCAATCAAAGGTAAAGTTCAACTCTGCTAGTTGAATGCACAGATCAGGAAGAAGTTTCACAGAATGCTTCTGTGTAGTTTTTATTTGAAGCTATATTTTTTTCCACTGTAGGCTTCTTAGCACTCCAAATTTCCACATGCAGTTTCTACAGAAAGAGTGTTTCAGAACTCCTCAATCAAAAGTAAGGTTCAACTCTGTTAGCTGAATGCACAGATCAGAGAGAAGTTTCACAAAATGCTTCTGTGTAGTTTTTATTTGGAGATATAACTTTTTCCATCATAGTCCCATTAGCGCTTTGGATGTCCGCTTACAGTTTCTACAGAAAGAGAGTTTCTGAACTTCTCAAGCAAAAGTAAGGTTTAACTCTGTTAGTTGAATGCACGGATCAGAAGGAAGTTTCACAGAATTCTTCTGTGTACTTTTTTTGTGAAGATATTACTTTTTCCACTATAGGACTCTTACCGCTTTGAATGTCCTCTTGCAGTTTCTATAGAAAGAGTATTTCAGAATTGGTAAATCAAAAGTAAGTTTCGACTCTGTTAGTTGAATGCACAGATCAGAAAGAAGTTTCGCAGAATGCATCTGTGTAATTTTTATTTGAAGATATTCCTTTTTCTTCTATAGGCCCCTTAGAGCTCCAAATGTCCACTTGCAGTTTCTACAGAAAGAATGTTTCAAAACTCCTCAATCAAAAGTAAGGTTCAACTCTGCTAGTTGAATGCACTGATCAGAAAGAAGTCTTGCAGTATGGTTCTGTTTAGTTTTTATTTGAAGATATTCCTTTTTCCCAAACAGGCCCCGTAACTCTCTGAATGTCCGCTTCTAGTTTCTACAGAAAGAGAGTTTCACAACTGCTCAATCAAAAGTAAGGTTCAACTCTGCTAGTTGAATGCACAGATCAGAAAGAAGTTTCACAGAAGGCTTCTGTGTCGTTTTTATTTCAAGATATTCCTTTTTCCAAGGAATTTTTCCAATATTTCAAGATATTCCTTTTTATTTCAAGATATTCCTTTTTCCAGTACAGGCCCATTAGCGCTACGACTTGCAGTTTCTACAGAAAGAGTGTTTCAGAACTCCTCTATCAAAAGTAGGATTGAACTCTGCTAGATGAATGCAGAGATCAGAAAGAAATTTCGCAGAATGCTTCTGTGTAGTTTTTACTTGAAGTTATTCCTTTTTCCTCAATAGGCCCCTTAGCGCTCCGAATGTCCGCTTGCAGTTTCTACAGAAAGATTGTTTCAAAACTTCTCAATCAAAGTAAGGTTCATCTCTGCTAGTTGAATGCATAGTTCAGAAAGAAGTCTCACACAATTCTTCTGTGTAGTTTTTATTTGAAGATATTCGTTTTTCCACTATAGGCCCCTTAGCACTCCGAATGTCCGCTTGAAGTTTCTACGGAAAGAGTGTTTCAGAACGGCTCAATCAAAAGTAAGTTTCAACTCTGCCGGTTGAATGCACAGATCAGAAAGAAGTTTCGCAGAATGCTTCTGTGTTGTTTTTATTTGAAGATATTACTTTTTCCGCTATGGGCCCCTTAGCGCTCCGAATGTCCGCTTGCAGTTTCTATAGAAAGATTGTTTCAAAACTTCTCAATCAAAGTAAGGTTCATCTCTGCTAGTTGAATGCATAGTTCAGAAAGAAGTCTCACACAATTCTTCTGTGTAGTTTTTATTTGAAGATATTCGTTTTTCCACTATAGGCCCCTTAGCACTCCGAATGTCCGCTTGAAGTTTCTACGGAAAGAGTGTTTCAGAACGGCTCAATCAAAAGTAAGTTTCAACTCTGCCGGTTGAATGCACAGATCAGAAAGAAGTTTCACAGAATGCTTCTGTGTAGTTTTTATTTGAAGATATTACTTTTTCCGCTATGGGCCCCTTAGCGCTCCGAATGTCCCCATGCAGTTTCTACATAAAGAGAGTTTCAGAACTGCTCAATCAAAAGTAATGTTCAACTCTGCTAGTTGAATGCAGTGATCAGAAAGTAGTTTCGCAGAATGCTTCTGTTTAGATTTTATTGAAGACATTCCTTTTTCCACTATAGGCCCATTAGCACTCCTAATGTCCGCTTGCAGTTTCTACAGAAAGAGAGTTTCAGAACTCCTCAGTCAGAAGTAAGGTTCAACTTTTCTAGTTGAATGCACAGATCAGAAAGAAGTTTCACAGAATGCTTCTATGTAGTTTTTGTTTGAAGATATTCCTTTTTCCACAATTGGCCCATTAGCACTCCGAATGTCTGCTTGCAGTTTCTACATAAAGAGTGTTTCAGAACTGCTCAATCATAAATAACGTTCCAGTCTGCTAGTTCAATGCACAGATTAGAAAGAAGTTTCGCACAATGCTTCTGTGTAGTTTTTATTTGAAGGTATTCCTCTTTCCACTACAGGCCCCTTAGAGCTCTGAATGTTCGCTTCCAGTTTCTACAGAAAGAGTGTTTCATAACTGCTCCATCTAAAGTAAGGTTCAACTCTGCTAGTTGAAAGCACAGATCTGAAAGTAATTTCGCAGAATGCTTCTGTGTAGTTTTTATTTTACAATATTCCTTTTTACACTATAGGCTCCTTAGCGCTCCAAATGTCCGCTTGCAGTTTCTACGGAAAGAGTGTTTCCGAACTGCTCAATCAAAAGTAAGGTTCAAAGCTGCTAGTTCAATGCACAGATCAGAATGAAGTTTCACAGAATGTTTCTGTTTAGTTTTTATTTGAAGATATTCCTTTTTCCCCTATAGGCCCCTTAGTGCTCTGAATGTCCGCTGGCAGTTTCTACAGAAAGAGAGTTTCAGAACTTCTCAGTCAAAAGTAACGTTCAACCCTTTGAGTTGAATGCAGAGATCAGAAAGCATTTTTGCAGAATGCTTCTGTGTTGTTTTTATTTGAAGATATTCCCTTTTCCAGTATATGCAACTTAGCGCTCCGAATGTCCGCTTGCAGTTTGTACAGAAAGAGCGTTTCAGAACTGCTCAATCAAAAGTACGGTTCAACTCTGTTAGTAGAATGCACAGATCAGAAAGAAGTTTCCCATAATGCTTCTGTGTAGTTTTTATTTGAAGATATTCCTTTATCCACTATAGGCCCCTTAACGCTCTGTATGGCCGCTTGCAGTTCCTACGGAAGGAGTGTTTCAGAACTGCTCAATCAAAAGTAAAGTTCAACACCACCAGTTGAGTGCACAGATCAGAAAAAAGTTTCACAGAATGCTTTTGTGTAGTTTTTATTTGAAGATATTCCTTTTTCCACTATAGGCCCCGAAGCGCTCCATATATCCGCTTGCAGTTTCTACAGAAAGAGTGTTTCAAAACTCCTCAATCAAAAGTAGAATTCAACTCTGCTAGTTGAATGCACAGATCAGAAAGAAGTTTCACAGAATGCTTCTGTGTAGTTTTTATTTGAAGATATTCCTTTTTTCACTATTGGCCCCTTAGTGCTCCGAATGTCCCCATGCAGTTTCTACAGAAAGAGTGTCTCAGAACTGCTTAATCAAAACTAAGTTTCACCTCTGTCAATTGAATGCGCAGATCAGAAAGAAGTTTTGCAGAATGCTTCATTGTAGTTCTTATTTGAAGATATTCCTATTTCCACTGCAGGCCCCTCAGCGCTCCGAATTTCTGCTTGCAGTTTCTACAGAAAGAGGGTTTCAGAATTCCTCAATCAAAAGAAAGTTTCATATCTGCTAGTTGAATGCACAGATCTGAAAGAATTCTCACAGAATGCGTCTGTGTAGTTTTTATTTGAAGATATTTCCTTTTCCTATTCAGGACGCTTACCGCTCTGAATTGCCGCTTGCAGTTTCTACAGAATGAGTGTTTCAAATCTCCTCAATCAAAAGTAAGGTTCAACTCTGCTAGTTGAATGCACAGAGCAGAAAAAATTCTCACAGAATGCTTCTGTGTAGTTTTTATTTGAAGATATACATTTTTCCCTTATAGGCCCCTTAGCGCTCCGAATGCTCGCTTACAGTTTCTACAGAGTGTTTTAGAACTGCTCAATCAAAAGTAAGGTTCAACTCTGCTAGTTGAGTGCACAGATCAGAAACAAGTTTCGCAGAATGCTTCTGTGTAGTTTTTATTTGAGGATATTCCTTTTTCCACAATAGGCCAAATAGCGCCCCGAATGTCCTCTTGCAGTTTCTACAGAAAGAGTGATTCAGAACTTCCCAATCAAAAGTAATGTTCAACTCTGCAAGTTGAATACCAAGATCAGAAAAATGTTTCACCGAATTCTTCTGTGTAGTTTCTATTTGAATATATTACTTTTTCCACTATAGGCCCCTTAGCGATCTGAATCTCCGCTTGCAGTTTCTACAGAAAGACTGTTTCAGAACTCCCCAGTGAAAAGTAAGGTTCAATTGCGCTAGTTGAATGCACACATGAGAAAGAAGTTTCGCAGAATGCTTCTGTGTAGTTTTTATTTGAAGATATTCCTTTTTCCACTATGGGCCCATTAGCTCTCCGAATGTCCGCTTGCAGTTTCTACAGAAAGAGTGTTTCATATCTGTTCAATCAAAAGTAATGTTCAACTCTGCAAGTTGAATGCACAGATCACAAAGAAGTATCGCAGAATGCTTCTGTGTGGTTTTTATTTGAAGATGTTCCTTTTTCCACTATAGGCTGCTTGTTGCTCAGAATGTCCGCTTGCAGTTTCTACAGCAAGAGTGTTAAAGAACTGCTCAATCAAAACAAGATTCAAATCCGCTAGTTGAATGCACGGATGAGAGAGAAGTTTCGCAGAATACTTCTGCGTAGTTTTTATTTGAGGATACTCCTTTTTCCACTATTGGCCCCTCAGCACTCCCCATGGACACTTGCAGTTTCTACAGAAAGAGACTGTCAGAACTGCTCAATCAAAAATAAGGTTCAACTCTGTTAGTTGAATGCACATATCAGAAAGAAGTTTCACAGAATGCTTCTGTGTAGTTTTTATTTGAAGATAAATTTTTTTATCTATAGGCCACTTAGCGCTCAGAATGTCTGCTAGAATTTTCTACAGAAAGAGAGTTTCAGAACTTCTCAATCAGAAGTAAAGTTCAACTCTGTTAGTTCAATCTGTAATTCAGAAAGCAGTTTCGCAGAATGCTTCTGTGTAGTCTTTATTTGAAGATATTCCTTTTTCCCATGTAGGCCCCTTAGTTCTCCGAATGTCTGCTTGGAGATTCTACAGAAAGAGTGTTTCAAAACTCCTTAATCAAAAGTAAGGTTCAACTCTGCTATTTAAATGCACTGATCAGAAAGAAGTCTCGCGGAATGCTTCTCTGTAGTTTTTAATTGAATATATTTTTTTTTCCTTTGTGTGCCCCTTAATGCTCCGAATGTCCGCTTGCAGTTTCAACAGGAAGAGAGTTTCAGAACTTCTCAATCAAAAGTAAGGTTCAACTCTGTTAGTTGAATGCACCAATCAGAAAATAGTTTCCCAGAATGCTTCTGTGTAGTTTTTATTTGAAGATATTACTTTTTCCACTATAGGCCCCTTAGCGATCTGAATCTCTGCTTGCAGTTTCTACAGAAAGAGTGTTTCAGAACTCCCCAATGAAAAGTAAGGTTCAATTGTGCTAGTTGAATGCACACATGAGAAAGAAGTTTCACAGAATGTTTCTGTGTATTTTTTATTTGAAGATATTCCTTTTTCCACTATTGGCCCATTAGCCCTCCGAATGTCCGCTTGCAGTTTCTACAGAAAGTGAGTTTCATATCTGCTCAATCAAAAGTAATGTTCAACTCTGCAAGTTGAATGCACAGATCACAAAGAAGTTTCGCAGAATGCTTCTGTGTGGTTTTTATTTGAAGATGTTCCTTTTTCCACTATAGGCTTCTTAGTGCTCAGAATGTCAGCTTGCAGTTTCTACAGAAAGAGTGTTAAAGAACTGCTCAATCAAAAGTAAGGTTCAACTCTGCTAGTTGAATGCACGGATGAGAAAGGAGTTTCACAGAAGGCTTCTGTGTAGTTTTTATTTGAAGATATTTCTTTTTCCACTATAGTCCCCTAAGCGCTCCGAATGTCTGCTTGCACTTCCTACAGAAAGAGAGTTTCATAACTTCTCAATAAAAAGCAAACTTCAACTCTGTTAGTTGAATGCACAGATCAGAAAGCACTTTAGCTGAATGCTTCTGTGTAGTATTTATTTGAAGTTATTCCTTTTTCCACTATAGGCCCCTTAGAGCTCCGAATGTCCGCTTGCAGGTTCTACAGAAAGAGTGTTTCAGAACTGCTCAATCAAAAGTAAGGTTCAACTCTTTTAGTCGAATGCACACATCAGAAAGTAGTCTCGCAAAATGCTTCTGTGTAGTTTTTATTAGAAGATATTCTTTTTTACACCATAGGACCCTTAGTGCTGCGAATGTCTTCTTGCAGTTTCTACAGAAAGAGGGTTTCAGAACTTCTCAATCAAAATTGAGGTTCAACTCTGTTAGTTGAATGCACAGATGAGTAAGTATATTCACAGAATGCTTCTGTGTAGTTTTATTTGAAGATATTCCTTTTTCCACTATAGGCCACTTAGCGCTCTGAGTGTCTGCTTGCTGTTTCTATAGAAAGAGTGTTTCAGGACTGTTCAATCAAAAGTAAGGTTCAACTCTGATAGTTGAATGGACAGATCAGAAAGAAGTTTCGCAGAGTGCTTCTGTGTAGTATTTATTTGAAGATATTCCTTTTTCCACTATAGGCCCTTAGCACTCCGAATGTCCGCTTGCAGTTTCTACAAAAGGAGTTTTTGAAAACTCCTCAATCAAAAGTAAGATTCAACTCTGCTAGGTAAATGCACAGATCAGAAAGAAGTTTCGCAGAATGCTTCTGTGTAGTTTTTATTTGAAGTTATTCCTTTTTCCACTGTAGGCCCCTTAACGCTCCTAATGTAAACTTGCGGTTTCTACAGAAAGAGTGTTTCAGACCTCCTCAATCAAAAGTAGGTTTCAACTCTGCTAGTTGAATGCACAGATCAGAAAATAGTTTCACAGAATGCTTCTGTGTAGTTTTTATTTGACGATATTCCTTTTTCCACTGTAGGCCCCTTAGTGCGCCGAACGTCTGCTTGCAGTTTCTACAGAAAGAGTGTTTCAGAACTGCTCAATCAAAAGTAAGGTTCAACTCTGCTAGTTGAATGACGAGATCAGAAAGAAGTTTCGCAGAATGATTCTGTGTAGTTTTTATTTCAAGATATTCCTTTTTCCTCCATAGGCCCTTTAGGGCTCCGAATATCCACTTGCAGTTTCTACAGAAAGAGTGTTTCAGAACTCGTCAATCAAAAGTAAGCTTCAAATCTGCTAGGTGAAAGCACAGATCAGAAAGAAGTTTTGCAGAATGCTTCTGTGTAGTTTTTATTTGAAGATATTCCTCTTTCCACTATAGGCCCTTTAGCGCTCCAAATGTCCACTTCCAGTTTCTACAGAAAGAGTGTTTCAAAACTTCTCAATAAAAAGTAATTTTCAACTCTGCTATTTGAATGCATAGATCAGAAAGAAATCTTGCAGAATGGTTCTGTGTAGTTTTTATTTGAAGATATTCCTTTTTCCACTATAGGCCCCTTATCGCTCTGAATATCCACTTCCAGTTTCTACAGAAATAGTTTCAGAACTTCTCAATCAAAAGTAAGGTTCAAATCTGTTAGTTGAATGCACAGATCAGAGAGAAGTTTCGCAGAATGCTTTTGTGTATTTCTTATTTGAAGTTATTCCTTTTTCCACTATAGGCCACTTAGCTCTCCGTATGTCCGATTGCAGTTGCTACAGAAAGAGTGTTTCAAAACTCCTCAACCAAAGGTAAGGTTCAACTCTGCTAGCTGAATGCACAGATCAGAAATAAGTCTCGCAGAAATCTTCTCTGAAGTTTTTATTTGAAGATATTCCTTTTTCCACTATAGGCCAGTTAACGCTCCGAATCTCCGCTTGCAGTTTCTACAGATTGAGAGTTTCAGAACATCTCAATCAAAAGTTAGGTTCAAATCTGTTAGTTGAATGCACAGATCAGAAAGAAGTTTCTCAGAATGCTTCTGTGTAGTTTTTATTTGAAGATATTCCTTTTTCCACTGTAGGCACTTAGCTCTCCGAATGTCCGCTTTCAGTTTCTACAGAAAGAGAGTTCCAGAACTTCTCAATAAAAAGTAAGGTTCAACTCTGTTAGTTGAATGCACAGATCAGAAAGAAGTTTTGCAGAATGCTTCTGTGTATTTTTTATTTGAAGATATTCCTTTTTCCAGTATATGCCCCTTAGTGCTCCGAATGTCCGCTTGCAGTTTGTACAGAAAGAGTGTTTCAGAACTGCTCAATCAAAAGTAAGGTTCGACTCTTTAGTTGAATGCACAGATCTGAAAGAAGTTGTGCAGAATGCTTCTGTGCAGTGTTAATTTTAAGATAATCCTTTTTGGACCATAGGCTGTTAGCGCTCCAAGTGTTCTCTTGCAGTTTCTACAGAAAGAGTGTTTCAAAATTCCTCAATCAAAACTAAGGTTCAACTCTGCTAGTTGAATGCACTGATCAGAAAGAAGTTTCACAGAATGCTTTTGTGTAGTTTTTATTTGAAGATATTTCTTTTTCAACTATAGTCCCCTAAGCGCTCCGAATGTCCGCTTGCAGTTCCTACAGAAAGAGAGTTTTGTAACTTCTCAATAAAAAGCAAAGTTCAACTCTGTTAGTTGAATGCACTGATCAGAAACCATTTTCGCAGCAAACTTCCGTGTAGTTTTTATTTGAAGTTATTCCGTTTTCCAATATAGGCCCCTTAGAGCTCCGAATGTCCGCTTGCATGTTCTACAGAAAGAGTGTTTCAGAACTGCTCAATCAAAAGTAAGGTTCAACTCTGCTAGTTGAATGCTGAGATCAGAAAGAAGTTTCATCGAATGCTTCTGTGTAGTTTTTAATTGAAGATATTACTTTTTCCACTATAGGCCCCTTAGCGATCTGAATCTCCGCTTGCAGTTTCTACAGAAAGAGTGTTTCAGAACTCCCCAATGAAAAGTAAGGTTCAATTGTGCTAGTTGAATGCACACATGAGAAAGAAGTTTCACAGAATTCTTCTGAGTAGTTTTTATTTGAAGATATTCCTTTTTCCACTATTGAACCCTTAGCTCTCCAAATGTCCGCTTTCAGTTTCTACAGAAAGAGTGTTTCATATCTGCTCAATCAAAAGTAATGTTCAACTCTGCAAGTTGAATGCACAGATCACAAAGAAGTTTCGCCGAATGCGTCTGTGTGGTTTTTATTTGAAGATGTTCCTTTTTCCACTATAGGCTGCTTAGTGCTCAGAATGTCAGCTTGCAGTTTCTACAGAAGGAGTGTTAAAGAACTGCTCAATCAAAAGTAAGGTTCAACTCTGTCAGTTGAATGCACGGATGAGAAAGAAGTTTCGCAGAATGCTTCTGTGTAGTTTTTATTTGAAGATATTTCTTTTTCCACTATAGTCCCCTAAGCGCTCCGAATGTCCGCTTGCAGTACCTACAGAAAGAGAGTTTCATAACTTCTCAATAAAAAGCAAATTTCAACTCTGTTAGTTGAATCCACATATCAGAAAGCACTTACGCTGAATGCTTCTGTGTAGTATTTATTTGAAGTTATTCCTTTTTCCAATATAGGCCCCTTAGAGCTCCGAATGTCCGCTTGCAGGTTCTACAGAATGAGTGTTTCAGAACTGCTCATTCAAAAGTAAGGTTCAACTCTGTTAGTTGAATGCACAGATCAGAAAGTAGTTTCACAGAATGCTTCTGTGTAGTTTTTATTAGAAGATATTCTTTTTTCCACTATAGTACCCTTAGTGCTGCGAATGTCTTCTTGCAGTTTCTAGAGAAAGAGGGTTTCAGAACTGCTAAATCAAAAGTAAGGTTCAACTCTGCTAGTTGAATGCACAGATCAGAAAGGAGTTTCGCAGAATGATTCTGTGTAGATTTTATTTGAAGCTATTCCTTTTTCGAGTATCGGACCCACTGCGCTCCGAATGTCCTCTTACATTTTCTACAGAAAGAGTGTTTCAGAACTACTCAATCAAAAGTAAGCTTCAACTCCGCTAGTGGAATGCACACATCAGAAAGAAGTTTCACAGAATGCTTCTGTGTAGTTTTTATTGAAGATATTACTTTTTCCACTATAGGCACCTTAACTCTACGAATGTCTGCTTGAAGTTTTTAAAGAAAGAGTGTTTCTGAGGGGCTAAATCAAAAGAAAGGTTCAACTCTGTTAGTTGAATGCACAGAACAGAAAGAAGTTTCCGAGAATGCTTCTGTATAGTTCTTATTTGAAGATATTCCAATTTCCACTATAGGCCCATTAGCGCTCCGAAAGTCTGCTTGCAGTTTCTACAGAAGGAGTGTTTCAGAACTGCTCAATCAAATGTAAGGTTCAACTCTGCTAGTTGAATGCACAGATCAGTAAGATGTTTCACAGAATCCTTCTGTGTAGCTTTTATTTGAAGATATTCCTTTTTCCACTATCAGCCCCTTCGATCTGTGAATGTCTGCTTGCACTTACTACAGAAAGAGTGTTTCAGAACTGCTCAATCAAAAGTAAGGTTTAACTCTGCTATTTGAATGCACAGATCAGAAAGAAGTTTCGCAGAATGCTACTGTGTAGTTTTTATTTGAAGATACTGCTTCTTCCAATAAAGGCCCCTTAGCTCTCCGAATGTCCACTTGCAGTTTCTACAGAAAGAGTGTTTCAAAACCCCTCAATCAAAAGTAAGGTTCAATTCTGCTAGTTGAATGCGAAGATCAGAAAGCAGTCTCGCAGAATGCTTCTGTGTAGTTTTTATTTGAAGATATAACTTTTTCCACTATACGCCCCTTAGCTCTCCAGATATCCGCTTCCAGTATCTACATAAAGAGAGGTTCAGAACTTCTCAATCACAAGTAAGATTCAACTCTGTTAGTTGAATGAACAGATCAGAAAGAAGCTTTGCAGAATGCTTTTGTGTAGTATTTATTTGAAGATATTCCCATTTCCACTGTAGGCGCCTTATGATCCGAATGTCCGCTTGCAGTTTCTGAAGAAAGAGTGTTTCAGAACTGCTCAATCAAAAGTAAGGCTCAACTCTGCTAGTTGAATTCAAAGATCAGAAAGAAGTTTCGCAGAATGCTTTTGTGTAGTTTTTATTTGAAGATATTCCCTTTTCCTCTACAGGACCCTTACCGCTCTGAATTGCCGCTTGCAGTTTCTACAGAAAGAGTGTTTCAGAACTACTCAATAAAAAGTAAGGTTCAACTTTGCCAGTTGAATGCACAGATCAGAAAGAAGTTTCACAGAATGCTTCTGTGTAGTTTTTATTTGAAGATATTCGTTTTTCCACTATAGGCCCCTTAGCGCTCCGAACGTCTGTTTGCAGTTACTTCAGAAAGAGAATTTCAGAACTTCTCAATCAAAAGTAATGTTGAACTCTGTTAGTTGAATGCACAGATCAGAAAGAAGTTTCGTAGAATGCTTCTGTGTAGTTTTTATTTGTAGATACTCCTTTTTCCACTATAGGCCCCTTAGCGCTCCGAATGTCCGCTTGCAGTTTCTACAGAAATAGTGTTTCAGAACTACTCAATCAAAAGTAAGGTTCAACTCTGCTAGTTGAATGCACAGATCAGAAAGAAGTTTCATGGAATGCTTCTGTGTAGTTTTAATTTGAAAATATCCCTTCTTCCACTATAGGCCCCTTAGCGCTTGGAATGTCCGCTTGCAGTTTCTACAGAAAGAGTGTTTCAGAACTCATGAATCAAAAGAAAGTTTCAATTCTGCTAGTTGAATGCACAGATCAGAAAGAAGTTTCGCAGAATGCTTCAGTGTAGTTTTTATTTGAAGATATTCTTTTTTCCACTGTAGGCCCCTTAGCGCTCTCAATGTCCGCTTGAAGTTTCTACGGAAAGAGTGTTTCAAAACTCCTCAATCAAATGTAAGTTTCAACTCTGCTAGTTGAATGCACAGATCAGAAAGTATTTTCGCATTATGCTTCTGTGTAGTTTTTATTTGAAGTTATTCCTTTTTCTACTATACTCCTATTAGCGCTCTGAATGTCCGCTTACAATTTCTACAGAAGGAGTGTTTCAGAACTGCTCAATCAAAAGTAAGGTTCAACTATGTTAGTTGAATTGACAGATCAGGGAGAAGTTTCACAGAATACTTCTGTGTAGTTTTTATTTGAAGATATTCCTTTTTACACTATAGGCCCCTTAGCACTCCAAATGTCCGCTTTCAGTTTCTACAGAAAGAGAGTTTCAGAACTTCACAATCAAAAGTAAGGTTCAATTCTGTTAGTTGAATGCAGAGATCAGAAAGAAGTTTCACAGAATGCTTCTGTGTAGTTTTTCTTTGAAGATATTCCTTTTTCCACTACAGGCCCTTAGGCGCTTTGAATGTCCACTTGCAGTTTCTGCAGAAAGAGAGTTTCAGAACTCCTCAATCAAAACTAACTTTCAATTCTGCTGGTTGAATGCACAGATTAGAAAGAAGTTTCACAGAATGTTTCTGTGTAGTTTTTATTTGAAGATATTCCTTTTTCCACTATAGGCCGCTTAGAGCTACGAATGTCACTTGCAGTTTCTACAAAAGAAGTTCAGACTCTGCATCAAAGTAAGCTTCACTATGCTAGTTGAATGCGCAGATCAGAAAGAAGTTCCACAGAATGCTTCAGTGTAGTTTTGATTTGAAGATATTCCTTTTCCCACTATAGGCCCCTAATTGCTCAGAATGTCCGCCTGCAGTTTCTACAGAAACTGTGTTTGAGAACTTCTCAATCAAAAGTAAAGTTCAACTATGATAGTTGAATGGACAGATCAGAAAGAAGTTTCACACCATGATTCAGTTTAGTTTTTATTTGAAGATATTCCTTTTCCCACTATAGGCCACCTAGCAATTAGAATGTCCGCTTGCAGTTCCTACAGAAAGAATATTTCAGAAATTCTGAATCAAAAGTAAGTTTCAAATCTGCTAGTTGAACGTGAAGATAAGGAAGAAGTTTCACACAATTCTTCCCTGTAGTTTTTATTTGAAGATATTCCTTTTTCCACTACAGGCCCCTTAGTGCTCCGAATGTCAGCTTGTAGTTTCTACAAAAAGAGTGTTTCAAAACTCCTCAATCAATAGTAAGGTTCAACCCTGCTAGGTAAATGTACAGATCAGAAAGTAGTTACACAGAGTGCCTCTGTGTAGTTATTATTTGAAGATATTCCTTTTTCCCCTATAGGCCCCTAAGCGCTCCAAATGTCCGCTTGCATTTTCTACAGAAAGAGTGTTTCAGAACTGTTCAATCAAAAGTAAGGTTCAACTATGTTAGTTGAATGCACAGATCAGAAAGAAGTTTCACAGAATGCTTCTGTAGAGTTTTTATTTGAAGATATTCCTTTTTCCACTATAGGCCTCTCAGCGCCCCAAATGTCCACTTGCAGTTTATCCAGAAAGAGAAGTCCAGAACTTCTCAATCAATAGTAAGTTTCAATTCTATTAGTTGAATGCACAGATCAGAAAGGAGTTTCACAGAATGCTTCTGTGCAGTTTTTATTTGAAGATATTCCTTTTCCCTCTATAGTCCCCTTAGGGTTCCGAATGTCCACTGGCAGTTACTACGGAAAGAGTGTTTCAGAACTCCTCAATCAAAACTAAGGTTCAATTCTGCTAGTTGAATGCACAGATCAGAAGAACTTTCGCAGAATGCTTCTGTGTAGTTTCTATTTGAAGATATTCCTTTTCCACTATAGGCCCCTTAGCGCTCTGAATGTCCACCTTCAATTTCTACAGAAAGAGTGTTTCAAAACTCCTCAATCAAAAGTAAGGTTCAACTCTGCCAGTTGAATGCACAGATTAGAAAGAAGTTTCGCAGAATGCTTCTGTGGAGTTTTTATTGAAGATTATACTTTTTAAACTATTGGCCACTTAGCGCTCCGAATGTCCGCTTGCAGTTTCTACAGAAAGAGTGTGTCAGAACTGCTCAATCAAAAGTAAGGTTCAACTCTGCTAGTTGAATCCTCAAATCAGAAAGTACTTTCACAGAATGCTTCCGTGTAGTTTTTATTTGAAGATATTCCTTTTTCCACTAAAGGCCCCTTAGCGCTCTGAATGTCCGCTAGCAGTTTCTGCAGAAAGAGAGTTTCAGAAATTCTCAATCAAAAGTAAGGTTCAACTCTGCTAGTTGAATGTGGAGATCAGAAAGCAGTTTCGCAGAATTCTTCTCTGTAGTTTTTATTTGATGCTATTCCTTTTTCCACTATAGTACCCATAGTGCTCTGAATGTCCGCTTACAGTTGCTACAGAAAGAGTGTTTCTGATCTACTCAATCGAAAGTAAGGTTCAACTCTGCTAGTTGAATGCACAGATTAGAAAGAAGTTTCACAGAATGCTTCTGTGTAGTTTTTATTGAAGATAATATTTTTTTAAGTATAGGCCCCTTAGCACTCTGAATGACCGCTTGCAGTTTCTACAGAAAGAGTGTTTCAGGACTGCTCAATGAAAATGAAGGTTCAACACTGCTAGTTGAATTCACAGATCAGAAGAAAATTTCACAGAATGCTTCTGTGTAGTTTTTATTTGTAGATATTCATTCTTCCACTATATGCCCCTTAGCGCTTCGAATGTCTGTTAGCAGTTTCTACACAAAGAGATTTTCAGAAATTCTCAATCAAAAGTAAGGTTCAACTCCGCTAGTTGCATGCAGAGGTCAGAAAGCAGTCTCGCAGAATGCTTCTGTGTAGTTTTTATTTCAAGATATTCTTTTTTATACTGTAGGCCCCTTATCGCTCCGAATGTTCGCTTGCAGTTTCTACAGAAAGACTGTTTCAGAAATGCCCAATGAAAAGTAAGGTTCAACTCTGCTACTCAAATGCACAGATCAGGAAGAAGTCTCGCTGAATGCTTCTGTGTAGTTTTTATTTCTAGATATTCCTTTTTCCACTACAGGCCCCATAGCACTCCGAATGTCTACTTGCAGTTTCTACAGAAAGAGATTTTCAGAACTCCTCAATCAAAAGTTAGGTTCAACTCTGCTAGTTGAATGCACAGATAAGAAAGAAGTCTCACAGAAGGCTTCTGTGTAGTTTTTATTTGAAGATATTCCTTTTTCCTCTATAGGCCACTTAGTGCTGCGATTGTCCGCTTGCAGTATCTACAGAAAGAGTGTTTCAAAACTCCTCAATCTAAAATAAGTTTCAACTCTACTACTTGAATACACAGATGAGAAAGAAGTCTCGCAGAAGGCTTCTGTGTAGTTTTTATTTGAAGATATTCCTTTTTCCACTATACTCCTCTTAGCACTCTGATTGTCCGATTGCAGTTTCTACAGAAAGAGAGTATCAGAACTTCTCAATCAAAAGTAAGGTTCAACTCTGTTAGTTGAATGCACAGATCAGAAACAAGTTTCGCAGAATGCTTCTGTGTAGTTTTTATTTGAAGATATTCCTTTCTCCACCTTAGTACACTTAGCGGCCTGAATGTCTGCTTGCAGTTTCTACAGAAAGAGAGTATCAAAACTCCTCAATCAAAAGTAAGTTTAAACTCAGTTAGTTGAATGGACAGATCAGAAAGAATTTTCGCAGAATGCTTCTGTGTAGTTTTTATTTGAAGTTATTACTTTTTCCACTATAGGCCTCTCAGTGGTCCGATTGGATGCTTGCAGTTTCTAAAGAAGGAGAGTTTCAGAACTTCTCAACCAAAAGTAAGGTTCAACTCTGTTAGGTGAATGCACAGATCAGAGAGTAGTTTCGCAGACTGCTTCTGTGTAGTTCTTATTTGAAGATATTCCTTTATCCACCTTAGGCCCCTTAGCACTCCGAATGTCCTCTTGCAGTTTCTACAGAAACAGTATTTCAGAACTACTCAATCAAAAGTAAGGTTCAACTCTCCCAGTTGAATGCACACATCAGAAAAAAGTTTCGCAGAAGGCTTCTGTGTACTTTTTATTCGAAGGTACTCCATTTTCCACTATAGGCCCCATATCGCTCAGAATGTCCGCTTACATTTTCTACAGAAGGAGTGTTTCAGAACTGCTCAAGCAAAAGTGACGTGCAACTCTGCTAGTTGAAGGCACAGATCAGAAAGAAGTTTCGCAGAATGCTTCTGTAAAGTTTTTATTAGAAGACATTCCTTTTTCCACTGTAGGCATCTTTGCGCTCCAAATATCCAGTTGCAGTTTCTACAGAAAGAGTGTTTCAGAACTGCTGAATCAAAAGTAAACTTCAACTCTGTTAGTTGAATGCACAGAAGTGAAAGAAGTTTTAGAGAATGCTTCTGAGTAGTTTTTATTTGAGGATATTCCTTTTTCCACTATAGGCCCCTTAGCGCTCTGAATGTCCACTTGTAGTTTCTTCAGAAAGAGTGTTTCAGAACTGCTAATTCAAAAGTAAGGTGCAACTCTGTTAGTTGAACACACAGAACAGAAAGAAATTTCACAGAATGCTTCTGTGAAGTTTATATTTGAAGATATTACTTTTTCCACTATAGGCCTCTTAGCTCTCCGATTGTCCACTTGCATTTTCTTCAGAAAGAGTGTTTCAGAACTGCTCAATCGAAAGTAAGCTTCAACTCTGTTAGTTGAATGCACAGAAGAGAAACACGTTTCACAAAATGCTTCTGTGTAGTTTTTATTTGAAGATATTCCTTTTTCCACTATAGGCCCCTTAGCGCGCTGAATGTCCCCTTGCAGTTTCTAAAGAAACAGTGTTTCAGAACTGCTCAATCAAAAGTAAGCTTCATCTCTGTCAGTTGAATGCAGAGAACAGAAAGAAGTTTCACAGAATGCTTCTGTGTAGTTTTTATTTGAAGATATTCCTTTCTCCACTGTAGGCCCCTTAGCGCTCCGAATGTCCACTTGCAGTTTCTACAGAAAGCATGTTTCAGAACTCCTCAATCAAAAGTAAGGTTCAACTCTGCTAGTTGAATGCACGGATGAGAAAGAAATTTCGCAGAATTATTCTGTGTAGTTTTTATTTGAAGATATTCCTTTTTCCACTATAGGCCCCGTAGCGCTCTGAATTTCTGCTTACAGTTTCTACAGAAAGAGTGTTTAAAAACTCCTCAATGAAAAGTAAGGTTCAACACTGCTAGTTGAATGCACAGATCAGAAAGAATTCTCACAGAATGCTTCAGTGTAGTTTATATATGAAGATATTCCTTTTTCCACAATAGGCCCCTTAGAGCTCCGAATGTCCACTTGCAGTTTTTACAGAAAGAGAGTTTCAGAACTTCTCAATCAAAAGTAATGTTCAACTCTGTTATTTGAATGCAGTGATCAGAAAGAAGTTTCGCAGAATGCTTCTGTGTAGTTTTTATTTGAAGGTATTCCTTTTTCCACTGTGGGCCCCTTAGTGCTCCGAATGTCCGCTTCCAGTTTCTACAGAAAGAGAGTTTCAAAATTCCTCAATGAAAAGTAAGCTTCAACTCTGCTAGTTGAATGCAGAGATCAGAAAGGAGTCTCCCAGAATGTTTCTGTGTAGTTTTTATTTGAAGATATTCCTTTTTCCACTATTGGCCACTTAGCGCTCCCTATGTCCGCTTGCAGTTTCTATAGAAAGAGAGTTTCACAACTTCTCAATCAAAAGTAAGGTTCAACTCTGTTGGTTGTATGCACAGATCAGAAATAAGTTCCGCAGAATGCTTCCGTGCAGTTTTTTTTTGAAGATATTCCTTTTTCCATTATAGGCCTCTTAGTGCTCCTAATGTCCACTTGCAGTTTCTACAGAAATAGTGTTTCAGAAATCCTCAATCAAAACTATGGTACAACTCTGCTAGTTGAATGCACAGATCAGAAAGTAGTTTCGAAGAATGCTTCGGTGTAGTTTTTATTTGAAGCTATTACTTTTTCCACTATAGGCGCCTAAGCGTTCCCAATGTCAGCTTGCAGTTCCTACAGAAAGAGTGTTTCAAAACTCCTAAATCAAACGTAAGGTTCAACTCTGCTAGTTGAATTCACAGATCTGAAAGAAGTTTCGCAGAATGCTTCTGCGTAGTTTTTATTCGAAGATATAACTTTTTCCACTATAGGTCTCTTAGTGCTCCGAATATAAGCCTGCAGTTTCTACAGAAAGAGAGTTTCAGAACTTCTCAATCAAAAGTAAGGTTCAACTCTGTTAGTTGAAAGCACTGATCAGTAAGAAGTTTCGCAGACTGCTTCTGTGTATTTTTTATTTGAAGATATTCCTTTTTACAGTATAGGCCCCTTAGCACTCCGAATGTCCGCTTGCAGTTTCTACAGAAAGAGTGTTTCAAATTTCCTCAATCTAAAGTAAGGTTCAACTCTGCTAGTTGAATGCACAGATCAGAAAGAAGTCTCGCAGAATGCTTCTCTGTAGTTTTTATTTGAAGATATTCCTTTTTCCACTGTAGGTCCCTTGGCACTCCAAATGTCCACATGCAGTTTCTAGAGATACAGAGTTTCGGAACTTCTCAATCAAAAGTAAGCTTCAACTCTGGTAGTTGAATGCACTGATCAGAAAGAAGTTTCAAAGAATGCTTCTGTGTAGTTTTAATTTGAAGCTATTCCTTTTTCCACTATAGATGCTTTAGCGTTCCGAAAGTCCACTTGCAGTTTCTACAGAAAGAGTTTTTCAAAACTCCTCAATCAAAAGTAAGGTTCAACTCTGCTAGTTGAATTCAGGGATCTGAGAGTAGTTTCGCAGAATGCTTCTGTGTAGCTTTTTTTCGAAGACAAACCTTCTTCCTCTATGGGCCCATTAGTGCTCCGAATATCCGCCTGCAGTTCCTACAGAAAGAGAGTTTCAGAACCTCTCAATCAAAAGTAAGTTTCTACTCTGTTAGTTGAATGCACTGATCACTTAGATGTTTCGCAGAATGCTTGTGTGTAGTTTTTATTTGAAGATATACCTTTTTCCACTATAGGCCCCTTAGCGCTCCGAAAGTCCGCTTGCAGTTTCTACAAAAGAGTGTTTCAAAAGTCCTCAATCTAAAGTAAGGTTCAACTCTACTAGTTGAATGCACAGATCAGAAAGAAGTTTCGCAGAATGCTTCTGTGTAGTTTTTATTTGAAGATATTGCTTTTTCCACTATAGGCCTCCTAGCGCTTAGATTGCCAGTTGCAGTTTCTACAGAAAGATTGTTTCAGAACTCCTCAATCAAAAGTAAGTTTCAACTCCGCTGGTTGAAAGCACAGATGAGAAAGAAATTTCACAGAATGCTTCTGTGTAGTTTTTATTTGAAGATATTCCTATTTCCTCTATAGTCACCTTAGATCTCTGAATGTCCACTTGCAGGCTCTACAGAAGGAGTGTTTCAGAACTGCTCAAGCAAAAGTGAGGTTCAACTCTGCTAGTTGAAGGCACAGATCAGAAAGAAGTTTCGCAGAATGATTCTGTATAGTTTTTATTAGAAGACTTTCGTTTTTCCACTATAGGCACATTTGCACTCCGAATATCCAGTTGCAGTTTCTACAGAAAGAGTGTTTCAGAACTGCTCAATGAAAAGTAAACTTCAACACGGTTAGTTGAATGCACAGAAGTGAAAGAAGTTTTAGAGAATGCTTCTGTGTAGTTTTTATTTGAGCATATTCCTTTTTCCACTATAGGCCCCTTAGCGCTCTGAATGTCCACTTGCAGTTTCTCCAGAAAGAGTGTTTCAGAACTGCTCATTCAAAAGTAAGGTGCAACTCTGTTAGTTGAATGCACAGAACAGAAAGAAGTTTCACAGAATGCTTCTGTGAAGTTTTTATTTGAAGATATTACTTTTTCCACTTATAGGCCTCTTAGCTCTCCGATTGTCAACTTGCATTTTCTTCAGAAAGAGTGTTTCATAACTGCTCAATCGAAAGTAAGCTTCAACTCTGTTAGTTGAATGCACAGAAGAGAAACACGTTTCACAAAATGCTTCTGTGTAGTTTTTATTTGAAGATATTCCTTTTTCCACTATAGGCCCCTTAGCGCTCCGAATGTCCCCTTGCAGTTTCTAAAGAAAGAGTGTTTCAGTACTGCTCAATCAAAAGTAAGCTTCAACTCTGTTAGATGAATGCACAGAAGAGAAAGAAGATTCATAGAATGCTTCTGTGTAGTTTTTATTTGAAGATATTCTTTTTTCCACCATAGGCCCCTTATCACTCCGAATGTCCGCTTGCAGTTTCTACAGAAAGGGTGTTTCAAAACTCCTCAATCAAAGGTAAGGTTCAACTCTGCTAGTTGAATGCACAGATCAGAAAGAAGTCTCACTGAATGCTTCTCTATAGTTTGTATTTGAAGACATTCCTATTTCCACTATAGGTTCCTTAGCGCTCCGAATATCCCCTTGCAGTTTCTACAGATACAGAGTTACAGAACTTCTCAATCAAAAGTGAGGTTCAACTCTGTGAGTTGAATGCACAGATGAGTAAGGAGATTCACAGAATGCTTCTGTGTAGTTTTAATTTGAAGATATTCCTTTTTCCACTACAGGGCCCTTAGCTCTCTGAACGTCCCCTTGCAGTTCCTACAGTGAGAGTGTTTTGGAACTGCTCATTCGAAAGTAAAGTTCAACTCTGCTGGACGAATGCAGAGATCAGAAAGAAGTTTCGCAGAATGCTTCTGTGTAGTTTTTATTTGAAGATATTCTTTTTTCCACTATAGGCCCCTTAGCACTCTGAATGTCCGCTTAGAATTTCTACAGAAAGTGTGTTTAAAACTCCTGAATCAAAAGTTTGGTTTAACACTGCTAGTTGAATGCACAGATGAGAAAGAAGTCTCGCAGAATGCTTCTGTGTACTTTTTATTTGAAGATATTCCTTTTTCCACTATAGATGCCTTAGCGTTCCGAATGTCCGCTTGCAGTTTCTACAGAAAGAATTTTTCAAAACTCCTCAATCAAAAGTAAGTTTCAACACTGCTAGTTGAATTCACGGATCTGAGAGAAGTTTCGCAGGATGCTTCTGTGTAGCTTTATTCAAAGACATACCTTCTTCCTCTATAGGCCACTTAGCGCTCCGAGTATCCACCTGCAGTTCCTACAGAAAGAAAGTTTCAGAAAGTCTCAATCAAAAGTAACTTTCTACTCTGTTAGTTGAATGCACTGATCAGTAAGATGTTTCGCAGAATGCTTGTGTGTAGTTTTTATTTGAAGATATACCTTTTTCTACTATAGGCCCCTTAGCGCTCCGAATGTCCGCTTGCAGTTTCTATAGAAGAGTGTTTCAAAAGTCCTCAATCTAAAGTAAAGTTCAACTCCGCTAGTTGAATGCACAGATCAGAAAGAAGTGTCGCAGAATGCTTCTGTGTAGTTTTTATTTGAAGATATTGCTTTTTCCACTATAGGCCTCTTAACGCTCAGAATGCCACTTGCAGTTTCTACAGAAAGATTGTTTCAGAACTACTTAACCAAAAGTAAGTTTCAAATCTGCTAGTTGAAAGCACAGATGAGAAAGAAATTTCACCAAATGCTTCTGTGTAGTTTTTATTTGAAGATATTCCTTTTTCCACTATAGGACTTTAGGGCTCCGAATGTCCGCTTACAGTTTCAAGAGAAAGAGAGTTTAAAAACTCCTCAATCAAAAGTAAGGTTCAACACTGCTAGTTGAATGCACAGATAAGAAAGAAGTGTCGCAGAATGCTTCTGTGTAGTTTTTATTTGAAGATATTCCTATTTCCACTATAGTCCCCTTAGCGCTCCGAATGTCCACTTGCACTTTCTACAGAAAGAGATATTCAGAACTTCTCAATCAAAAGTAAGGTTCAATTTGCTTAGTTGAAAGCACAGATCAGAAATAAGTTTCACAGAGTGCTTCCGTGTAGTTTTTATTTGAAGATATTCCGTTTTCCACTATAGGCCTCTTAGTGCTCAGAATGTCCGCTTACATTTTCTACAGAAGGAGTGTTTCAGAACTGCTCAATCAAAAGTAAGGTTCAACTCTGCTAGTTGAAGGCACAGATCAGAAAGAAGTTTCGCAGAATGCTTCTGTATAGTTTTTATTAGAAGACATTCTTTTTTCCACTATAGGCACCTTAGCACTCGAATGTCCACTTGCAGTTTCTACAGAAAGAGTGTTTCAGAACTGCTCAATCAAAAGTAAACTTCAACTCTGTTAGTTGAATGCACAGAAGAGAAAGAAGTTTTACAGAATGCTTCTGTGTAGTTTTTCTTTGAGGATATTACTTTTTCCACTATAGGCCTCTTAGCGATCTGAAGGTGCACTTGCTGTTTATTCAGAAAGAGTGTTTCACAACTTCGCATTCAAAAGTAAGCTGCAACACTGTTAGTTGAATGCACAGAACAGAAAGAAGTTTCACAAAATGCTTCTGTGAATTTTTATTTGAAGATATTACATTTTCCACTATAGGCCTATTAGATCTCCGATTGTCCACTTGCATTTTCTTCAGAAAGAGTGTTTCAGAACTGCTCTATCGAAAGTAAGCTTCAACTCTGTAAGTTGAATGTACAGAAGAGAAATACGTTTCACAAAATGCTTCTGTGTAGTTTTTATTTGAAGATATTCCTTTTTCCACTGTAGGCCCCTTAGCGCTCTGAATGTCCCCATGCAGTTTCTAAAGAAAGAGTGTTTCAGAACTGCTCAATCAAAAGTAAGGTTCATCTCTGTTAGTTGAATGCACAGAATGGAGAGAAGTTTCACAGAATATTTCTGTGTAGTTTTTATTTCAAGATATTCCTTTTTCCACTTTAGGCCCCTTAGCACTCCGAATGTCCACTTGCAGTTTCTACAGAAAGAGTGTTTCAGAACTCCTCAATCAAAAGTAAGCTTCAATTCTTTAGATGAATGCACAGAACAGAAGAAGTTTCACAGAATGCTTCTGTGTGGTTTTTATTTGAATATATTCCTTTTTCCACTCTAGGCCCCTTAGCGCTCAGAATGTCCACTTGCGGTTTCTTCAGAAAGAGTGTTTCAGAACTGCTCAATCAAAAGTATGCTTCAACTCTGTTAGTTGAATGCACAGAACAGAAACAAGTTTCACAGAATTCTTCTGTGTAGTTTTTATTTCAAGATATGCCTTTTTCCACTTTAAGCCCCTTAGGGCTCCGAATGACCACTTGCAGTTTCTACAGAAAGAGTGTTTCAGAACTGCTGAGTCAAAAGAGAGGTTCAACTCTATTAGTTGAATGCACAGAACAGAAAGAAGTTTCAAAGAATGCTTCAGTTTAGTTTTTATTTGAGGATATTCCTTTTTCCACTATAGTCCCTTTAGCGCTCCAAATGTCCACATGCAGTTACTACAGAAAGAGTGTTTCAGAACTGCTCAATCAAAAGTAAGCTTCAACTCTGTTAGTTGAATGCACAGAACAGAAAGAAGTCTCACAGAATGCTTCTGTGTATTTTTTATTTGAGGACATTCCTTTTTCCACTACAGGCCCTTTAGCGCTCCTAATGTCATCTTGCAGTTTCTACAGAAAGTGTATTTCTGAACTGCTCAATCAAAGTAAGCTTCAACTCTGTTAGTTCAATGCACTGAACAGAGAGAAGTTTCACAGAATGATTCTCTGTAGTTTTTATTTGAGGATATTTCTTTTTCCACTATAGGACCCTTAGCGCTCAGATGGTCCCCTTGCAGTTACTACAGAAAGAATGTTTCCAAACTGCTCAATCAAAAGTAAGGTTCAAACCTGTTAGTTGAAGGCACACAACAGAAAGAAGTTTCACAGAATGCTTCTGTGTTGTTTTTATTTGAGGAAATTCCTTTTTCGACTATATGCCTTTTAGCGCTCCGAATGTCCACTTGTACTTTCTACAGAAAGAGTGTTTCAGAACTGCTCAATCCAAAGTAAGCTTCAAGTGTGTTAGTTGAAAGCACAGAACAGAAAGAAATTTCACAGAATATTTCTGTGTGGTTTTTATTTGAGGAAATTCCTTTTTTTCATCTTATGCTCGAATTCACCTTTTACAGAAGTGTTTCAAACTGCTCATCTAAGTAGCTTCACTCTCTTAGTTGCACAGAACAAAAAGTTTAGAATGCTTTTTTTTTTTTTTTTTTTTCACTATATTCCCATGGCTCAATGTCCACTGCAGTTTCTACAGAATAGAGTTTCAGAACTGCTCCATCAAAGTAAGCTTCAACTCTGTTAGTGGAATGCAAGAAGAAAGAAGTTTCACAGAATGTTCTGTGCATTTCATTTGAATTTCCTTTTCCACTATAGCCTTAGCGCTCCGAATGTCCACTTGCATTTTCTACAGAGAGAGTGTTTCAGAACTGCTCAATGAAAAGTAAGCTTCAACTCTGTTAGTTGAATGCACAGAACAGAAAGAAGTTTCACAGAATGCTTCTGTGTAGTTTTTATTTGAAGATATTCCATTTTCCGCCGTAGGCCCCTTAGCACTCCGAATGTCCACTTGCAGTATCTACAGAAAGAGTGTTTCAGAACTTCTCAATGAAAAGTAAGGTTCAACTCTCCTAGTTGAATGCACAGGTCAGAAAGGAGTCTCGCAGAATTCTTCTATGTAGTTTTTTTTCAAGATATTCCTTTTTCCACTATAGACCCCTTAACGCTCCGAATATCCGCTAGCAGTTTCTAAAAAAAGAGTGTTTCAAAACTCCACAATTTCCAGTAAGGTTCAACTCTGCTAGTTGAATGCACAGATCAGAAAGAAGTCTCACAGAATGCTTCTGTGTATTTTCTATTTGAAGATATTCCTTTTTCCACTATACTCCTCTTAGCGCTACGAATGTCCAATTTTAGTTTCTACAGAAAGAGAGTTTCAGAACTTCTCAATCAAAAGGAATGTTCAACTATGTTAGTTGAATGCATAGATCAGAAAGAAGTTTCACAGAATGCTTCTGTGTAGGTTTTACTTGTAGATATTCCTTTTTCCACTACAGGCCACTTAGCCCTTCGAATGTCCGCATGCAGTGTCTATAGAAGCAGTGTTTCAAATCTCTAAATCAAAAGTAAGGTTGAACTCTGCTATTCAAATGCTCAGATCAGAAAGAAGTCTCGCAGAATGCTTGTGTGTAGTTTTTATTTCAAGATATTCCTTTTTCCACTATAAGCCCCTTAGCGCACCGAATGTCCGCTTGCAGTTTCTACAGAAAGAGTGTTTCAGAACTGCTCAATCAAAAGTAAGCTTCAACTCTCTTAGTTGAATGCACAGAACGAAAGAAGTTTCAGAGAATGCTTCTGTGTAGTTTTTATTTGAAGATATTCCTTTTTCCACTATATTCCCCATAGCGCTCCAAATGTCCACTTGCAGTTTCTACAGGAATAGTGTTTCAGAACTGCTCCATCAAAAGTAAGCTTCAACTCTGTTAGTGGAATGCACAGAACAGAAAGAAGTTTCACAGAATGCTTCTGTGCAGTTTTCATTTGAAGATGTTCCTTTTTCCACTATAGGCCTCTTAGCGCTCCGAATGTCCACTTGCAGTTTCTACAGAGAGAGTGTTTCAGAACTGCTCAATCAAAAGTAAGCTTCAACTCTGTTAGTTGAATGCACAGAACAGAAAGAAGTTTCACAGAATGCTTCTGTGTAGTTTTTATTTGAAGATATTCCTTTTTCCACTGTAGGCCATTTAGCTCTCGGAATGTCCACTTGCAGTCTCTACAGCAAGAGTGTTTCAGAACTGCTCAATCAAAAGTAAGATTCAACTCTGTTAGTTGAATGCACAGAACAGAAAGATGTTTCACAGAATGCTTCTGTGTAGTTTTTCTTTGATAGTATTACTTTTTCCACTCTAGGCCCCTTAGTGCTCTGAATGTCCACTTGCAGTTTCTTCAGAAAGAGTGTATCAGAACTGCTCAATCAAAAGTAAGGTTCAGCTCTGTTAGTTGAATGCACAGATCAGAAAGAAGTTTCGCAGAATGCTTCTGTGTAGTTTTTATTTGAAGATATTAGTTTTTCCACTATAGGCCCCTTAGCACTCCGAATGTCCGCTTTCAGTTTGTACAGAAAGAGTGTTTCAGAACTGCTCAATCAAAAGTAAGGTTCAACTCTGCTAGTTGAATGCACAGATCAGAAAGAAGTTTCACAGAATGCTTCTGTGTAGTTTTAATTGAAGATATTCTTTTTTCCACTGCAGGCCCATTAGCGCTATGATTGTGCCCTTGCAGTTTCTACAGAAAGAGAGTTTCAGAACTGCCCAATCAAAAGTAAGGTTCAACTCTGCTTGTTGAATGCACAGATCAGAAAGAAGTTTCACAGAATGCTTCAGTGAAGTTTTTGTTTGAAGGTATTCTCTATTCCACTATAGGCCCCTTAGCGCTCCGAATGTCCACTTCCAATTTCTACAGAAAGAGAGTTTCAGAACTTCTCAATCAAAAGTAAGTTTCAACTCTGTTAGTTGAATGCACAGATTAGAAAAATTTCACAGAATGCTTCTGTGTAGTTTTCATTTGAAGATACACCTTTTTCCACTGTAGGCCCCTTAGCGATTTAATTGTCCTTTTGCAGTTTCTACAGAAAGAGTGTTTCAGAACTAATCAATCAAAAGTAAGTTTCAATTCTGCTAGTTGAATGCACAGATCAGAAAGAAGTTTCACAGAATGCTTCTGTGTGGTTTTTATTTGAATATATTCCTCTTTCCACTAAAGGCTCCTTAGTGCTCCGAATGTCCGCTTGCAGTTTCTACAGAAAGTGTGCTTCAAAACTCCTCAATCAAACGTAAGGTTCAACTCTGCTAGTTGAATGCTCAGATCAGGAAGAATTGTCACAAAATGCTTCTGTGTACTTTTTATTTGAAGATATTCCTTTTTACACTATAGGCCTCTTAGCACTTCGAATGTCCGCTTGCAGATTCTACAGAAAGGGTGTTTCAAAACTCCTCAATCAAAAGTAAGGTTGAACTCTGTTAGTTGAATGCACAGATCAGAAAGTAGTTTCACAGAATACTTCTGTGTAGTTTTTATTTGAAGGTAGTCCTTTTTCCACTATTGGCCTCATAGCGCTTAGAATGTCTCCTCGCAGTTTATACAGAAAGAGAGTTTCAGAACTTCTGAATCAAAAGTAAAATTCAACTCTGTTAGTTGAATTCACAGATCAGAAAGAATTTTCACAGAATGCGTCTGAGTAGTTTATATTTGAAGATATACCTTTTTCCTCTGTAGGCCTCTTAGCGCTCCGAATGTCAGCTTGCAGTTTCTACGGAAAGAGTGTTTCAAAACTCCTCAATCAAATGTTAGGTTCAACTCTTTTAGTTGAAAGCACAGATCAGAAAGTAGTTTCGCAGAATGTTTCTGGGTAGTTTTAATTTTAAGGTATTCCTTTTTCCACTATATGCCCCTTAGCGCTCCGAATGTCCGCCTGTAGTTACTACAGAAAGAGTGTTTCAAAACTCCTCCATCAAAACTAAGCTTCAACCCTGGTAGTCGAATGCACAGATCAGAAAGAAGTCTCGCAGAATGCTTCTGTGTAGTTTTTATTTCTACATATTCCTTTTTCCACTACAGGCCCCTTAGCACTCCGAATGTCCACTTGCAGTATCTACAGAAAGAGTGTTTCAGAACTTCTCAATGAAAAGTAAGGTTCAACTCTCCTAGTTGAATGCACAGGTCAGAAAGGAGTCTCGCAGAATTCTTCTGTGTAGTTTTTTTTCAAGATATTCCTTTTTCCACTATAGGCCCCTTAGCGCTCCGAATATCCGCTAGCAGTTTCTAAAAAAAGAGTGTTTCAAAACTCCAGAATCTACAGTAAGGTTCAACTCTGCTAGTTGAACGCACACATCAGAAAGACGTCTCGCAGAATGCTTCTGTGTAGTTTCAATTTGAAGATATTCCTTTTTCCACTATACTCCTCTTAGCGCTACGAATGTCCACTTTTAGTTTCTACAGAAAGAGAGTTTCAGAACTTCTCAATCAAAAGGAATGTTCAACTCTGTTACTTGAAGGCATAGATCAGAAAGAAGTTTCACAGAATGCTTCTGTGTAGGTTTTATTTTAGATATTCCGTTTCCACTACAGGCCACTTAGCCATTCGAATGTCCGCTTGCAGTTTCTATAGAAAGAGTGTTTCAAATCTCCTAAATCAAAAGTAACGTTCAACTCTGCTAGTCAAATTCTCAGATCAGAAAGAAGTCTCGCAGAATGCTTGTGTGTAGTTTTTATTTCAAGATATTCCTTTTTCCACTATAAGCCCCTTAGCGCACCGAATGTCCGCTTGCCGTTTCTACAGAAAGAGAGTTTCAGAACTACTCAATCAGAAGCAATGTTCAACTCTGCAAGTTCAATGCACAGATCAGAATGAAGTTTCAGAGAATGCTTCTGTGTAGTTTTTATTTGAGATATTCCTTTTTCCACTATAGGCTCCTTAGCGACAGGAATGTGCAATTGCAGTTTCTACAGAAAGAGAGTTTCAGAACTCTTCAATCAAAAGTAAGTTTCAACACTGTTAGTTCAATGAACAGATCAGAAAGAAGTTCCACAGAATGCTTGTATGTAGTTTTTATTTGAAGTTATTCATTTTTCCACTAAAGGCTCTTTAGCGCTCTGATTGTCCGCTTCCAGTTTCTACAGAAAGTGTGCTTCAAAACTCCTCTATCAAAAGTAAGGGTCAACTCTGCTAGTTGAATGCACAGATCAAAAATAATTTTCGCAGAATTTTTCTGTGTAATTTTTATTTGAAGATATTCCTTTTTCCACTATAGACCTCTTAGCGCTCCGAATGTCCGCTTGCAGTTTCTACAGAAAGAGAGTTTCAGAACTTCTCAATCAAAAGTAAGTTTCAACTCTGTTAGTTGAATGCACAGATCAGAAAGAAGTTTCGCAGAATGCTTCTGTGTAGTTTTTATTGGAAGATATTCCTTTTTCCACTATAGGAAATTTGGCTCTCCGAAAGTCCGCTTGCAATTTCTACAGAAAGAGAGTTTCATAACTTCTTAATCAAGAGTAAGGTTCACCTCTCTTAGTTGAATGCACAGATGAGAATGAAGTTTCGTAGAATGCTTCTGTGTAGGTTTTAGTTGAAGTTATTCCTTTTTTCCAATATATGCCCCGTAGCGCTCCGAATGTCCACTTGCAGTTTCTACAGAAAGACTGTCTCAAAACTCCTCAATCAAAAGTAAGGTTCAACTCTGCTAGTTGAATGCAGAGATCAGAAAGAAGTTTTACAGAATGCCTCTGTGTAGTTTTTACTTGAAGATATTCCTTTTTCCACTATAGGCCCCTTTGCGCTCCGAATGTCTGATTACAGTTTCTACAGAAAGTGTGTTTCAAAACTCCTCAATCAAAAGAAATTTCAACTCTGCGAGTTGAATGCACAGATCAGGAAGAATTTTCGCAGAAGCCTTCTGTGTAGTTTTTATTTGAAGATATTCCTTTTTCCACTATAGGCCTCTTAACGCTCCGAATGTACGCTTGCAGTTTCTACAGAAAGACAGTTTCAGAACTTCTCAATCAAAAGTAAGTTTCAAATATGTTAGTTGAATGCACAGATCAGAAAGTAGTTTCGCAGAATGCTTCTGTGTAATTTTTATTTCAACATATTGCTTTTTCCACTATAGGCCGTTTAGTGCTTCGAATGTCCACCTGCACTTACTGCAGAAAGAGAGTTACAAAACTGCTCTATCAAAATTAAGGTTCACCTCTGCTGTTTGAATGCACAGATGACAAAGTAGTTTCACAGAATGCTTCTGTGTAGTTTTTATTTGAAGATATTCCTTTTTCCACTATAGGCCCATTAGCCCTCCGAATGTACACCTGCAGTTTCTACAGAAGGAGTGTTTCAAAACTCCTCAATCAAAAGTAAGGTTCAACTCTGCTAGTTGAATGCACAGATCAGAAAGAAGTTTCGCAGAATGCCTCTGTGTACTTTTAAACTGAAAATATTACTTTTTCCACTACAGACGCCTTAGCGCTCTGAATGTCCACTTGCAGTTTCTACACAAAGAGGGTCGCAGAACTCCTCAATCAAAAGTAAGGTTTAACTCTGCTATTTGAATGCACAGATGAGAAAGAAGTTTCGCAGAATGCATCTGTGTAGTTTTTATTTGAAGATATACCATTTTCCAATGTATGCCCCTTAGCGCACTGAATGTCCACTTGCAGTTCCTACAGAAAGAGTGTTTCAGAACTGCTCAATCAAAAGTAAGGTTCACCTCTGCTAGTTGATTTCACAGATGAGAGAGAAGTTTCGCTGAATGATTCTGTGTAGTTTTTATTTGGAGATATTACTTTTTCCACTATAGGCCCCATAGCGCTTCAAATGTTCACTTGCAGTTTCTACAGAAAGAGTGGTTCAGAACTCCTCAATGAAAAGTAAGTTTCAACTCTGCTAGTTGAATGCACAGATCAGAAAGAAGTTTCACTGAATGCTTCTGTGTAGATTTTATTTGATGATATTCCTTTTTCCACAATAGGCCTCTTAGTGCTCCGAAATTATGCATTCAATTTCTACAGAAAGATAGTTTCAGAACTTCTCAATCAAAAGTAATGTTCAACTCTGTTAGTTGAATGCACAGATCAGAAACTAGTTTTGCAGAATGCTTCTGTGTAGTTTTTATTTGAAGATATTCCTTTTTCCACTACAGGCCCCTTAGAGCTCCGAATGTTCGCTTGCATTTCCTACATAAAGAGTGTTTCAGAACTGCTCAAACAAAAGTAAGGTTCAACAGTGCTAGTTGAATGCAGAGATCATAAAGAAGTTTCGCAGAATGCTTCTGTGTACTTTTTATTTGATGATATTCCTTTTTCCACTATAGGCACCTAAGCGCTCCGAATGTCCGCTTGCAGTTTCTACAGAAAGAGTGTTTCAGAACTCCTCAATCAAAAGATAGGTTCAAATCTGCTAGTTGAATGCTCAGATCCCAAAGCAGTTTCACAGAATGCTTCCGTGTAGTTTTTATTTGAAGATACGCCTTGTTCCACTCTAGGCCCCTTAGGGCTCCAAATGTTCGCTTGCAGTTTCTACAGAAAGAGTGCTTCCAAACTGCTCAATCAACAGTAAGGTTAAACTCTGCTAGTTGAATACACAAAGCAGAAAGTATTTTCGCAGAATGCTTCTGTGTAGTTCTTATTTGAAGATATCCCTTTTTCCACTATAGGCCCCTTAGCGCTCCAAATGTCCGCTTGCAGTTTCTACAGAAAGAGAGTTTCAGAACCTGTCAATCAAAAGTAAGGTTCAACTCTGCTAGTTGAATGCACAGATCAGAAAGAAGTTTCGCAAAATGCTTCTGTGTAGTTTTCATTTGAAGATATTCCTTTTCCCACTATAGGCCCCTAAGTGCTTAGAATAGCCGCTTGCAGTTTCTACAGAAAGTGTGTTACAGAACTGTTCAATCAAAAGTAAGGTTCAACTCTGATAGTTGAATGGACAGATCAGAAAGTAGTTTCACACAATGCTTCTCTGTAGTTTTTATTTGAAGATATTCCTTTTCCCACTATAGGCCTTTTAGCGATCAGAACGTCTGCTTGCAGTTTCTACAGAAAGGGTATTTCAGAAATTCTGAATCAAAAGAAAGTTTCAACTCTGCTAGTTGAATGCACAGATCAGGAGAAGTTTCGCACAATGCTTCTGTGTAGTTTTTATTTGAAGATATTACTTTTTCCACTGTAGGCCCCTTAGTGCTCCGAATGTCAGCTTGCAGTTACTACAAAAAGAGAGTTTCAAACCATCTCAATCAAAAGTAAGGTTCAACCCTGCTAGGTAAATGCACAGATCAGAAAGAAGTTTCACAGAATGCTTCTGTGTAGTTTTTATTTGAAGATATTCCTTTTTCCACTATAGGCCCCTTTGCGCTCCAAATGTCCGCTAGCAGTTTCTACAGAGAGAGAGTTTCAGATCTTCTGATTCAAAAGTAAGGTTCAACTATGTTAGCTGAATGCACAGATCAGAAAGAAGTTTCACAGAATGCTTCTGTATAGTTTTTATTTGAAGATATTCCTTTTTCCACTATAGGCCTCTTAGCGCTCCGAATGTCCGCTTGCAGTTTCTACAGAAGGAGAGGTCCAGAACTTCTCAATCAAAAGTAAGGTTCAACTCAGTTAGTTGAATGCACAGATCAGAAAGAAGTTTCGCAGAATGCTTCTGTGTAGTTTTTATTTGAAGGTATTCCTTTCTCCATGATAGACCCCTTAGCGCTCTGAAAATCCGCTTGCATTTTCTAGAGAGAGAGAGTTTCAGAACTTCTCACTCAAAAGTAAGGTTCAACTCCGTTAGTTGAATGCTTAGATCAGAAAGAAGTTTTACAGAATGATTCTGTGTAGTTTTTATTTGAAGATAATACTTTTTCCAATGTAGGCCCCTTAGGGCTCCTAATGTCCACTTGCAGTTTCTACAGAAAGAGAGATTCAAAACTTCTCAATCAAAAGGAAGGTTCAACACTGTTAGTTGAATGCACAGAGCAGAAAGAAGTTTCCCAGAATGCTTCTGTGTAGTTTTTATTAGAAGGTATTCCTTTTCCATTATAGGCCTCTCACCACTCCGAATGTCCGCTTGCAGTTTCTACAGAAAGAGAGGTCCAGAACTTCTCAATCAAAAGTAAGGTACAACTCTGTTAGTTGAATGCACAGATAAGAAAGAAGTTTCACAGAATGCTTCTGTGTAGTTTTTATTTGAAGATATTCCTTTTTCCACTATAGGCCTCTTAGTGCTCCGAATGTCCACTAGCAGTTTCTACAGAAAGAGAGTTCCAGAACTTCTCAAACAAAAGTCAGGTTCAAATTTCGTAGTTGAATGCACAGATCAGAAAGAAGTTTCGCAGAATGCTTCTGTGTAGTTTTCATTTGAAGATATTCCTTTTTCCACGAAAAGCCCTATAGTGCTCTGAATATCCGCTTGCAGTTTCTACAGAGAGAGGGTTTCAGAACTTCTCAACCAAAAGTAAGGTTGAACTCTGTTGGTTGAATGCACAGATCAGAAAGAAGTTTCACAGAATGCTTCTGTGTAATTTTTATTTGAAGATATTTCTTTATCCACTATAGGCCCCTTAGCGCACCGAATGTCCGCTTGCCATTTCTACAGAAAGAGTGTTTCAGAAATGCTGAATCAAAAGTAAGGTTCAACTCTGCTGGTTGAATGCACACATCAGAAAGTAGTTTCACAGAATACTTCTGTGTAGTTTTTATTTGAAGATATTCCTTTTTCCACTACAGGCCCCTTTGCGGTACGACTGTGCACTTGAAGTTTCTTCACAAAGAGAGTTTCAGAACTGCTCAATAAAAAGTATGGTTCAACTCTGCTAGTGGAATGCACAGATCAGGAAGAAGTTTCACAGAATGCTACTGTGTAGTTTTTATTTGAAGATATTTCTTTTTCCACTATAGGCCCCTTAGCGATCAGAATGTCCGATTGCAATTTCTACAGAAAGAGTGTTTCAAAACTTCTCAATGAAAAGTAAGGCTCAAATCTGCTAGTTGAATGCACAGATCAGAAAGATGTCTCGCAGAATGCTTCTGTGTAGTTTTTAATTGAAGATATTCCTTTTTCCACTATAGGTTGTTTAGTGCTACGAATGTGCACTTGCAGTTTCTACAAAAAGAGAGTTTCAGAACTGCTCAATCAAAACTAATGTTCAACTCTGCTAGCTGAATCCACAGATCGGAAAGAAGTTTCGGAGAATGCTTCTGTGTAGTTTTTATTTGAAGATATTCCCTTGTTCACTACAGGCCCCTTAGTCCTCTGAATGTCCGCTTGCAGTTTCTACAAAAAGAGAGTTTCAGAACTTCTCAATCAAAAGTAAGGTTCAACTCTGTTAGCTGAATGCTTAGATCAGAAAGAAGTTTCGCAGGATGCTTCTGTGTAGTTTTTATTTGAAGATATTCCTTTTACCACTATAGGACTGTTAGCGGTCTGAATATCCACTTGCAGTTTCTACAGAAAGAGAGTATCAAAACACCTCAATCAAAAGTAAGGTTCAACTCTGCTAGTTAAATGCACAGATCAGAAAGAAGTTTCGCAGAACGCTTCTGTGTAGTTTTTATTTGAAGATTTCCCTTTTTCCACTATACGCCGCATAGAGCTCCGAATGTCCGCTTGCAGTTTCTACAGAAAGAGTGTTTCCGAACTGCTCAATCAAAAGTAAGGTTCAACTCTGCTAGTTGAATGCACAAATCAGAAAGAAGTTTCACAGAATGCTTTTGTATAGTTTTTCTTTGAAGATATTCCTTTTTCCACTATAGGCCCATTAGCGCTCTGAATGTCCGCTTGCAGTTTCTACAGAAAGAGTTTTTCAGAACTTCTCAATCAAAAGTAAGGTTCAACTCTGCTAGTTGAATGCACGGATCAGAAAGAAGTTTCGCAGAATGCTTCTGTGTAGTTTTTATTAGAAGATATTCCTTTATCCACTATAGGCCACTTAGCGCTCCGAATGTCCTCTTTCAGTTTCTGGAAAATGAGTGTTTCAAAATTCTTCAATCAAAAGAAAGTTTTAACTCTGCTGGGTAAATGCACAGATCAGAAAGAATTTTCGCAGAATGCTTCTGTGTAGTTTTTATTTGAAGATATTCCTTTTTCCACTGTAGGCCCCTTAGCGCTGCAACTGTCCGCTTGCAGTTTCTACAGAGACAGAGTTTCAGAACTTCTGATTCAAAAGTAAAGTTCAACTCTGTTATTTGAATGCACAGATCTAAAATAAGTTTCACAGAATGCTTCTGTGTAGTTTTTATTTGAAGATATTCCTTTTTCCTCTACAGGCCCTTGAGCGCTCTGAATGTCCGCTTGCAATTTCTACACAGAGAGAGTTTCAGAACTTCTCATTCAAAAGTAAGGTTCAACTCTGTTAGTTGAATGCACAAATCAGTAAGAAGTTTCGCAGAATGCTTCTGTGTAGTTTTTATTTAAAGATATTCCTTTTTCCTCTATAAGCCTCTCACCGCTCCAAATGTCCACTGGCAGTTTCTACAGAAAGAGAGGTCCAGAACTTCTCAATCAAAAGTAAGTTTCAACTCTGTTACTTCAATGCACAGATGAGAAGGTAGTTTCACAGAATGCTTTTGTGTAGTTTTTATTCGAAGATATTCCTTTTTCCACGATATGCCCCTTAGCTCTCCGATCATCCGCTTGCAGTTTCTAGAGAGAGAGAGTTTCAGAACTTCTCAATCAAAAGTAAGGTTCAACTCTGTTAGCTGAATGCTTAGATCAGAAAGAAGTTTCGCAGGATGCTTCTGTGCAGTTTTTATTTGAAGATATTCCTTTTTCACTAAGGCCCCTTAATGCTCCGAATTTCCGCTAGCATTTTCTACAGAAACAGTGTTTCAGAACTGCTCAATCAAAGGTAAGGTTCAAATCTTCTAGCTGAATGCACAGATCAGAAAGAAGTTTCGCTGAATGCTTCTGTGTTGCTATTATTGGGAGATATTCCGTTTTCCACAATAGGCCCCTTAGCGCTCCGAATGTGCACTTGCAGTTCCTAGAGAAAGAGTGTTTCAGAACTGCTCAATAAAAAGTTACGTTCAACTCTGCTAGTTGAATGCACAGATCAGAAAAAAGATTCGCAGAATGCTTCTGTGTAATTTTTATTTGAAGATATTCCTTTTTCCACTGTGGGCCCTTTCTCCCTCCGAATGTCTGCTTGCATTTTCTACAGATAGAGTGTTTCAGAACTGCCCAATCAAAAGAAACGTTCAACTCTGCCAGCTGAATGCACAGATCAGAAAGAAGTTTTGCATAATGCTTCTGTGTAGATTTATTCGAAGATATCCCTTTTTTCACTACAGGCCCCTTAGAGCTCCAAATTTCCTCTTGCAGTTGCTACAGAAATAGTGTTTCAGAACCGCTCAATCAAAAGTAAGGTTCAGTTCTGCTAGTTCAATGCACAGATCAGAAAGAATTTTCGCAGAATGCTTCTGTGTAGTTTTCATTGGAAGATATTCCTTTTCCCACTTTAGGCCCCTTTGCGCTCTGAATGTCCGCATGCAGTTTTTACAGAAAGAGTGTTTCCGAACTCCTCAATCAAAAGTAAGGTTCAACTCTGCTAGTTGAATGCACAGATCAGAAAGAACTTTTGCAGAATGCTTCTGTGTAGTTTTTATTTCATGGTATTCCTTTTCCCTGTATAGGCCCCTTAGCGGTCACAATGTCCGCTTGCAGTTTCTACAGAAAGAGTGTTCCAGCACTGCTCAATGAAAACTAAGGTTCAACTCTGCTAGTTGAATGCACAGATCAGAATGAAGTTTCGCAGAATGCTTCTGTGTAGTATTTATTTGAAGATATTCCTTTTTCCACTATAGCCCCCTAAGCGCTCCGAATGTCTGCTTGCAGTTTCTACAGAAAGAGTGTTTCAGAACTGCTCAATCAAAGGTAAGATTCAACTCCACTAGTTGAATGCACAGATTAGAAAGAAGTTTCACAGAATTCTTCTGTGTAGTTTTTATTTGAATATATTCAGTTTCCCACTATAGGCCCCTTAGCGCTCCGAATGTCCGCCTGCAGTTTCTAAAGAAAGAGCATTTCACAACTGCTCAATCAAAAGTAAGGTTCAACTCTGCTAGTTGAATGCACAGATCAGAAAGTAGTTTTGCAGAATGCTTCTGTAAACTTTTTATTTGAAGATATTCCTTTTTCCACTATAGGCCCCTTGACGCTCCGAATGTCCGCTAGCATTTTCTACAGAAAGAGTGTTTCAGAACTCCTCAATCAAAAGTAAGGTTCAGCTCTGCTAGTTGAATGCTCAGATCTGAAAGAAGTTTCGCAGAATGCTTCTGTGTTTTTTTTATTTGAAGATATTCCGTTTTACACTATATGCCCCTTAGCACTCCGTATGTCCGCTTGCAGTTTCCACAAAAAGAATGTTTCAAAACTCCTCAATCAAAAGTAAGGTTCAAATCTTCCTCATAAATGCACAGATCAGAAAGAAGTTTCGCAGAATATTTCTGTGTAGTTTTTATTTGAAGATATTCCTTTTTCCACTATAGGCCTCTTAGTGCTCCGAATGTCCGCTTGCAGTTCCTACAAAAAGAGAGTTTCAGGACTTCTCAATCGCAAGTAAGTATCAAATCTGTTAGTTGAATGCACAGATCCGAAAGTAGCTTAGCAGAATGCTTCTCTGTAGTTTTTATTTGAAGATATTCCTTTTTCAACTATAGTCCCCTTAGAGCTACGAATCTCCACTTCCGGTTTCTACAGAAGGAGAGTTTCAGAACTTCTGATTCAGAAGTAAGGTTCAACTCTGTTAGTTGAATGCACAGATCAGAAAGAAGTTTCACAGAATGCTTCTGTGTAGTTTTTATTTGGAGATATTCCTTTTTCCACTATAGGCCTCTTAGCGCTCCGAATGTCCGCTTGCAGTTTCTACAAAAAGAGAGTTTCAGGACTTCTCAATCGCAAGTAAGTTTCAACTCTGTTAGTTGAATGCACAGATCCGAAAGTAGCTTCGCAGAATGCTTCTCTGTAGTTTTTATTTGAAGATATTCCTTTTTCAACTATAGTCCCCTTAGAGCTCCGAATTTCCACTTCCAGTTTCTACAGAAGGAGAGTTTCAGAACTTCTGATTCAGAAGTAAGGTTCAACTCTGTTAGTTGAATGCACAGATCAGAAAGAAGTTTCACAGAATGCTTCTATGTAGTTTTTATTTGAAGATATTCCTTTTTCCACTGTAGGCCTCTTAGCATTCTGAATGTCCACTTGCAGTTTCTAGAGAAAGAGAGTTCCAGAACTTCTCAATCAAAAGTAAGGTTCAACTCTGTTAGTTGAAAGCACAGAGCAGAGAGAGGTTTCACAGAATGCTTCTGTGTAGTTTTTATTTGAAGATATTACTTTTTCCATGATAGGCCCCTGAGCTCTCTGAATATCCACTTGCACTTTCCACAGAGAGAGAGTTTCAAAACTTCTCAATCAAAAGTAAGGTTCAACTCTGTTAGCTGAATGCTCACATCAGAAGGAAATTTCGCAGAATGCTTCTGTGTAGTTTTTATTTGAAGATATTCCTTTTTCCACTATAGGGCCCTGAGCGCTCCGAATGTCCGCTTGCAGTTTCTACAGGAAGAGTGTTTCAGAACTGCTCAATGAAAAGTAAGGTTAAACTCTGCTAGTTGAATTCACAGATCAGAAAGGAGTTTCGCTGAATGCTTCTGTGTAGTTTTTATTTCAAAATATTCCTTTTTCCACTATAGACCCTTTAGCGATCCGAATATCCGCTTGCACTTTCTACAGAGAGAGAGTTTCATAACTTCTCAATGAAAAGTAAGGTTCAACTCTGCTACGTAAATGCACAGATCAGAAAGAAGTTTCGCAGAATGCTTCTGTGTGGTTTTTTTTGAAGATATTCCTTTTTCCACTGTAGGGCATGTACCACTCCAAATGTCCGCTTTCAGTTTCTACAGAGAGAGAGAGTTTCAGAACTTCTTATTCAAAAGTAAGGTTCAACTCTGTTAGTTGAATGCACAGATCAGAAAAATTTTCACAGAATGCTTCTGTGTTGTTTTTATTTGAAGATATTCCTTTTTCACTATAGGCCTCTTAGCGCTCCAAATGTCCGCTTCCAGTTTCTACAAAAAGAGAGTTTCAGAACTTCTCAATCAAAAGTAAGGTTCAACTCTGTTAGTTTAATGCAGAGATCAGAAATAAGTTTCACAGAATGCTTCTGTGTAGTTTTTATTTGAAGATATTCCTTTTTCCACTATAGGTCCCATAGCGCTCTGAATGTCCACCTGCAGATCCTACAGAAACAGTGTTTCGGAACTGCTCAATCAAAAGTAGGGTTCAAATCTGCTAGTTGAATGCACAGATCAGAAAGTAGTTTCACAGAATGCTTATGTGTAGTTTTTATTTGAAGATATTCCTTTTTCCACTATAGGCCCCTTAGCGCTCTGAATGTCGGCTTGCAGTTTCTACAGAAAGAGTGTTTTAGAACTGCTCAATCAAAAGTAAAGTTCAACTCTGCTAGTTGAATTCACAGATCAGAAAGAACTTTCACAGAATACTTCTGTTTATTTTTTATTTGAAGATATTCCTTTTTCCACCATAGGCCCCTTAGCGCTCCAAATGTCCGCTTGCAGTTTAAACAGAGAGAGAGTTTTGGAACTTCTCATTCAAAAGTAACTTTCAACTCTGTTAGTTGAATGCACAGATCAGAAAGGAGTTTCACAGGATGCTTCTGCGTAGTTTTTATTTGAAGATATTCCTTTTTCCACTACAGGCCTCTTAGCATTCCGAATGTCCGCTAGCAGTTTATACAGAAAGAGAGTTCCAGAACTTCTGAATCAAAATTAAGGTTCAACTCTGTTAGTTGAATGCACGGATCAGAAAGAAGTTTCGCAGAATGCTTCTGTGTAGTTTTTCTTTGAAGATATTCCTTTTTCCACGATAGGCCCCATAGCGCTCTGAATATCCGCTTGCAGTTTTTACAGAAAGAGAATTTCAGAACGTCTCGAT
Organism: Nomascus leucogenys; assembly: GCF_006542625.1. Lineage (NCBI taxonomy): Eukaryota > Metazoa > Chordata > Mammalia > Primates > Hylobatidae > Nomascus > Nomascus leucogenys. The sequence continues at coordinate 261,984 of NC_044404.1, forward strand.
CAAAAGTAAGGTTCAACTCTGTTACTTGAATGCACAGATCAGAAAGTAGTTTCACAGAATGCTTCTGTGTAGTTTTTATTTGAAGATATTCCTTTTTCCAATGTTGGCCCCACAGCGCTCCGAACGTCTGCTTGCAATTCCTACAGAAAGAGTGTTTCAGAACTGCTCTATCAAAAGTAAGGTTCAACTCTGCTAGTTGAATGCACAGATCAGAAAGAAGTTTCGCAGAATGCTTCTGTGTAGTTTTTATTTGAAGATATTCCTTTTTCCACGATAGGCCCCTGAGCTCTCCGAATATCCGCTTGCACTTTCCACAGAGAAACAGTTTCAAAACTTCTCAATCAAAAGTAAGGTTCAACTCTGTTAGTTGAATGCTCACATCAGAAAGAAATTTCGCAGAATGCTTCTGTGTAGTTTTTATTTGAAGATATTCCTTTTTCCACTATAGGGCCCTGAACACTCCAATTGTCCGCTTGCAGTTTCTAGAGAAAGAGAGTTTCAGAACTTCTCAATCAAAAGTAAGGTTCAACTCTGTTCGTTGTATGCACAGATCAGAAAGAAGTTTTGCAGAATGCTGCTGTGTCGTTTTTATTTGTAGATATACCTTTTTCCTCTATAGGCCCCTTAGCGCTCCGAATGTCTGCTTGCAGTTCCTACAGAAAGACTGTTACAGAACTGCTCAATCAAAAGTAAGGTTCAACTCTCCTAGTTGAATGCACAGATCAGAAAAAAGTTTCACAGAATGCTTCTGTGTAGTTTTTATTTGAAGATATTCCATTTTCCATTGTAGGCCCCTTATCGCTCCGAATGTCCACTTGCAGTTCCTACAGAGAGAGTGTTTCAGAACTGCTCAATCAAAAGAAAGATTCAGCTATGCTAGCTGAGTGCACAGATCAGAAAGAAGTTTCACAGAGTGTTTCTGTGTAGTTTTTATTTGAAGATTATACTTTTTCCACTATAGGCCCCTTAGCGCTCTGAATATCCGCTTGCATTTTCTACAGAAGAGTTTTTCAGAACTGCTCAATGAAAAGTAAGGTTAAACTCTGCTAGTTGAATTCACAGATCAGAAAGGAGTTTCGCTGAATCCTTCTGTGTAGTTTTTATTTCAAGATATTCCTTTTTCCACTATAGGCCCTTTATCGCTCCGAATATCCGCTTGCACTTTCTACAGAGAGAGAGTTTCATAACTTCTCAATGAAAAGTAAGGTTCAACTCTGCTATGTAAATGCACAGATCAGAAAGAAGTTTCACAGAATGCTTCTGTGTGGTTTTTCTTGAAGATATTCCTTTTTCCACTGTAGGGCACGTACCACTCCAAATGTCCGTTTTCAGTTTCTACAGAGAGAGAGAGTTTCAGAACTTCTGATTCAAAAGTAAGGTTCAACTCTGTTAGTTGAATGCACAGATCAGAAAAATTTTCACAGAATGCTTCTGTGTTGTTTTTATTTGAAGATATTCCTTTTTCCACTATAGGCCTCTTAGCGCTCCAAATGTCCACTTCCAGTTTCTACAAAAAGAGAGTTTCAGAACTTCTCAATCAAAAGTAAGTTTCAACTCTGTTAGTTTAATGCAGAGATCAGAAATAAGTTTCACAGAATGCTTCTGTGTAGTTTTTATTTGAAGATATTCCTTTTTCCACTATAGGTCCCATAGCGCTCTGAATGTCCACCTGCAGATCCTACAGAAACAGTGTTTCGGAACTGCTCAATCAAAAGTAGGGTTCAACTCTGCTAGTTGAATGCACAGATCTGAAAGTAGTTTCGCAGAATGCTTATGTGTAGTTTTTATTTGAAGATATTCCTTTTTCCACTATAGGCCCCTTAGCGCTCTGAATGTCGGCTTGCAGTTTCTACAGAAAGAGTGTTTTAGAACTGCTCAATCAAAAGTAAAGTTCAACTCTGCTAGTTGAATGCACAGATAAGAAAGAACTTTCACAGAATACTTCTGTTTATTTTTTATTTGAAGATATTCCTTTTTCCACCATAGGCCCCTTAGCGCTCCAAATGTCCACTTGCAGTTTCAACAGAGAGAGAGTTTCGGAACTTCTCATCCAAAAGTAACTTTCAACTCTGTTAGTTGAATGCACAGATCAGAAAGGAGTTTCACAGGATGCTTCTGTGTAGTTTTTATTTGAAGATATTCCTTTTTCCACTATAGGCCTCTTAGCATTCCAAATGTCTGCTAGCAGTTTATACAGAAAGAGAGTTCCAGAACTTCTGAATCGAAAGTAAGGTTCAACTCTGTTAGTTGAATGCACGGATCAGAAAGAGGTTTCGCAGAATGCTTCTGTGTAGTTTTTCTTTGAAGATATTCCTTTTTTCACGATAGGCCCCATAGCGCTCTGAATATCCGCTTTGCAGTTTTTACAGAAAGAGATTTTCAGAACGTCTCAAATCAAAAGTAAGGTTCAACTCTGTTACTTGAATGCACAGATCAGAAAGTAGTTTCACAGAATGCTTCTGTGTAGTTTTTATTTGAAGATATTCCTTTTTCCAATGTTGGCCGCATAGCGCTCCGAACGTCCGCTTGCAGTTCCTACAGAAAGAGTGTTTCAGAACTGCTCTATCAAAAGTAAAGTTCAACTCTGCTAGTTGAATGCACAGATCAGAAAGAAGTTTCGCAGAATGCTTCTGTGTAGTTTTTATTTGAAGATATTCCTTTTTCCACGATAGGCCCCTGAGCTCTCCGAATATCCGCTTGCACTTTCCACAGAGAGAGAGTTTCAAAACTTCTCAATCAAAAGTAAGGTTCAACTCTGTTAGTTGAAAGCTCACATCAGAAAGAAATTTCGCAGAATGCTTCTGTGTAGTTTTTATTTGAAGATATTCCTTTTTCCACTATAGGGCCCTGAGCACTCCAATTGTCTGCTTGCGGTTTCTAGAGAAAGAGAGTTTCAAAACTTCTCAAACAAAAGTAAGGTTCAACTCTGTTCGTTGTATGCACAGATCAGAAAGAAGTTTTGCAGAATGCTGCTGTGTCGTTTTTATTTGTAGATATACCTTTTTCCTCTATAGGCCCCTTAGCGCTCCGAATGTCCGCTTGCAGTTCCTACAGAAAGACTGTTACAGAACTGCTCAATCAAAAGTAAGGTTCAACTCTCCTAGTTGAATGCACAGATCAGAAAAACGTTTCACAGAATGCTTCTGTGTAGTTTTTATTTGAAGATATTCCATTTTCCATTGTAGGCCCCTTATCGCTCCGAATGTCCGCTTGCAGTTCCTACAGAGAGAGTGTTTCAGAACTGCTCAATCAAAAGAAAGATTCAGCTATGCTAGCTGATTGCACAGATCAGAAAGAAGTTTCACAGAGTGCTTCTGTGTAGTTTTTATTTGAAGATTATACTTTTTCCACTATAGGCCCCTTAGCGCTCTGAATATCCGCTTGCATTTTCTACAGAAGAGTGTTTCAGAACTGCTCAATCAAAAGTAAGGTTCAACTCTTCTAGCTTAATGCACAGATCAGAAAGAAGTTTCACAGAATGCTTCTGTATAGTTTTTATTTGATGATATTCCTTTTCCCGCTATTGGCTCCTTAGCGATCAGAATGTCCGCTTGCAGTTTCTACAGAAAGAGTGTTTCAGAACTGCTCAATGAAAAGTAAGGTTCAACTCGGCTAGTTGAATGCACAGATCAGAAAGAGGTTTCGCAGAATGCTTCTGTGTAGTTTTTAAAGATATTCCTTTTTCCACTATAGACCCCCTAGCGCTCGGAATGTCCGCTTGCATTTTCTACAGAAAGAGTGTTTCAGAACTTCTGAATCAAAAGTAAGTTTCAAATCTGCCTCCTAAATGCACAGAGCAGAAAGTAGTTTCGCAGAATGCTTCTGTGTAGTTTTTATTTGAAGGTATTCTTTTTCCCCTATTGGTCCCTTAGCGCTCCAAAAGTCTGAATGCAGTTTCTACAGAAAGAGTGTTTCAGAACTGCTCAATCAAAAGTAAGGTTCAACTCTGCTAGTTGAATACACAGATCAGAAAGAAGTTTCGCAGAATGCTTTTGTGTAGTTTTGATTTGAAGATATTCCTTTTTCCACGATAATCCCTATAGCGCTCCGAATGTCCGCTTGCAGTTCCTACAGTAAGAGTGTTTCAGAACTGCTCAATCAAAATTAAAATTCAATTCTGCTAGTTGAATGCACAGATCAGAAAGTAGTTTCGCAGAATACTTCTCTGTAGATTTTATTTGAAGTTATTCTTTTTCCACTGTAGACCTCTTTGCGCTCCGAATGTCCGCTTGCAGTTTCTACAGAAAGAGAGTTTCAGAACTGCTCAATGAAAAGAAAGGTTCAACTCTGCTAGTTGAATGCAGAGATCAGAAAGAAGTTTCGCAGAATGCTTCTGTGTAGTTTTTATTTGAAGATATTCCTTTTTCCACTATAGGCCCCTTAGCGCTCTGAATGTCCGCTTGCAGTTTCTACAGAAAGAGTGTTTCAGAACTGCTCAATCAAAAGAAAGTTTCAACACTGACAGTTGAATGCACAGATCAGAAAGAAGTTTTGCAGAATCCTTCTGTGTAGTTTTATTTGAAGATATTCATTTTTCCACTATTGGCCCCTTAGCGCTCCGAAAGTCCGATTGCACTTTCTATAGAAAGAGTGTCTCAGAACTGCTCCATCAAAAGTAAGGTTCAACGCTGCAAGTTGAATACACAGATCAGAAAGAAGTTTCGCAGAATGCTTCTGTGTAGTTTTTATTTGAAGTTATTCCTTTTTCCACTATAGGCCTGTTAGGGCTCCTAATATCCGCTTGCAGTTTCTACAGAAAGAGAATTCCATATCTTCTCAATCAAAAGTAAGGTTCAACTCTGTTAGTTGAATGCACAGATCAGAAAGAAGTTACGCAGAATTCTTCTGTGTAGTTTTTATATGAAGGTATTCCTTTTTTCACTAATGGCCCCTTAACGCTCCGAATGTCCACTACCATTTCTACAGAAAAAGTGTTTCAGAACTGCTCAATCCAAAGTAAGTTTCAACACTGCTAGTTGAATGCACAGATCAGAAAGAAGTTTTGCTGAATGCAGATGTGTAGTTTTTGTTTGAAGATACTCCTTTTTCCTCTATAGGCCCCATAGCAAGCCTGTTAGTTGAATGCACAGATCAGAAAGAAATTTCACGGAATGCTTCTGTGTAGTTTTATATGAAGATATTTCTTTTTCCGCTATAGGCCTCTTAGCGCTCCGAATGTCCGCTTGCAGTTTCTACTGAAAGAGAGGTCCAGAACTTCTGAATCAAAAGTAAGGTTCAACTCTGTTAGTTGAACAAACAGATAAGAAAGAAGTTTCGCAGAATGCTTCTGTGTAGTTTTTATGTGAAGATAGTCCTTTTTCCACGATAGGCCCCTTAGCGCTTCGAATATCCGCTTGCAGTTATGGTAGAGAGAGACTTTCAAAACTTCTCAATCAACAGTAAGGTTCAACTCTGTTAGTTGAATGCACAGATCGCAAAGAGTTTCCACAGAATGCTTCTGTGTAGTTTTTATTTGAAGATATTCCTTTTTCCACTATACGCCCCTTAGCACTCCAAATGTCCGCTTGCAGTTTCTACAGAGAGAGAGTTTCAGAACTTCTCATTCAAAAGTAAGTTTCAACTCTGTTAGTTGAATGCACAAATCAGAAAGAGTTTCACAGAATGCTTCTGTGTAGTTTTTATTTGAAGATATTCCTTTTTCCACTATAGACCTCTAAGCGCTCCGAATGTCCGCTTGCAGTTTCTACAGAGAGAGATTTTCAGAACGTCTCAATCAAAAGTAAGGTTCAACTCTGTTAATTGAATGCACAGATTAGAAAGTAGTTTCACAGAATGCTTCTGTGTAGTTTTTATTTGAAGATATTCCTTTTTCCAATGTTGGCCCTATAGCACTCCGAACGTCTGCTTGCAGATCCTACAGAAAGAGTGTTTCAGAACTGCTCTATCAAAAGTAAGGTTGAACTCTGCTAGTTGAATGCACAGATCAGAAAGAAGTTTCGCAGAATGCTTCTGTGTACTTTTTATTTGATGATATTCCTTTTTCCACTATAGGCCCCTTAGCATTCCGATTGTCCGCTTGCAGTTTCTACAGAAAGTGTTTCAGAACTGCTCAATAAAAGAAAGATTCAACTATGCTAGTTGAATGCTCAAATGAGAAAGGAGTTTCACAGAATGCTTCTCTGTAGTTTTTATTTGAAGATATTCCTTTTTCCACTATAGGCCCCTTAGCGCTCCGAATGTCCGCTTGCAGTTTCTACAGAAAGAGTTCTTCAGAACTGCTCCATCAAATGTAAGGTTAAACTCTGCTAGTTGAATGCACAGATCAGAAAGAAGTTTTGCAGAATGCTACTGTGTAGTTTTTATTTGAAGATATTCCTTTTTCCATGATAGGCACCTTATCGCTCCGAATATCCACTTGCAGTTTCTACACAGAGAGAGTTTCAGAACTTCTGAATCAAATGTAAGGTTCAACTCTCTTAGTTGAATGCACAGATCAGAAAGAAGTTTTCCAGAATGCTTCTGTGTAGTTTTTATTTGAAGATATTCCTTTTTCCACTATAGGCCCTTAGAGCACTGAATGTCCGCTTGCAGTTCCTACAGAAAGAGTTTTTCACAACTGCTCAAACAAAAGTTAGGTTCAACTCTGCTATGTAAATCCACAGATCAGAAAGAAGATTCGCAGAATGCTTCTGTGTAGTTTTTATTTGAAGATATTCCATTTTCCACTATCCCTTTAGCGCTCCAAATATCCGCTTGCAGTCTCTACACAGATGGAATTTCAGAACTTCTGATTCAAAAGTAAGGATAAACTCTGTTAGTTGAATGCACAGATCACAAAGAAGTTTCACTGAATGCTTCTGTGTAGTTTTTATTTGAAGATATTCCTTTTTCCACTATAGGCCCCTTAGTGCTCCGAATGTCCGCTTGCAGTTTCTTCAGAAAGAGAGTTTCAGAACTTCCCAATCAAAAGTAAGGTTCAACGCTGTTAGTTGAATACACAGATCAGAAAGAAGTTTCACAGAATGCTTCTGTGTAGTTTTTATTTGAAGATATTCCTTTTTCAACTATAGGCCCCTTAGCGCTCTGAATCTCCAATTGCAGTTCCTACAGAAAGAGTGTTTCAGAACTGCTCAATCAAAAGTAAGGTTCAACTTTGCTAGGTGAATTCACAGATCAGAAAAAAGTTTCACAGAATTCTTCTGTGTAGTTTTAATTTGAAGATATTCCTTTTTCAACTATAGGCCATTTAGCGGTCCAAATGTCTGCTTGCGGTTTCTACAGAGAGAGAGTTTCAAAACTTCACATTCAAAAGTAATTTCAACTCTGTTAGTTGAATGCACAGATCAGAAAGGAGTTTTACAGAATCCTTCTGTGTAGTTTTTATTTGAATATATTGCTTGTTCCACTACAGTCCTCTTAGCGCTCTGAATGTCCGCTTGCAGTTTCTACAGAAAGAGAGTTCCAGAACTTCTCAATCAAAATAAGGTTCAACTCTGGTAGATGAATGGACACATCTGAAAGAAGTTTCGCACAGTGCTTCTCTGTAGTTTTTATTTGAAGATATTCCGTTTTCCTCTATAGGCCGCTTAGCGCTCTGAATATCTGCTCCCCGTTTCTACAAAAAGAGTGTTTCAAAACTCCTCAGTCAAAAGTAATGTTCAACTCTGCTAGGTAAATGCACAGAAAAGAAAGAAGTTTCACAGAATGCTTCTGTGTAGTTTTTATTTGAAGATATTCCTTTTACAACTATAGGCCCCAAGCGCTCCCAATGTCCACTTGCAGTTTCTACAGAGAGAGTTTCAGAATTTCTCAATCAAAAGTAAGGTTCAACTCTGTTAGTTGATTGCACAGATCAGAAGGAAGTTTCACAGTATGCTTCTGTGTAGTTTTTATTTGAAGTTATTCCTCTTTCCACTATAGCCCTCTTAGCGCTCCGAATATCCGCTTGCAGTTTCTACAGAGAGAGCATTTCAGAACTTCTCAGTCAAATGTAAGGTTCAACTCCATGAGTTGAATGCACAGATCAGAAAAGAGTTTCGCAGAATGCTTCTGTGCAGTTGTTATTTGAAGATTTTCCTTTATCCACTATTGGCCCCTTAGCGCTCGGTATGTCCACTTGCAGTATCTACAGAAAGAGTGTTTCAGAACTGCTCAATCAAAAGTATGGTAAAACCCTCTTAGTTGAATGCATAGAGCAGAAAGAAGTTTCACAGTATGCTTCTGTGTTATTTTTATTACGATATTACATTTTCCACTATAAGCCCCTTAGTGCTCTGAATGTCCCCTTGCAGTTTCTACAGAAAGAGTGTTTCAGAATTGCTCAATAAAAAGTCAGGTTCAAATCTGTTAGTTGAATGCACAGAGCAGAAGGAAGTTTCACAGAATGCTTCTGTGTAGTTTTTATTTGAAGTTATTCCTCTTTCCACTATAGGCCTCTTAGCGCTCCGAATATCTCCTTGCAGTTTCTACAGAGAGAGCGTTTCTGAACTTCTCAGTCAAAAGTAAGGTCCAACTCCGTGAGTTGAATGCACAGATCAGAAAAGATTTTCGCAGAATGCTTCTGTGCAGTTGCTATTTGAAGATTTTCCTTTCTCCACTATAGGCCCCTTAGCGCTCTCTATGTCCACTTGCAGTATCTACAGAAAGAGTGTTTCAGAACTGCTCAATAAAAAGTATGGTAAAACTCTCTTAGTTGAATGCATAGAGCAGAAAGAAGTTTCACAGAATGCTTCTGTGATATTTTTATTACGATATTACATTTTCCACTATAAGCCCTTAGTGCTCTGAATGTCCCCTTGCAGTTTCTACAGAAAAAGTGTTTCAAATTGGTCAATCAAAAGTCAGGTTCAACTCTGTTAGTTGAATGCACTTAACAGTAAGAAGTTACAAAATGCTTCTGTGTAGTTTTTATTTGAGGATATTACTTATTTCACTATAGGCCCCTTAACGCTCTGTATTTCCACTTGAAATTTCTACAGGAGGAGTGTTTCAGAACTGCTCAAAAAAAAGTAAGCTTCAACTCTCTTAGTTGAATGCACAGAACAGAAAGAAGTTTAACAGAATGCTTCTGTGTAGTTTTTTTTTTTTTTTTTTTTTTTTTTTTGAGACGGAGTCTCGCTCTGTCGCCCAGGCTGGAGTTCAGTGGCGCAATCTCGGCTCACTGCAAGCTCCGCCTCCCGGGTTCACGCCATTCTCCTGCCTCAGCCTCTCCGAGTAGCTGGGACTACAGGTGCCCGCCACCACGCCCGGCTAATTTTTTATATTTTTAGTAGAGACGGGGTTTCACCGTGGTCTCGATCTCCTGACCTCGTGATTCGCCCACCTCGGCCTCCCAAAGTGCTGGGATTACAAGCGTGAGCCACCGCGCCCGGCCGCTTCTGTGTGGTTTTTATTTGAAGATATTCCTTTTTCCACTATAGGCCCCCTAGGGCTCTGAATGACCCCTTGCAATTTCTACAGAAAGAGTGTTTCAGAACTGCTCAATCAAAAGTAAGGTACAACACTGTTAGTTGAATGCACACAACAGACACCGTTTCACAGAATACTTCTGTGTAGTTTTTAGTTGAGGATATTCCTTTTTCCAGTATAGTCCCTTTAGCGCTCCGAATGTCCACTTGCAGTTTCTACAGAAAGGGTGATTCAGAATTGCTCAATCAAAAGTAAGGTTCAACACTGTTAGTGGAATGTACTCAACAGTAAGAAGTTACCGAATGCTTCTGTGTAGTTTTCATTTGAGGATATCCCTTAACTCACTATAGGCCCCTTACCGCTCTGTATGTCCACTTGCAGTTTCTACATAAAGGGTGATTCAGAATTGCTCAATCAAAAGTAAGTTTCAACTCTGTTAGGTGAATGCACAGAACAGAAAGAAATTTCACAGAATGCTTCTGTGAAGTTTTTATTTGTATATATAGCTTTTTCCGCTATAGGCCCCTTAGAACTCAGAATGTCCACTTACAATTTCTACAGAAAGAGTGTTTCAGAACTGCTCTATCAAAAGTAAGCTTCAACTCAGTTAGTTGAATGCACAGAACAGAAAGAAGTTTCACAGAATGCCTCTGTGTAATTTTTATTTGAAGATATTCCTTTTACACTATAGGTCCCCTAGCGCTCCGAATGTCCACTTGCAGTTTCTTCAGAAAGAGTGTTTCAGAACTGCTCAAACAGAAGTAAGCTTCAACTCTGTTAGTTGAATGCACAGAACGGAAAGAAGTTTCACAGAATGCTTCTGTGTAGTTTTTATTTGAAGATATTCCTTTTTCCACTACAGGCCTTTTAGCGCTCCGAATGTCCAATTGCAGTTCCTACAGAAAGAGTGTTTCAGAACTGCTCAAACAAAAATAAGCTTCTACTCTGTTAGTTGAATGCACGGAACAGGAAGAAGTTTCACAGAATGCTTCTGTGTAGTTTTTATTTGAAGATATTCCTTTTTCCAATATATGCCCCTTAGCGCACCAAAAGTCCACTTGCATTTTCTACAGAAAGAGTGTTTCAGAACTGCTCAACCAAAAGTAAGCTTCAACTCTGTTATTTGAATGCACAGAACAGAAAGAAGTTTCACAGAATGCTTCTGTGTAGTTTTTATTTGACGATATTACTTTTTACACTCTAGGTCCATTAGCGCTCCGAATGTCCACTTGCAATTTCTACAGGAGGAGTGTTTCAGAACTGCTAAAACAAAAGTAAGCTTCAACTGTGTTAGTTGAATGCACAGAACAGAAAGAAGTTTCACAGAATGCTTCTGTGTAGTTTTTATTTGAAGATATTAATTTTTCCACTATAGGACCCCTAGGGCTCCAAATGACCCCTTGCAGTTTCTACAGAAAGAGTGTTTCAGAATTGCTCAATCAAAAGTAAGGTACAACTCTGTTACTTGAATGCACAGAACAGAAAGACGTTTCACAGAATGCTTCTGTGCAGTTTTTATTTGAGGATATTCCTTTTACCACTATAGTCCCCTTAGTGCTCTGAATGTCCACTTGCAGTTTCTACAGAAAGGGTGATTCAGAATTGCTCCATCAAAAGTAAGGTTCAACACTGTTAGTGGAATGCACTCAACAGTAAGAAGTTACAGAATGCTTCTGTGTAGTTTTTATTTGAGGATATTCCTTAATTCACTATAGGCCCCTTACGGCTTCATATGTCCACTTGCAGTTTCTACATTAAGGGTGATTCAGAATTGCTCAATCAAAAGTAAGGTTCAACTCTGTTAGGTGAATGAACAGAACAGAAAGTAATTTCACAGAATGATTCTGTGAAGTTTTTATTTTTATATATACCTTTTTCCCCTATAGGCCCCTTAGCACTCCGAATGTCCACTTACAGTTTCTACAGAAAGAGTGTTTCAGAACTGCTCTATCAAAAGTAAGCTTCAACTCAGTTAGTTGAATGGACAGAACAGAAAGTAGTTTCACAGAATGCCTCTGTGTAATTTTTATTTGAAGATATTCCTTTTTATATGATAGGTCCCTTAGCGCTCCGAATATCCACTTGCAGTTTCTTCAGGAAGAGTGTTTCAGAACTGCTCAAACAGAAGCAAGCTTCAAGTCTGTCAATTGAATGCACAGAACAGAAGGAAGTTTCACCGAATGCTTCTGTGTAGCTTTCATTTCAAGATATTCCTTTTTCCACTATAGGCCCCTTAGCGCTCCTAATGTCCACTTGCAGTATCTACAGAAAGAGTGTTTCAGAACAGCTCAATAAAAAGTAAGCTTCAACTCTATAAGTTGAATGCACAGAACGGAAAGTAGTTTCACACAATGCTTCTGTGTAGTTTTTATTTGAAAATATTCCTTTTTCCACTACAGGCCCCATACCGCTCCGAATGTCCACTTGCAGTTTCTACAGAAAGAGTGTTTCGGAACTGCTCAAACAAAAGTAAGCTTCAACTCTGTTAGTTGAAAGCACACAACAGTTAGTAGTTCACAGAATGCTTCTGTGTAGTTTTTATTTGAAGATATTCCTTTTTCCACTATAGGACCCTTAGCGATCCAAATGTCAACTTGCAGTTTCTACAGAAAGAGTGTTTCAGAACTGTTCAATCAAAAGTAAGCTTCAACTCTGACAGTTGAATGCACAGAACAGAAAGAAGTTTCACAGAATGCTTCTGTGTTGTTTACATGTGAAGATATTCCTTTTTCCACAATAGGCCCCTTAGCGCTGCGAATGTCCACTTGCAGTTTCTACGGAAAGAGTGTTTCAGAACTGCTCAATCAAAAGTAAGCTTTAACTCTGTTAGGTGAATGCACAGAACATAAAGAAGTTTCACAGAATGCTTCTGTGTTGTTTTTATTTGGAGATATCTTTTTCCACTATAGGGCCCTTAGCGCTACGAATGTCCAATTGCAGTTTCTACAGAAAGAGTGTTTCAGAACTGCTCAATCAAAACTGAGTTTCAACTCTCCTAGTTGAATGCACAGAACAGAAGGAAGTTTCACAGAATGCTTCTGTGTACTTTTTATTTGAGGATAATCCTTTTTCCAATATAGGCCCCATACCACTCCGAATGTCCGCTTGCAGTTTCTACAGAAAGAGTGTTTCAGAACTGCTCAATCAAAAGTAAGCTTCAACTCTGTTAGTTGAATACAGAGAACAGAAAGAAGATTCACAGAATGCTTCTGTGTTGTTTTTATTTGAAGATACTCCTTTTTCCACTCTAAGCCCCTTTGCTCTCTGAATATGTACACTAGCAGTTTCTACAGCAAGTGTGTTTCAGAACTGCTCAATCAAAAGTAAGCTTCAAATCTGTTAGTTGAATGCACAGAACAGAAAGTAGGTTCTCAGAATGCTTCTGTGTAGTTTTTACTTGAATATATATCTTTTTCCACTATAGGCCCCTTAGCGATCCGAATCTCCACTTGAAGATTCCACACAAACGGTGTTTCAGAACTGCTCAATCATAAGTAAGCTTCAACTCTGTTAGTTGAATGCTCAGAACAGAAAGTAGTTTCACAGAATGCTTCTGTGTAGTTTTTATTTGAAGATATTACTTTTTCCACTATAGGCCCCTTAGCACTCTGATTGTCCACTTGCAATTTCTACAGAAAGAGTGTTTCAGAACTGCCCAATCAAAAGTAAGCTTCAACTCTGTTAGTTGAATACAGAGAACAGAAAGAATATTCACAGAATACTTCTGTGTTGTTTTTATTTGAAGATATTCCTTTTTCCACTCAAAGCCCCTTTGCTCTCTGAATGTACACTTGCAGTTTCTACAGCAAGTGTGTTTCAGAAATGCTCAATCAGAAGTAAGGTTCAACTCTGTTAGTTGAATGCACAGAACAGAAAGAAGTTTCACGGAATGCTTCTGTGTAGTTTTTGAGGATGTTCATTTTTCCACTATAGGCCCCTTAGCCCTCCGAATGTCCACTTGCAGTTTATACAGAAAGTGTGTTTCAGAACTGCTCAATCAAAAGTAAGGTTCAATTCTGTTTCTTGAATGCACAAAATAGAAAGCAGTTTCACTGAATGCTTCCGTGTTGTTTTTGTTTGAAGATATTCCTTATTCCACAATAGGCCCCTTAGCTCACAATATATACACTAGAAGTTTCTACAGAAAGAGTGTTTCAGAACTGCTCAATCAACAGTAAACATCAACTCTGTTAGTTGAATGCACAGAAAAGAAAGAAGTTTCACAGAATGTTTCTGTGTAGTTTTTATTTGAAGATATATCTTCTTCCACTATAGGCCCCTTAGTGCTCCGAGTATCCACTTGCAGTTTCTACAGAAAGAGTGTTTCAGAACTGCTCAATCAAAAGTGAGCTTTAACTCTGTTAGTTGAATGCACAGAACTGAAAGAAGTTTCACAGAATGTTTCTGTGTAGTTTTTATTGCAAGATATATCTTTTTCCACTATAGGCCCCTTAGCCCTCTGAATGTCCACTTGCAGTTTCTACATGAAGAGTGTTTCAGAACTGCTCAATCAGAAGTAAGGTTCAACTCTTTTAGTTGAATGCACAGAACAGAAAGAAGTGTCACAGAGTGCTTCTGTGTAGTTTTTATTTGAAGATATAACTTTTTGCACTATAGGCCCCTTAGCGCTCCGAATGTCCAATTGCAATTTCTACAGAAAGAATGTTTCAGAACTGCTCAATTGAAAGTAAGCTTCAACTCTCTTAGTTGAATGCACAGAACAGAAAGAAGTTTCACAGAATGCTTCTGGGTTGTTTCTATTTGAAGTTATTCCTATTTCCACTATAGGCCCTTAGCACTCAAAATGCACACATGCAGTTTCCGCAGAAAGAGTGTTTCAGAACTGCTCAATCAAAAGTAAGCTTCAACTCTGTTAGGAGAACGAACAGAATAGAAAGAAGTTTCACAGAATGCTTCTTTGTAGTTTTCATTTGAAGTTATATCCTTTTCCAATATAGGCCCCTTAGCGCTCCAAATGTCCACTTGCAGTTTCTACAGAAAGAGTGTTTCAGAACTGATCAATATTAAGTGAGCTTCATTTCTGTTAATTGAATGCACAGAACAGAAAGAAGTTTCAGAGAATGCTTCTGTGTAGTTTTTATTTCAGAATATTCTTTTTGCCACCATAGGCCCCTTAGCGCCAGAATATCCACTTGCAGTTTCCACACAAAGAGTGTTTTAGAACTGTTGAATCAAAAGTAGGCTTCAACTCTGTTAGTTGAATGCACAGAACAGAAAGAAGTTTCACAGAATGCTTCTGTGTAGTTTTTATTTGAAGATATACCTTTTTCCACTCTAGGACCCTTAGCGCTCGGAATGTAAACTTGCAGTTTCTACAGAAAGAGTGTTTCAGAACTGCTCAATCATAGGTAAGCTTCAACTCTGTTAGTTGAATTCACAGAACAGAAAGAAGTTTCACAGAATGCTTGTGTGTAGTTTAAAAGTGAAGATATTCCTTTTTCCCGTATAGACCCCTTAGCGCTCCGAATGTCCACTTGCAGTTTCTACAGAAAGACTTTTTCAGAACTGCTCAATCAAAGGTAACCTTCAACTCTGTTAGTTGAATGCACAGAAGAGAAAGTAGTTTCACAGAATGCTTCTGTGTATATTTTATTTGAAGATATTCCTTTTTGCACTATTTGCCCCTTAGCGCTCCGAATGTGCACTTCCAATTTCTACAGAAAGAGTGTTTCAGAACTGCTCAATCAAAAGTAAGCCTCAACTCTGTCAGTTGAATGCTGAGAACAGAAACAAGTTTCACAGAATGCTTCTGTGTAGCTTTTATTTCAGGATATTACTTTTTCCACTAAAGGCCCCTTAGCGCTCTGTATGTACACTTGCAGTTTCCACAGAAAGAGTGTTTCAGAACTGCTCAATCGAAAGAAAGCTTCAACTCTGTTGGTTGAATGCACAGAACAGAAAGAAGTTTCACAGAACAGAAAGAAGTTTCACAGAATACTTCTGTGTAATTTTTATTTGAAGATAATCCTTTTTCCATTCTAGGCCCCTTGGCGCTCCTAATGTCCACTTGCAGTTTCTACAGAAATAGTGTTTCAGTACTGCTCAATCAATAGTAAGGTTCAACGCTGTTCGCTGAATGCACAGAACAGAAACAAGATTCACAGAATGCTTCTGTGTTGTTTTTATTTGAGGATAATCCTTTTTCCACAATAAGCCCCTGAGCGCTCCGAATGTCCACTTGCAGTTTCTACAGAAAGAGTGTTTCAGAATTGCTCAATCAAAGGTAAGTTTCAACTCTGTTAGTTGAATGCACAGAACAGAAAGAAGTTTCCCAGAATGCTTCTGTGTTGTTTTTATTTGAAAATATTACTTTTTCCACTATAGGCCCCTTAGCTCTAAATATGTTCACTTGCAGTTCTACAGAAAGAGTGTTTCAGAACTGCTCAATCAAAAGTAAGCTTCAACTCTGTTTGTTGAATGCACAGAACAGAAAGAAGTCTCACAGAATGCTTCTGTGTTGTTTTTATTTGAAGTTATTACTTTTTCAACTATAGTCCCCTTAGCTCTCAGAACGTACACATTCAGTTTCCACGAAAGAGAGTTTCAGAACTGCTCAATCAAAAGTAAGCTTCTACTCTGTTAGTTGAATGCGCAGAACAGCAAGAAGTGTCACAGAATGCTTCTGTGTAGTTTTTATTGGAAGATATTACTTTTTCCACTATAGGCCCATTAGCGCTCCGAATGTCCGCTTGCAGTTTCTACAGAAAGAGTGTTTCAGAACTGCTCAATCAAAAGTTAGCTTCAACTCTCTTAGATGAATGCACAGAATAGAAAGAAGTTTCACAGAATGCTTCTGTGTAGTTTTAATTTGAAGATATATCTTTTTCCAATCTTTGCCGCTTAGCGCTCCGAATGTCCCCTTGCAGTTTATAAAGACAAAGGGTTTCATAATTGCTAAATCTTAAGTAAGCTTCAACTCTGTTAGTTGAATGCACAGAACAGAAAGAAATTTCAGAGAATGCTTCTCTGTAGTTTTTATTTGAGGATATTCCTTTTTCCTCTACAAGCCCCTTAGCGATCCGAATGTGCACTTGCATTCTCTACAGAAAGAGTGTTTCAAAACTGCTGAATCAAAAGTAAGGTTAAACTCTGTTAGTTGAATGCACAGAACAGAAAGAAGCTTCACAGAATGCTTCTGTGTAGTTTTTATTTGAAGATATTCCTTTTTCCACTCTAGGCCCCTTGGCGCTCGGAATGTCCACTTGCGGTTTCTACAGACAGAGTGTCTCAGAACTGCTCAATCAAAAGTAGGGATCAACTCTCTTAGTTGAATGCATTGAACAGAAAGACGTTTCACATAATGATTCTGTGTAGTTTTTATTTGTGGATATTCCTTTTTCCACTATAGGCTGCTTAGCGCTCCGAATGTCCACTTGCAGTTTCTACAGAAAGAGTGTTTCAGAACTACTGAATCATAAGTAAGATTCAACTCTGTTAATTGAATGCACAGAACAGAAAGAAGTTACACAGAATGATTCTGTGTAGTTTTTATTTGAATATATACCTTTTTGCCCTATTTTCCCCTTAGTGCTCCTAATGAGCACTTGCAGTTTCTACAGAAAGAGTGTTTCAGAACTGCTCAATCAAAAGTAAGCTTCAATTCTGCTAGTTGAATGCACAGAACAGCGAGAAGTTTCAAAGAATGCTTCTGTGTACTTTTTATTTGAAGATATTCCTTTTTCCACTTTAAGCCAGTTAGTGTTCCGAGTGTTCACTTGCAGTTTCTACAGAAAGAGTGATTCAGAATTGCTCAATCAAATGTAGGATTCAACTCTGTCTGTTGAATGCACAGAATAGCAAGGAGTTTCACAGAATGCTTCTGTGTAATTTTCATTTGAAGATATTCCTTTTTCCACTATAGGAACATTAGCGCTCCGAATGTCCACTTGCATTTTCTACAGAAAGAGTGTTTCAGAACTGCTCAATCAAAAGTAAGCTAGAACTCTGATAGTTAAATGCAAAGAAGTGAAAGGTTCACAGATTGCTTCTGTGTAGTTTTTATTTGAAAATATTCCTTTTTCCACTATAGGCCCGTTAGCGCTCCGATTGTACACATGCAGTTTGTACAGAAAGAGTGTTTCAGAATGCAGCAATCAAAAGTAAGCTTCAAATCTGTTAGTTGAATGCACAGAACAGAAAGAAGTTTCACAGAATTCTTCTGTGTAGTTTTTATTTGAAGACATTCCTTTTTGCCCTATTGGAACGTTAGCTCTCAGAATGTACACTTGCAGTTTCTTCAGAAAGACTGTGTCAGAACTGCTCAATCAAAAGTAGGTTTCCACTCTCTTAGTTGAATGCACATAACAAAGAAGTTTCAGAGAATGCTTCTGTGTAGGTTTTATTTGAAGATATTCCTTTTTCCACTCTAGGCCCCTTGGCGCTCAGAATGTCCACTTGCAGTTTCTACAGAAAGAGTGTTTCAGAACTGGTCAATCAAAACTAGGTTTCAACTCTGTTAGTTGAATGCACTGATCAGAAAGTAGTTTCACAGAATGATTCTGTGCAGTTTTTATTTGAGGATATTCCTTTTTCCACTATAGGCTGCTTAGCGCTCTGAATGTCCACTTGCAGTTATTACAGAAAGAGTGTTTCAGAACTGCTGAATCATAAGTAAGGTTCAACTCTGTTAGTTGAATGCACAGAATACAAAGAAGTTACACAGAATGATTCTGTGTAGTTTTTATTTGAAGATATAACTTTTTGCACTATTGGCCCCTTAGTGCTCCGAATGTGCACTTGCAGTTTCTACAGAAAGAGAGTTTCAGAACTGCTCAATCAAAAGAAACGTTCAACTATGTGAGTTGAATGCACAGAACAGAAAGAAGTTTAACAGAATGCTTCTCTGTTGTTTTTATTTGAGGATATTCCTTTTCCCAATATAGGCCCCTTAGCTCTCAGAATGTACACTTGCAGTTTCTACCGAAAGAGAGTTTCAGAACTGCACAATCAAAAGTAGGCTTCAACTCTGTTAGTTGAATGCACGGAACAGAAAGAAATTTCACAGAATGCTTGTGTGTAGTCTTTATTTGTGCACATTCCTTTTTGCCCCATTGGACCCTTAGCCCTCCGAATGTGAACTTGCAGTTTCTACAGAAAGAGTGTTTCAGAACTGCTCAATCAAAAGTAAGCTTCAACTCTGTTAGTTGAATGCACAGAACAGAAAGAAGTTTCACAGAATGCTTCTGTGTAGTTTTTATTTGAAGATATTCCTTTTTCCACTATAGGCCCATTAGCGCTCCGAATGTCCACTTGCAGTTACTGCAGAAAGAGTGTGTCAGAACTGCTCAATCAAAAGTAAGCTTCAACTATGTTAGTTGAATGCACAGAACTGAAAGTAGTTTCACAGAATGCTTCTGTGTAATTTTTAATTGAAGATATTCCTTTTTCCACTGTAGGCCCCTTAGCGCTCCGAATGTGCACTTGCAGTTTCTACAGAAAGAGTGATTCAGAATTGCTCAATCAAAAGTAAGCTTCAACTCTGTTAGTTGAATGCATAGAACAGCAAGAAGTTTCACAGAATGTTTCTCTGTAGTTTTCATTTGAAGATACTCCTTTTTCCACTATAGTCCCCTTAGCTCCCCGAATGTCCACTCGCAGTTTCTACAGAAAGAGTGTTTCAGAACTGCTCAAAATTAATCTTCAACTCTCTTAGTTGAATGCACAGAGCAGAATGAAGTTTCACAGAATGCTTATTGTAGTTTTAATTTGAATATATATCTTTTCCATCTATAGGCCCCTTAGCGCTCCGAATGTGCACTTGCAGTTTCCACAGAAAGAGTGTTTCATAACTGCTCAATCAAAACTAAGCTTCAACTCTGTTACTTGAATGCACAGAACAGAAAGAAGTTTCAAAGAATGCTTCTGTGTTGTTTTAATTGGAGGATATCCCTTTTTCCACTATAGGCCCCTTAGCTCTCAGTATGTCCACTTGCAGTTTCTACAGAAAGAGTGTTTCAGAACTGCCCAATCAAAAGTAAGCTTCAAGTCTGTTAGTTGAATGCAGAGAACAGAATGAAGTTTCACAGAATGCTTATTGTAGTTTTAATTTGAATACCTATCTTTTCCATCTATAGGCCCCTTAGCGCTCCGAATGTGCACTTGCAGTTTCCACAGAAAGAGGGTTTCATAACTGCTCAATCAAAACTAAGCTTCAACTCTGTTAGTTGAATGCACAGAACAGAAAGAAGTTTCAAAGAATGCTTCTGTGTTGTTTTAATTTGAGGATATCCCTTTTTCCACTATAGGCCACTTAGCTCTCAGTATGTCCACTTGCAGTTTCTACAGAAAGAGTGTTTCAGAACTGCTCAATCAATAGTGAGCTTCAACTCTGTTAGTTGAATGCACACAACAGAAAGAAGTTTCACAGAATGCTTGTGTGTAGTTTATGTGAAAATATTCTTTTTTCCCCTAAAGGCCCCTTATCACTCCGAATGTCCACTTGCAGTTTCTACAGAAAGTGTGTTTCAGAACTGCTCAATCAAAAGTTAGGTTCAACTCTGCTAGATGAATGCACAGAACAGAAAGAAGTTTCACAGAATGCTTCTGTGTAGTTTTTAATGGAAGATATTCCTTTTAGCACTATTGGCCCCTTAGTGCTCTGAATGTCCACTTCCAGTTTCTACAGAAAGAGTGTTTCAGAACTGCTCAATCAAAAGTAAGATTCAACTGTGTTAGTTGAATGCACAGAACAGAAAGAAGTTTCACAGAATGCTTCTGTGTTGTTTTTAGTTGAAGATATCACTTTTTCCACTATAGGCCCCTTATCTCTCTGAATGTACACTTGCAGTTCTACAGAAAGAGTGTTTCAGAACTGCTCAATCAAAAGTAAGCTTCAACTATGTTAGTTGAATGCACAGAATGGAAAGAAGTTTCTCAGAATGCTTCTTTGTAGTTTTCATTTGAAGATATATCTTTTTCCACTATAGGCCACTTAGCGCTCAGAATGTCCACTTGCAGTTTCTACACAAAGAGTGTTTCAGAACTGCTCAATCATAAGTGAGCTTCAAGTTTCTTAGTTGAATGCTCAGAACAGAAAGAAGTTTCAGAGAATGCTTCTGTGTAGTTTTTATTTGAGGATATTCCTTTTTCCACCCTATTCCCCTTTGCGATCCGAATATCCACTTGTAGTTTGTACAGAGAGAGTGTTTTAGAACTGCTCAATCAGAAGAAAGCTTCAAATCTGTTAGTTGAATGCACAGAACAGAAAGAAATTTCAGAGAATGGTTCTGTGTAATTTATATGTGAAGATGTTCCTTTATCCACTATAGGCACATTAGCGCTCCGAATGTCCACTTGCAGTTTCTTCAGAAAGAGTGATTCAGAACTGGCAATCAAAAGGAAGCTTCAACTCTGTTACTTGAATGCACAGAACAGAAAGAAGTTTCACAGAATGCTTCTGTGTAGTTTTTATTTGAAGATATTCTTTTTGCACTATTGGCCCTTAGCGCTCCGAATGTGCAGTTGCAATTTCTACAGAAAGAGCGTTTCAGAACTACTCAATCAAAAGTAAGCTTGAACTCTGTTAGTTGAGTACGCAGAACAGAAGCAGTCTCACAGATGCTGCTGTGTAGTTTTATTTGAGGATACTCCTTTTTCCACTATAGGCCCATAGCGTCTGTGTGTTCACTTGCAGTTTCCACAGAAAGAGTGTTTCAGAACTGCTCAATCAAAAGTAAGTTCAACCCTGTTAGTTGAATGCACTGAACAAAAAGAAGTTTCACAGAATGATTCTGTGTTGCTTTTATTTTAAGGTATTCCTTTTCCACTATTGGACCATAGCGCTACGAATTTAAAGTTGAAATTTCTACAGAAAGAGTATTCAGAACTGCAAATCAAAGGTAAGCTTCAACACTGTTAGTTGAATGCACAGAACAGAAAGAAGTTTCACAGAACACTTCTGTGTAGTTTTATTTGAAGATATTCCTTTTTGCACTGTAGGCCACTTACGGCTCTGAATGTCCACTTGCAGTTTCTACAGAAAGAGTGTTTCA
Organism: Nomascus leucogenys; assembly: GCF_006542625.1. NCBI lineage: Eukaryota > Metazoa > Chordata > Mammalia > Primates > Hylobatidae > Nomascus > Nomascus leucogenys. The sequence goes on from NC_044404.1 coordinate 283,364, forward strand.
GAACTACTCAATCAAAAGTAGTGTTCAACTCTCTGAGTTGAATGCACATAACAGAAAGAAGATTCACAGAATGCTTCTGTGTAGTTTTTATTTGAAGATATTCCTTTTTCCACTATAGGCCCCTTAGTGCTCTGAATGTCCACAAGCAGTTTCTACAGAAAGAGTGTGTCAGAACTGCCCAATAAAAAGTAACTTTCAACTGTGTTAGTTTAATGTGCAGAAAAGAAAGAAGTTTCACAGAATGATTCTGTGTAGTTTTTATTTGAGGATATTCATTTTTCAACTACAGGCCCCTTAGCGCTCCGAATATCCACTTGCAGTTTCTACAGAAAGAGTGTTTCAGAGCTGCTGAATCATAAGTAAGCTTCAACTCTTTTTGTTGAATGCACAGAACAGAAAGAAGTTTCACAGAATGCTTCTGTGTAGTTTTTATTTGAAGGTATTCCTTTTTCCAATATAGGCCCCTTAGCTCTCAGAATGTACACTTGCAGTTTCTACAGAAAGAGAGTTTCAGAACTGCTCAATCAAAAGTAAGCTTCAACTCTGTTAGTTGAATGCACAGAACAGAAAGAAGTTTCACAGAATGCTTCTGTGTAGTTTTTATTTGAAGATATTCCTTTTTCCACTATAGGCCCATTAGCGCTCCGAATGTCCACTTGCAGTTACTGCAGAAAGAGTGTGTCAGAACTGCTCAATCAAAAGTAAGCTTCAAATATGTTAGTTGAATGCACAGAACTGAAAGTAGTTTCACAGAATGCTTCTGTGTAATTTTTAATTGAAGATATTCCTTTTTCCACTGTAGGCCCCTTAGCGCTCCGAATGTGCACTTGCAGTTTCTACAGAAAGAGTGATTCAGAATTGCTCAATCAAAAGTAAGCTTCAACTCTGTTAGTTGAATGCATAGAACAGCAAGAAGTTTCACAGAATGTTTCTCTGTAGTTTTCATTTGAAGATACTCCTTTTTCCACTATAGTCCCCTTAGCTCCCCGAATGTCCACTCGCAGTTTCTACAGAAAGAGTGTTTCAGAACTGCTCAAAATTAATCTTCAACTCTCTTAGTTGAATGCACAGAGCAGAATGAAGTTTCACAGAATGCTTATTGTAGTTTTAATTTGAATATATATCTTTTTCATCTATAGGCCCCTTAGCGCTCCGAATGTGCACTTGCAGTTTCCACAGAAAGAGTGTTTCATAACTGCTCAATCAAAACTAAGCTTCAACTCTGTTACTTGAATGCACAGAACAGAAAGAAGTTTCAAAGAATGCTTCTGTGTTGTTTTAATTGGAGGATATCCCTTTTTCCACTATAGGCCCCTTAGCTCTCAGTATGTCCACTTGCAGTTTCTACAGCAAGAGTGTTTCAGAACTGCCCAATCAAAAGTAAGCTTCAAGTCTGTTAGTTGAATGCAGAGAACAGAATGAAGTTTCACAGAATGCTTATTGTAGTTTTAATTTGAATACCTATCTTTTCCATCTATAGGCCCCTTAGCGCTCCGAATGTGCACTTGCAGTTTCCACAGAAAGAGGGTTTCATAACTGCTCAATCAAAACTAAGCTTCAACTCTGTTAGTTGAATGCACAGAACAGAAAGAAGTTTCAAAGAATGCTTCTGTGTTGTTTTAATTTGAGGATATCCCTTTTTCCACTATAGGCCACTTAGCTCTCAGTATGTCCACTTGCAGTTTCTACAGAAAGAGTGTTTCAGAACTGCTCAATCAATAGTGAGCTTCAACTCTGTTAGTTGAATGCACACAACAGAAAGAAGTTTCACAGAATGCTTGTGTGTAGTTTGTGAAAATATTCTTTTTTCCCCTAAAGGCCCCTTATCACTCCGAATGTCCACTTGCAGTTTCTACAGAAAGTGTGTTTCAGAACTGCTCAATCAAAAGTTAGGTTCAACTCTGCTAGATGAATGCACAGAACAGAAAGAAGTTTCACAGAATGCTTCTGTGTAGTTTTTAATGGAAGATATTCCTTTTAGCACTATTGGCCCCTTAGTGCTCTGAATGTCCACTTCCAGTTTCTACAGAAAGAGTGTTTCAGAACTGCTCAATCAAAAGTAAGATTCAACTGTGTTAGTTGAATGCACAGAACAGAAAGAAGTTTCACAGAATGCTTCTGTGTTGTTTTTAGTTGAAGATATCACTTTTTCCACTATAGGCCCCTTATCTCTCTGAATGTACACTTGCAGTTCTACAGAAAGAGTGTTTCAGAACTGCTCAATCAAAAGTAAGCTTCAACTATGTTAGTTGAATGCACAGAATGGAAAGAAGTTTCTCAGAATGCTTCTTTGTAGTTTTCATTTGAAGATATATCTTTTTCCACTATAGGCCACTTAGCGCTCAGAATGTCCACTTGCAGTTTCTACACAAAGAGTGTTTCAGAACTGCTCAATCATAAGTGAGCTTCAAGTTTCTTAGTTGAATGCTCAGAACAGAAAGAAGTTTCAGAGAATGCTTCTGTGTAGTTTTTATTTGAGGATATTCCTTTTTCCACCCTATTCCCCTTTGCGATCCGAATATCCACTTGTAGTTTGTACAGAGAGAGTGTTTTAGAACTGCTCAATCAGAAGAAAGCTTCAAATCTGTTAGTTGAATGCACAGAACAGAAAGAAATTTCAGAGAATGGTTCTGTGTAATTTATATGTGAAGATGTTCCTTTATCCACTATAGGCACATTAGCGCTCCGAATGTCCACTTGCAGTTTCTTCAGAAAGAGTGATTCAGAACTGGCAATCAAAAGGAAGCTTCAACTCTGTTACTTGAATGCACAGAACAGAAAGAAGTTTCACAGAATGCTTCTGTGTAGTTTTTATTTGAAGATATTCCTTTTTGCACTATTGGCCCCTTAGCGCTCCGAATGTGCAGTTGCAATTTCTACTGAAAGAGCATTTCAGAACTACTCAATCAAAAGTAAGCTTGAACTCTGTTAGTTGAGTACGCAGAACAGAAAGCAGTCTCACAGAGTGCTGCTGTGTAGTTTTTATTTGAGGATACTCCTTTTTCCACTATAGGCCCCATAGCGGTCTGTGTGTTCACTTGCAGTTTCCACAGAAAGAGTGTTTCAGAACTGCTCAATCAAAAGTAAGGTTCAACCCTGTTAGTTGAATGCACTGAACAAAAAGAAGTTTCACAGAATGATTCTGTGTTGCTTTTATTTTAAGGTATTCCTTTTTCCACTATTGGACCCATAGCGCTACGAATTTAAAGTTGAAATTTCTACAGAAAGAGTATTTCAGAACTGCAAAATCAAAGGTAAGCTTCAACACTGTTAGTTGAATGCACAGAACAGAAAGAAGTTTCACAGAACACTTCTGTGTAGTTTTTATTTGAAGATATTCCTTTTTGCACTGTAGGCCACTTACGGCTCTGAATGTCCACTTGCAGTTTCTACAGAAAGAGTGTTTCAGAACTACTCAATCAAAAGTAGTGTTCAACTCTCTGAGTTGAATGCACATAACAGAAAGAAGATTCACAGAATGCTTCTGTGTAGTTTTTATTTGAAGATATTCCTTTTTCCACTATAGGCCCCTTAGCGCTCTGAATGTCCACAAGCAGTTTCTACAGAAAGAGTGTGTCAGAACTGCCCAATAAAAAGTAACTTTCAACTGTGTTAGTTTAATGTGCAGAAAAGAAAGAAGTTTCACAGAATGATTCTGTGTAGTTTTTATTTGAGGATATTCATTTTTCAACTACAGGCCCCTTAGCGCTCCGAATATCCACTTGCAGTTTCTACAGAAAGAGTGTTTCAGAGCTGCTGAATCATAAGTAAGCTTCAACTCTTTTTGTTGAATGCACAGAACAGAAAGAAGTTTCACAGAATGCTTCTGTGTAGTTTTTATTTGAAGGTATTCCTTTTTCCAATATAGGCCCCTTAGCTCTCAGAATGTACACTTGCAGTTTCTACAGAAAGAGAGTTTCAGAACTGCTCAATCAAAAGTAAGCTTCAACTCTGTTAGTTGAATGCACAGAACAGAAAGATGTTTGAAAGAATGCTTCTGTGTTGTTTTTATTTAAAGATATATCTTTTTCCACAATAGGCCCCTTAGTGCTCCGAATCTCCACATTCAGTTTCTACAGAAAGAGTGTTTCAGAACTGCTCAGTCAAACGCAAGGTTCAACTCTCTTAGTTGAATGCACAGAAGAGAAAGAAGTTTCACAGAATGCTTCTGTGTAATTTTTATTTGAAGATATTCCTTTTTTCACTACAGGCACCTTAACCCTCGCAATTTTCACTTACAATTTCTACAATAAGAGGGTTTCAAAACTGCTCAATGAAAAGTAAATTTCATCTCTGTTAGTTGAATGCAAAGAACACAAAGAAGTTTCACAGAGTGCTTCTGTGTAGTTTTTATTTCTTGATATTCCGTTTTCCAATATATACCCCTTAGCCCTCCGAATGTCCACTTGCAGTTTCTACAGAAACAGTTTTTCAGAACTGCTAAATCAAAATTAAGCTTCACCTCTGTTAGTGGAACGCCCAGAACAGAAAGTAGTTTCACAGAATGCTTCTGTGTAGGTTTTATTTGAAGATATTCCTTTTTCCTGTATTGGCCCCTTAGCGCTCCGAATGTCCAGTTGCAGTTACTACAATAAGAGTGTTACAAAACTGCTCAATCAGAAGTAAGGTTCAACACTGTTAGTTGAATGCACTGAACAGAGAGAAGTTTCACCGAATGGTTCTGTATAGTATTTATTTGAGGATATGCCTTTTTCAACTGTAGGCCCCATTGTGCTCCGAATGTCCACTTGCAGTTTCTACAGAAAGAGTGTTTCAGAACTGCTCAATCAAAGGTAAGCTTCAAACTTTTAGTTGAATGCACAGAAAAGAGAGGAGTTTCACTGAATGCTTCTGGGTAGTTTTTATTTGAAGATATTCCGTTTTCCACTATAGGCCTCTTAGCGCTGGGAATGTCCACTTCCATTTTCTAGGGAAAGAGTGTTCCAGAACTGCTCAATCAAAACTTAGCTTCAACTCTGTAAGTCGAATGCACAGAACAGAAAGAAGTTTCGCAGAATACTTCTGTGTACTTTTTATTTGAAGATATTCCCTTTTCCAGTATAGGCCCCTCAGTTCTCTGAATTTCCACTTGCAGTTTCTGCAGAAAGAGTGTTTCAGAACTGCTCAATCAAAAGTAAGCTTCAACTCTGTTAGTTGAATGCACAGAAAAGACAGAAGTTTCACAGAATCCTTCCGTGTAGTTTTTATTTGAAGATATTCCTTTTTTCACTACAGGCACCTTATCGCTCAAATTTCCACTTACAGTTTCTACAATAGGAGGGTTACAAAACTGCTCAATGAAAAGTAAGTTTCAACTCTGTTAGTTGAATGCACAGAAGGGGAAGAAGTTTCACAGTATGCTTCTGTGTAGTTTTTATTTGAAGATATTCCTTTTTCCACTATAGGCCTTTTAGCGCTCCGAATGTCCAATTGCAGTTTCTACAGAAAGAGTGTTTCAGAACTGCTCAATCAAAAGTAAGCTTCAACTCTGTTAGTTGAATGCACAGAATAGAGAGAGGATTCACAGAATGCTTCTGTGGAGTTTTAATTTGAGGATATTCCTTTTTCCACTACAGGCCCCATAGCGCTTCAAATGTCCACTAGCAGTTTCTACAGAAAGAGTGTTTCAGAACTGCTCAATCAATAGTAAACTTCAACAATATTACTTGAATGCACAGAACAGAAAGATGTTGCACAGAATACTTCTGTGTAGTTTTTAGTTGAAGATATTCCCTTTCCACAATAGGCCTGTTAGCGCTCTGAACGTTCACCTGCGGTTTCTACAGAAAGAGTGTTTCAGAATTGCTCAATCAAAAGTAAGCTTCAAATCTGTTAGTCGAATGCACAGAACAGAAAGAACTTTCACAGAAGGCTTCTGTGTAGTTTTATTCGAGGATATTCCTTTTTCCAGTATAAGCCCCTTAGCGTTCTGAATGTCCACTTGCAGTTTCTACAGAAAGAATGTTTCAGAACTGCTCATTCAAAAGTAAGCTTCAACTCTGTTAGTTGAAAGCACAGAACAGAAAGAAGTTTCACAGAATGCTTCTGTGTAGTTTTTATTTGAAGATACACCATTTTTCACTAAAGGCACCTTAACGCTCGGAATGTCCACTTACAGTTTCTACAATAAGAGTGTTCCAAAACTGCTCAAACAAAAGTAAGTTTCATCTCTGATAGTTGAATGCACAGAACAGAAAGAAGTTTCACAGAATGCTTCTGTGTAGTTTTTATTTCAGGATATTACTTTTTCCACTATAGGCTCGCTAGCGCACCAAATGTCAAGTTGCAGTATCTGCAGAAAGAGTGTTTCAGAACTGCTCAATCAAAAGTAAGCTTCAAATCTGTTAGTGAAATGCACAGAACAGAAAGAAGTTTCACAGAATGCTTCCATGTAGTTTTTATTTGAAGATATTCCTTTTTCCACTATAGGCCTCTTAGCGCTCCGAATGTCCACTTGCAGTTTCTACAGAAAGAGAGTTTCAGAACTGCTCAATCAAAAGTAAGCTTCAACACTGTTAGTTGAATGCACAGAACAGAAACAAGCTGCACAGAATGTTTCTGTATAGATTTTATTTGAAGATATTCTTTTTTCCACTATAATCCTCAAAGTGCTCCGATTTTCCATTGTAGTTTCTACAGAAAGAATGTTTCACAACTGCTCAATCAAATGTAAGCTTCAAATCTGTTAGTGGAATGCACAGAACAGAAAGAAGTTTCACAGAATGCTTCTGGGTAGTTTTTGTTTGAAGATATTCCTTTTTCCACTATAGGCCCCTTAGCGCTCCAAATGTCCACTTGCAGGTTCTACAGAAAGAGTGTTTCAGAACTGGTCAAAGTAATCTTCAACTCTGTTAGTTGAATGCACAGAACAGAAAGAAGTTTCACAGAATGCTACTGTGCAGTTTTTATTTGAAGATATTCCTTTTTCCTCTATAGGCCCCTTAGCACTCCGAATGTCCACTTGCAGTTTCTACAGAAAGCGTGGTTCAGAACTGCTCAATCGAAAGTAAGCTTCAATTCTGTTAGTTGAATGCACAGAAGAGAAAGAAGTTTCACAGAATGCTTCTGTGTAGTTTTTTTTTGAAGATATACCTTTTTCCACTAAAGGTACCTTAACGCTCAGAATGTCCACTTGCAGTTTCTACAGTGAGATTGTTCCGGAACTGCTCAAACAAAAGTAGTGTTCAACTCTGTTAGTGGAATGCACAGAACAGAAAATGTTTCACAGAATGCTTTTGTGTAGTTTTTATTTAAGGATATTACTTTTTCCACTGCAGTCCCCTTAGCGCTCCGAATGTCCACTTGCAGTTTTAACAGAAAGAGAGTTTGAGAACTGCTCAATAATAACTAAGCTACAACCCTGTTACTTGAATACTCAGAAAAGAAAGAAGTTTCACAGAATGCTTCTGTGTAGTTTTTATTTGAGGGTATTCCTTTTTCCACTATAGGCCCCTTAGTGATCATAATGTCCACTTGCAGTTTCTACAGAAAGAGTGTTTCAGAACTCCTCTATCAAAAGTAAGCTTCAACCCTGTTAGTTGAATGCACAAAACAGAAAAAGTTTCACAGAATCCTTCTGTGTAGTTTTTATTTAAGGATATTCTTTTTTCCACTCTAGGCCTCTTAGTGCTCTGAATGTCCACTTGCAGTTTCTACAGAAAGAGTGTTTCAGAAGTGCTGAATCAAAAGTAAGCTTCGACTCTGTTAGTTGAATGCACAGAAAAGAAAAAAGTTCCACAGAATGCTTCTATGTAGTTTTTATTTGAAGACATTTCTTTTTCCACTATAGGCCCCTAAGTGCTCCGAATGTCCACTTGCAGTTTCTACAGAAAGAGTGTTTCAGAACTGCGCAATCAAAAGTAAGCTGAAAGTCTGTTAGTTGAATGCACAGAACAGAAAGAAGTTTCACAGAAGGCTTCTGTGTAGTTTTTATTTGAGGATATCCCTTTTTCCTCTATTGGCCCCTTAGCTATCCAGTTGTCCACTTGCAGTTTCTACAGAAAGAGTGTTTCAGAACTGCTCAATCAAAAGTAAGCATCAACTCTGTTAGTTGAATGTTCAGAACAGAATGAAATTTCACTGAATGCTTCTGTTTTTGTTTGAAGATATTCCTTTTTCCACTACAGGCCCCTAAGCGCACCAAAGGTCCACTTGCAGTTTCTACAGAGTGTTTCCGAACGGCTCAATAAAAAGTAAGCTTCAACTCTGTTAGTGGAATGCGCAGAAAAGAAAGAAGTTTCTCAGAATGCTTCTGTGTTGTTTTTATTTGAAGATATTACTTTTTCCACTATAGGCCTCTTAGCGCTCCGAATGTCCAAATCCAGTTGTTACAGAAAGAGTGTTTCAGAACTCCTGAATCAAAAGTAAGTTTCAACTCTGTTAGTTGAAGGCACACAACAGTAAGAAGTTTCACAGAATGCTTCTGTGTAGTTTTTATTTGAAGATATTCCATTTTCCCATATAGGCCCCTTAGCGCTCGTAATGTAAACCTGCAGTTTCTACAGAAAGAGTGTTTCAGAACTGCTCAATGCAAAGGAAGCTTCAGCTCTGTTAGTCGAATGCACAGAAGTGAAAGAAGTTTCACAGAATGCTTCTGTGTAGATTTCATTTGAGGATACCCCTTTTTCCAGTATAGGCCCCTTAGCAATCTGAATGTCCACTTGCAGTTTCTACAGAAAGAGTGTTTCCGAACTGCTCAATCAAAAGTAAGCTTCAACTCTGTTAGTTGAATGCACAGAAATGAAAGAAGTTTCACAGAATGCTTCTGTGTAGTTTTTATTTGAAGATATTCCTTTTTTCACTATAGGCACATTAAGGCTCGAAGTGTGCACTTACAGTCTCTACAATAAGAGTGTTCCAAAACTGCTCAATCAAAAGTAAGTTTCAACTCTGTTAGTTGAATGCATAGAAGAGAAAGAAGTTTCACAGAGTGCTTCTGTGTAGTTTTTATTTCAGGATATTCCTTTTTCCACTATAGAACCCTTAGCGCTCCGAATGTCCACTTGCAGTTTCTAAAGAAAGAGTGTTTCAGAACTGCTCAATCAAAAGTAAGCTTCAACTATGTTAGTTGAATGCCCAGAAAAGAAAGAAGTTTCACACAATGCTTCTGTGTAGTTTTTATTTGAAGATATACCTTTTTCCACTACAGGCCCCTTAGCACTCAGAATGTCCACTTGCAGTTTCTATAGAAAGAGTGTTTCAGAGCTGGTCAATCCTAAGTAAGCTTCAACTCTGTTAGTTGAATGCACAGAACAGAAAGAACTTTCACAGAAAGCTTCTGTGTAGTTTTTATTTGAGGCTATTCCTTTTTCCACTATTGGCCTCTTAGCGCTCCGAGTGTTCACTTGCAGTTGCTACAGAAAGAGTGTTTCAGAACTGCTCAATCAAAAGTAAGCTTCAACTCTGTTAGTTGAATGCACAGATCAGAAAGAAGATTCACAGAATTCTTCTGTGTAGTTTTTATTTGAGGATATTCCTTTTTCCACTATAGGCCCCTTAGCGCTCCGAACAGCCACTTGCAGTTTCCACAGAAAGAGTGTTTCAGAACTGCTCAATTAAAAGTAAGCTTCAAGTCTCTTAGCTGAATGCACAGAACAGAAAGAAGTCTCACAGAGCGTTTCTGTGTAGTTTTTATTTGAAGATATTCCATTTTCCACTATAGGCCCCTTAGCGCTCCGAATGTCCACTTGCACTTTCTACAGAAAGAGTGCTTCAGAACTGCTCAATCAAAAGTAAGCTTCAACACTGTTAGTTGAATGCACAGAACACAGAGAAGTTTCACAGAATGCTTCTGTGTAGTTTTAATTTAAGGATATTCCTTTTTCCACTATAGGACCCATAGCGCTTGGAATGTCCAATAGCAGTTTCTACAGAAAGAGTGTTTCAGAACTGCTGAGTCAAAAGTAAGGTTCATCTCTGTTAGTTGAATGCACAGAAGAGAAAGATGTTAAACAAAAGGCTTCTGTGAAGTTTTTATTTGAATGTATTACTTTTTCCACTATAGGCCCCCTAGCTCTAAGTTTGTCCACTTGCAGTTTCTACAGAAAGAGTGTTTCAGAACTGCTCAATCAAAAGGAAGCTTCAACTCTGTTAGTTGAATGCACAGAACAGAGAGAAGTTTCACTGAATGCTTCTGTGGAGTTTTAATTTCAGGATATTCCTTTTTCCACTATAGGCCCCATTGCGCTTAGAATGTCCACTAGCAGTTTGTACAGAAAGCGAGTTTCAGTACTACTCAATCAAAAGTAAGCTTCAACTCTGCTGGTTGAATGCACAGAACAGAAATAAGTTTCACATAATGCTTCTGTGTAGTTTTTATTTGAAGATATACCTTTTTCCACTACAGGCCCCTTAGCTCTCCTAATGTCCACTTGTAGTTTCTACAATAAGAGTGTTTCAGAACTGCTCAATCAAAAGTAAGCTTAAACTCTGGTAATGGAATGCACAGAACAGAAAGAAGTTTCACCAAATGTTTGTGTGTAGTTTTTATTTGAGGATGTTATATTTTCCAATATTGGCCCCTTATCGCTCCGAATATCCACTTGCGGTTTCTACAATAAGAGTGTTTCAGAGCTGCTCAATCAAAAGTAAGCTTCAGCTCTGTTAGTTGAATGCAAAGAACAGAAAGAAGTTTCACAGAATGCTTCTGTGTAGTTTTTATTTGAAGATATTCCTTTTTCCACTATAGGCCCCTTAGCACTCCGAATATCCACTTGCAGTTTCTACAGACAGAGTGTTTCAGAACTGCTCAATCAAAAGTAAGCTTCAACTCTGTTAGTGGAATGCACAGAACAGAAAAAAATTTCACAGAATGCTTCTGTGTAGATTTTATTTTAAGATATCCCTTTTTCCACTACAGGCCCGTTAGCACTCAAAATGTCCCCTTGCAGTTTCTACAAAAACAGTGTTTCTGGACTGCTAAATCAAAAGTAAGCTTAAACTCTGTGAGTTGAATGCACAGAAGAAAAAGAACTTTCACAGAAAGCTTCTGTGTAGTTTTTATTTGAGGCTATTACTTTTTCCAATATTGGCCCCTTAGCGCTCCGAATGTCCACATGTAGCTTTACAGAAAGAGTGTTTCAGAACTGCTCAATCAAATGTAAGCTTCAACTCTGCTAGTTCAATGCACAGAACAGAAAGAAGTTTCACAGAACGCTTCTGTGAAGTTTTTATTTGAATATATTCCTTTTTCCACTATAGGCCCCTTAGCGCTCCTAATGTCCACTTGCAGTTTCTACACAAAGAGTGTTTCAGAACTGCTCAATCCAAAGTAAGCTTCAACTCTGTTAGTTGAATGGACAGAACAGAAAGAAGTTTCACTGAATGCTTCTGTGTAGTTTTTATTAGAAGATATTCCTTTTTCCTCTATAGGCCCCTAAGCGCTCCGAATGTCCAGTTGCAGTTTCTACAATAAGAGTGTTCCAAAACTGCTCAATGAAAAGTAAGCTTTAACTCTGTTAGTTGCATGCTCAGAACAGAGACAAGTTTCACCAAATGGTTCTGTGTAGTTTTTATTTGAGGATATTCCTGCTTCCACTGTAGGCCCCTTAGCGTTCCGAATGTCCAATTACAGTTTCTACAGAAAGAGTATTTCAGAACTGCTCAATCAAAAGTAAGCTTCAACTCTGTTAGTTGAATGCACAGAACACAAAGAAGTTTCACAGAAGGCTTCTGTGTAGTTTTCATTTGAGGATATTCCTTTTTCCACTATAGGCCCATTAGCGCTCCTAATGTCCACTTGCAGTTCCTACAGAAAGAGTGTTTCAGAACTGCTCAATCAAAAGTAAGCTTCAACTCTGTTAGTTGAATGCAGAGAACAGAAAGAAGTTCCACAGAATGCTTCTCTGTAGTTTTTATTTGAAGATATTCCTTTTTCCACTTTAGGCCCTTAGGGCTCCGAATGTCCACTTGCGGTTGCTAAAGAAAGAGTGTTTCAGAACTGCTCAAAGGTAAGCTTCAACTCTGTTAGTTGGAAGCACCGTACAGAAAGAAGTTTCACTGAATGTTTCTGTATAGTTTTTATTTGTAGATATTCCGTTTTCCACTATACGCCCCTTAGCGCTCCGAATGTCCACTTGCAGTTTCTACATAAAGAGTGTTTCAGAACTGCTCAATCAAAAGTAAGCTTCAACACTGTTAGTGGAATGCACAGAACAGAAAAAATTTCACAGAATGCTTCTGTGTAGTTTTTATTTGAAGATACAGTTTTTTCCACTACAGGCCCCTTGGCAATCAGAATGTCCACTTTCAGTTTCTACAGAAGGAGTGTTTCAGAACTGCTGAATGAAAAGTAAGCTTAAACTCTGTTAGATGAATGCACAGAATAGAAAGAACTTTCACAGAAGGCTTCTGTGTAGTTTTTATTTGAGGCTATTTCTTTTTCCACTATTGGCCCCTTAGCGATCCGAATGTACACTTGCAGTTTTTAGAGAAAGAGTGTTTCAGAACTACTCAATCAAAAGTAAGCTTCAACTCTGTTAGTTGAATGCAAAGAACGGAAAGAAGTTTCACAAAATGCTTCTGTATAGTTTTTATTTGAAGATATTCCTTTTTCCACCATAGGCCCTTTAGAGCTCCAAAAGTCCAGTTGCAGTTTCTACAAAAAGAATGTTTCAGAACTGCTCAATCAAAATAGGCTTCTACTCTTTTACTTGAATACACAGAACAGAAAGAAGTTTCACAGAATGCTTCTGTGTAGTTTTTATTTGAGGATATTCCTTTTTCCACTATAGGTCCCTTAGCGATCAAAATGTCCACTAGCATTTTCTACAGAAAGAGTGTTTCAGAACTGCTCAATCAAAAGTAAGCTTCAACTCTGTTAGTTGAATGCACAGAACAGAAAGAAGTTCCACAGCGTGCTTCTGTGTAGTTTTTATTTGAAGATATTCCTTTTTCCACTATGGGCCCCTTAGCGCTCCGAATGGCCACTTGCAGTTTGTACACAAAGAGTGTTTCAAAACTGCTCAATCAAAAGTAAGCTTCAACTCTATTAGTGGAATGCACAGAACAGAAAGGAGTTTCAGAGAACGCTTCTGTGTAGTTTTTATTTGAAGATATTCCTTTTTCCTCTATAGGCCCCTTATCGCTTCGAATGTCCACTTGCAGTTTCTACGGAAAGAGTGTTTCAGAACTGCTCAATCAAAGTAAGCTTCAATTCTGTTAGTTGAATGCTCAGAACAGAAAGAAGTTTCACGGAATTGTTCTGTGTAGTTTTTATTTGAAGATATTCCTTTTTCCCCTCTAGGCCCCTTCGCGTTCCGTATGTCCACTTGCAGTTTCTACAAATAGAGTGATTCAGAACTGCTCAATCAAAAGTAAGCTTAATCTCTGGTAGTTGAATGCACAGAACAGAAAGAAGTTTCACAGAATGTTTCTGTGTAGTTTCTATTTGAGGATATTCCTTTTTCCAATATTGGCCCCTTAGCGGTCCGAATGTCCAATTGCAGGTTCTACAATAAGAGTGTTTCAGAACTGTTCAATCAAAAGTAGGCTTCAACTCAGTTAGTTGAATGCAAAGAACAGAAAGAAGATCACAGAATGCTTCTGTGTAGTTTTTATTTGAAGATATTCCTTTTTCCCCTCTAGGCCCCTTAGCACTCCATATGTCCACTTGCAGTTTCTACAAATAGAGTGATTCAGAACTGCTCAATCAAAAGTAAGCTTAATCTCTGGTAGTTGAATGCACAGAACAGAAAGAAGTTTCACAGAATGTTTCTGTGTAGTTTCTAGTTGAGGATATTCCTTTGTCCAATATTGGCCCCTTAGCGGACCGAAAGTCCAATTGCAGGTTCTAAAATAAGAGTGCTTCAGAACTGCTCAATCAAAAGTAAGCTTCAACTCAGTTAGTTGAATGCAAAGAACAGAAAGAAGTTCACAGAATGCTTCTGTGTAATTTTTATTTGAAGATAATCTTTTTCCACCGTAGTCAACTTAGCGCTCCGAATGTCCTGTTGCTCTTTCAACAAAAAGAGTGTTTCAGGACTGCTCAGTGAAAATAGGCTTTTACTCTGTTACTTGAATACGCAGAACAGAAAGAATTTTCACAGAATGCTTCTGTGTAGTTTTTATTTCAGGATATTCCTATTGCACTATAGGCCCCTTAGCGCTCCGAATGTCCACATGCAGTTTACACAGAAAGAGTGTTTCAGTACTGCTCAATCAAAAGTAAGCTTCAACTCTGTGAGTGGAATGCACAGAACAGAAATAAGTTTCACAGAATCCTTCTGTGCAGTTTTTATTTGAGGATAATCCTTTTTCCACTACAGGCCCCTTAGCCCTCCGAACATCCAGTTGCAGTTTCTACAGAAAGAGGGTTTCAGAACTGCTCAATCAAAAGTAAGCTTCATGTCGTGGAATGCACAGAACAGAAAGAAGTTTCACAGAATGCTTCTGTGTAGTTTCTACTTGAGTATATTCCTTTTTCCACTATAGGCTTCTTAGCGCTCTGAATGTCCACTTGCAGTGGCTACACAAAGAGTGTTTCAGAACTGCTCAATCAAATGTGAGCTTCAACTCTGTTACTTGAATGCACAGAACAGAAAGTAGTTTCACAGAATGCTTCTGTGTAGTTTTTATCTGAAGATACAGCTTTTTACACTATAGGCCCATTTGTACTCAGAATGTCCACTTGCAGTTTCTACAGAAAGAGTGTTTGAGAACTGCTCAATCAAAAGTAAGCTTAAAGTCTGTTAGTTGAATGCATGGAACAGAAATAACTTTCACACTAGGCTTCTGTGTAGTTTTTATATGTGGCTATTCCTTTTTCCACTATTGGCGCCTTAACGCTCTGAATGTCCACTTGCAGTTTTTACAGAAACAGTGTTTCAGAACTTCTCAATCAGAAGTACGCTTCAACTCTGTTAGTTGAATGCACAGAACAGAAAGAAGTTTCAGAGAACGCTTCTGTGTAGTTTTTATTTGAAGATATTCCTATTTCCACTATAGGCCCCTTAGCACTCCGAATGTCCACTTGCAGTTTCTACAATAAGAGTGTTTCAGAACTGCTCAATCAAAAGTAAGCTTCAACTCTGTTAGTTGGATGCACCGAACAGAAAGAAGTTTCACTGAATGCTTTGGTGTAGTTTTTATTTGAAGATATTCCATTTTCCACTATAGGACCCTTAGCGCTCTGAATGTCCACATGCAGTTTCTACAGAAAGAGTGTTTCAGAACTGCTCAATGAAAAGTAAGCTTAAACTCTGTTAGTTGAATGCTCAGAACAGAAAGAACTTTCACAGAAGGCTTCTGTGTAGTTTTTATTTGAGGCTATTCCTTTTTCCACTATTGGCCCCTTAGCGCTCCGAATGTCCACTTGCAGTTTTTACAGAAAGAGTGTTTCAGAAATGCTCAGTCAAAAGTAAGCTTCAACTCTGTTAGTTGAATGCAAAGAACGGAAAGAAGTTTCACAAAATTCTTCTGTACAGTTTTTATTTGAAGATATTCCTTTTTCCACCATAGGCCCTTTAGAGCTCTGAAAGTCCAGTTGCAGTTTCTACAAAAAGAATGTTTCAGAACTGCTCAATCAAAATAGGCTTCTACTCTTTTACTTGAATACACAGAACAGAAAGAAGTTTCACAGAATGCTTCTGTGTAGCTTTTATTTGAGGATATTCCTTTTTCCACTATAGGCCCCTTAGCGATGAGAATGTCCACTAGCATTTTCTACAGAAAGAGTGTTTCAGAACTGCTCAATCAAAAGTAAGCTTCAACTCTATTAGTGGAATGCACAGAACAGAAAGAAGTTTCAAAAAATGCTTCTGTGTAGTTTTTATTTCAAGATATTTCTTTTTCCACTCTAGGCCTCTTAGTGCTCCAAAAGTCCACTTGCAGTTGCTACAGAAAGAGTTTTTCAGAACTGCTCAATCAAAAGTAAGCTTCAACAGTGTTACTTGAATGCACAGAACAGAAAGGAGTTGCCCAGAATGCTTCTGCGTAGTTTTTATTTGAAGATACAACTTTTGCCACTACAGGCCCCTTAGCACTCAGAATGTCCACTTGCAGTTTCTGCAGAAAGAGTGTTTCAGAACTGCTCAATCAAAAGTAAGCTTAAACTCTCTTAGTTGAATGCACAGAACAGAGAACTTTCACAGAAGGCTTCTGTGTAGTTTATATTTGAGGCTATTCCTTTTTCCACTATTGGCCCCTTAGCACTCCGAATATCCACTTGCAGTTTCTACAGAAACAGTGGTTCAAAACTGCTCAATCAAAAGTACGCTTCAACTCTGTTAGTTGGATGCACCGAAAAGGAAGAAGTTTCACTGAATGCTTCGGCGTAGTTTTTATTTGAAGATATTCCGTTTTCCACTATAAGTCACTTATCACTCAGAATGTCCACTTGCAGTTTCTACAGAAAGAGTGTTTCAGAACTGCTCTATCAAAAGTAAGCTTCAACTCTGTTAGCTGAATGCACAGAACAGAAAGAAGTTTCACAGAATGCTTCTGTGTAGTTTTTATTTGAATATATAACTTTTTTCACTACAGGCACCTTAACGCTCGGAATGTCCACTTACACTTTCTACAATAAGAGTGTTCCAAAACTGCTCAATCAAAAGTAAGGTTCAACTCTGTTAGTTGAATGCACAAAACAGAAGGAATCTTCACAGAATGCTTCTGTGTAGTTTTTATTTCAGCCTATTACTTTTTCCACTATAGACCCCTTAGCGCTCCGAATGTCCAATTGCAGTTTCTACAGAAAGAGTGTTTCAGAAGTGCTCAATCAAAAGTAAGCTTCAAATCTGTTAGTGTAATGCACAGAAGAGAAAGAAGTTTCACTGAATGCTTCTGTGTAGTTTTTATTTGATAATATTCTTATTTCCACTATAGGCCCATTAGCGCTCCGAATGCCCACTTGCAGTTTCTACAGTAAGAGTTTTTCAGAATTGCTCTATCAAAAGTAAGGTGAAAATCTGGTTGTTGAATGCACAGAACAGAAAGTAGTTTCACAGAATGTTTCTGTGTAGTTTTTATTTGAGGATATTACTTTTTCCAATATTGGCCCCTTAGCCCTCTTAATGTCCCCTTGCAGTTTCTACAATAAGAGTGTCTCAGAACTGCTCAATCAAAAGTAAGCTTCAACTCTGTTAGTTGAATGCAAAGAACAGAAAGAAGTTTCACCGAACGCTTCTGTGTAGTTTTTATGTGAAGATATTCCTTTTTCTACTCTTGGCCTCTTGGCGCTCCGAATGTCCAGTTGCAGTTGCTACAGAAAGAGTGTTTCAGAAATGCTCCATCAAAAGTAAGCTTCAACTCTGTTAGTTGAATGCGCAGAACAGAAAGAAGTTTCACAAAATGCTTCTGTGTAGTTTTTATTTGAAGATATCCGTTTATCCACCATAGGCCAATTAGCGCTCCGAATTTCCAGTCGTAGATTCTACAAAAAGAGTGTTTCATACCTGCTCAATCAAAAGTAAGACTCTACTCTAACACTTGAATACACAGAACAGAAAGAAGTTTCACAGAATGCTTCTGTGTAGTTTTTATTTGAGGATATTCGTTTTTCCAGTATAGGCCCCTTAGCGCTCGGAATGTCCACTTCCAGTTTCTACAGAAAGAGTGTTTCAGAACTGCTCAATCAAAAGTAAGCTTCGACTCTGTTAGTGGAATGCACAGAACAGAAAGAAGTTTCACAGAATGCTTCTGTGTAGTTTTTATTTGAAGATATTTCTTCTTCCACTGTAGGTCTCTTAGCGCTCCGAATGTCCACTTGCAGTTTCTACAGAAAGAGTGTTTCAGAACTGCTCAATCAGAAGTAAGCTTGAAATCTGTTAGTTGAATGCACAGAAGAGAAAGAAGTTTCACAGAATGCTTCTGTGTAGTTTTTATTTGAAGATATAACTTTTTCCACTATACGCCCCTTAGCGGTCAGAATGTCCATTTGCAGTTTCCACAGAAAGAGGGTTTCAGAACTGCTCAATCAAAAGTAAGCTTCAACTCTGGTAGTTGAATGCACAGAACAGAAAGAAATTCCACAGAATGCTTCTGTATAGTTTCTATTTGAAGATATTCCCTTTTCCACTGTAGGCCCCTTAGCGCTCCGAATGTCCACTTGCAGTTTCTACAGAAAGAGTGTTTCAGTACTGCTCAATCAAAAGTAAGCTTCAACTCTGTTAGTGGAATGCACAGAACAGAAAGAAGTTTCACAGAATGCTTCTGCGTAGATTTCAGTTGAAGATATACCTTTTTCCGCTATAGGCCTCTTAGCCCTCTGAACGTAAACTTGCAGTTTCTACAGAAAGAGTGTTTCAGAACTGCTCAATCAAAAGTAAGTTTAAACTCTGTTAGTTGAATGCACAGAACAGAAAGAAGTTTCACAGAATGCTTCTGTGTAGTTTTTATTTGAAGATATACATTTTTTAACACAGGCACCTTAACACTCGGATTTTCCACTTACACTTTCTACAATTAGAGTGTTCCAAAGCTGCTCAATCAAAAGTAAGGTTCAACTCTGTTAGTTGAAAGCACAGAACAGAGAGAAGTTTCACCTAATGGTTCTGTGTAGTTTTTATTTGAGGATATTCCTTTTTCCACTGTAGGCCCTTTAGCGCTCCGAATGTCCACCTGCAGTTTCTAGAGAAAGACTGTTTCAGAACTGCTCAATCAAAAGTAAGCTTCAACTGTTTTAGTTGAATGCATGGAACAGAAAGAAGTTTCACTGAATGCTTCTGTGTAGTTTTTATTGGAAGATATTGCATTTTCCACTATAGTCCCTTTAGCGCTCCGAATATCCAGTTGCAGTTTCTACGATGAGTGTTCCAAAACTGCTCAATCGAAAGTAAGGTTCAACTCTGTTAGTTGAATTCACAGAACAGAAAGAAGGTTCACAGAATGCTTCTGTGTAGTTTTTATTTGAGGATATTTCTTTTTCCACTATAGGCCCCTTATCGCTCCAAATGTCCACTTGTAGTTTCTACAGAAAGAGTGTTTCAGAACTGCTCAATCAAAAGTAAGCTTCAACTCTGTTAGTTGAATGCACAGAACAGAAAGAAGTTTCACAGAACGCTTCTGTGTAGTTTTTATTTGAAGATATACCTTTTTCCACTATAGGCCCCTTAGGGCTATGAATGTCCACTTGCAGTTTCTACACAAAGAGTGTTTCAGAACTGCTCAATCAAAAGTAAGCTTCAACTCTGTTAGTTGAATGCACAGCACAGAAAGAAGTCTCACTGAATGCTTCTGTGTAGTTTTTATTTGAAGATATTCCTTTTTCCTCTATAGGCCCCTAAGCGCTCCGAATGTCCAGTTGCAGTTTCTACAATAAGAGTGGTCCAAAACTGCTCAATCAAAAGTAAGCTTCAACTCTGTTAGTTGAATGCACAGAACAGAGAGAAGTTTCACCGAATGGTTCTGTGTAGTTTTTATTTGAGGATATTCCTTTTTCCACTATAGGCCCCTTAGCCCTCTGAATGTCTACCTGCAGTTTCAACAGAAAGAGTGTTTCAGAACTGCTCAATCAAAGGTAAGCTTCAACTCTGTTAGTTGAATGCTCAGAACAGAAGGAAGTTCCACAGAATGCTTCTGTGTAGTTCTTATTTCAGGATATTCGTTTTTCCAGTATAGGCCCTTAGTGCTTGGAATATCCATTTGCAGTTTCTACAGAAATACTGTTTCAGAACTGCTCAATCAAAAGTAAGCTTCAACTCTGTTAGTCGAATGCACAGAACAGAAAGAAGTTTCACAGAATGCTTCTGTGTAGTTTTTATTTGAAGATATTCCTTTTTCCTCTATAGGCCCTAAGCGCTCCGAATGTCCAGTTGCAGTTTCTACAATAAGAGTGGTCCAAAACTGCTCAATCAAAAGTAAGCTTCAACTCTGTTAGTTGAATGCACAGAACAGAGAGAAGTTTCACCGAATGGTTCTGTGTAGTTTTTATTTGAGGATATTCCTTTTTCCACTATAGGCCCCTTAGCCCTCTGAATGTCTACCTGCAGTTTCAACACAAAGAGTGTTTCAGAACTGCTCAATCAAAGGTAAGCTTCAACTCTGTTAGTTGAATGCTCAGAACAGAAGGAAGTTCCACAGAATGCTTCTGTGTAGTTCTTATTTCAGGATATTCGTTTTTCCAGTATAGGCCCTTAGTGCTTGGAATATCCATTTGCAGTTTCTACAGAAAGACTGTTTCAGAACTGCTCAATCAAAAGTAAGCTTCAACTCTGTTAGTTGAATGCACAGAACAGAAAGAAGTTTCACAGAATGCTTCTGTGTAGTTTTTATTTGAGGATATTCCATTTTCCACTATAGAACACTCACCACTTCGAATGTCCAACTGCAGTTTCTGCAGAAAGAGTGTTTCAGAACTACTCAATCAAAAGTAAACTTAAACACTGTTAGTGGAATGCGCAGAACAGAAAGAAGTTTCTCAGAATGCTTCTATGTAGTTTTTATTTGAAGATATTCCTTTTTCCACCAAAGGCCCCTTAGCGCTCCGAATGTCCAGGTGCAGTTTCTACAAAAAGAGTGTTTCAGAACTGCTCAACAAAAGTCAGCTTCTAATCTGTCCCTTGAATACACAGAACAGAAAGAAGTTTCACAGAATGCTTCTGCGTAGGTTTTATTTGAGGATATTCCATTTTCCACTATAGGAATTTTAGCGATCAGAATGTCCACTTGCAGTTTCTACTGAAAGAGTGTTTCAGAACGGCTCAATCAAAGGTAAGCTTCAAATCTGTTAGTTGAATGCCCAGAACAGAAAGAAGTTTCTCTGAATGCTTCTGTGTAGTTTTTATTTCAGGATATTCCTTTTTCCATTATAGGCCCCTTAGCGCTCGGAATATCCAGTACCTGTTTCTACAATAAGGGGGTTCCAAAACTGCTCAGTCAAAAGTAAGGTTCAAATATGTTAGCTGAATGCACAGAACATAGAGAAGTTTCACAGAATGTTTCTGTGTAGTTTTTATTTGAGGATATTCCTTTTTCCAATATTGGCCCCTTAGTGCTCCATATGTCCACTTGCAGTTTCTACAATAAGAGTGTTTCAGAACAGCTCTATCAAAAGTAAGCTTCAACTTTGTTAGTTGAATGCAAAGAACAGAAAGAAGTTTCACAGAATGCTTCTGTGTAGTTTTTATTTGAAGATATTCCTTTTTCCACTTTAGGCCCCTTAGCGCTCTGAATGTCCAGTTGCAGGTTCTACAAAAAGAGTGTTTCTGAACTCCTCAATCAAAGGTAAGCTTAAATTCTGGTAGTTGAATGCACAGAAAAGAAAGAAGTTTCACAGAATGTTTTTGTGTAGTTTTTATTTGAGGACATTCCTTTTTCCAATATTGGCCCCTTAGCTCTCTGAATGTCCACTTGCAGTTTTTAAAATAAGAGAGTTTCAGAACTGCTCAATCAAAATAAGCTTCTACTCTGTTACTTGAATACACGGAACAGAAAGAAGTTTCACGGACTGCTTCTGTGTAGTTTTTATTTGAGGATATTCCTTTTTCCGCTATATGCCCCTTAGCTATCCGAATGTCCACTTGCAGTTTCTACATAAAGAGTGTTTCAGAACTGCTCAATCAAAGTAAGCTTCAACTCTGTTACTTGAATGCACAGAACAGAAAGAGGTTTCACTGAATGCTTCTGTGTAGTTTTTATTTGAAGATACTACTTTTTCCACGATAGGTCTCATAGCGCTCAAAATGTCCACTTGCAGTTTCCAGCAAAAGAGTGTTTCAAAACTCCTAAATCAAAAGGAAGGTTCACTTAAGTTAGTCGAATGCACCGATCAGAAACAAGTTTCACAGAATGCTTCTGTGTAGTTTTTATTTGAAGATATTCCTTTTTCCACGATAGGCCGCATAGCGCTCCAAATGTACACTTGCGGTTTCTACAGAAAGACTGTTTCAAAATTCCTCAATCAAAAGTAAGGTTCAACTCTGTTAGTAGAAAGCACAGAGCAGAAAGAAGTTTCACAGAATGCTTCTGTGTAGTTTTTATTTGAAGATATTCCTTTTTCCATGATAGGCTGCCTAGCGCTCCAAATGTCCGCTTGCAGTTTCTACAGAAAGAGTGTTTCAAAACTCCTCAATCAAAAGTAATTTTCAACTCTGTTAGTTGAATGCACAAATCGGAAAAAAGTTTCCAGAATGCTTCTTTTTAGTTTTTATTTGAAAATATTCCTTTTTTCACGATAGGCCGCAAAGCGCTCCAAATTTCCGCTTGCAGTTTCTACAGAAAGAGTGTTTCAAAACTCCTCAGTCAAAAGTAATGCTTAACTCTGTTAGTTGAATCCACAGATCAGAAAGAAATTTCATAGAATGCTTCTGTATAGTTTTTATTTGAAGATATTTCTTTTT
This sequence comes from Nomascus leucogenys, assembly GCF_006542625.1. NCBI lineage: Eukaryota > Metazoa > Chordata > Mammalia > Primates > Hylobatidae > Nomascus > Nomascus leucogenys. The sequence continues at coordinate 305,638 of NC_044404.1, forward strand.
CAATGAAAGGCCATGGAGTGTTCCAAACGTCCACTTGCAATTTCTACAGAAAGAGTGTTTCAAAACTCCTCAATCAAATGTAAGGTTCAACTCAGTTACTTGAATGCACAGATCAGAAAGAGTTTCAGAGAATGCTTCTGTGTAGATTTTATTTTAAGATATTCATTTTTCAACAATTGGCAGCGTAGCGCTCCATATGTCCAATTGCAGTTTCTACAGAAAGATTGTTTCAAAACTCCACAATCAAAAGTAAGGTTCAACTCTGCTAGCTGATTGCAGAGATCAGAAAGAAGTTTCACAGAATGTTTCTGTGTAGTTTTTATTTGAAGATATTCCTTTTTCCACGATAGGCCGCATAACCCTCAAAATGTCCACTTGCAGTTTCTACAGAAAGAGTGTGTCAAAACTACTAAATCAAAAGTAACTTTCAACAATTTTAGTTGAATGCACAGATCAGAGCGAAGTTTCACAGAATTCTTCTGTGTAGTTTGTATTTGAATATATTCGTTTTTCCACGATATGCCAGGTAGGGTTCGAAATGTCCACTTGTAATTTCTACAGAAAACGTGTTTTGAAACTCCTCAATCAAAATTAAGCTTCAACTCTGTTATTTGAATTCACAGATCAGAAAGAAGTTTCACAGAATCCTTCTGTGTAGTTTTTATTTGAAGATATTCCTTTTTCCAAGATAGGCCGCGTAACGCTACAAATGTCCACTTGCAGTTTCTACAGAAAGAGTGTTTCAAAACTCCTCAATGAAAACTAAATTCAACGCTCTTTGTTGAATGCACAGATCAGATAGAGGTTTCACACAATGCTTCTGTATAGCCTTTATTTGAAGACATTACTTTTTCCACGATAGGCCGCGTAGTCCTGCAAATGTCCAGTGGAAGTTTCTACAGAAAGAGTGTTTCAAAACTCCTCAATCAAAAGTAAGGTTCCACTCTGTTAGTTGAAGGCACGGATCAGAAACAGGTTTCACAGAATGCTTCTCTGTAGTTTTTATTTGAAGATATTCTTTTTTCCACGATAGGCCGAGAAGCTTTCCAAATGTCCACTTGCAGTTTCTACAGAGAGAGTGTTTCAAAACTCCTCAATCTAAAGTAAGGTTCTACACTGTTAGTCGAATGCACAGAGGAGGAAGTTTCGCAGAATGCTACTGTGTAGTTTTTATTTGAAAATATTCCTTTTTCCACGATAGGCCGCTAAGCTCTCCAAATGTCCACTTCCAGTTTCTACAGAAAGAGTGTTTCAAAACTCCTCAATCAAAAGTAAGGTTCAACTCTGTTATTTGAATGCACAGATCAGAAAGGAGTTTCACAGAATACTTCTGTGTAGTTTTTATATGAAGATATTCCTTTTTCCAAGATAGGCTGCGTAACGCTCCAAATGTCCACTTGCAGTTTCTACAGAAAGAGTGTTTCAAAACTACTCAATCAAAAGTAAGGTTCAATGCTCTTTGTTGAATGCACAGATCAGAAAGAAGTTTCACAGAATGCTTCTGTGTTGCCTTTATTTGAAGACAATTCTTTTTCCAAGTTAGCCGCATAGTCCTGAAAATGTCCAGTGGCAGTTTCTACAGAAAGAGTGTTTCAAAACTCCTCAATGAAAAGTAAGGTTCAACTCTGTTAGTTGAAGGCACGGATCAGAAAGAGGTTTCACAGAATGCTTCGGTGTAGTTTTTATTTGAAGATATTCTTTTTTCCATGATAGGCCGAGAAGCGTTCCAAATGTCCACTTGCAGTTTCTACAGAAAGAGTGTTTCAAAACTCCTCAATCAAAAGTAAGTTTCTACACTGTTAGTCGAATGCACAGTTGAGGAAGTTTCACAGAATGCTTATATGTAGTTTTTATTTGAAGATATTCCTTTTTTCACGATAGGCCAACTTGCGCTCCAAACGTCCACTTGCAGTTTCTACAAAAAGTGTGTTTTAAAACTCCTCAATCAAAAGTAAGGTTCAACTCTGTTCGTTGAATGCACAGATCAGAAAGTAGTTTCACAGAATGCTTCTGTGTAGTTTATATTTGAAGGTATTCCTTTTTCCACGATAGGATGCTTAGAGCACCAAATGTCCACTTGCAGGTTATACAGAAAGAGTGTTTCAAAACTCCTCATTCAAAAGTAAGGTTCAACTCTGTTAGTTGAAAGCACAAATCAGAAAGAAGTTTCACAGAATCCTTCTGTATAGTTTTTATTTGAAGATATTCCTTTTTCCACGACAGGCCGTGCATTGCTCCAAATGTCCACTTGCAGTTTCTACAGAAAGAGTGTTTCAAAGCTTTTCAATCAAAACAACAGTTCAACTCTGTTAGTTGAATGCACAGATCATAAAGAAGTTTCACTATCGGGGGTGGAGCCAAGATGGCCGAATAGGAACAGCTCCGGTCTCCAGCTCCCAGCCCCAGCGACTCAGAAGATGGGTGATTTCTGCATTTCTGCTTGAGGTACCGGTTTCATCTCACTAGGGAGTGCCTAACAGTGGGTGCAGGACACTAGGTGAAGCGCACTGTGTGTGAGCCGAAGCAGGGCGAGGCATTGCCTCACTCGGGAAGCACAAGGGGTCAGGGAGTTCCCTTTCCTAGTCAAAGAAAGGGGAAGCAGACGGCACCTGGAATATGGGGTCAGTCCCATCCTAATATTGCGCTTTTCCAAAGGGCCTGGAAAACGGCACGCTAGGCGATTGTATCCCGCACCTGGCTCGGAGGGTCCTATGCCCATGAAGTCTCGCTAATTTCTAGCACAGCAGTCTGAGATCAAGCTGCGAGGCAGCAGCGAGGCTGGGGGAGGGGCGCCCGCCATTGCCCAGGCTTGCTTAGGTAAACAAAGCAGCCAGGAAGCTTGAACTGGGTGGAGCCCACCATAGCTCAAGGAGGCCTGCCTGCCTCTGTAGGCTCCACCTCTGGGGGCAGGGCACAGACAAATAAAAACTCTGCAAGAACTTCCACAGACTTAAATGTCCCTGTCTGACTGACAGCTTTGAAGAGAGTAGTGGTTCTCCCAGCATGCAGCTGGAGATCTGAGAACGGTCAGACTGCCTCCTAAAGTGGGTCCCTCACCCCTGAGCAGCCTAACTGGGAGGCAACCCCCAGTAGGGACAGACTGACACCTCATTCAACCCGGTACTTCTCTGAGACAAAACTTTCAGAGGAACTATCAGACAGCTGAATTTGCGGTCTCATGAAAATCCGCTGTTCTGCAGCCACCGCTGCTGACACCCAGCCAAACAGGGTCTGGAGTGCACCTCTAGTAAACTCCAACAGACCTGCAGCTGAGGGTCCTGTCTGGTAGAAGGAAATCTAAAAAACAGAAAGGACATCCACACCAAAAACCCATCTGTACATCACCATCATCAAAGACAAAAAGTAGATAAAACCGCAAAGATGGGGAAAAAACAGACCAAAAAAACTGGAAACTCTAAAAAACAGAGCTCCTCTCCTCCTCCAAAGGAACGCAGTTCCTCACCAGCAACGGAACAAAGCTGGATGGAGAATGACTTTGATGAGTTGAGAGAAGAAGGCTTCAGACGATCAAACTACTGTGAGCTACGAGAGGAAATTCAAAACAACAGCAAAGAAGTTAAAAACTTTGAAAAAAAATTAGAAGAATGGATAACTAGAATAACCAATAGAGAGAAGGGCTTAAAGGAGCTGATGGAGCTGAAAGCCAAGTTTCGAGAACTACGCGAAGATTGCAGAAGTCTCAGTAGCAGATGCGATCAACTGGAAGAAAGGGTATCGCTGATGGAAGATGAAATGAATGAAATGAAAAGAGAAGGGAAGTTTAGAGAAAAAAGGATAAAAAGAAATGAACAAAGCCTCCAAGAAATTTGGGACTATGTGAAAAGACCAAACCTACGTCTGATTGGTGTACCTGAAAATGATGGGGAGAATGGAACCAAGTTGGAAAACACTCTGCAAGATATTATCCAGGAGAACTTCCCCAATCTAGCAAGGCAGGCCAGCATTCAGATTCAGGAAATACAGAGAACGCCACAAAGATACTCCTCGAGAAGGGCAACTCCAAGACACATTATTGTCAGATTCACCAAAGTTGAAATGAAAGAAAAAATGTTAAGGGCAGCCAGAGAGAAAGGTCGGGTTACCCACAAAGGGAAGCCCATCAGACTAACAGCTGATCTCTCAGCAGAAACTCTACAAGCCAGAAGAGAGTGGGGACCGATATTCAACATTCTTAAAGAAAAGAATTTTCAACCCAGAATCTCCTATCCCGCCAAACTAAGCTTCATAAGTGAAGGAGAAATAAAACACTTTACAGACAAGCAAACGCTGAGTGATTTTGTCACCACCAGACCTGCCCTAAAAGAGCTCCTGAAGGAAGCACTAAACATGGAAAGGAACAACCGGTACCAGCCACTGCAAAAACATGCCAAATTGTAAAGACCATTGAGACTAGGAAGAAACTATAGCAACTAACGAGCAAAATAACCAACTAACATCATAATGACAGGATCAGATTCACACATAACAATATTAACGTTAAATGTAAATGGGCTAAATGCTCCATTCAAAAGACACAGACTGGCAAACTGGATAAGGAGTCAAGACCCATCAGTGTGCTGTATTCAGGAAACCCATCTCACATGCAGAGACACACATAGACTCAAAATAAAGGGATGGAGGAAGATCTATCAAGCAACTGGAAAACAAAAAAAGGCAGGGGTTGCAATCCTAGTCTCTGATAAAATAGACTTTAAACCAACAAAGATCAAAAGAGACAAAGAAGGCCATTACATAATGGTAAAGGGATCAATTCATCAAGAAGAGCTAACTATCCTAAATATATATGCACCCAACACAGGAGCACCCAGATTCATAAAGCAAGTCCTGAGTGACCTACTAAGGGACTTAAACTCCCACACAATAATAATGGGAGATTTTAACACCCCACTGTCAGCATTAGACAGATCAACGAGACAGAAAGTTAACAAGGATATCCAGGAATTGAACTCAGCTCTACATAAAGTGGACCTAATAGACATCTACAGAACTCTCCACCCCAAGTCAACAGAATATACATTTTTTTCAGCACCACACCACACCTATTCCAAAATTGACCACATAGTTGGAAGTAAAGCTCTCCTCAGCAAATGTAAAAGAACAGAAATTATAACAAACTGTCTCTCAGACCACAGTGCAATCAAACTAGAACTCAGGATTAAGAAACTCACTCAAAACCGCTCTACTACATGGAAACTGAACAACCTGCTCCTGAATGACTATTGGGTACATAATGAAATGAAGGCAGAAATAAAGATGTTTTTTGAAACCAACGAGAACAAAGACACAACATACCAGAATCTCTGGGACACATTCAAAGCAGTGTGTAGAGGGAAATTTATAGCACTAAATGCCCACAAGAGAAAGCAGGAAAGATCCAAAATTGACTCCCTAACATCACAATTAAAAGAACTAGAAAAGCAAGAGCAAACACATTCAAAAGCTAGCAGAAGGCTAGAAATAACTAAAATCAGAGCAGAACTGAAGGAAATAGAGACACAAAAAACCCTTCAAAAAATTAATGAATCCAGGAGCTGGTTTTTTGAAAAGATCAACAAAATTGGTGGACCGCTAGCAAGACTAATAAAGAAGAAAAGAGAGAAGAATCAAATAGATGCAATAAAAAACGAAAAAGGGGATATCACCACTGATCCCACAGAAATACAATCTACCATCAGAGAATACTACAAACACCTCTATGCAAATAAACTAGAAAATCTAGAAGAAATGGATAAATTCCTCGACAAATACACCCTCCCAAGACTAAACCAGGAAGAAATTGAATCTCTGAATAGACCAATAACAGGTTCTGAAATTGTGGCAATAATCAATAGCTTACCAACCAAAAAGAGTCCAGGACCTGATGGATTCACAGCCGAATTCTACCAGAGGTACAAGGAGGAACTGGTACCATTCCTTCTGAAACTATTCCAATCGATAGAAAAAGAGGGAATCCTCCCTAACACATTTTATGAAGCCAGCATCGTCCTGATACCAAAACCTGGCAGAGACATAACCAAAAAAGAGAATTTCAGACCAATATCCTTGATGAACATTGATGCAAAAATCCTCAATAAAATACTGGCAAACCGAATCCAGCAGCACATCAAAAAGCTTATCCACCATGATCAAGTGGGCTTCATCCCTGGGATGCAAGGCTGGTTCAACATACGCAAATCAATAAATGTAATCCAACATATAAACAGAACCAAAGACAAAAACCACATGATTATCTCAATAGATGCAGAAAAGGCCTTTGACAAAATTCAACAACCCTTCATGCTAAAAACTCTCAATAAATTAGGTATTGATGGGACGTATCTCAAAATAATAAGAGCTATCTACGACAAACCCACAGCCAATATCATACTGAATGGGCAAAAACTGGAAGCATTCCCTCTGAAAACTGGCACAAGACAGGGATGCCCTCTCTCGCCGCTCCTGTTCAACATAGTGCTGGAAGTTCTGGCCAGAGCAATCAGGCAGGAGAAGGAAATAAAAGGTATTCAATTAGGAAAAGAGGAAGTCAAATTGTCCCTGTTTGCAGATGATATGATTGTATATCTAGAAAACCCCACTGTCTCAGCCCAAAATCTCCTTAAGCTGATTAGCAACTTCAGCGAAGTCTCAGGATACAAAATTAATGTACAAAAATCACAAGCATTCTTGTACACCAATAACAGACAAACAGAGAGCCAAATCATGAGTGAACTCCCATTCACAATTGCTTCAAAGAGAATAAAATACCTAGGAATCCAACTTACAAGGGATGTGAAGGACCTCTTCAAGGAGAACTACAAACCACTGCTCAATGAAATAAAAGAGGATACAAACAAATGGAAGAACATTCCATGCTCATGGGTTGGAAGAATCAATATCGTGAAAATGGCCATACTGCCCAAGGTAATTTATAGATTCAATGCCATCCCCATCAAGCTACCAATGACTTTCTTCACAGAATTGGAAAAAACTACTTTAAAGTTCATATGGAACCAAAAAAGAGCCCGCATCGCCAAGTCAATCCTAAGCCAAAAGAACAAAGCTGGAGGCATCACGCTACCTGACTTTAAACTATACTACAAGGCTACAGTAACCAAAACAGCATGGTACTGGTACCACAACAGAGACATAGATCAATGGAACAGAACAGAGCCCTCAGAAATGATGCCGCATAGCTACAACTATCTGATCTTTGACAAACCTGACAAAAACAAGAAATGGGGAAAGGATTCCCTATTTAATAAATGGTGCTGGGAAAACTGGCTAGCCATATGTAGAAAGCTGCAACTGGATCCCTTCCTTACACCTTATACAAAAATTAATTCAAGATGGATTAAAGACTTATATGTTAGACCTAAAACCATTAAAATCCTACAAGAAAACCTAGGCAATACCATTCAGGACATAGGCGTGGGCAAGGACTTCATGTCTAAAACACCAAAAGCAATGGCAACAAAAGCCAAAATCGACAAATGGGATCTCATTAAACTAAAGAGCTTCTGCACAGCAAAAGAAACTATCATCAGAATGAACAGGCAACCTACAGAATGGGAGAAAATTTTTGCAACCTACTCATCTGACAAAGGGCTAATATCCAGAATCTATAATGAACTCAAACAAATTTACAAGAAAAAAACAAACAACCCCATCAAAAAGTGGGCAGAGGACATGAACAGACACTTCTCAAAAGAAGACATTTATGCAGCCAGAAAACACATGAAGAAATGCTCATCATCACTGGCCATCAGAGAAATGCAAATCAAAACCACAGTGAGATAACATCTCACACCAGTTAGAATGGCCATCATTAAAAAATCAGGAAACAACAGGTGCTGGAGAGGATGTGGAGAAATAGGAACACTTTTACACTGTTGGTGGGACTGTAAACTAGTTCAACCATTGTGGAAGTCAGTGTGGCGATTCCTCAGGGATCTCGAACTAGAAATACCATTTGACCCAGCCATCCCATTACTGGGTATATACCCAAAGGACTATAAATCATGCTGCTATAAAGACACATGCACACGTATGTTTATTGCGGCACTATTCACAATAGCAAAGAATTGGAACCAACCCAAATGGCCAACAACGATAGACTGGATTAAGAAAATGTGGCACATATACACCATGGAATACTATGCAGCCATAAAAAATGATGAGTTCGTGTCCTTTGTAGGGACATGGATGAAACTGGAAAACATCATTCTCAGTAAACTATCGCAAGGACAAAAAACCAAACACCGCATGTTCTCACTCATAGGTGGGAATTGAACAATGAGAACTCATGGACACAGGAAGGTGAACATCACACTCCGGGGACTGTTGTGGGGTGGGGGGAGGGGGGAGGGACAGCATTAGGAGATACACCTAATGCTAAATGACGAGTTAATGGGTGCAGGAAATCAACATGGCACATGGATACATATGTAACAAACATGCACATTGTGCACATGTACCCTAAAACCCTAAAGTATAAAAAAAAAAAAAAAAAAAAAAAAAAAAGAAGTTTCACAGAAAGCTTCTGTGTAGTTTTTAAAGGAAGATATTCCTTTTTCCACTGTAGGCCCCTTAGCGCTCCGAATGTCCACTTGCAGTTTCTACAGATAGGGTGTTTCAGAACTGCTCAATCAAAAGTAAGCTTAAACTCTGTTAGTTGAATGCACAGAACAGAAAGAAGTTTCACAGAAGGCTTCTGTGTAGTTTTTATTTGAGGATATTCCTTTTTCCAGTATAGGCCCCTTAGCGCTCCGAATGTCCACCTGCAGTTTCTACACAAAGAGTGTGTCAGAACTGCTGAATCAAAAGTAAGCTTCAAGTCCGTTAGTTGAATGCACAGAACAGAAAGAAGTTTCACTGAATGCTTTTGTGTAGTTTTTATTGGAAGATAATCTTTTTTCCACTATAGGCCCCATAGGGCTCCGAATGTCCACTTGCAGTTTCTATAGAAAGAGTGTTTCAGAACTGCTCAATCAAAAGTAAGCTTCAACTCTGTTAGTTGAACGCACAGAACAGAAAGGTATTTAACAGAAGGCTTCTGTGTAGTTTTTATTTGAAGGTATTCCTTTTTCCACTATAGGCCACTTAGCTCTAATAATGTCCACTTGCAGTTTCTACATAAAGTATATTTCAGAACTGCTCAATCAAAAGTATGCTTCATCTCTGTTAGTCGAATGCACAGAACAGAATGAAGTTTCACAGAATGATTCTATGTAGTTTTTATTTGACGATATTCCTTTTTCCAGTATAGGCCCCTTAGAGATCTGACTGTCCACTTGCAGTTTCTACAGAAAGAGTGTTTCAGAACTGCTTCATCAAAAGTAAGATTCAACTCTGTTAGTTGAATGCACAGAACAGAAAGAGGTTTCACTGAATGCTTCTGTGTAGTTTTTACTTGAAGATATTCCTTTTTCCACTACAGGACCCTTAGCGCTCCAAATTTCTAGTTGCATTTTCCACCATAAGAGTGTTCCAAAACTGCTCAATCAAAAGTAAGTTTCAAATCTGTTAGCTGAATGCAAAGAACAGAAAGAAGTTTCACAGAATGCTTCTGTGTAGTTTTTATTTAAGGATATTCCTTTTTCCACTACAGGCCCGTTAACGCTCCGAATATCCACTTGCAGTTTCTACAGAAAGAGTGTTTCAGAACTGCTCAATCAAAAGTAAGGTTCAACACTGTTAGTTGAATACACAGAACAGAAAGAAGTTTCACAGAATGCTTCTGTGTAGTTTATATTTGAAGATATTCCTTTTTCTACTTGAGGCCCCTTAGCGCTCTGAATGTCCCCTTGCATTTTCTACAATAAGAGTGTTTCAGAACTGCACAACCAAAAGTGAGGTTCTATTAGCTGAACGAACAGAACTTAAAGAAGTTTCACAGAATGATTTTGTTTAATTTTAATTTGAGGATATTCCTATTTCCACTATAGTTCCCTTTGCACTCCGAATGTCCACCTGCAGTTTCTACAGAAAGAGTGTTTCACAACTGCTCCATCAAAAGTAAGCCTCAACACTGTTAGTTGAATGCACAGAACAGAAAGCAGTTTCACAGAATGCTTCTGTGTAGTTTTTATTTGAAGGTATACCTTTTTCCACAATAGGCCCCTTAGCACTCCGAATGTCCACTTGCAGTTCCTACACAAAGAGTGTTTCAGAACTGCTCAATCAAAATTAAGATTCAACACTGTTAGTTGAATGCACAGAACAGAAAGAAGTTTCACTGAATGCTTCTGTGTAGTTTTTATTTGAAGATATTCCTTTTTCCACTACAGGCCCCTTAGTGCTCAGACTTTCTAGTTGCATTTTCCACCATAAGAGTGTTCCAAAACTCCTCAATCAAGTGTAAGGTTCAGCTCTGTTAGCTGAATGCAAAGAACAGAAAGAAGTTTCAGAGAATTCTTCTGTGTAGTTTTAATTTGAAGATATTCCTTTTTCCACTATAGGCCTCTTAGCGCTTCGAATGTCCACTTGCATTTTCTACAGAAAGAGTGTTTCAGAACTTCTCAATCAAAAGTAAGCTTCAACTCTGTTAGTTGAAAGCACAGAACAGAAAAAAGTTTCACTGAATGCTTCTGTGTAGTTTTTATTTAAAGATATTCCTTTTTCCTCTATGGCCCCCTTAGCGCTCTGAATGCCCCCTTGCAGTTTCTACAGAAAGAGTGTTTCAGAACTGCTCAATCAAAAGTAAGCTTCAACACTGTTAGTTGAATGCACAGAACAGAAAGAAGTTTCACAGATCGCTTCTGTGTGGTTTTTATTTGAAAATATATCTTTTTCCACTATAGGTCCCATAGCACTCTGAATGTCCACCTGCAGTTTCTACAGAAAGAGTGTTTCAGAACTGCTCAATCAAAAGTGAGCTTCCACTCTGTTAGTAGAATGCACAGAACAGAAAGAAGTTTCCCTGAATGCTTCTGTGTAGTTTTTATTTGAACATATTCCTTTTTCCACTATAGTCCCGTTAGCGCTCCGAATTTCCAGTTGCAGTTTCTACAATAAGAGTGTTCCCAAACTGCACAATCAAAAGTAAGGTTCTGCTCTGTTAGTTGAATGCACAGAACAGAATGAAATTTCACTGAATGCTTCTGTGTTGTTTTTATAAGAACATATTCCTTTTTCCACTCTAGGCCAATTAGCACTCTGAATGTCCACTTGCACTTTGTACAAAAAGAGTCTTTCAGAACTGCTCAATCAAAAGAAAACTTCAACTCTGTTAGTTGAATGTACAGAAGAGTAAGAAGTTTCACTGAATGCTTTTGTGTAGTATTTATTTGAGGATATAACTTTTTCCACTATAGGCCCCTTAGGGCTCTGAATGTCCACTTGCAGTTTCTACAGGAAGAGTGTTTCAGAACTGCTCAATCAAAAGTAAGCTTCAAAACTGATAGTTGAATACACAAAACAGAAAGTAGTTTCTCAGAACGCTTCTGTGTAGTTTTTATTTGAAGATATTCCTTTTTCCACTAGAGGCCCCGTAGCGCACAGAATATCCACCTGCAGTTTCTACAGAAAGAGTGATTCAGAACTGCTCAATCAAAAGTAAAGTTCATCTCTGTTAGTTGAATGCACAGAATAGAAAGTACTTTCACAGAATGCTTCTGTGTAGTTTTTATTTGAAGATATTCCTTTTCCCACTATAGACTCCAAAGCTTTCCGAATGTCCAGGTGCAGTTTCTACAAAAAGAGTGTTTCAGAACTTCTGAATAAAAAGTAAGCTTCAACTCTGTTAACTGAATACACAGAACAGTAAGAAGTTTCATAGAATGCTTCTGTGTAGTTTTTATTTGAAGATATTCCATTTTCCACTATACGCCCCTTAGCGCTCCGAATGTCCACTTGCACTTTCTACAGAAAGAGTGCTTCAGAACTGCTCAATCAAAAGTAAGCTTCAACTCTGTTAGTGGAATGCACCGAACAGAAAGTAGTTCCACAGAATGCTTCTGTGCAGTTTTTATTTGAGGATATTCCTTTTTCCACTATAGGCCCCTTAGCGCTCCGAATGTCCACTTGCAGTTTCTACAGAAAGAGTGTTTCAGAAGGGCTCAATAAAAAGTAAGCTTCCACTCTGTTAGTGTAATGCACAAAACAGAAAGAAGTTCCACAGAATGCTTCTGCGCAGTTTTTATTTGAGGATATTCCTTTTTCCACTATAGGCCAGTTAGCGCTCAGAAAGTCCACTTGCACTTCCTACAGAAAGAGTGTTTCAGAACAGCTCAATATAAAGTAAGCTTCAACTCTGTTAGTTGAATGCACAGAACAGAAAGGAGTTGCACACAATGCTTCTGTGTAGTTTTTTTAAAGGATATTCCTTTTTCCACTATAGGCCCCTTAGCTCTCCGAATGTCCACTTGCAGTTTCTACAGAAAGAGAGTTTCAGAAATCCTAAATCCAAAGTGAGATTCAACTATGTTAATTGAATGCACATAACAGAAATACGTTTCACAGAATGCTTCTGTGTAGTTTTTATATGAAGATATTCATTTTTCCACTACAGGCCCCATGACGCTCCGAATATTCACTTGCAGTTTCTACAGAAAGAGTGTTTCAGAACTGCTCAATCAAAGGTAACCTTCAATTCTGTTAGTTGATTGCACAGAACAGAAAGAATTTTCACAGAATGCTTCTGTGTAGTTTTAATTTGAGGATACTTCTTTTTCCAATAGAGTCCCCGTAGCTCTCCAAATGTCCACTTGCAGTTTCTACAATAAGAGTGTTTCAGAACTGCTCAATCAAAAGTAAAGTTCAACTCTGTTAGTTGAATGCACTGAACAGAAAGAAGTTTCACAGAATGATTCTGTGTAGTTTTTATTTAAGGATATTCCTTTTTCCACTACAGGCCCGTTAACGCTCCGAATGTCCACTTGCAGTTTCTAAAGAGAGTGTTTCAGAACTGCTCAATCAAAAGTAAGGTTGAACACTGTTAGTTGAATACACAGAACAGAAAGAAGTTTCACTGAATGCTTCTGTGTAGTTTATATTTGAAGATATTCCTTTTTCTACTTGAGGCCCCTTAGCGCTCCGAATGTCCCCTTTCATTTTCTACAATAAGAGTGTTTCAGAACTGCACAATCAAAAGTGAGGTTCATCCCTATTAGCTGAATGAACAGAACTTAAAGAAGTTTCACAGAATGATTTTGTTTAATTTTAATTTGAGGATATTCCTATTTCCACTATAGTCCCCTTTGCACTCCGAATGTCCACCTGCAGTTTCTACAGAAAGAGTGTTCCACAACTGCTCCATCAAAAGTAAGCCTCAACACTGTTAGTTGAATGCACAGAACAGAAAGCAGTTTCACAGAATGCTTCTGTGTAGTTTTTATTTGAAGGTATACCTTTTTCCACAATAGGCCCCTTAGCACTCCGAATGTCCACTTGCAGTTCCTACACAAAGAGTGTTTCAGAACTGCTCAATCAAAAGTAAGATTCAACTCTGTTAGTTGAATGCACAGAACAGAAAGAGGTTTCACTGAATGCTTCTGTGTAGTTTTTATTTGAAGATATTACTTTTTCCACTACAAGCCCCTTAGTGCTCAGAATTTGTAGTTGCATTTTCCACCATAAGAGTGTTCCAAAACTCCTCAATCAAATGTAAGTTTCAACTCTGTTAGCTGAATGCGAAGAACAGAAAGAAGTTTCAGAGAATGCTTCTGTGTAGTTTTTATTTGAGGATATTCCTCTTTCCACTATAGGCCCCTTAGCGCTCCTAATGTCCACTTGCAGTTTCTACAGAAAGAGTGTTTCAGAAGGGCTCAATAAAAAGTAAGCTTCCACTCTGTTAGTGTAATGCACAGAACAGAAAGAAGTTCCACAGAATGCTTCTGCGCAGTTTTTATTTGAGGATATTCCTTTTTCCACTATAGGCCAGTTAGCACTCTGAAAGTCCACTTGCAGTTCCTACAGAAAGAGTGTTTCAGAACAGCTGAATATAAAGTAAGCTTCAACTCTGTTAGTTGAATGCACAGAACAGAAAGAATTTTCACAGAATGCTTCTGTGTGGTTTTTATTTAAAGATATTCCTTTTCCTGCTATAGGCCCAATAGCGCTCGGAATGTCCACTTGCATTTTCTACAAAAAGAGTGTTTCAGAACTGCTGAATCAAAAGTAAGCTTCAACTCTGTTAGCTGAATGCAGATAACAGAAAGAACTTTCACAGAATGCTTCTGTGTAGTTTTTATTTGAGGATATTCCTTTTTCCACTATAGGCCCATTAGCGCTCCGAATGTCCACTTGCAGATTCTACAGAAAGAGTGCTTCAGAACTGCTCAATCAAAAGTAAGCTTCAACTCTGTTAGTGGAATGCACAGAACAGAGAGAAGTTTCACAGAATGCTTCTCTGTAGTTTTTATTTGAAGATATTCCTTTTTCCACTATGGGCCTCTTAGATCTCCGAATGTCCACTTGCATTTTGTACAGAAAGAGTGGTTCAGAACTGCTCAATCAAAAGTAAGCTTCAACTCTGTTAGTTAAATGCGCAGAACAGAACTAAGTTTGACAGAAAGCTTCAGTGTAGTTTTTGTTAGAAGATATTCCTTTGTCCACTATAAGCCTCTTAGCGCACAGAATGTCCACTTGCAGTTTCTACATAAAGAGTGTTTCAGAACTTCTGAATCAAAAGTAAGCTTCAACTCTGTTAGTTGAAAGCACAGAACAGAAAGAAGTTTCACTGAATACTTTTGTGTAGTTTTTATTTAAACATATGCCTTTTTCCACTACGGGCCCCTTAGCGATCTTAATGCCCACTTGCAGTTTCTACAAAAAGAGTGTTTCAGAACTGCTCAATCAGAAGTAAGCTTCAACACTGTTAGTTGAATGCACAGAACAGAAAGTATTTTCACAGAATGCTTCTGTGTAGTTTTTGTTTGGAAATATACCTTTTTCCACTATATGCCCCTTAGCACTCCGTATGTCCATCTGCAGTTTCTACAGAAAGAGTGTTTCAGAACTGCTCAATCAAATGTAAGCTTCAACTCTGTTAGTTGAATGCACAGAACAGAAAGAAGTTTCACTGAATGTTTCTGTGTAGTTTTTATTTGAACATATTCCTTTTTCCACTATAGGCCCCTTCGAGCTCCGAATTTCCAATTGCAGTTTCTACAATAAGAGTGTTCCCAAACTGCTCAACCAAAACTAACGTTCAGCAATGTTAGTTGAATGCACAGAACAGAATGAGGTTTCACTGAATGCTTCTGTGTAGTTTTTATTTGAACATATTTCTTTTTCCACTCTAGGCCCCTTAGCACTCTGAATGTCCACTTGCAGTTTCTACAGAAAGAGTGTTTCAGAACTCCTCAATCAAAAGTAACCATCAACTCTGTTAGTTGAATACACAGAACAGAATGAAGTTTCACTGAATGCTTCTGTGTAGTTTTTATTTGAAGATAATCCTTTTTCCACTATAGGCCCTATAGCGCTCCGAATATCCACTTGCATTTTCTACAGAAAGAGTGTTTCAGAACCGTTCTATCAAAAGTTAGCCTCAAATCTGTTAGTTGAATGCACAGAACAGAAAGCAGTTTCACAGAATGCTTCTGTGTAGTTTTTATTTCAAGATATTGCTATTTCCATTATAGGCCCCTTAGCGCTCTGAATGTCCACTTGCAGTTTCTACAGAAAGAGTGTTTCAGAAATGCTCAATCAAAAGTAAACTTCAACTCTGTTAGTTGAATGCACAGAACAGAAAATAGTTTCACAGAATGCTTCTGTGTAGTTTATATTTGAAGATATTCGTTTTTCCACTTGAGGGACCTTAGCGCTCTGAATTTCCACTTACTGTTTCTGCAATAAGAGTGTTTCAGAGAGCTCAATCAAAAGTGAGCTTCAACTCTGTTAGCTGAATGAACAGAACAGAAAGAGGTTTCACAGAATGCTCCTGTGTAGTTTTAGAGGATATCCCTGTTTCCACTATAGTCCCCTTTGTGCTCCGAATGTCCGCTAGCAGTTTCTACAGAAGGAGTGTTTCAGAACTGCTCAATCAAAAGTAAACTTCAACTCCGTTAGTTGAATGGAAAGAACAGAAGGAAGTTTCACAGAATGCTTCTGTGTAGTTTATAATTGAAGATATTCCTTTTTCCACAAGGGGCCCGTTAGTGCTCTGAATATCCACTTGCGGTTTCTACAATAAGAGTGTTTCAGAACTGCTCAATCAAAAGTGAGCTTCAACTCTGTTAGTTGAATTCACAGAAGAGAAAGAAGTTTCACAGAATGCTTCAGTGTAGTTTTTATTTGAAGATATTCCTTTTTCCACTACAGGCCACTTAGCACTCCGAATATCCACTTGCAGCATTCATAATAAGAATGTTTCAGAACTGCTCAATCAAAAGTAAGGTTCAACTATTTTAGTTGAATGCACAGAACAGAAAGTAGTTTCACAGAATGCCTCTGTGTAGTTTTTATTTGAGGATATTCCTTTTTCCACTGTCGGCCCCTTAGCGCTCCAAATGTGCACTTGCAGTTTCTACAGGGAGAGTGTTTCAGAACTGCTCAGTCAAAAGCAAGCTTCAACTCGGTTAGTTGAATGCACAGAAGAGAAAGAAGTTTCACAGAATGCTTCTGTGCAGTTTTTATTTGCAGATATTCCTTTTTCCACTATGGGCCCCTTAGCGCTCCAAAAGTCAACTTGCAGTTTCTACAAAAAGAGTATTTCAGAACTGCTCAATCAAAAGTAAGATTCAACACTGCTAGTTGAATGCACAGAACAGAAACAAGTTTCACAGAATGATTCCTTGTAGTTTTTATTTGAAGATATTCGTTTTTCCACTATAGGCCCCTTAGCGCTCCGAATGTCCACTTGCAGTTTCTACAGAAAGAGTGTTTCAGAACTGCTCCATCAAAAGTATACTTCAACTCTGTTATTTGTATGCACAGAACAGAAAGTAGTTTCACAGAATGCTTCTGTGTAGTTTTTGTTAGGGAATATTCCTTTTTCCACTAAGGCCCCGTAGCGCTCCGAATGTCTACTTGCAGTTTCTACACAAAGAGTGTTTCAGAACTGCTCAATCAAAATTAAGGTTCAACACTGTTAGTTGAATGCACAGAAGAGAAAGTAGTTCTACAGAATGCTTCTGTGTAGTTTTCATTTCGGGATACTCCTTTTTCCACTATAGCCCCTTAGCGCTCGGAATGTCCAATTGCAGTTTCTACAGAAAGAGTGTTTCAGAACTGCTGAATCAAAAGTAAGGTTCAACTCTGTTAGTTGAATGCACAGAACAGAAAGAAGTTTCTTAGGATGTTTCTCTATAGTTTTTATTTGACGAATTATTTTTTTCATTATAGGCCCCTTAGCGTTCCGTGTGTCCACTTCCAGTTTCTACAGAAACAGTGTTTCACAATTGCTCAATCAAAAGTAAGGTTCAACTCTGTTAGTTGAATTCACAGAACAGAAAGAAGTTTCATAGAATGCATCTGTGTAGTTTTTAATTGAAGATATTCCTTTTTCCACCATCGGCCCCTTAGCACTCCGAATGTCCACTTGCAGTTTCAACAGAAAGTGTGTTTCAGAACTGCTCAATCAAAAGTAAGCTTCAACTCTGTTAGTTGAATGCAGAGAACAGAAAGAAGTTTCACAGAATGCTTCTGTGTAGTTTTTAGTTGAAGATATTCCTTTTTCCACTACAGACCCCATAGCCCCCTAAATGTCCACTTACAGTTTCTACAGAAAGAGTGATTCAGAATTGCTCAATTAAAAGTAAGTTTCAAATCCGTCAGGTGAATGCACAGAACAGACCGTTGTTTCATACAATGCTTCTGTGTAGTTTTTGATTATATTCCTTTTTCCACTACAGGACCCTTAGCCCTCCGAATATCCACTTGCAGTTTCTACAGAAAGTGTGTCTCAGAACTGCTCAATCAAAAGTAAGCTTCAACTCTGTTAGTTGAATGCAAAGAACAGGAAGAAGTTTCACAGAATCCTTCTGTCTAGTTTTTACTTGAAGATATTCCTTTTTCCACTATAGGCCCCTTAGCGCTCGGAATGTCCACTAGCAGTTTCTACAAAAAGAGTGTTTCAGAACTGCTCTATCAAAAGTAAGGTTCAACTCTGTTAGTTGAAGGCACAGAACAGAAAGAAGTTTCACAGAATGCTTCTCTGTAGTTTTTATTTAAGGACATTCCTTTTTCCACTATAGGCCCCTTAGCGCTCTGAATGTCCACTTGCAGTTTCTACATAAAAAGTGTTTCAGAACTGCTCAATCAAAATTGAGCTTCAACTCTGTTAGTGGAATGCACAGAACAGAAAGACGTTTCACAGAATGCTTCTGTGTAGTTTTTATTTCAAGATATTCCTTTTTCCACTGCAGGCGCCTTAGGGCTCCAAATGTGCAATTGCAGTTTCCACAAAAAGAGTGTTACAGAACTCCTCAATCAAAAGTAAGCTTGAACTCTCTTAGTAGAATGCACAGAACAGAAAGAAGTTTCACAGAACGCTTCTGTGTAGTTTTTATTTGAAGATATTCCTTTTTCCACTATAGGCCCCTTAGCACTACGAACGTCCACTGGCAGTTTCTACAATAAGAGTGTTTCAGAACTGCTCAATCAAAAGTAAGTTTCAACTCTGTTAGTTGAATGCACAGAACAGAAAGAAGTTTCACAGAGTGCTTCTGTGTAGTTTTTTTTTAAGGATATTCCTTTTTCTACTATAGGCCCTTTAGCGCTCCGAATGTCTAATTGCAGTTTCTACAGAAAGAGTGTTTCAGAACTGCTCATTCAAATGTAAGCTTCAACTGTGTAACTTGAATGCACGGAACAGAAAGAAGGTTCACAGAATGTTTCTGTGTAGTTTTTATTTGAAGATATTCCTTTTTCCACTATAGGCCCGTTAGCGCTCAGAATATCCACTTGCAGTTTCTACAGAAAGAGTATTTCAGAACTTCTCAATGAAAAATAAGGTTCAATTCTGTTAGTTGAATGCACAGAAAAGACAGAACTTTCACAGAATGCTTCTGTGTAGTTTTTATTTGAAGATATTCCATTTTCCACTAAACGCCCATTTGGGCTCCGAATGTCCACTTGCAGTTTCTACGGAAGGAGTGTTTCAGAACAGCTCATTCAAAGGTAAGATTCAACTCTGTTAGTTGAATGCACGAACAGAAAGAAGTTTCACAGAATGCTTCTGTGTAGTTTTTATTTGAAGATATTCCTTTTTCCACTATAGGCAGCTTAGGGCTCTGAATGTCCACTTGCAGTTTCTACAGAAAGAGTGTTTCAGAACAGCTCAATAAAAAGTAAGCTTCAACTCTGTTAGTTGAATGCACAGAACAGAAAGAATTTTCACAGAATGCTTTTGTGTAGTTTTTGTTTGAAGATATTCCTTTTTCCACTACAGGCCTCATAACGCTAAAAGTCCACTTACAGTTTCTACAATAAGCGTGTTTCAGAATTGCTCAATCAAAAATTAGCTTCAACTTTGTTAGTTGAATGCACATAACAGAAAGATGTTTCATAGTATGACTCTGTAGTTTTTATTGGAAGATATTCCTTTTTCCACTATAGTCCCCTTAGAGCTCCGAACGTCTGCTTGCAGTTTCTACAGAAATAGTGTTTCAGTATTGCTCAATCAAAAGTAAGGTTCAACTCTGTTAGTTGAATGCACAGAACAGGAAGATGTTTCATGCAATGCTTCTGTGTAGTTTTTATTTGAAGATATTCCTTTTTCCACTGTAGGCCCCTTAGCGCTCTGAATGTCCACTTGCAGTTTCTACAAAAAGAGATTTTCAGAACTGCTCAGTCAAAAGAAAGCTTCAACTCTGTTAGTTCAATGCACAGAATAGAAAGAAGTCTCACGGAATTCTTCTGTGTAGTTTTTATTTGAGGATATTTCTTTTTCCAGTATAGGCCCATTAGCGCTCCGAATGTCCACTTGCAGTTTCTACCAAAAGAGTGTTTCAGCACTGCTCAATCAAAAGTAAACTTGAACTATGTTAGATGAATGCACAGAACAGAAAGAAGTTTCATAGAATTCTTCTGTGTAGTTTTTATTTGAAGATATTCCATTTTCCAATATAGGCGCATTAACGATATGATTGTCCAATTGCTGTTTCTACAGAAAGAGTGTTTCAGAACTGCTCAATCAAAAGTAAGCTTCAACGCTGTTAGTTGAAAGCAGAGAACAGAAAGAACTTTCTCAGAATGCTTCTGTGTAGTTTTTATTTGAAGATATCCCTTTTCCACTATAGGCCCCTTTGCGCTCTGAATGTCCACTTGTAGTTTCTACAAAAAGAGTGTTTCAGAACTGCTCAATCAAAAGTAAGCTTCAACTCTGTTAGTTGAATGCACAGAATGGAAAGAAGTTTCACAGAATGTTTCTGTGTAGTTTTTATTTGAAGATATTCCTTTTTCCACTATAGGCCCCTTAGTGCTCCGAATGTCCACTTGCAGTTTTTACAGAAAGAGTGTTTCAGAACTGCTCAATCAAATGTAAGCTTCAAATCTGTTTGTTGAATGCACACAACAGAAACAAGTTTCACAGAATGCTTCTGTGTAGTTTTTATTTGAAGATATTCCTTTTTCCTCTAAAGGCCCCTTAGCGCTCCGAATGTCCACTTGCAGTATCTACACGAAGAGTGTTTCAAACTGCTCAATCAAAAGTAAGCTTCAACTGTATTAGTTAAATACACAGAACAGAAAGACATTTCACAGAATGCTTCTGTGTAGTTTTTATTTGAAGATATTCCTTTTTCCACTATAGGCAGCTTAGGGCTCTGAATGTCCACTTGCAGTTTCTACAGAAAGAGTGTTTCAGAACAGCTCAATAAAAAGTAAGCTTCAACTCTGTTAGTTGAATGCACAGAACAGAAAGAATTTTCACAGAATGCTTTTGTGTAGTTTTTGTTTGAAGATATTCCTTTTTCCACTACAGGCCTCATAACGCTAAAAGTCCACTTACAGTTTCTACAATAAGCGTGTTTCAGAATTGCTCAATCAAAAATTAGCTTCAACTTTGTTAGTTGAATGCACATAACAGAAGGATGTTTCATAGTATGACTCTGTAGTTTTTATTGGAAGATATTCCTTTTTCCACTATAGTCCCCTTAGAGCTCCGAACGTCTGCTTGCAGTTTCTACAGAAATAGTGTTTCAGTATTGCTCAATCAAAAGTAAGGTTCAACTCTGTTAGTTGAATGCACAGAACAGGAAGATGTTTCATGCAATGCTTCTGTGTAGTTTTTATTTGAAGATATTCCTTTTTCCACTGTAGGCCCCTTAGCGCTCTGAATGTCCACTTGCAGTTTCTACAAAAAGAGATTTTCAGAACTGCTCAGTCAAAAGAAAGCTTCAACTCTGTTAGTTCAATGCACAGAATAGAAAGAAGTCTCACGGAATTCTTCTGTGTAGTTTTTATTTGAGGATATTTCTTTTTCCAGTATAGGCCCATTAGCGCTCCGAATGTCCACTTGCAGTTTCTACCAAAAGAGTGTTTCAGCACTGCTCAATCAAAAGTAAACTTGAACTATGTTAGATGAATGCACAGAACAGAAAGAAGTTTCATAGAATTCTTCTGTGTAGTTTTTATTTGAAGATATTCCATTTTCCAATATAGGCGCATTAACGATATGATTGTCCAATTGCTGTTTCTACAGAAAGAGTGTTTCAGAACTGCTCAATCAAAAGTAAGCTTCAATGCTGTTAGTTGAAAGCAGAGAACAGAAAGAACTTTCTCAGAATGCTTCTGTGTAGTTTTTATTTGAAGATATCCCTTTTCCACTATAGGCCCCTTTGCGCTCTGAATGTCCACTTGTAGTTTCTACAAAAAGAGTGTTTCAGAACTGCTCAATCAAAAGTAAGCTTCAACTCTGTTAGTTGAATGCACAGAATGGAAAGAAGTTTCACAGAACGTTTCTGTGTAGTTTTTATTTGAAGATATTCCTTTTTCCACTATAGGCCCCTTAGTGCTCCGAATGTCCACTTGCAGTTTTTACAGAAAGAGTGTTTCAGAACTGCTCAATCAAATGTAAGCTTCAAATCTGTTTGTTGAATGCACACAACAGAAAGAAGTTTCACAGAATGCTTCTGTGTAGTTTTTATTTGAAGATATTCCTTTTTCCTCTAAAGGCCCCTTAGCGCTCCGAATGTCCACTTGCAGTATCTACACGAAGAGTGTTTCAAACTGCTCAATCAAAAGTAAGCTTCAACTGTATTAGTTAAATACACAGAACAGAAAGACATTTCACAGAATGCTTCTGTGTAGTTTTTATTTGAAGATATTCCTTTTTCCACTCTACGCCCATTGCGCTCTGAATGTCCACTTGCATTTTCTACACAAAGAGTGTTTCAGAACTGCTCAATCAAAAGTAAGCTTCAACTGTTTTAGTGGAATGCACAGAACAGAAAGAAGTTTCACAGAAAGCTTCTGTGTAGATTTATTTGAAGATAGTCATTTTTTCACTATTGGCCCCTTAGGGCTCCGAATGTCCACCTTCAGTTTCTACAAAAAGAGTGTTTCAGAACTGCTCAATCAAAAGTAAGCTTCAACTCTGTTAATAGATTGCACACCAGAGAAAGAAGTTTCACAGAATACTTCTGTGTAGTTTTTATTTGAAGATATTACTTTTTCCACTATAGGCCCCTTATCGCTCATAATATCCACTTGCAGTTTCCACAGAAAGAGTGCTTCACAACTGCTCAATCAAAAGGAAGCTTCAACTCTGTTAGTTGAATGCACAGAACAGAAAGAAGTTTCACAGAATGCTTCTGTGTAATTTTTATTTGAAGATATTACTTTTTCCACTATGGGCCCCTTAGTGCTCAGAATGTCCCCTTGCAGTTTCTACAGAGAGAGTGTTTCAGAACTCCTCAATCAAAAGTAAACTTCAACTCTGTTAGTTGAATGCACAGAACAGAAAGAAGTTTCACAGAATGCTTCCGTGTAGTTTTTATTTGAGGATATTCCTTTTTCCAGTATAGGCCCATTAGCGGTAGGAATGTCCACTTGCAATTGCTACAGAAAGAGTGTTTCAGACCAGCTCAATCAAAGTAAGCTTCAACTCTGTTAGTTGAATGCACAGAACAGAAAGAAGTTTCACAGAATGCTTCTGAGTAGTTTTTATTTGAGGATATTCCTTTTTCCACTATAGGCCCCTTAGCGCTCCTAATGTCCACTTGCAGTTTCTACAAAAAGAGTGTTTCAGAACTGCTCAATCAAATGTAAGCTTCAACTCTGTTAGTTGAATGCACAGAACAGAAAGAGATTGCAGAGAATGCTTCTGTGTAGTTTTTACTTGAAGATATTCCTGTTTCCTCTAAAGCCCCTTAGCGCTCTGAATGTCCACTTGCAGTTTCTACAGAAAGAGTGTTTCAGAACTGCTCAATCAAAAGTAAACTTCAACTCTGTTAGTTGAATAAACAGAACAGAAAGTAGTTTCACAGAATGCTTCTGTGTACTTTTTATTTGAAGATATTCCTTTTTCCACTCTAGGCCCCTTAGCGCTCCGAATGTCCAGTTGCAGTTTCTACAGAAAGAGTTTTTCAAAACTGCTCAATCAAAAGTAAGTTTCAACTCTGTTAGTTGAATGCACAGAACAGAAAGATGTTTTACAGAATGCTTCTGTGTAGTTTTTATTTGAAGATATTCCTTTTTCCGCTATAGGCCCATTAGCGCTCCCTATGTCCACTTGCAGTTTTTACAGAAAGAGTGTTTCAGTACTGCTCTATCAAAAGTAAACTTCAACTCTGGTAGTTGAATGCACAGAACAGAAGGATGTTTCACAGAATGCTTCTGTGTAGTTTTCTTTTGAAGATATTCCTTTTTCCACTGTATAGGCCCTTGGCGCTCTGAATGTCCACTTGCAGTTTCTACAGAAAGAGTGTTTCAGAACCGCTCAATCAAAAGTAAGCTTCAACTCTGTTAGTGAATACACAGAACAGAAAGGTGTTTAACAGAATGGTTCTGTGTAGTTTTTATTTGAGGATATAAACTTTTCCACTGTAGGCGCCTTAGCGCTCTGAATGTCGATTTGCAGTTTCTACAGAAATAGTGTTTCAGAAGTTCTCAATCACAAGTAAGCTTCAACTCTGTTAGTTGAATGCACAGAAACTAAAGATTTTTCACACAATGCTTATGGGTAGTTCTAATTTGAAAATATTCCGTTTTCCACTAGAGGCCACTTAGCGCTCAAAATGTCCACTTGCAGTTTGTATAATAAGAGCTTTTCAGAACTGCTCAATGAAAGGTAAGTTTCATCTCTGTTAATTGAATGTACAGAAGAGGAAGAAGTTTCACAGAATATTTCTGTGTAGTTTTTATTTAAGGATATTACTTTTTCCACTACTGGCCCCTCAGCGCTGCGACTGTCTACATGCAGTTTCTACAGAAAGAGCGTTTCAGGAATGCTCTATCAAAAGTAAACATCAACTCTGATAGTTCAATGCACAGAAGAGAAAGTAGTATCACAGAATGCTTCTGTGTAGATTTTATTTGAAGATATTCCTTTTTCCACGAGATGCCCCTCAGCGCTCTGAATGTCCACTTGCAGTTTCTTCAATAAGAGGGTTTCAGAAGTCCTCCATCAAAAGGAAGCTTCAGCCCTGTTACTTGAATGCGCAGAACAGAAAGAAGATTCACAGAATGCTTCTGTGTAGTTTTTATTTAAGGATATTCCTTTTTCATTAAAGGCCCCTTAGCGCTGCGAATGTCCACTTACAGTTTCTACAGAAAGAGTTTTTTCAGAACTGCTCTATCAAATGTAAGCTTCAAATCTGTTAGCTGAATGTACAGAAGAGAAAGAAGTTTCACAGAATGCTTCTGTGTAGTTTTTATTTGAAGATATTCCTTTTTCCACTATTGGTACCTTAGCACTCCAAATGTCCACTTGCAGTTTCTACAGAAAGAGGGTTTCAGAAGTGCCCAATCAAAAGTAACCTTCAACTCAGTTAGTTGAATGCACAGAACAGAAAGAAGTTTCACGGAATGCTTCTGTGTGGTTTTTAGATGAAGATATTGCTTTTTTTCCGCTACGGTCCCCTTAGCGCTCGGAATGTCCACTTGCAGTATCTACAATAAGAGTGTTTCAGAACTGCTCAATCAAAAGTAAGGTTCTCCTCTGTTAGTTGAATGCACAGAACATAAAGTAGTTTCACAGAATGCTTCTGTGTAGTTTTTATTTGAGGATATTCCATTTTCCACTATAGCCTGTTAGCGCTCCGAATGACCACTTGCAGTTTCTACCGAAAAAGTGTTTCAGAACTGCCAAATCAAAAGTAAGGTTCAACTCTGTTAGTTGAATGCACAGAACAGAAAGTACTTTCACAGAATGCTTCTGTTTAGTTTTTATTTGAAGACATTCCTTTTTCCACTGTTGGCCCCTTAGCACTCAGAATGTCCAATTGCAGTTTCTACAGAAAGACTGGTTCAGAACTGCTCATTCAAAGGTGAGCTTCAACTCTGTTATTTGAATGCACAGAACAGAAAGTAGTTTCACAGAATGCTTCTGAGTAGTTTTTATTTGAGGATATTCCTTTTTCCACTATAGGCCCTTTATCGCTCCGAATGTCCACTTGCATTTTCTACAGAAAGAGTGTTTCAGAATTGCTCAATCAAAAGTAATATTCACCTCCATTATTTTAATGCACAGAACAGAAAGAAGTTTCATAGAATGCTTCGGTGTAGTTTTTATTTGAAGATATTCCTTTTTCCACTATAGGCCCCTTATTGCTCCGAATATCCAGTGCAGTTTCTACAGAAAGTGTGTTTCAGAACTGCTCAATCAATAGTAAGCTTCAACTCTGTTAGTTGAATACACAGAACAGGAAGAGGTTTCACAGAATACTTCTGTGTACTTTTTAATTCAAGGTATTTCTCTTTCCACTATAAGCCGCTTAGCTCTCCGAATGTCCTCTTGCAGTTTCTACAGAAAGAGTGTTTCAGAACTGCTCAATCAAAAGTAAACATCAACTCTGTTAGTTGAATGCACAGAACAGAAAGAAGTTTCACAGAATCTTTCTGTGTAGCTTTTATTTTAAGATATTCCTTTTTCCACTAAAGGCCCCTTAGCGCTCTGAATGTCCCCTTGCTGTTTCTACAAAAAGAGTGTTTCAGAGCTGCTCAATGAAAAGTAAGCCTCAACTCTCTTAGTTGAATGCACAGAACAGAAAGAAGTTTCACAGAATATTTCTGTGTAGCTTTTATTTTAAGATATTCCTTTTTCCCCTAAGGGCCCCTTAGCTCTCTGAATGTCCACTTGCTGTTTCTACAAAAAGAGTGTTTCAGAACTGCTCAATCCAAAGTAAGCCTCAACTCTCTTAGTTGAATGCACAGAACAGACAGAAGTTTCACAGAATTCTTCTGTGTAGTTTTTATTTGAGGATATTCCTTTTTCCACTTTAGGCCATGTAGCGCTCCGAATGTCCACTTGCAGTTTCTACAGAAAGAGTGTTTCAGAACTGCTCAATCAAAAGTAAGCTTCAACTCTGTTTGTTGAATGCACAGAACAGAAAGAAATTTCACAGAATGCTTCTGTGCAGTTTTTCTTTGAAGATATTCCGTTTTCCACTAGAGGCCACTTAGCGCTCGGAATGTCCACTTACAGTTTCTATAATAAGAGTGTTTCAGAACTACTCAATGAAAAGTAAACTTCATCTCTATTAGTTGAATGTACAGAACAGGAAGAAGTTTCACAGAATGTTTCTGTGTAGTTTTTATTTAAGGATATTCCTTTTTCCACTACTGGCCCCTTAGGACTGAGACTGTCTGTTTCCAGTTTCTACAGAAAGAGGGTTTCAGGAATGCTCTGTCAAAAGTAAGCTTCAAATCTGATAGTTCAATGCACAGAACGGAAAGAAGTTTCACAGAATGCTTCTGTGTAGTTTTTATTGGAAGATATTCCTTTTTCCCCAGGAGGCCCCTCAGCGCTCCGAATGTCCTCTTGCACTTTCTACAATAAGAGCGTTTCAGAACTGCTCAATAAAAAGGAAGCTTCAGCTCTGTTAGTTGAATGCAGAGAACAGAAAGAAGACTCACAGAATGCTTCTCTGTAGTTTTTATTTAAGGATATTCCTTTTTCCACTATAGGCCCCTTAGCGCTCGGAATGTCCACTTGCAGTTCCTACAGAAAGTGTTCTTCAGAACTGCTCTATCAAAAGTAAGCTTCAACTCTGTTAGCTGAATGTACAGAACAAAAAGAAGTTTCACAAAATGCTTCTGTGTAGTTTTTATTTGAAGATATTCCTTTTTCCACTATAGGCCTCTTAGCGCTCCAAATGTCCACTTGCAGTTTCTACAGAAAGAGTGTTTCAGAATTGCTCAATCAAAAGTGAGATTCACCTCTGTTATTTGAATGCACAGAACAGAAAGAAGATTCAGAGAATGCTTCCGTGTAGTTTTTATTTCAAGATATTCCTTTTTCCACTCTAGGCCCCTTAGCGCCAGGAATATCCAGTTGCACTTTCTACAGAATGTGTGTCGAACTGGTCAATCAAAAGTAAGCTTCAACTCTGTAAGTAGAATGCACAAAACAGAAAGAAGTTTCACAGAATGCTTCTGTGTTGTTTTTATTTGAAGATATTCCTTTTCACAATATAGGCCCCTTAGGGCTCCGAATATCCACTTTCAGTTTCTACAGAAAGAGTGTTTCAGAACTGGCAATGAAAAGTAAGCTTCAATTCTGTTAGTTGAATGCCCAGAACCGAAAGAATTTTCATAGGATGCTTCTGTGTGGTTTTTATTTTAAGATATTTCTTTTTCCACTATAGGAGACTTAGCGCTCCTAATGTCCACTTGCAGTTTCTACAGATAGAGTGTTTCAGAACTGCTCAATCAAAAGTAAGCTTAAACTCTGTTAGTTGAAAGCAAAGAACAGTAAGAAGTTTCACAGAATGCTTCTGTGTTGTTTTTATTTGAACATATTCCTTTTTCCACTACAGCCCCATAACGCTCCGAATGTCCACTTACAGTTTCTAAAATAAGATTGTTTCAGAACTCCTCAATCAAAAGTAAACTTCAACCCTGTTAGTTGAATGCACAGAACAGAAATAAGTTTCACAGAATGCTTCTGTGTAGTTTTTATTGAGGATATTACTTTTTCCTCTATAGGCCTCTTCGCGCTCCAAATGTCCACTGGTAGTTTCTAGAGAAAGAGTGTTTCAGAACTGCTCAATGAAAAGTAAGTTTGAACTCTGTTAGTTGAATGCACAGAACAGAAAGAGTTTCACAGAATGCTTCTGTGTAGTTTTTATTTGAAGATGTTCCATTTTACACTATAGGCCCCATAGCGCTCAAAATGTCCACTTGCAGTTTCTACAGAAAGAGTGTTGCAGAATTGCTCAATCAAAAGTAAGCTTCAACTCTGTTAGTTGAATGCACAGAACAGAAAGAAGTTTCACAGAATGCTTCTGTGTAGTTTCTATTTGAAGATATCCCTTTTTCCACTAGAGGCCCCTTAGCGCTCTGAATGTCCAATTGCAGTTTTTACAATAAGACTGTTTCAGAACAGCTCAATCAAAAGTAAGCCTGAGCTCTGTTAGTTGAATGCACAGAACAGAAAGAAGATTCACAGAATGCTTCTCTGTAGTTTTTATTTAAGGATATTCCTTTTTCCACTATGGGCCCCTTAGCGCTCCGAATGTCAACCTGCAGTTTCTACAGAAAGAGATTTTCAGAACTGCTCTATCAAAAGTAAACTACAACGCTGTTTCCTGAATGTACAGAACAGAAAGAAGTTTCACAGAATGCTTCTGTGTAGTTTTTATTTGAAGATATTCCTTTTTCCACTACAGAACCCTTAGAGCTCGGAATGTCCATTTGCGGTATCTACAATAAGAGTGTTTCAGAACTGCTCCATAAAAAGTAAGCTTCAGCTCTGTTAGTTGAATGCACAGAAGAGAAAGAAGTTTCACAGAGTGCTTCTGTGTAGTTTTTCTTTGAAGATATTCCGTTTTACACTAGAGGACACTTAGCGCTTGGAATATCCACTTGTAGTTTCTATAATAAGAGTGTTTCAGAACTGCTTAATCAAAAGTAAGCTTCATCTCTGTTAATTGAATGTACAGAACAGGAAGGAGTTTCACAGAATATTTCTGTGCAGTTTTTATTTAAGGACATTCCTTTTTCCACTACTGGCCCCTTAGCGCTCTGACTGTCTACTTGCAGTTTCTACAGAAAGAGTGTTTCAGGAATGCTCTATCAAAAGTAAGCTTCAACTCTGATAGTTCAATTCACAGAACAGAAAGAAGTTTCAAAGAATGCTTCTGTGTTGTTTTTATTTGAAGATATTCCTTTTTCCACAAGAAGCCCCTCAGCGCTCCGAATGTCCACTTGCACTTTCTACAACAAGAGGGTTTCAGAACTGCTCAATCAAAAGGAAGCTTCAGCTCTGTTAGTAGAATGCACAGAACAGAAAGAAGACTCACAGAATGCTTCCGTGTAGTTTTTATTTAAGGACATTCCTTTTTCCACTATAGGCCCCTGAGCCCTCCGAATGTCCACTTGCAGTTTCTACAGAAAGAGTTTTTCAGAACTGCTCTATCAAAAGTAAGCTTCAACTCTGTTCGCTGAATGTACAGAACAGAAAGAAGTTTCACAGAATGCTTCTGTGTACTTTTTATTTGAAGATATTGCTTTTTCCACTATAGGCCCCTTAGCGCTCCGAATGTCCACTTGCAGTTTCTACAGAAAGAGTGTTTCAGAATTGCTCAATCAAAAGTAACCTTCAACTCTGTTAGTTGAATGCACAGAATAGAAAGAAGTTTCACTGAATGCTTCTGTGTAGTTTTTATTTGAAGATATCCCCTTTTCCACTATAGGCCCCTTAGCGTTCCGAATACCCAGGTGCAGTTTCTACGAAAAGAGTGTTTCAGAACTGCTCAATGAAAAGTTAGCTTGAACTCTGTTAGTTGAAGGCACAGAACAGAAAGAAGTTTCATAGAATGCTTCTGTGTTGTTTTTATTTGAAGATATTCCTTTTCACAATATAGGCCCCTTAGGGCTCGGAATATCCACTTTCAGTTTCTACAGAAAGAGTGTTTCAGAACTGGCAATGAAAAGTAAGCTTCAATTCTGTTAGTTGAATGCCCAGAACTGAAAGAATTTTCATAGGATGCTTCTGTGTGGTTTTTATTTGAAGATATTTCTTTTTCCACTATAGGAAACTTAGTGCTCCTAATGTCCACTTGCAGTTTCTACAGATAGAGTGTTTCAGAACTGCTCAATCAAAAGTAAGCTTAAACTCTGTTAGTTGAAAGCAAAGAACAGTAAGAAGTTTCACAGAATGCTTCTGTGTTGTTTTTATTTGAACATATTCCTTTTTCCACTACAGCCCCGTAACACTCCAAATGTCCACTTACAGTTTCTAAAATAAGATTGTTTCAGAACTCCTCAATCAAAAGTAAACTTCAACCCTGTTAGTTGAATGCACAGAACAGAAAGAAGTTTCACAGAATGCTTCTGTGTAGTTTTTATTTCAGGATATTACTTTTTCCTCTATAGGCCTCTTCACGCTCCAAATCTCCACTGGTAGTTTCTACAGAAAGAGTGTTTCAGAACTGCTCAATGAAAAGTAAGTTTGAACTCTGTTAGTTGAATGCACAGAACAGAAAGAGTTTCACAGAATGCTTCTGTGTAGTTTTTATTTGAAGATGTTCCATTTTACACTATAGGCCCCATAGCGCTCAAAATGTCCACTTGCAGGTTCTACAGAAAGAGTGTTGCAGAATTGCTCAATCAAAAGTAAGCTTCAACTATGTTAGTTGAATGGACAGAACAGAAAGAAGTTTCTCAGAATGCTTCTGCGTAGTTTTTATTTGAAGATATTCCTTTTTCCATCACAAGCCCCTTAACGCTTGGAATGTCCACTTGGAGTTTCTGCAATAAGAGTGTTTCAGAACAGCTCAATCAAAAGTAAGGTTCAAATCGGTGACTTGAATGCACAGAACAGAAAGAAGTTTCACAGAATGCTTCTGTGTAGTTTTTATTTAAGGATATTCCTTTCTCCACTAGTGGCCCCTTAGCACTCCGAATGTCCACTTGCAGTTTCTACTGAAAGAGTGTTTCAAAACGGCTCAATAAAAAGTAAGCTTCAAATCTGTTAGTTGAATGCACAGAACAGGAAGAAGTTTCACAGAATCTATCTGTGTAGTTTTTATTTAAGGATATTCCTTTTTCCACTACTGGCCTCTTAGCGCTGCGACTGTCTACTTGCAGTTTCTACAGAAAGTGTGTTTCAGGAATGCTCTATCAAAAGTAAGCTTCAAATCTGATAGTTCAATGCACAGAACAGAAAGAAGTTTCACAGAATGCTTCTGTGTAGTTTTTATTTGAAGATATTCCTTTTTCCACTAGAGGGCCCTTAGAGCTCCGAATGTCCACTTGCAGTTTCTACAGAAAGAGTTTTTCAGAACTGCTCAAACAAAAGTAAGCTTCAACTCTGTTCGCTGAATGTACAGAACAGAAAGAAGTTTCACAGAATGCTTCTGTGTAGTTTCTATTTGAAGATATCCCTTTTTCCACTAGAGGCCCCTTTGCGCTCTGAATGTCCAATTGCAGTTTCTACAATAAGACTGTTTCAGAACAGCTCAATCAAAAGTAAGCCTGAGCTCTGTTAGTTGAATGCACAGAAAAGATAGAAGATTCACAGAATGCTTCTCTGTAGTTTTTATTTAAGGATATTCCTTTTTCCACTATGGGCCCCTTAGCGCTCTGAATGTCAACCTGCAGTTTCTACAGAAAGAGATTTTCAGAACTGCTCTATCAAAAGTAAACTTCAACGCTGTTTCCTGAATGTACAGAACAGAAAGAAGTTTCACAGAATGCTTCTGTGTAGTTTTTATTTGAAGATATTCCTTTTTCCACTACAGAACCCTTAGAGCTCGGAATGTCCATTTGCGGTATCTACAATAAGAGTGTTTCAGAACTGCTCCATAAAAAGTAAGCTTCAGCTCTGTTAGTTGAATGCACAGAAGAGAAAGAAGTTTCACAGAGTGCTTCTGTGTAGTTTTTATTTGAAGATATTCCTTTTTCCACTAAAGGCCCCTTAATGCTCCGAATGTCCCCTTGCAGTTTCTACAGAAAGAGAGTTTCAGAATTGCTCCATCAAAAGTAAACTTCAACTCTGTTAGTTGAATGCACAGAACAGAAAGAAGTTTCACAGGATGCTTCTGTGTAGTTTTTATTTGAAGATATTCCTTTTTACACTACAGAGCCCATAACGCTCCGAATGTCCACTTACAGTATCTGCAATAGGCGTGTTTCAGAACTGCTCAATCAAAAATTAGCTTCAACTCTGTTAGTTGAATGCACAGAACAGAAAGAAGTTTCACAGGATGCTTCTCTGTAGTTTTTATTTGAAGATATTCCTTTTTCTACTATAGGCCCCTTAGCTCTCCGAATGTCCTCCACCAGTTTCTACAAAAAGAGTGTTTCAGAACTACTCAATCAATAGTAAGCTTCAACTCTGTTATTTGAATGCACAGAAAAGAAAGTAGATTCACAGAATGCTTCTTTGTAGTTTTCATTTGAAGATATTCCTTTTTCTACTGCACACCCCTTAGCGCTCGGAATGTCCACTTGCAGTATCTACAATAAGAGTGTTTCAGAACTGCTCAAATGTAAGGTTCAACTCTGTTAGTTGAATGCACAGAACAGAAAGAAGTTTCACAGAATGCTTCTGTGTAGTTTTAATTGAGGATATTCCTTTTTCCACTATAGTGCCTTAGCGCTCTGAATGTCCACTTGCGGTTTCTACAGAAAGACTGTTTCAGAACTGCTGAATCAAAACTAAGGTTCAACTCTGTTAGTGGAATGCACAGAACAGGAAGATGTTTCACAGAATGCTTCTGTGGAGTTGTTATTTGAAGATATTCCTTTTTCCACTAGAGGCCCCTTTGCGTTCTGAATATCCACTTGCAGTTTCTACTGAAAGAGTGTTTCAGAACGGCTCAATAAAATGTAAGCTTCAACTCTGTTAGTTGAATGCACAGAACAGGAAGATGTTTCACAGAATGCTTCTGTGGAGTTGTTATTTGAAGATATTCCTTTTTCCACTAGAGGCCCCTTTGCGTTCTGAATGTCCACGTGCAGTTTCTACAGTGTTTCAGAACTGCTGAATCAAAAGTATGCTTCAATTCTGTTAGTTGAATGCACAGAACAGAAAGAAGTTTCACAGAATTCTTCAGTGTAGTTTTTATTAAAGGATATTCCTTTTTCCACTATAATCCCCTTAGCGCACCGAATGTCCACCTGCAGTTTCTACAAAAACAGTGCTTCAGAACTGCTCATTTAAAGGTAAGCTTCCACTCTGTTAGTTGAATGCACGGAACAGAAAGAAGTTTCACAGAATGCTTCTGTTTAGTTTTTATTTGAAGATATTCCTTTTTCAACTATAGGCCCCTTAGCGCTCTGAAAGTCCACTTGCAGTTTCTACAGAAAGTGTGTTTCAGAACTGCTCAATCAAAAGTAAGCTTCAACTCTGTTAGTTGAATGCGCAGAATGGAAAGAACTTTCACAGAACACTTCTGTGTAGATTTTATTTGAAGATATTCCTTTTTCCACTATAGGCCCATTTCCGCTCCGAATGTCCAGTTGCAGTTTCTACAGAAAGAGTGTTTCAGAACTCCTCAATAAAAAGTAAGCTTCAACTCTGTTAGTTGAATGCACAGAACAGATAGTAGTTTCACTGAATGCTTCTGTGTAGTTTTTATTTGAAGATATTCCTTTTTCCGATATAGGCCCTTTAGCATTCCAAATGTCCAGGTGCAGTTTCTACAAAAAGAGTGTTTCCGAACTGCTCAATCAAAAGTAAGCTTCAGCTCTGTTAGTTATATACACAGAATAGAAAGAAGTTTCACAGAATGCGTCTGTGTAGTTTTTGAGTATATTCCTTTTTCCACTTTACGCCCATTCGCACTCCGAATATCCACTTGCAGTTTCTTCAGAAAGAGTGTTTCACAATTCCTCAATCAAAAGTAAGGTTCAACTCTGTTAGTTGAATGCACAGAACAGTAGGAAGTTTCACAGAATGCTTTTGTGTAGTTTTTATTTTTAGATAATACTTTTTTCACTGTCGGGCCCTTAGTGCTTCGAAAGTCCACTTGCAGCTTCTACAAAAAGGGTGTTTCAAAACTGCTCAATCAAAAGAAAGCTGCAACCCCGTTAGTTGAATGTACAGAACAGAAGGAAGTTTCACAGAATGCTTCTCTGTCGTTTTTATTTGAGGATAATTGTTTTTCCACTATAGGCCCCTTAGCGCTCCAAATGTCCACTTGCGATTTCTACAGAAAGAGTGTTTCAGAACGACTCAATAAAAAGTCAGCTTCAACTCTGTTAGTTGAGTGCACATAACAGAAAGAAGTTTCACAGAATGCTTCTGTGTAGTTTTTATATGAAGATATCCCTTTTTCCACTACAGGCCCCATAACACTCTGAATGTCCACTTACAGTTTCTACAATAAGCGTGTTTCAGAACTGCTCAATCAAAAATTAGCTTCAACTCTGTTAGTTGAATGCACAGAACAGAAAGAAGTTTCCTAGGATGTTTCTCTGTAGTTTTTATTTGAAGATATTCCTTTTTCCAGTATAGGCCCTTCAGCGCTCCGAATGTGCACTTGCAGTTTCTACAGAAACAGTGTTTCAGAATTGCTCAATCAAAAGTAAGGTTCAACTCTGTTAGTTGAATGCACACAACAGAAAGACGTTTCATAGAATGCTTCGGTGTGGTTTTTAATTGAAGATATTCCTTTTTCCACTATAAGCCCATCAGCTCTCCGAAATTCCACTTGCAGTTTCAACAGAAAGTGTGTCTCAGTAATGCTCAATCAAAAGTAAGTTTCAACTCTGTTAGTGAAATGCACAGAAGAGAAAGAAGTTTCACAGAATACTTTTGTGTAGTTTTTATTTGAAGATATTCCTTTTTCCACTACAGGCCCTGTAGCGCTCTGAATGTCCACTTGCAGTTTCTACAGAAAGAGTGTTTCAGAACTGGTCAAACAAAAGTAAGCTTCAACTCTGTTAGTGGAATGCATAGAACGGGAACAAGTTTCACAGAATGCTTCCGTGTAGTTTTTATTTGAAGATATTCCTTTTTCCACTAAAGGCCCCTCAGCGCTCCGAATGTCCACTTGCAGTTTCTACAGAAAGAGTGTTTGAGAATTGCTCAATCAAAACTAAGGTTCAACTCTGTTAGTTGAATGCATAGAACAGAAAGAAGTTTCACCGAATACTTCTGTGTTGTTTTTATTTTAAGATATTCCTTTTTCCACTATCGTCCCCTTAGCGCTCAGAATGTCCACTTGCAGTTTCTACAGAAAGAGTGTTTCAGAACTGCTTAATCAAAGTAAGCTTCAACTCTCTTAGTTGAATGACCAGATCAGAAATCAGTTTCACAGAATGTTTCTGTGTAGTTTTTATTTGAGTATATCTCTTTTTCCACTATAGTACCCATAGCGCTCCAAATGTCTGATTGCCATTTCTACAGAAAGAGTGTTTCAGAACTGCTCAATCAAAAGTAAGGTTCAACTTTGTTAGCGGAATGCACTGAAGACAAAGAAGTTGCACAGAATGCTTCTGTGTTGTTTTTATTTGATTATATTCCTTTTTCCACTATCGTCCCCTTAGCGCTCCGAATATCCACTTGCAGTTTCAACAGAAGGAGTGTTTCAGAACTGCTCAATCAAAAGTGAGCTTCAACTCTGTCAGTTGAATGCACAGAACAGAAAGAACTTTCACTGAATCCTTCTGTGTAGTTTTAATTTGAAGATATTCCTTTTTCCACTATAGGCCCCTTTGCCCTCCAAATGTCCACTTGCAGTTTCTACAAAAAGAGTGTTTCAGAACTGCTCAATCAAAAATAAGCTTCAACTCTGTTAATAGAATGCACAGAACAGAAAGATGTTTCACAGAATGCTTCTGTGTGGTTTTTATTTGAAGATATTTCTTTTTCCACTATATGCCCCATATCACTCGGAATGTCCACTTGCAGATTCCACGGAAAGAGTGTTTCAGAACTGCTCAATCAAAAGTAAGCTTCAACTCTATTAGTTGTATGTAGAGAACAGAAAGAACTTTCACTGAATGCTTCTCTCTAGTATTTATTTGAAGATATTCCTTTTTCCACTATAGGAGACTTAGCGCTCGGAATGTCCACCTGCAGTTTCTACAGAAAGACTGTCTCAGAACTGCTCAATCAAAAGTAAGCTTCAACTCTGTTTGTTGAATGCACAGAACAGAAAGAAGTTTCACAGAATGCTTCTGTGTAGTATTTATTTGAAGATATTCCTTTTTCCACTATAGGCCACTTAGCGCTCAGAATGTCCACTTGCAGTTTCTACAGAAAGAGTGTTTCAGAACTGCTCAATCAAAAGTAAGCTTCAACTCTGTTAGTTGAAAGCACAGAGGAGAAAAAACTTTCACAGAATGCTTCTGTGTAATTTTTATTTGCAGATATTCCTTTTTCCACTGTAGGCCCATTTGCGCTCCAAATGTCCACTTGCAGGTTCTACAGAATGGGTGTTTCAAAACTGCTCAATCAAAAGTAAGATTTAACTCTGTGAGTTAAATGCACAGAACAGAAAGAAGTTTCACAGAATGCTTCTCTGTAGTGCTTACTTCAGGATATTCCTTTTTCCAGTATAGTCCCCTTTGCGCTCACAATGTCCACTTGCACTTTCTACAGAAAGAGTGTTTCAGAACTGCTCAATCAAAAGTAAGCTTCAACTCTGTTAGTGAAATGCTCTGAATGGAAACAATTTTCACAGAATGCTTCTGTGTAGTTTTTATTTGAAGATATTCCTTTCTCCACTCTAGGCCCCTTAGCGCTCCGAATGCGCACTTGCAGTTTCTACAGAAAGAGGATTTGAAACTGCTCAATCAAAAGTAAGCTTCAACTCTGTTAGTTCAATGCACAGAACAGCAAGAAGTTTCACAGAATCCTTCTGTGTAGTTTTTTTTGAAGATATTACTTTTTCCACTGTAGGCCCCTTAGCTCTCCGAATGTCCACTTGCAGTTTCTACAGAAAGAGTGTTTCAGAACTGCTCAATCAAAAGTAAGCTTCAACTGTATTAGTTGAATACACAGAACAGAAAGAAGTTTCACAGAATACTTCTGTGTAGTTTTTATTTGAAGATATTCCTTTTTCCTCTATCGTCCCCTTAGCGCTCCGAATATCCACTTGCAGTTTCAACAGAAGGAGTGTTTCAGAACTGCTCAATCAAAAGTGAGCTTCAACTCTGTCAGTTGAATGCACAGAACAGAAAGAACTTTCACTGAATCCTTCCGTGTAGTTTTAATTTGAAGATATTCCTTTTTCCACTATAGGCCCCTTTGCGCTCCCAATGTCCACTTGCAGTTTCTACGGAAAGAGTGTTTCAGAACTGCTCAATCAAAAATAAGCTTCAACTCTATTAATAGAATGCACAGAACAGAAACATGTTTCACAGAATGCTTCTGTGTGGTTTTTATTTGAAGATATTTCTTTTTCCACTATATGCCCCATATCACTCGGAATGTCCACTTGCAGATTCCACGGAAAGAGTGTTTCAGAACTGCTCAATCAAAAGTAAGCTTCAACTCTATTAGTTGAATGTAGAGAACAGAAAGAACTTTCACTGAATGTTTCTCTCTAGTATTTATTTGAAGATATTCCTTTTTCCACTATAGGCCACTTAGCGCTCGGAATGTCCACCTGCAGTTTCTACAGAAAGACTGTCTCAGAACTGCTCAATCAAAAGTAAGCTTCAACTCTGTTAGTTGAATGCACAGAACAGAAAGAAGTTTCACAGAATGCTTCTGTGTAGTATTTATTTGAAGATATTCCTTTTTCCACTATAGGCCACTTAGCGCTCAGAATGTCCACTTGCAGTTTCTACAGAAAGAGTGTTTCAGAACTGCTCAATCAAAAGTAAGCTTCAACTCTGTTAGTTGAAAGCACAGAGGAGAAAAACTTTCACAGAATGCTTCTGTGTAATTTTTATTTGCAGATACTCCTTTTTCCACTGTAGGCCCATTTGCGCTCTGAATGTCCACTTGCAGGTTCTACAGAATGGGTGTTTCAGAACTGCTCAATCAAAAGTTAGATTTAGCTCTGTGAGTTAAATGCACAGAACAGAAAGAAGTTTCACAGAATGCTTCTGTGTAGTGCTAACTTGTTGATATTCCTTTTTCCAGTATAGTCCCCTTTGCGCTCACAATGTCCACTTGCACTTTCTACAGAAATAGTGTTTAAGAACTGCTCAATCAAAAGTAAGCTTCAACTCTGTTAGTGAAATGCTCTGAATGGAAACAATTTTCACAGAATGCTTCTGTGTAGTTTTTATTTGAAGATATTCCTTTTTCCACTCTAGGCCCCTTAGTGCTCCGAATGTGCACTTGCAGTTTCTACAGAAAGAGGATTTGAGAACTGCTCAATCAAAAGTAAGCTTCAACTCTGTTAGTTCAATGCACAGAACAGCAAGAAGTTTCACAGAATCCCTCTGTGTAGTTTTTTTTGAAGATATTTCTTTTTCCACTGTAGGCCCCTTAGCTCTCCGAATGTCCACTTGCAGTTTCTACAGAAAGAGTGTTTCAGAACTGCTCAATCAAAAGTAAGCTTCAACTGTATTAGTTGCATACACAGAACAGAAAGAAGTTTCACAGAATGCTTCTGTGTAGTTTTTATTTGAAGATATTCCTTTTTCCACTATTGTCCCCTTAGCGCTCCGAATATCCTCTTGCAGTTTCTACAGAAGGAGTGTTTCAGAACTACTCAATCAAAAGTAAGCTTCAACTCTGTTAGTTGAATGCACAGCACAGAAATATGTTCGGCAGAATGCTTCTGTGTAGTTTTGTTTGAAGATATTCCTTTTTCCACTACATGTCCCTTAGTGCTATGAATGTACACTTGCAGTTTCAACAATAAGAGTGTTTCAGAACTGCTCAATCAAAAGTATGCTTCAACTCTGTTAGTTGAATGCACTGAACAGAAAGAAGTCGCACAGAATGCTTCTGTGTAGATTTTATTTGAAGATATTCCTTTTTCCACTATAGAACCCTTAGCACTCCGAATGTCCACTTGCAGACTCTACAGAAAGAGTGTTTCAGAATTGCTAAATCAAAGTAAGTTTCAACTCTGTTAGCTGAATGCACAGTACAGAAAGGAGTTAAACAGAATGGTTCTTTGTAGTTTTTATTTGAAGATATTCCTTTTTCCACTACAGGCCATTTAGCGCTCAGAATGTCCACTTGCAGTTTGTACAATAAGAGTGTTTCAGAACTGCTCAATCAAAAGTAATTTTCAACTCTTTTCGTTGAATGCACAGAACAGAAAGAAGTTTCACAGAATGCTTCTGTGTAGTTTTTACTTGAGGATATTCCTTTTTCCAGTATAGGCTGTTTGCGCTCTGAATGTCCACTTGCAGTTTCTACAGAATGGGTTTTTCAGAACTGCTCAATCCAAAGTAAGTTTTAACTCTGTCAGTTAAATGCACAGCACAGAAAGTAGTTTCACAGAATGCTTCTGTGTAGTGCTTACTTGAGGATATTCCTTTTTCCTGTATAGGCTCCTTTGTGCTCCCAATGTCAACTTGCAGTTTCTACAGAAAGAGTGTTTCAGAACTGCTCAATGAAAAGTAAGCTTCAACTCTGTTAGTGAAATGCACAGAATGGAAACAAGTTTCACCGAATGCTTCTGTGTAGTTTTTTTATGAAAATATTCCTTTTTCCACTATAGGCCCATTAGCACTCCGAGTGCCCACTTGCAGTTTCTGCAGGAAGAGTGTTTGAGAACTGCGAAATCAAAGTAAGGTTCAACTCTGTTAGCTGAATGCACAGAACAGAAAGAAGATTCACAGAATGCTTCTGTGTTGTTTGTATTGGAAGATATTCCTTTTTCCACTGTGGGCCACTTAGCCCTCCAAATGTCCACTAGCAGTTTCTACAGAAAGAGTGTTTCAGAACTGCTCAATCAAAAGTAAGCTCGACCTCGGTTAGTTGAATACACAGAACAGAAACCACTTTCACAGAATGCTTCTTTGGAGTTTTTATTTGAAGATATTCCTTTTTCCACTGTAGGCCCCTCAGAGCTCAGAATGTCCACTTGCAGTTTCTACGGAAAGAGTGTTTCTGAACTGGTTAATCAAAATTGAGCTTCAACTCTGTTAGTTCAATGCACAGAACAGAAAGAATTTTCACAGTATGCTTCTCTGTAGTTTTAATTGAAGATATTCCTTTTTCCACTACAGGCCTCTTAGCGCTCCGAATGTCCACTTGCAGTTTCTTCAGAAGGAGTGTTTCAGAACTGCTCAATCAAAAGTAAGATTCAACTAAGTTAGTTCAATACAAAGAACAGAAAGAAGTTTCACTGAATGATACTGTGTAGTTTTTATGTGAAGATATTCCTTTTTCCACTATAGGCCCCTTAGCGCTCCGAATGTCCATTTGTAGTTTCTACAGAAAGAGTGTTTCAGAACTGCTAAATCAAAAGTAAGCTTCAGCTCTGTTAGTTGAATGCACAGAACAGAAAGAATTTTCACAGAATTCTTCTGTGTAGTTTTTTTTGAAGATATTCCTTTTTCCACTATAGGCCCCTCAGCTCTCCGAATGTCCACTTGCAGTTTCTACAGAAAGTGCATTTCAGAACTGCTCAATCAAAAGTAAGCCTCAACTCTGTTAGTTGAATGCACACAACAGAACGATTTTTCACAGAATGCTTCTGTGTAGTTTTTATGTGTTGGTATTACTTTTTCCACTATAGGCCCATTACTGCTCTGATTGTCCACTTGCAGTTTCTTCAGAAAGAGTGTATCAGCGCTGCTCAATCAAAAGTAGTGTTCAACTCTGTTAGTTGAATGCACAGATCAGAAAGAAGTTTCGCAGAATGTTTCTGTGTAGTTTTTATTTGAAGATATTAGTTTTTCCACTATAGGCCCCTTAGCTCTCCAAATGTCCGATTGCAGTTTCTAAAGAAAGAGTGTTTAAAACTCCTCAATCTAAAGTAAGGTTGAACTCTGCTGGTTGAATGCACAGATCAGAAAGCAGTCTCGCAGAATGCGTCTGTGTAGTTTTTATTTGAACATATTCCTTTTTCCACTCTACTTCCCTTTGCTCTCTGAATGTCGGCTTGCAGTTTCTACAGAAAGAGTGTGTCAGAACTGCTGAATCAAAAGTAAGGTTCAACTCTGTTAGTTGAATTCCCAGATCAGAAAGAGGTTTCGCAGAATGCTTCAGTGAAGTTTTTATTTGAAGATATTTCTTTTTCCACTATAAACCCCTTAGCGCTCCGAATGTCCGCTTGCAGTTTCTACAGAAAGTGATTTTCCGAACTTCTCAATCAAAAGTGAGGTTCAACTCTGTTAGTTTAATGCACAGATCAGAAAGAAGTTTCGCAGAATGCTTCTGTGTAATTTTTATTTGAAGATATTAATTTTTCCACTATTGGCCCCTTAGCGCTTTGAATGTCCTTTTGCAGTTTCTACAGAAAGAGTGGTTCAGAACTCCTCAATCAAAAGTAAGGTTCAATTCTGCTAGTTGAATGCACAGATCAGAAAGAATTTTCGCAGAATTCTTCTGTGTTGTTTTTATTTGAAGATATTCCCTTTTCCACTATAGGGCCCTTAGCGCTCCGAATGTCTCCTTGCACTTTCTACTGAAAGAGTTTTTCAAAACTCGTCAATCATATGTGAGGTTCAACTCTGGTAGTTGACTTCACTGATCAGAAGGAATTTTCGCAGAATGCTTCTATGTAGTTTTTATTTGAAGATATTTCTTTTTCCACTATAGGCCCCTTAGAGATCCGAATGTCTGATTGCAATTTGTACAGAAAGAGTGTTTCAAAACTTCTCAATGAAAAGTAAGGTTCAACTCTGATAGTTGAATGCACAGATCAGAAAGAAGTCTCGCAGAATTCTTCTCTGTGGCTTTTATATCAAGATATTCCTTTTTCCACTATAGGCCCCTTAGTGCTCCGAATGTTGACATGCAGTTCCTACAGAAAGAGTGTTTGAGAACTGCTGAATCAAATGTAAGCCTCAATTCTGTTAGTGGAATACACAGAACACAAAGAAGTTTCGGAGAATGCTTCTGTGTAGTTTTTATTTGAAGATATTACTTTTTTCACTACAGGCCCCTTAGCGCTACGAATGTACCCTTGCAGTTTCTACAGAAAGATAGTTTCAGAACTGCCCAATAAAAAGTAAGGTTAAACTCTGCTAGTTGATTGCACAGATCAGAAGGAAGTTTCACTGAATGCTTCTGTGTAGTTTTCATTTGAAGATGTTCCTTTTTCCACTAGAGGCCCCTTAGGGCTCCGAATGTCCACTTGCAGTTTCTACAGAAAGAGTGTTTCAGAACCGCTCAATCAAAAGTAAGCTTCAACTCTGTTTGTTCAATGCACAGAACAGAAAGACGTTTCACAGAATGCTTCTGTGTAGTTTTTATTGAAGATAATCCTTTTTTCACTATAGGACACTTAGCGGTCTGAATGTCCGCTTCAGTTTCTACAGAAAGAGAGTATCAAAACTCCTCAATCAAAAGTAAGGTTCACCTCTGCTAGTTGAATGCACAGATCAGAAAGAAGTTTCGCAGAACCTTCTGTGTAGTTTTTATTTGAAAATATTCCTTTTTCCACTATTGGCCCCTTAG
The DNA here is from genome assembly GCF_006542625.1 of Nomascus leucogenys. Taxonomy (NCBI): domain Eukaryota; kingdom Metazoa; phylum Chordata; class Mammalia; order Primates; family Hylobatidae; genus Nomascus; species Nomascus leucogenys. The sequence continues at coordinate 348,179 of NC_044404.1, forward strand.
AGCTCCGAATGTCCGCTTGCAGTTTCTACAGAGAGAGTGTTTCCGAACTGCTCAATCAAAAGTAAGGTCCAACTCTGCTAGTTGAATGCACAAATCAGAAAGAATTTTCGCAGAATGCTTCTGTGTAGTTTTTATTTTGAGATATTCCTTTTTCCACTATAGGCCCATTAGCGCTCTGAATGTCCGCTTGGAGTTTCTACAGAAAGAGTGTTTCAGAACTTCTCAATCAAAAGTAAGTTTCAACTCTGCCACTTGAATGCACAGATCAGAAAGAAGTTTCGCAGAATGCTTCTGTGAATTTTTTATTTGAAGATATTCCTCTTTCCACTTTTGGCCCCTTAGCGCTCTGAATGTCTGCTTGCAGTTTCTACAGAAAGAGTGTTTCAGAACTCCTCAATCAAAAGTAATGTTCATCTCTGCTAGTTGAATGCACAGATCAGAAAGAAGTTTCGCAGAATGCTTCTGTGTAGTTTTTATCTCAAGGTATTCTTTTTCCCTCTGTAGGCCCCTCAGCGATCAGAATGTCCGCTTGCTGTTTCTACAGAAATAGTGTTTCAGAACTGCTCAATCAAAAGTAAGTTGCAACTCTGCTACTTGAATGCACACATCAGAGAGAACTTTCACACAATGCTTCTGTGTAGTTTTTATTTTGAGATATTCCTTTTTCCACTATAGGCCCCTTAGTGCTCCCAATGTCCTCTTGCAGTTTCTGCAAAAAGAGTGTTTCAAAATTCCTCAATCAAAAGAAAGTTGTAACTCTGCTGAGTAAATTCACAGACCAGAAAGAAGTTTCTCAGAATGCTTTTGTGTAGTTTTTATTTGAAGATATTCCTTTTTCCACTATACGCCCCTTAGAGCTCCAACTGTCCGCTCTCAGTTTCTACAGAGACAGAGTTTCAGAACTTCTGATTCAAAACTGAGGTTCAACTCTGTCAGTTGAATGCACAGATCTAAAAGAAGTTCCACAGAATGCTTCTGTGTAGTTTTTATTTGAAGATATTCCTTTTTCCACTGTAGGCCCCTTAGCGCACCGAATGTCCGCTTGCAGTTTCTACACAGAGAGAGTTTCAGAACTGCTCAATCAAAAGTAAGGTTCAACTCTGCTAGTTGAATGCACAGATCAGAAAAAAGTTTCACAGAATGCTTCTATGTAGTTTTTATTTGAAGATATTACTTTTTCCACTATAGGACCATTGGTCCTCCGAATGTCCGATTGCAGTTACGACAGAAATAGTGTTTCAGAATTGCTCAATCAAAAGTAAGGTTCAACTCTGCTAGTTGAATGCACAGATCAGAAAGAAGTTTCGCTGAATGCTTCTGTGTAGCTTTTATTTGGAGATATTCCGTTTTCCACTATAGGCCCATTAGCGCTCCGAATGTGCGCTTGCAGTTCCTAGAGAAAGTGTGTTTCAGAACTGCTCAATCAAAAGTAAGGTTCAACTCAGCGAGTTGAATGCACAGATCAGAAAAAAGTTTCGCAGAATGCTTCTGTGTAGTTTTTATTTGAAGATATTCCTTTTTCCACTATGGGCCCCTTAGCCCTCCGAATGTCCACTTGCAGTTTCTTCAGATAGAGTGTTTCAGAACTGCACAATCAAAAGAAACGTTCAACTCTGCTAGCTGAATGCACAGATCAGAAAGAAGTTTCGCATAATGCTTCTGGGTAGTTTTTATTTGAAGATATTACTTATTTCACTGTAGGCCCCTTAGAGCTCCAAATTTCCGCTTGCAGTTTCTACAGAAAGAGAGTTTCAGAACTGCTGAATCAAAAGTAAGGTTCAGGTCTGCTAGCTAAATGCACAGATCTGAAAGAAGTTTCACAGAATGCTTCTGCGCAGTTTTAATTTAAAGATATTCCTTTTCTCCACAGGCCCATTATCGCTCCTAATATCCGCTTGCAGTTTCAACAGAGAGAGAGTTTCATAACTTCTCACTCAAAAGTAAGTTTCAACATTGTTAGTTGAATGCGCAGATCAGAAAGGAGTTTCACAGTATGCTTCTGTGTAGTTTTCATTTGAAGATATTCCTTTTTCCACTATAGGCCTCTTAGCACTCCGAATGTCCGCTAGCCGTATCTACAGAAAGAGAGTTCCAGAACTTCTCAATCAAAAGTAAGGTTCAACACTGTAAGTTGAATGCACAGATCAGAAAGGTGTTTCGCAGAATGCTTTGGGGAGTTTTTCTTTGAAGATATTCCTTTTTCCACGATAGGCCCCATTGAGCTCCGAATGTCCGCTTGCAGTTTCTACAGAAAGAGAGTTTCAGAACTTCTCAATCAAAAGTAAGGTTCAACTCTGTTAGTTGAATGCACAGATCAGAAAGTAGTTTCGCAGAATGCTTCTGTGTAGTTTTTATTTGAAGATATTTCTTTTTCTATTGATGGCCCCATAGTGCTCCGAATCTCCGCTTGCAGTTCCTACGGAAAGAGTGTTTCAGAACCGCTCAATCAAAAGTAAGGTTCAACTCTGCTAGTTGAATGCACAGATCAGAAAACAGTTTCGCAGAATGCTTCTGTGTAATTTTCATTTGAAGATATTCCTTTTTCCACTATAGGCCCCTTAGCGCTCCGAATGTCCACTTCCAGTTTCTACAAAAAGACTGTTTCAAAACTCCTCAATCAAAAGTAATGTTCAAATCCACCTCGTAAATGCACAGATCAGAAAGAAGTTTCGCAGAATGCTTCTGTGTAGTTTTTTTTTGTAGATATACATTTTTCCTCTATAGTCCCCTTAGCACTCCGAATGTCCGCTTGCAGTTTCTACAGAAAGAGTGTTTCAGAACTGCTCAATCAAAAGAAAGATTCAGCTATGCTAGTTGAATGCACAGATCAGAAAGAAGTTTCGCAGAATGCTTCAGTATAGTTTTTGTTTGAAGATATTCCTTTTTCCACTGTAGGCCCCTTAGCGCTCTGAATATCCGCTTGCAGTTTCTACAGTCAGAGTGTTTCAGAAGTGCTCAATCAAAAGTCAGGTTCAACTCTTGTAGCTTAATGCACAGATCAGAAAGAAGTTTCAGAGAATGCTTCTGTATAGTTATTATTTGAAGATATTCCTTTTTCCGCTATGGGTTCCTTAGCGATCAGAATGTCCGCTTGCAGTTTCTACAGAAAGAGTGTTTCAGAACTGCTCAATGAAAAGTAAGTTTAAACTCTGCTAGTTGAATGCACAGATCAGAAAGTAGTTTCGCAGAATGCTTCTGTGTAGTTTTTATTTGAAGATATTCCTTTTTCCACTATAGGCCCCTTAGCGCTCCGAATGTCCGCTTGCAGTTTCTACAGAAAGAGTGTTTCAGAACCTGTCAATGAAAAGTAAGTTTCAACTCTGCAAGTTGAATGCACAGATCAGAAGGAAGTTTTGCAGAATGATTCTGTGTAGTTTTTATTTGAAGATATTCCTTTTCCCACTATAGGCCCCTAAGTGCTCACAGTGTCCGCTTGCAGTTTCTACAGGAACTGAGTTTCAGAACTGCTCCATCAAAAGTAAGGTTCAACTCTGAGAGTTGAATGGACAGATCAGAAAGAAGTTTCACACAATGCTTCTGTGTAGTTTTTGTTTGAAGATATTCCTTTTCCCACTATTGGCCCCTTATCGATCAGAAAGTCCACCTGCAGTTTCTATAGAAAGAGTATTTCAGAAACGCTCAGTCAAAAGTAAGTTTCAACTCTGCTAGTTGAATGCACAGATCAGGAAGAAGTTTCGCACAATGCTTCCGTGTAGTGTTTATTTGAAGATATTCCTTTTTCCACTATAGGCCCTTTAGGGTTCCAAAGGTCAGCTTGCAGTTACCACAAAAAGAGCGTTTCAAAACTCCTCAATCAAAAGAAAGGTTCAACCCTGCTAGGTAAATGCACATATCAGAAAGAAGTTTTGCAGAATGCTTCTGTGTAGTTTTTATTTGAAGATATTCGTTTTTCCACTATAGGCCCCTTAGCGCTCCAAATGTCCGCTAGCAGTTTCTACAGAGAGAGAGTTTCAGATCTTCTGATTCAAAAGTAAGGTTCAAATATGTTAGTTGAATGCACAGATGAGAAAGAAGTATCACACAATGCTTCTGAATAGATTTTATTTGAAGATATTCCTTTTTCCACTATACGCCTCTTAGCGCTCCGAATGTCCGCTTGCAGTTTCTACAGAAAGAGAGGTCGAGAACTTCTCAATCAAATGTAAGGTTCAAGTCTGTTGGTTCAATGCACAGATCACAAATAAGTTTCGCAGAATACTTCTGTGTAGTTTTTATTTGAAGATATTCCTTTTCCCACTATTGGCCCCTTATCGATCAGAAAGTCCGCTTGCAGTTTCTACGTTTCTACAGAAAGAGAGTTTCAGAAGTTCTCAATCAATAGTAAGGTTCAACACTGTTAGTTGAATGCACAGATCAGAAAGAAGTTTCCCAGAATACTTCTGTGTAGTTTTTATTTGAAGATATTCCTTTTTCCACCATAGGCCTCTCACCGCTTCTAATGTCCGCTTGCAGTTTCTACAGAAAGAGTGGTCCAGAACTTCTCAATCAAAAGTAAGGTTCAACTCTGTTAGTTGAATGCACGGATCAGAAAGAAGTTTCGCAGATTGCTTCTGAGTAGTTTTTATTTGAAGATATTACTTTTCCACTGTAGGCCAATTAACGCTCCGAATGTCTGCTTCCAATTTCTACAGAAAGAATGTTTCAGAACTGCTCAATCAAAAGTAAGGTTCAAATCTGCTTGTTGAATGCGCAGATGAGGAAGAAGTTTCGCAGAAGGCTTCTGTGTAGTTTTTATTTGAAGATATTCCTTTTTCCACTATTGGCCTCTTAGCGCTCCGAATGTCCACTTGCAGTTTCTACAAAAAGAGTGTTTCAGAACTGCACAATCAAAACTAAGGTTCAACTCCACTAGTAGAATGCACAGATCAGAAAGAAGTTTCGCAGAATGCTTCTGTATTGTATTTATTTGAAGATATTCCATTTTCCTCTATAGGACACTCAGCACTCCGAATGTCCGCTAGCAGTTTCTACAGAAAGACAGTTTCAGAACTTCTCAATCAAAAGTAAGGTTCAACTGTGCTAGTTGAATGCACAGATCAGAAAGATGTTTCACAGAATGATAATGTGCAGTTTTTCTTCGAAGATATTCCTTTTTCCACGATAGGCCCCTTAGCGCTCCCAATATCCGTTTGCAGTTTTACAGAGAGAGACTTTCATAACTTCTCAATCAAAAGTAAGGTTCAACTCTGTTAGTTGAATGCACAGATGAGAAAGAAGTTTCACAGAATGGTTCTGTGTAGTTTTTATTTGAAAATATTCCTTTTCCACTATAGGCCCCATAGTGCTCCGAATGTCCTCTTGCAGTTTCTACAGAAAGAGAGTTTCAGAACTGCTCAAACAAAAGTAAGGTTCAAATCTGTTACTTGAATGCACAAAACAGAAAGAAGTTCCACAGAATGCTTCTGTGTAGTTTTTATTTGAAGATATTCCTTTTTCCACTATTGGCCTCTTAGCGCTCCGAATGTCCGCTTGCAGTTTCTATAAGAAGAGTGTTTCAGAACTGCACAATCAAAACTAAGGTTCAACTCTGCAAGTTGAATGCACTGCTCAGAAAGATGTTTCACAGAATGCTTTATTTGAAGATATTCCTTTTTCCACTATAGGCCCCTAAGCGATCCGAATGTCCGCTTGCAGTTCCTACAGAAAGAGTGTTTCAGAACTGCTCAATCAAAGGTTAGGTTCAACTCTGCTAGTTGAATGCACATACTGGAAAGAAGTTTCGCAGAACACTTCCGTGTAGTTTTTATTTGAAGCTATTCCTTTTCCCACTATAGGCCCCTTAGCGCTCCGAGTGTCCATTTGCAATTTCTACAGAAAGAGTGTTTCAGAATTGCTCAATCAATAGGAAGGTTCAAATCTGCTAGTTGAATGCACAGATCAGAAAGTAGTTTCACAGAATGCTTCTGTGTAGTTTTTATTTGAAGATATTCCTTTTCCCACTCTAGGCCCCTAAGTGCTCAGAATGTCCCCTTGCACTGTCTACAGAAACTGTGTTTCAGAACTTCTCAATCAAAGGTAAGGGTCAACTCTGATAGTTGAATGGAGAGGTCAGAAAGATGTTTCACACAATGCTTCTGTGTAGTTTTTACTTGAAGATATACCTTTTCCCACTGTTGGCCCGTTAGCGATCAGAATGTCCGCTTGCAGTTTCCACAGAAAGAGTATTTCAGAAATGCTCAATCAAAAGTAAGTTTCAACTCTGCTTGTTGAATGCACAGATCAGGAAGAAGTTTTGCACAATGCTTCTGTGTAGTTTTTATTTGAAGATATTACTTTTTCCACTATAGGCCCCTTAGGGCTCCGAATGTCAGCTTGCAGTTACTACAAAAAGAGTGTTTCAAAACTCCTCAATCAAAAGTAAGGTTCAACCCTGGTGGGTAAATGCACAGATCATAAAGAAGTTTCGCAGAATGCTTCTGTGTAGTTTTAATTTGAAGATATTACTTTTTCCACAGTAGGCCCCTTAGCGCTCCAACTGTCCACTTGCAGTTTCTACAGAGACAGAGTTTCAGAACTTCTCATTCAAAAGTAAAGTTCAACTCTGTTACTTGAATGCACAGATCAGAAAGAAGTTTCGCAGAATGCTTCTGTGTAGTTTTTATTTGAAGATATTCCTTTTTCCACTATAGGCCTCTCACCGCTCCAAATGTCCGCTGGCAGTTTCTACAGAATGATAGGTCCACAACTTCTCAATCAAAAGTAAGGTTCAACGCTGTTAGTTGAATGCAAAGATCAGAGAGAAGTTTTCCAGAATGCTTCTGTGTTGTTATTACTTGAAGATATTCCTTTTTCCACTATAGGCCTCTCACCACTCCGAATGTCCGCTTGCAGTTTCTACAGAACGAGAGGTCCAGAAGTCCTCAATCAAAGGTAAGGTTCAACTCTGTTAGTTGAATGCACAGATCAGAAAGAAGTTTCACAGAATGATGCTGTGTAGTTTTTATTTGAAGATATTCCTTTTTCCACTATAGGCCCCATAGCGATCCGAATGTCTGGTTGCACTTTCTACAGAAAGAGAGTTTCATAACTCCTGAATCAAAAGTAAGGTTCAACTCTGCTTGTTGAATGCACAGATCAGTAAGAACTTTCGCAGAATGCTTCTGTGTAGTTTTTATTTGAAGATATTCTTTTTTCCACTCTTGGCCGCTTAGCGCTCCGAATGTCCACTTGCAGTTTCTACAGAAAGAGAGTTACAGAACTTCTCAATCAATAGTAAAGTTCAACTTTGTTAATTGAATGCACAGATCAGAAAGATGTTTCGGAGAATGCTTCTGTGTAGTTTTTATTTGAAGATATTCTTTTTCCACTATTGGCCCCTTAGCACTCCGAATGTCTGCTTGCAGTTTCTACAGAAAGAGACTTTCAGAACTTCTGAATCAAAAGTAAGTTTCAACTCTGTTAGTTGAATGCACAGATCAGAAAGATGTTTTGCAGAGTGCTTCTGATTAGTTTTTATTTGAAGATATTCCTTTTTCCACTATAAGCCGCTTAGTGCTCCGAATGTCCCCTTGCAGTTTATATTGAAAGGGTGTTTCAAAACTCCTCAATCAAAAGTAAGCTTCAACTCTGCTAGTTGAATGCACAGATCAGAAAGAAGTCTCGCAGAATGCTTCTGTGTAGTTTTTATTTGAAGATATTCCTTTTTCCAATATTGGCCCCTTAGCGCTCCGAATATCCGCTTACAGCTTCTATATGAAGAGTGTTTCAGAACTGCACAATCAAAACTAAGGTTCAACTCTGCAAGTTGAATGCACTGCTCAGAAAGAAGTTTCGCAGAATGCTTCTGTGTAGTATTTATTTGAAGTTATTCCTTTTTCCACTATAGGCCCCTAAGCGATCCGAATATCCGCTTGCAGTTTCTACAGAAAGAGTGTTTCAGAACTGTTCAATCAAAGGTTAGGTTCAAATCTGCTAGTTGAATGCACATACTGGAAAGAAGTTTCGCAGAACGCTTCCGTGTAGTTATTTGAAGCTATTCCTTTTTCCACTATAGGCCCCTTAGCGCTCCAAGTGTCCGTTTGCAGTTTCTACAGAAAGAGTGTTTCAGAATTGCTCAATCAATAGGAAGGTTCAACTCTGCTAGTTGAATGCACAGATCAGAAAGTAGTTTCACAGAATGCTTCTGTGTAGTTTTTATTTGAAGATATTCCTTTTCCCACACTAGGCCCCTAAGTGCTCAGAATGTCCCCTTGCACTGTCTACAGAAACTGTTTTTCAGAACTGCTCAATCAAAGGAAAGGTCAACTCTGATAGTTGAATGGAGAGATCAGAAAGATGTTTCACACAATGCTTCTGTGTACTTTTCACTTGAAGGTATTCCTTTTCCCACTGTTGGCCCGTTAGCGATCAGAATGTCCGCTTGCAGTTTCCACAGAAAGAGTATTTCAGAAATGCTCAATCAAAAGTAAGTTTCAATTCTGCTAGTTGAATGCACAGATCAGGAAGAAGTTTTGCATAATGCTTCTGTGTAGTTTTTATTTGAAGATATTACTTTTTCCACTATAGGCCCCTTAGGGCTCCAAATGTCAGCTTGCAGTTACTACAAAAAGAGTGTTTCAAACTCCTCAATCAAAAGTAAGGTTCAACCGTGCTAAGTAAATGCACGGATCAGAAAGAAGTTTCGCAGAATGCTTCTGTGTAGATTTTATTTGAAGATATTCCTTTTTCCACTACAGGCCCCTTAGCGCTCTGAATGTCCACTTGCAGTTTCTACAGAAAGAGTGTTTCAGAACTCCTCAATCAAAAGTAAGTTTCAACTCTGCTAGTTGAATGCACAGATCAGAAAGAAGTTTCACAGAATGCTTCTGTGTAGTTTCTATTTCAAGATATTCCTTTTCCCTCTATAGGACCCTTAGCGCTCCAAATGTCGGCTTGCAGTTTCGTCAGAAAGAGTGTGTCAGAACTGCTCAATGAAAAGAAAGGTTGAACTCTGCCAGTTGAATGCACAGAGCAGAAAGGTGTTTCACAAAATGCTTCTGTGTAATTTTTATTTGAAGGTATTCCTTTTTCCACTACAGGCCCCTTAGCGCTCCGAATGTTCGCTTGCAGTTTCTACAGAAAGAGTGTTTCAGAACGGGTCAATCAAAAGTGAGGTTCAAATCTGCTAGCTGAATGCGCAGATCAGAAAGAAGTTTCGCAGAATGCTTCTGTGTAGTTTTTATTTGAAGATATTCCTTTTTCCACTATAGGCCTCTTAGCGCTCCGAATGTCTGCTTGCAGTTTCTACAGAAAGAGTGTATCAGAACTGCTCCATCAAAACTAAGGTTCAACTCTGCTAGTTGAATGCACAGATCAGAAAGTAGTTTTGCAGAATGCTTCTGTGTTGCATTTATATGAAGATATTCCCTTTTCCACTATCGGACCCTTAGCACTCCGAAAGTCCGCTTGCAGTTTCTAAAAAAAGAGTGTTTCAAAACTCCTCAATCAAAAGTAAGGTTCAACTCTGGTGGGTACATGCACAGATCATAAAGAAGTTTCGCAGAATGCTTCTGTGTAGTTTTTATTTGAAGATATTACTTTTTCCACAGTAGGCCCCTTAGCGCTCCAACTGTCCGCTTGCAGTTTCTACAGAGACAGAGTTTCAGAACTTCTCATTCAAAAGTAAAGTTCAACTCTGTTACTTGAATGCACAGATCAGAAAGAAGTTTCGCAGAATGCTTCTGTGTAGTTTTTATTTGAAGATATTCCTTTTTCCACTTTAGGCCTCTCACCGCTCCAAATGTCCGCTGGCAGTTTCTACAGAATGATAGGTCCACAACTTCTCAATCAAAAGTAAGGCTCAACGCTGTTAGTTGAATGCAAAGATCAGAGAGAAGTTTTCCAGAATGCTTCTGTGTTGTTATTACTTGAAGATATTCCTTTTTCCACTATAGGCCTCTCACCACTCCGAATGTCCGCTTGCAGTTTCTACAGAACGAGAGGTCCAGAAGTCCTCAATCAAAAGTAAGGTTCAACTCTGTTAGTTGAATGCACAGATCAGAAAGAAGTTTCACAGAATGCTGCTGTGTAGTTTTTATTTGAAGATACTCCTTTTTCCACTATAGGCCCCATAGCGATCCGAGTGTCCGGTTGCACTTTCTACAGAAAGAGAGTTTCATAACTCCTGAATCAAAAGTAAGGTTCAACTCTGCTTGTTGAATGCACAGATCAGTAAGAACTTTCGCAGAATGCTTCTGTGTAGTTTTTATTTGAAGATATTATTTTTTCCACTCTAGGCTGCTTAGCACTCCGAATGTCCACTTGCAGTTTCTACAGAAAGAGAGTTACAGAACTTCTCAATCAATAGTAAAGTTCAACTTTGTTAATTGAATGCACAGATCAGAAAGAAGTTTCGGAGAATGCTTCTGTGTAGTTTTTATTTGAAGATATTCCTTTTTCCACTATTGGACCCTTAGCACTCCGAATGTCTGCTTGCAGTTTCTACAGAAAGAGACTTTCAGAATTCTGAATCAAAAGTAAGTTTCAACTCTGTTAGTTGAATGCACAGATCAGAAAGATGTTTCGCAGAGTGCTTCTGATTAGTTTTTATTTGAAGATATTCCTTTTTCCACTATAAGCCGCTTAGCGCTCCGAATGTCCCCTTGCAGTTTATATTGAAAGGGTGTTTCAAAACTCCTCAATCAAAAGTAAGCTTCAACTCTGCTAGTTGAATGCACAGATCAGAAAGAAGTCTCGCAGAATGCTTCTGTGTAGTTTTTATTTGAAGATATTCCTTTTTCCACTATTGGCCCCTTAGCGCTCTGAATATCCGCTTGCAGCTTCTATAAGAAGAGTGTTTCAGAACTGCACAATCAAAACTAAGGTTCAACTCTGCAAGTTGAATGCACTGCTCAGAAAGAAGTTTCGCAGAATGCTTCTGTGTAGTATTTATTTGAAGATATTCCTTTTTCCACTATAGGCCCCTAAGCGATCCGAATATCCGCTTGCAGTTTCTACAGAAAGAGTGTTTCAGAACTGTTCAATCAAAGGTTAGGTTCAAATCTGCTAGTTGAATGCACATACTGGAAAGAAGTTTCGCAGAACGCTTCCGTGTAGTTATTTGAAGCTATTCCTTTTTCCACTATAGGCCCCTTAGCGCTCCAAATGTCCGTTTGCAGTTTCTACAGAAAGAGTGTTTCAGAATTGCTCAATCAATAGGAAGGTTCAACTCTGCTAGTTGAATGCACAGATCAGAAAGTAGTTTCACAGAATGCTTCTGTGTAGTTTTTATTTGAAGATATTCCTTTTCCCACTCTAGGCCCCTAAGTGCTCAGAATGTCCCCTTGCACTGTCTACGGAAACTGTGTTTCAGAACTGCTCAATCAAAGGAAAGGTCAACTCTGATAGTTGAATGGAGAGATCAGAAAGATGTTTCACACAATGCTTCTGTGTAGTTTTTACTTGAAAGTATTCCTTTTCCCACTGTTGGCCCGTTAGCGATCAGAATGTCTACTTGCAATTTCCACAGAAAGAGTATTTCAGAAATGCTCAATCAAAAGTAAGTTTCAATTCTGCTAGTTGAATGCACAGATCAGGAAGAAGTTTTGCATAATGCTTCTGTGTAGTTTTTATTTGAAGATATTACTTTTTCCACTATAGGCCCCTTAGGGCTCCGAATGTCAGCTTGCAGTTACTTCAAAAAGAGTGTTTCAAACTCCTCAATCAAAAGTAAGGTTCAACCCTGCTAAGAAAATGCACGGATCAGAAAGAAGTTTCGCAGAATGCTTCTGTGTAGATTTTATTTGAAGATATTCCTTTTTCCACTACAGGCCCCTTAGCGCTCTGAATGTCCACTTGCAGTTTCTACAGAAAGAGTGTTTCAGAACTCCTCAATCAAAAGTAAGTTTCAACTCTGCTAGTTGAATGCACAGATCAGAAAGAAGTTTCACAGAATGCTTCTGTGTAGTTTCTATTTCAAGATATTCCTTTTCCCTCTATAGCACCCTTAGCGCTCCAAATGTCGGCTTGCAGTTTCTTCAGAAAGAGTGTGTCAGAACTGCTCAATCAAAAGAAAGGTTGAACTCTGCCAGTTGAATGCACAGAGAAGAAAGATGTTTCACAAAATGCTTCTGTGTAATTTTTATTTGAAGGTATTCCTTTTTCCACTACAGGCCCTTTAGCGCTCCGAATGTTCGCTTGCAGTTTCTACACAAAGAGTGTTTCAGAACGGCGCAATCAAAAGTGAGGTTCAAATCTGCTAGCTGAATGCCCAGATCAGAAAGAAGTTTCGCAGAATGCTTCTGTGTAGTTTTTATTTGAAGATATTCCTTTTTCCACTATAGGCCTCTTAGCGCTCCGAATGTCTGCCTGCAGTTTCTACAGAAAGAGTGTATTAGAACTGCTCCATCAAAACTAAGGTTCAACTCTGCTAGTTGAATGCACAGATCAGAAAGTAGTTTTGCAGAATGCTTCTGTGTTGTATTTATTTGAAGATATTCCCTTTTCCACTATCGGACCCTTAGCACTCCGAAAGTCCGCTTGCAGTTTCTAAAAAAAGAGTGTTTCAAAACTCCTCAATCAAAAGTAAGGTTCAACTCTGGTGGGTAAATGCACAGATCATAAAGAAGTTTCGCAGAATGCTTCTGTGTAGTTTTTATTTGAAGATATTACTTTTTCCACAGTAGGCCCCTTAGCGCTCCAACTGTCCGCTTGCAGTTTCTACAGAGACAGAGTTTCAGAACTTCTCATTCAAAAGTAAAGTTCAATTCTGTTACTTGAATGCACAGATCAAAACGAAGTTTCGCAGAATGCTTCTGTGTAGTTTTTGTTTGAAGATATTCCTTTTTCCACATTAGGCCCCTTAGCGCTCAGAATGTCTGCTTGCAATTTCTACAAAGAGAGAGTTTCAGAACTTCTCATTCAAAAGTAAAGTTCAACTCTGTTACTTGAATGCACAGATCAGAAAGAAGTTTCGCAGAATGCTTCTGTGTAGTTTTTATTTGAAGATATTCCTTTTTCCACTATAGGCCTCTCACCGCTCCAAATGTCTGCTGGCAGTTTCTACAGAATGATAGGTCCACAACTTCTCAATCAAAAGTAAGGTTCAACGCTGTTAGTTGAATGCAAAGATCAGAGAGAAGTTTTGCAGAATGCTTCTGTGTTGTTATTCCTTGAAGATATTCCTTTTTCCACTATAGGCCTCTCACCACTCTGAATGTCCGCTTGCAGTTTCTACAGGAAGAGAGGTCCAGAATTCCTCAATCAAAAGTAAGGTTCAACTCTGTTAGTTGAATGCACAGATCAGAAAGAAGTTTCGCAGAATGCTTCTGTGTAGTTTTTATTTGAAGATATTCCTTTTTCCACTACAGGCCCCATAGTGATCCGAATGTCCGGTTGCACTTTCTACAGAAAGAGAGTTTCATAACTCCTGAATCAAAAGTGTTGTTCAACTCTGTTAGTTGCATGCACAGATAAGAAAGAAGTTTCACAGAATGCTTCTGTGTAGTTTTTATTTGAAGATATTCCTTTTTCCACTATAGGCCCCTTAGCGCACCGAATGTCCGCTGGCAGTTTCTACAGAAAGAGGGTTTCAAAACTCCTCAATCAAAAGAAAGGTACAACTGTGCTAGTCTAATGCACAGATCAGAAAGAAGTCTCACAGAATGACTCTGTGTAGTTTTCATTTCAAGATATTCCTTTTTCCACTATAGGCCCCTTAGTGCGGCGATTGTCCCCTTGCAGTTTCTACAGAAAGAGAGTTTCACAACTTCTCAATCAAAAGTAATGTTCAACTCTGTTAGTTGAATTCACAGATCAGAAAAAGTTTTGCTGAATTCTTCTGTGTAGTTTTTATTTGAAGATATTCCTTTTTCCACTCTAGGCCCCTTAGTACTCAGAACGTCAGCTTGCAGTTTCTACAGAGTGTTTCAGAACTGCTCAATCAAAAGTACGGTTGAACTCTGCTAGTTGAATGCACAGATCAGAAAGAATTTTCGCAGAATGCTTCTGTGTAGTTTTTGTTTGAAGATATTCGTTTTTCCACTATAGGCCCCTTAGCGCTCCAAATGTCCGCTTGCAGTGTCTACAGAAAGAGAGTTTCAGAACTTCTCAATCAAAAGTAAGGTTCAACTCTGCTTGTTGAATGCACAGATCAGAAAGAAGTTTCGCAGAATGCTTTTGTGTAGTTTTTATTTTAAGATATTCCTTTTTCCACTCTATGCCTCTTAGCGCTCAGAATTTCCGCTTGCAGTTTCTACAGAAAGACAGTTTCAGAACTTCTCGATCAAAACTAAGGTTCAAATTTTAGTTGAATGCACAGATCAGAAAGAAGTTTCGCAGAATGCTTCTCTGTAGTTTTAATTTGAAGACATTCCTTTTTCCACTATACGCCTCTTAGCACTCTAAATGTCCGCTTGTAGTTTCTACAGAGAGAGAGTTTCAGAAGTTCTCAATCAAAACTATGGTTCAACTCTGTTAGTTGAATGCACAGATCTGAAAGAAGTTTCGCAGAATGCTTTTGTGTAGTTTTTATTTGAAGATGTTCCTTTTTCCATATGTGCCTCTTAGCGCTCTGTATGTCCGCTTGCAGTTTCTACAGAAAGAGATTTTCAGAACTTCTCCATCAACAGTGAGGTTCAACTCTGCTAGTTGAATGCACAGATCAGAAAGAAGTTTCCCTGAATGCTTCTGTGTAGTTTTTATTTGAAGATATTCCTTTTTCCACTATATGACCTTTTGCGCTCCAAATGTCCGCTTGCGGTTTTTACAGAAAGAGTGTTTCAGAACTGCTCAATCAAAAGTAAAGTTCAACTCTCCTACTTGAATGCACAGATCAGAAAGATGTTTTGCAGAATACTTCTGTGTAGTTTTTATTTGAAGTTATTCTTTTTTCCACTATTGGCTCCTAAGCGCCCCGAATGTCCGCTTGCAGTTTCTACAGAGTGTTTCAGAACTGCTCAATCAAATATGAGGTTCAACTCTGCTAGTTTAATGCAGAGATCAGAAAGAAGTTTCGCAGAATGCTTCCGTGTAGTTTTTATTTGAGAATATTCCTTTTTCCACAATAGGCCCCTTCGCATGCCGAATGTCCCCTTGCAGTTTCTGCAGAAAGAGTGTTTCAGAACTCCTCAATAAAAAGTAACGTTCAACTCTGTTAGTTGGATGTGCATATCAGAAAGAAGTTCGCAGAATGCTTCTGTGTAGTTATGTTTGAAGATATTTCCTTTTCCCCTGTAGGCCCCTTTGCGCTCCGAATATCAGATTGCAGTTTCTACAGAAAGAGTGTTTCAAAACTCTTCAATCAAAAGTAAGGTTCAACTCTGCTAGTTGAATGCACACATCACAAAGAACTTTCGCAGAATGTTTCTGTGTAGTTTTTATTTGAAGACATTCCTTTTTCCACTATAGGCCTCTTAGCACTCCGAATGTCTGCTTGCAGTTTCTACAGAAAGAGCGTTTCAGAAGTTCTCCATCAAAAGTAAGGTTCAAGTGTGCTAGTTGAATGCACAGATCAGAAAGTAGTTTCGCAGAATACTTCTGTTTAGTTTTTATTTGAAGATATTCTTTTTTCCACTATAGGCCCTGTAGCGCTCCGAATGTCCGCTTGCAATTTCTACAAACAGAGTGTTTCAAAACTCCTGAATCAAAAGTAAGTTTCAACTCTGCTAGTTGAATGCACAGATCAGAAAGAAGTTTCGCAGAATGCTTCTGTGTAGTTTTTATTTGAAGATATTCTTTTTTCCACTATAGGCCCCTTGTCGCTCCGAATGTCCGCTTGCAGTTTTGTACAAAAAGAGTGTTTCAAAACTCTTGAATCATAAGTAAGTTTCAAATCTGCTAGTTGAATGCACAGATTGGAAAGAAGTTTTGCAGAATAATTCTGTGTAGTTTTTATTTGAAGATATTCCTTTTTCCACTCTAGGCCTCTTAGCAGTCCGAATGTCCGCTTGCTGTTTCTACAGAAAGTGAATTTCAGAACTTCTCAATCAAAAGTCAGGTTCAACTATGTTAGTTGAATGTACAGATGAGAAAGAAGTTTCACAGAATGCTTCTGTGTAGTTTTTATTTGAAGATATTCCTTTTTCCACTATAGGCCCCTTAGCGCTCCGAATGTCTGCTTGCAGTTTCTACAGAAAGACACTTTCAGAACTTGTGAATCAAAAGTAAGTTTCAACTCTGTTAGTTGAATGCGCAGATCAGAAAGATGTTTCGCAGAATGCTTCTGAGTAGTTTTTATTTGAAGATATTCCTTTTTCCACTATAGGCTGCTTAGCGCTCCGAATGTCCCCTTGCAGTTTATATTGAAAGGGTGTTTCAAAACTCCTCAATCAAAAGTAAGCTTCAACTCTGCTAGTTGAATGCACAGATCAGAAAGAAGTTTCGCAGAATGCTTCTGTGTAGTTTTTATTTGACGATATTCCTTTTTCCACTATAGCCCCCTTAGCCCTCTGAATGTGCTCTGGCACTTTCTACAGAAAAATAGTTTCAGAATTTCTCAATCAAAGTAAGGTTCAACTCTGTTAGTTGAATGCACAGATCAGAAAGAAGTTTCACGGAATGCTTCCATGTAATATTTATTTGAAGACATTCCTTTTTCCACTATGGGCCCCTTGGCGGTCCGAAAGTCAGCTTGCCGTTTCTACAGAAAGTGTTTCAGAACTGCTTAATGAAAACTAAGGTTCAAACATGATAGTTGAATGCACACATGAGAAAGAAGTTTCGCAGAATGCTTCTGTGTAGTTTTTATTTTAAGGTATTCCTTTTTCCACTATATGCCCCATAGCGCTCCGAATGTCTGCTTGCGGTTTCTACACAAAGAGTGTTTCAGAACCGCTCAATCAAAAGTAAGGTTCAACTCTGCTAGTTGAATGCACATATCAGAATGTAGTTTCGCAGAATGATTCTGTGTAGTTTTTATTTGAAGATATTCCTTTTTCCACTCTATGCCCCTTAGCGCTCAGAATTTCCGCTTGCAGTTTCTACAGAAAGACAGTTTCAGAACTTCTCGATCAAAAGTAAGGTTCAAATTTTAGTTGAATGCCCAGATCAGAAAGAAATTTCGCAGAATGCTTCTCTGTAGTTTTAATTTGAAGACATACCTTTTTCCACTATACGCCTCTTAGCACTCTAAATGTCCACTTGCACTTTCTACAGAAAGAGAGTTTCAGAAGTTGTCAATCAAAACTATGGTTCAACTCTGTTAGTTGAATGCACAGATCTGAAAGAAGTTTCGCAGAATGCTTTTGTGTAGTTTTTATTTGAAGATATTCCTTTTTCCATGTATGCCTCTTAGCGCTCCGTATGTCCGCTTGCAGTTTCTACAGAAAGAGATTTTCAGAACTTCTCCATCAACAGTGAGGTTCAACTCTGCTAGTTGAATGCACAGATGAGAAAGGTGTTTCGTAGAATGCTTCTGTGTAGTTTTTAGTTGAAGATATTCCTTTTTCCACTATACGCCCCTTAGAACTCCTAATATCCGCTTGCAGTTTCATCAGAGAGAGTGTTTCAGAACTGCTCAATTAAAAGTAAGGTTCAACTCTGCTAGTTTAATGCACAGATCAGAAAGATGTTTCGCAGAATGCTTCGATGTAGTTTTTATTTGAAGATATTCCTTTTTCCACTATAGGGCTCTTAGCACTCCGAATGTCCACTTGCAGTTTCTACAAATAGAGTGTTTCAGAACTGCTCAATCAAAAGTAAGGTTGAAATTTTTTAGTTGAATGCGCAGATCAGAAAGAAGTTTCCCAGAATGCTTCTGTGTAGTTTTTATTTGAAGATATTTCTTTTTCCACTATATGACCTTTTGCGCTCCGAATGTCCGCTTGCAGTTTTTACAGAAAGAGGGTTTCAGAACTGCCCAATCAAAAGTAAAGTTCAACTCTCCTACTTGAATGCACAGATCAGGAAGATGTTTTGCAGAATACTTCTGTGTAGTTTTTGTTTGAAGATATTCCTTTTTCCACTGTAGGCTCCTAAGCGCCCTGAACGTCCGCTTGCAGTTTCTACAGAGTGTTTCAGAACTGCTCAATCAAATGTGAGGTTCAACTCTGCTAGTTTAATGCAGAGATCAGAAAGATGTTTCGCAGAATGCTTCCATGTAGTTTTTATTTGAAGATATTCCTTTTTCCACTCTAGGCCTCTTAGCAGTCCGAATGTCCGCTTGCTGTTTCTACAGAAAGTGAATTTCAGAACTTCTCAATCAAAAGTCAGGTTCAACTATGTTAGTTGAATGTACAGATGAGAAAGAAGTTTCACAGAATGCTTCTGTGTAGTTTTTATTTGAAAATATTCCTTTTTCCACTATAGGCCCCTTAGCGCTCCGAATGTCTGCTTGCAGTTTCTACAGAAAGACACTTTCAGAACTTGTGAATCAAAAGTAAGTTTCAACTCTGTTAGTTGAATGCACAGATCAGAAAGATGTTTCGCAGAATGCTTCTGAGTAGTTTTTATTTGAAGATATTCCTTTTTCCACTATAGGCTGCTTAGCGCTCCGAATGTCCCCTTGCAGTTTATATTGAAAGGGTGTTTCAAAACTCCTCAACCAAAAGTAAGCTTCAACTCTGCTAGTTGAATGCACAGATCAGAAAGAAGTTTCGCAGAATGCTTCTGTGTAGTTTTTATTTGACGATATTCCTTTTTCCACTATAGCCCCCTTAGCCCTCTGAATGTGCTCTGGCACTTTCTACAGAAAAATAGTTTCAGAATTTCTCAATCAAAGTAAGGTTCAACTCTGTTAGTTGAATGCACAGATCAGAAAGAAGTTTCACGGAATGCTTCCATGTAATATTTATTTGAAGACATTCCTTTTTCCACTATGGGCCCCTTGGCGGTCCGAAAGTCCGCTTGCCGTTTCTACAGAAAGTGTTTCAGAACTGCTTAATGAAAACTAAGGTTCAAACATGATAGTTGAATGCACACATGAGAAAGAAGTTTCGCAGAATGCTTCTGTGTAGTTTTTATTTTAAGGTATTCCTTTTTCCACTATATGCCCCATAGCGCTCCGAATGTCTGCTTGCGGTTTCTACACAAAGAGTGTTTCAGAACCGCTCAATCAAAAGTAAGGTTCAACCCTGCTAGTTGAATGCACATATCAGAATGTAGTTTCGCAGAATGATTCTGTGTAGTTTTTATTTGAAGATATTCCTTTTTCCACTCTATGCCCCTTAGCGCTCAGAATTTCCGCTTGCAGTTTCTACAGAAAGACAGTTTCAGAACTTCTCGATCAAAAGTAAGGTTCAAATTTTAGTTGAATGCCCAGATCAGAAAGAAATTTCGCAGAATGCTTCTCTGTAGTTTTAATTTGAAGACATACCTTTTTCCACTATACGCCTCTTAGCACTCTAAATGTCCACTTGCACTTTCTACAGAAAGAGAGTTTCAGAAGTTGTCAATCAAAACTATGGTTCAACTCTGTTAGTTGAATGCACAGATCTGAAAGAAGTTTCGCAGAATGCTTTTGTGTAGTTTTTATTTGAAGATATTCCTTTTTCCATGTATGCCTCTTAGCGCTCCGTATGTCCGCTTGCAGTTTCTACAGAAAGAGATTTTCAGAACTTCTCCATCAACAGTGAGGTTCAACTCTGCTAGTTGAATGCACAGATGAGAAAGGTGTTTCGTAGAATGCTTCTGTGTAGTTTTTAGTTGAAGATATTCCTTTTTCCACTATACGCCCCTTAGAACTCCTAATATCCGCTTGCAGTTTCATCAGAGAGAGTGTTTCAGAACTGCTCAATTAAAAGTAAGGTTCAACTCTGCTAGTTTAATGCACAGATCAGAAAGATGTTTCGCAGAATGCTTCGATGTAGTTTTTATTTGAAGATATTCCTTTTTCCACTATAGGGCTCTTAGCACTCCGAATGTCCACTTGCAGTTTCTACAAATAGAGTGTTTCAGAACTGCTCAACCAAAGTAAGGTTGAAATTTTTTAGTTGAATGCGCAGATCAGAAAGAAGTTTCCCAGAATGCTTCTGTGTAGTTTTTATTTGAAGATATTTCTTTTTCCACTATATGACCTTTTGCGCTCCGAATGTCCGCTTGCAGTTTTTACAGAAAGAGGGTTTCAGAACTGCCCAATCAAAAGTAAAGTTCAACTCTCCTACTTGAATGCACAGATCAGGAAGATGTTTTGCAGAATACTTCTGTGTAGTTTTTGTTTGAAGATATTCCTTTTTCCACTGTAGGCTCCTAAGCGCCCTGAACGTCCGCTTGCAGTTTCTACAGAGTGTTTCAGAACTGCTCAATCAAATGTGAGGTTCAACTCTGCTAGTTTAATGCAGAGATCAGAAAGATGTTTCGCAGAATGCTTCCATGTAGTTTTTATTTGAAGATATTCCTTTTTCCACAATAGGCACGTTCGCGTGCCGAATGTCCGCTTGCAGTTTCTGCAGAAAGAGTGTTTCAGAACTCCTCAATAAAAAGTAACGTTCAACTCTGTTAGTTGGATGTGCATATCAGAAAGAAGTTCGCAGAATGCTTCTGTGTAGTTATATTTGAAGATATTTCCTTTTCCCCTGTAGGCCCCTTGGCGCTCCGAATATCAGATTGCAGTTTCTACAGAAAGAGTGTTTCAAAACTCTTCAATCAAAAGTAAGGTTCAACTCTGCTAGATGAATGCACAGATCACAAAGAACTTTCGCAGAATGCTTCTGTGTAGTTTTTATTTGAAGACATTCCTTTTTCCACTATAGGCCTCTTAGCACTCCGAATGTCTGCTTGCAGTTTCTACAGAAAGAGTGTTTCAGAAGTTCTCCATCAAAAGTAAGGTTCAACTGTGCTAGTTGAATGCACAGATCAGAAAGTAGTTTTGCAGAATACTTCTGTGTAGTTTTTATTTGAAGATATTCTTTTTTCCACTATAGGCCCTGTAGTGCTCCAAATGTCCACTTGCAATTTCTACAAAAGGAGTGTTTCAAAACTCCTGAATCAAAAGTAAGTTTCAACTCTGCTAGTTGAATGCACAGATCAGAAAGAAGTTCCGCAGAATGCTTCTGTGTAGTTTTTATTTGAAGATATTCCTTTTTCCACTGTAGGCTTCTTAGCGCTCCGAATGTCTGCTTGCAGTTTCTATAGAAAGAGAATTTCAGAACTTATTAATTAAAACTCAGGTTCAAATCCAATAGTTGAATGTGCAGATGAGAAAGATGTTTCGCAGAATGCTTCGGTGTAGTTTTTATTTGAAGATATTCCTTTTTCCATTATAGGACCCATAGCGCTCCGAATGTCTGCTTGCAGTATGTACAGAAAGAGACTTACAGAACTTCTGAATCAAAAGTAAGTTTCAACTCTGTTAGTTGAATGCACACATCAGAAAGATGTTTCACAGAATGCTTCTGAGTAGTTTTTATTTGAAGATATTCCTTTTTCCACTGTAGTCCCCTTAGCGCTCCAAATGTCCGCTTGCAGTTTCTACAGAAAGTTTCAGAACTCCTCAATCAAAAGTAAGGTTCAACTCTGCTAGTTGAATGCAGAGATCAGAAAGAAGTGTCGCAGAATGCTTCCCTGTAGTTTTTATTTGAAGATATTCCTTTTTCCACTATAGGTCCCTTAGTGCTCCGAATGTCCACTTGCAGTTTCTGCAGAAAGAGAGTTTCAGAATTTCTCAATCAAAAGTAACGTTCAACTCTGTTAGTTGAATGCCCAGATCAGAAAGAAGTTTCGTAGAATGCTCCTGTGTAGTTTTTATTTGCTGATATTTCTTTTTCCACTATAGGCCCCTTAGCGCTCCGAATGTCCACTTGCAGTTTCTACACAAAGAGAGTTTCAGAACTTCTCAATCAAAAGTGAGGTTCACCCCTGCTAGTTGAATGCAAAGACCAGAAAGAAGTTTCGCAGAATTCTTCTGTCTAATTTTTATTTGAAGATATTCCTTTTTCCACTATAGGCCCCTTAGCGCTCGGAATGTCCGCTTGCAGTTTCTACAGAAAGAGTGTTTCAGAACTGCTCATTCAAAAGTAAGGTTCAACTCTGCTAGTTGAATGCACAGATCAGAAAGAAGTTTCGCAGAATGTTTCTGTGTAGTTTTTATTTGAAGATATTCCTTTTTCCTCTATAGGCCCCTTAGCGCTCCGAATGTCCACTTGCAGTTTCTACACAAACAGATTTTCTAAACTCCTCAATCAAAAGTAAGGTTCAAGTCTGCTAGTTGAAAGCACAGATGAGGAAGAAGACTCGCAGAATGCTTCTGTTTAGTTTTTATTTTAAGATATTCCTTTTTCCATTATTGGCCCAAAAGGGCTCCGAACGTCCGCTTGCAGTTTCTTCAGAAAGAGAGTTTCAGAACTCCTCAATGAAAAGTAAGTTTCAACTCTGCTAGTTGAATGCACAGATCAGAAAGAAGTCTCACAGAATGCTTCAGTGTTGTTTTTATTTGAAGTTATTCCTTTTTCCACTACAGGACACGTAGTGCTCCGAATGTCCGCTTACAGTTTCTACAGAAAGATTGTTTCAGGACTGCTCAATCAAAAGTAAGGTTCAACTCTGCTAGTTCAATGCACAGATCAGTAAGATGTTTCGCAGAATTCTTCTGTGTAATTTTTATTTGAAGATATTCCTTTTTCCACTATAGACCCCTAAGCACTCCGAATGTCCGCTTGCAGTTTATACAGAAAGAGTATTTCAGAACTGCTTAATCAAAAGTAAGGTTCAACTCTGTTAGTTGAATGCACAGATCAGAAAGAAGTTTCGCAGATTGCTTCTGTGTACTTTTTATTTGAAGATATTCCTATTTGGACTATAGGCCCCTTAGCGCTCCGAATGTCCGCTTGTAGTTTCTACAGAAAGAGTGCTTCAGAACTCCTCAATCAAAAGTAAGGTTCAACTCTGCTAGTTGAATGCACAGATCTGAAAGAAGTCTCCCAGAATGCTTCTGTGTAGTTTTTATTTGATGATATTACTTTTTCCACTATAGGCCCCTCAGCGTTCTGTATGTCCGCTTGCAATTCCTACAGAAAGAGAGTTTCAGAACTTCTAAATCAAAAGTAAGGTTCAACTCTGCTAGTTCAATGCACAGAGCAGAAAGAAGTTTCGCAGAATGCTTCTGTGTAGTTTTTATTTGAACATATTCCTTTTTCCACAATAGGCCCCTTACCTCTCCGAATGTCCGCTTCCGGATTCAACCGAAAGAGTGTTTCAAAACTATTCAATCAAAAGTAAGGTTCAACTCTGCTAGTTGACTGCACAGATCAGAAAGAAGTTTCGCAGAATGCTTCTGTGTAGTTTTTATTTGAAGGTATTCCTTTTTCCACTACAGGCCACTTAGTGCACCGAACGTCCACTTGCAGTTTCTTCAGAAAGAATGTTTCAGAAATCGTCGCTCAACTGTAAGGTTCAACTATGCTAGTTGAATGCACAGATCAGAAAGAAGTTCCACAGGATGCTTCTGTGTAGTTCTTATTTGAACATATTCCTTTTTCCACTATAGGCCCCTTAGCTCTCCGAATGTCCGCTTCCGGTTTCAACCCAAAGAGTGTTTCAAAACTATTCAATCAAAAGTAAGGTTCAACTCTGCTAGTTGAATGCACTGATCAGGAAGAAGTTTTGCAGAATGCTTCTGTGTAGTTTTTATTTGAAGGTATTCCTTTTTCCACTATAGGCCTATAAGCGCTCCGAATCTCCACTTACAGTTTCTATGGGAAGAGATTTTGAGAACTTCTCAATAAAAGGTAAGGTTCAACTCTGTTAGTTGAATGCACAGATCAGTAAGAAGTTTTGCAGAATGCTTCTGTGTAGTTTTTATTTGAAGATATTCCTTTTTCCACTATAGGCCCCTTGGTGCTCCGAATGTCCACTTGCAGATTCTACAGAAAGAGTGTTTCAAAATTCTTCAATCTTAAGTAAGATTCAACTCTGCTAGTTGAATGCACAGATCAGAAAGTAGTCTCACAGAATGCTTCAGTGTAGTTTTTATTTGAAGGTATTCAGCTTCCACTCTAGGCCCGTTAGTGCTCTGAATGTCCGCTTGCAATTTCAACAGAAAGAGAGTTTCAGAACTTTTCAATGAAAAGTAAGGTTCAACTCTGTTAGTTGAATGCACTGATCGGAAATAAGTTTCGCAGAATGCTTGTGTGTAGTTTTTATTTGAAGATATTCCTTTTTCCACTGTAGGCCCCTCAGTGCTTCGAACGTCCACTTGCAGTTTCTACAGAAAGAGTGTTTCAGAACTCCTCAATCAAAAGTAGTGTTCAACTCTGCTAGTTGAATGCACAGATCAGAAAGAGGTTTTACAGAATGTTTCTGTGTAGTTTTTATTAGACGATATTCATTTTTACACTACAGTCCCCTTAGCACTATGAATGACCGCTTGCAGTTTCTACAGAAAGAGTGTTTCAGAACTGGTCAACAAATGTAAAATTCAACTCTGTTTTTTGAATGCACAGATCAGAAAGAAGTTTCACAGAATGCTTCGGTGTAGTTTTTATTTGAAGGTATTCCTTTTTCCACTATAGGACCCGTAGCGCTCCGAATGTCTTCTTGCAGTTTCTACAGAAAGAGACTTTCAGAACTTCTGAATCAAAAGTAAGTTCCAACTCTGTTAGTTGAATGCACAGATCAGAAAGATGTTTCACAGAATGCTTCTGAGTAGTTTTTATTTGAAGATATTCCTTTTTCCACTGTAGTCCCCTTAGCGCTCCAAATGTCCGCTTGCAGTTTCTACAGAAAGTTTCAGAACTCCTCAATCAAAAGTAAGGTTCAACTCTGCTAGTTGAATGCACAGATCAGGAAAAAGTGTCACAGAATGCTTCTCTGTAGTTTTTATTTGAAGATATTCCTTTTTCCACTATAGGTCCCTTAGTGCTCCGAATGTCCACTTGCAGTTTCTGCAGAAAGAGAGTTTCAGAATTTCTCAATCAAAAGTAAGGTTCAACTCTGTTAGTTGAATGCCCAGATCAGAAAGAAGTTTCTTAGAATGCTCCTGTATAGTTTTTATTTGATGATATTACTTTTTCCACTATAGGACCCTTAGCGCTCCGAATGTCCGCTTGCAGTTTCTACACAAAGAGAGTTTCAGAACTTCTCAATCAAAAATAAGGTTCACCCCTGCTAGTTGAATGCAAAGACTGGAAAGAAGTTTCGCAGAATTCTTCTGTCTAATTTTTATTTGAAGATATTCCTTTTTCCACTATAGGCCCCTTAGCGCTCGGAATGTACACTTGCAGTTTCTACAGAAAGAGTGTTTCAGAACTGCTCATTCAAAAGTAAGGTTCAACTCTGCTAGTTGAATGCACAGATCAGAAAGAAGTTTCGCAGAATGTTTCTGTGTAGTTTTTATTTGAAGATATTCCTTTTTCCTCTATAGGCCCCTTAGCGCTCCGAATGTCTGCTTGCATTTTCCACAGAAAGAGATTTTCTAAACTCCTCAATCAAAAGTAAGGTTCAAATCTGCTAGTTGAAAGCACAGATAAGGAAGAAGACTCGCAGAATGCTTCTGTGTAGTTTTTATTTTAAGATATTCCTTTTTCCATTATTGGCCCAAAAGGGCTCCGAACGTCCGCTTGCAGTTTCTTCAGAAAGAGAGTTTCAGAACTCTTCAATCAAAAGTAAGTTTCAACTCTGCTAGTTGAATGCACAGATCAGAAAGAAGTCTCACAGAATGCTTCAGTGTTGTTTTTATTTGAAGTTATTCCTTTTTCCATTACAGGACACATAGTGCTCCGAATGTCCGCTTACAGTTTCTACAGAAAGAGTGTTTCAGGACTGCTCAATCAAAAGTAAGGTTCAACTCTGGTAGTTCAATGCACAGATCAGTAAGATGTTTCACAGAATTCTTCTGTGTAATTTTTATTTGAAGATATTACTTTTCCCACTATAGGCCTCTTAGCGCTCCACATGTCCGCTTGCAGTTTGTACAGAAAGAGATTTCCAGAACTTCTCAATCAAAAGTAATGTTCTACTCTGTTAATTGAATGCACAGATCAGAAAGAAGTTTAGCAGAATGCTTCTGTGTAGTTTTTATTTGAAGATATTCCTTTTTCCACTATAGAACCCTAAGCACTCCGAATGTCCGCTTGCACTTCATACAGAAAGAGTATTTCAGAACTGCTTAATTAAAAGAAGGTTCAACTCTGTTAGTTGAATGCACAGATCAGAAAGAAGTTTCGCAGATTGCTTCTGTGTACTTTTTATTTGAAGATATTCCTATTAGGACTATAGGCCCCTTAGCGCTCCGAATGTCTGCTTGTAGTTTCTACAGAAAGAGTGCTTCAGAACTCCTCAATCAAAAGTAAGCTTCAACTCTGCTAGTTGAATGTACAGATCAGAAAGAAGTTTCACAGAATGATTCTGTGTAGTTTTTATTTGAACATATTCCTTTTTCCACTGTAGGCCCCTCAGCGCTTCTAACATCCACTTGCAGTTTCTACAGGAAGAGTGTTTCAGAACTCCTCAATCAAAAGTAGTGTTCAACTCTGCTAGTTGAATGCACAGATCAGAAAGAGGTTTCAGAGAATGCTTCTGTGTAGTTTTTATTAGACGATATTCATTTTTACACTACAGTCCCCTTAGCACTATGAATGAACGCTTGCAGTTTCTACAGAAAGAGTGTTTCAGAACTGGTCAATCAAAAGTAAAGTTCAACTCTGTTTGTTGAATGCACAGATCAGAAAGAATTTTCGCAGAATGCTTCGGTGTAGTTTTTATTTGAAGATAGTCCTTTTTCCACTATAGGCACATTAGCGCCATGAATGTCCGCTTCCAATTTCTACAAAAAGAGTGTTTCAGAACTGCTCAATCAAAAGTAAGGTTCAACTCTTTTAGTTGAATGCACAGAACAAGAAGAAGTTTCTCAGAATCATTCTGTTTAGCTTTTATTTGAAGATATTTCTTTTTCCACCATAGGCCCCTTAGCATTCTGAATGTCCGCTTGCAGTTTCTACAGAAAGAGTGTCTCAGAAGTGCTCAATCAAAAGTAAGGTTCAACTCTGGTAGTTGAATGCACAGATCTGAAAGAAGTTTCGCAGAATGCTTCTGTGTAGTATTTATTTGAAGGTATTCCTTTTTCCACTACAGGCACCTTAGCGCTCCGGATGTCCGCTTGCAGTTCCTACTGTAAGATTGTTTCAAAAATCCTCAATCAAAAGTAAGGTTCAACTCTGGTAGTTGAACGTACAGATCATGAAGAAGTTTCGCAGAATGCTTCTGTGTATTTTTTATGTGAAGGTATTCCTTTTTCCACTATAGACCTCTTAGCGCTCTGAATGACCGCTTGCAAGTTTCTACAGAAAGAGATTTCCAGAACTTCTCAATCAAAAGTAATGTTCTACTCTGTTAATTGAATGCACAGATCAGAAAGAAGTTTAGCAGAATGCTTCTGTGTAGTTTTTATTTGAAGATATTCCTTTTTCCACTATAGAACCCTAAGCACTCCGAATGTCCGCTTGCACTTCATACAGAAAGAGTATTTCAGAACTGCTTAATTAAAAGAAGGTTCAACTCTGTTAGTTGAATGCACAGATCAGAAAGAAGTTTCGCAGATTGCTTCTGTGTACTTTTTATTTGAAGATATTCCTATTAGGACTATAGGCCCCTTAGCGCTCCGAATGTCTGCTTGTAGTTTCTACAGAAAGAGTGCTTCAGAACTCCTCAATCAAAAGTAAGCTTCAACTCTGCTAGTTGAATGCACAGATCAGAAAGAAGTTTCACAGAATGCTTCTGTGTAGTTTTTATTTGAACATATTCCTTTTTCCACTGTAGGCCCCCAGCGCTTCTAACATCCACTTGCAGTTTCTACTTAAAGAGTGTGTCAGAACTCCTCAATCAAAAGCAAGATTCAACTCTGCTAGTTGAATGCACAGGTTAGAAAGCAGTTTTGCAGAATTCTTCTGTGTAGTTTTTATTTGAAGATATTCCTTTTTCCACTATATCCCCCTTAGCACTCCGAATGTGTGCTTGCAGTTTCTACAAAAAGAGTGTCTCAGAACTCCTCAATGAAAGGTAGGGTTCAACTCTGTTAGTTGAACCCACACTTGAGAAACAAGTTTCGCAGAATGCTTCTTTGTAGTTTTTATTTGAATATATTCCTTTTTCCACTAAAGGCCACTGAGCGCTGTGAATGTCTGCTTGCAGTTTCTACAGAAAGAGTGTTTCAGAACTGTTCAATCACAAGGTAAGGTTCAAATCTGCTAGTTGAATGCACAGATCAGAAAGAAGTTTCACAGAATGCTTCTGTGTAGTTTTTATTAGAAGATACACCTTTTTCCACTATAGGCCCCTTAATGCTCCGAATGTCTGATTGCAGTTTCTACAGAGACTGTTTCAGAACTGCTCAATCAAAAGTAAGGTTCAACTCTGCTAGTTGAATGCACAGATCAGAAAAGAGTCTCGCAGAATGCTTCTGTGTAGTTTTTATTTGAGGACATTCCTTTTTCCACTATAAGCCCCTTAGCGCTTCGAATGTCCAATTGCAGTTTCTACAGAAAGAGAGATTCAGAACTTCTCAATCATAAGTAAGGTTCAACTCTGGTAGTTGAATGCACAAATCAGGGAAAAGTTTCGCAGAATTCTTCTGTGTAGTTTTTATTTGAAGATATTCCTATTTCCCCTATAGGCCTCTTAGAGCTATGAATGTCCGCTTGCAGTTTCTACAGAAAGAGAGTTTCAGGACTTCTGAATCAAAAGTAACGTTCAACTCTGTTAGTTGAATGCACAGATCAGAAAGAAGTTTTACACAATGCTTCTGTGTAGTTTTTATTTGAAGATGTTCCTTTTTCCTCTATAGGCCCCTTAGCGCTCCGAATTTCCGCTTGCAGTTTCTACAGAAAGAGTGTTTCACAACTCCTCAATTAAATGGAAGGTTCAACTCTACTAGTTGAATGCACAGATCAGAAAGAAGTTTTGCAGAATGGTTCTGTGTAGTTTTAATTTGAAGTTATTCCTTTTTTCACTATAGGCACCTATAGCGCCACGAATTTTGAGTTGCAGATTGTACCGAAAGAATGTTTCAGAACTCCTCAATAAAAAGTAAGGTTCAACTCTGCTAGCTGAATGCAAAGATCAGTATGAAGTTTCGCACAATGCTTCTATGTAGTTTTTATTTGAAGATATTCCTTTTCCCACTATAGTCCCCTTAGCGCTCCGAATGTTCACTTTCAGTTTCTACAGAAAGAGTGCTTCAAATCTCTGCAATCAAAAGTAAGGTTCAACTCTGCTAGTTTAATGTAAAGATCAGAAATTAGTCTCACAGAATACTTCTGTGTAGTTTTCATTTGAAGATAGTCCTTTTGCCAGTATAGGCCCGTTAGTGCTCCGAATGTCCACCAGCAGTTTCTACAGAAAGAGTGTTTCAAAACTCCTCAAGCAAAAGTAGTGTTAAACTCGGCTAGTTGAATACACAGATCAGAAAGAAGTTTCACAGTATGCTTCTGTGTAGTTTTTATTTGAAGATATTCCTTTTTCCATTATAGGCCTCTCAGCACTCCGAATGTCCACTTGCAGTTTCTACAGAAAGAGAGTTTCAAAACTTTTCAATCAAAAGTAAAGTTCAACTCTGTTAGTTGAATGCACAGATCAGAAAGAAGATTCTCAGAATGCTTCTGTGTAGTTTTTATTTGAAGATATTCCTTTTTCCACTATAGTCCCCTTAGCGCTCCGAATGTCCACTTGCAGTTTCTACAGAAAGAGGGTTTCAGAACTGCTCCATCAAAAGTAAGGTTCAAATCTGCTAGCTGAATGCTCAGATAAGAAAAATGTTTTGTAGAATGCTTCTGTCTAGTTTTTATTTGAAGATATTCCTTTTTCCACTATAGGCCCCTTAGCGCTCAGAATGTCCACTTGCAGTTTCTACAGAAAGAGTGTTTCAGAACTGCTGAATCAAAAGTAAGTTTCAACTCTGCTAGTTCAATGCACAGATCAGAAAGAAGTTTCGCAGAATGCTTCTGTGAAATTTTTATTTGAAGATATTCTTTTTTCCACTATAGGCCACTTAGCGCTCCAATTGTCCATTTGCAGTTACTACAGAAACAGTTTTTCAGAACTCCTCAACCAAAAGTAAGGTTCAACTCTGCTAGTTGAATGCAGAGATCATGAAGAAGTCCCGCAGAATGCTTCTGTGTAGCTTTATTTGTAGATATTCCTTTTTCCACTATAGGCCCCTTAGTGCTCCCACTGTCAGCTTGCAGTTTCTACGGAAAGAGAGTCTCCAAAATTCTCAATCAAAAGTAAGGTTCAACTCTGTTAGTTGAATGCACAGATCAGAAAGAAGTTTTGCAGAATGCTTCTGGGTAGTTTTCATTGGAAGTTATTCCTTTTTCCACTGTAGGCCTCTTAGCGCTCTGAATGTCCCTTTGCAGTTTCTACAGTAAGAGTATTTCATAACTGCTCAATCAAAATTAAGGTTCAACTCTGCTACTTGAATGCACAGATCAGAGAGAAGTTTCACAGAAGGCTTCAATATAGTTTTTATTTGAAGATATTCCTTTTTCCACTGTAGGCCCCTAAGCTCTCCGAATGGCTGCTGGCAGTTTCTACAGAAAGAGTGTTTCAGAACTGCCCAATCAAAAGTAAGGTTCAAATCTGCTAGTTGAATGCACAGATCAGTAAGAAGTTTCTCAGCATGCTTCTGTGTAGTTTTCATTGGATCATATTCCTTTTTCCACTGTATGCCCCTCAACACTTGGAATGTCCACTTGCAGTTTCTACAGAAAGAGTGTTGCAGAACTGCTCAATCAAAAGTAAGTTTCCGATCTCATAGCTAAATGCACAGGTCAGAAAGAAGTTTCACAGAATGCTTCTGTTTATTTTTGATTTGAAGACATTCCTTTTTCCACTATAGGCACCTTAGCGCTCCAAATGTCCACTTGGAGTTTCTACAGAAAGAGTGTTTCAGAGCTGCTCAATCAAAAGTAAGGTTTAACTCTGCTAGTTGAATTCACAGATCATGAAGAAGTTTCACAGAATGATTCTGTGTTGTTTTCATTTGAAGATACTCCTTTTTCCACTATAGGCCCCTTAGCGCTCCCAATGTTGGCTTACAGTTTCTACAGAAAGAGAGTTTCTGAAATTCTAAATCAAAAGTAAAGTTCAGCTCTGTTAGTTGAATGCTCAGATCAGAAAGAAGTTTCGCAGAATGCTTCTGTGTTGTTTTTATTTAAAGATATTCCTTTTTAAACTATAGGCCCCTTAGCGCTCGGAATGTCCACTTGCAGTTTCTACAGAAAGAGTGTTTCAGAACTGCTCAATCAAAAGGAAAGTTCAACTCTCCTAGTTGAATGCACAGAACAGAAAGTACTTTCACAGAATGCTTCTGTGTAGTTTTTATTTGAAGATATTCCTTTTTCCACGATAGGTCGTGTAGCACTCCCAATGTCCACTTGCCGCTTCTACAGAAAACGTGTTTCAAAACTCCTCAATCAAATATAAGATTCAACTCTGCTAGTTGAATGCACAGATCAGAAAGGATTTTCACAGAATGCTTCTGTGTAGTTTTCATTTGAAGGTATTACTTTTCCCACAAAAGGCCGCGTAGCGCTCCAAATGTCCCCCTGCAGTTTCTACAGAAAGAGTATTTCAAAACTCCTCAATCAAAAGGAAGGTTCAACTCTGTTAGATGAATGCACAGATCAGAAAAAGGTTCAGAGAATTCTTCTGTGTTGTTTTCATTTGAAGATATTCCTTTTTCCACGATTAGCCATGTAGCACTCCAAATGTCCACTTGCAATTTCTTCAGAAAGAGTGTTTCAAAACTCCTCAATCAAAAGTAATGCTTAACTCTGTCAGTTGAATGCACAGATCAGAAAGTAGTTTCACAGAATGCTTCTCTGTACATTTTATTTGAAGATATTCCTTTTGCCACTATAGGCCTATTAGCGCTCTGAATCTCCACTTAGAGTTTCTACAGAAAGAGTGTTTCAAAACTCCTCAATCAAAAGTATGGTTCAACTGTGTTAGTCGAATGGACAGATCAGATAGAAGTTTCATAGTATGCTTTTGTGTAGTTTTTATTTGAAGATATTCCTTTTTCCTCGATAGGCCTCATAGCCCTCCAAATGTCCACTTGCATTTTCTACAGAAAGAGTGTTTCAAAACTCCTCAATCAACAGTATGTTTCAAGTCTATTAGTCGAATGCACAGATCAGAAAGTAGTTTCACAGAATGCTTCTATGTAGTTTTTATTTGAAGATATTCCTTTTTCTAGGTTAGGCAGCGTAACACTCCAAATGTCCAATTGGCATTTCTACAGAAAGAGTGTTTCAAAACTCCTCAATCAAATGTCAGGTTTAACTCTGTTAGTTGAATGCACAGATCAGAAAGAAGTTTCACAGAATGTTTCTGTGTAGTTTTTATTTGAAGTTATTCCTTTTTCCACGATAGGCCGCGTAACCCTCAAAATGTTCACTTGCAGGTTCTACGGAATGAGTATGTAAAACTCCTAAATCCAAAGTAA
This sequence comes from Nomascus leucogenys, assembly GCF_006542625.1. Lineage (NCBI taxonomy): Eukaryota > Metazoa > Chordata > Mammalia > Primates > Hylobatidae > Nomascus > Nomascus leucogenys. The sequence continues at coordinate 380,490 of NC_044404.1, forward strand.
GTTTCAACAATTTTAGTTGAATGCACAGATCAGAGCAAAGTTTCACAGAATGATTCTGTGCAGTTTGAGTTTGAACATATTCGTTTTTCCACGATAGGCCATGTGGCGCTCCAAATGTCTATTGCAGTTTCTACAGAAAGGGTGTTTCAAAACTCCTCAATCAAAAGTAAGGTTCAACGCTCTTCGTCGAATGCACAGATCAGATAGAGGTTTCACAGAATGCTTCTGTGTATCCTTTATTTGAAAGCATTTCTTTTTCCATGATAGGCAGCGTAGTGCTGCAAATGTCCAGTGGCAGTTTCTACAGAAAGAGTGTTTCAAAAGTCCTCAATGAAAAGTAAGGTTCTACTCTGTTAGTGGAAGGCACGGATCAGAAAGAGGTTTCACAGAATGCCTCTGTGTAGTTTTTATTTGAAGATATTTCTTTTTCCATGATAGGCCGCGTAGCGCTCCAAATGTCCACTTGCAGTTTCAATAGAAAGAGTGTTTCAAAACTCCTCAATCAAACGTAAGGTTCAAATCTGTTAGTCGATTGCACAGATCAGAAAGAAGTTTCACAGAAGGCATCTGTTTATTTTTTATTTGAAGATTCTCCTTTTTCCACGATTCGCTTGGTAGCACTTCAAATGTCCCCTTGCAGTTTCTACAAGGGGTAGTTTCAAAACTACTCAATCAAAAGTAAGGTTCAACACTGTTAGAAGAATGCACAGATCAGAAAGTAGTTTCACAGAATGCTTCTGTGTAGTTTTTATTCGAAGATATTGCTTTCTCCACAACATTCCATGTAGCGCTCCAAATGTCCACTTGCAGTTTCTACAGAAAGAGTGTTTCAAAACTTCTCAATCAAAAGTAAGTTTCAACTCTGTTAGTCGAATGCACAGATCAGAAAGAATTTTCACAGAATGCTTCTGTGTAGTTTTCCTTTGAAGATATTCCTTTTTACACTATAGGCCGCCTGTCAATCCAAATGTCCACTTGCAGTTTCTACAGAGAGAGTGTTTCAAAACTCCTCAATCAAATGTAAATTACAAATCTCTTAGTCGATTGCACAGATCAGAAAGAAGTTTCACAGGATGCTTCTGTGTAGTTTGTATTTGAAGACATTCCTTTTTCCACGATAGGCCACGTAGCACTCCAAATGTAAACTTGCAGTTTCTAAAGAAAGATTGTTTCAAAACACCTCGATCAAAAGTAAGGTTCAACTCTCATAGTTGAATGCACAGATCAGAAAGAATTTTCACAGAATGCTTCTGTGTATTTTTTTTGAAGATATTCCTTTTTCCACGATAGGCGTCTTAGCGCTCCAAATGTCCAATTGCAGATTCTACGGAAAGAGTGTTTCAAAACTCCTCAATCAAAAGTTAGGTTCAACTCTGTTAGTTGAACGCACAGATCAGAAACAGTTTCACAGAATGTTTCTGTGTAGTTTTTATTCGAAGATAATCCTTTTTCCACGATAGGCCACGTTGCTCTCCAAATGTCCAATTGCAGTTCCTACAGGAAGAGTGTTTCAAATCTCCTCAGTCAAAAGTAAGGTTCAACTCTGTTAGTCAAATGCACAGAACAAAACGAAGTTTCACCGAATGATTCTGTGTTGTTTTTATTTGAAGATACTCCTTTTTCCACGATAGGCCTCGAAGCACTCCAAATGTCCACTTGCAGTTTCTAGCGAAAGAGTGTTTCAAAACTCCTTAATCAAAAGAAAGGTTCATCTACGTTAGTGGAATGCACAGATCAGAAACAAGTTTCACAGAATGCTTCTGTGTAATTTTTATTTGAAGATATTCGTTTTTCCAATACAGGCTGCATAGCGCTCCAAATGTCCACTTGCAGTTTCTACAGAAAGAGTGTTTCAAATCTCCTCAATCAAAAGTAAGGCTCAATTCTGTTAGTTGAATGCACAGATCAGAAAGAAGTTTCACAGAATTCTTCTGTGTAGTTTTCATTTGAAGATATATCTTTTTCCACGATATGCCGCGTAGAGCTCCAAATGTCCACTTGCAGTTTCTACAGAAAGAGTGTTTCAAAGCTCCTCAATCAAACGTAAGGTTCAACTCTGTTAGTCGAATGCACAGTTCACAAAGAAGTTTCATAGAAGGCTTCTGTTTATTTTTTATTTGAAGATACTCATTTTTCCACGATAGGCTGCGCAGCACTCCAAATGTCCACTTGCAGTTTCTGCAGAAAGAGTGTTTCAAAACTCCTCAATCAAAAGTAAGGTTCAACACTGTTAGTCGATTGCACAGATCAGAAAGATGTTTCACAGAATACTTTTGTGTAGCTTTTATTTGAAGACATTCCTTTTTCCACGATAGGCTGCTTAGTGCTCCAAATGTCCAGTTGCAGTTCTTACAGAAAGAGTGTTTCAAAACTCCTCAATGAAAAGTAAGGTTCAAATGTGTTAGTTGAAGGCACGGATCAGAAAGAAGTTTCACAGACTGCTTCTGCGTAGTTTTTATTTGAAGATATTCCATTTTCCACGATAGGCCTAGGAGCGTTCCAAATGTCCACTTGCAGTTTCTACATAAAGAGTGTTTCAAAACTCCTCAATCAAAAGTAAGGTTCTACACTGTTAGTCAAAAGCACAGATCAAAAAGGAGTTCCACAGCATGCTTCTGTGTAGTTTTTATTTGAAAATATTCCTTTTTCCATGATAGGCCGCTAAGCACTCCAAATGTCCACTTGCAGTTTCTACAGAAAGAGTTTTTCAAAACTCCTCAATCAAAAGTAAGGTTCAAATCTGTTATTTGAATGCACAGATCAGAAAGATGTTTCACAGAATACTTCCATGTAGTTTTTATTTGAAGATATTCCTTTTTCCACTATAGGCCACGTAGTGCTCCAAAAGTCCAATTGCATTATCTACAGAAAGAGTGTTTCAAAATTCCTCTATCAAAAGTAAGTTTCAACTCTGTTAGTTTAACTCACAGACCAGAAAGTAGTTTCACAAAATGCTTCTGTGTAGTTTTCATTTGAACATATTCCTTTTTCCATGATAGGCCATGTAGCGCACAAAATGTCCACTTGCACTTTCTACACAAAGAGTGTTTAAAAACTCCTCAGTCAAAAGTAAGGTTCAACACTGTTAGTTGAATGCACAGACAGTAGGTTCACAGAATGCTTCTGTGTAGTTTTTATTCGAAGATATTGCTTTTTCCACAACATTCCGCATAGCGCTCTGAATGTCCACTTGCAATTTTTACAGAAAGTGTGTTTCAAAACTCATCAATCAATAGTAAGTTTCAACTCTGTTAGTCGAATGCACAGATCAGAAAGAATTTTCACAGAATGCTTCTGTGTAGTTTTCCTTTGAAGATATTCCTTTTTCCACGAAAGGCCGCCTGTCGCACCAAAGGTCCACTTGCAGTTACTACAGAAAGATTGTTTCAAAACTCCTCAATCAAAAGTAAGGTTCAAATCTCTTAGTCGATTGCACAGATCAGAAAGAAGTTTCACAGAATTCTTCTGTGTAATTTGTATTTGAAGACATTACTTTTTCCAAGATAGGCCAGGTAGCGCTCCAAATGTCCACTTGCCGTTTCTACAGAAAGATTCTTTCAAAACCCCTCAACCAAAAGTGAGTTTCAACTCTCATAGTTGAATGCACAGATCAGAAACCATTTTCACACAATGCTTCTGTGTAGTTTTTTTTTGAAGATATTCCTTTTTCCACCTTAGTCCACTTAGCGCTCCAAATGTCCAATTGCAGTTTCTACAGAAAGAGTGTTTCAAAACTCCTCTATCAAAAGTTTGTTTCAACTCTGTTAGTTGAACACACAGATCAGAAACATTTTCACAGAATGCTTCTGTGTAGTTTTTATTTGAAGATATTCCTTTTTCCACTATAGGACACGTAGCTCTCCAAATTTCCAATTGCACTTCCTACAGGAAGAGTGTTTGAAAACTCCTCAATCAAAATTAAGGTTCAACTCTGTTAGTCGAATGCACAGATCAGAACGAGGTTTCACCGAATGATTCTGTGTAGTTTTTATTTGAAGATACTCCTTTTTCCACGATAGGCCTCGTAGTGCTCCAAATGTCCACTTGCAGTTTCTACAGAAAGAGTGTTTCAAAACTCCTAAATCAAAAGAAAGGTTCATCTACGTTAGTCGAATGTGCAGATCAGAAACAAGTTTCCCAAAATGCTACGGTGTAGTTTTCATTTGAACATATTCCTTTTCCACTACAGGCTGCATAGCGCTGAAAATGTCCACTTGCAGTTTGTACAGAAAGAGTGTTTCAAAACTCCTCAATCAAAAGTAAGGTTCAAAATTCTGTTAGTTGAATGCACAGATCAGAAAGCAGTTTCACAGAATGCTTCTGTGTAGTTTTTATTTGAAGATATTCCTTTTTCCACGATAGGCCTCGTAGCGCTCCAAATGTCCACTTGCAGTTTCTACAGAAAGAGTGTTTCAAAACTCCTCAAACAAAAGTGAGGTTCAACGCTCTTAGTCAAATGCACAGATTAGAAAGAGGTTTCACAGAGTGCTTCTGTGTAGCCTTTATTTGAAGACATTCCTTATTCCACGATAGGCTGCGTAGTGCTGCAAATGTCCAGTTGCGGTTTCTACACAAAGAGTGTTTCAAAACTCCTCAATCAAAAGTAAGGTTCAACTCTGTTATTTGAATGCAGAGATCAGAAAGAAGTTTAACAGAATGCTTCTGTGTAGTTTTTATTTGAAGATATTCCTATTTCCAACAAAGGCCGCGTAGCGCTCGGGATGTCCACTTGCAGTTTCTACAGAAAGAGTGTTTCAAGCTCGTCTATTCAAAGTAACCTTCAACTCTATTAGTTGAACACGCAGATCAGAAAGAAGTTTCACAGAATGCTTCTGTGTAGTTTTTATATGAAGATATATCTTTTTACACGATAGGCCGCGTAGCGCTCCAAATGTCCACTTGCAGTTTCTACAGAAAGAGTGTTTCAAAACTCCTCAATCAAAAGTAAGGTTCAACTCTGTTATTTGAATGCACAGATCAGAATGAAGTTTCACCAAATGATTCTGTGTAGTTTTTATTTGAAGATACTCCTTTTTCAACAATAGGCCTCGTAGCGCTCCAAATGTCCACTTGCAGTTTCTAGCGAAAGAGTGTTTCAAAACTCCTAAATCAAAAGGAATGTTCATCTACATTAGTCGAATGCACAGATTTGAAACAAGTTTCACAGAATGCTTCCGTGTAGTTTTTATTTGAAGATATTCCATTTTCCACTACAGGCTGCATAGCGCTCCAAATATCCACTTGAAGTTTTAACAGAAAGAGTGTTTCAAAACTCCTCAATCAAAAGTAAGGTTCAACTCTGTTAGTTGAATGCACAGATCAGACAGAAGTTTCAGAGAATGCTTCTGTGTAGTTTTTATTTGAAGATATTCCTTTCTCCACAATAGGTCACGTAGCGCACCAAATGTCCACTTGCAGTTTCTACAGAAAGAGTGTTTCAAAACTCCTCAGTGAAAAGTAAGGTTCAACTCTGTTTGTTGAGTGCACAGATCACATAGAAGTTTCTCATAATGCTTCTGTGTAGTTTTTATTTGAAGATATTTCTTTTTCCACGTTAGGCCGTGTAGCGCTCCAAATGTCCACTTGCAGTTTCTTCAGAAAGACTGTTTAAAAACTCCTCAATCAAAAATAAGGTTCAACGCTCTTAGTCGAATGCACAGATCAGAAAGAGGTTTCACAGAGTGCTTCTGTGTAGCCTTTATTTGAAGACATTCCTTTTTCCATGATAGGCCGCATAGTGCTGCAAATGTCCAGTTGCAGTTTCTACAGAAAGAGCGTTTCAAAATTCCTCAATCAAAACTAAGGTTCAACTCTGTTATTTGAATGCACAGATCAGAAAGAAGATTCACAGAATGCTTCTGTGTAGTTTCTATTTGAAGATATTCCTTTTTCCACTACAGGCTGCGTAGCACTCTGATTGTCCACCTGCAGTTTCTACAGAAAGAGTGTTTCAAACTCCTCTATTAAAAATAACTTTCAACTCTGTTAGTTGAACACACAGCTCAGAAAGAAGTTTCACAGAATGCTTCTGTATAGTTTTTATTTGAAGATATATCTTTTTCCAGGATAGGCCACGTAGCGCTCCAAATGTCCACTTGCAGTTTCTACAGAAAGACTGTTTCAAAACTCCTCAATCAAAAGTAAGGTTCAACTCTGTTAGTAGAAAGCACAGAGCAGAAACAAGTTTCACAGAATGCTTCTGTGTAGTTTTTATTTGAAGATATTCCTTTTTCCACTATAGGCTGCCTAGCGCTACAAATGTGCACTTGCAGTTTCTACAGAAAGAGTGTTTCAAAACTCCTCAATAAAAAGTAAGGTTCAACTCGGTTATTTGATTGCACAAATCGGAAAAAAGTTTCCAGAATGCTTCTTTTTAGTTTTTATTTGAAGATATTCCTTTTTCCACGATAGGCCGCAAAGCGCTCCAAATGTCCACTTGCAGTTTCTACAGAAAGAGTGTTTCAAAACTCCTCAGTCAAAAGTAATGCTTAACTCTGTTAGTTGAATCCACAGATCAGAAAGAAATTTCATAGAATGCTTCTGTATAGTTTTTATTTGAAGATAGTTCTTTTTCAATGGCAGGACGCGGAGTGTTCAAATCGTCCACTTGCAATTTCTAGAGAAAGAGTGTTTCAAAGCTCCTCAATCAAATGTAAGGTTCAACTCAGTTACTTGAATGCACAGATCAGAAAGAAGTTTCAGAGAATGCTTCTGTGTAGATTTAATTTGAAGATATTCCTTTTTCGACAATTGGCCGCGTAGCGCTCCAAATGTTCACTTGCAGTTTCTACAGAAAGATTGTTTCAGAACTCCACAATCAAAAGTAAGGTTCAACTCTGCTAGTTGATTGCACAGAACAGAAAGAAGTTTCACAGAATGCTTCTGTGTAGTTTTTATTTGAAGATATCCCTTTTTCCACTATAGGCCCCTTAACGTTCAGAATGTCCAGTTGCAGTTTCTACAGAAAGAGTGTTTCGGAACTGCTCAATCAAAAGTAAGCTTCAACTCTGTTAGTTGAATGGACAGGACAGAAAGAAGTTTCACAGAATGCTTCTGTGTAGTTTTTATTTGAAGATATTCCTTCTTACACGATAGGCCGCGTAACCCCCAAAATGTCCACTTGCAGTTTTTACAGAAAGAGTGTGTCAAAACTAATAAATCAAAAGTAAGTTTCAACAATTTTAGTTGTATGCACAGATCAGAGCGAAGTTTCACAGAATTCTTCTGTGTAGTTAGTAATTGAATATATTCGTTTTTCCACGATATGGCAGGTAGGGCTCCAAATGTCCACTTGTAGTTTCTACAGAAAGCGTGTTTCAAAACTCCTCAATCAAAAGTAAGTTTGAACTCTGTTATTTCAATGTACAGATCAGAGAGAAGTTCCACAGAATGCTTCTGTGTAGTTTTTATTTGAAGATATTCCTTTTTCCAAGATAGGCCGTGTAACGCTCGAAATGTCCACTTGCAGTTTCTACAGAAAGAGTGTTTCAAAACTCCTCAATCAAAACTAAGGTTCAATGCTCTTTGTTGCATGCACAGATCAGATAGAGGTTTCACAGAATGATTCTGTGTAGCCTTTATTTGAAGACATTCCTTTTTCCACGATAGGCCGCATAGTCCTGCAAATGTCCAGTGGCAGTTTCTACAGTAATAGTGTTTCAAAACTCCTCAACGAAAAGTAAGGTTCCACTATGTTAGTTGAAGGCACGGATCAGAAACAGGTTTCACAGAACGCTTCTCTGTAGTTTTTATTTGAAGATATTCTTTTTTCCACTATAGGCCGAGAAGCGTTCCAAATGTCCACTTGCAGTTTCTACAGAAAGAGTGTTTCAATACTCCTCAATCAAAAGTAAGGTTCTACAGTGTTAGTCGAATGCACAGTTGAGGAAGTTTCACAGAATGCTTCTATGTAGTTTTTATTTGAAGATATTCATTTTTTCATGATAGGCCAACTAGCGCTCCAAACGTCCACTTGCAGTTTCTACAAAAAGTGTGTTTCAAAACTCCTCAATCAAAAGTAAGATTCAACTCTGTTTGTTGAATGCACAGATGAGAAAGTAGTTTCATAGAATGCTTCTGTGTAGTTTTTATTTGAAGGTATTCCTTTTTCCACGATAGGTTGCGTAGAGCTCCAAATGTCCACTTGCACGTTGTACAGAAAGAGTGTTTCAAAACTCCTCAATCAAAGGTAAGGTTCAACTCTGTTAGTTGAAAGCACAAATCAGAAAGAAGTTTCACAGAATCCTTCTGTATAGTTTTTGTTTGAAGATATTCCTTTTTCCATGACAGGCCGTGCATTGCTCCAAATGTCCACTTGCAGTTTCGACAGAAAGAGTGTTTCAAAACTTTTCAATCAAAACAAAGGTTCAACTCTGTTAGTTGAATGCACAGATCATAAAGAAGTTTCACAGAATGCTTCTATGTAGTTTTTATTTGAAGATATTCCTTTTTTCACGATAGGCCAACTAGCGCTCCAAATGTCCACTTGCAGTTTCTACAGAAAGTGTGTTTCAAAACTCCTCAAACAAAAGTGAGGTTCAACTCTGTTAGTTGAATGCAGAGATCACCAAGAAGTTTGACGGAATGCTTCTGTGTAGTTTTAATTTCAAGATATTCCTTTTTCCAGGATAGGCCTCGGATCTCTCCAAATGTCCACTTGCAGTATCTACAGAAAGAGAGTTTCAAAATTCCCCAATCAAAAGTAAGGTTCAACTCTGTTATTTGAATGAACAGATAAGAAAGAAATTTCACAGAATGCTTCTGTGTAGTTTCTATTTGAAGATATTCCTTTTTCCACAATAGGCCTCGTAGCGCTCCAAATATCCACTTGCAGTTTCCACAGAAAGAGTGTTTCAATACTCCTCTATAAAAAGTAAGTTTCAACTCTGTTAGTTGAATGCACAGATCAGAATTAAGTTTCACAGAATGCTTCTCTGTAGTTTTTATTTGAAGATATTCATTTTTCCACGATAGTCCGCATAGTGCTCCAAATGTACATTTGCAGTTTCTACAGAAAGAGTCTTTCAAAACTCCTCAATCAAAACTAAGGTTCAACTCTGTTAGTTGAATGCACAGATCAGAAAGAATTTTCACAGAATGCTTCTGTGTAGTTTTTATTTGAAGATATTACTTTTTCCACTACTGGCCACGCATTGCTCCAAATGTCCACTTGCAGTTTCTACAGAAAGAGTGTTTCAAAACTTTACAATCAAAACAACGGTTCAGCTCTGTTAGTTGAATGCACAGATCAGAGAGAAGTTTCACAGAATGCTTCTGTGTAGTTTTTATTTGAAGATATTCCTTTTTACATGATAGGCTGCATAGCACTCCAAATGTCCAATTGCAGTTTCCACAGAAAGAGTGTTTCAAAACTCCTCAATCAAAAGTAAGGTTCAACTCTGTTAGTTGAATGCACAGATCAGAAGGAAGTTTCACAGAATGCTTCTGTGTAGTTTTTATTTTAAGATATTCCTTTTACCAAGATAGGCCGCGTTGTGCTCCAAATGTCCACTTGCACTTTCTACAGAAAGAGTGTTTCAAATCTCCTAAATCAAAAGTAAGGTTCAACTCTGTTAGTTGAATGCACAGATCAGAAATAACTTTCACAGAATGCTTCTGTGTAGTTTTTATTTGAAGTTATTCCTTTTTCCAAGATAGGCCTCTTAGCGCTCCAAATGTCTACTTGCAGTTTCTACAGAAAGAGTGTTTCAAAACTCCTCAATCAAAAGTAAGGTTCAATTCTCTTAGTTGAATGCACTGATCAGAAGGAAGTTTCACAGAATGTTTCTGTGTAGTTTTTATTTGAAGATATTCCTTTTTGCATGATAGGCTGCATAGCACTCCAAATGTCCACTTGCAGTTTCCACAGAAATAGTGTTTCAAAACTCGTCAATCAAAAGTAAGGTTCAACTCTGTTAGTTGAATGCAATGATAAGAAAGAAGTTTCACAGAATGCTTCTGTTTAGTTTTTATTTGAAGATATTCCTTTTTCCAAGATAGGCCTCTAAGCGCTCCAAATGTACACTTGCAGTTTCTACTGAAAGAGTCTTTCAAATCTCCTAAATCAAAAGTAAGGTTCAACTCGGTTAGTTGAATGCACAGATGAGAAGGAAGCTTCACAGAATGCTTCTGTTTAGTTTTCAGTAGAAGATATTCCTTTTTCCATGATAGGCCGTGTAGCGCTCAAATGTCCACTTGAAGTTTCTACCGAAAGAGTGTTTCAAAACTCAATCAAAAGTAAGGTTCAAGTCTGTTAGTTGAATGCACAGATGAGAAAGAATTTTCACACAATGCTTCTGTGTAGTTTTCATTTGAAGATATTCCTTTTTCCGTGAGAGTCTTCATAGCTCTCCAATGTCCACTTGCAATTTCTACAGAAAGAGTGTTTCAAAACTCCTCAATCGAAGGTAAGTTTCAACTCCATCAGTTGAATGCACAGATCAGAAAGTAATTTCACAGAATGCTTCTGTGTAGTTTTTATTTGAAGGCATTCCTATTTCCACGATAGGCCGCGTAGCGCTCGTAGAGTTCACTTGCAGTTTCTACAGAAGGAGTGTTTCGGAACTCCTGAATCAAAGGTAAGGTTCAACTCTGTTAGTTGAATGCACAGATCAGAAAGAAGTTTCAAAGAATGCTTCTGTGTAGTTTTTAGTTTGAGATATTCCTTTTTCCATGATAGGCCTCATTGCGCTCTAAATGTCCACTTGCAATTTCTATAGAAAGATTGTTTCAAAACTCCTCAACCAAAGTAAGGTTCAACTCTGTTACTTGAATGCACACAATTGAAAGAAGTTTCACACAATGCTTCTCTGCAGTTTTTTTCTTGAAGATATTCCTTTTTCCAAGATAGGCTGTGTAGCGCTCCAAATGTCCACTTGCGGTTTCTACAGAAAGAGTGTTTCAAAGCTCCTCAATCAAAAGTAAGCTTCAACTCTGTTAGTTGAATTCACAGATCAGAAAGAAGTTTCACAGAATGCTTCTGTGTAATTTTTATTTGAAGATATTCCTTTTTCCACTATAGGCCGCGGAGCGCTCCAAATGTCCACTTGCAGTTTCTACAAAAAGATTGTTTCAAAACTCCTCAATCAAAAGTAAGGTTCAACTTTGTTAGTTGAATGCACAGAACATAAAGAAGTTTCACAGAATGCTTCTATGTAGTTTTTATTTGAAGATATTCCTCTTTTCGTGATAGGCTAACTAGCGCTCCAAACATCCACTTGCACTTTCTGCAGAAATAGTTTTTCAAAACTCCTCCATCAAAAGTAAGGTTCAACTCTGTTAGTTGAATGCAGAGATCACAAAGATGTTTGACGGAATGCTTCTGCGTAGTTTTTATTTCAAGATATTTCTTTTTCCACGATTGGGCTTGTAGCGCTCCAAATGTCCACTTCCAGTTTCCACAGAAAGAGTGTTTCAAACTTTCTCAATCAAAAGTAAGGTTCAACACTGTCAGTTGAATGCACAGCTCAGAAAGAAGTTTCACAGAATGCTTCTGTGTACTTTTTATTTGAAGATATTTGTTTTTCCATGACAGGCCATGTTGCCCTCCAAATGTCCACTTGCAGTTTCCTCAGAAATATTGTTTCAAAACTCCTCAATCAAAAGTAAAGTTCAACTCTGATAGCTGAATGCAAAGATCAGAATGTAGTTTCACAGAATGCTTCTGTGTTGTTTTTACTTGAGGATATTCCTTTTTCCATGACAGGCCATGTAACGCTCCAAATGTCCACTTGCATTTTCTACAGAAAGAGTGTTTCAAAACTCCTCAATCAAAAGTAAGGTTCAACTACGTTAGTTGAATGCACAGATCAGAAAGAAGTTTCACAGACTGCTTCTGATTAGTTTTTATTTGAAGACAATGCTTTTTCCACATTAGGCCACGTAGCGCTCCAAATGTCCACTTGCAGTTTCTACAGAAAGAGTGTTTCAAAACTCCTCAATCAAAAGTAAGTTTCTACTCTTTTATTTGAATGCACAGATCAGAAAGAAGTTTCACAAAATGGTGCTGTGTAGTTTTTATTTAAATATAACCCTTTTTTCCACGGTTGGCAGCGTAGCACTCAAAATGTCCACTGGCAGTTCCTACAGAAAGAGTGTTTCAAAACTCCTCAATCAAAAGTAAGGTTCAACTCTGTTAGTTGAATGCAGAGATCAGAACGAATTTTCACAGAATGCTTCTGTGTAGTTTTAATTTGAAGACATTCCTTTTTCCAAAATATTCTGCGTAACGCTCCTAATCTCCAATAGCAGTTTCTACTGAAAGAGTGTTTCAAAAATCCTCAATGAAAAGCAAGGTTCAACCCTGTTAGTTGAATACACAGATCAGAAAGTTTCACAGAATGCTTCTGTGTAGTTTTTATTTGAAGATATTCCCTTTTCCACGATAGACCGCGTAGCGCTCCATATGTCCATTTGCAGTTTCTGCGGAAGAAGTGTTTCAAAACTCCTCAATCAAAAGTAAATTTCAGCTCTGTTAGTTGAATGCACAGATCAGAAAGTAGTTGCACACAATGCTTCTGTGTAGTTTTTATTTGAAGATACTCCTTTTTCCACGATAGGCTGTGTAGCGCTACAAATATCCACTTGCAGTTTCGACAGAAAGAGAGTTTGAAAACTCCTCAATCAAAAGTAAGTTTCAGCTCTGTTAGTTGAATGCACAGATCAGAAAGAAGTTGCACACAATGATTCTGTGTAGTTTTTATTTGAAGATACTCATTTTTCCACGATAGGGCGTGTAGTGCTACAAATGTCCATTTGCAGTTTCAACAGAAAGAATGTTTCAAAACTCCACAATCAAAAGTAACCTTGAACTCTGTTACTTGAATGCAAAGGTCAGAAACAAGTTTCACAGAATGCTTCTGTGAGGTTTTATTTGAAGATATTCCTTTTTCCACGATAGGTTGCGTAGCACTCCAAATGTCCACTTGCAGTTTCTACAGAAAGAGTATTTCCAAACTCCTCAATCAAAAGCAAGGTTCAACTCTGTTAGTTGAATGCACAGGACAGAAAGTAGTTTCACAGAATGCTTCTGTGTAGTTTTTATTTGAAGATATTCCTTTTTCCACGATGGGCCTCTTAGCGCTCCAAATTGTCCATTTGCAGTTTCTACAGAATGAGTGTTTCAAAACTCCTCAATCAAAAGTAAGATACAACTCTGTTAGTTGAATGCACAGATCAAAAAGAAGTTGCACAGAATGCTTCTGTGTAGTTTTTATTTGAAGATAATCCTTTTTCCACGATAGGCCGCATATCGCTCCAAATGTCCACTTCCAATTTCTACAGAAAGAATACTTCAAAACTTCTCAATCAAAAGGAAGGTTCAACTCTGTTAGTTGAATGCACAGATCAGAAAGAAGTTTAAAAGAATGCTTCTCTGTAGTTTTTATTTGAAGATATTCCTTTTTCCACGTTAGGCCTCTTAGGCCTCCAAATGTCCACTTGCAGTTTCTACAGAAAGAGTGTTTCAAAACTCCTCAATCAAAAGTAAACTTCACCTCTGTTACTTGAATGAAGAGATCAGAAAGAAGTTTCACAGAATGCTTCTGTGTAGTTTTTATTTGAAGATATCCCTTTTTCCACTATAGGCCCCTTAACGTTCAGAATGTCCAGTTGCAGTTTCTACAGAAAGAGTGTTTCGGAACTGCTCAATCAAAAGTAAGCTTCAACTCTGTTAGTTGAATGGACAGGACAGAAAGAAGTTTCACAGAATGCTTCTGTGTAGTTTTTATTTGAAGATATTCCTTCTTACACGATAGGCCGCGTAACCCCCAAAATGTCCACTTGCAGTTTTTACAGAAAGAGTGTGTCAAAACTAATAAATCAAAAGTAAGTTTCAACAATTTTAGTTGTATGCACAGATCAGAGCGAAGTTTCACAGAATTCTTCTGTGTAGTTAGTAATTGAATATATTCGTTTTTCCACGATATGGCAGGTAGGGCTCCAAATGTCCACTTGTAGTTTCTACAGAAAGCGTGTTTCAAAACTCCTCAATCAAAAGTAAGTTTGAACTCTGTTATTTCAATGTACAGATCAGAGAGAAGTTCCACAGAATGCTTCTGTGTAGTTTTTATTTGAAGATATTCCTTTTTCCAAGATAGGCCGTGTAACGCTCGAAATGTCCACTTGCAGTTTCTACAGAAAGAGTGTTTCAAAACTCCTCAATCAAAACTAAGGTTCAATGCTCTTTGTTGCATGCACAGATCAGATAGAGGTTTCACAGAATGATTCTGTGTAGCCTTTATTTGAAGACATTCCTTTTTCCACGATAGGCCGCATAGTCCTGCAAATGTCCAGTGGCAGTTTCTACAGTAATAGTGTTTCAAAACTCCTCAACGAAAAGTAAGGTTCCACTATGTTAGTTGAAGGCACGGATCAGAAACAGGTTTCACAGAACGCTTCTCTGTAGTTTTTATTTGAAGATATTCTTTTTTCCACTATAGGCCGAGAAGCGTTCCAAATGTCCACTTGCAGTTTCTACAGAAAGAGTGTTTCAATACTCCTCAATCAAAAGTAAAGTTCTACACTGTTAGTCGAATGCACAGATGAGGAAGTTTCACAGAATGCTACCGTGTACTTTTTATTTGAAAATATTCCTTTTTCCACGATAGGCCACGTAACGCTCCAAATGTCCACTTGCAGTTTCTACAGAAAGAGTGTTTCAAAACTACTCAATCAAAAGTAAAGTTCAAAACTGTTTGTTGAATGCACACATCTGAAAGAAGTTTCACAGAATGCTTCTGTGTAGCCATTATTTGAAGACATTCCTTTTTCCACGATAGGCCGCATAGTCCTGCAAATGTCCAGTGGCATTTTCTACAGAAAGAGCATTTCAAAACTCCTCAATGAAAAGTAAGGTTCAACTCTGTTAGTTGAAGGCACGGATCAGAAAGAGGTTTCACAGAATGCTTCGGTGTAGTTTTTATTTGAAGATATTCATTTTTCCAAGATACGCCGAGAAGCGTTCCAAATGTCCACTTGCAGTTGCTACAGAAAGAGTGTTTCAATACTCCTCAATCAAAAGTAAGGTTCTACAGTGTTAGTCGAATGCACAGTTGAGGAAGTTTCACAGAATGCTTCTATGTAGTTTTTATTTGAAGATATTCATTTTTTCATGATAGGCCAACTAGCGCTCCAAACGTCCACTTGCAGTTTCTACAAAAAGTGTGTTTCAAAACTCCTCAATCAAAAGTAAGATTCAACTCTGTTTGTTGAATGCACAGATGAGAAAGTAGTTTCATAGAATGCTTCTGTGTAGTTTTTATTTGAAGGTATTCCTTTTTCCACGATAGGTTGCGTAGAGCTCCAAATGTCCACTTGCACGTTGTACAGAAAGAGTGTTTCAAAACTCCTCAATCAAAGGTAAGGTTCAACTCTGTTAGTTGAAAGCACAAATCAGAAAGAAGTTTCACAGAATCCTTCTGTATAGTTTTTGTTTGAAGATATTCCTTTTTCCATGACAGGCCGTGCATTGCTCCAAATGTCCACTTGCAGTTTCGACAGAAAGAGTGTTTCAAAACTTTTCAATCAAAACAAAGGTTCAACTCTGTTAGTTGAATGCACAGATCATAAAGAAGTTTCACAGAATGCTTCTATGTAGTTTTTATTTGAAGATATTCCTTTTTTCACGATAGGCCAACTAGCGCTCCAAATGTCCACTTGCAGTTTCTACAGAAAGTGTGTTTCAAAACTCCTCAAACAAAAGTGAGGTTCAACTCTGTTAGTTGAATGCAGAGATCACCAAGAAGTTTGACGGAATGCTTCTGTGTAGTTTTAATTTCAAGATATTCCTTTTTCCAGGATAGGCCTCGGATCTCTCCAAATGTCCACTTGCAGTATCTACAGAAAGAGAGTTTCAAAATTCCCCAATCAAAAGTAAGGTTCAACTCTGTTATTTGAATGAACAGATAAGAAAGAAATTTCACAGAATGCTTCTGTGTAGTTTCTATTTGAAGATATTCCTTTTTCCACAATAGGCCTCGTAGCGCTCCAAATATCCACTTGCAGTTTCCACAGAAAGAGTGTTTCAATACTCCTCTATAAAAAGTAAGTTTCAACTCTGTTAGTTGAATGCACAGATCAGAATTAAGTTTCACAGAATGCTTCTCTGTAGTTTTTATTTGAAGATATTCATTTTTCCACGATAGTCCGCATAGTGCTCCAAATGTACATTTGCAGTTTCTACAGAAAGAGTCTTTCAAAACTCCTCAATCAAAACTAAGGTTCAACTCTGTTAGTTGAATGCACAGATCAGAAAGAATTTTCACAGAATGCTTCTGTGTAGTTTTTATTTGAAGATATTACTTTTTCCACTACTGGCCACGCATTGCTCCAAATGTCCACTTGCAGTTTCTACAGAAAGAGTGTTTCAAAACTTTACAATCAAAACAACGGTTCAGCTCTGTTAGTTGAATGCACAGATCAGAGAGAAGTTTCACAGAATGCTTCTGTGTAGTTTTTATTTGAAGATATTCCTTTTTACATGATAGGCTGCATAGCACTCCAAATGTCCAATTGCAGTTTCCACAGAAAGAGTGTTTCAAAACTCCTCAATCAAAAGTAAGGTTCAACTCTGTTAGTTGAATGCACAGATCAGAAGGAAGTTTCACAGAATGCTTCTGTGTAGTTTTTATTTTAAGATATTCCTTTTACCAAGATAGGCCGCGTTGTGCTCCAAATGTCCACTTGCACTTTCTACAGAAAGAGTGTTTCAAATCTCCTAAATCAAAAGTAAGGTTCAACTCTGTTAGTTGAATGCACAGATCAGAAATAACTTTCACAGAATGCTTCTGTGTAGTTTTTATTTGAAGTTATTCCTTTTTCCAAGATAGGCCTCTTAGCGCTCCAAATGTCTACTTGCAGTTTCTACAGAAAGAGTGTTTCAAAACTCCTCAATCAAAAGTAAGGTTCAATTCTCTTAGTTGAATGCACTGATCAGAAGGAAGTTTCACAGAATGTTTCTGTGTAGTTTTTATTTGAAGATATTCCTTTTTGCATGATAGGCTGCATAGCACTCCAAATGTCCACTTGCAGTTTCCACAGAAATAGTGTTTCAAAACTCGTCAATCAAAAGTAAGGTTCAACTCTGTTAGTTGAATGCAATGATAAGAAAGAAGTTTCACAGAATGCTTCTGTTTAGTTTTTATTTGAAGATATTCCTTTTTCCAAGATAGGCCTCTAAGCGCTCCAAATGTACACTTGCAGTTTCTACTGAAAGAGTCTTTCAAATCTCCTAAATCAAAAGTAAGGTTCAACTCGGTTAGTTGAATGCACAGATGAGAAGGAAGCTTCACAGAATGCTTCTGTTTAGTTTTCAGTAGAAGATATTCCTTTTTCCATGATAGGCCGTGTAGCGCTCAAATGTCCACTTGAAGTTTCTACCGAAAGAGTGTTTCAAAACTCAATCAAAAGTAAGGTTCAAGTCTGTTAGTTGAATGCACAGATGAGAAAGAATTTTCACACAATGCTTCTGTGTAGTTTTCATTTGAAGATATTCCTTTTTCCGTGAGAGTCTTCATAGCTCTCCAATGTCCACTTGCAATTTCTACAGAAAGAGTGTTTCAAAACTCCTCAATCGAAGGTAAGTTTCAACTCCATCAGTTGAATGCACAGATCAGAAAGTAATTTCACAGAATGCTTCTGTGTAGTTTTTATTTGAAGGCATTCCTATTTCCACGATAGGCCGCGTAGCGCTCGTAGAGTTCACTTGCAGTTTCTACAGAAGGAGTGTTTCGGAACTCCTGAATCAAAGGTAAGGTTCAACTCTGTTAGTTGAATGCACAGATCAGAAAGAAGTTTCAAAGAATGCTTCTGTGTAGTTTTTAGTTTGAGATATTCCTTTTTCCATGATAGGCCTCATTGCGCTCTAAATGTCCACTTGCAATTTCTATAGAAAGATTGTTTCAAAACTCCTCAACCAAAGTAAGGTTCAACTCTGTTACTTGAATGCACACAATTGAAAGAAGTTTCACACAATGCTTCTCTGCAGTTTTTTTCTTGAAGATATTCCTTTTTCCAAGATAGGCTGTGTAGCGCTCCAAATGTCCACTTGCGGTTTCTACAGAAAGAGTGTTTCAAAGCTCCTCAATCAAAAGTAAGCTTCAACTCTGTTAGTTGAATTCACAGATCAGAAAGAAGTTTCACAGAATGCTTCTGTGTAATTTTTATTTGAAGATATTCCTTTTTCCACTATAGGCCGCGGAGCGCTCCAAATGTCCACTTGCAGTTTCTACAAAAAGATTGTTTCAAAACTCCTCAATCAAAAGTAAGGTTCAACTTTGTTAGTTGAATGCACAGAACATAAAGAAGTTTCACAGAATGCTTCTATGTAGTTTTTATTTGAAGATATTCCTCTTTTCGTGATAGGCTAACTAGCGCTCCAAACATCCACTTGCACTTTCTGCAGAAATAGTTTTTCAAAACTCCTCCATCAAAAGTAAGGTTCAACTCTGTTAGTTGAATGCAGAGATCACAAAGATGTTTGACGGAATGCTTCTGCGTAGTTTTTATTTCAAGATATTTCTTTTTCCACGATTGGGCTTGTAGCGCTCCAAATGTCCACTTCCAGTTTCCACAGAAAGAGTGTTTCAAACTTTCTCAATCAAAAGTAAGGTTCAACACTGTCAGTTGAATGCACAGCTCAGAAAGAAGTTTCACAGAATGCTTCTGTGTACTTTTTATTTGAAGATATTTGTTTTTCCATGACAGGCCATGTTGCCCTCCAAATGTCCACTTGCAGTTTCCTCAGAAATATTGTTTCAAAACTCCTCAATCAAAAGTAAAGTTCAACTCTGATAGCTGAATGCAAAGATCAGAATGTAGTTTCACAGAATGCTTCTGTGTTGTTTTTACTTGAGGATATTCCTTTTTCCATGACAGGCCATGTAACGCTCCAAATGTCCACTTGCATTTTCTACAGAAAGAGTGTTTCAAAACTCCTCAATCAAAAGTAAGGTTCAACTACGTTAGTTGAATGCACAGATCAGAAAGAAGTTTCACAGACTGCTTCTGATTAGTTTTTATTTGAAGACAATGCTTTTTCCACATTAGGCCACGTAGCGCTCCAAATGTCCACATGCAGTTTCTACAGAAAGAGTGTTACAAAACTCCTCAATCAAAAGTAAGTTTCTACTCTTTTATTTGAATGCACAGATCAGAAAGAAGTTTCACAAAATGGTGCTGTGTAGTTTTTATTTAAATATAACCCTTTTTTCCACGGTTGGCAGCGTAGCACTCAAAATGTCCACTGGCAGTTCCTACAGAAAGAGTGTTTCAAAACTCCTCAATCAAAAGTAAGGTTCAACTCTGTTAGTCGAATGCACAGATCAGAAGGAAGTTTCACAGAATGCTTCTGTCTAGTTTTTATTTGAAGATGTTCCTTTTTCCACGTTAGGCCTCTTAGGCCTCCAAATGTCCACTTGCAGTTTCTACAGAAAGAGCGTTTCAAAACTCCTCAATCAAAAGTAAACTTCACCTCTGTTACTTGAATGCACAGATCAAAAAGGAGTTTCACAGAATGCTTCTGTTTAGTTTTTATTTGAAGATAATCCTTTTTCCACGATAGGCTGCGTTGCGCTACAATTGTACACCTGCAGTTTCTACAGAAAGAGTGTTTCAAAACTCCTCAATCAAAAGTAAGGTTCAACTCTGTTAGTTGAATGCAGAGATCAGAACGAATTTTCACAGAATGCTTCTGTGTAGTTTTAATTTGAAGACATTCCTTTTTCCAAAATATTCTGCGTAACGCTCCTAATCTCCAATAGCAGTTTCTACTGAAAGAGTGTTTCAAAAATCCTCAATGAAAAGCAAGGTTCAACCCTGTTAGTTGAATACACAGATCAGAAAGTTTCACAGAATGCTTCTGTGTAGTTTTTATTTGAAGATATTCCCTTTTCCACGATAGACCGCGTAGCGCTCCATATGTCCATTTGCAGTTTCTGCGGAAGAAGTGTTTCAAAACTCCTCAATCAAAAGTAAATTTCAGCTCTGTTAGTTGAATGCACAGATCAGAAAGTAGTTGCACACAATGCTTCTGTGTAGTTTTTATTTGAAGATACTCCTTTTTCCACGATAGGCTGTGTAGCGCTACAAATATCCACTTGCAGTTTCGACAGAAAGAGAGTTTGAAAACTCCTCAATCAAAAGTAAGTTTCAGCTCTGTTAGTTGAATGCACAGATCAGAAAGAAGTTGCACACAATGATTCTGTGTAGTTTTTATTTGAAGATACTCATTTTTCCACGATAGGGCGTGTAGTGCTACAAATGTCCATTTGCAGTTTCAACAGAAAGAATGTTTCAAAACTCCACAATCAAAAGTAACCTTGAACTCTGTTACTTGAATGCAAAGGTCAGAAACAAGTTTCACAGAATGCTTCTGTGAGGTTTTATTTGAAGATATTCCTTTTTCCACGATAGGTTGCGTAGCACTCCAAATGTCCACTTGCAGTTTCTACAGAAAGAGTATTTCCAAACTCCTCAATCAAAAGCAAGGTTCAACTCTGTTAGTTGAATGCACAGGACAGAAAGTAGTTTCACAGAATGCTTCTGTGTAGTTTTTATTTGAAGATATTCCTTTTTCCACGATGGGCCTCTTAGCGCTCCAAATTGTCCATTTGCAGTTTCTACAGAATGAGTGTTTCAAAACTCCTCAATCAAAAGTAAGATACAACTCTGTTAGTTGAATGCACAGATCAAAAAGAAGTTGCACAGAATGCTTCTGTGTAGTTTTTATTTGAAGATACTCCTTTTTCCACGATAGGCCGCATATCGCTCCAAATGTCCACTTCCAATTTCTACAGAAAGAATACTTCAAAACTTCTCAATCAAAAGGAAGGTTCAACTCTGTTAGTTGAATGCACAGATCAGAAAGAAGTTTAAAAGAATGCTTCTCTGTAGTTTTTATTTGAAGATATTCCTTTTTCCACGTTAGGCCTCTTAGGCCTCCAAATGTCCACTTGCAGTTCCTACAGAAAGAGTGTTTCAAAACTCCTCAATCAAAAGTAAACTTCACCTCTGTTACTTGAATGAAGAGATCAGAAAGAAGTTTCACAGAATGCTTCTGTGTAGTTTTTATTTGAAGATATTTCTTTTTCCAATATTGGCCAACTAGCGCTCCAAACATCCACTTGCAGTTTCTACAGAAAGTGTGTTTCAAAACTCTTCAATCAAAAGTAAGGTTCAATTCTGTTAGTTGAATGCACAGATCAGAAAGCAGATTCACAGAATGCTTCTGTGTAGTTTTTATTTGAAGGTATTCTTTTTTCCATGGTAGGATGCGTAGCACTCCAAATGTCCACTTGCAGATTTGCAGAAAGAGTGTTTCAAAACTCCTCAATAAAAAGTAAGGTTCAACTCTGTTAGTTGAAAATACAGATCATAAAGAACTTTCACAGAATGCTTCTGTGTAGTTTTTATTTCAAGATAATCCTTTTTCCATGATAGGCTGCGTAGCGCTCCAAATGTCCAGTTGCGCTTTCTACAGAAATAGTTTTTCAAAACTCCTCTATCAAAAGTAAAGTTCAACTCTGTTAGTTGAATGCAGAGATCACAAAGAAGTTTGACGGAATGCTTCTGTGTAGTTTTTATTTCAAGATAATACTTTTTCCACGATGGGCCTCATAGCGCTCAAAATGTCCACTTGCAGTTTCTACAGAAAGAGTGTTTCAAAATTCCTCAATCAAAAGTAAGGTTCAACTCTGTTAGTTGAATGGACAGATCAGAAAGAAATTTCACAGAATGCTTCTGTGTATTTTTTATTTGAAGATATTCCTTTTTCCACAATAGGCCTCATAGCGCTCCAAACGTCCACCTGCAGTTTCTACAGAAAGATTATTTCCAAACTCCTCAATCAAAAGAAAGTTACAACTCTGTTAGTTGAATCCACAGATCAGAATTAAGTATAACAGAATGCTTCTGTGTAGTTTTTATTGGAAGATATTCCTTTATCCACGATAGGCCGCGTAGCACTCGAAATTTCTACTTGCATGTTCTACAGATAGAGAGTTTCGAAACTCCTCAATCAAAAGTAAGGTTCAACTCTGTTATTTGAATGCACAGATCAGAAAGTTGTTTCACAGAATGCTTCAGTGTAGTTTTTATTTGAAGATATTCGTTTTTCCACGAAAGTTCGCGTAGCCCTCCAAATGTCCAAGGGCAGTTTCAACAGAAAGCGTGTTTCAAAACTCCTCCATCAAAAGTAAGTTTCAACTCAGTTAGTTGAATGCAATGATCAGAAACATGTTTCACGGAATGCTTCCGTGTAGTTTTTCTTTGAAGATATTCCCTTTTCCACGATGGGCCACGTAGCGCTCAAAATGTCCAGTTGCCGGTTCTACAGAATGAGTATTTCAAAACTCCTCTAACAAAAGTGAGGTTCAAATCTGTTAGTTGAATGCACAGTTCAGAAAGTAGTTTCACAGAATGCTTCTGTGTAGTTTTTATTTGAAGTTATTCCTTTTACCATGATAGGCCGCACATCGCTGCAAATGTCCACTTGCAGTTTCTACAGAAATAGTGTTTCAAATCTCCTCAATCAAAAATAAGTTTAAAGTCTATTAGTTGAATGTACAGATCAGAATGAAGTTTCACAGAATGCTTCTCTGTAGTTTTTATTTGATGATATTCCTTTTTCCACAATAGGCTTCTTAGCGCTCCCAATGTCCACTTGCAGTTTCTACAGAAAGTGTGTTTCAAAACCCTTCAATCAAAAGTAAGGTTCAACTCTTTTAGTTGAATTCACAGATCAGAAAGAAGTTTCACAGAATGCTTCTGTGTAGTTTTTATTTGAGGATATTCTTTTTCGACGATGGGCTGCGTAGTGCTCCAAATGTCCACTTGCAGTTTTTACAGAAAGAGTGTTTCGAAACTCCTGAATCAAAAGTAAGTTTCAACTCTGTTAGTTGAATGAACAGATCAGAAAGAAGTTTCACAGAATGCTTCTTTGTAGTTTTTATTTGAAGTTATTCCTTTTCCAGGAACGGCCGCGTAGCATTCCAAATGTCCACTTGAAGTTTCAACTGAAAGTTTCAAAACTCCTCAATCAAAAGTAAGTATCAACTCTGTTAGTTGAATGCACAGATCAGAAAAAAGTTTCACAGAAAGCTTCTGTGTAGTTTTAATTTAAAGATACTCCTTTTTCCACGATAGTCCACGTATCACTCCAAATGTCCACTTGCAGTTTCTACAGAAAGAGGGTTTCAAAACTCCTCAATTAAAATTAAGGTTCAACTCTATTGGCTGAATACACAGATCAGAAAGTAGTTTCACAGAATGCTTCTGATTATTTTTTATTTGAAGACATTCCTTCCTCCACAGTAGCCCGGGAAGCGCTCCAAATGTCCACTTGCAGTTTGTACAGAAAGAGAGTTTCAAAACTCCTCAATCAAAAGTGAGGTTCGTGTCTGTTAGTTGAATGCACAGATCAGAAAGAAGTTTCAGAGAATGCTTCTGTGTAGTTTTTATTTGAAGATATTCCTTTTTCAATGTAAGGCCTCTTAGGCCTCCAAATGTCCGCTTGCAGTTTCTACAGAAAGAGTGTTTCAAAATTCCTCAATCAAAAGGAAACTTCACCTCTGTTACTTGAATGCACAGATCAGAAAGAAGTTTCACAGAATGCTTCTGTCTAGTTTTTATTTGAAGATATTCCTTTTTCCACGATAGGCCACGTTGCGCTCCAAATGCCCACTTGCACTTTCTACAGAAAGAGTGTTTCAACACTCCTCCATCAAAAGTAAGGTTCAACTCTGTTATTTGAATGTTCAGATCAGAAAGAAGTTTCACAGAATGCTTCGTGTAGTTTTTCTTTAAAGATATTCCTGTTTAAACAATAGGCCGTGTAGCACTCCTAGTGTGCACTTGCAGTTTCTACAGAAAGTGTGTTTCAAATCTCCTCAATGAAAAGTAAGTTTCAACTCTGTTAGTTGAATGCACAGATCAGAAAGGAGTTTCACAGAATGCTTCTGTGTAGTTTCTTTTTTTTTTTTTTTTTTTTTTTTTTTTTTTTTTTTTTTTTTATTTATTTATTTATTTTTTTTTTATTATACTTTAGGGTTTTAGGGTACATGTGCACAATGTGCAGGTTTGTTACATATGTATCCATGTGCCATGTTGATTTCCTGCACCCATTAACTCGTCATTTAGCATTAGGTGTATCTCCTAATGCTGTCCCTCCCCCCTCCCCCCACCCCACAACAGTCCCCGGAGTGTGATGTTCCCCTTCCTGTGTCCATGAGTTCTCATTGTTCAATTCCCACCTATGAGTGAGAACATGCGGTGTTTGGTTTTTTGTCCTTGCGATAGTTTACTGAGAATGATGTTTTCCAGTTTCATCCATGTCCCTACAAAGGACACGAACTCATCATTTTTTATGGCTGCATAGTATTCCATGGTGTATATGTGCCACATTTTCTTAATCCAGTCTATCGTTGTTGGACATTTGGGTTGGTTCCAACTCTTTGCTATTGTGAATAGTGCCGCAATAAACATACGTGTGCATGTGTCTTTATAGCAGCATGATTTATAGTCCTTTGGGTATATACCCAGTAATGGGATGGCTGGGTCAAATGGTATTTCTAGTTCGAGATCCCTGAGGAATCGCCACACTGACTTCCACAATGGTTGAACTAGTTTACAATCCCACCAACAGTGTAAAAGTGTTCCTATTTCTCCACATCCTCTCCAGCACCTGTTGTTTCCTGATTTTTTAATGATGGCCATTCTAACTGGTGTGAGATGGTATCTCACTGTGGTTTTGATTTGCATTTCTCTGTGTAGTTTCTATTTGAAGATATTCCTTTTTCCACGACTGGCCACATAGCGCTCCAAATGTCCACTTGCAGTTTCTACAGAAAGAGTGTTTCCAAACTCCTCAATCAAAAGTAAGGTTCAACTCTCTTAGTTGAATGCACATATCGGAAATAAGTTTCACAGAATGCTTCTGTGTAGTTTTTATTTGAAGATATGCCATTTTTCAGAAGAGGCCGCTTAGTGCTTCAAATGTCCCCTTGAGGCTGCTACAGAAAGAGTGTTTCAAAACTTCTCAATCGAAAGTAAGTTTCAACTCTGTTAGTTGAATGCACAGATCAGAAAGTAGTTTCACAGAATGCTGCTCTGTAGTTTTTATTTGAAGATATTCCTTTTTCCACGATAGTCCACGAAGCGCTCAAAATGTCCACTTGCAGTTTGTACAGAAAGAGTGTTTCAAAACTCCGCAATCAAAAGTAAGGTTCAACTCTGTTAGTTGAATTCACAGATCAGAAAGGAGTTTCACAGAATGCTTCTGTGTAGTTTTTATTTGAAGATATTCCTTTTTCCACGTTAGGCTTCTTAGGTCTCCAAATGTCCACGTGCATTTTCTATAGAAACAATGTTTCAAAACTCCTCAATCAAAAGTAAGCTTCAACTCTGTTTCTTGATTGCACAGACCAGAAAGAAGTTTCACAGAATGCTTCTGTGTAGTTTGTATTTGAAGATATTCCTTTTTCCACGGTAGGCCGCGTAGCACTCGAAATTTCTACTTGCAGGTTCTACAGATAGAGAGTTTCGAAACTCCTCAATCAAAAGTAATGTTCAACTCTGTTATTTGAATGCACAGATCAGAAAGTTGTTTCACAGAATGCTTCAGTGTAGTTTTTATTTGAAGATATTCGTTTTTCCACGAAAGTTCGCGTAGCCCTCCAAATGTCCAAGGGCAGTTTCAACAGAAAGCGTGTTTCAAAACTCCTCCATCAAAAGTAAGTTTCAACTCAGTTAGTTGAATGCAATGATCAGAAACATGTTTCACGGAATGCTTCCGTGTAGTTTTTCTTTGAAGATATTCCCTTTTCCACGATGGGCCACGTAGCGCTCAAAATGTCCAGTTGCCGGTTCTACAGAATGAGTATTTCAAAACTCCTCTAACAAAAGTGAGGTTCAAATCTGTTAGTTGAATGCACAGTTCAGAAAGTAGTTTCACAGAATGCTTCTGTGTAGTTTTTATTTGAAGTTATTCCTTTTACCATGATAGGCCGCACATCGCTGCAAATGTCCACTTGCAGTTTCTACAGAAATAGTGTTTCAAATCTCCTCAATCAAAAATAAGTTTAAAGTCTATTAGTTGAATGTACAGATCAGAATGAAGTTTCACAGAATGCTTCTCTGTAGTTTTTATTTGATGATATTCCTTTTTCCACAATAGGCTTCTTAGCGCTCCCAATGTCCACTGGCAGTTTCTACAGAAAGAGCATTTCCATAATCCTCACTCAAAAGTGATTTTCAACTCTGTTAGTTGAATGCACAGATCAGAAAGAAATTGCACAGAATGCTTCTGTGTAGTTTTCATTGAAAGATATACCTTTTTCCACGATAGGCTGCGTAGCGCTGCAAATGTCCACTTGAAGTTTCTACAGAAAGAGTGTTTCAAAACTCCTCACTCAAAAGTAAAGTTCAACACTGTTAGTTGAATGCACAGATCAGAAAGAAGTTTCACGGAATGCTTCTGTGTAGTTTTTATTTGTAGTTATT
Organism: Nomascus leucogenys; assembly: GCF_006542625.1. Taxonomy (NCBI): domain Eukaryota; kingdom Metazoa; phylum Chordata; class Mammalia; order Primates; family Hylobatidae; genus Nomascus; species Nomascus leucogenys. The sequence goes on from NC_044404.1 coordinate 406,983, forward strand.
CCTTTTTCCACGACAGGCCGTTTATCGCTTCAAATGTCCACTTGCAATTTCTACAGAAAGAGTGGTTCAAAACTCCTCAATCAAAAGTAAGGTTCTACTCTGTTAGTTGAATGCACAGATCAGAAAGAAGTTTAACAGAATGCTTCTGTGTAGTTTTCATTTGAAGATTTTCCTTTTTCCACGATAGGCTGCGTAGCGCTCCAAATGTCCGCTTGCAGTTCTTATAGAAACAGTGTTTCAAAACTCCACAATCAAAAGTAAGGTTCAAATCTGTTAGTTGAATGCAGAGATCAGAAAGATGTTTGATAAAATGTTTCTGTGTAGTTTTTATTTGAAGATATTTCTTTTTCCACGATAGGCCACGTAGCGCTCCAAATGTCCTCTAGCATTTTGCACAGAAAGAGTTTTACAAAACACCTCACTCAAAAATAAAGTTCAACTCTCTTAGTTGAATGCACGGATTAGAAAGAAGTCTCACAGAATGCTTCTGTGTAGTTTTTATATGAAGATATTCCTTTTTCCACGATAGGCTGCATAGCGCTACAAATGTCCACTTGCAGTTTCTACAGCAAGAGTGTTTCAAACTCCTCAATCAAAAGTAAGTTCAACTCTGTTAATTGAATGCACAGATCAGAAGGAAGCTTCACAGAATGCTTCTGTGTAGTTTTTATTTGAAGATATTCCCTTTTCCACGATAAGACACGTAATGCTCCACATGTCCACTTTCAGTTTCTACAGAAGGAGTGTTTCAAAACACCTCAATCAAAAGTAAGGTTTAACTCTGTTAGTTGAATGCACAGATCAGAAAGAAGTTTCACAGAATGCTTCTGTGTAGTTTTTATTTGAAGATACTCCTTTTTCCACTATAGGCCGCGTAGCGCTCCAAAAGTCCACTTACAGATTCTACAGAAAGAGTGTTTCAAAACTCCTCAATAAAAGTCAGTTTCAACTCCGTTAGTTGAATGCAGAGACCAGAACGAAGTTTCGTAGATTTTTTCCGTGTAGTTTCACACAATGCTTCTGTTTAGTTTTCATTTGAAGATATTCCTTTTTCCACGATAGGCCCCGTAACGCTCCAAATGTCCGCTTGCAGATTCTACAGAAAGAGTGTTTCAAACTCCTCAATCAAAAGAAAGTTGCCACTCTGTTAGTTGAATGCACACATCAGAAAGAAGCTTCACAGAATGCTTCTGTGTAGTATTTATTTGAAGATATTCTTTTTTCCAAGATAGGCCGCTTAGCACTACAAGTGTCCAATTGCAGTTTCTACAGAAAGATTGTTTCAAAACTTCTCAATCAAAATAAGTTTCAAATCTGTTATTTGAATGCACAGATCAGAAAGAAGTTTCACAAAATGCATCTGTGTAGTTTTTATTTGAAGATAATCCTTTTTCCACGATAGGCCACGTAGCGCTCCAAATGTCCACTTGTATTTTCTACAGAAAGAGTGTTTCAAAACTTGTCAATCAAAAGTAAGGTTCAACACTGTTATTTGAATGCACAGATCAGAAAGAAGTTTCACGGAATGCTTCTGTGTAGTTTTTATATGAAGTTATTCCTTTTTCCGTGACAGGAAATTAATCGCTTCAAATGTCCACATGCGGTTTCTACAGTAAGAGTGTGTCAAAACTACTCAATCAAAAGTAAGGTTCAACTGAGTTAGTTGACTGCATAGATCAGAAAGAAGTTTAACAGAATACTTCTGTGTAGTTTTTGTTTGAACATATTCCTTTTTCGACCTTAGGCCGTTTAGCGCTCCAAGTGTCCACTTGCAGTTTCTACAGAAAGAGTGTTTCAAAACTCCTCAATCAAAAGTACGGTTCAACTCTGTTAGTTGAATGCACAAATGAGAAAGAAGCTTCACAGAATGCTTCTGTGTAGTTTCTATTTGATGATATTCCTTTTTCCATGACAGGCTGTGTAGCGCTGTAAAAGTCCAATGTGGTTTCTACAGAAAGAGTGTTTCAAAACTCCTCATTCAAAAGCAAGTTTCAACTCTGTTAGTTGAATGAATAAATCAGAAGGAAGTTTCACAGAATGCTTCTGTGTAGTTTTTATTAAAAGATATTCCTTTTTCCAAGATAGGCCACATAGCGCTCCAAATGTCCACTTGCAGTTTCTACGGAAAGAGTGTTTCAAAACTCCTCCATCAAAAGTAAGGTCCAACTCTGTTATTTCAATGCACAGATCAGAAAGCAGTTTCACCTAATGCTTCTGTGTAGTTTTTATTTGAAGATATTCCATTTTCCACGATAGGCCACGTAGCGCTCCAAATATCTAATTGTAGTTTGTACCGAAAGAGTGTTTCAAAACTCCTCAATCAAAAGAAATGTTGAACTCTTTCAGTTGAAAGCACAGATCAGAAAGAAGTTTCAAAGAATGCTGCTGTGTAGTTTTTATTTGAAGATATTCCTTTTTCCAAGACAGGCTGTGTAGCACTGTAAATATCCACTTGCAGTTTCTTCAGAAAGAGTGTTTCAAAACTCCTCAATCAAAACCCAGGTTAAATACAGTTAGTTGAACACACAGATCAGAAAGAAGTTTCACGGAATGCTGATGTGTAGTTTTTATATGAAGATATTCCGTTTTCCAAGATGGACCGCGCAGCGCTCCAAATATCCACTTGCAGTTTCTACAGAAAGAGTGTTTCAAAACTCCTCAATCAAAAGTAAGGTTCAACACTGTTAGTTGAATGAACAGATCAGAAAGCAGTTTCACCTAATGCTTCTGTGTAGTTTTTATTTGAAGATATTCCATTTTCCATGACAGGCCGTATATCGCTTCAATTTTACACTTGCAGTTTCTACAGAAAGAGTGTGTCAAAACTCCTCAATCAAAAGTAAGGTTAAAATGGGTTAGTTGACTGCACAGATCAGAAAGAAGTTGCACAGAATGCTTCGGTGTAGTTTTTATTTGAATATATTCCTTTTTCCAAGATAAGCCACGTAGCGCTCCAAATGTCCACTTGCAGTTTCTACAGAGTGTTTCAAAACTCCTCAATCAAAAGTAAGGTTCAACTCTGTTAGGTGAATGCACAGATCAGAAAGGAAATTCACAGACTGCTTCTGTGTAGTTTTTATTTGAAGATACTCCTTTTTCGATGATAGGCCATGTTGCGCTCCAAATGTCCACTTGCAGTTTCTTCAGAAAGAGTGTTTCAAAACTCTTCAATGAAAAGTAAGGTTCAACTCTGTTAGTTGCATGCACAGATCAGAAAGAAGTTTCACAGAATGCTTCTATATAGTTTATGATTGAGGATATTACTTTTCCCACGACTGGCCGTGTAGTGCTCCAAATGTCCGCTTGCAGTTTCTACAGAAATAGTGTTTCAAAACTCCTGAATCAAAAGTGAAGTTCAACTCTGTTAGTTGAATGCATAGATCAGAATGAAGATTCACAGAATGCATCTGTGTAGTTTTTATTTGAAGAAATTCCTTTTTCCACGACAGGCCCCGTAGCTCTCCAAATGTCCACATGCAGTTTCTACAGAAATAGTGTTTCAAAACTCCTCAATCAAAAGTAAGGTTCTACTCTGTTAGTGGAATGCACAGATCAGAAGTAGTTTCCCAGAATGCTTCTATGTAGTTCTTTTTTGAAGATATTCCTTTTTGCACGATAGGCCGCATAGCGCTCCAGATGTCCTCTTGCATTTACTACAGAAAGAGTGTTTCAAAACTCCTCAATCAAAAGTAAGTTTCAAGTCTGTTAGTTGAATGCACTGATCAGAAAGAAGTTGCACAGAATGCTTCTGTGTAGTTTTTATTTGAAGATATTCCTTTTTCCACGACAGGCCGCGTAGCGCTCTAAATGTCCACGTGCAGTTTCCACAGAAGGAGGGTTTCAAACCTCCGCAATCAAAAATAATGTTCAACTCCGTTAGTTGAATGCACAGATCAGAAAGAAGTTTCCCAGAATCCTTCTGTGTAGTTTTTATTTGTAGATATTCCTTTTTCCATGATAGGCCACGTAGTCCTCCAATTGTCCACTTGCAGTTTCTACTGAAAGAGTGTTTCAAAACTCTTCAATCAACAGTAAGGCTCAACTGTGTTAGTTAAATACACAGATCAGAAAGAAGATTCACAGAATGCTTCGGTATAGTTTTTATTTGAAGATATTCCTTTTTCCATGAAAGTCCATGTAGCGCTGCAAATGTGCACTTGCAGTTTCTACAGAAAGAGTGTTTGAAAACTCCTCCCTCAATGAAAGGTAAGGTTCAACTCTTTTACTTGAATCCACAGATCAGAAAGAAGTTTCACAGAATGCTTCTGTGTAGTTTTTATTTGAAGATATTTCTTTTTCCACCATAGGCCTTGCAGCGCTCCAAATGTCCACTGGCAGTTTCTACAGAAAGAGTGTTTCTAAATTCCTCAATCAAAAGTAATTTTCAACTCTGTTAGTTGAATGCACAGATCAGACAGAAGTTTCATAGAATGCTTCTGTATAATTTTTATTTGACGTTATTCCTTTTTCCACAATAGGTTGCGATGCGCTCTAAATGTCCACTTGCAGTGTCCCCAGAAAGAGTGTTTCAAAACTCCTCAATCAAAAGTAAGGTTCACCTCTGTTAGTTGAATGCAAACATCAGAAAGAAGTTTCAGAGAATGCTTCTCTGTAGTTTTTATTTGAAGGTATTACTTTTTCCTCGATAGGCCGCTTAGTGCACCAAATATCCACTTGCAGTTTCTACAGAAAGATTGTTTCAAAACACCTCAATCAAAAGTAAGTTTCAACTCTCTTAGTTGAATACACAGATCAGAAAATAGTTTCACAGAATGCTTCTGTGTAGTTTTTATTTGAAGATATTCCTTTTTCCACGATAGGACTCTTAGCACTCCAAATGTCCACTTCCAGTTTCTGGAATGCACAGACCAGAAAGATTGTTTCAAAACTCTTCAATCAAAAGTAAGGTTCAACCCTGTTATTTGACTGCACAGATCAGAAAGAAGTTTCACAGAATGCTTCTGTGTAGTTTTTACTTGAAGATATTCCTTTTTCCTCGATATGCCGCATAGAGCTCCAAACGTCCAATTGCTGTTTCTACAGAAAGAGTGTTTCAAAATCCTCAATCAAAAGTAACGTTCAACGCTGTTAGTTGAGTGCATATATCAGAAAGAAGTTTTGCAGAATTCTTCTGTTTAGTTTTTATTTGAAGATATTCCTTTTTCCACTATAGGCCCCTTAACGCTCTGAATAACTGCTTGCAGATTCTACAGAAAGAGAATTTCAGAACATCTCAATCAAAAGTAAGGTTCAACTCTGGTATTTGACTCCACAGATCAGAAAGAATTTCCGCAGAATTCTTCTGTGTAGTTTTTATTTGAAGATATTCCTTTTTCCACTATAGGCCCCTTAGCGCTCCGAATATCCACTTGCAGTTTATACAGAAAGAGATTTTCAGAACTTCTCAATCAAAAGTAAGATTCAACTCTCTTAGTTGAATGCACAGATCAGAAAGAAGTTTTGCCGAATGGATCTGTGTAGTTTTTATTTGAAGATATTCCTTTTTCCACTACAGGCCCCTTAGCGCTCCGAATGTCCGCTTGCAGTTTCTACAGAAAGAGTGTTTCAAAACTCCTCAATCTAAAGTAATGTTCTACTCTGCTAGTTGAATGCAAAGATCAGAAAGAAGTCTCGCCGAATGCTTCTGTGTACTTTTTATTTGAAGATATTCCTTTTTCCACTATAGGCCTCTTAGAGCTCTGAATGTCTGCTTTCAGTTTCTACAGAAATAGAGTTTCAGAACAGCTCAATCAAAAGTAAAGTTCAACTCTGCTAGTTGAATGCACAGATCAGAAAGAAGTTTCGCAGAATTTTTCTGTGTAGTTTTTATTTGAAGATATTCCTTTTTCCACTATAGGCCTCTTAGTGCTCCGTATGTCCACTTGCAGTTCCTGCAGAAAGAGAGCTTCAGAACTTCTCAATCAAAAGTAAGGTTCAACTCTGTTACTTCAATGCACAGATCAGAAAGAAGCTTTGCAAAATGCTTCTGTGTAGTTTTTATTTGAAGATATTCGTTTTTCAATTATAGGCCCCTTAGTGCTCAGAATGTCCACTTGCAGTTTCTACAGAAAGGGTGTTTCAAACTCCTCAATCAAAAGTAAGTTTAATCTCTGCTAGTTGAATGCACAGATCAGAAGGAAGTTTCACAGAATGCTTCTGTGTAGTTTTTATTTGAAGATATTCCTTTTTCCACTATATGCCCCTCAGCTCTCTGAATATCCGCTTGTAGTTTCTACAGAAAGAGTGTTTCAGAAATCCTCAATCAAAACTACGTTTGAACTCTGCTAGTTGAATGCAAAGATCAGAAAGAAGATTCGAAGAATGCTTCTGTGTAGTTTTTATTTGAATATATTCCTTTTTCCACTATAGACCTCTTAGTGATCCAAATGTCCGCTTGCAGTTTCTACAGAGATTTGCAGAACTTCTCAATCAAAAGTAAGGTTCAACTCTGTTAGTGGAATGCACAGATCAGAAAGAAGTCTCCCAGAATGCTTCTGTGTAGTTTTTATTTGAAGATATTCCTTTTTCCACTATAGGCACCATAGCGCTCCATATTTCCGCTTGCAGTTTATACAGAAAGAGAGTTTGAGAACTTCTCAATCAAAAGTGAGGTTCAACTCTGCTAGTTGAATGCACAGATTGGAAGAAGTTTCGCAGAATGCTTCTGTGTAGTTTTTACTTGAAGATATTCCTTTTTCCACTACAGGCCCCTTAGCGCACAGAATGTCCATTTGCAGTTCCACAGAACGTATGTTTCAGAAATCCTCAATAAAAACTAAGGTTCAATTCTGCTTGTTGAATGCACAGATTAGAAAAAGTTTGGCAGAATGGTTCTGTGTAGTTTTTATTTGAAGATATTCCTTTTTCCACTAGAGGCCCCTTAGCACTACAAATGTCCGATTGCAGTTTCTACAGAAAGAGAGATTCAGAACTTTAAAAACAAAAGTAAGTTTCAACTCTGTTAGTTGAATGCACAGATCAGAAAGAAGTTTTGCCGAATGCTTCTATGTAGTTTTTATTTGAAGATATTCGTTTGTACAGTATAGGCCCCTTAGCGCTCTGAATGCCCGCTTGCAGTTCCTGCAGAAAGAGTTTCAGAACTTCTCAATCAAAAGTAAGGTACAACTCTGCAACTTGAATGCACAGATCAGAAAGAAGTCTTGCACAATGCTTCTGTGTAGTTTTTATTTGAAGATATTCCTTTATACACTATAGGCCGCTTAGCACTCCGAATGTCCGCTTGCAGTTTCTACAGAAAAAGGGTTTCAGAACGGCTCAATCAAAAGTAAGGTTCAACTCTGTTAGTTGAATGCACAGATCAGAAAGAAGTTTCGCAGAATGCTTCAGTGTAGTGTTTATTTGAAGATATTCATTTTTCCACTATAGGCCCCTTAGCGGTCCGAATGTCCGCTTTCAGTTTCAACTTTTCAGAAAGAGGGTTTCAAAACTCCTCAATCAAAAGTAAGGTTCAACTCTGCACAGATCAGAAAGAAGTCTCGCAGACTTCTTCTGTGTAGTTTTTATTTGAAGAGATTCCTTTTTCCACTATAGGAACCTTAGCGCTCCAAACGTCCACGTGCAGTTTTTACGGAAAGAGTGTTTCAGAACTGCTAAATCAAAAGTAAGTTCCAACTCTGCTAGTTGAATGCACACATCAGAAATACGTTTCGCATAATGCTTCTGGGTAGTTTTTATTGGAAGATATTTCTTTTTCAAGTATAGACCTCTTAGCGCTCCGAATGTCCGCTTGCAGTTTCTACAGAAAGAGAGTTTCAGAACTTCTGAATCAAAAGTAAGGTTCAACTCTGCTAGTTCAATGCACAGATCAGAAAGATGTTTCACAGAATGCTTCTGTGTAGTTTTTATTTGAAGTTATTCCCTATTCCACTACAGGCCCCTTAGCGCTCCGAATGTCCACCTGAAGTTTCTACAGAGAGTTTCAGAACTTCTCAATCAAAAGTAAGGTTCAACTCTGCTAGTAGAATGCACAGATCAGAAACAAGTCTCGCAGAATGCTTCTCTGTATTTTTTATTTGAAGATATTAATTTTTCCACCATAGGTCCCTTTGCTCTGCAAATGTCCTCTTGCTGTTTCTACAGAAAGAGATTTTCAGAACTTCTAAATCAAAACTAAGGTTCAAATCTGTTAGTTGAATGCACAGAACAGAAAGAAGTTTTGCATAATGCTTCTGTGTAGTTTTCATATGAAGATATTCCTTTTTCCACTGTAGGCCCCTTAGACCTCCGAATGTCCACTTGCAGTTTCTACAGAAAGAGAGTTTCAGAACTTCTCAATCAAAAGAAAGGATCAAATCTGTTAGTTGAATGCACAGATCAGAAAGAAGTTTCACAGAATGCTTCAGTGTAGTTTTTATTTGTAGATATTCCTTTTTCCACTATAGGCCCCTTTGCCGTCCGAATGTCCACTTGCACTTTCTACAGAAAGAGAGTTTCAGAACTGCTCAATCAAAAGTAAGGTTCAACTCTGCTAGTAGAATGCACAGATCAGAAAGAAGTTTCCCAGAATTCTTCTGTGGAGTTTTTATTTGAAGTTATTCCCTATTCCACTATAGGCCCCTTAGCACTCCGAATGTCCACCTGCAGTTTCTACAGAAAGAGAGTTTCAGAACTTCTCAATCTAAATTAAGGTTCAACTCTGTTAGTTGAAGGCACAGATCAGAAAGTAGTTTCGCAGAATGCTTCTGTGTAGTTTTTATTTGAAGATATTCTTTTTCCACTATAGAACTCATACTGCTCCGAATGTCCAATTGCAGTTTCTACAGAAAGAGAGTTTCAGAACTGCTCAATCAAAGGTAAGGTTCAAATCTGCTAGTGTAATGCACAGATCAGAAAGAAGTTTCGTAGAATGCTTCTGTGTAGTTTTTATATGAAGATATTCCTTTTTCCTCTATAGGTCCATTAGCCCTCCGAATGTCCACTTGCAGTTTCTACAGAAAGAGTGTTTCAAAATTCCTCCATCAAAAGTAAGATTCAACACTGCTAGTTCAATGCACAGATCCATAAGAACTTTCGCCAAATGCTTCTGTGCAGTTTTTGTTTGAAGATATTTCTTTTTCCACTGTAGGCCCTTTAGTGCTCTGAATGTCCACCTGCAGTTTCTACAGAAAGTGGGTTTCAGAGCTCCTGAAAAGTAAGTTTCAACTCGGCAAGTTGAATGCACAGATCAGAAAGAATTTTCGCAGAATGCTACTGTGTAGTTTTTATTTGAAGAGATTATTTTTTCCTCCATAGGCCCCTTAGCGCTCTGAATGTCCACTTGCAGTTTCTACAGAAAGTGTGTTTCAGAACTCCTCAAACAAAAGTAAGGTTCAACTCTGCTAGTTGAATGTACAGATCAGAAAGAAGTTTCACAGAATGCTTCAGTGTAGTTTTTATTTGAAGATATTCCTTTTTCCACTATAGGCCCTGTAGTGCTCTGAATTTCAACTTGCAGTTTCTACAGAAAGAGTGTTTCAGAACTCCTCAATCAAAAGTAAGGATCAACTCGGCTACTTGAATGCACAGATCAGAAAGAAGTTTCGCGGAATGCTTCTGCGTAGTTTTCATTTGAAGATACGCCTTCTTCCACTGTTGGCCCCTTAGCGCTCCGAATGTCCGCTTGCAGTTTCTATGGAAAGAGTGTTTCAAAACTCCTCACTGAAAAGTAAGGTTCAACTCTCCTAGTTGAATGCACTTATCAGAAAGTAGTTTCGCAGAATGCTTCTGTGTAGTTTTTATTTGAAGATATTCCTTTTTCCACTATATGCCCCTTAGCGCTGCGAGTTTCCACTTGCAGTTTCTACAGAAAGTGTGTTACAGAACTCCTCAATCAAAAGAAAGGTTCAACTCTGCTAGTTGAATGCACGGATCAGAAAGGAGATACACAGAATGCTTCTGTGTACTTTCAATTTGAAGATATTTCTATTTCCACTATAGGCCCTTTATCGCTTTGAATGTGCACTTGCAGTTTCTACAGGAAGAGTGTCTCAGAACTCCTCAATCAAAAGTAAAGTTCAACTCGGCTAGTTGAATGCACAGATCAGAAAGAAGTTTCACAGAGTTCTTCTGTGTAGTTCTTATTTAAAGGTATTCCTTTTTCCACTATAGGCCTCTTAGCCCTCCGAATGTCTGCTTGCATTTTCTACAGAAAGAGAGTTTCAGAACTTCGCAATCAAAAGTAAAGTTCAACCCTGTTAGTGGAATGCACAGATCAGAAAGAAGTTTTGCAGAATGCTTCTGTGTAGTTTTTATTTGAAGATATTGCTTTTTCCATTACCGGCCCCATAGCGCTCCGAATGTCGGCTTCCAGTTCCTACAGAAAGAGTCTTTCAGAACTGCTCAATCAAAAGTAAGGTTCAACTGTGCTAGTTGAATACACAGGTCAGAAACAAGTTTCGCAGAATGCTTCTGTGTTGTTTTTAGTTGAAGATTTTCCTTTTTCCACTATAGGCCCCTTAGCACCCCGAATGTCTGCTTGCAGTTTCTGCACAAAAAGTGTTTCACAACTGCTCAATCAAAACTAAGGTTCAACTCTGTTAGTCGAATGCACAGATCACAAAGTAGTCTCACAGAATTCTTCTGTGTAGTTTTTATTTGAAGATATTCCTTTTTCCACCATATGCCCCCCTTAGTTCTCCGAATGTCCTCTTGCAGTTTCTACAAATAGAGTGTTTCAAAACTCCTCAAAGAAAAGTTAGGTTCTAATCTGTCAGTTGAATGCACAGATCAGAAAGAAGTCTCGCAGAATGCTTCTGTGGAGTTTTTATTTGAAGATATTTCTTTATCCACTATAGGCCTCTTAGCCCTCCGAATGTCTGCTTGCAGTTTCTACAGAAAGTGAGTTTCAGAACTTCTCAATCAAAAGTAAGTTTCAAATCTGTTAGTTGAATGCACAGATCAGAAGGAAGTTTCGCAGAATTCTTCTGTGTAGTTTTTATTTGAAGAGATTCCTTTTTCCACTATAGGCCCCTTAGCGCTCCGAATGTCCGCTTGCAGTTTCTACAGAAAGAGTGTTTCAAAACTCCTCAATCAAAAATAAGGTTCAACTCTGCTAGTTGAATACACAGATCTAAATGAAGTTTCACAGAATGATTCTGTGTAGTCTTTATTTAAAGATATTCCTTTCTCCACTGTAGGCCCTTTAGCGCTCCGAATGTCCACTTGCAGTTTATACATAAAGTGTGTTTCAGAACTCCTCAATCAAAACTAAGCTTTACTCGGCTAGTTGAATGCACAGATCAGAAAGAAGTTTCGCAGAATGCTACTGTGTACTTTTTATTTGAAGATATTCCTTTTTCCCACTATCGACCCCTTAGGGCTCCGAATGTCCACTTGCAGGTTCTACAGAAAGTGTGTTTCAGAACTCCTCAATCAAAAGTAAGGTTCAAATCTGCTAGTTGAATGCACGGATTGGGAAGAAGTTTTGCAGAATGCTTCAATGTAGTTTTTATTTGAAGATATTCCTTTTTCCACAATAGGCCCCTAAGAGGTCCGAATTTCTGTTTGCAGTTTCAACAGAAAAAGTGTTTCAGAACCCCTCAATCAATAGTAAAGTTCAACTCTGCAGGTTAAATGCACTGATCAGAATGTAGTTTAACAGAATGCTTCTGTGTAGTTTTCGTTTCAAGATATGCCTTTTCCACTATCGGCCCCTTAGAGCTCCGAATGTCGGCTTGCAGTTCCTACGGAAAGAGTGTTTCAAAAGTCCTCAATCAAAAGTAAGGTTCAACTCTGCTAGTTGAATGCACAGATCAGAAAGAAGTTTCACGGAATGCCTCTGTGTAGTTTTTATTTGAAGATATTCCTTTTTCCACTATAGGCCCATTGGCGCACTGAAAGTCCGTTTGCAGTTTCCTCAGAAAGAGTGTTTCAGAACTGCTCAATCAAAAGTAAGGTTCAAATCTGCTAGTTGAATGCACAGATCAGAAAGAAGTTTCGCAGAATGCTTCTGTGTACTTTTATTTGAAGATATTCCTTTTTCCACTATAGGCTACTTAGCACTCTGAATGTCCACTTGCAGTTTCTACAGAAAGAGTGTTTCAGAACTGCTGAATCAAAAGTAAGATTCAACTCTGCTAGTTGAATCCACAGATCTGAAAGAAGTTTCGCAGAATGCTTCTGTGTAGTTTTTATTTGAAGATAATCCATTTTCCACTATAGGGCCCTTAGCGCTCCGAATGTCCACTTGCAGTTTCTACAGAAAGAGTGTTTCAAAACTCCCCAATCAAAAGTAATGTTCAACTCTGCTAGTTGAATGCACAGATCAGAAAGAAGTCTCTCATAATGCTTCTCTGCAGTTTTTATTTGAAGATATTGCTTTTTCCACTATAGGCCTCTTAGCACTCTGAATGCCACTTAGAGTTTCTACAGAAAGATTGTTTCAGAACTCCTTAATCAAACTAAGGTTCAACTCTGCTAGGTGAAAGCACAGATGGGAAAGAAATTTCACAGAATGCTTCTGTGTAGTTTTTATTTGAAGATATTCCTTTTTCCGCTATAGGCCTTTAGGGCTCCGAATGTCCGCTTACAGTTTCTACAGTAAGAGTGTTTAAAAACTCCTCAATCAAAAGTAAGGTTCAACACTGCTAGTTGAATGCACAGATCAGAAAGAAGTCTCGCAGAATGCTTCTGTGTAGTTTTTATTTGAAGATATTCCTATTTCCACTATAGTCCCCTTAGCGCTCTGAATGTCCACTTGCACTTTCTACAGAAAGAGACCTTCAGAACTTCTCAATCAAAAGTAAGGTTCAACTGTCTTAGTTGAAAGCACAGATCAGAAATAAGTTTCGCAGAGTGATCCGTGTAGTTTTTATTTGAAGATATTCCGTTTTCCACTATAGGCCTCTTAGTGCTCCGAATATCCGCTTGCAGTTTCTACAGAAAGAGTGTTTCAAAACTCCTCAATCAACAGTAAGTTTCAACTCTGCTAGTTGAATGCACAGATCAGAAAGAAGTCTCGCAGAATGCTTCTGTGTAGTTCTTATTGAAGATATTCCTTTTTCCACTATAGGCCCCTTAGAGCTCCGAATGTCTGCTTGCAGGTTCTACAGAAAGGGTGTTTGAGAACTTCTCAATCAAAAGTAAGGTTCAACTCTTCTAGTTGAATGCACAGATCAGGAAGAAGTTTCGGGGAATGCTTCTTTGTAGTTTTTATTTGAAGATATTTCTTTTTCCACTTTAGGCCCCTTAGCGATCCGAATGCCCTCTTGCAGTTTATACAGAAACAGTATTTCCGAACTGCTCAATCAAAAGTAAGGTTCAACTCTGCTAGTTGAATGCACGCATCAGAAAGAAGTTTCGCAGAATGCTTCTGTGTACTTTTTATTCGAAGCTACTCCATTTTCCACTATAGGCCCCATAGCGCTCAGAATGTCCGCTTACATTTTCTACAGAAGGAGTGTTTCAGAACTGCTCTATCCAAAGTAAGCCTCAACTGGGTTAGTTGAAAGCACAGACAGAAAGAAATATCACAGAATACTTCTGTGTGCTTTTATTTGAGGAAAATCCTTTTTCCACTATGCGCTTCTTACTGCTCTGAATGTCCACTTGCAGTTTCTACATAAAGAGTGTTTCAGAACTGCTCAATCAAAAGTAAGCTTCAACACTGTTAGATGAATGCACAGAACAAAAAGACGTTTCACAGAATGCTTCTGTGTAGTTTGTATTTGAAGATATTCCTTTTTCCACTCTATTCCCCATAGCGCTCCAAATATCCACTTGCAGTTTCTACAGAAAGAGTGTTTCAGAACTGCTCAATCAAAAGTAAGTTCCATCTCTGTTAGTTGAATGCACAGAACAAAAAGAAGTTTCACAGAATGCTTCTGTGTAGTTTGTATTTGAAGATATTCCTTTTTCCACTATAGGCCAGTTAGCACTCCGAATGTCCAATTGCATTTTCTACAGGAAGAGTGTTTCAGAACTGCTCCATCAAAAGTAAGCTTCAACTCTGTTAGTGGAATGCACAGAAGAGAAAGAAGTTTCAAAGAATGCTTCTGTGTAGTTTTCATTTGAAGATGTTCCTTTTTCCACTATAGGCCCCTTAGGGCTCCAAAAGTCCACTTGCAGTTTCTACAGAGAGAGTGTTTCAGAACTGCTCAATCAAAAGTAAGCTTCAACTCTGTTAGTTGAATACACAGAACAGAAAGATGTTTCACAGAATGCTTCTGTGTAGTTTTTATTTGATGGTATTACTTTTTCCACTGTAGGCCCCTTAGTGCTCTGAATGTCCACTTGCAGTTTCTTCAGAAAGAGTGTATCAGAACTGATCAATCAAAGTAAGATTCAGCTCTGTTAGTTGAATGCACAGATCAGAAAGAAGTATCGCAGAATGCTTCTGTGTAGTTTTTATTTGAAGATATTTGTTTTTCCACTATAGGACCCGTAGCACTCCGAATGTCTGCTTGCAGTTTCTACAGAAAGAGTGTTTCAAAACTCCTCCATCTAAAGTAAGGTTGAACTCTGCTAGTTGAATGCACAGGTCAGAATGAAGTCTCACAGAATGCTTCTGTGTAGTTTTTATTTGAACATATTCCTTTTTCCACGCTACTCCTCTTTGCGCTCCGAATGTTGGCTTGCAGTTTCTACAGAAAGAGTGTATCAGAACTGCCCAATCAAAAGTAAGGTTCAAATCTGTTAGTTGAATTCACAGATCAGAAAGATGTTTCGCAGAATGCTTCAGTGAAGTTTTTCTTTGAAGATATTCTTTATTCCACTATAGGCCCCTTAGCGCTCCGAATGTCCGCTTGCAGTTTCTACAGAAAGAGAGTTTCAGCACTTCTCAATCAAATGTAAGGTTCAACTCTGTTAGTTGAATGCACAGATCAGAAGGAAGTTTTGCAGAATGCTTCTGTGTAGTTTTTATTTGAAGATATTCCTTTTTCCACTGTAGGCCCCTTAGCGCTTTAAATGTCCTTTTGCAGTTTCTACAGAAGGAGTGGTTCAGAACTAATCAATCAAAAGTAAGGTTCAATTCTGCTAGTTGAATGCACAGATCAGAAAGAAGTTTCGCAGAATGCTTCTGTGTAGTTTTTATTTGAAGGTATTCCTTTTTCCACTATAGGCCCATTAGCACTATGAATGTGCCCTTGCAGTTTCTACAGAAAGAGAGTTTCAGAACTGCCCAATCAAAAGTAAGGTTCAACTCTGTTAGTTGAATGCACAGATCAGAAAGAAGTTTCACAGAATGCTTCTGTGTAGTTTTTATTTGAATATACTCCTTTTTCCACTAAAGGCTCCTTAGCGCTCCGAATGTCCGCTTGCAGTTTCTACAGAAAGAGTGTTTCAAAACTCCTCAATCAAAAGTAAGGTTCAACTCTGTCAGTTGAATGCACAGATCAGAAAGTAGTTTCACAGAATACTTCTGTGTAGTTTTTATTTAAAGGTATTCCTTTTTCCACTATAGGCCTCATAGCGCTCAGAATGTCTCCTCGCAGTTTATACAGAAATAGTGTTTCAGAACTTCTCAATCAAAAGTAAAATTCAACTCTGTTAGTTGAATTCACAGATCAGAAAGAATTTTCGCAGAATGCTTCTGTGTATTTTATAGTTGAAGATATACCTTTTTACTCTGTAGGCCTCTTAGCGCTCCAAATGTCAGATTGCATTTTCTACAGAGAGAGTGTTTCAAAACTCCTCTATCAAAACTAAGCTTCAACTCTGCTAGTCGAATGCACAGATCAGAAAGAAGTCTCGCAGAATGCTTCTGTGTACTTTTTATTTCTAGATATTCCTTTTTCCATTACAGACCTCTTAGCACTCCGAATGTCCACTTGCAGTTTCTACAGAAAGACAGTTTCAGAACTCGTCAATCAAAAGTAAGGTTCAAATCCACTTGTTGAATGCACAGATAAGAAAGAAGTCTCACAGAATGCTTCTGTGTAGTTTTTATTTTAAGATATTCCTTTTTCCACTATAGGCCCCTTTGCGCTCCAAATATCCGCTTGCAGTTTATACAGAAAGAGAGTTTCAGAACTCCTCAATGAAAAGTAAGATTCAACTCTGCTAGTTAAATGCACAGATCATAAAGAAGTTTCGCAGAATGCTTCTGTGTAGTTTTTATTTGAAGATATTCCTTTTTCCACTATAGGCCCCTTTGCCCTATGAATGTGCACTTGCAGTCTCTTCACAAAGAGAGTTTCAGAACTGCTCAATAAAAAGTAAGGTTCAACTCTGCTAGTGGAATGCACAGATCAGAAAGAAGTTTCACAGAATGCTACTGTGTAGTTTTTATTTGAAGATATTCCTTTTTCCACTATAGGCCCCTTAGCGCTCCGAATGTCCGCTTGCAATTTCTACAGAAAGAGTGTTTCAAAACTTCTCAATGAAAAGTAAGGTTCAACTCTGCTAGTTGAATGCACAGATCAGTAAGAATTCTCGCAGAATGCTTCTGTGTAGTTTTTATTTCAAGATATTCCTTTTTCCACTATAGGCCCCTTAGCGCACCGAATATCCGCTTGCAGATTCTAAGAAGAGAGTGTTTCAAAACTCCACAATCTACAGTAAGGTTCAACTCTGCTAGCTGAATGCACAGATCAGAAAGTAATCTCGCAGAATGCTTCTGTGTAGTTTCTATTTGAAGATATTCCTTTTTCCACTATACTCCTCTTAGCGTTTCGAATGTCCGCTTTCAGTTTCTACAGAGAGTTTCAGAACTTCTCAATCAAAAGGAAGGTTCAACTATGTTAGTTGAATGCAAAGATCTGAAAGAAGTTTCACAGAATGCTTCTGTTTAGTTTTTACTTGAAGATATTCCTTTTTCCACTACAGGCAACTTAGCCCTTCGAATGTGTGCTTGCAGTTTCTATAGAAAGAGTGTTTCAAAACTACTAAATCAAAAGTAACGTTCAACTCTGCTAGTCGAATGCACAGATTGAAAGAAGTCTCGCAGAATTCTTCTGTGTAGTTTTTATTTCATGATATTACTTTTTACACTATAGGCCCCTTAGCACACCGAATGTCCACTTGCAGTTTCTACAGAAAGAGAGTTTCAGAACTACTCAATCAGAAGTAAGGTTCAACTCTGCAAGTTGAATGCACAGATCAGAAAGAAGTTTCGCAGAATGCTTCTGTGTAGTTTTTATTTGAAGATATTCCTTTTTGCACTAAAGGCTCCTTAGCATTCTGAATGTCCGCTTCCAGTTTCTACAGCAAGAGTGCTTCAAAACTCCTCTATCAAAAGTGAGGTTCAACTCTGCTAGTTGAATGCACAGATCAGGAAGAAGTTTCGCAGAATGCTTCTGTGTAGTTTTTATTGGAAGAAATTCCTTTTTCCACTATAGGCCCTTTGGCGCTCCGAAAGTCTCCTTGCAGTTTCTCCAGAAAGAGAGTTTCAGAACTTCTTAATCAAAAGTAAGGTTCGACTCTGTTAGGTGAATGCACAGATCAGAAAGGAGTTTCGCAGAATGCTTCTGTGTAGTTTTTATTTGAAGATATTTCTTTTTCCACTATTGGCCCCTTAGTGCTTCGAATGTCCACATGCAGTTTCTACAGAAAGCGTGTTTCAGAACTCCTCAATCAAAAGTAAGGTTCAATTCTGCTAGTTGAATGCACAGATCAGAAAGAAGTTTCGCCGTATGCTTCTATATAGTTTTTATTTGAAGATATTCCTTTTTCGTCTACAGGCCCCTTAACACTCCGAATGTCCGTTTGCAGTTTCTACAGAAAGAGAGTTTCACAACTTCTCAATCAAAAGTAAGGTTCAACTCTGTTAGTTGAATGCACAGATCAGAAAGAAATTTCACAGAATGCTTCTTTGTATTTTTTATTTGAAGGTATTCCTTTTTCCACGATAGGCCCCTTAGTGCTCTGAACGTCCGCTTGCAGTTTCTAGAGAGAGAGAGTTTCAGAACTTCTCCATCAAAAGTAAGGTTCAACTCTGTTAGTTGAATGCACAGATCAGAAAGAAGTTTCGCAGAATGCTTCTGTGTAGTTTTTATTTGAAGATATTCCTTTTTCCACTATAGGCCCCTTTGGGCTCCGAATGTCCGCTTGCAGTTTCTACAGAAAGTGTGTTTCAAAACTCCTCAATCAAAAGAAAGGTTCAACTCTGCGAGTTGAATGCACAGATCAGGATGAATTTTCGCAGAAGGCTTCTGTGTAGTTTTAATTTGAAGATATCCCTTTCTCCACTATAGGCCTCTTAGCACTCTGAATGTACGCTTGCACTTTCTACAGAAAGACAGTTTCAGAACTTCTCAATCAAAAGTAAGTTTCAAATATGTTAGTTGAATGCACAGATCAGAAAGTAGTTTCGCAGAATGCTTCTGTGTAGTTTTTATTTGAACATATTCCTTTTTCCACTATAGGCCATTTAGTGCTTCGAATGTCCACTTGCGCTTACTACAGAAAGAGAGTTTCCAAACTGCTCTATCAAAATTAATGTTCAACTCTGCTGTTTGAATGCACAGATGACAAAGATGTTTTGCAGAATGCTTCTGTGTAGTTTTTATTTGAAGATACTCCTTTTTCCACTATAGGCCCATTAGCCCTCGAATGTCCACTGGCAGTTTCTACAAAAGGAGTGTTTCAAAATTCCTCAATCAAAAGTAAGGTTCAACTCTGCTAGTTGAATGCACAGATCAGAAAGAAGTTTCGCAGAATGCCTCTGTGTACTTTTAAACTGAAAATATTCTTTTTTCCACTGAAGACCGCTTAATGCTCCGAATGTCCACTTGCAGTTTCTACACAAAGAGGGTCTCAGAACTCCTCAATCAAAAGTAAGGTTCAACTCTGATAGTTGAATGCACAGATGAGAAACAAGTTTCGCAGAATGCATCTGTGTAGTTTTTATATGAAGATATACCTTTTTCCAACCTAGGCCCCTTAGCGCACTGAATTTCCACTTGCAGTTCCTACAGAAAAAGTGTTTCAGAACTGCTCAATGAAAACTAAGGTTCACCTCTGCTAGTTGATTGGGCAGATGAGAGAGAAGTCTCGCTGAATGATTCCGTGTAGTTTTTATTTGGAGATATTAGTTTTTCCACTATAGGCCCCATAGCGCTTCAAATGTTCACTTGCAGTTTCTACAGAAAGAGTGCTTCAGAACTCCTCAATGAAAAGTAAGTTTCAACTCTGCTAGTTGAATGCACAGATCAGAAAGAAGTTTCACTGAATGCTTCTGTGTAGATTTTATTTGATGATATTCCTTTTTCCACAATAGGCCTCTTAGTGCTCTGAAAGTATGCTTTCAGTTTCTACAGAAAGAGAGTTTCAGAACTTCTCAATCAAATGTAAGGTTCAACTCTGTTAGTTGAATGCACAGATCAGAAACTAGTTTCGCAGAATGCTTCTGTGTAGTTTTTAGTTGAACATATTCCTTTTTCCACTATAGGCCCATTAGCGCTCCAAATGGCCGCTTGCATTTCCTACAGAAAGAGTGTTTCAGAACTACTCAATCAAAAGTAAGGTTCAACTGTGCTAGTTGAATGCACAGATCATAAAGAAGTTTCACAGAATGCTTCTGTGTACTTTTTATTTGATGATATTCCTTTTTCCACTATAGGCCCCTTAGCGCTCCGAATGTCCACTTGCAGTTTCTACAGAAAGAGTGTTTCAGAACTGCTCAATCAAAAGATAGGTTCAACTCTGCTAGTTAAATGCTCAGATCCAAAAGATGTTTTGCAGAATGCTTCTGTGTAGTTTTTATTTGAAGATATTCCTTGTTCCACTCTAGGCCCCTTAGGGCTCCGAATGTTCGCTTGCACTTTATACAGAAAGAGTGTTTCCGAATGGCTCAATCAACAGTAAGGTTAAACTCTGCTAGTTGAATGCACAAGGCAGAAAGAAGTTTCGCAGAATGCTTCTGTGTAGTTTTTATTTGAAGATATTCCTTTTTCCACTATAGGCCCCTGAGCGCTCCAAATGTCCGCTTGCAGTTTCTACAGAAAGAGAGTTTCTGAACCTGTCAATCAAAAGAAAGGTTCAACTCTGCTAGTTGAATGCACAGATCAGAAAGAAGTTTCACAGAATGCTTCTGTGTAATTCTTATTTGAAGATATTCCTTTTCCACTACAGGCCCCTAAGTGCTTAGAATAGCCGCTTGCAGTTTCTACAGAATGTGTGTTTCAGAACTGCTCAATCAAAAGTAAGGTTCAACTCTGATAGTTGAATGGACAGATCAGAAAGAAGTTTCACACAATGCTTATCTGTAGTTTTTATTTGAAGATATTCCTTTTCCCACTATTGGCCTCTTAGCGATCAGAATGTCCGCTTGCAGTCTCTACAGAAAGGGTATTTCAGAAATGCTGAATCAAAAGTAAGTTTCAACTCTGCTAGTTGAATGCACAGATCAGGAGAAGTTTCGCACAATGCTTCTGTGCAGTTTTTGTTTGAAGATATTACTTTTTCCACTATAGGCCCCTTAGCGCTCCGAATATCCGCTTGCAGTTTCTACAGAAGGAGAGGTCCAGAACTTCTCAATCAAAAGTAAGATTCAACTCAGTTAGTTGAATGCACAGATCAGAAAGAAGTTTCACAGAATGCTTCTGTGTAGTTTTTATTTGAAGGTATTCCTTTTTCCACGATAGGCCCCTTAGTGCTCTGAACGTCTGCTTGCAGTTTCTAGAGAGAGAGAGTTTCAGAACTTCTCCATCAAATGTAAGGTACAACTCTGTTAGTTGAATGCACAGATCAGAAAGAAGTTTCGCAGAATGCTTCTATGTAGTTTTTATTTGAAGATATTCCTTTTTACACTATTGGCTCCTTAGCGCTCTGAATGTCCTCTTGCAGTTTCTACAGACAGAGTGTTTCAGAACTGCTCAATCAAACGTAAGGTTCAGCTCTGCTAGTTGAATGCAAAAATTGGAAAGAAGTTTCACAGAAGGCTTCCATGTAGTTTTTATTTGAAGATATTCCTTTTTCCACTATAGGCCCCATAGCGCTCCGAATGTCCGCTTGCAGTTCCTCCAGAAACAGTGTTTCAGAACTGCTCAATCAATAGGAAGGTTCAACTCTGCTAGTTGAAGGCACAGATCAGAAAGAAGTTTTGCAGAATGCTTCTGTGTAGTTTTTATTTGAAGATATTCCTTTTTCCACTATGGGACACTCAGCGCTCTGATTGTCCACTTGCAGTTTCTGCAGAAAGAGAGTTTCAGAACATCTCAATCTAAAGTAATGGTCAACTGTGTTAGTTGAATGCACAGATCAGGACGAAGTTTCGCAGAATGCCTCTGTGTAGTTTCTATTTGAAGATATTCCTTTTTCCACTATAGGCCCGGATGCACTCCGAATGTCCGCTTGAAATTTCAACAGAGAGAGAGTTTCAGAGCTTCTCAATCAAAAGCAAGGTTCAACTCTGCTTGTTGAATGCACAGATGAGAAGGAAGTTTTGCAGAATGCTTCTGTGTAGTTTTTATATGAAGATATTCCCTTTTCTACTATAGGACTTTATCGCTCCGAATGTCCCCTTGCACTTTCTACAGAAAGAGTGTTTCAGAACTCCTCAATCAAAAGTAAGGTTCTACTTTGCTTGTTGAATGCACAGATCAGAAAGAAGTTTCACAGAATGCTTCTGTGTAGTTTTTATTTGAAGATAATCCTTTTTCCACTATAGGCCTTTAGCGCTCTGAATGTCCGCATGCAGTTTCCACAGAAAGAGTGTTTGAGAACTGCTCAATCAAAAGTAAGATTCAACTCTGTTAGTTATATGCACAGGTCAGAAAGAAGTGTCATAGAATGCTTCTGTGTAGTTTTTATTTGAAGATATTCCTTTTTCCACTATGGTCCCCTTAGCGCTGCGAATGTCCGCTTGCAGTTTCTACAGAAAGAGTGTTTCAGAACTGCTCAATCAAAAGAAAGATTCAACTCTGCTACTTCAATGCACAGATTATAAAGAAGTTTCACAGAATGCTTCTGTGTAGTTCTTATTTGAAGATATTCCTTTATCCACTATAGGCCCCTTAGCGCTCCGAATATCCGCTTGCAGTTCCTACAGAAAGAATGTTTCAGAACTGCTCAATCAAAAGTAAGTTTCCACTCTGATAGTTGAATGCACAGACTGGAAGGAAGGTTCGCAGAATGTTTCTGTGTAGTTTTTATTTGAAGATATTCCTTTTACCACTAAATGCCACTTATTGCTCAGAATGTCCGCTTGCAGTTCCTACAGAAAGAGTTTTTTCAGAACTGCTCAATCAGAAGTAAGGTTCAACTTTGCTAGATTACTGAACAGATCAGAAAGAAGTTTCGCAGAATGCTTCTTTGTGGTTTTTATTTGAAGATATTACTTTTTCCACTACATGCCCTTTAGCGCTCCGATTGTCCACTTGCAGTTTCTTCAGAAAGAGTGTTTAAACACTCCTCAACCAAACGTAAAGTTCAACTCTGCTAGTTGAAGGCACAGATCAGAGAGAAGTTTCGCTGAATGCTTCTGTGTAGTTTTTATTTGAAGATATTCCTTTTTCCACTATAAGCCCCTTAGCGCTCCGAATGTCCACTTGCAGTTTCTACAGAAAGAGTGCTTCAGATCTGCTCAATCAAAAGTAAGGTTCAACTCTGCTAGATGAATGCACAGATCAGAAAGAAGTTTCGCAGAATGCTTCTTTGTGGTTTTTATTTGAAGATATTCCTTTTTCCACTATAGGCCCCTTATCGCTCCGAATGTCCATTTGCAGTTTCTACAGAAAGAGAATTTCTGAACTGCTCAATGAAAAGTAAGCTTCAACTATGTTAGTTGAATGCACAGGTCAGAAAGAAGTTTTGCAGAATACTTCTGTGTGGTTTTCCTTTGAAGATATTTCTTTTTCCACTATAGGACCATTAGCGCTCCGATTGTCCACTTGCAGTACCGACAGAAAGAGAGATTCAGAAGTGCTCAATCAAAAGTAAGGTTCAACTCTGCCAGTTAAGTGCTCAGATCAGAAAGAAGTTTCACGGAATACTTCTGAGTAGTTTGTATTGGAAGATATTTCTTTTTCCATGGTAGGCCACTTAGCCCCCCAAATGTCCACCTGCACTTTCTACAGGAAGAGTGTTTCAAAACTCCTCACTCAAAACTAAGGTTCAAATCTGCTAGTTGAAAGCACAGATCAGAGAGGAGTTTTGCAGAATGCTTCTGTGCAGTTTTTATTTGAAGTTATTCCTTTTTCAACTATAGGCCAATTAGCGCTGCTCTGAATGTCCACTTTAAGTTTCTACAGAAAGAGAATTTCAGAACTTCTCAATCAAAAGTAAGGTTCAACTCTGTTAGTTGAATGAACAGATCAGAAAGAAGTTTCGCAGAATGCTTCTGTGTAGTTTTTATTTGAAGATATTCCTTTTTCAAATATAGGCCCATTAGCACTCCGAATGTCCACTTGCAGTTTCTACAGAAAGAGAGTTTCAAAACTCCACAATGAAAATTAAGGTTCAACCCTACTAGTTGAATACACGGATCAGAAAGTAGTTTCGCAGAATGCTTCTGTGTAGTTTTTATTTGAAGATATTCCTTTTTCCACTATCGGCCCCTTAGTGCTCCGAATGTCCACTTGCAGTTTGTACAGAAAGAGTGTTTAAATACTCCTCAATCAAACGTAACATTCAACTCTGCTAGTTGAATGCACAGATGAGAAAGAAGTTTCGCAGAAAGCTTCTGTGTAGTTTTTATTTGAAGGTATTCCTTTTTCCAGTATACCCCCTTTGCGCTCTGAATGTCTGCTTGCAATTTCTACAGAAATAGTGTTTCAGAACTGTTCAATCAAAAATAATGTTCAACTCCGCTAGTTGAATGTACAGATCAGCAAGAAGTTTGGCAGAATGCTTCTGTGTAGTTTTTATTTGAAGATATTTGTTTTAAAACGATAGGCCCCTTAGCGCTACGAATGTCCGCCTGCAGTTTCTAGAGAAAGAGTGTTTCAGAACTGCTCAATCAAAAGTAAGGTTCAACTCTGCTGGTTGAATGCATAGATCAGAAAGATGTTTCGCAGAATGCTTCTGTGTAGTTTTTGTTTGAAGATATTACTTTTTCCACGATAGGCACATTAGCGCTCCGAAAGTCCACTTGCAGTTTCTACAGATAGAGTGTTTCAGAATTGCTCAATCAAAAGTAAGGTTCAACTCTGTTAGTTGAATGCACAGATCAGAAAGAAGTTTCGCAGAATGCTTCTGTGTAGTTTTTATTTGAACATACTGCTTTTTCCACTATAGGCACCGTAGCGCTCCAAATATCCGCTTGCAGTTTCTACAGAAAACGTGTTTCAGAACTGCTCAATCAAAAGTAAGGTTCAACACTGCTAGTTAAATGCACATATCAGAAAGACGTTTCGCAGAATGCTTCTGTGTAGTTTTGATTTCAAGATATTCCTTTTTCCACTATAGGCCTCTTAGTGCTCTGAATGTCCTCTTGCAGATTCTACAGAAAGAGTGTCTCAGAACTCTGCAATCAAAAGTATGCTTCAACTCTGCTAGTTGAATGCATGGATCTGAAAGTAGTTTCACAGAATGCTTCTGTGTAGTTTTTATTTGAAGATATTCCTTTTTCTACTATAGGCCCCTTAGCCCTGCGAATGTCCACTTGCAGTTTCGACAGAAAGAGTGTTTCAGAACTCCTCAATCAAAAATAAGGTTCAACTCTGCTAGTTGAATGCATAGAACACAAAGAAGTTTCACAAAATGTTTCTGTGTAGTTTTTATTTGAAGATATTCCTTTTTCCACTATAGGCCCCTTAGCGCTCCGAATGTCCACTTGCAGTTTCTACAGAAAGAGTGTTTCAGAAATCCTCAATCAAAAGTAAGCTTCAACTCTGCTAGCTGAATGCACAGATCAGAAAGAAGTTTCGCAGAATTCTTCTGTGTAGTTTTAATTTGAAGATATTCCTTTTTCCACTATAGGCCGCTTTGCGCTCCGAATGTCCACTTGCAGCTTCTACAGAAAGAGGGTTTCAAAACTCCTCAATCAAAAGTAATGTTCAGCTCTGGTAGCTGAATGCACAGATCAGAAGGCAGTCATGCAGAACGCTTCTGTGTAGTTTTTATTTGAAGATATTCCTTGGTCCACTATACGCCCCTTAGCGCTCTGAATTTCCCCTTGCAGATTCTACAGAAAGAGAGTTGCAGAACTGCTCAATCAAAATTAATGTTCCTCTCTATTAGTTGAATGCACAGAACAGAAAGAAGTTTCGCAAAATGCTTCTGTGTTGTTTTTATTTGAAGATATTCCTTTCTCCACTATAGGACCCTTAGCGCTCCGAATGTCCGCTTGCAGTTTCTACAGAAAGTGTATTTCAAAACTCCTCAATGAAAAGTAAGGTTCAACTCTGCCAGTTGCATGCGCAGATCAGAAAGAAGTCTCACAGAATTCTTCTGTGTAGTTTTTATTCAAAGATAGTCCTTTTTCCTATATAGTCCCCTAAGCGCTCAGAATGTCCACTTGCAGTTTCTACAGAAAGAGAGTATCAGAATTCCTCAGTCAAAAGTAAGGTTCAAAGCTGCTAGTTGAATGCAGAGATCAGAAAGAAGTTTTGCAGAATGCTTCTATGTAGTTTTTATTTGAAGATATTCCTCTTTCCTCTCTAGGCCCCTTAGCGCTATGAATGTGCACTTGCAGTTTCTACAGAAAGAGAGTTTCAGAACTGCTCAATCAAAAGTAAGTTTCAACTCTGCTTGTTGAATGCACAGATCAGAAAGAAGCCTCGGAGAAGGCTTCTGTGTAGTTTTTATTAGAAGATATTCCTTTTTCCTCAATAGGCTCCCTAGCGCTCCGAGTGTCCGCTTGCAGTTTCTACAGAAAGTGTTTCTCAAAACTCCTCAATCAAAAGTGAGGTTCAACTCTGCTAGTTGAAAGCACAGATCAGAAAGAATTTTCGCAGAATCCTTCAGTGTAGTTTTTATTTGAAGATATTCCTTTCTCCACTATAGGCCTCTAAGCGCTCTGAATTTCCGATTGCAGTTTCTACAGAAAGAGTGTTTCAGAACTCCTCAATCAAAAGTAAGCTTCAACTCTGTTAGTTGAATGCACACATCAGAAAGAAGTTTCGCAGCATGTTTCTGTGCAGTTTTTATTTGACGATATTTCTTCATTCACAATAGACCACATAGCGCTCCGAATATACGCTTGCAGTTCATACAGAAACAGAGTTTCAGAACTTCTCCATCAAAAGTAAGGTTCAACTCTGTTTGTTGAATGCACAGATGAGAAAGAAGTTTCGCAGAGTGCTTCTGTGTAGTTTTTATTTGAAGGTATTTGTTTTTCCACTATAGTCCCCATAGCGCTCCGAATGTCCGCTTGCAGTTTCTACAGAAAGAATGTTTCAAAATTCCTCAATCTAAAGTAAGGTTGAACTATGACAGTTGAATGCACAGATCAGAAAGTAGTCTCGCAGAATGCTTCTGTGTACTTTTTATTTGAGATAGTCCTTTTTCCACTATACTCCTTTTTGCGCTCCGAGTGTCGGCTTGCAGTTTCTACAGAAAGAGTGTATCAGAACTGCTGAATCAAAAGTAAAGTTCAACTCTGTTAGTTGAATTCACGGATCAGAAAGAAGTTTCACCGAAAGCTTCTGTGTAGTTTTTATTTGAAGATATTCCTTTTTCCACTTTAGGCCCCTTAGCGCTCCGAATGTCTGCTTGCACTTTCTACAGAAACAGTGTTTCAGAACTGCTCAATAAAAAGTAAGGTTCAACTCTGCTAGTTGAAGGCACAGATCAGAAAGAAGTTTCACAGAATGCTTCTGTGTAGTTTTTATTTGAACATATTCCTTTTTATATTATAGGCCCCTTCGCGCTCTGAATGTCCACTTGCAGTTTCTACAGAAAGAGTGTTTCAGAACTCATCAATCAAAAGTAAGTTACAATTCTGCTAGTTGAATGCACAGATCAGAAAGTAGTTTCACAGAATGCTTCTGTGTAGTTTTTATTTGAAGATATTCCTTTTTCCACTGTAGGACACTTTGCGCTCCGAATGTCCGCTTGCAGTTGCTGCAGAAAGAGTGTTTCAAAACTCCTCAATCAAAAGTAAGTTTCAACCTTGCTATTTAAATGCACAGCTCAGAAAGAAGTTTCGCAGAATGCTTCTGTGTAGTTTTTATTTGAAGATATTCCTTTTTGCACTATAGGCCCCTTGGCGCTCAGAATGTACGCTTGCAGTTACTACAGAAAGAGAATTTCAGAACTTCTCAATCAAAAGTAAGGTTCAACTCTGTTAGTTGAACGCACAGATCAGAAAGAAGTTTCGTAGAATGCTTCTGTGTAGTTTTTATTTGAAGATATTCCTTTTTCCACAGTAGGGCCCCTAGCGCTCCAAATATCCACTTGCAGTTTCTACAGAAAGAGACTTTCAGAACTTCTCAATCAAAAGTAATGTTCAACTCGGTTAGTTGAATGCACAGGTCAGAAAGAACTTTCCCAGAATCCTTCTGAGACGTTTTTATTTGAAGATATTCCTTTTTGCACTATAGGCCCCATAGTGCTTCGAATGTCTGCTTGCAGTTTCTACAGGAAGAATGTTTCAGAGCTGCTCAATCAAAAGAAAAGTTCAACTCTGCTAGTTGAATGCACAGATCAGAAAGAAGTTTTGCAGAATGCTTCTGAGTAGTTTTTATTCCATGATATTCCTTTTAGGACTGCAGGCCCCTTAGCGCTCCAAATCTCCGCTTGCAGTTCCTACAGAAAGAGTCTTTCAGAACTGCTCAATGAAAATAAAGGTTCAACTCTGCTTCTTGAATGCACATATCAGAAAGAAGTTTAGCAGAATGCTTCTGTGTAGTTTTAATTTGAAGGTAATCCTTTTTCCACTATAGGCCCTATATAGCTCCGAATGTCCGCTTGCTGTTTCTACAGAAATAGTGCTTCAGGACTGCTCAATAAAAAGTAAGGTTCAACTCTGCTAGCTGAATGCACAGATCAGAAGGAAATTTCACAGAATGCTTCTGTGTAGTTTTAATTTGAGGATAATACTTTTTCCACTATAGGCCTTTTAGAGCTCCGAATGTCTGCTTGCAGTTTCTTCAGAAAGAGAATTTCAGAACTTCTCAATCAAATTAATGTTCAACTCTGTTATTTGAATGCACAGATCAGAAAGAAGTTTCGCAGAATGCTTCTGTGTAGTTTTTATTTGAAGATATTCCTTTTTCCACTATAGGCCCCTTAGCGCTCCGAATGTCCGCCTGCAGTGTCTACAGAATGAGTGTTTCAAAACTCCTCAATCAAAAGTAAGGTTCAACCATTCTAGTTGAATGCACAGATCAGAAAGAAGTTTCGGAGAATGCTTCCGTGTAATTTTTATTTGAAGATATTCCATTTTGCACTATAGGCCCCTTAGCGCTCCGAATGTCTCTTTGCAGTTTCTTCAGAAAGAGAATGTAAGAACTTCTCAATCAAAAGTGATGTTCAACTCTGTTGTTTGAATGCACCAATCAGTAAGAAGTTTCACAGAATGCTTCTGTGTAGTTTTTGTTTGAAGTTATTCCTTTTTCTACTATACTCCTCTTAGCGCTCTGAATGTCCGCTTACAGTATGTACAGAAAGAGTGTTTCAGAACTGCTCAATCAAAAGTAAGGTTCAACTCTGTTAGTTGAATTGACAGATCAGGGAGAAGTTTCCCAGAATGCTTCTGTGTAGTTTTTATTTGAAGATATTCCTTTTTACAATATAGGCCACTTAGCACTCCGAATGTCCGCTTGCAGTTTCTACAGAAAGAGAGTTTCTGAACTTCACAATCAAAAGTAAGGTTCAATTCTATTAGTTGAATGCACACATCAGAAAGAAGTTTCGCAGAATGCTTCTGTGTAGTTTTAATTTGAAGATATTCCTTTTTCCACTATAGGACCCTAGGTGCTTCGAATGTCCACTTGCAGTTTCCGCAGAAAGAGAGTTTCAGAACTCCTCAATCAAAACAAAGTTTCAATTCTGCTAGTTGAATGCACAGATCAGAAAGATTTTTCACAGAATGCTTCTGTGTAGTTTTTATTTGAAGATATTCCTTTTTCCACTATAGGCCGCTTAGCGCTACGAATGTCCACTTGCTGTTTCTACAGAAATAGTTCTTCAGAACTGCTCAATAAAAAGTAAGGTTCAACTCTGCTAGCTGAATGCACAGATCAGAAGGAAGTTTCACAGAATGCTTCTGTGTAGTTTTAATTTGAGGATATTCCTTTTTCCACTATAGGCCGCTTAGCGTTCCGAATATCCACTTGCAGTTTCTACAGAGTGTTTCAGAACTGCTCAATCTAAAGTAAGGTTCAACTCTGCTAGTTGAATGCACAGATCAGAAAGAAGTTTCGCAGAATGCTTCTGTGTAGTTTTTATTTGAAGATATTCCTTTTTCCAGTATTGGCCCCTTAGTGCTCCGAATGTCCGCTTGAAGTTTCTACAAAAAGAGTGTTTCAGAACTGCTCAATCAAAAGTGAGTTTAAACTCTGCTAGTTGAATGCAGAGATCAGAAAGAAGTTTCACAGAATGCTTCTGTGTAGTTTTTATTTGAAGATATTCTTTTTCCCACTATAGGCCCCTAAGCGCTCAGAATGTCCGCTTGCAGTTTGTTCAGAAAGAATGTTTCAGAACTGCTCAACCAAAAGTAAGGTTCAACTCTGACAGTTGAATGGACAGATCAGAAAGAAGTTTCAAGTAATGCTTCTGTGTACTTTTTATTTGAAGTTATTCCGTTTTACACTACATGCACATTAGCGCTCCGAATATGCGCTTGCATTTTCTACAAAAAGACTGTTTCAAAACTCCCCACTCAAAAGTAAAGTTCAACACTGTTTGTTGAAGAAACAGATCAGAAAGAAGCTTTGCAGAATGCTTCTGTGTAGTTTTTATTTGAAGATATTCCTTTTTCCACTATACGCCCCTTAGCGCTCCGAATGTCTGCTTGCAGTTTCTATAGAGAGAGAGTTTCAGAACTTGACATTCAAAAGTAAGGTTCAACTCTGTTAGTTGAATGCAGAGACGAGAAAGAAGTTTCACAGAATGCTTCTGTGTAGTTTTTATTTGAAGATATTCCTTTTTAAACTATAGGCCTCTTAGCGCTCCGAATATCCACTTGCAGTTTCTACACAAAGAGAGGTCCAGAACTTCTCAATCAAAAGTAAGGTTCAACTGTGTTATTTGAATGCACAGATCAGAAAGAAGTTTAGCAGAATGCTTCTGTGTAGTTTTTATTTGAAGATATTACTTTTTCCACGATAGGCCCCATAGTGATCCGAATATCCGCTTGCAGTTTCAACAGAGAGAGAGTTTCAGAACTTCTCAATCAAAAGCAAGGTTTAACTCTGTTAGTTGAATGCACAGACCAGAGAGCAGTTTTGCAGAATGGTTCTTTGTAGTTTCTATATGAAGATATTCCTTTTTCCACGATAGGCCCCTTATTGCTCCGAATATCCACTTGCAGTTTCTACAGAGAGAGAGTCTCAGAACTTCTCAATCAAAAGTAAGTTTCAACTCTGTTAGTTGAATGCACAGATCAGAAAGAAGTTTTGCAGAATGCTTCTGTGTAGTTTTTATTTGACGTTATTCTTTTTCCACTATAGGCCCCTTAGAGCTCCGAATGTTCACTTGCAGTTTCTACAGAAAGAGTGTCTCAGAACTGCTCAATTAAAACTAAGGTTCAACTCTGCTAGTTGAATGCAGAGATCAGAAAGCAGTCTCAGAGAAAGCTTCTGTGTAGTTTTTTTTGAAGATATTCCTTTTTCCACGACAGACCTCGTAGCACTCCAAATGTCTACTTGTAGGTTCTACAGATAGAGAGTTTCAAAACTCCTCCATCAAAAGTAAGGTTCATCTCTGTTAGTTGAATGGACAGATAAGAAAGAAGTTTCACAGAATGCTTCTGTATAGTTTTTATTTGAAGACACTCCTTTTTCCACGTTAGGCCATGTAGCACTCCAAATGTCCACATGCAGTATCTACAGAAAGAGTGTTTCAAAACTCCTCAATCAAAAGTAAGTTTCTCCTCTTTTATTTGAATGCAAAGATCAGAAAGAAGTTTCACAAAATGGTGTTGTGTAGTTTTTATTTGAATATAACTCTTTTTTCCACAGTTGGCAGCATAGCGCTCCAAATGTCCACTTGCAGTTTCTACAGAAAGAGTGTTTCAAAATTCCTCAATCAAAAGTAAGTTTCAACTCTGTTAGTCGAATGCACACGTCAGAAGGAGGTTTCACAGAATGCTTCTGTGTAGTTTTTATTTGAGGATATTCCTTTTTCCAGGTTAGGCCTCTTATGCCTCCGTATGTCCAATTGCAGTTTCTATGGAAAGAGTGTTTCAAAACTCCGCAATCAAAAGTAAACTTCACCTCTGTTACTTGAATGCACAGATCAAAATGGAGTTTCACAGAAAGCTTCTGTTTAGTTTTTATTTGAAGATAATCCTTTTTCCACGATAGGCTGCGTTGCACTCCAACGGTCCACCTGCAGTTTCTACAGAAAGAGTGTTTCAAAACTCCTCAATCAAAAGTAAGGTTCAACTCTGTTAGTTGAATGCAGAGATCGGAAAGAATTTTCACAGAATGCTTCTGTGTAGTTTTCATTTGAAAACATTCCTTTTTCCATGATAGTCCGCGTAACGCTCCAAATCTCCAATAGCAGTTTCTATGGGAAGAGTTTTTCAAAAATCCTCAATCAAAAGTAAGGTTCAACTCTGTTAGTTGAATGCACAGATCAGAAAGAAGTTTCACAGAATGCTTCTGTGTAGTTTTTATTTGAAGGTATTCCCTTTTCCACGATAGAACACGTAGCGCTCCAAATGTCCATTTGCAGTTTCTGCAGAAGAAGGGTTTCAGAACTCCTCAATCAAAAGTAAGTTTCAGCTCTGTTAGTTGAATGCACAGATCAGAAAGAAGTTGCACACAATGCATCTGTGTAGTTTTTATTTGAAGATGCTTCTTTTTCCATGATAGGCCGTATAGCACTACAAATATCCACTTGCAGTTTCTACAGAAAGAGAGTTTGAAAACTCCTCAATCAAAATTAAGTTCCAGCTCTGTTAGTTGAATGCACAGATCAGAAAAGAGTTGCACACAATGATTCTGTGTAGTTTTTATTTGAAGATACTCCTTTTTCCACGATAGGCCATGTAGCGCTACAAATGTCCATTTTAAGTTTCTACAGAAAGAATGTTTCAAAACTCCACAATCAAAAGTAACCTTGAACTCTGTTACTTGAATGCAAAGGTCAGAAACAAGTTTCGCAGAATCCTTCTGTGAGGTTTTATTTGAAGATATTCCTTTTTCCACGATAGGTCGCGTACCACTCCAAATGTCCACTTGCAGTTTCTACGGAAAGAGTATTTCAAAACTCTTCAATCAAAAGTAAGGTTCAACTCTGTTAGCTGAATGCAGAGATCAGAAAGAAGTTTCATAGAATGCTTCTGTGTAGTTTTTATTTGAAGATATTCCTTTTTCCACGATAGGCCACGTAGCACTCCAAATGTCCACTTGCACTTTCTGCAGAAAGAGTGTTTCAAAACTCCTCAATCAAAAGTAAGGTTCAACTCTGTTAGTTGAATGCACAGATCAGAAAGTAGTTTCACAGAATGCTTCTGTGTAGTTTTTATTTGAAGATATTCCTTTTTCCATAATGGGCCTCTTAGCGCTCCAAATGTCCATTTGCAGTTTCTACAGAATGAGTGTTTCAAAACTCCTCAATCAAAAGTAAGATACAACTCTGTTAGTTGAATGCACACATCAAAAAGAAGTTGCACAGAATGCTTCTGTGTAGTTTTTATTTGAAGATACTCCTTTTTCCACGATAGGCCGCATAGCGCTCCAAATGTCCACTTCCAATTTCTACAGAAATAGTGCTTCAAAACTCCTCAATCAAAAGGAAGGTTCAACTCTGTTAGTTGAATGCACAGATCAGAAAGAAGTTTAACAGAATGCTTCTGTGTAGTTTTTATTTGAAGATATTCCTTTTTCCACGTTAGGCCTCTTAGGCCTCCAAATGTCCACTTGCATTTTCTACAGAAATATTGTTTCAAAACTCCTCAACCAAAAGTAAACTTCACCTCTGTTACTTGAATGAAGAGATCAGAAAGAAGTTTCACAGAATGCTTCTGTGTAGTTTTTATTTGAAGATATCCCTTTTTCCAGGATAGACCTCGTAGCACTCCAAATGTCCATTAGCAGTTTCTACGGAAGGAGTGTTTCAAAACTCCTCAATCAAAAGAAAGGTTCAGCTCTGTTAGTTGAATGCACAGATCAGAAATTAGTTGCACAGAATGCTTCTGTGTAGTTTTTATTTGAAGATACTCCTTTTTCCACGATAGGCCGCGTAGCGCTACACCTGCCCACTTGCAGTTTCTACAGAAAGAGTCTTTCAAAACTCCTCAATGAAAAGTAATGTTCAACACTGTCAGTTGAATGCACAGATCAGAAAGAGATTTCACAGAATGCTTCTGTGTAGTTTTTATTTGAAGATATTTTTTTTCCACCATAGGCCAACTACCGCTCCAAACGTCCACTTGCAGTTTCTACAGAAAGTGTGTTTCAAAACTCCTCAATCAAAAGTAAGGTTCAACTCTGTTAGTTGAATGCACAGATCAGAAAGCAGATTCACAGAATGCTTCTGCGTAGTTTTTATTTGAAGGTATTCCTTTTTCCACGGTAGGATGCATAGCGCTCCAAATGTCCACTTGCAGTTTTTGCAGAAAGAGTGTTTCAAAACTCCTCAATCAAAAGTAAGGTTCAACTCTGTTAGTTGAAAACACAGATCAGAATGAACTTTCACAGAATGCTTCTGTGTAGTTTTTATTTCAAGATAATCCTTTTTCCATGATTGGCTGCTTAGCGCTCCAAATGTCCAGTTGCGCTTTCTACAGAAATAGTTTTTCAGAACTCCTCCATCAGGAGTAAGGTTCAACTCTGTTAGTGGAATGCAGAGATCACAAAGAAGTTTGACGGAATGCTTCTGTGTAGTTTTTATTTCAAGATATTCCTTTTTCCACGATTGGCCTCGTAGCGCTCCAAATGTCCACTTGCAGTTTCTACAGAAAGAGAGTTTCAAAATTCCTCAATCAAAAGTAAGGTTCAACTCTCTTAGTTGAATGGACAGATCAGAAAGAAATTTCACAGAATGCTTCTGTGTAGTTTTTATTTGAAGATACTCCTTTTTCCACAATAGGCCTCGTAGCGCTCCAAACGTCCACCTGCAGTTTCTACAGAAAGATTGTTTCCAAACTCCTCAATCAAAAGAAAGTTTCAACTCTGTTAGTTGAATGCACAGATCATAATTAAGTTTCACAGAATGCTTCTGTGTAGTTTTTATTGGAAGATATTCCTTTATCCACGATAGGCCGCGTAGCACTCCAAATGTCTACTTGCAGGTTCTACAGATAGAGAGTTTCGAAACTCCTCAATCAAAAGTAAGGTTCAACTCTGTTATTTGAATGCACAGATCAGAAAGATGTTTCACAGAATGCTTCTGTGTAGTTTTTATTTGAAGATATTCGTTTTTCCACGAAAGGTCGCGTAGCCCTTCAAATGTCCACTTGCAGTTTCAACAGAAAGCGTGTTTCAAAACTCCTCCATCAAAAGTAAGTTTCAACTTAGTTAGTTGAATGCAATGATCAGAAACATGTTTCACAGAATGCTTCCGTGTAGTTTTTCTTTGAAGATATTCCCTTTTCCACGATGGGCCACGTAGCGATCAAAATGTCCACTTGCATGTTCTACAGAATGAGTATTTCAAAACTCCTCTAACAAAAGTGAGGTTCAAATCTGTTAGTTGAATTCACAGTTCAGAAAGTAGTTTCACAGAATGCTTCTCTGTAGGTTTTATTTGATGATATTCCTTTTTCCACAATAGGCTTCTTAGCGCTCCGAATGTCCACTTGCAGTTTCTACAGAAAGTGTGTTTCAAAACTCTTCAATCAAAAGTGAGGTTCAACTCTGTTTGTTAAATGCACAGATCAGAAAGAAGTTTCACAGGATGCTTCTGCGTAGTTTTTATTTGAAGATATTCCTTTTGCACGATAGGCCGCGCAGCGCTTCAAATGTCCAATTGCAGTTTCTACTGAAAGAGTGTTTCAAAAGTCCTCAACCAAAAATAAGATTCATCTCTGTTAGTTGAATGCCCAGATCAGAATGTAGTTTCATAGAATTTTTCTGTGTAGTTTTTATTTGATTATATTCCTTTTTCCACGATAGGCTTATTAGCCCTTGAAATGTCCAGTTACAGTTTCTACCGAAACTGTGTTTCAAAACTCTTCAATCAAAAGTAAAGTTCAACTCTGTGAATTGAATGCACAGATCAGAAAGAAGTTTCTCAGAATAATTCTGTGTAGTTTTTATTTGAAGTTATTCCTTTTTCCAAGATAGGCCGTGCATTGCTGCAAATATCCACTTGCAGTTTCTACAGAAAAAGTGTTTCAAAACTCCTCAACCAAAAATAAGGTTCAAATCTATTAGTTGAATACACAGAACAGAAAGAAGTTTCACAGAATGTTTCTGTGTAGTTTTTATTTGAAGATATTCCTTTTTCCACGTTAGGCCTCTTAGGCCTCCAAATGTCCACTTGCAGTGTCTACAGAAAGAGGGTTTCATACCTCCTCAATTAAAAGTAAACTTCATCTCTGTTACGTGAATGCACAGATCAGAAAGGAGTTTCACAGAATGCTTCTGTTTAGTTTTTATTTGAAAATAATCCCTTTTCCACGATAGTCCGCGTAGCGCTCCAAATGTCCACCTGCAGTTTCTACAGAAAGAGTGTTTCAGAACCTCTCAATCAAAAGTAAGTTTCAACTCTGTTAGTTGAATGCAGAGATTAGACAGTATTTTTACAGAATTCTTCTGTGTAGTTTTTATTTGAAGACATTCCTTTTTCAACGATAGTCCACTTAGTGGTCCAAACCTCCAATTGCAGTTTCTACGGAAAGAGTGTTTCAAAAATCCTCAATCAAAGTAAGGTTCAACTCTGTTCGTTGAATTCACAGATCAGAAAGAAGTTTCACAGAGTGCTTCTGTGTTGTTTTTATTTGAGGATATTCTTTTTCCACGATGGGCCGCGTAGCGCTCCAGATGTCCACTTGCAGTTTGTACAGAAAGAGTGTTTCAAAACTCCTCAATCAAAAGTAAGGTTCAACTCTGTTAGTTGAATGCACAGATCAGAAAGAAGTTTCACAGAATGCTTCTGTGTAGTTTTTATTTGAAGATACTCCTTTTTCGATGATAGGCCACGTAGCGCTCCAAATGTCCACTTGCAGTTTTTACAGAAAGAGTGTTTCGAAACTCCTGAATCAAAAGTAAGTTTCAACTCTGTTAGTTGGATGAACAGATCAGAAAGAAGTTCCACAGAATGCTTCTTTGTAGTTTTTATTTGAAGTTATTCCTTTTCCAAGACCGGCCACGTAGCGTTCAAAATGTCCACTTGCAGTTTCAACAGAAAGTCTCAAAACTCCTCAATCAAAAGTAAGTATCAACTCTGTTAGTTGAATGCACAGATCAGAAAAAAGTTTCAGAGAATGCTTCTGTGTACTTTTAATTTAAAGATACTCCTTTTTCCACGATAGGCCGCGTAGCACTCCAAATGTCCACTTGCAGTTTCTACAGAAAGAGGGTTTCAAAACTCGTCAATCAAAAGTAAGGTTCAACTCTATTACCTGAATACACAGATCAGAAAGTAGTTTCACAGAATGCTTCTGTTTAGTTTTTATTTGAAGATATTCCTTCCTCCACAGTAACCCGGGAAGCGCTCCAAATGTCCACTTGCAGTTTGTACAGAGAGAGTGTTTCAGAACTCCTCAATCAAAAGTAAGGTTCGTGTCTGTTAGTTGAATGCACCGATCAGAAAGAAGTTTCAGAGAATGCTTCTGTGTAGTTTTTATTTGAAGATATTCCTTTTTCCACGTAAGGCCTCTTAGGCCTCCAAATGTCCACTTGCATTTTCTACAGAAAGAGTGTTTCAAACTCCTCAATCAAAAGTAAACGTCACCTCTGTTACTTGAATGCACAGATCAGAAAGCAGTTTCACTGAATGCTTCTGTCTAGTTTTTATTTGAAGATATTCCTTTTTCCACAATAGGCCGTGTTGCGCTCCAAATGTCCACTTGCACTTTCTACAGAAAGAGGGTTTCAACACTCCTCCATCAAAAGTATGGTTCACCTCTGTTATTTGAATGCTCAGATGAGAAAGAAGTTTCACAGAATGCTTCTGTGTAGTTTTTCTTTAAAGAAATTCCTATTTAAACGATAGGCCGCATAGCGCTCCTAATGTGCACTTGCAGTTTCTACAGAAAGAGTGTTTCAAATCTCCTCAATCAAAAGTAAGTTTCAACTCTGTTAGTTGAATGCACAGATCAGAAAGTAGTTTCACAGAATGCTTCTGTATAGTTTTTATTTGAAGATATTCCTTTTTCCATGAGTGGCCGCATAGCGCTCCAAATGTCCACTTGCAGTTTCTACAGAAAGAGTGCTTCAAAACTCCTCAATCAAAAGTAAGGTTCAACTCTCTTAGTTGAATGCACATATCAGAAGGAAATTTCACAGAATGGTTCTGTGTAGTTTTTATTTGAAGATATGCCTTTTTTCACAAGAGGCTGCTTAGCGCTTCAAATGTGCACTTGAGGCTTCTACAGAAAGAGTGTTTCAAAACTCCTCAATCAAAAGTAAGGTTCAACTCTGTTAGTTGAATGCACAGGTCAGAGAGAAGTTTCACAGAGTGCTGCTCTGTAGTTTTTATTTGAGGATATTCCTTTTTCCATGATAGGCCACGAAGCGCTCCAAATATCCACTTTCAGTTTGTACAGAAAGAGTGTTTCAAAACTCCTCAATCAAAAGTAAGTTTCAACTCTGTTAGTTGAATTCACAGAACAGAAAGAAGTTTCACAGAATTCTTCTGTGTAGTTTTTTTTTAAGATATTCCTTTTTCCATGTTAGGCTTCTTGGGTCTCCAAATGTCCACTTGTATTTTCTATAAAAAGAATGTTTCAAAACTCCTCAATCAAAAGTAAGCTTCAACTCTGTTACTTGATTGCACAGACCAGAAAGAAGTTTCACAGAATGCTTCTTTGTAGTTTTTCTTTGAAGATACTCCTTCTTCCATGGTAGGCCGCGTAGCGCTCCAAATGTCCAATTGCAGTTTCTACAGAAAGAGTGTCTCCAAACTCCTCACTCAAAAGTGATTTTCAACTCTGTTAGTTGAATGCAAAGGTCAGAAAGAAATTACACAGAATGCTTCTGTGTAGTTTTTATTTGAAGTTATTCCTTTTTCCACGAGAGGCCATTTATCGCTTCAAATGTCCACTTGCAATTTCTACAGAAAATGTGTTTCAAAACTCCTGAAGGAAAAGGAAGGTTCAACTCTGTTAGTTGAATGCACAGATCAGAAAGAAGTTTAACAGAATGCTTCTGTGTAGTTTTCATTTGAAGATATTCCTTTTTCCACGACGGGCCGCGTAACGCTCCAAATATCCACTTGCAGTTCTTACAGAAAGAGGGTTTCAAAACTCCACAATCAAAAGTAAGGTTCAACTCTGTTAGTTGAATGCAGAGATCAGAAAGTAGTTTCACAGAATGTTTCTGTGTAGTTTTTATTTGAATATATTCCTTTTTCCACGATAGGCCACATAGCGCTCCAAATGTCCTCTAACATTTTGTACAGAAAGAGTGTTTCAAAACTCCTCACTCAAAAATAAAATTCAACTCTCTTAGTTGAATGCGTGGATTAGAAAGAAGTTTCACAGAATTCTTCTGTGTAGTTTTTATATGAAGATATTCCTTTTTCCACGATAGGCTGCGTAGCGCAACAAATGTCCACTTGCAGTTTCTACAGAAAGTGTGTTTGAAACTCACCAATCAAAAGTAAGTTCAACTCTGTTAGTTGAATGCACAGATCAGAAGGAAGCTTCAGAGCATGCTTCTGTGTAGATTTTATTTGAAGATATTCCCTTTTCCATGATAAGATGCGTAATGCTCCAGATGTCCACTTGCAGTTTCTACAGAAGGAGTGTTTCAAAACTCCTCATTCAAAAGTAAGGTTTAACTCTGTTAGTTGAATGCAGAGATCAGAAAGAAATTTCACAGAATGCTTCTGTGTAGTTTTTATTTGAAGATACTACTTTTTCCACCGTAGGCCGCGTAGCACTCCAAAAGTCCACTTGCAGATTCTACAGAAAGAGTGTTTCAAAACTCCTCAATAAAAGTAAATTTCAACTCCGTTATTTGAATGCAGAGACAAGAGCAAATTTTCACAGAATTTTTCCGTGTAGTTTCACACATTGCTACTGTGTAGTTTTCATTTGAAGTTATTCCTTTTTCCACAATAGGACCTGAAGCACTCCAAATGTCCACTTGCAGATTCTACAGAAAGCGTGTTTTAAACGCCACAATCAAAAGAAAGTTGCAACTCTGTTAGTTGAATGCACACATCAGAAAGAATCTTCACAGAATGCTTCTGTGTAGTTTTTATTTGAAGATATTCCTTTTTCGAAGATAGGCCGCTTAGCACTACAAGTGTCCAATTGCAGTTTCTACAGAAAGATTGTTTCAAAACTTCTCAATCGAAAGTAAGTTTCAAATCTGTTATTTGAATGCACAGATCAGAAAGAAGTTTCACAAAATGCATCTGTGTAGTTTTTATTTGAAGATATTCCTTTTTCCACGACAGGCCATGTAGCTCTCCAAATGTCCACTTGCAGTTTCTACAGAAAGAGAGTTTCAAAACTCCTCAATCAAAAGTAAGGTTCAACTCTGTTAGTTGAATGCACAGATCAGAGAGAACTTTCACAGAATGCTTCTGTGTTGTTTTTATTTGAAGATAATCCTTTTTCCACGATAGGCCATGTAGCGCTCCAAATGCCCACTTGTATTTTCTACAGAAGGAGTGTTTCAAAACTCCTCAATCAAAAGTAAGTTTCAACATTGTTAGTTGAATGTACAGAGCAGAAAGAAGTTTCACAGAATGCTTCTGAGTAGTTTTTATATGAAGTTATTCCTTTTTCCTCGACAGGAAGTTAATCGCTTCAAATGTCCACATTCGGTTTCTACAGTAAGAGGGTGTCAAAACTCCTCAATCAAAAGTAAGATTCAACTGAGTTAGTTGACTGCACAGATCAGAAAGAAGTTTAACAGAATACTTTTGTGTAGTTTTTGTTTGAACATATTCCTTTTTTGACGTCAGGCTTTTTAGCGCTCCAAGTGTCCAATTGCAGTTTCTACAGAGTGTTTCAAAACTCCTCAATCAAAAGTACGGTTCAACTCTGTTAGTTGAATCCGCAAATCAGAAAGAAGCTTCACAGAATGCTTCTGTGTAGTTTCTATTTGGTGATATTCCTTTTTCCACGACAGGCTGCGTAGCGCTGTAAAAGCCCAATGCGGTTTCTACAGAAAGAGTGTTTCAAAACTCCTCATTCAAAAGCAAGTTTCAACTCTGTTAGTTGAATGAATAAATCAGAAAGAAGTTTCACAGAATGCTTCTGTGTAGTTTTCATTAGAAGATATTGCTTTTTCCACGATAGGCCACGTAGCGTTCCAAATGTCCACTTGCAGTTTCTACGGAAAGAGTGTTTCAAAACTCCTCAATCAAAAGTAACGTTCAACTCTGTTAGTTGAAGGCAGAGATCTGGAAGAAGTTTCACAGAACGCTTCTGTGTAGTTTTTATTTGAAGATATTCCATTTTCCACGATAGGCCACGTAGCGCTCCAAATATCTACTTGTAGTTTCTACAGAAAGAGTGTTTCAAATCTCCTCAATCAAAAGAAATGTTGAACTCTTTCAGTTAAAAGCACAGATCAGAAAGAAGTTTCAAAGAATGCTGCTGTGTAGTTTATTTGAAGGTATTCCTTTTTCCACGACAGGCTGCGTAGCGCTGTAAATATCCACTTGCAGTTTCTGCTGAAAGAGTGTTTAAAAACTCCTCAATCAAAAGCCAGGTTAAACAAAGTTAGTTGAATACTCAGATCAGAAAGAAGTTTCACGGAATGCTGCTGTGTTGTTTTTATTTGAAGATATTCCATTTTCCACGATGGACCACGCAGCGCTCCAAATATCCACTTGCAGTTTCTACAGAAAGAGTGTTTCAAAACACCTCAATCAAAAGTAAGGTTCAACTCTGTTAGTTGAATGCACAGATCAGAAAGCAGTTTCACCTAATGCTTCTGTGTAGTTTTTATTTGAAGATATTCCATTTTCCACAACAGGCCATATATCGCTTCAATTGTCCACTTGCAGTTTCTACAGAAAGAGTGTGTCAAAACTCCTCAATCAAAAGTAAGGTTAAAATGGGTTAGTTGACTGCACAGATCAGAAATAAGTCGCACAGAATGCTTCTGTGTAGTTTTTATTTGAATATGTTCCCTTTTCCATATAGGCCGCGTAGCACTCCAAATGTCCACTTCCAGTTTCTACAGAGTGTTTCAAAACTCCTCAATCAAAAGTAAGGTTCAACTCTGTTAGGTGAATGCACAAATCAGAAAGGAAATTCACAGAATGCTTCTGTGTAGTTTTTATTTGAAGATACTCCTTTTTCGATGATAGGCCACGTAGCGCTCCAAATTTCCACTTACAATTTCTTCAGAAAGAGTGTTTCAAAACTTTTCAATGAAAAGTAAGGTTCAACTCTGTTAGTTGCATGCACAGATCAGAAAGAAGTTTCAGAGAATGCTTCCGTGTAGTTTATGTTTGAGGATATTACTTTTCCCACGACAGGCCGTGTAGCGCTCCAAATGTCCACTTGCAGTTTCTACAGAAAGAGTGTTTCAGAACTACTCAATCAAAAGTAAGCTTCAACTCTGTTAGTTCAATGGACAGAACAGAAAGAAGTTTCACAGAATGCTTCTGTGTACTTTTTATTTGAAGATATTACTTTATCCACAATAGGCTGCGTAGCACTCCAAATGTCAACTTGCAGTTTCTACAGAAAGAGTGTTTCAAAACCCTACAATCAAAAGTAAGTTTCAACTCTCTTAGCTGAATACACAGATCAGAAAGTAGTTTCACAGAATGTATCTGTGCAGTTTTTATTAGAAGATATTCATTTTTCCATGACACAACGCGTAGCGCTCCAAATGTCCACTTGCAGTTTCTACAGAAAGAGTGTTTCAAAACTCCTGAATCAAAAGTAAGGTTCAACTCTCTTAGTTGAAAGCACAGAACAGAAAGAAGTTTCACAGAATGCTTCTGTGTAGTTTTTATTTGAAGTTATTCCTTTTTCCATGATTGGCCACATAGCACTCAAAATCTCCACTTGCAGTTTCTACAGAAAGAGTGTTTCAAAACTCCTCAATCAAAAGTAAGTTTCAACTATCTTAGTTGAATGCACAGATCAGAAAGAAGTTTCAATGAATGCATCTGTGTAGTTTTAATTTGAAGATATTCCTTTTGCCACGACAGGGCGCGTACGGCCCCAAATGTCCAGTTGCAGTTTCTACAGAAAGAGTGTTTCAAAACTCCTCAATCAAAAGTAAGGTAGAACTCTGTTAGTTGAATGCACAGATCAGAAAGAAGTTTCACAAAATGCTTCCGTGTAGTTTTTATTTGAAGATATTCCTTTTTCCACGATAGGCCTCTTAGCGCTCCAAATATCCACTTGCCGTTTCTACAGAAAGAGTGTTTCAAAACTCCTCAATCAAAAGTAAGGTTCAATTCTGTTAGCTGAATGCGAACATCAGAAAGAAGTTTCACAGAATGCTTCTTTGTAGTTTTTATTTGAAGATATTCCTTTTTCCACGATAGGCAGCGTAGCACTCCAAATGACCACTTGCAGTTCCTACAGAAAGAGTGTTTCAAAACTCCTCAATCAAAAGTAAGTTTCAACTCTGCTACTTGAATGCACACATCAGAAAGAAGTTTCACAGAATGCTTCTGTGTAGTTTTTATTTGAAGATATTCCTTTTTCCACGATAGGCCGCGTAGCGCTCCAAATGTCCACTTGAAGTCTCTACAGAAAGATTGTTTCAAAACTCTTCAATCAAAAGTAAGATTCAACCCTGTTAGTTGAATGCACAGATCAGAAAGAAATTTCACAGAATGATTCTGTATAGTTTTTTATAGAAGTTATTCCTTTTTCCTCAATATGCTCCGTAGCGCTCCAAATGTCCAATTGCTGTTTCTACAGAAAGAGTGTTTCAATCTCCTCAATGAAAAGAAACGTTCAACACTGTTAGCTGAATGCACATATCAGAAAGAGGTTTTGCAGAATTCTTCTGTTAATTTTTATTTGAAGATATTCCTTTTTCCACGTTAGGCCCCTTAGCGCTCTGAATATCTGCTTGCAGTTTCTACAGAAAGAGAATTTCAGAACATCTCAATCAAAAGTAAGGTTCAACTCTGTTAGTTGAATGCACAGATCAGAAAGAATTTTCACTGAATGCTTCTGTGTAGTTTTTATTTGAAGATATTCCTTTTTCCACTAAAGGCACCTTAGGGCTCCGACTTTCCGCTTCTAGTTTCTACAGAAAGGGCCTTTCAGAACTGCTCAATCAAAAGTAGGGTTCAACTATGCTAGTTGAACACACAGATCAGAAAGTAGTCTCGCACAATGCTTCTGTGGAGTTTTTATTTGAAGATATTACTTTTTCCACTACAGGCCCCTTAGCGCTCTGAATATCCGCTTGCAGTTTCCACAGAAAGAGAGTTTCAGCACTTCTCAATCAAAAGTAAGGTTCAACTCTGTTAGTTGAATGCACAGAGCAGGAGGAAGCTTCGCAGAATACTTCTGTGTAGTTTTTATTTGAAGATATTCCTTTTTCCACTATAGGCACCGTAGTGTTGCGAATGTCCGCTTGCAGTTTATATAGAAAGAGAGTTCCAGAACTTCTCAATCAAAAGTAAGGTTCAACTCTGTTAGTTGAAAGCACAGATCAGAAAGAAGTTTCACAGAATGCTTCTGTGTAGTTTGTATTTGAACATATTCCTTTTTCCACTCTAAGCCCCTTAGCGCTCCGAATGTCGGCTTGCAGTTTCTACAGAAAGAGTGTTTCAGAAGTGCTCAATCAAAAGTAAGGTTCA
Source organism: Nomascus leucogenys (assembly GCF_006542625.1). NCBI lineage: Eukaryota > Metazoa > Chordata > Mammalia > Primates > Hylobatidae > Nomascus > Nomascus leucogenys. Next base: position 450,828 of record NC_044404.1, read on the forward strand.
ATTCTGCTAGTTGAGTGCACGGATCAGAAAGAAGTTTTGCAGAATGATTCTGTATAGTTTTTATTTGAAGATAATCCTTTTCCCACTATAGGCCCCATAGCGCTCCAAAACTCCGCTAGCAGTTTCTACAGAAAGTGTTTTTCAAAACTCCTCAATCAAAAGAAAGGTTCAACTCTGCTAGTTGAATGCACAGATCAGAAAGAAGTCTCGAAGAATGCTTCTCTGTAGTTTTTATTTGAAGATATTAATTTTTAGACTATTGGCCACCTAGACCTCTGAATGTGCACTTGCAGTTCCTACAGAAAGAATGTTTCAAAACTCCTCAATCAAAACTAAGGTTCAACTCTGCTAGTTGAATGCACAGATTTGAAAGAAGTTTCACAGAATACTTCTGTGTAGTTTTTATTTGAAGATAATCCTTTAGCCACTATAGCCCCTTAGCTCTCCGAATTTCTGCTTGCAGTTTCTACAGAAAGAGTGTTTCAGAACTGCTTAATCAATAGTAAAGTTCAACTCTGCTAGTTGAATGCACAGATCAGAAAGTATTTTCACAGAATGCTTCTTTGTATTTTTTATTTAAAGATATTCCTTTTTCCACTATAGGACCTTTAGCGCTCCGAATGCCGCTTGCAGTTTCTACGGAAAGAGTGTTTCAAAACTCCTCAATCAAAAGTAAGTTTCAACTTTGCTAGTTGAATGCACAGATCAGAAATAAGTTGTGCTGAATACTTCTGTGTAGTTTTTATTTGAAGATATTACTTTTTCCACTATAGGCCCCTTAGCGCTCCGAATATCTGCTCGCTGTTTCTACAGAAAGATTGTTTCAGAACTGCTGATTAAAAAGTAAGGTTCAACTCTGCTAGTTCAATGCACAGATAAGAAAGAAGTTTCGCAGAATGCTTCTGTGTAGTTTTTACTTGAAGATATTCCTTTTTCCACTATATTCCCCTAAGCGCTCCAAATGTCCGCTTGCAGTTTCTACAAAAAGAGTGTTTCAAGAACTGCTCAATCAAAAGTAAGGTTCAACTCTTCTAGTTGAATGCACAGATCAGAAAGAAGTTTCACAGAGTGCTTCTGTGCAGTTTTTATTGGAAGATATTCCTTTTTCCACTATAGGCCACTAAGCACTCTGAATGTCCACCTGCAGTTTATACCAAAAAAGTGTTTCATAACTTCTCAATCTAAACAAAGTTTCAACTCTGTTAGTTGAATGCACAGATCTGAAAGACGTTTCGCAGAATGCTTCTGTGGAGTTTAATTTGAAGATATTCCTTTGGTCACTATAGGTCCCTAAGTGCTCAGAATGTCCACTTGCAGTTTCTACATAAAGAGAGTTTCAGAACTTCTCAATCACAAGTAGGTTCAACTCTGTTACTTGAATGCACAGATCAGAAAGAAGTTTCACAGAATGGTTCTCTGTAGTTTTTATTTGAAGATATTCCTTTTTCCACAATAGACCCCTTAGCGCTCATAATGTCCGCTTGCAGTTTCTACAGAAAGAGAGTTTCAGAACTTCTCAATCAAAAGTAATATTCAACTCTGTTATTTGAATGCACAGATCAGTGAGATGTTTCACAGAATGCTTCTCCGTAGTTTTTATTTGAAGACATTCCTTTTTCCACCGTAGGCCACTTGGCGCTCCTAGTGTCCGCTTGCAGATTCTACAGAAAGAGAGTTTCAGAACTTCTCAATCATAAGTAAAGTTCAACTCTGTTAGTTAAATGCACAGATCAGAAAGAAGTTTCCCAGAATGCTTCTGTGTAGTTTATTTGAAGATATTCCTTTTTCCTCTGTATGCCCCTTCACGCTCCGAATTTTGGCTTGCAGTTTCTACAGAAAGAGTCTTTCCGAAGTGCTCAATCAAAAGTAAGGTTCAACTGTGCTAGTTGAATGCACTGACCAGAAAGTTGTTTTGCACAATGCTTCTGTGTAGTTTTTATTTGAAGATATTCCTTTTTCCACTATAGGCCCCAGAGCCCTGTGAATGTCAACTTGCAGTTTCTACAGAAAGAGTGTTTCAGATCTGCTCAATCAAAAGTAGGGTTCAACTCTGCTAGTTGAATGCACAGATCAGAGACACGTTTTGCAGAATGTTCTCTGTAGTTTTTATTTGAAGATATTCCTTTTTCCACTATAGTCCCCTTAGCGCTCAGAATGTCCGCTTGCAGTTTCAACAGAAAGAGTGTTTCAGAACTCCTCTATCAAAAGTATGTTTCAACTCTGCAAGTGGAATGCACGGATCAGAAAGAACTTTCGCAGAATGCTTCTGTGTATTTTTTATTTGAAGATACTCCTTTTTCCACTTCAGGCCCCTTAGCCCTGTGAATGTCCACTTGCAGTTTCTAAAGAAAGAGTTTCAGAACTTCTCAATCAAAAGTAAGGTTCAACTCTGTTAGTTGAATGCACATATCAGAAAGAAGTTTCGCAGTATGATTCTGTGTAGTTTTTATTTGAAGATATTCCTTTTTCCACTATAGTCCCTTTAGCGCTCCGAATGTCCCTTTCCAGTTTCAATATAAAGAGTGTTTCAGAACTGCTCAATCAGAAGTAAACTTCAACTCTGCTAGTTGAATACACAGATCAGAAAGAAGTTTCGCAGAATGTTCTGTGTAGTTTTTATTTGAAGATATTGCTTTTCCACAGTAGGCCACTAAACGCTCCGAATGTCCACTTGCAGTTTCCACAGAAAGAATGTTTCAGAACTGCTCAATCAAAAGTAATTTTTAACCCGGCTTGTTGAACGCACAGATCAGAAAGAATTTTCGTAGGATGATTTCGTGTAGTGTTTATTTGAAGATATTCCTTTTTCCACAATAGACCACTTAGTGCTCCGAATGTCCGCTTGCAGTTTCAACAGAAAGAGTGTTTCAGAACTGCTCAATCATAACTGACTTTCAACTCTGCTAGTTGAACGCACAGATCAGAAAGAAGTTTCACACAATGCTTCTGTGTAGTTTTTATTTGAAGTTATTCCTCTTTCCACTGCAGGCCCCTTAGAGCTCTGAATGTTCACTTGCAGTTTCTACAGAAAGAGTGTTTCATAACTGCTCCATCTAAAGTAAGGTTCAACTCTGCTAGTTGAAAGCACAGATCAGAAAGGAATTTCGCAGAATGCTTCCGTGTAGTTTTTATTTTAAGATATTCCTTTTTACACTATAGGCCCCTTAGCACTCCGAATGTCCGCTTGCAGTTTCTAAGGAAAGAGTGTTTCCGAACTGCTCAATCAAAAGTAAGGCTCACCGCTGCTACTTCAATGCACAGATCAGAAAGAAATTTCACAGAATGCTTCTGTTTAGTTTTTATTTGAAGATATTCCTTTTTGCCCCATAGGCCCCTTAGTGCTCCGAATGTCCACTGGCAGTTTCTACAGAAAGAGAGTTTCAGAACTTCTCAGTCAAAAGTAACGTTCAACTCTTTGAGTTGAATGCAGAGATCAGAAAGCATTTTCGCAGAATGCTTCTGTGTAGTTTTTATTTGAAGATATTCCGTTTTCCACCATAGGCCCTTAGTGCTCCGAAAGCCCGCTTGCAGTTTCTACAGAAAGAGTGTTTCAAAACTGCTTAATCAAAAATAAGGTTCAACTCTGTTAGTTGAATGCGCAGATCAGAAAGAAGTTTTGCAGAATGCTTCTGTGTAGTTCTTATTTGAAGATATTCCAATTTCCACTGTAGGACCCACAGCGCTCTGAATGTCTGCTGCAGTTTCTACAGAAAGAGTGTTTCAGAACTGCTGAATCAAAAGTAAGGTTCAACTCTGCTACTTGAATGGACAGATCTGAAAGAACTTTCACAGAATGCTTCTGTGTAGTTTTTATTTGAAGATATTCCTTTTTGCACTATAGGCCACTTAGCGCTCCGAATGTCCACTTGCAGTTTCTACTGAAAGAGTGTTTCAGACCTCCTCAGTCAAAAGTAAGTTTCAACTCTGCTAGTTGAATGCACAGATCAGAAAGAAGTTTCGTGGAATGCTTCTGTGTAGTTTTTATTTGAAGATATTCCTTTTTCCACTAGAGGCCCCTTAGCACTCCAAATGTCCGTTTGCAGTTTCTACAGAAAGAGAGTTTCAGAATTTCTCAATCAAAAGTAAGGTTCAAATCTGTTAGTTGAATGCACAGATGAGAAAGGAGTTTCACAGAATGCTTCTGTGTCGTTTTTATTTGAAGATATTACTTATTCCACTATAGGCCCCTTAGCGCTCCGAATGTCAGCTTGCAGATTCTACAGAATGAGAGATTCAGAAATTCTCAATAAAAAGAAAGGTTGAACTCAGCTGGTTGAATGCACGGATCAGAAAGAAGTTTCGCAGAATGCTTCTGTGTAGTTTTTATTTGAAGATACTCCGTTATCCACTATAAGCCCCTTAACGCACCAAATGTCCGCTTGCAGTTCTTACAGAAGGAGTGTTTCAGAACTGCTCAATCAAAAATAAGGTTTAACTTTGCTACCTGAGTGCACAGATCAGAAAACAGTTTCACAGAATGCTTCTGTGTAGTTTTTATTTGAAGATATTCCTTTTTCCACTATAGGCCCCTCAGCATTCCTAATGTAAACTTGCAGTTTATACAGAAAGAGAGTTTCAGAACTGCTCAATCAAAAGTAAGATTCAACTCTGCTAGTTGAATGCAGAGATCAAAAAGAAGTTTCACAGAATGCTTCTGTGTAGTTTTTATTTGAAGATACTACTTTTTCCACTATAGGCCCATTAGCGATCGGAATGTATGCTTGCAGTTTACACAGAAACAGAGTTTCAGAACTTCTCAATCAAAAGTAAGGTTCAACTCTGTTAGTTGAATGCACAGATCAGAAAGAAGTTTTGCAGAATGTTTCTGTGTTGTTTTTATTTGAAGATATTCCTTTTTCCAGTATATGCCCCTTAGCCCTCCGAATGTCCGCTTGCAGTTTTTACAGAAAGAGTGTTTCAGAACTGCTAAATCAAAAGTAAGGTTCAACTCCGTTAGTTGAATGCACAGATCAGAAAGAAGTTTCGCATAATGCTTCTGTGTAGTTTTTATTTGAAGATAATCCTTTATCTACTATAGGCCCCTTAACGCTCTGTATGGCCGCTTGCAGTTCCTACGGAAGGAGTGTTTCAGAACTGTCAATCAAAAGTAAGGTTCAACTCTGCCAGTTGAGTGCACAGATCAGGAAAAAGTTTTGCAGAATGCTTCTGTGTAGTTTTTATTTGAAGATATTCCTTTTTCCACAATAGGCCCCGAAGCGCTCAGAATACCCGCTTGCAGTTTCTACAGAAAGAGTGTTTCAAAACTCCTCAATCAAAAGTAAAGTTCAACTCTGCTAGTTGAATGCACAGATCAGAAAGAAGTTTCACAGAATGCTTCTGTGTAGTTTTTATTTGAAGATATTTCTTTCTTTACTATTGGCCCCTTAGCGCTCCGAATGTCCCCATGCAGTTTCTACAGAAAGAGTGTCTCAGAACTGCTTAATCAAAACTAAGTTTCACCTCTGTTAGTTGAATGTGCAGATCAGAAAGAAGTTTTGCAGAATGCTTCTGTGTAGTTCTTATTTGAAGATATTCCTATTTCCACTGCAGGCCCCTCAGCGCTCCGAATGTATGCTTGCAGTTTCTACAGAAAGAGTGTTTCAGAACTCCTCAGTCAAAAGAAAGTTTCATCTCTGCTAATTGAATGCACAGATCTGAAAGAAGTCTCACAGAATGCTTCTGTGTAGTTTTTATTTGATGATAATTCTTTTTGCCCTATAGGCCACTTCGCACTCTGAATGTCCAATTGCAGTTTCTACAGAAAGAGTTTTTCAGAACTGCTCAATAAAAGTAAGGATCAACTCTGCTAGTTGAATGCACAGATCAGAAAGAAGTTTCGCCAAATCTTCTGTGTAGTTTTTGTTTGAAGCTATTCCTTTTTCCACTATAGGCCCCTTAGCGCTCCGAATGTCCGCTTGCAGTTTCTACAGAAATAGTGTTTCAGAACTGCTCAATCAAAAGTAAGGTTCAACTCTGCTAGTTGAATGCACAGATCAGAAAGTACTTTCACAGAATGCGTCTGTGTAGTTTTTATTTGCAGATATTCTTTTTCCACTATAGGCCCCTTAGCGTTCCGAATGTCCGCTTGCAGTTTCTACCAAAAGAGTGTTTCACAACTGCTCAATCAAAAGTAAGGTTCAGCTCTGCTAGTTTAATGCATAGATCAGAAAGTAGTTTCGCAGAATGCTTCTGTATAGTTTTTATTTGAAGATATTCCTTTTCCCAGTATAGGACCCTTAGCGCTCTGAATGTCGCTAGCAGTTTCTACAGAAAGGGTGTTTCAAAACTCCTCAATCAAAAGTAAGGTTCAACTCTGCTAGATGAATGCACAGATAAGAAAGAAATCTCGCAGAACGCCTCTGTGTAGTTTTTATTTGAAGATACTATTTTTTCCACTATAGGCCCCTTAGCGCTCCGAATGTCTCCTTACAGTTTCTACAGAAAGAGGGTTTCAGAACTCCTCAACCAAAAGTAAGGTTCAACACTGCTAGTTGAATGCACAGATCAGAAAGAATTCTCGCAGAATGCTTCTGTGTACTTTTTATTTGAAGATATTCCATTTTCCACTATAGTCCTTTTAGCGGACTGACTTTCCAGTTTCAGTTTGAACAGAAAGAGAGTTTCAGAACTTCTCAATCAAAAGTACGGTTCAACTCTGTTATTTGAATGCAGAGATCAGAAAGAAGTTTCCCAGAATGCTTCTGTGTAGTTTTTATTTGAAGATATTCCTTTTTCCACTGTAGGCCCTTAGTGCTCCGAATGTCTGCTTGCAGTTTCTAGAGAAAGAGTGTTTCAAAATTCGTCAATGAAAAGTAAACTTCAACTCTGCTAGTTGAATGCAGAGATCAGAAAGGAGTCTCCCAGAATATTTCTGTGTAGTTTTTATTTGAAGATATTCCTTTTTCCACTATTGGCCACTTAGCGCTCCCTATGTCCGCTTGCAGTTTCTATAGAAAGGGAGTTTCACAACTTCTCAATCAAAAGTAAGGTTCAACTCTGTTAGTTGAATGCACAGATCAGAAATAAGTTTCGCAGAATGCTTCTGTGTAGTTTTTATTTGAAGATATTCCTTTTTCCACTGTAGGCCTCTTAGTTCTCCTAATGTCCACTTGCAGTTTCTACAGAAAGTGTATTTCAGAAATCCTCAATCAAAACTAAGGTTCAACTCTGCTAGTTGAATTCACAGATCAGAAAGAAGTTTGGAAGAATGCTTCTGTGTAGTTTTTATTTGAAGATATTACTTTTTCCACTATAGGCACCTAAGCGTTCCAAATGTCCGCTTGCAGTTTCTACAGAAACAGTGTTTCAAAACTCCTAAATCAAAAGTAAGGTTTAACTCTGCTAGTTGAATTCATAGATCTGAAAGGATTTTCGCAGAATGCTTCTGTGTAGTTTTTATTCGAAGATATACCTTTTTCCACTATAGGCCACTTAGTGCTCCGAATATAAGCCTGCAGTTTCAACAGAAAGAGAGTTTCAGAACTTCTCAATCAAAAGTAAGGTTCAACTGTGTTAGTTGAATGCACTGATCAGTAAGATGTTTCGCAGAATGCTTGTGTGTAGTTTTTATTTGAAGATATTCCTTTTTACACTATAGGCCCCTTAGCGCTCTGAATGTCCGCTTGCAGTTTCCACAGAAAGAGTGTTTCAAGTTTCCTCAATCTAAAGTAAGGTTCAACTCTGCTAGTTGAATGCACAGATCAGATAGAAGTTTCACAGAATGCTTCTCTGTATTTTTTATTTGAAGATATTCCTTTTTCCACTATAGGTCCCTTAGCGCTCCGAATTTCCTCATGCAGTTTCTACAGATACAGAGTTTCAGAACTTCTCAATCAAAAGTAAGGTTCAACTCTGTTAGTTGAATGCACGGATGAGAAAGAAGTTTCGCAGAATGCTTCTGTGTAGTTTTTATTTGAAGATATTCCTTTTTCCACTGTAGGCCCCTTAGTGCTCTGAATGACCTCTTGCAGTTTCTACAGAAAGTGTGTTTCAGAATTGCTCAATCCAAAGTAAGGTTCAACTTTGCTAGTTGAAAGCACACATCTGAAAGAAGTTTCACAGAATACTTCTGTGCAGTTTTTATTTGAAGATATTTCTTTTTCCACTATAGGCACATTAGCTCTCAGAATGTCCGCTTGCAGTTTCAACATAAAGATTGTTTCAGAACTGCTCAATCAAATGTAAGGTTCAACTCTGCTAGTTGAATGCACAGATGAGAAAGAAATTTCTTAGAATGCTTCTGTGTAGTATTTATTTGAAGATATTCCTTTTTCCACTATAGGCTCTTTAGCGCTCCAAATGTCCGCTTCCAGTTTCTACAGAAAGAGACTTTCAGAACTGGTCAATCAAAAGTAAGGTTCAACTCTGCCAGTGGTATGCACAGATCAGAAAGATGTTTCGCAGAATGCTTCTGTGTAGTTTTTATTTGAAGTTATTCCTTTTTCCGCTATAGTCCCCTTAGCGCTCTGAATGTCCGCTTGAAGTTTCTACAGAAAGAGAGTTTGAGAACTTCTCAATCAAAAGTAAGATTCAACCCTGTTAGTTGAATGCACAGATCAGAAAGAAGTTTCGCAGAATGCTTCTGTGTACTTTTTATAGAAGATATTCCTTTTTCCACTATAGGCCTCTTGGCGCTCCGAATGTCTGCTTGTAGTTTTTAAAGAAAGAGAGTTTCAGAACTTCTCAATCAAAAGTAAGGTTCAACTCTGTTAGTTGAATGCACAGATCAGAAAGTTGTTTCACAGATTGCTTCTGTGTAGTTTTTTTTTGAGGATATTCCATTTTCCACTATAGGCCCATTTGCACTATGTGTGTCCGCTTGCTGTTTAAACAGAAAGAGAGTTTCGGATCTTCTCAATCAAAAGTAAGGTTCAAATCTATTAGCTGAATGGTCAGATCAGAAAGAATTTTCACAGAATGCTTCTGTATAGTTTTTATTGGTATATATTCCTTTTTCCACTGTAGGCCCCTTAGCGCTCCGAATGTCTGCTTGCAGTTTGTACAGAAAGAGTGTTTCAGAACTGATCAATCAAAGTAAGGTTGAACTCTCCTAGTTGAAGGCACAGATGAGAAACTAGTTGAGGCGAATGCTTCTGTATACTTTTTATTTGTAGATATTCCTTTATCCACTATAGGTACCTTACCCCCTAATGTCTACATGCAGTTTCTACAGAAAAAGTGTTTCAGAACTGCTCAATCAAAAGTAAGGTTCAACTTTGTTAGTTGAATGCACAGATCAGGAAGAAGTTTCACAGAACGCTTCTGTGTAGCTTTCATTTCAAGATATTCCTTTTTCCACTATATGCCCCTTAGCGCTCCGAATGTCCGCTTGCAGTTTCTACAAAAAGAGTGTTTCAGAACTGCTCAATCAAAAGTAAGGTTCAACTCTGCTAGTTGAATGCACAGATCAGAAAGCAGTTTCACAGAATGCTTCTGTATAGTTTTTATTTCAACATATTCCTTTTTCCACTATAGGCCCCTAAGCACTCCGAATGTCCACTTCCAGTTTCTACAGAAAGAGAGTTTCAGAACTCCTCAATCAAAAGTAAGGTTCAACACTTCTAGTTGAATGCACAGATCAGAAAGAAGTTTCGCAGAATGCTTCTGTGTAGTTTTTATTTGAGGGTATTCCATTTTCCACTATAGACCCCTTAGCGCTGGGAATGTCTGTTTGCAGTTTCTAGAGAAAGAGAGTATCAGATATTCTCAATCAAAATTAAGGTTCAACTCTGTTAGTTGAACGCACAGATCGGAAAGAAATTGCGCAGAATGCTTCTGTGTAGTTTTTATTGAAGATATTCCTTCTTCCACTATAAGAATCTTAGCGCTCCGAATGTCTGCTTACAGTTTCTACTGGAAGAGAGTTTCAGAACTTCTCAATCAAAATTAAGGTTCCACTATGTTAGTTGAATGCACAGAACAGAAAGAAGTTTCGCAGAATGGTTCTGTGTAGTTTTTATTTGAAGATATTACTTTTTCCCCTAAAGGCCATTAGCGTTCAGAAAGTCCACCTGCAATGTTTTCAGAAAGACAGTTTCAGAACTGCTCAATCAAAAGTAAGGTTCTACTCTGCTAGTTGAATGCACAGATGAGAAAGTAGTTTCGCAGAATGCTTCTGCGTACTTTTTATTGAAGATATTCCTTTTTCCACTATAGGTCACTTACCCCCGAATGTCCATTTGCAGTTTCTACAGAAAGAGTGCTTCAGCACTGCTCAATCAAAAGTAAGGTTCAACTCTGTTAGTTGAAAGCACAGATCAGAAAGAAGTTTCCCAGAATGCTTCTGTGTAGCTTTTTTTGAAGATATTCCTTTTTCCACTATAGTCCTCTTAATGCTCCGAATGTCCGCTTGCAGTTTCTACAGAAAGAGAGTTTCAGAACTTCTCAATCAAAAGTAAGGTTCAACTCTGTTACTTGAATGCACAGATCAGAAAGTTGTTTCACAGAATGCTTCTGTGTAGTTTTTTTTTGAGGATATTCCTTTTTCCACTATAGGTCCATTAGCGCTCCGTATGTCCACTTGCTGTTTATACAGAAGGAGAGCTTCAGATCTTCTCAATCTAAAGTAAGGTTCAACACTGTTAGTTGAATGCTCAGATCAGAAAGAATTTTTCGCAGAATGCTTCTGTGTAGTTTTTATTGGAATATATTCCTTTTTCCACTGTAGGCCCCTTAGCGCTCTGAATGTCCACTTGCAGTTTCTACAGACAGAGTGTTGCAGAACTGCTCAATCAAAGTAAGGTTCAACTCTCCGAGTTGAATGCACAGATCAGAAAGAAGTTTCGCAGAACGTTTCTGTGTAGTTTTTATTTGAAGGTATCACTATTTCCACTATAGGCCCCTTAGCGCTCCGAATGTCCACTTTCAGTTTCTACAGAAAGAGAGTTTCAGAACTTCTCAATCAAAGTAAGGTTCCACAATGTTAGTTGAATGCAGAGAACAGAAAGAAGTTTCACAGAATGCTTCTGTGTAGTTTTTATTTGAAGATATTTCTTTTTTCACTATAGGCACATTAGCGCTCCGAAAGTCCACTTGTAGTTTCTTAAGAAAGAGAGTTTCAGAACTGCTCAATCAAAAGTAAGATTCAACTCTGCTAGTTGAATGCACAGTTGAGAAAGCCGGTTCGCAGAATGCTTCTGTGTACTTTTTATTTGAAGATATTACTTTTTCAACTATAGGTCCCTTACCCCCGAATGTCCACTTGCAGTTTTTACAGAAAGAGTTTTTCAGAACTGCTCAATCAAAAGTAAGATTCAACCTTGTTATTTGAATACACAGATCAGAAAGAAGTTTCGCAGAATTCTTCTGTGTAGCTTTTATTTCAAGATATTCCTTTTTCCACTATAGGCACTTAGCGCTCTGAATCTCCGCTTGCAGTTTCTACAGAAAGAGTGTTTCAGAACTACTCAATCAAAAGTGAGGTTCAACTCTGCTAGTTGAATGCACAGATCAGAGAGAAGTTTCACAGAATGCTTCTGTGTAGTTTTTATTTGAACATATTCCTTTTTCCACTATAGACCCCTTAGCGCTCCGAATGTCTGCTTGCAGTTTCTAGAGAAAGAGACTATCAGAACTTCTCAATCAATAGTAAGGTTCAACTCTGTTAGTTGAACGCACAGATCAGAAAGAAGTTTCGCAGAATGCTTCTGTGTAGTTTTATTGAAGATAGTCCTTTTTCCACTATAGGAATCTCAGCGCTCCGAATGTCTGCTTGCAGTTTCTAAAGAAAGAGAGTTTCAGAACTTCTTAATCAAAAGTAAGGTTCAACTCTGTTAGTTGAATGCACAGATCAGAAAGAAGTTTCACAGAATGCTTCTGTGTAGTTTTTATTTGAGGATATTCCTTTTTCCACTATAGGCCCATTAGTGCTCCGTTTGTCCGCTTGCAGTTTATACAGAAAGAGAGTTTCAGATCTTCTCAATCAAAAGTAAGGTTCAACTCTGTTAGTTGAATGCATAGATCAGAAAGAAGTTTCACAGAATACTTCTTTGTAGTTTTTATTTGAAGATATTCCTTTTTCCACTGCAGGCCCCTTAGCACTCTGAATGTCTGTTTGCTGTTTCTACAGAAAGAATGTTTCAGAACTGCTCAATCAAAAGTAAGGTTCAAATATGCTAGTTAAATGCCCAGATTAGAAAGAAGTTTCGCAGAAAATTTCTGTGTAGTTTTTATTTGAAGATATCCCTTTTTCCACTATGGGCCCCTTAGTGCACCGAATGTGCAACTTCAGTTTCCACAGAAAGAGAGTTTCTGAACTTCTCAATCAAATGTAAGGTTTCACTATGTTAGTTGAATGCACAGATCAGAAAGATGTTTCGCAGAATGCTTCTGTTTAGTTTTTATTGAAGATATTCCTTTTTCCACTATAGGTATCTTTGCGCTCCGAATTTCTGCTTGCAGTTTCCACAGAAAGAGAGATTCAGAACTTCTCAATCAAAAGTATGGTTCCACTATGTGAGTTGAATGCACAGAACAGAAATAAGTTTCGCAGAATGCTTCTGTGTAGTTTTTATTTGAAGATATTACTTTTTCCCCTATAGGCCCATTAGCGCTCCGAAAGTCCACTTGCAATTTCTTCAGAAAGAGAGTTTCAGAACTGCTCAATCAAAAGTAAGGTTCTACTCTGCTAGTTGAATGCACAGATGAGAAAGTAGTTTCACAGAATGCTTCTGTGTAGTTTTTATTTGAGGATATTTCTTTTCCCACTATAGGCCCATTAGTGCTCGGTTTGTCCGCTTGCAGTTTATACAGAAAGAGGGTTTCAGAACTTCTCAATGAAATGTAAGGTTCCACTATGTTAGTTGAATGCACAGAAAGAAGTTTCGCAGAATGCTTCTGTGTAGTTTCTATTTTCAGATATTCCTTTATCCACTATAGGCCCATTAGCGCTCCAAATGTCCACTTGCAGTTTCCTCAGAAAGAGAGTTTCAGAAATCTTCAATCAAAAGTAAGGTTGTATTCTGCTAGTTGAATGCGCAGATGGGAAAGAAGTTTTGCATAATGCTTCTGTGTACTTTTTATTTGAAGATATTCCTTTTTCCACTACAGGTCCCTAATCACCTGAATGTCCACTTGCAGTTTCTACAGAAAGAGTGTTTCAGAACTGCTCAATCAAAAGTAAGCTTCAACACTGTTGGTTGAATACACAGATTAAAAAGAAGTTTCACAGAATGCTTCTGTGTATCTTTTATTTGAAGATATTCCTTTTTCCACTATAGGCCCCTTAGTACTCTAAATGTCCGCCTGCCATTTCTACAGAAAGAGTGTTTCAGAAATGGTCAATCAGAAGTAAGTTACAACTCTGCTAGTTGAATGCACAGATCAGAAAGCAGTTTCGCAGAATGATTCTGTGTACTTTTTATTTCAACATATTCCTTTTTCCACTATTGTCCCCTTAGAGCTCCGAATATCCGCTTGCAGTTTCTACAGAGAGAGAGTTTCAGAACTCCTCAATCAAAAGTAAGGTTCAACTCGGCTAGTTGAATGCACAGATCAGAAAGAAGTTTCGCAGAATGCTTCTGTGTAGTTTTTATTTGAAGATATTCCTTTTTCCACTATAGGCCCCTTTTTGCTCCGAATGTCCACAGGCAGTTTCTACAGAAAGAGTGTTTCAGAACTCCTCTATCAAATGTAAGTTTCAACTCTGCTAGTTGAATTCACAGATCAGAAAGAAGTCTCACAGAATGCATCTTTGTAGTTTTTATTGAAGCCATTCTTTTTGCCTCTATAGGCCTCTTAGAGCTCTGAATGTCCGCTTGCAGTTTCTACAGAAATTGTGTTTCCGAACTGCTCAATCAAAAGTAAGGTTCAACTCTGTTAGTTGAATGCACAGATCAGAAAGTTGTTTCACAGAATGCTTCTGTGTAGTTTTTATTATAGATAATCATTTTTCCTCTATAGGCCCCTTAGCCAACAGAATGTCCACCTGCAATTTCTACAGAAAGAGTGTTTCAGAACTCCTCAATCAAAAGTAATTTTCAACTCTGCTTGTTTAATGCACAGATCAGAACGAAGTTTTGCAGAATGCTTCTGAGTAGTTTTTGTCTGAACATATAGTTTTTTCCAGTATAGGCCCCTTAGCGCTGTGAATGTCCACTTGCAGTTTCTGCAGAAAGAGTGTTTCAGAACTCCTGAATCAAAAGGAAGGTTCAACTCTTCTAGTTCAATGCACAGAACAGAAAGAAGTTTCGCAGAATGCTTCTTTGTATTTTTATTTGAAGATATTCCTTTTTCAACTATAGGCCCCTTAGCACTCCGAACGTCCGCATGCAGTTTCTACAGAAACAGATTTTCAGAACTTCTCAATCAAAAGTAATGTTCAACTCTGTAAAGTGAACGTACAGATCAGAAAGAAGTTTCGCAGAATGCTTCTATATAGTTTTTATGTGAAGACATTCCTATTTCCACTTCACGCTCCTTAGCGCTCCAAATGTCCGCTTGCAGATTCTACAGAAAGAGTGTTTCAGAACTGCTCAATCAAAAGTAAGGTTCAAATCTGCCAGTTGAATGCACAGATCAGAAAGAAGTTTCGCAGAATGCTTCTGCGTAGTTTTTATTTGAAGATATCCTTTTTTCCACTATAGGCCCCTTAGCGCTTGGAATGTCCACTTGCAGTTTCTACAGAAAGAGAGTTTAAGAACTTCTCAATCAAAAGTAAGATTCAACTCTCCTAGTTGAATGCACAGATCAGAAAGAAGTTTCGCAGAATGCTTCTGTGTAGTTTTTATTTGAAGATATTCCTTTTTCCACTATAGGCCTCTTAGCACACCGAATGTCAGGTTGCAGTTTCTACAGAAAGAGAGTTTCAGAAGTTCTCAATCAAAAGTAACGTTCAACTCTGTTAGTTGAATACACAGATCAGAAAGAAGTTTTGCAGAATGCTTCTTTGTAGTTTTTATGTGAAGATATTCATTTTTCTACTTTAGGCCCCTTAGCACTCCGAATGTCCGCTTGCAGTTTCTACGGGAAGAGAGTTTCAGAACTCCTGAATCAAAAGTAAGGTTCAACACTGCTTGTTGAATGCACAGATCAGAAAGAAGTTCTGCAGAATGCTCCTGTGTAGTTTTTTTTGAAGACATTCCTTTTTCCACTATAGGCACCTTAGCACTCCGAATGTCCGCTTCCAGTTTAAACAGAAAGAATGTTTCAGAACTGCTCAATTAAAAGTAAGGTTCAACTATGCTAGTTGAATGCACAGATGAGAAAGATGTTTCACAGAATGCTTCTTTTTAGTTTTTATTTGAAGATATTCCTTTTTCCACTATACGCCCCTTAGCACTCCGAATGTCCACTTGCAGTTTCTACAAATAGAGTGTTTCAGAACTGCTCAATCAAAAGTAAGGTTGAACTGTCTTAGTAGAATGCACAGATCAGAAAGAAGTTTCACAGAATACATCTGTGTAGTTTTTATTTGAAGATATTCCTTTTTCCACTATAGGCCCCTTAGAACTCCGAATGTCGGCTTGCAGTTTCAACAGAAAGAGTGTTTCAGAACTGCTCAATTAAAAGTGAGGTTCAACTCTGCTAGTTGAATGCACAGATCAGAAAGATGTTTCACAGAATGCTTTTGTGTAGTTTTTATTTGAAGATATTCCTTTTTCCAATATAGGCCCCTTAACGCTCTGAATGTGCACTGGCAGTTTCTACAGAAAGAGTGTTTCAGAACTGCTCAATCAAAAGTAATTTTGAACTCTCCTAGTTGAATGCACAGATCAGAAAGCAGTTTCGCAGAATGCATCTGTGTAGTTTTTATATGAAGATATTCCTATTTCCACTATAGCCCCTTAATGCCCTGAATGTCCGCTTGCAGTTTCTTCAGAGAGATTGTTTCAAAACTCCTCAATCAAATTAAGGTTCAACTCTGCTAGTCGAATGCACAGATCAGAAAGAAGTCTCGCAGAATGATTCTGTGTAATTTTTATTTCAAGATATTTCTTTTTCCACTGTAGACCCCTTAGAGCTCCGAATGTCCGCTTGCAGTTTATACAGAAAAAGAGTTTCAGAACTCCTCGATCAAAAGTAAGTTTCAACTCTGCTAGTTGAATGCACACACCAGAAAGAAGTTTCGCACAATGCTTCTGTGTAGTTTTTATTTGAAAATATTACTTTTTCCACTATAGGCCCCTTAGAGCTGCAAATGTCCACTTGCAGTTACTACAGAAAGAGTGTGTCAGAACTCCTAAATCAAAAGTAAAGTTCAACTCTTCTTGTTGAATGCACAGATCAGAAGCAAGTTTCGCAGAATGCTTCCGTGTAGTTTTCATATGTAGTTATTCCCTTTTCCACTATAGGCCCATTAGCGCTCCGAATGTCCGCTTACAGTTTCTACAGTGAGAGTGTTTCAAAAATCCTCAATCAAATGTAAGGTGCAACTCTGCTACTTGAATGCACACATCAGAAATAAGTTTCGCAGAATGCTTCTGTGTAATTTTTATTTGAAGATATTCCTTTTTCCACTATAGGCCTCTAAGCGCTCTGAATGTCCACTTGCAGTTTCTACAGAAAGAGACTTTCAGAACTTCTCAATCAAAAGTGAGGTTCAACTCTGTTAGTTGAATGCACAGATGAGAAAGTAATGTCGCAGAATACATCTGTGTAGTTTTTATTTGAAGATATTCCTTTTTCCACTATAGGCCCCTTAGTGCTCCAAATGTCTGCTTGTAGTTTGTAAAGAAAGAGAGTTTCAGAACTTCTCAATCAAAAGTAAGCTTCAACTCTGTTACTTGAATGCACCGATCAGGAAGAAGTTTCGCAGAACGCTTCTGTGTAGTTTTCTTTGAAGATAGTCCTTCTTCCACTATAGGCCCCATAGCGCTCTGAATGTCCGCTTCCAGTTTCTACAGAAAGAGAGTTTCAGAACTACTCAAAAAAAGTGTGGTTCAACTCTATTAGTTGAATGCACAGACCAGAAAGTAGTTTCGCAGAATGCTTCTGTGTAGTTTTTATTTGAAAATATTCCTTTTTCCACTACAGGCCCCTTAATGCTGCGAATGACCACTTGCAGTTTCTACAGAAAGAGTGCTTCAGAACTCCTCAATCAAAAGTAAGGTTCAACTCTGCTGTATGAATGCACAGAACAGGAAGAAGTTTCGCAGAATGCTTCTGTGGAGTTTATATTTGAAGATATTCCTTTTTCCACTATAGACGCCTTAGCGCTCCAAATGTCCGCTTGCAGTTTCTACAGAAAGAGAGTTTCAGAACTCCTCAATAAAAGGTAAGGTTCAACTCTGTTAGTTGAATGAACAGACCAGAAAGAAGTTTCACAGAATGCTTCTGTGTAGTTTTTATTTGAAGATATTCCTTTTTCCACTATAGGCCCCTTAACGCTCCGAATGTCCACTTGCAGTTTCTACAAATAGAGTGTTTCAGAACTGCTCAATCAAAAGTAAGGTTCAACTCTGCTAGTTGAATGCACATATCAGAAAGAAGTTTCACAGAATGCTTCTGTGTAGTTTTTATTTGAAGATATTCCTATTTCCACCGTAGGCCTGTTAGCGCTAGGAATGTCCGCTTGCAGTTTCTTCAGAAAGAGTGTTTCAAAACTCCTCAATAAAAAGTATGGTTCAACTCTGCTAGTCGAATGCACAGATCAGAAAGAAGTCTCGCAGAATGATTCTGTGTAGTTTTTATTTCAAGATATCACTTTTTCCACTGTAGACCCCTTAGCTCTCCGAATGTCCGCTTGCAGTTTCAACAGAAACAGAGTTTCAGAACTCCTCAATCAAAAGTAAGGTTCAACTCTCCCATTTGAATGCAGAGATCAGAAGGAAGTTTTGCAGAATGCTTCAGTGTCGTTTTTATTTGAAGGTATTCCTTTTTCCACTATAGGCCCCTTAGCGTTCCGAATGTCCCCTTGCAGTATCTAGAGAAAGAGTGTTTCAGAATTGCTGAATCAAAAGTAAGGTACAACTCTGTTAGCTGAATGCACAGATGAGAAAGAAGTTTCGGAGAATGTTTCTGTGTAGTTTTTATTTGATGATATTCCTTTTTCCACTAGAGGCCCGTTAGCGCTCCAAATGTCCACTTGCAGTTTCTACAGAAAGAGTGTTTCAAAACTCCTCTATCAAAAGTAAGGTTCAACTCTGCTAGGTGAATGCAGACATCAGAAAGAAGTCTTGAAGAATGCTTCTGTGTAGTTTTTATTTGAATATATTCCTTTTTCCACTATAGGCCCCTTAGCGTTCCGAATGTCCGCTTGCAGTTTCTACAGAAAGTGTGTTTCAGAACTGCTCAATCAAAAGTAAGGTTCAACCCTGCTAGTTGAATGCACTGATCAGAAAGAAGTTTCACACAATGCTTCAGTGCAGTTTTTTTTGATGATATTCCTTTTTCCACTATAGGCCCCTTATCGCTACGAATGTCTGCTTGCAGTGTCTACAGAAAGAGTTTTTCAGAACTGCTCAATCAAATGTAAGTTTCAACTATGCTAGTTGAATGCACAGATAATAAAGAAGTTTCAGAGAATGCTTCTGTGTAGTTTTTATTTGAAGATATTACTTTTCCCACTATTGACCCCTTAGCGTTCCGAATGTCCGCTTGCAGTTTCTACAGAAAGACTGTTTCAGAACTGCTCAATCAAAAGAAAGGTTCAACTCTGCTAGTTGAATGCACAGATCAGAAAGAGGTTTCGCGGAATGCTTCTGTGTACTTTTTATTTGAAGATATTACGTTTTCCACTGTATCACCTTAGGACTCCGAATGTCCGCTTGCAGTTTCTACAGAAAGAGTGCTTCAGAACTGCTCATTCAAAAGCAAGGTTCAACTCTGCTCGTTGAATGCACAGATTGGAAAGACGTTTGGCAGAATGTTTCTGTGTAGTATTCATTTGAAGATATTCCTTTTTCCACTATAGGCACCTAATTGCTCTGAATGTCCGCTTGCAGTTTCTACAGAAAGTGTGTTTCAGAACTCCTCAATCAAAAGTAAGGTTCAACTCTGCTTGTTGAATGCAGAGAACAGGAAGAAGTTTCGCAGAATAATTCTGTGTAGTTTTTATTTGAAGATATTCCTTTTTCCACAATAGGCCCCTTAGCGCTCCGATTGTCCGCTTTCAGTTCCGAAAGAAAGAGTGTTTCAGAACTGCTCAATGAAAAGTAAGGTTCAACTCTGCTAGTTGAATGCACAGATCAGAAAGATGTTTTGCAGAATGCTTCTGTGTAGTTTTTATTTGAAGTTATTCCTTTTCCACTATAGGCCTGTCTGCGCTCCGAATGTCCGCTTGCAGTTTCTACAGAGAGAGTGTTTCAAAACTCCTCAATCAAATGTAAGGTTCAAGACTGCTAGTTGAATGCACACATCAGAAAGAAGTTTCACAGAGTGCTTCTGTGTACTTTTTATTTGAACATATTCCTTTTTCCACTATAGGTCCCTTAGCGCTCCGAATGTCCACTTGCAGTTTCTGCAGAAAGAGTAGTTCAGAACTGCTCAATCAAAAGTAAGGTTCAACTCTGCTAGTTGAATGCACAGATCAGAAAGAAGTTTCGCAGAATGCTTCTGTGTAGTTTTTATTTGAAGATATTACTTTTTTCTCTATAGACCCCTTAGCTCTCCGAATGTCCGCTTGCAGTTTCTACAGAAAGACTGTTTCTGAACTGCTCAATAAAAAGAAAGGTTCAACTCTGCTAGTTGAATGCACAGATGGGAAAGACGTTTCGCATAATGTTTCTGTGTAGTTTTTATTTGAAGATATTCCTTTTTCCACTATAGGCACCTAATTGCTCCGAATGTCCGCTTGCAGTTTCTACAGAGAGATTGTCTCAGAACTGCTCATTTAAAAGTAAGTTTCAACTCTGCTAGTTGAATGCACATATCAGAAGGAAGTTTTGCAGAATGATTCTGTGTAGTTTTTATTTGAAGGTATTCCTTTTTTCACTATAGACCCCTTAGCGCTCCAAATGTCCAATAGCAGTTTCTACAGAAAGAGAGTTTCAGAACTTCTCAATCAAAAGTAAGGTTCATCTCTGTTAGTTCAATGCACAGATGAGAAAGAAGTTTCGCAGAATGCTTCTGTGTAGTTTTTATTTGAAGATATTCCTTTTTCCAACATAGGCCCCTCAGCGCTCCGAAAGTCCGCTTGCAGTTTCTACAGAAAGAGTGGTTCAGAACTGCTCAATCAAAAGTAAGTTTCAATTCTGCTAATTGGATGCACAGATCAGAAAGAAGTTTCACAGAATGCTTCTGTGTAGTTTCTATTTGCAGATATTCCTTTTTCCACTATAGGCCCTTTAGCGCTCCAAATGTCCACTTACAATTTCCTCAGAAAGAGAGTTTCAGAACTGTTCAATCAAAAGTAAAGTTCCACTCTGCCATTTGAATGTGCAGACTTGAAAGAAATTTTGCATAATGATTCTGTATACTTTTTAATTGAAGATATTACTTTTTTCACTACAGGTCCATAATCACCCGAATATCCACTTGCAGTTCCTACAGAAAGAGTGTTTCAGAACTGCTCAATCAAAAGTAACGTTCAATTCTGTTGGTTCAATGCACAGATCAGAAAGAAGTTTCCCAGAATGCTTCTGTGTAGTTTTTATTTGAAGATATTCCTTTTTCCAGTATAGGCCACTTAGCGCTCCGAATGTCCGCTTGCAGTTTCCACAGAAAGAGTGCTTCAGAACAGCTCAATCAAAAGTAAGGTTCAACTTTGCCAGTTGAGTGCACAGATCAGAAAGAAGTTTTGCAGAATGCTCTTGTGTAGTTTTTATTTGAAGGTATTCCTTTTTCCACCATAGACCCCTTAGTACTCCGAATGTTTGCTTGCAATTTCTACAGAAAAAGTGTTTCAGAACTGCTCAATCTAAAATAACGTTCAACTCTGCTGGTTGAATGCACAGATGAGAAAGAAGTTTCGCAGAATGCTTCTGTGTAGTTTTTATTTGAAGACATTCCAATTTCCACTATAGACCCCATAATGCTCCAAATGTCTGCTTGCAGTTTCTATAGAAAGAGTGTTTCAGAACTGCTACATCCAAAGTAAGGTTCAAATCTGCTAGTTGAATGCACAGATCAGAAAGAAGTTTCACAGAATGCTTCTGTGTAGTTTTTATTTGAAGATATTCCTTTCTCTACTATAGGCCCTTAGCGCTCTGAATGTCCGCTTGCAGTTTCTACAGAAAGATTGTTTCAGAACTGCTAATTCAAAAGTAAGTTTCAACTCTGCTATTTGAATGCACATATCAGAAGGAAGTTTCGCAGAATGTTTCTGTGTACTTTTTATTTGAAGAATTTCCTTTTTCCACTATGGGCCCCTTATCGCTCCGAATGTCCTCTTGCAGTTTCTACAGAAAGAGAGTTTCAGAACTTCTCAATCAAAAGTAATGTTCAACTCTGCTAGTTGAATGCACAGATCATAAAGAAGTTTCGCAGAATGCTTCTGTGTACTTTTTATTTGAAGATATTCCTTTTTCCACTATAGGCCCCTTAGCGCTCCGAATGTCCACTTGCAGTTTCTGCAGAAAGAGTGTTTCATAACTGCTCATTCAAAGTAAGGTTTAACTTTGCTAGTTGAATGCACAGATCAGAAAGAAGGTTCGCAGAATTTGTCTCTCTATTTTTTATTTGAAGTTATTCCTTTTTCCACTATAGGCCCATTAGCGCTCCGAATGTCCGCTTGCGGTTTCTACAGAAAGAGTGTTTCAAATCTTCCCAATCAAAAGTAAGGTTCAACTCTACTAGTTGAATTCACAGATCAGAAAGAGGTTTTGCAGAATGCTTCTGTGTAGTTTTTATTTGAAGATATTCCTTTTTCCAGCATAGGCTTCTTACTGCTCCGAAGGTCCGCTTGCACTTTCTACAGAAAGAGTGTTTCAGAACTGCTCAATCAAAAGTAAGGTTCAACTCTGCTAGTTGAATGCACAGATCAGAAAGAAGTTTTGCAGAATGCTTCTGTGTAGTTTTTATTTGAAGATATTCCTTTTTCCACTGTAGGCCCCTTAGTCCTCCGAATGTCCACTTACAGTTTCTACAGAAACAAAGGGTCAGAACTTCTCAATAAAAAGTAAGGTTCAACTCTGTTAGTTCAATGCACAGATCAGAAAGAAGTTTCACAGAATGCTTTTGTGTAGTTTTTATTTTAAATTTTTCCTTTTTCCACTATAGGCCCCATAGCGCTCCCAATGTCCACTTTCAATTTCCACAGAAAGAGTTTTTCAAACCTCCTCAGTAAAAAGTAAGGTTGAACTCTGCTAGTTGAATGCACAGATCAGAAAGAAGTTTCACAGAATGATTCTGTGTAGTTTTTTTGAAGATATTCCTTTTTCCTTTATATTCCTCTTAGCACTCCGAATGTCAGCTTGCAGTTTCTACAGAAAGAGAGTTTCAGAAATTCTCAATTAAAAGTAAGGTTCCACTCTGTTAGTTGAATGCACAGATCAGAAAGAAGTTTCGCAGAATGCTTCTGTGTAGTTTTTATTTGAAGATATTCCTTTTTCCTCTACAGGCACCTTAGCGCTGTGAATGTCCGCTTTGGGTTTCTACAGAAAGATTGTTTCAGAACTGCTCATTCAAAAGTAAGTTTCAACTCTGCTAGTTGAATGCACAGAGCAGGAGGAAGTATCACAGAATGCTTCTGTGTACTTTTTATTTGAAGATATTCCTTTTTCCACTATGGGCCGATTAGCGATCCGAATGTCCGCTTGCAGTTTCTACAGAAAGAGTGTTTCAGAACTTCTCAATCAAAAGTAATGTTCAACTCTGCTAGTTGAATGCACAGATCAGAAAGATGTTTCACAGAATTCTTCTGTGTAGTTTTTATTTGAAGGTATTCTTTTTTCCACTGTAGGCCTCTTAGCTCTCTGAATGTCCGCTTGCAGTTCCTACAGAAAGACTGCTTCAGAACTGCTCAATCAAAAGTAAGGTTCAACTCTGCTAGTTGAATGCACAGATCAGAAAGAAGTTTCGCAGAATGCTTCTGTGTAATTTTTATTTGAAGTTATTCCTTTTTCCAATACAGGTCCCTTAGTGCTCCGAATGTCCGCTTGCAGTTTCTACAGAAAGATAGTTTCAGAACTGCTAATTCAAAACTAAGGTTCAACTCTGCTAGTTGAATATACATATCAGGAGGAAGTTTCACAGAATGTTTTTGCGTACTTTTTATTTGAAAAAATTCCTTTTTCCACTATGGGCCTCTTAGCACTCCGAATGTCCTCTTGCAGTTTCTACAGAAAGAGTGTTTCAGAACTTCTCAATCAAACGTAATGTTCAAATCTGCTAGTTGAATGCACAGATCAGAAAGAAGTTTCGCAGAATGCTGCTGTGTAGTTTTAATTTGAAGATATCCTTTTTGCCACTGTATGCCCCATAGCACTCCGAATGTCCAGTTGCAGTTTCTACAGAAAGACTGTTTCAGAACTGCTCAATCAAAAGAAAGGTTCAACTCTGCTAGTTAAATGCACAGATCAGAAAGAGGTTTCACAGAATGCTTCTGTGTAGTTTTTATTTGAAGATATTACGTTTTCCACTGTAGCCCCCTTAGCACTCTGAATGTCCGCTTGCAGTTTCTACAGAAAGAGTGCTTCAGAACTGCTCATTCAAAAGCAAGGTTCAACTCTGATAGTTGAATGCACAGATTGGAAAGTCGTTTCACAGAATGTTTCTGTGTAGTTTTTATTTGAAGATATTCCTTTTTCCACTATAGGAACCTAATTGCTCCCAATGTCCGCTTGCAGTTTCTACAGAAAGAGTGTTTCAGATCTTCCCAATCAAAAGGAACGTTCAACTTTGCTAGTTGAATTCACAGATCAGAAAGAGGTTTTGCAGAATGCTTCTGTGTAGTTTTTAATGAAAATATTCCTTTTTCCAGCATAGGCTTCTTACTGCTCCGAATGTGCACTTGCACTTTCTACAGAAAGAGTGTTTCAGAACTGCTCAATCAAAAGTAAGGTTCAACTGTGCTAGTTGAATGCACAGATCAGAAAGAAGTTTCGCAGAATGCTTCTGTGTACTTTTTATTTGAAGATATTCCTTTTTCCACTGTTGGCCCCTTAGTCCTCTGAAGGTCCGCTTGCAGTTTCTAGAGAAAGAGAATATCATAATTTATCAATCAAGGTAAAGTTCAACAATGTTATTTGAAAGCACAGATCAGAAAGAAGTTTCGCAGAATGCTTCTGTGTGGTTTTTATTGAAGATATTCCTTTTTCCACTATAGGCCTCTTAGCGCTCCGAATGTCCGCTTTAAGTTTCTACAGAAAGATAGTTTCAGAACTTATCAATCAAAAGTATCGTTCAACTCTATTAGTTGAATGCAGAGATCAGAAAGTTGTACCACAGAATGCTTCTGTTTAGATTTTTTTTCAGGATATTCCTTTTTCCCCTGTAGGCTCATTAGCACTCATAATGTCCACTTGCTGTTTATACAGAAAGAGAGTTTCAGATCTTCTCAATCAAAACTAAGGTTGAACTCTCCTAGTTGAATGCTCAGATCAGAAAGAATTTTCTCAGAATGCTTCTGTGTAGTTTTTATTTGAAGATATTCCTTTTTCCACTATAGGCCACTTAGCGCTCCGAATGTCCAATTGCAATTTCTACAGAGAGTTTTTCAGAACTGGTCAATCAAAAGTAAGGTTCAATTTTGTTAGTTGAATGCACGGATCAGAAAGAAGTTTCGTAGAATGATTCTGTGTAGCTTTTAATTCGAGATATTCCTTTTTCCACTATAGGCCCCTTAACGCTCTGAATATCCGCTTTCAGTTTCTACACAGAGTGTTTCAGAACTGCTCAATCAAAAGTAAAATTCAACTCTCCTAGTTGAATACACAGATCAGAAAGCAGTTTCACAGAATGCATCTGTGTAATTTTTACTTCAACATATTACTTTTTCCACTATATCTCCAATAGTGCGCTGAATGCCCACTTGCAGTTTCTACAGAAAGAGAGTTTCAGAACTCCTCAATCAAAAGTAAGGTTCAACTCTGCTAATTGAATGCACAGATCAGAAAGAAGTTTCACAGAATGCTTCTGGGTAGTTTTTATTTGAAGATATTCCTTTTTCCACTTTAGACCCCTTAGTGCTCCGAATATCTGCTTGCAGTTTCTACAGAAAGAGAGTATCAGAACTTCTCAATCAAAAGTAAGGTTCAACTCTGTTAGTTGAACGCACAGATCAGAAAGAAGTTTCGCAGAATGCTTCTGTGTAGTTTTTATTGAAGATATTCCTTTTTCCGGTATAGGAATCTTAACGCTCCGAATGTCTGCTTGCGGTTTCTACAGAAACAGAGATTCAGAACTTCTCAATCAAAAGTAAGGTTCAACTCTGTTAGTTGAATGCACAGATCAGAAAGATGTTTCGCAGAATGCTTCTGTGTAGTTTTATTTTAAGATATTCCTTTTTCCACTGTAGGCCCATTAGCACTACGAATGTCCGCTGGCAGTTTCGACAGAAAGAATATTTCAGCACTGCTCAATCAAAAGTAAGGTTCAAATCTCCTAGTTGAATGCACAGATCAGAAAGTAGTTTCGCAGAATGCTTCTGTGTAGTTTTTATTTGAAGATATCCTTTTTCCACTGTAGGCCCCTTAGCTCTCCGACTGTCCACTTTCAGTTTCTACAGAAAGAGAGTTTCAGAACTTCTCAATCAAATGTATGGTTCCACTACATTAGTTGAATGCACATATCAGAAAGAAGTTTCTCAGAATTCTTCTGTTTAGTTTCTATTTGAAGATATTCCTTTTTCCACTATAGGCCCATTAGCGATCCGAATGTCCACTTGCAATTTCCTCAGAAAGAGAGTTTCAGAACTGTTCAATCAAAGGTAAGGTTCTACTCTGCTAGTTGAATGCGCAGATTGGAATGAAGTTTCGCATAATGCTTCTGTGTACTTTTTATTTGAAGATATTCCTCTTTCCACTATAGGTCCCTTAGAGCTCAGAATGTCCGCTTGCAGTTTCTACATGAAGAGTGTCTCAGAACTGCTCAATCAAAAGTAAGGTTGAACTCAGCTAGTTGAATGCACAGATCACCAAGAAGTTTCGCAGAATGCTTCTGTGTAGTTTTCATTTGAAGATATTCCTTTTTCCATTGTAGGCCCCTTAGTGCACCGAATATCCACTTGAAGATACTACAGAAAGAGTGTTTCAGAACTACTCAATCAAAAGTTAGGTTCAACTCTGCCATTTGAAAGCACAGATGAGAAAGAATTTTCGCACAATGCTTCTGTGTATTTTTTATTAGTAGATATTCCTTTTTCCACTATAGGCCCCTTATCGCTGCGAATATCCCCTTGCAGTTTCTGCAGAAAGAGTGTTTCAGAACTCCTCAATCAAATGTAACGTTCCAGTCTGCTAGTTGAATGCACAGATCAGAGAGACGTTTCGCAGAATGCTTCTGTGTAATTTTTATTTGAAGCTATTCCTTTTTCCACTATAGGCCCCTTAGCGCTGCAAATGTCCGCTTGCAGTTTCTACAGAAAGAGTGTTTCAGAACTCCTCAATCAAAAGTACGATTCAACTCTGCTAGTTGAATGCACAGATCAGAAAGATGTTTCGCAGAATACTTGTGTGTAGTTTTTATCTGAAGATATTCCTTTTTCCACTATTGGCCCCTTATGGAAACGAATGTCTGCTTGCAATTTCTACAGATAGAGTGTTTCAGAACTGGGCAATCAAATGTAAGTTTCAACTCTGCTAGTTGAATGCACAGGTAAGAAAGGAGTTTCTCAGAATGCTTCTGTGTAGTTTTTATTTGAAGATAATCCTTTTTTCCATTATAGGCCCCTTAGTGCTCCTAATTTCCGATTGCATTTCCTATAGAAAGAGTTTTTCAAAACTCCTCAATAAAAACTAAGGTTCAACTCCGCTTGTTGAATGCACAGATCAGAAAGAAGTCTCGCAGAATGCTTGTGTATAGTTTTCTTTTGAAGTTATTCCTTTGTCCACCATAGGCCCCTTAGCGCTCCGAATGTCCGCTTGCGGTTTCTACAGAAAGGGAGTTTCAGAACTTCTCAATCAAAAGTAAAGTTCAACTCTGTTATTTGAATGCACAAATCAGGAAGAAGTTTTGCAGAATGCTTCTGTGTACTTTTTATTTGAAGATATTCCTTTTTCCAGTATAGGTCCCTTAGCGCTCCGAATGTCCGCATGCAGTTTCTACAAAAAAAGTGTTTCATAAGTGCTCAATCAAAAGTAGGGTTCAACTCTGCTAGTTGAATGCACAGATTTGAAACAAGTTTCGCAGAATGCTTCTGTGTAGTTTTTATTTGAAGATATTCCTTTTTCCAATATAGGCCCCTTAGTGATCCGAATGTCCGCTTGCAATTTCTACAGAAACAGTGTTTCAGAACTGCGCAATCAAAAGTAAGTTTCAACTCTGCTATTTGAATGAACAGATCAGAAAGACGTCTCACAGAATGTTTCTGTATAGTTTTTATTTGAAGATATTTCTTTTTCCACTGTAGGCTCCTAAGCGCTCCGAATGTCCGCTTGCAGTTTCTACAGAAAGAGAGTTTCAGAACTTCTCAATCAAAAGTAAGGTTCAACTCAGTTAGTTGAATGCAGAGATCAGAAAGTAGTTTCACAGAATGCTTCTCTGTAGTGTTTATTTGAAGACATTCCATTTTCCACTATAGGCCACTTAGCACTCCGAATGTCCACTTGCAGTTTCTACAGAAAGAGAGTTTCAGAATTTCTCAAACAAAAGAAATGTTCAAATCTGTTAGTTGAATGCACAGATCAGAAAGAAGCTTAGCAGAATTCTTCTGTGTAGTTTTTATTTGAAGATATTTCTTTTTCCACCATAGACCCCTAAGCGCTCCGAATGTCTGCTTGCAGTTTCTACAGAAAGAGTGTTTCAGAACTGCTCAGTCAAAATAAGGTTCAACTCTGTTTGTTGAATGCACAGATCAGAAAGAAGTCTCGCAGAATGCTTCTGTGTACTTTTTATTTGAAGGTATTCATATTTCCACTATAGTCCCCTTAGCGCTCCGAAATTCCGCTTGCAGTTTCTACAGAAAGAGTGTTTCAAAATTTCTCAACACAAAAGTAAGGTTCAACTCTGATAGTTGAATGCACAGATCAGAAAGAAGTTTCGCAGAATGCTTCTGTGTAGTTTTTATTTGTGAAGATATTCCTTTTTCCACTATAGGCCTCTTAGCGCTCTGAATCTCCAATTGCAGTTTCTACAGGAAGAGAGTTTCAGAACTTCTCAATAAAAAGTAAGGTTCAACTCTGTTAGTTGAATGCACGGACAAGTGAGAAGTTTTGCAGAATGCTTCTGTGTCGTTTTTATTTGAAGATATTCCTTTTTCCACTATAGGCCACTTGCACTACGATTGTCCTCTTGCAGTTTCTAGAGAAAGGGTGTTTCAAAATTCTTCAATCTTAAGTAAGTTTCAACTCTGCTAGTTGCATGCACAGATCAGAAAGAAGTCTCGCAGAATGCTTCTGTGTAATTTTTATTTGAAGATATTCATTTTTCCGCTATAGGCCCCTTAGCACTACGAAGGTCCACTTGCAGTTTCTACAGATTCAGAGTTTCAGAACTTTTCAATGAAAAGTAAGGTTCAACTCTGTTAGTTGAGTGCACAGATCAGAAAGAAGATTCGCAGAATGCTTCTGTGTAGTTTTATTTGAAGATATTCCTTTTTCCACTGTAGGTGCCTTAGTGCTTCGAACGTCCAATTGCAGTTTCTACAGAAAGAGTCTTTCAGAACTCCTCAATCAAAAGTAGCTTTCAAATCTCCTAGTTGAATGCACAGATAAGAAGGCAGTTTTGCAGAACGCTTCTGTGTAGTTTTTATTTGAAGATATTCCTTTTTCCATTATGGGCCCCTTAGCACTCCGTATCTCCGCTTGCAGTTTCAACAGAAAGTGTGTTTAAAAACTCGCCAATCAAAGGTAAGTTTCAACACTGCCAGTTGAATGCACAGATCAGAAAGTTATCTCACAGAATGCTTCTGTGTAGTTCTTATTTGAAGATATTCCTTTTTCCACTATCGTCCCCTTAGCGCTCTGAATGTCCACTTGTAGTTTCTACGGAAAGAGAGTTTCAGAATGGCTCTATTAAAAGGAAGGTTCAACTCTGCTAGTTGAATGCACCGATCAGAAAGATGTTTAGCAGAATGCTTCTATGTAGTGTTTATTTGAAGATATCCCTTTTTCCACTATAGGCCCATTAGCGCTGAGAAAGTCCACTTGCAGTTTCTACAGAAAGAGTGTTTCAGAACTCATCAATCAAAAGTATTGTTCAACTCTGCTGGTTGAATGCACCTATGAGAAAGAAGTTTCGCAGAATGCTTCTGTGTAGTTTTTATCTGAAGATATTCCTTTTTCCACTGTAGGCCTCTTAGCGCTCTGAATCTCCACTTACATTTTCTACAGAAAAAGAGTTTCAGAACTTCTCAATAAAAAGTAATGTTCATCTCTGTTAGTTGAATGCACAGATCAGAAAGAAGTTTCACAGAATGCCTCTGTGTAGTTCTTATTTGACGATATTCATTTTTACATCATAGGCCCCTTAGCACTCCGAATGTCTGCTTGCAGTTTCTACAGAAACAGTATTTCAGAACTGGTCAATAAAAAGTAAAGCTCAACTCTGTTTGTTGAATGCGCCGATCAGAAAGAAGTTTCACAGAATGCTTCTGTGTAGTGTTTATTTGAATATATTCCTTTTTCCACTATAGGCCCCTTAGCACTCCGAATGTCCGCTTGCATTTTCTAAAGAAAGAGTGTTTAAAAACCCCTCCATCAAAAGTAAGGTTCAACACTGCTAGTTGAATGCACAGATCAGAAAGAAGTCTCGCAGAATGCTTCTGTGTAGTTTTTATTTGAAGATATTCCCTTTTCCAGTGTAGTCCCCTTAGCGCTCCAAATGCCCACCAGCAGTTTCAACGGAAAGAGAGTTTCAGAACTGCTCAATCAAAAGTAAGGTTAAACTCTGCTAGTTGAATGCACAGATCAGAAAGAAGTTTCGCGGCATGCTTCTATGTACTTTTTATTTGTAGATATTCCTTTTTCCACTATATGCCCATTAGCGCTGAGAGAGTCCACTTGCAGTCTCTACAGAAAGAGTGTTTCAGAACTCCTCAAACAAAAGTAAGGTTCAACTCTGCTAGTTCAATGCACAGATGAGAAAGAAGTTTCGCAGAATGAATCTGTGTAGTTTTTATTTGAAGATATTCCTTTTTCCACTATAGGCCCCTTAGTGCACAGAATGTCCAGTTTCAGTTTCTACAGAAACAGTGTTTCAGAAATCCTCAATCAAAATTAAGGTTCAACTCTGCTAGTTGAATGCACAGATCAGAAAGAAGTTTCACAGAATGCTTCTGTGTAGTTTTTATTTGAAGATATTCCTTTTTCCACTATAGGCCCCTTAGCGCACAGAATGTCCACTTTCAGTTTGTACAGAAACAGTGTTTCAAAACTCCTCAATCAAAAATAATGTTCAACTCTGCTAGTTGAATGCACTGATCAGAAAGAAGTCTCGCAGAATGCTTCAGTGTAGTTTTTATTTGAAGATATTCATTTTCCACTCTAGGCCCGTTAGTGCTCCGAATGTCCGCTTGCAGTTCCTACAGAAAGAGAGTTTCAGAACTTTTCAATAAAAAGTAAGATTCAACTCTGTTAGTTGAATGCACAAATCAGAAAGAAGTCTCACAGAATACTTCTGTGTAGTTTTTATTTGAAGATATTCCTTTTTCCACTATAGGCACCTTGTGCTCCAAATGTCCACTTACAGTTTCTAGAGGAAGAGTGTTTCAAAATTCTTCAATCTTAAGTAAGGTTCAACACTTCTAGTTGAATGCCCAGATCAGAAAGAAGTCTCGCAAAATGCTTCTGTGTAGTTTTTATTTGAAGATAATCCTTTTTCCACTATAGGCCCCTTTGCACTCTGAATGTCCGCTTGCAGTTTCTACAGATTCATAGTTTCAGAACTTCTCAATAAAAAGTAAGGTTCAACACTGTTAGTTCAATGCACAGATCAGAAAGAGGTTTCACAGAATGCTTCTGTGTAGTTTTTATTTGACGAGATTCATTTTTACACTATAGGCCCCTTAGCGCTCCAAATTTCCGCTTGCAGTTTCTACAGAAACAGTGTTTCACAACTGGTCAATCAAAAGTAAAGTTCAACAGTGTTTGTTGAATGCACAGATCAGAAAGGAGTCTCGCAGAATGCTTCTGTGTAGTTTTTATTTGAAGATATTTCTTTTTCCACTATAGTCCCCTTAATGCTCCGAATGTCCACTTGCAGTTTCAAAGGAAAGAGAGTTTCAGAACTGCTCAATCAAAAGGAAGGTTCAACTCTGCTAGTTGAATGCACAGATCAGAAATAAGTTTCACAGAATGCTTCTATGTAGTTTTTATTTAAAGATATTACTTTTTCCACTGTATGCCCATTAGCGCTTAAAAGTCCACTTGCAGTTTCTACAGAAAGAGTGTTTCAGAACTCCTCAATCAAAAGTAAGGTTCAACTCTGTTAGTTGAATGCACAGATCAGAAAGAAGTTTCGCAGAATTCTTCTGTGTATCTTTTTTTTGAAAATATTCCTTTTCCCACTGTAGGCCCCACAGAGATCTGAATGTCCGCTTGCAGTTTCTACAGAAAGAGAGTCTCAGAAGTGCTCAATCAAAAGTAAGGTTCAACTCTGCTAGTTGATTACACAGATCTGAAAGAAGTTTCGCAGAATGCTTCTGTGTAGTATTTATTTGTAGGTATTCCCTTTTCCACTATAGACACCTTAGCGCTCCGAATATCCGCTTGCAGTTTCTACTGTAAGATTGTTTGAAAAATCCACAATCAAAAGTAAGGTTCAACTCTGCTAGTTGAATGCACAGATCATGAAGAATTTTCTTAGAATGGTTCCGTGTAGTATTTATTTCAAGGTATTCTTTTTTCCACTGTATGCCTCTTAGCACTGCGAAACTCCACTTGCAGTTTCTACAGGAAGAGAGTTTCAGAACTTCTCAATAAAAAGTAAGGTTCAACACTGTTAGTTGAATGCACAGATCAGTAAGAAGTTTTGCAGAATGCTTCTGTGTAGTTTTTATTTGAAGATATTCCTTTTTCCACTATAGGCCCCTTTCGCTCCGAATGTCCACTTGCAGTTTCTACATAAAGAGTGTTTCAAAATTCTTCAATCTTAAGTAAGGTTCAACTCTGCTAGTTGAATGCACAGATCAGAAAGAAGTCTCGCAGAATGCTTCAGTGTAGTTTTTATTTGAAGATATTCATTTTCCACTCTAGGCCCGTTAGTGCTCCGAATGTCCGCTTGCAGTTCCTACAGAAAGAGAGTTTCAGGGGGTGGAGCCAAGATGGCCGAATAGGAACAGCTCCGGTCTCCAGCTCCCAGCCCCAGCGACACAGAAGACGGGTGATTTCTGCATTTCTGCTTGAGGTACCAGTTTCATCTCACTAGGGAGTGCCTAACAGTGGGTGCAGGACAGTCGGTGAAGCGCACTGTGCGCGAGCCGAAGCAGGGCGAGGCATTGCCTCACTCGGGAAGCGCAAGGGGTCAGGGAGTTCCCTTTCCTAGTCAAAGAAAGGGGAAGCAGACGGCACCTGGAATATCGGGTCAGTCCCATCCTAATACTGCGCTTTTCCAAGGGGCCTGGAAAACGGCACACTAGGAGATTGTGTCCCGCACCTGGCTCGGAGGGTCCTATGCCCACAGAGTCTCGCTAATTGCTAGCACAGCAGTCTGAGATCAAGCTGCAAGGCGGCAGCGAGGCTGGGGGAGGGGCGCCCGCCATTGCCCAGGCTTGTTTAGGTAAACAAAGCAGCAAGGAAGCTCGAACTGGGTGGAGCCCACCACAGCTCAAGGAGGCCTGCCTACCTCTGTAGGCTCCACCTCTGGGGGCAGGGCACAGACAAACAAAAACTCTGCAAGAACTTCCACAGACTTAAATGTCCCTGTCTGACTGACAGCTTTGAAGAGAGTAGTGGTTCTCCCAGCACGCAGCTGGAGATCTGAGAACGGTCAGACTGCCTCCTAAAGTGGGTCCCTCACCCCTGAGCAGCCTAACTGGGAGGCACCCCCCCAGTAGGGACAGACTGACACCTCATTCAACCCGGTACTTCTCTGAGACAAAACTTTCAGAGGAACTATCAGACAGCTGAATTTGTGGTCTCACGAAAATCTGCTGTTCTGCAGCCACCGCTGCTGACACCCAGCCAAACAGGGTCTGGAGTGCACCTCTAGTAAACTCCAACAGACCTGCAGCTGAGGGTCCTGTCTGGTAGAAGGAAAACTAACAAACAGAAAGGACATCCACACCAAAAACCCATCTGTACATCACCATCATCAAAGACAAAAAGTAGATAAAACCACAAAGATGGGGAAAAAACAGACCAAAAAAACTGGAAACTCTAAAAAACAGAGCACCTCTCCTCCTCCAAAGGAACGCAGTTCCTCACCAGCAACGGAACAAAGCTGGATGGAGGATGACTTTGATGAATTGAGAGAAGAAGGCATCAGACGATCAAACTACTCTGAGCTACGAGAGGAAATTCAAAACAACAGCAAAGAAGTTAAAAACTTTGAAAAAAAATTAGAAGAATGGATAACTAGAATAACCAATGGAGAGAAGGGCTTCAAGGAGCCGATGGAGCTGAAAGCCAAGTTTCGAGAACTACGCGAAGAGTGCAGAAGCCTCAGTAGCAGATGCGATCAACTGGAAGAAAGGGTATCGCTGATGGAAGATGAAATGAATGAAATGAAGAGAGAAGGGAAGTTTAGAGAAAAAAGGATAAAAAGAAATGAACAAAGCCTCCAAGAAATTTGGGACTATGTGAAAAGACCAAACCTACGTCTGATTGGTGTACCTGAAAATGATGGGGAGAATGGAACCAAGTTGGAAAACACTCTGCAAGATATTATCCAGGAGAACTTCCCCAATCTAGCAAGGCAGGCCAGCATTCAGATTCAGGAAATACAGAGAATGCCACAAAGATACTCCTTGAGAAGGGCAACTCCAAGACACATTATTGTCAGATTCACCAAAGTTGAAATGAAAGAAAAAATGTTAAGGGCAGCCAGAGAGAAAGGTCGGGTTACCCACAAAGGGAAGCCCATCAGACTAACAGCTGATCTCTCAGCAGAAACTCTACAAGCCAGAAGAGAGTGGGGGCCGATATTCAACATTCTTAAAGAAAAGAATTTTCAACCCAGAATCTCCTATCCCGCCAAACTAAGCTTCATAAGTGAAGGAGAAATAAAACACTTTACAGACAAGCAAACGCTGAGTGATTTTGTCACCACCAGGCCTGCCCTAAAAGAGCTCCTGAAGGAAGCACTAAACATGGAAAGGAACAACCGGTACCAGCCACTGCAAAAACATGCCAAATTGTAAAGACCATCGAGACTAGGAAGAAACTATAGCAACTAACGAGCAAAATAACCAACTAACATCATAATGACAGGATCAGATTCACACATAACAATATTAATGTTAAATGTAAATGGGCTAAATGCTCCAATCAAAAGACACAGACTGGCAAACTGGATAAGGAGTCAGGACCCATCAGTGTGCTGTATTCAGGAAACCCATCTCACGTGCAGAGACACACATAGACTCAGAATAAAGGGATGGAGGAAGATCTATCAAGCAACTGGAAAACAAAAAAAGGCAGGGGTGGCAATCCTAGTCTCTGATAAAATAGACTTTAAACCAACAAAGATCAAAAGAGACAAAGAAGGACATTACATAATGGTAAAGGGATCAATTCAACAAGAAGAGCTAACTATCCTAAATATATATGCACCCAACACAGGAGCACCCAGATTCATAAAGCAAGTCCTGAGTGACATACAAAGGGACTTAAACTCCCACACAATAATAATGGGAGATTTTAACACCCCACTGTCAGCATTAGACAGATCAATGAGACAGAAAGTTAACAAGGATATCCAGGAATTGAACTCAGCTCTACATAAAGTGGACCTAATAGACATCTACAGAACTCTCCACCCCAAGTCAACAGAATATACATTTTTTTCAGCACCACACCACACCTATTCCAAAATTGACCACATAGTTGGAAGTAAAGCTCTCCTCAGCAAATGTAAAAGAACAGAAATTATAACAAACTGTCTCTCAGACCACAGTGCAATCAAACTAGAACTCAGGATTAAGAAACTCACTCAAAACCGCTCAACTACATGGAAACTGAACAACCTGCTCCTGAATGACTATTGGGTACATAATGAAATGAAGGCAGAAATAAAGATGTTCTTTGAAACCAACGAGAACAAAGGCACAACATACCAGAATCTCTGGGACACATTCAAAGCAGTGTGTAGAGGGAAATTTATAGCACTAAATGCCCACAAGAGAAAGCAGGAAAGATCCAAAATTGACTCCCTAACATCACAATTAAAAGAACTAGAAAAGAAAGAGCAAACACATTCAAAAGCTAGCAGAAGGCTAGAAATAACTAAAATCAGAGCAGAACTGAAGGAAATAGAGACACAAAAAACCCTTCAAAAAATTAATGAATCCAGGAGCTGGTTTTTTGGAAAGATCAACAAAATTGATGGACCGCTAGCAAGACTAATAAAGAAGAAAAGAGAGAAGAATCAAATAGATGCAATAAAAAACGAAAAAGGGGATATCCCCACCAATCCCACAGAAATACAATCTACCATCAGAGAATACTACAAACACCTCTATGCAAATAAACTAGAAAATCTAGAAGAAATGGATAAATTCCTCGACAAATACACCCTCCCAAGACTAAACCAGGAAGAAGTTGAATCTCTGAATAGACCAATAACAGGTTCTGAAATTGTGGCAATAATCAATAGCTTACCAACAAAAAAGAGTCCAGGACCTGATGGATTCACAGCTGAATTCTACCAGAGGTACAAGGAGGAAGTGGTACCATTCCTTCTGAAACTATTCCAATCGATAGAAAAAGAGGGAATCCTCCCTAACACATTTTATGAAGCCAGCATCGTCCTGATACCAAAACCTGGCAGAGACATAACCAAAAAAGAGAATTTCAGACCAATATCCTTGATGAACATTGATGCAAAAATCCTCAATAAAATACTGGCAAACCGAATCCAGCAGCACATCAAACAGCTTATCCACCATGATCAAGTGGGCTTCATCCCTGGGATGCAAGGCTGGTTCAACATACACAAATCAATAAATGTAATCCAGCATATAAACAGAACCAAAGACAAAAACCACATGATTATCTCAATAGATGCAGAAAAGGCCTTTGACAAAATTCAACAACCCTTCATGCTAAAAACTCTCAATAAATTAGGTATTGATGGGACGTATCTCAAAATAATAAGAGCTATCTATGACAAACCCACAGCCAATATCATACTGAATGGGCAAAAACTGGAAGCATTCCCTCTGAAAACTGGCACAAGACAGGGATGCCCTCTCTCACCGCTCCTATTCAACATAGTGCTGGAAGTTCTGGCCAGAGCAATCAGGCAGGAGAAGGAAATAAAAGGTATTCAATTAGGAAAAGAGGAAGTCAAATTGTCCCTGTTTGCAGATGACATGATTGTATATCTAGAAAACCCCATTGTCTCAGCCCAAAATCTCCTTAAGCTGATTAGCAACTTCAGCGAAGTCTCAGGATACAAAATCAATGTACAAAAATCACAAGCACTCTTGTACACCAATCACAGACAAACAGAGAGCCAAATCATGAGTGAACTCCCATTCACAATTGCTTCAAAGAGAATAAAATACCTAGGAATCCAACTTACAAGGGATGTGAAGGACCTCTTCAAGGAGAACTACAAACCACTGCTCAAAGAAATAAAAGAGGATACAAACAAATGGAAGAACATTCCATGCTCATGGGTTGGAAGAATCAATATCGTGAAAATGGCCATACTGCCCAAGGTAATTTATAGATTCAATGCCATCCCCATCAAGCTACCAATGACTTTCTTCACAGAATTGGAAAAAACTACTTTAAAGTTCATATGGAACCAAAAAAGAGCCCACATCGCCAAGTCAATCCTAAGCCAAAAGAACAAAGCTGGAGGCATCACGCTACCTGACTTTAAACTATACTACAAGGCTACAGTAACCAAAACCTCATGGTACTGGTACCACAACAGAGACATAGATCAATGGAACAGAACAGAGCCCTCAGTAATGATGCCGCATAGCTACAACTATCTGATCTTTGACAAACCTGACAAAAACAAGAAATGGGGAAAGGATTCCCTATTTAATGAATGGTGCTGGGAAAACTGGCTAGCCATATGTAAAAAGCTGCAACTGGATCCCTTCCTTACACCTTATACAAAAATTAATTCAAGATGGATTAAAGACTTATATGTTAGACCTAAAACCATTAAAATCCTACAAGAAAACCTAGGCAATACCATTCAGGACATAGGCGTGGGCAAGGACTTCATGTCTAAAACACCAAAAGCAATGGCAACAAAAGCCAGAATCGACAAATGGGATCTCATTAAACTAAAGAGCTTCTGCACAGCAAAAGAAACTATCATCAGAATGAACAGGCAACCTACAGAATGGGAGAAAATTTTTGCAACCTACTCATCTGACAAAGGGCTAATATCCAGAATCTACAATGAACTCAAACAAATTTACAAGAAAAAAACAAACAACCCCATCAAAAAGTGGGCAGAGGACATGAACAGACACTTCTCAAAAGAAGACATTTATGCAGCCAGAAAACACATGAAGAAATGCTCATCATCACTGGCCATCAGAGAAATGCAAATCAAAACCACAGTGAGATACCATCTCACACCAGTTAGAATGGCCATCATTAAAAAATCAGGAAACAACAGGTGCTGGAGAGGATGTGGAGAAATAGGAACACTTTTACACTGTTGGTGGGACTGTAAAGTAGTTCAACCATTGTGGAAGTCAGTGTGGCGATTCCTCAGGGATCTCGAACTAGAAATACCATTTGACCCAGCCATCCCATTACTGGGTATATACCCAAAGGACTATAAATCATGCTGCTATAAAGACACATGCACACGTATGTTTATTGCGGCACTATTCACAATAGCAAAGAGTTGGAACCAACCCAAATGGCCAACAACAATAGACTGGATTAAGAAAATGTGGCACATATACACCATGGAATACTATGCAGCCATAAAAAATGATGAGTTCGTGTCCTTTGTAGGGACATGGATGAAACTGGAAAACATCATTCTCAGTAAACTATCGCAAGGACAAAAAACCAAACACCGCATGTTCTCACTCATAGGTGGGAATTGAACAATGAGAACGCATGGACACAGGAAGGGGAACCTCACACTCCGGGGACTGTTGTGGGGTGGGGGGAGGGGGGAGGGACAGCATTAGGAGATACACCTAATGCTAAATGACGAGTTAATGGGTGCAGGAAATCAACATGGCACATGGATACATATGTAACAAACCTGCACATTGTGCACATGTACCCTAAAACCCTAAAGTATAATAAAAAAAAAAAATCAGAAAAGAAAAAAAAAAAAAAAAAAAAAAAGAAAGAGAGTTTCAGAACTTTTCAATGAAACGTAAGGTTCAACTCTGTTAGGTGAATGCACAGATCAGAAAGAAGTTTTGCGGAATGCTTCTGTGTAGTTTTAATTTGAAGATATTCCTTTTTCCACTGTAGGCCCCTCAGCGCTTCGAACGTCCACATGCAGTTTCTACAGAAAGAGTGTTTCAGAACTCCTCAATCAAAAGTAATGTTCAACTTTGCTGGTTTAATGCACAGATCTGAAAGAGGTTTCAAAGAATGCTTGTGTGTAGTTTTTATTTGACGATATTCATTGTTACACAGTAGGCCACTTAGCGATCCGAATGTCTGCTTGCACTTTCTACAGAAACAGAGTTTCAGAACTGGTCAATGAAAAGAAAAGTTCAACTCTCTTTGTTGAATGCACAGATCAGAAAGAAGTTTCACAGAATGCTTCTGTGTAATTTTTATTTGAAGGTATTCCTTTTTCCACTATGGGCCCCTTAGCAATCCAAATGTCCGCTTTCAGTTTCTAAAGAAAGAGAGTTTCAGAACTTCTCAATCAAAAGTAAGGTTCAACTCTGTTAGTTGAAAGTGCAGATAAGAAAGATGTTTCGCAGAATGCTTATGGGTAGTTTTTATTTGAAGATATTCCTTTTTCCACTATAGGCACATTAGCGAAATGAATGTCTGCTTACAGTTTCTACAGAAAGAGAGTTTCAGAACTGCTCAATCAAAAGTAAGGTTCAACTCTTTTAGTTGAATGCACAGAACAGAAAGATGTTTCTCAGAATCCTTCTGTGTAGCTATTATTTGAAGATATTCCTTTTTCCACCATGGGCCCCTTAGCGTTCCGAATGTCCGCTTGCAGTTTCTACAGAAAGAGTGTCTCAGAAGTGCTCAATCAAAAGTAAGGTTCAACTCTGCTAGTTGAATGCACAGATCTGAAAGAAGTTTCACAGAATGCTTCTGTGTAGTATTTACTTGAAGGTATTCCTTTTTCCACTATAGGCACCTTAGCACTGGGAATGTCCGCTTGCAGTTACTTCTGTAAGATTGTTTGAAAAATCCTCAATCAAAAGTAAGGTTCAACTCTGCTAGTTGAATGCACAGATCAGAAAGATGTTTCGCTGAATGCATCTGTGTACTTTTTATTTGAAGATATAACTTTTCCACTAAAGGCCCCATAGCGCTCCGAATTTCCGCTTGCAGTTTCTACAGAAAGAGTGTTTCAGAACTGCTCAATCAAAAGTAAGGTTCAACTCTGCTACTTGAATGCACAGATCAGAAAGAAGTTTCGCAGAATGCTACTGTGTAGGTTTTATTTCAGATATTACTTTTTCCACTACAGGTGCCTTAGCGCTCCGAATATCCGCTTGCAGTTTCTACAGCAAGAGTGTTTCAAAATTCCGCAATCAAAAGTAAGGTTTAACTCTGGTAGTTGAATGCAGAGGTCAGAAAGAAGTCTCAAAGAATGCTTCCGTGTAGTTTTTATTTGAGGATAGTCCTTTTTCCACTATAAGCCCCTTAGCGCTGCGAATGTCCGATTGTAGTTTCTACAGAAAGAGAGTTTCAGAAGTTCTCAATGAAATGTAAGGTTCCACTATGTTAGTTGAATGCACAGATCAGAACGTTGCCTCGCAGCATGCCTCTGTGTAGTTTTCATTGGAAGATATTCCTTTTTCCACAATCGGCCAGTTAGCGCTCCAAATGTCCAATTGCAGTTTATACAGAAAGAGTGTTTCAGAACTCTGCAATCAAAAGTGAGGTTCAACTCTGTTAGTTGAATGCACAGATCAGAAAGAAGTTTCACAGAATGCTTCTGTGTAGTTTTTATTTGGAGATATTTCTTTTTCCAGTATAGGCCCTTTAGCGCACCGAATGTCCTCTTGCAGTTTCTACAGAAAGAGAGTTTCAGGACTTCTCAGTCAAAAGTAAGGTTCAACTCTGTCAGTTGAATGCGCAGATCAGAAAGAAGTTTCACAGAAGGGTTCTGTGTAGTTTTTATTTGAAGATATTCCTTTTTCCCCTATAGGCCCCTTAGGGCTCTGAATGACCGCTTGCAGTTTCTACAGAATGAGAGTTTCAGAAATTCTCAATCAAAATTAAGGTTCAACTCTGATAGTTGAATGCACAGATCAGAAAGAAGTTTCGCAGAATGCTTCTGAGTAGTTTTTATTTGAAGATATTCCTTTTTCCACAACAGGCCCCTTAGCGCTCAGAATATCCACTTACAGTTTCTACAGAGAGAGAGTTTCAGAACTTCTCTGTCAAAAGTAAGGTTCAACTCTGTTAGTTGAATGCACAGATCAGAAAGAAGTTTCGCAGAAAGCTTCTGTGTAGTTTTTAATTGAAGATATTCTTTTTCCACTATAGGCCCCTTAGAGCTCCGAATGTTCGCTAGCAGTTTCTACAGAAAGAGTGTTTCAGAACTGCTCAATCAAAAGTAAGGTTGAAATCGGCTAGTTGAATGCACAGATCAGAAAGAAGTTTTGCAGAATGCTTCTTCGTAGTTTTAATTTGAGAATATTCCTTTTTCCACTATAGGTCCCTTACCGCTCCGAATGTCCGCTTGCATTTTCTACAGAAACAGTGTTTCAGAACTGCTCAATCAAAAGCAAGGTTCAACTCTGCTAGTTGAATGCACAGATCAGAAAGAAGTTTCGCAGAACGCTTCTGTGTAGTTTTTATTTGAAGATATTCCTTTTTCCACTATAGGCCCCTAAGCGCTCCGAATGTCCACTTGCAGTTTCTACAGAAAGAGTGTTTCAGAACTGCTCAATCAAAAGGAAGGTTCAGCTCCACTAGTTGAATGCAGAGATCAGAAAGAAGTTTCGTAGAATGCTTCTGTATAGTTTTTATTTCAAGGTATCACTTTTTCCGCTATAGGCCCTTTAGCGCTCTGAATGTCTGCTTGCAGTTTCTACATAAAGAGTGTTTCAGATCTGCTCAATCAAAAGTAAGGTTCAACTCTGCTAGTTGAATGCACAGATCGAAAGAAGTTTTGCAGAATGCTTCTGTGTAGTTTTCATTTGAAGATATTCTTTTTCCTCTACAGGCCCCTTAGTGCTCCGAATGTCCGCTTGCAGTTTCTACAGAAAGAGTGTTTCAGAACTGCTAAATCAAAAGTAAGGTTCAATTCTGGTAGTTGAATGCACAGATCAGAAAGAAGTTTAGCAGAATGCTTCTGTGTAGAGTTTATTTGGAGATATTCCGTTTTCCACTATAGGCCCCTTAGCGCACCAAATGTCTGCTTTCAGTTTCTACAGAAACAGTGTTTCAGAACTGCTCAATAAAAAGTAAGTTTCAACTCTGCTCATTTAATGCACGGATCAGAAAGAAGTTTCACAGGATGCCTCTGTGTAGTTTTTATTTTAAGATATTCCTTTTTCCACTATAGGCCCCTAAGCCCTCAGAATGTCCGATTGCAGTTTCTACAGAAAGAGAGTTTCAGAACTGCTCAGTCAAAAGAAAGGTTCAACTCAGACAGTTGAAAGGACAGATCAGAAAAAATTTTGCACAATGCTTCTGTGTAGTTTTTATTTGAAGATATTCCCTTTTCCACTATAGGCCCCTTAGTGCACCCAATGTCCGCTTGCAGTTTCTACAAAAAGTCTGTTTCAAAACTCCTCAATCAAAAGTAAGGTTCAAATCTGCTGGATAAATGCACAGATCAGAAAGAATTTTCGCAGAATGCTTCTGTGTAGTTTTTATTTGAAGCTATTCCTTTTTCCACTATAGGCCCCTTAGCGCTCTGAATTTCCGATGGCAGTTTCTACAGAGAGAGAGTTTCAGAACTTGTCATTCAAAAGTAAGGTTCAACTCTGTAAGTTGAATGCACAGATCAGCAAGAAGTTTCACAGCATGCTTCTGTGTAGTTTTTATTTGAAGATATCCCTTTTTCCACTATAGGCCTCTTAGCTCTCCGAATGTCCCCTTGCCGTTTCTACAGAAAGAGAGGTCCAGAAATTCTCAGTCAAAAGTAAGGTTCAACTCTGTTAGTTCAATGCACAGATCAGAAAGAAATTACGCAGAATGTTTCTGTGTAGTTTGTATTTGACTTTATTCTTTTTCCACTATAGGCCCGTTAGAGCTCTGAAAGTTCGCTTGCAGTTTCTACAGAAAGAGGGTTTCAGAACTGCTCAATCAAAAGTAAGGTTCAACTCTGCTGGTTGAATGCACAGATCAGAATGAAGTTTC
Organism: Nomascus leucogenys; assembly: GCF_006542625.1. Classification (NCBI taxonomy): domain Eukaryota; kingdom Metazoa; phylum Chordata; class Mammalia; order Primates; family Hylobatidae; genus Nomascus; species Nomascus leucogenys. The sequence continues at coordinate 493,418 of NC_044404.1, forward strand.
GCAGAATGCTTCTGTGTAGTTTTTATTTCAAGATATTCCGTTTCCACTATTGGCCCCTAAGCACTCTGACTGTCTGCTTGCAGTTACTACACAAAGACTGTTTCAAAACTCCTCAATCAAAAGTAAGGGTCAAATCTGCAAGGTAAATGCACAGATCAGAAAGAAGTTTCGCAGAGTGCTTCTTTGTAGTTTTTATTTGAAGATATTCCTTTTTCCACTATAGGCCGTTAGCGCTCCAAATGTCCGATTGTAGTTTCTACAGAGAGAGAGTTTCAAAACTTCTCATTCAGAAGTAATTTCAACACTGTTAGTTGAATGCACAGATCAGAAACTAGTTTCACAGAATGCTTCTGTGTTGTTTTTATTTGAAGATATTCCTTGTTCCACTATAGGCCTCTTAGCGCTCCGAATGTCCGCTTGCGGTTTCAACAGGAAGAGAGTTCCAGAACATCTCAATGAAAAGTAAGGTTCAACTCTGTTAGTTGAATGCACAGATCAGAAAGGAGTTTCGCAGAATGCTTCTGTGTAGTTTTTATTTGAAGATATTCCTTTTTCCACTATAGGCCCCTTAGCCCTCCAAATGTCCGCTTGCAGTTTCTACAAAAGGAGTGTTTCAAAACTCCTCAATCAAAAGTAAGTTTCAACACTGTTAGTTGAATGCACAGACCGGAAAGAACTTTCGCAGAATGCTTCTGTGTAGTTTTTATTTGAAGATATTCCTTTTTCCACTATAGGCCTCTTTGCGCTCGGAATGTCCACTTGCAGTTTCTACAGAAAGAGAGGTCCAGAACTTCTCAATCAAATGTAATGTTCAACTCTGTTAGATGAATGCACAGATCAGAAAGAAGTTTCGCAGAATGCTTCTGTGTATTTTTTTATTTGAAGATATTCCTTATTCCACGATAGGCCCCTCATTGCTCTGAATATCCACTTGCAATTACTACAAAAAGACTGTCTCAAAACTCTTCAATGAAAAGTAAGGCTCAAATATGCTAGGTAAATGCACAGATCAGAAAGAAGTTTCGCAGGATACTTCTGTGTAGTTTCTAGTTGAAGATATTCCTTTTTCCACTATAGGCCACTTAGCGCTCCAAATATCCGTTTGCAGTTTGTACAGAGAGTGTTTCAGAACTTCTCATTCAAAAGTAAGTTTCAACTCTGTTAGTTGAATGCACAGATGAGAAAGGAGCTTCTCAGAATGTTTCTGTGTAGTTTTTATTTGAAGATATTCCTTTTTCCACTATAGGCCTCTTAGCGCCCCGAGTGTCTTATTGCAGTTTCTTCAGAAAGAGAGTTCCAGAACTTCTCAATCAAAAGTAAGGTTCAACGTTCTTAGTTAAATGCAGAAATCAGAAAAAAGTTTCGCAGATTACTTCTGTGTAGCTTTTATTTGAGGATAGTCCTTTTTCCACGGTAGGCCCTTTAGCACTCCAAATATCCGCTAGCAGTTTCTACAGAGAGAGAGTTTCAGAACTTCTCAATCAAAAGTAAGCTTGAAATCTGTTAGTTGAATGCACAGTTCTGAAAGAAGTTTCGCAGAATGCTTCTGTGTAGTTTTTATTTGAAGGTATTACTTTTTCCACTATAGGCCCCTTAGCACGCTGAATGTCCACTTGCAGTTTATACAGAAAGAGTGTTCAGAACTGCTCAATCAAAAGTACGGTTCAACTCTGCTATGTGAATGCACACATCAGAAAGAAGTTTTGCAGAGTGCTTCTGTGTAGATTTTATTGAAGATATTCCTTTTTCCACTATTGGCCCCTCAGCACTCCGAATGTCCTCTTGCAGTTTCCACAGAAAGAGTGTATCAGAACTGCTGAATCAAAAGTAAGGTTCAACTCTGCTAGTTGAATTTACAGATCAGAAAGAAGTTTTGCCAAAAGCTTCAGTGTAGTTTTTATTTGAAGATATTCCTTTTTCCACTATAGGCCCCTTAGCGCTCCGAATGTCCGCTTGCAGTTTCTACAGAAACAGTGTTTCAGAACTGCCCCATCAAAAGTAAGGTTCAACTCTGCTAGTTGAAGGCACAGATCAGAAAGAAGTTTCACAGAATGCTTCTGGGTAGTTTTTATTTGAATATATTCCTTTTTATACTATAGGCCCTTTAGCGCTCTGAATGTCCAATTGCAGTTTCTACAGAAAGAGTGTTTCTGAAATCGTCAGTCAAAAGCAAGTTTCAACTCTGCTTGTTGAATGCACAGATCAGTAAGAAGTTTCACAGAATGCTTCTGTGTAGTTTTTATTTGAAGATATTCCTTTTTCCACTGTAGGCCCCTTTGCGCTCCGAATGTCCGCTCTCAGTATCTACAGAAACACTGTTTCAAAACTCCTCAATCAAAAGTAAGTTTCAACATCGCTAGTTGAATGCACAGAGAAGAAAGAAGTTTCGCAGAATGCTTCTGTGTAGTTTTTATATGAAGATATTCCTTTTTCCACTATAGGCCCTTTGGCGCTCCAAATATCCGCTTGCAGGTTCTACAGAAAGAGTGTTTCAGAACTGCTCAATCAAAAGAAAAGTCCAACTCTGCTACTTGAATGCACAGATCAGAAAGAAGTTTCGCAGAATGCTTCTGTGTAGTTTTTATTTGATGATATTCCTTTTAGCACTGTAGGCCCCTTAGCGCTCCGAATGTCTGCTTGCAGTTTCTACAGAAAGAGTCTTTCAGACCTACTCAATTAAAATTAAGGTTCAACTCAGCTAGCAGAATGCACCAATCAGAAAGAAGTTCCACAGAATGCTTCTGTGTAGTTTTTATTTGAGGATATTCCTTTTTCCACTATAGGCCCCTTAGCGCTCCGAATGTCTGCTTGCAGTTTCTTCAGAAAGAGAATTTCAGAACTTCTCAATCAAATTAATATTCAACTGTGTTTTTGAATGCACAGATCAGAAAGAAGTTTCTCAGAATGCTTCTATGTAGTTTTTATTTGAAGATATTCCTTTATCCACTTTTGGCCCATTAGCGCTCCGAATGTCCGCTTGCAGATTCTACAGAAAGAGGGTTTCAAAACTCCTCAATCAAAAGTAAGGTTCAAACTTTCTAGTTGAATGCACAGATGAGAAAGAAGTTTCACAGAATGCTTCTGTGTAGTTTTTATTTGAAGATATTCCTTTTTCCACTATAGGACCCTTAGAGCTCCGAATATCTGCTTGCAGTTTCTACAGAAAGAGTGTTTCAAAACTCCTCAATCAAAAGTAAGGTTCAACTCTGCTAGTTGAATGCACAGATCCGAAAGTAGTCTCACAGAATGCTTCTGTGTATTTTTTGTTTGAAGACATTCCTTTTTCCACTATAGGCCACTTAGTGCTCCGAATGTCCACTTGCAGTTTCGACAGAAAGAGAGTTTCATAACTCATGAATTAAAAGTAACGTTCTACTCTGCTATTTGAATGCACAGATCAGAAAGAAGTTTTGCAGAATGTTTCTGTGTTTTTATTTGAAGATATTCTTTTCTCCACTATAGGCCTCTTAGCGCTGCGAATGTCTGTTTGCAGTTTCTACAAAAAGAGTGTTTCAGAACTCGTCAATCAAAAGAAAGGTTCAATTTCTGCAAGTTGAATGCACAGATCACAAAGAAGTTTCGCAGAATGCCTGTGTGTAGTTTCTATTTGAAGATATTCGTTTTTCCACTATAGGCCCCATAGTGCTCCGAATGTCCGCTTGCAGTTCCCACAGAAAGAGTGTTTCAGAACTGCTCAATCAAAAGTAAGGTTCAACTCTGCTATTTGAATGCACAGATTAGAAAGAAGTTTCACAAGATGCTTCTGTGAATTTTTTATTTGAAGATATTCCTTTTTCCAATTTAGGCCCCTTAGCACTCTGAATGTCCACCTGCAGTTTCTACAGAAAGAGTATTTCAGAACACCTAAATCAAAAGTAAGCTTCAACTCTGCTAGATGAATGCACAGATCAGAAAGAAGTTTTGCAGAATGCTTCAGTGTAGTTTTTATTTCAAGATATTCCTTTTCCCTCTTTTGGCCAATCTGCGAACAGAATGTCTCCTTGCAGTTTCTTCAGAAAGAATGTTTCAGAAATGCTCAATGAAAACTAAGGTGCAAATCTGCTAGTTGAATGCACAGAACAGAGAGAAGTTTCACACGATGCTTCTGTGTAGTTTTTATTAGGAGATATTCCTTTTTCCACTATAGGCCCCTTAGCGCTCTGAATGTCTTCTTGCAGTTTCTGCAAAAAGAGTGTTTCAAAACTCCTCAATAAAACTAAAGTTTTAACTCTGCTGGGTAAATGCATAGATCAGAAAGAAGTTTCACAGAATGCTTCTGTGTAGGTTTTATTTGAAGATATTCCTTTTTCCACTGTAGGCCCCTTACGTCTCCAACTGTCCGTTTGCAGTTTCTACAGAGACAGAGTTTCAGGACTTCTGATTCAAAAGTAAGGTTCAACTCTGTTAGTTGAATGCAGAGATCTAAAAGAAGTTTCACAGAATGCTTCTGTGTAGTTTTCATTTGAAGATATTCCTTTTTCCGCTATAGGCCTCCCACCGCTCCGAATGTCCGCTGGCAGTTCCTACAGAAAGAGAGGCCCAGAACTTCTCAATCAAAACTAAGGTTCAACTCTGTTAGTTGAATGCGCAGCTCAGAAAGAAGTTTCGCAGAATGCTTTTGTGCAGTTTTTATTTGAAGATATTCCTTTTTCCACGATAGGCCCCTTAGCACTGCGAACATCCGCTTGCAGTTTCTAGAGAGGGTTTCAGAACTTCTCAATCAAAAGTAAGGTTCAACTTTGTTAGCTGAATGCTTAGATCAGAAAGAAGTGTCGCAGGATGCTTCTGTGTAGTTTTTATTTGAAGATATTCCTTTTTCCACTAAAGGCCCCTTAACGCTCCGAATTTCCACTAGCATTTTCTATAGAAACAGTGTTTCAGAACTGCTCAATCAAAAGTGAGGTTCAACTCTGCTAGTTGAAAGCACAGAGACGAAAGAAGTTTCGCTGAATGCTTCTGTGTAGCATTTATTTGGAGATATTCCGTTTTCCACTATAGGAACCTTAGCGCTCTGAATGTGCATTTGCAGTTCCTACAGAAAGGGTGTTTCAGAACTGCTCAATCAAAAGTAATGTTCAACTCCGTTAGTTGAATGCACAGATCAGAAAGAAGTTTCACAGAATGCTTCTATGTAGTTTTTATTTGAAGATATTCCTTTTTCCACTATGGGCCCCTTAGCCCTCCGAATGTCCGCTTGCAGTTTCTACAGATAGAGTGTTTCAGAACTGCCCAATCAAAAGAAACGTTCAACTCTGCTAGCTGAATTCACAGATCAGAAAAATGTTTCGCAGAATGCTTCTATGTAGTTTTTATTTGAAGATATTCCTTTTTCCACTAAGAGCCCCTTAGCCCTCTGAATGTCCGCTTCCAGTTTCTACAGATGGAGTGTTTCAGAACTGCCCAATCAAAAGAAGCGTTCAACTCTGCTAGCTAAATGCACAGATCAGAAAGAAGTTCTGCACAATGCTTCTGTGTAGTTTTTATTTGAAGGTATTCCTTTTTCCACTATAGGCCCCTTACAGCTCCGAATTTCCGCTTGCAGTTTCTTCAGAAAGAGTGTTTCAGAACTGCTCAATCAAAAGTAAAGTTCAGCTCTGCTAGTTGAATGCACAGATCAGAAAGAAGTTTCGCAGAATGCTTCTGTGTAGTTTTTATTTGAAGATATTCCATTCTCCACTTTAGGCCCCTTAGCGCTCCAAATGTCCATTTGCTGTTTCTACAGAAAGAGATTTCAGAACTGCTCAATCAACACTAAGGTTCAACTCTGCTAGTTAAATGCACAGATGAGAAAGAAGTTTCGCAGAATGCTTCTGTGTAGTATTTATTTGAAGATATTCCTTATTCCACTATAGGCACCTAATAGCTCCGAATGTCCACTTGCAGTTTCTACAGGAAGAGTGTTTCAGAACTGCTCAATCAAAAGTAAGTTTCAACTCTGCTAGTTGAATGCACAGATCAGAAAGAAGTTTCGCAGAATGCTTCTATGTAGTTTTTATTTGAAGGTATTCCTTTTTCCACTATATGCCAATTAGCGCGGAGAAAGTCCACTTGCAGTTTCTACAGAAGGAGTGTTTCAGAACTCCTCAATCAAAAGTAAGGGTCAACAATGTTAGTTGAATGCACAAATCAGAAAGTAGTTTCGCAGAATGCTTCTGTGTATCTTTTATTTGAAGACATTCCTTTTTCCACTATAGGCCCCTTAGCGCTCCGAATCTCCGCTTGCAGTTTCTACAGAAAGAGTGTCTCATTAGTGCTCAATCAAAAGTAAGTTTCAACTCTGCTATTTGAATGTACAGATCAGAAAATAGTTTCACAGAATGCTTCATGTAGTTTTTATTTGAAGATATTACTTTTTCCACTATAGGCCCCTTAGTGCTCCGAATATCTGCTTTCAGTTTCTACAGAAAGAGAGTTTCAGAACTTCTCAATCAAAAGTAAGGTTCAACCCTGTTATTTGAAAGCACAGATCAGAAAGAAGTTTCGCAGAATGCTTCTGGGTAGTTTTTATTTGAAGATATTCCTTTTTCCACTATAGGCACATTAGCGCAATGAATGTCCGCTTGCAGTTTCTACAAAAAGAGTGTTTCAGAACTGCTCAATCAAAAGTAAGGTTCAACTCTTTTAGTTGAATGCACAGAACAGAAAGAAGTTTCTCAGAATCATTCTTAGTAGCTTTTATTTAAAGATATTACTTTTTCCACCACAGGCCCCTTAGCATTCCGAATGTCCGCTTGCAGTTTCTATAGAAAGAGTGTCTCAGAAGTGCTCAATCAAAGGTAAGGTTCAACTCTGCTAGTTGAATGCACAGATCTGAAAGAAGTTTCGCAGAATGCTTCTGTGTAGTATTTATTTGAAGGTATTCCTTTTTCCACTATAGGCCCCTTAGCGCTCCAACTGTCAGCTTGCAGTTTCTACGGAAAGAGAGTTTCAGAAATTCTCAATCAAATGTAAGGTTCAACTCTGTTAGTTGAATGCACAGATCAAAAAGAAGTTTCACAGAATGCTTCTGTGTAGTTTTCATTGGAAGTTATTCCTTTTTCCTCTGTAAGCCCCTTAACGCTCCGAATGTCCCGTTGCAGTTTCAGCAGTAAGAGTATTTCAGAACTGCTCAATCAAAATTAAGGTTCAAATCTGCTACTTGAATGCACAGATCAGAGAGAAGTTTCACAGAAGGTTTCAATGTAGTTTTTATTTGAAGATATTCCTTTTTCCTCTGTAGGCCCCTTAGCGCTCTGAATGGCTGTTTGCAGTTTCTACAGAAAGAGTGTTTCAGAACTCCTCAATCAAAAGTAAGGTTCAACTCTGCTAGTTGAATGCACTGATCAGAAAGAAGTTTTGCAGAATGTTTCTGAGTATTTTTTATTTGCAGGTATTCCTTTTTGCACTGTAGACCCCTTAGCGCTCAGAATGTCTGCTTGCAGTTTCTACAGTAAGAGATTTTCAGAAATGCTCAATCAAAAGTAAGGTTCAAATCTGCTTGTTGAATGCACAGATCAGTAAGAAGTCTCTCAGAATGCTTCTGTGTAGTTTTCATTGGATGATATTCCTTTTTCCACCCTATGCCCCTCAACTCTCGGAATGTCCACTTGCAGTTTCTACAGAATGAGTGTTTCAAAACTCCTCATTCAAAAGTAAGGTTCAGCTCTGCTTGATGAATGCACAGGTCAGAAAGGAGTTTCGCAGAGTGCTTCTGTGTGGTTTTTATTTGAACTTATACGTTTTTCCACTATAGGCCCCTTAGCGCTCCGAATGTCCGCTTGCAGTTTCTACAGAAAGAGTATTTCAGAACTGCTCAATCAAAAGTAAGGTTCAACACTGCTAGTTGAATGCACAGATCAGAAAGAACTTTCACAGAATGCTTCTGTGTAGTTATTATTTGAAGACATTCCTTTTTCCACTTCAGGCCCCTTAGAGCTCTCAATGTCCGCTTGCAGTTTCTACAGAAAGAGTGTCTCAGAACTGCTCAATCAAAAGTAAGTTTCCGATCCGATAGCTGAATGCACAGATCAGAAAGAAGTTTCACAGAATGCTTCTGTGTAGTTTTTATTTGAAGTTACACTTTTTTCCACTATAGGCACCTTAGTGCCCCGAATGTCCACTTGCAGTTTCTTCATAAAGAGTGTTTCAGAACTGCTCAATCAAAAGTATGGTTTAACTCTGCTAGTTGAATGCACACATCATGAAGTAGTTTCGCAGAATGCTTCTGTGTAGTTTTCATTTGAAGATATTCCTTTTCCACTATAGGCCCCTTTGTGCTCCCAATGTCAGCTTGCAGTTTCTACAGAAAGAAAGTTTCTGAAACTCACAATCAAAAGTAAAGTTCAACTCTGTTAGTTGAATGCACAGATCAGAAAGAAGTTTCACAGAATGCTTCTGTGTTGTTTTTATTTGAGATATTACTTTTTAGACTATAGGCCCCAGAGCACTCCGAATGTCCACTTGCAGTTTCTACAGAAAGAGTGTTTCAGAACTGCTCAATCAAAAGTAAAGTTCAAGTCTCCTTGTTGAATGCACAGGTCAGAAAGTAGTTTCGCAGAATGCTTCTGTGTAGTTTTTATTTAAAGATATTCCTTTTTAGACTATAGGCCCCTTAGTGCTCCGAATGTCCGCTTGCAGTTTCTACATTAAGGGTATTTCTGAAGTGCTCAATCAAAATTAAGGTTCAACTCTGCTAGTTCAATGCACAGATCAGAGAGAAGATTCACAGAATGCTTCAATGTAGTTTTTATTTGAAGATATGCCTTTTTCCACTCTACCCCCTTAGCGCTATGAATCGCTGCTTGCAGTTTCTACAGAAAGAGTGTTCCAGAACTGCTCAATCAAAAGTAAGCTTCAAATCTGTCAGTTCAATGCAGAGAACAGAAAGAATTTTCGCAGAATGTTTCTGTGTATTTTTTATTCGAAGATATTCCTTTTTGCACTATAGGCCCCTTAGTGCTCTGAATGTCCACTTGCAGTTTCTACAGTAAGTACTTTTCAGAACTGCTCAATCAAAAGTAAGGTTCAACTCTGGTAGTTGAATGCACAGATCAGTAAGTAGTCTCGCAGAATGCTTCTGTGTAGTTTTCATTGGAAGATATTCCTTTTTCCACTGTATTCCCCTCAACGCTCCGAATGTCCACTTGCAGTTTCTACAGAAAGAGTGTTTCAAAATTCCTCAATCAAAAGCAAGGTTCAACTCTGCTTGTTGAATGCACAGATCAGAAAGAAGTTTCGCAGAGTGCTTCTGTGTGGTTTTTATTTGAATATATTCGTTTCTCCACTCTAGGCCCCTTAGCGCTCCGAATATCGGCTTGCAGTTTCTACAGAAAGAGTATTGCAGAACTGCTCAGTCAAAAGTAAGGTTCAACACTGCTAGTTGAATGCACAGATCCGATAGAAGTTTCACAGAATGCTTCTGTGTAGTTACTATTTGAAGTTATTCCTTTTTCCACTATAGGGCACTTAGAGCTCTGAATGTACACTTGCGGTTTCTACAGAAAGAGTGTCTCAGAACTGCTCAATCAAAAGTAAGTTTCAGATCTGTTAGCTGAATACACAGATCAGAAAGAAGTTTCACAGAATGCTTCTGTGTAGTTTTATTTGAAGACATTCTTTTTTCCAGTACAGGCCCCTTAGCGCTCCGAATGTAAACTTGCAGTTTCTACAGAAAGAGTGTTTCAGAACTCCTCCATCAAAAGTAAGGTTCAACTCTGTTAGCTGAATGCACAGATTGGAAAGAAGTTTCGCAGAATTCTTCTGTGTTGTTTTTATTTGAAGATATTCGTTTATCCACAGTTGGCCCCTTAGCGCTCTGAATGTCCACTTGCAGTTTATACAGAAAGAGAGTTTCAGAACTTCTCAATCAAAGTTGAAGTTCAACTCTGTTAGTTGAATGCACAGATCAGAAAGAAGTTTCACAGAATGCGTCTGTGTAGTTACTATTTGAAGATATTTCTTTTTCCACTATAGGCCCCTTAGCACTCTGAATGTCCACTTGCAGTTTCTACAGAAAGAGTGTTTCAAAACTCCTCAATCAAATGTAATGCCCAACCCTGTTAGTTGAATGCACAGATCAGAAAGCCGTTTCACTGAATGTTACTGTGTAGTTTTTATTTGAATATATTCCTTTTTCCACGATAGGCCTCTTAGCGCTCCAAACGTAAACTTGCAGCTCCTATACAAAGACTGTTTGAAAACTCCACAATCAAAGTAAGGTTCAACTCTGTTAATTCATTGCACAGATCAGAAAGCAGTTTCACAGAATGCTTCTGTGTATTTTTGATTTGAAGATATTTCTTTTTCCACGATGGGCCGCGTAGCGCTCCAAATTTCCACTTGCAGTTTCTACAGAAAGAGTGTTTCAAAGCTCCTCAATCAACAGTATGGTTCAACTCTGTTAGTCGAATGCACAGATCAGAAAGAAGTTTCACAGAATGTTTCTGTGTAGTTTTTATTTGAAGATATTAATTTTTCCACGAAAGGCCGCATAGCGCTCCAAATGTCCACTTGTAGTTTCCACAGAAAGAGTGTTTCAAAACTCCTCAATCAAACCTACGGTTCAAATCTGTTAGTTGAATACACAGATCAGAAATGAGTTTCACAGAATGCTTCTGTGTAGTTTTTATTTGAAGTTATTCCTTCTTCCACGATAGGCGGCGTAGCGCTCCACATGTCCACCTGCAGTTTCTACAGGAAACTCCTCAATGAAAAGTAAGGTTCAACTTTGTTATTTGAATGCACAAATCTGAAAGATGTTTCACAGAATGTTTCTGTGTAGTTTTTATTTGAAGATATTCCTTTTTCCACGATAGGCCACTAAACACTCCAAATGTCCACTTGCAGTTTCTACAGAAAGAGTGTTTCAAAACTCCCCAGTCAAAAGTAAGGTTCAACTCTGTTATTTGAATGTACAGAACAGAAAACAGTTTCATAGAATGCTTCTGTGTAGTTTTTATTTCAGGAAATTCCTTTTTCCACTATACGCCTCTTAGCGCTATGAATGTCCACTTGCAGTTTCTACAGAAAGAGTGTTTCAGAACTGCTCAATCAAAAGTAAGCTTCAACTCTCTTAGTTGAATGCACAGAATAAAAAGAAGTTTCACAGAATGCTTCTGTGTAGTTTTTATTTGAAGATATTCCTTTTTCCACTATATTCCCCTTAGCGCTACAAATGTCCACTTGCAGTTTCTACCCAAAGAGTGTTTCAGAACTGCTCAATCAAAAGTAAGCTTCATCTCTGTTATTTGAATGCACAGAACAGAAAGAAGTTTCACAGAATGGTTCTGTGTAGTTTATATTTGAAGATATTCCTGTTTCCACTATAGGCCAGTTAGCGCTCCGAATGTGCAGGTGCAGTTTCTACAGAAAGACTGTTTCAGAACCGCTCCATCTAAAGTAAGCTTCAACTCTGTTGGTGGAATGCACAGAACAGAAAGAAGTTTCACAGAATGCTTCTGTGTAGTTTTTATTTGATGGTATTACTTTTCCACTGTAGGCCCCTTACTGCTCTGAATGTCCACTTGCAGTTTCTTCAGAAAGAGTGTATCACAACTGCTCAATCAAAAGTAAGGTTCAACACTGTTAGTTAAATGCACAGATCAGAAAGAAGTTTCGCAGAATGCTTCTGTGTAGTTTTTATTTGAAGATATTTGTTTTTCCACGATAGGCAACTTAGCGCTCCAAATGTCCGCTTGCAGTTTCTACAGAAAGAGTGTTTCAAAACTCCTCATTCTAAAGTAAGGCTGATCTGTGCTAGTTTAATGCACAGATCAGAAAGTAGTCTCGCAGAATGCTTCTGTGTAGTTTTTATGTGAACATATTCCTTTTTCCACTCTACTCCTGTTTGCTCTCTGAATGTCCGCTTGCAGTTTCTACAGAAATAGTGTATCAGATCTGCTGAATCAAAAGTAAGGTTCAACTCTGTTAGTTGAATTCACAGATCAGAAAGTTGTTTCACAGAATGCTTCAGTGAAGTTTTTATTTGAAGATATTCCTTTTTCCACTATAGGCCCCTTAGCGCTCCGAATGTCCGCTTGCGTTTTTCTTCCGAAAGAGGGTTTCGGAACTTCTCAATCAAAAGTAAGTTTCAACTCTGTTAGCTTAATGCACAGATCAGAAAGAAGTTTTGCAGAATGCTTCTGTGTAGTTTTTATTTGAAGATATTCCTTTTTCCACTGTAGGCCCCATAGTGCTTTGAATGACCATTTGCTGTTTCTACAGAAAGAGTGGTTCTGAACTCCTCAACAAAAGTAAGGTTCAATTCTGCTAGTTGAATGCACAGATCAGAAAAAGTTTCGCAGAATGCTTCCTTGTAGTTTTTATTTGAAGGTATACCTTTTTCCACTGTAGGCCCCTTAGTGCTCCGAATGTCCGCTTGCACTTTCTACAGAAAGAGTTTTTGAAAACTCGTCAATCATATGTAAGGTTGAACTCTGGTAGTTGAATTCACAGATCAGAAACAATTTTCGCAGAATGCTTCTGTGTAGTTTTTATTTGAAGATATTACTTTTTCCACTATAGGCCCCTTAGCGATCCGAATTTCTGATTGCAATTTCTACAGAAAGAGTGTTTCAAAACTTCTCAATGAAAAATAAGGTTCAACTCTCCTAGTTGAATGCACAGATCAGAAAGAAGTCTCGCAGAATTCTTCTCTGTAGTTTTTTTTTGAAGATATTTCTTTTTCCACTATAGGCCCCTTAATGCTCCGAATGTCGACTTGCAGTTTCTACAGAAAGAGTGTTAGAGAACTGCTCAATCAAAAGTAAGCTTCAACTCTGTTAGAGGAATGCACAGAACAGAAAGAAGTTTCGGAGAATGCTTCTGTGTAGTTTTTATTTGAAGATATTCCTTTTTTCAGTACAGGCCCCTTAGCACTACGAATGTGCCCTTGCTGTTTCTACAGAAAGAGAGTTTCAGAACTGCCCAATCAAAAGTAAGGTTCAACTCTGCTAGTTGAATGCACAGATCAGAAAGAAGTTTCACAGAATCCTTCTGTGTAGTTTTTATTTGAAGATATTCCTTTTTACACTATATGCTCCTTAGCACTCCAAATGACCGTTTCAAGTTTCCACAGAATGTGTGTTTCAGAACTCCTCAATCAAAAGTGAGGTTCAACTCTGCTAGTTGAAAGCACAGATCAGAGAGTATTTTTGCAGAATGCTTCTGTGTAGTTTTTATTTGAAGATATTCCTTTTTCCACTTTAAGCCCCTGAGCACTCCGAATGTCCGTGTTCAGTTTCTACAGAAAGAGAGTTTCAGAACTTCTCAATAAAAGGTTAGGTTCAACTCTGTTAGTTGAATGCACAGATCAGAAATAAGTTTCGCAGAATGCTTCTGTGTAGTTTTTATTTGAAGATATGACTTTTGCCACTATAGGCCCCATAGCGCTCCAAATGTCGGCTTGCAGTTTCTACAGAAAGAGTGTTTCAGAACCGCTCAATCAAAAGGAAGGTTCACCTCTGCTAGTTGATTGCACAGATGAGAGAGAAGTTTCGCTGAATCCTTCTGTGTAGATTTTATTCTAAGACATTACTTTTTCCACTACAGGCCCCATAGCGCTTCGAATGTTCAATTGCAGTTTCTACAGAAAGAGTGTTTCAAAACTGCTCAATCAAAAGGAAGGTTCAACTCTGCTAGTTGAATACACAGATCAGAAAGAAGTTTTGCAAAACGCTTCTGTGTAGTTTATATTTGAAGATATTCTGTTTTCCACTATAGGCCCCTTCGTGCTCCGAATGTTCGCTTGCAGTTTACAGAAAGAGAGTTCCAGAACTTCTCAATCAAACGTGAGGTTCAACTCTATTAGTTGAATCCACAGATCAGAAAGAAGTTTCACAGAATGCTTCTCTGTAGTATTTATTTGAAGATATTCCTTTTTCCACTATAGGCCCCTTAGCGCTCTGAATGTCCGCTTGCACTTTCTAGAGAAAGAGAGTTTCAGAACTTCTCAATCCAAAGTAAGGTTCAACTTTGCCAGTTGAATGCACAGATCAGAAAGAATTTCATTGAATGCGTCTATGTAGTTTTTATTTCATGATATTCCTTCCACTATAGGCCCGTTAGCACTCAGAATGTCCGCTGGCAGTCTCTATCGAAAGAGTGTTTCAGAACTCCTCAATCAAAAGTAAGTTTCACCTCCGCTAGTAGAATGCACAGATCAGAAAGAAGTCGGGCAGAATGCTTCTGTGTAGTTTTCATTTGAAAATATTCCTTTTTCCACTCTAGGCCCCTTAGCGCTCGGAATGTGCGCTTTCAATTTCTACAGAAAGAGAGTTTCAGAACTTCTCAATCAAAAATACGGTTCAACTCTGTTAGTTGAATACTCAGATCACAAAGAAGTTTCACAGAATGCTTCTGTGTAGTTTTTATTTGAAGATATTCCTTTTTCCACTTTAAGCCCCTGAGCACTCCGAATGTCCGTGTTCAGTTTCTACAGAAAGAGAGTTTCAGAACTTCTCAATAAAAGGTTAGGTTCAACTCTGTTAGTTGAATGCACAGATCAGAAATAAGTTTCGCAGAATGCTTCTGTGTAGTTTTTATTTGAAGATATGACTTTTGCCACTATAGGCCCCATAGCGCTCCAAATGTCGGCTTGCAGTTTCTACAGAAAGAGTGTTTCAGAACCGCTCAATCAAAAGGAAGGTTCACCTCTGCTAGTTGATTGCACAGATGAGAGAGAAGTTTCGCTGAATCCTTCTGTGTAGATTTTATTCTAAGACATTACTTTTTCCACTACAGGCCCCATAGCGCTTCGAATGTTCAATTGCAGTTTCTACAGAAAGAGTGTTTCAAAACTGCTCAATCAAAAGGAAGGTTCAACTCTGCTAGTTGAATACACAGATCAGAAAGAAGTTTTGCAAAACGCTTCTGTGTAGTTTATATTTGAAGATATTCTGTTTTCCACTATAGGCCCCTTCGTGCTCCGAATGTTCGCTTGCAGTTTACAGAAAGAGAGTTCCAGAACTTCTCAATCAAACGTGAGGTTCAACTCTATTAGTTGAATCCACAGATCAGAAAGAAGTTTCACAGAATGCTTCTCTGTAGTATTTATTTGAAGATATTCCTTTTTCCACTATAGGCCCCTTAGCGCTCTGAATGTCCGCTTGCACTTTCTAGAGAAAGAGAGTTTCAGAACTTCTCAATCCAAAGTAAGGTTCAACTTTGCCAGTTGAATGCACAGATCAGAAAGAATTTCATTGAATGCGTCTATGTAGTTTTTATTTCATGATATTCCTTCTTCCACTATAGGCCCGTTAGCACTCAGAATGTCCGCTGGCAGTCTCTATCGAAAGAGTGTTTCAGAACTCCTCAATCAAAAGTAAGTTTCACCTCCGCTAGTAGAATGCACAGATCAGAAAGAAGTCGGGCAGAATGCTTCTGTGTAGTTTTCATTTGAAAATATTCCTTTTTCCACTTTAGGACCCTTAGCGCTCTGAACGTCTGCTTGCAGTTTCTATAGAAAGAGAGTTTCAGATCTTCTCAATCAAAAGTAAGGTTCAACTCTGGTAGTTGAATGCACAGATCAGAAAGAAGTTTCGCAGAATGCTTCTGTGTTATTTTTATTTGCAGATATTTCTTTTTCCACTGTAGGCCCCTTAGCGCTCCGAATGTCTGCTTGCATTTCCTACAGAAAGGGTGTTTCAGAACTGTTCAATCAAAAGTAAGGTTCAACTCTGCTATTTGAATGCACAGATCATAAAGAAGTTTCGCAGAATGATTCTGTGTGGTTTTTATTTGAAGATATTTCTTTTTCCACTATAGGCCCCTTAGCGCTCCAACTGTCCAATTGCAGTTTCTACAGAGAAAGAGTTTCAGAACTTCTGATTCATAAGTAAGGTTCAACTCTGTTAGTTGAATGCACAGATCTAAAAGAAGTTTCACAGAATGCTTCTGTGTAGTTTTTATTTGAAGGTATTCCTTTTTCCACTATAGGCCCCTTAGTGCTCCAAATGACTGCTTGCAGTTTCTACAGAGACAGAGTTTCAGAACTTCTGATTCAAAAGTGAGGTTCAACTCTGTTAGCTGAAGGCACAGATCAGAAAGAAGATCCGCAGAATGGTTCTGTGTAGTTTTTATTTGAAGATATTCCTTTTTCCACTATAGGCCTCTCACTGCTCCAAATGTCCGCTTGCAGTTTCTACCGAAAGAGAGGTCCAGAACTTCTCAATCGAAGTAAGGTTGAAGTCTGTTAGTTGAATGCACAGATCAGAAAGAAGTTTCACAGAATGCTTCTGTGTAGTTTTTATTTGAAGATATTCGTTTTTACACTATTGGCCCCATAGCGCTCCGAATGTCCGCTTGCAGTTTCTACAGAAACAGTGTTTCAGAACTGCTCAATCAAACGTAAGGTTCAACTCTGCTAGTTGAATGCACAGATGAGAAACAAGTTTCACAGAATGCTTCTTTGTAGTTTTTATTTGAAGATATTCCTTTTTACACTATTGGCACCTTAGCGCTCCGAATGTCCGCTTGCAGTTTCTACAGAAAGAGTGTTTCAGGGCCGGGCGTGGTGGCTCACGCTTGTAATCCCAGCACTTTGGGAGGACGAGGCGGGCGGATCATGAGGTCAGGAGATCAAGATCATGGCGAAACCCCGTCTCTACGAAAAATACAAAAATTTAGCCGGACGTGGTGGCGGGCACCTGTAGTCCCAGCTACTCGGAGAGGCTGAGGCAGGAGAATGGCGGGAACCTGGGAGGCGGAGCTTGCAGTGAGCCGAGATCACGCCACTGCACTCCAGCCTGGGTGACAGAGTGAGATTCTGTCAAAAAAAAAAAAGAAAGAGTGTTTCAGAACTGCTCAATCAAAGGTAAGGTTCAACTCTGGTAGTTGCATGCACAGAGTGGAAAGCAGTTTCACAGAACGCTTCCGTGTAGTTTTTATTTGAAGATATTCCTTTTTCCACTATAGGCCCCTTAGCACTCCGAATGTCCATTTGCAGTTTCTACAGAAAGAGTGTTTCAGAATTGCTCAATCAATAGGAAGGTTCAACTCTGCTAGTTGAAGGCACAGATCAGAAAGAAGTTTCGCAGAATGCTTCTGTGTAGTTTTTATTTGAAGATATTCCTTTTTCCACTATAGGCCCATTAGCGCTCTGAATGTCCGCTTGCAGTTTCTACAAAAAGAGCGTTTCCGAACTGCTCAATCAAAAGTAAGGTTCAACTCTGCGAGTTGAATGCACAGATCATAAAGAAGTTTCACAGAACGATTGTGTGTAGTTTTTATTTGAAGATATTCCTTTTTCCACTATAGGGCACTTAGAGCTCCGAATGTCCGCTGGCAGGTTCTACAGAAAGAGTGATTCAGGACTGCTCAATCAAAAGTAAGGTTCAACTCTGCGAGTTGAATGCACAGATCAGAAAGAAGTTTCACAGAACGATTCTGTGTAGTTTTTATTTGAAGGTATTCCTTTTTCCACTATAGGCCACTTAGCGCTCTGAATGTCTGCTTGCATTTTCTACAGAAAGAATGTTTCAGAACTGCTCAATCAAAAATAAGGTTCAACTCTGCTAGTTGAATGTGCATATGAGAGAGAAGTTTCGCAAAATGCTTCTGTGTAGTTTTTATTTGAAGATATTCCTTTTTCCAGTATTGGCCCCTTAGGGCTCCGAATGTCCGCCTACAGTTTCTACAGGAAGAGTGCTTCAGAACGGCACAATCAAAACTAACGTTCAACTCTGCTAGTTGAATGCACAGATCAGAAAGAAGTTTCGCAGAATGCTTCTGTGTAGTATTTATTTGAAGATATTCCTTTTGCCACTATAGGCCTCTTATCACTCCGAATGTCCGCTAGCAGTTTCTACAGAAAGAGAGTTTCAGAACTTCTCAATGAAAAGTAAGGTTCAACTGTGCTAGTTGAATGAACAGATCAGAAGGAAGTTTCGCAGAATCCTACTGTGATGTTTTTCTTTGAAGATATTTCTTTTTCCACGATAGGCCGCTTAGCGCTCGGAATATCCGCTTGCAGTTTCTACAGAGTGAGAGTTTCATAACTTCTCAATCAAGAGTAAGGTTCAACTCTGTTAGCTGAATGCACAGATCAGAAAGCAGTTTCGCAGAATTCTTCTGTGTAGTTTTTATTTGAAGATATTCCTTTTCCCACTATAGGCCCAATGGTGCTCCGAATGTCCGCTTGCAGTTCCTAAAGAAAGAGTGTTTCAGAACTGCTCAATCAAAAGTAAGGAACAACTCTGCTAGTTGAATGCACAGATGAGAAAGAAGTTTCGCGGAATGCTTCTGTGAATTTTTAATTTGAAGTTATTCCTTTTTCCACTTTAGGCCCATTAGCGCTCTGAATGTTCGCTTGCAGTTTCTACAGAAAGAGTGTTTCAGAACTCCTCAATCAAAAGTAAGGTTCAACTCTGCTAGTTGAAGGCACAGATCAGAAAAAGTTTCGCAGAATGCTTCTGTGTGGATTTTATTTGAAGATATTCGTTTTTACACTATTGGCCCCTTGGCGCTCCGAATGTCCGCTTGCAGTTTCTACAGAAAAAGTGTTTCAGAACTGCTCAATCAAACGCAAGGTTCAACTCTGCTAGTTGATTGCACAGATGAGAAACAAGTTTCGCAGAATGCTTCTGTGTAGTTTTCATTTGAAGATATTCTTTTTTACACTATTGGCTCCTTAGCGCTCCGAATGTCCGCTTGCAGTTTCTACAGAAAGAGTGTTTCAGAACTTCTCAATCAAAGGTAAAGTTCAACACTGCTAGTTGAATGCACAGACTGGAAAGAAGTTTCGCAGAAAGCTTCCGTGTAGTTTTTATTTGAAGATATTCCTTTTACCACTATATGCCTCTTAGCACTCCGAATGTCCGCTTGCAGTTTCTACAGAATGAGAGTTTCAGAACTTCTCAATCAAAAGTAAGGTTCAACTCTGTTAGTTGAATGCACAGATCAGAAAGAAGTTTCGCCGAATGCTTCTGTGTAGTATTTATTTGAAGATATTCCTTTTTCCACTATAGGCCGCAAAGCACTCCGAATGTCCGCTTGCAGTTTCTACAGAAAGAGTGTTTCAGAACTGCTCAATCAAAAGTAAGGTTCAACTCTGTTATTTGAATGCACAGATCAGAAAGAAGTTTCGCAGAATGGTTCTGTGTAGTTTTTATTTGAAGATATTCCTTTTCCACTATATGCTCCTTAGCGCTCTGAATGTCCTCTTGCAGTTTCTAAAGAAAGAGAGTTTCAGAAGTTCTCAATCAAATGTAAGGTTCAACTCTGTTAGTAGAATGCACAGATCAGAAATCAGTTTCGCAGAATTTTTCTGTGTAGTTTTTATTGGAAGATATTCCTTTTCCCACTATAGGCCCAATGGTGCTCCGAATGTCCGCTTGCAGTTCCTAAAGAAAGAGTGTTTCAGAACTGCTCAATCAAAAGTAAGTTACAACTCTGCTAGTTGAATGCACAGATGAGAAAGAAGTTTCACGGAATGCTTCTGTGAATTTTTAATTTGAAGTTATTCCTTTTTCCACTTTAGGCCCATTAGCGCTCTGAATGTCCGCTTGCAGTTTCTACAGAAAGAGTGTTTCAGAACTTCTCAATCAAAAGTAAGGTTCAACTCTGCTAGTTGAAGGCACAGATCAGAAAAAGTTTCGCAGAATGCTTCTGTGTGGATTTTATTTGAAGATATTCGTTTTTACACTATTGGCCCCTTGGCGCTCCGAATGTCCGCTTGCAGTTTCTACAGAAAAAGTGTTTCAGAACTGCTCAATCAAACGCAAGGTTCAACTCTGCTAGTTGATTGCACAGATGAGAAACAAGTTTCGCAGAATGCTTCTGTGTAGTTTTCATTTGAAGATATTCTTTTTTACACTATTGGCTCCTTAGCGCTCCGAATGTCCGCTTGCAGTTTCTACAGAAAGAGTGTTTCAGAACTGCTCAATCAAAGGTAAAGTTCAACTCTGCTAGTTGAATGCACAGACTGGAAAGAAGTTTCGCAGAAAGCTTCCGTGTAGTTTTTATTTGAAGATATTCCTTTTTCCACTATATGCCTCTTAGAAATCCGAATGTCCGCTTGCAGTTTCTACAGAAAGAGTGTTTCCGAAATGCTCAATCAAAATTAAGGATCAACTCTGGTAGTTGAATGCACAAATCAGAAAGAAGTTTCGCAGAATGCTTCTGTGTAGTTTTTATTTGAAGATTTTCCTTTTTCAAATATAGGCCCCTTAGCGCTCTGAAGGTCCGCTTACAGTTTCTACAGAAAGAGTGTTTCAGAACCTGCCAATCAAAAGTAGGTTCAACTCTGCTACTTGAATGCCCAGATCAGAAAGAAGGTTCACAAAATATTTCTGTGTACTTTTTATTTGAAGGTATTCCTTTTCCCACTACAGGCCCCTAAGTACTCAGAATGTCCGCTTGCAGTTTCTACAGAAACTGTGTTTCAGAACTGCTCAATCAAAAGTAAGGTTCAACTCTGTTAGTAGAATGCACAGATCAGAAGTCAGTTTTGCAGAATACTTCTGTGTAGTTTTTATTTGAGGATATTCCTTTTTCCGCTATAGTCCCCTTAGCGCTCTGAATGTCCGCTTCCAGTTCCTACAGAAAGAGTGTTTCAGAACTGCTCAATCAAAAGTAAGGTTCAACTCTGCTAGTTGAATGCACAGATCAGTAAGAAGTTTCGCGGAATGCTTCTGTGAATTTTTTATTTGAATATATTCCTTTTTCCACTTTAGGCCCCTTGGCGCTCTGAATATCCGCTTGCAGTTTCTACAGAAAGAGTGTTTCAGAGCTCCTCAATCAAAAGTGAGGTTCAACTCTGCTAGTTGAATGCACAGATCAGAAAATTTTTGCAGAATGCTTCTGTATATTTTTTATTTGAAGTTATTCCTTTTTCCACTATAGGCCCATTAGCGCTCTGAATGTCGGCTTGCGGTTTCTGCAGAAAGAGTTTTTCAGAACTGCTCAATGAAAAGTAAGGTTCAACTCTGCTACTTGAATGCACAGATCAGAAAGAAGGTTCACAAAAAGTTTCTGTGTACTTTTTATTTGTAGGTATTCCTTTTCCCACTACAGGCCCCTAAGTACTCAGAATGTCCGCTTGCAGTTTCTACAGAAACTGTGTTTCAGAACTGCTCAATCAAAAGTAAGGTTCAACTCTGATAGTTGAATGGACAGATCAGAAAGATGTTTCACACAATGCTTCTGTGTAGTTTTTATTTGAAGATATTCCTTTTTCCATTATAGGCCCCATAGTGCTCCGAATGTACGCTTGCAGTTCCTACAGGAAGAGTGTTTCAGAACTGCTCATTCAAAAGTAAGGTTAAAATCTGCTAGTTGAATGCACAGATCAGAAAGAAGTTTTGCGGAATCCTTCTGTGAATTTTTTATTTGAATATATGCCTTTTTCCACTTTAGGCCCCTTAGCGCTCTGAATGTCCGCTTGCAGTTTCTACAGAAAGAGAGTTTCAGAACTCCTCAATCAGAAGTAAGTTTCAACTCTGCTAATTGAATGCACAGATCAGAAAGAAGTTTCACAGAATGCTTCTGTGTGGCTTTTGTTTCAAGATATTCCTTTTTACACTATTGGCCCCTTAGGGCTCCTAATGTCCGCTTGCAGTTTCTACAGAAAGGGTGTTTCAGAACTGCTCAATCAAACGTAAGGTTACACTCCACTAGTTGAATGCACAGATGAGAAACAAGTTTCGCAGAATGCTTCTGTGTACTTTTTATTTGAAGATATTCCTTTTTACACTATTGGCTCCTTAGGGCTCCAAATGTCGGCTTGCAGTTTCTTCAGAAAAAGTGTTTCAGAACTGCTCAATCAAAAGGAAGATTCAACTCTGCCATTTGAATGCACAGAGCAGAAAGATGTTTTGCAAAATGCTTCTGTGTAATGTTTATTTGAAGGTATTCTTTTCCACTACAGGCCCCTTAGCGCTCCGAATGTGCACTTGCAGTTTCTACAGAAAGAGTGTTTCAGAACTGCTCAATCAAATCTAAGGTTCAACTCTGCTAGTTGAATGCACAGATCAGAAAGAAGTTTCACAGAATGCTTCTGTGTTGTATTTATTTGAAGATATTCGTTTTTCCACTATAGGCCCCTTTGCACTCCGAAATTCTGCTTGCAGTTTCTACAAAAAGAGTGTCTCAAAACTCCTCAATCAAAAGTAAGGTTCAACTCTGCTAGGTAAATGCAGAGATCAGAAAGAAGTTTCGCAGAATGCTTCTGTGTAGTGTTTATTTGAAAATATTACTTTTTCCACTGTAGGCCCCTTAGCGCTCCAATTGTCCACTTGCAGTTTCTACAGAGACAGATTTTCAGAACTTATGATTCAAAAGTAAGGTTCAACACTGTTAGTTGAATGCACAGATCTAAAACAAGTTTCTCAGAATGCTTCTGTGTAGTTTTAATTTGAAGATATTCCTTTTTCCACTATAGGCCCCTTAGTGCTCTTAGTGTCCGCTTGCAATTTCTACAAAGAGAGAGTTTCAGAACTTCTCATTCAAAAGCAAGGTTTAACTCTGTTAGTTGAATGCATGGATCAGAAAGAAGTTTCGCAGAATGCTTCTGTGTAGTTTTTATTTGAAGATATTCCTTTTTCCACTATAGGCCTCTCACCACTCCGAATGTCCGCTGGCAGTTTCTACAGAAAGAGAGGTCCACAACTTCTCAATGAAAAGTAAGGTTCAACGCTGTTAGTTGAGTGCACAGATCACAGAGAATTTTCGCAGAATGCTTCTGTGTAGTTTTTATTTGAAGATATTCCTTTTTCCACTATAGGCCCCTTTGTGTTCCGAATGTCCACTTGCAGTTTCTACAGAAAGAGTGTTTCAAAATTCTTCAATGTTAAGTAAGGTTCTACTCTGCTAGTTGAATGCACAGATCAGAAAGAAGTCTCGCAGAATGCTTCAGTGTAGTTTTTATTTGAAGTTATTCATTTTCCACCATAGGCCCGTTAGTGCTCTGAATGTCCGTTTGCAGTTTCTACAGAAAGAGAGTTTCAGAACTTTTCAATGAAAAGTATGTTTCAACTCTGCTAGTTCAATGCACAGATCGGAAAGAAGTTTCGCAGAATGCTTCTGTGTAGTTTTTATTTGAAGATATTCCTTTTTCCACTGTAGGTCCCTCAGCGCTTCGAACGTCCACTTGCAGTTTCTACAGAAAGAGTGTTTCAGAACTCCTCAATCAAAAGTAGTGTTCAACTCTGCTAGTTGAATGCACAGATCAGAAAGTGGTTTCACAGAATGCTTCTGTGTAGTTTTTATTTGACGATATTCATTTTTACACTATAGTCCCCTTAGCGCTACGAATGACCGCTTGCAGTTCCTTCAGAAACAGTGTTTCAGAACTGGTCAATCAAAAGTAAAGTTCAACTCTGTTTGTTGAATGCACAGATCAGAAAGAAGTTTCACAGAATGCTTCTGTGTGGTTTTTATTTGAAGATATTCCTTTTACCACTATAGGCCTCTTAGTGCTCCGAATCTCCACTTGCAGTTTCTGCAGGAAGAGAGTTTCAGAACTTCTCAATAAAAATTAAAATTCACCACTGTTAGTTGAAAGCACAGATCAGTAAGAAGTTTCGCAGAATGCTTCTGTGTAGTTTTTATTTGAAGATATTCCTTTTTCCACTATAGGCCCCTTGCGGTCCGAATGTCCACTTGCAGTTTCTAGGGAAAGAGTGCTTCAAAATTCTTCAATCTTAAGAGAGGTTCAACTCTGCTAGTTGAATGCACGGATCAGAAAGAATTCTCGCAGAATGCTTCTGTGTAGTTTTTATTTGAAGATAATCCTTTTTCCACTTTAGGACCCTTAGCGCTCTGAATGTGTGCTAGCAGTTTCTGCAGATTCAGAGTTTCAGAACTTCTCAATCAATAGTAAGGTTCAACTCTGTTAGTTCAATGCACAGATCAGAAAGTGCTTTCACAGAATGCTTCTGTGTAGTTTTTATTTGATGATATTCATTTTTACACTATAGGCCCCTTTTGGCTCCAAATTTCTGCTTGCAGTTTCTACAGAAACAGTGTTTCAGAATTGGTCAATCAAAAGTAAAGTTCAACTCTGTTCGTTGAATGCACCGATCAGAAAGAAGTTTCTCAGAATGCTTCTGTGTAATGTTTATATGAATATATTCCTTTTTCCAGTACACACCCCTTAGCACTCTGAATGTCCGCTTGCATTTTCTACAGAAAGAGTGTTTAAAAACTCCTCAATCAAAAGTAAGGTTCAACTCTGGAATTTGAATGCACAGATCTGAAAGAAGTTTCCAGGAACGCTTCTGTGTAGTTTTTATTTGAAGATATTCATTTTTCCACTGTAGTCCCCTTAGCGCTCCGAATGTCCACTTTCAGTTTCAACGGAAAGAGAGTTTCAGAACTGCTCAATCAAAAGGAAGGTTCAAATCTGCTAGTTGAATACACAGATCAGAAAGAAGTTTCGCAGAATGCTTCAGTGTAGTTTTTATTTGAAGGTATTCCTTTTTCCACTATATGCCCATTAGCGCGGAGAACGTCCACTTGCAGTTTCTACAGTAGGAGTGTTTCAGAACTCCTCAATCAAAAGTAAGTTTCAACTCTGTTAGTTGAATGCACAGATCAGAAAGAAGTTTCACAGAATGCTTCTGTTTATCTTTTATTTGAAGATATTCCTTTTTCCACTATAGGCCCCTTAGCGCTCCGAATCTCCTCTTGCAATTTCTACAGAAATAGTGTCTCACTAGTGCTCAATCAAAAGTAAGTTTCAACTCTGCTAGTTGAGTGCACAGATCAGAAAGTAGTTTCACAGTATGCTTCAGTGTAGTTTTTATTTGAAGATATCACTTTTTCCACTATACGCCCCTTAGCGCTCCGAATATCCGCTTTCAGTTTCTACAGGAAGAGAGTTTCAGAACTTCTCAATCAAAAGTAAGGTTCAACTCTGTTTGTTGAAAGCACAGATCAGAAAGAAGTTTTGCAGAATGCTTCTGGTTAGTTTTTATTTGAAGATATTCCTTTTTCCACTGTAGGCACATTAGCGCAATGAATGTGCGCTTGCAGTTTCTACAAAAAGAGTGTTTCAGAACTGCTCAATCAAAAGTAAGGTTCAACTCTTTTAGTTGAATGCACAGAACAGAAAGAAGTTTCTCAGAATCATTCTGAGTAGCTTTTATTTGAAGATATTCCTTTTTCCACCATAGGCCCCTTAGCATTCCGAATGTCCGCTTGCAGTTTCTACAGAAAGAGTGTCTCAGAAGTGCTCAATCAAAAGTAAGGTTCAACTCTGTTAGTTGAATACACAGATCTGAAAGAAGTTTCACAGAATACTTCTGTGTAGTATTTATTTGAAGGTATTCCTTTTTCCACTATTGGCCTCTTAGAGCTCCAACTGTCAGCTTGCAGTTCTACGGAAAGAGACTTTCAGAAATTCTCAATCAAATGTGAGGTTCAACTCTGTTTGTTGAATGCACAGAGCAAAAAGAATTTTCGCAGAATGCTTCTGTGTAGTTTTCATTGGAAGTTATTCGTTTTTCCTCTGTAGGCCCCTTAGCGCTCCGAATGTCCCGTTGCAGTTTCTACAGTAAGAGTATTTCAGAACTGCTCAATCAAAATTAAGGTTCAACTCTGCTACTTGAATACACAGATCAGAGAGAAGTTTCACAGAAGGCTTCAATGTAGTTTTTATTTGAAGATATTCCTTTTTCCTCTGTAGGCCCCTTAGCGCTCTGAATGGCTGTTTGCAGTTTCTACAAAAAGAGTGTTTCAGAACTGCTGAATCAAACGTAAGGTTCAAATCTGCTTGTTGAATGCACAGATCAGTAAGAAGTCTCTCAGAATGCTTCTGTGTACTTTTCATTTGATGATATTCCTTTTTCCACCCTATGCCCCTCAACGCTCAGAATGTCCACTGGCAGTTTCTACAGAATGAGTGTTTCAAAACTCCTCATTCAAAAGTAAGGTTCAGCTCTGCTTGATGAATGCACAGATCAGAAAGAAGTTTCACAGAGTGCTTCTGTGTGGTTTTTATTTGAAGTTATACGTTTTTCCACTATAGGCCCCTTAGCACTGAGAATATCCGCTTGCAGTTTCTACAGAAAGAGTATTTCAGAACTGCTCAATCAAAAGTAAGGTTCAACACTGCCAGTTGAATGCACAGATCAGAAAGAAATTTCGCAGAATGCTTCTGTGTAGTTTTTATTTGAAGATATTCTTTTTTCCACTTTAGGCCCCTTAGAGCTCTGAATGTCCGCTTGCAGTTTCTACAGAAAGAGTGTCTCAGAACTGCTCAATCAAAAGTAACTTTCTGATCCGATAGCTGAATGCACAGATCAGAAAGAAGTTTCACAGAATGCTTCTGTGTAGTTTTTATTTGAAGACATACTTTTTTCCACTATAGGCACCTTAGCGCTCTGAATGTCCACTTGCAGTTTCTACATAAAGAGTGTTTCAGAACTGCTCAATCAAAAGTATGGTTTAACTCTGCTAGTTGAATGCACAGATCATGAAGAAGTTTCGCAGAATGCTTTTGTGTAGTTTTCATTTGTAGATTTTCCTTTTCCACTATAGGCCCCTTAGCGCTCCCAATGTTGGCTTGCAGTTTCTACCGAACGAGAGTTTCTGAAATTCACAATCAAAAGTAAAGTTCAACTCTGTTAGTTGAATGCACAGATCAGAAAAAAGTTTCACAGAATGCTTCTGTGTTGTTTTTATTTGAAGATATTCCTTTTTAGACTATAGGCCCCAGAGCGCTCTGAATGTCCACTTGCAGTTTCTACAGAAAGAGTGTTTCAGAATTGCTCAATCAAAAGTAAAGTTCAACTCTCCTTGTTGAATGCACAGATCAGAAAGTAGTTTCGCAGAATGCTTCTGTGTAGTTTTTATTTGAAGATATTCCTTTTTCCACTATAGGCCTCTTAGCACTCTGAATGTCCGCTTGCAGTTTCTACAGAAAGAGTGTTTCAGAACTGCTCAATCAAAAGTAAGGTTCAACTCTGCTAATTTAATGCACAGATCAGAAAGAAGTTTCGCAGAATGCTTCTGTGTAGTTTTTATTTAAAGATATTCCTTTTTAGACTATAGGCCGCTTAGCGCTCCGAATGTCCGCTTGCAGTTTCTACAGTAAGAGTATTTCTGAACTGCTCAATCAAAATTAAGGTTCAACTCTGCTAGTTCAATGCACAGATCAGAGAGAAGTTTCACAGAATGCTTCAATGTAGTTTTTATTTGAAGATATGCCTTTTTCCACTCTACCCCCTTAGCACTCCGAATGGCTGCTTGCAGTTTCTACAGAAAGAGTGTTTCAGAACTGCTCAATCAAAAGTAAGCTTCAACTCTGTCAGTTCAATGCAGAAAACGAAAGAAGTTTCACAGAATGTTTCTATGTATTTTTTATTTGAAGATATTCCTTTTTTCACTGTAGGCCCCTTAGTGCTCTGAATGTCCACTTGCAGTTTCTACAGTAAGTGTTTTTCAGAACTGCTCCATCAAAAGTAAGGTTCAACTCTGGTAGTTGAATGCACAGATCAGTAAGTAGTCTCACAGAATGCTTATGTGTAGTTTTCATTGGAAGATATTCCTTTTTCCACTGTATGCCCCTCAATGTTCCGAATGTCCACTTGCAGTTTCTACAGAAAGAGTGTTTCAAAATTCCTCAATCAAAAGCAAGGTTCAACTCTGCTTGTTGAATGCACAGATCAGAAAGAAGGTTCGCAGAGTGCTTCTGTGTGGTTTTTATTTGAACATATTCGTTTCTCCACTATAGGCCCCTTAGCGCTCCGAATGTCAGCTTGCAGTTTCTACAGAAAGAGTATTGCAGAACTGCTCAGTCAAAAGTAAGGTTCAACACTGCTAGTTGAATGCACAGAGCTGATAGAAGTTTCACAGAATGCTTCTGTGTAGTTACTATTTGAAGATATTTCTTTTTCCACTACAGGCCCCTTAGCGCTCTGGATGTCCACTTGCAGTTTCTACGGAAATAGTGTTTCAAAACTCCTCAATCAAATGTAATGCCCAATACTGTTAGTTGAATGCACAGATCAGAAAGCCATTTCACTGAATGTTACTGTGTAGTTTTTATTTGAATATATTCCTTTTTCCACGATAGGCCTCTTAGCACTCCAAACATAAACTTGCAGCTCCTATACAAAGCCTGTTTCAAAACTCCGCAATCAAAAGTAACGTTCAACCCTGTTAATTCATTGCACAGATCAGAAAGTAGTTTCACAGAATGCTTCTGTGTATTTTTGATTTGAAGATATTTCTTTTTCCAAGATGGGCCGTGTAGCGCTCCAAATTTCCACTTGCAGTTTCTACAGAAAGAGTGTTTCAAAGCTCCTCAATCAACAGTATGGTTCAACTCTGTTAGTCAAAAGCACAGATCAGATAAAAGTTACACAGAATGATTCTGCGCAGTTGTCATTTGCAGATATTACTTTTTCCACGATAGGCCACGTACCGCTCCAAATGTTCTCTTGCAGTTTCTACAGAAAGAGTTTTTCAAAACTCCTCAATCAACAGTATGGTTCAACTGTGTTAGTCAAATACACAGATCAGAAAGAAGTTTCACAGAATGCTTCTGTGGAGTTTTTATTTGACGATTTTTATTTTTCCACGATAGGCCACATAGCGCTTCAAATGTCCACATGCAGTTTCTACAAAGAGAGTGTTTCAAAACTCCTCAATCAACAGTATGGTTCAACTGTGTTAGTCGAATGCACAGATCAGAAAGAAGTTTCACAGAATATTTCTGTGTAGTTTTTATTTGAAGATATTAATTTTTCCACGAAAGGCCGCATAGCACTCCAAATGTCCACTTGTGGTTTCTACAGAAAGAGTGTTTCAAAACTCCTCAATCAAAACTACGGTTCAACTCTGTTAGTTGAATGCACAGATCAGAAATGAGTTTCACAGAATGCTTCTGTGTAGTTTTTATTTGAAGTTATTCCTTCTTCCACGATAGGTGGTGTAGCGCTCCAAATGTCCACCTGCAGTTTCTACAGAAAGAGTGTTTCAAAACTCCTCAATGAAAAGTAAGTTTCAACTGTGTTAGTTGAAAGCACAGATCCGAAAGATGTTTCACAGAGTGCTTCTGTGTAGTTTTTATTGAAAGATATTCCTTTTTCCACGATACGCCGCGTAGCACTCCTAATGTCCACTTGTAGCTTCTACAGAAAGAGTGTTTCAAAACTCCTCACGCAAAAGTAAGGTTCAACTCTGCTAGTTGAATGCACAGATCAGAAATGATTTTCACAGAATGCTTCTGTGTAGTTTTCATTTGAAGTTATTCCTTTTCCCACTATAGGCCGCGTAGCGCTCAAAATGTTCCCCTGCAGTTTCTACAGAAAGAGTATTTCAAAACTCCTCAATCAAAAGGAAGTTTCAAATCTGTTAGTTGAATGCACAGATCAGAAAAAGTTTCAGAGAATGCTTCTGTGTTGTTTTTATTTGATGATATTCCTTTTTCCACGATTAGCCACGTAGCGCTCCACATGTCCACTTGCAATTACTTCAGAAAGAGTGTTTCAAAACTCCTCAATCAAAAGTAATGCTTAACTCTGTTAGCTGAATGCACAGATCAGAAAGAAGTTTCACAGAATGCTTCTCTATAGTTTTTATTTGAAGATATTCCTTTTGCCACTATAGGCCTCTCAGCGCTCCGAATCTCCACTTTGAGTTTCTACAGAAAGAGTGTTTCAAATCTCCTCAATCAAAAGTATGGTTCAACTCTGTTAGTCGAATGCACAGATCAGATAGAAGTTTCACAGAATGCTTTTGTGTAGTTCTTCTTTGAAGATATTCCTTTTTCCACGATAGGTCTCGTAGCGCTCCAAATGTCCACTTGCATTTTCTACAGAAAGAGTGTTTCAAAACTCCTTAATCAACAGTATGGTTCAAGTCTATTAGTCGAATACACAGATAAGAAAGTAGTTTCAGAGAATGCTTCTATGTAGTTTTTATTTGAAGATATTCCTTTTTCTAGGTTAGGCCGTGTAACACTCCAGATGTCCAATTGGCGTTTCTACAGAAAGAGTGTTTCAAAACTCCTTAATCAAATGTCAGGTTCAACTCTGTTAGTTGAATGCACAGATCAGAAAGAAGTTTCACAGAATGTTTCTGTGTAGTTTTTATTTGAAGTTATTCCTTTTTCCATGATAGGCCGCGTAACCCTCAAAATGTTCACTTGCAGTTCCTACAGAATGAGTACGTCAAAACTCCTAAATCCAAAGTAAGTTTCAACAATTTTAGTTGAATGCACAGATCAGAGCGAAGCTTCACAGATTGATTCTGTGTAGTTTGCATTTGAATATATTCGTTTTTCCACGATAGGCCATGTAGCGCTCCAAATGTCTATTGCAGTTTCTACAGAAAGGGTGTTTCAAAACTCCTCAATCAAAAGTAAGGTTCAACGCTCTTCGTCGAATGCACAGATCAGATAGAGGATTCACAGAATGCTTCTGTGTATCCTTCATTTGAAAACATTCCTTTTTCCATGATAGGCAGCGTAGTGCTACAAATGTCCAGCGGCAGTTTCTACAGAAAGAGTGTTTCAAAAGTCCTCAATGAAAAGTAAGGTTCAACTCTGTTAGTTGAAGGCACGGATCAGAAAGAGGTTTCACAGAATGCTTCTGTGTAGTTTTTATTTGAAGATATTCTTTTTTCCACGGTAGGCAGAGAAGCGTTCCGAATGTCCACTTGCAGTTTCCACAGAAAGAGTGTTTCAAGACTCCTCAATTAAAAGTAAGGTTCTACACTGTTAGTCGAATGCACAGATCAGAAAGAAGTTTCACAGAATGCTTCTGTGTAGTTTTTATTTGAAGATATTCCTTTTTCCACGATAGGCCGGTAAACACTCCAAATGCCCACTTGCAGTTTCTACAGAAAGAGTGTTTCAAAACTCCCCAATCAAAAGTAAGTTTCAACTCTGTTATTTGAATGCACAGATCAGAAAGAAGTTTCACAGAATCCTTCAGTGTAGTTTTTATTTGAAGGTATATCTTTTTCCATGATAGGCCGCGTAGCGCTCCAAATGTCCACTTGCAGTTTCAATAGAAAGAGTGTTTCAAAACTCCTCAATCAAACGTAAGGTTCAAATCTGTTAGTCGATTGCACAGATCAGAAAGAAGTTTCACAGAAGGCATCTGTTTATTTTTTATTTGAAGATTCTCCTTTTTCCACGATTGGCTGCGTAGCGCTTCAAATGTCCCATTGCAGTTTCTACAGAAAGAGTGTTTCAAATATACTCAATCAAAACTAAGTTTCAACACTGTTAGGCGAATGCACAGATCAGAAAGTAGTTTCACAGAATGCTTCTGTGTATTTTTTATTCGAAGATATTTCTTTCTCCACATCATTCCGCGTAGCCCTCCAAATGTCCACTTGCAGTTTCTACAGAAAGAGTGTTTCAAAACTCCTCAATCAAAAGTAAGTTTCATCTCTGTTAGTCGTATGCACAGATAATAAAGGATCTTCACAGAATGCTTCTGTGTAGTTTTCCTCTGAAGATATTCCTTTTTACACAATAGGCCACCTGTCACTCCAAATGTCCACTTGCAGTTTCTAGAGAGAGAGTGTTTCAAAACTCCTCAATCAAATGTAAAGTTCAAATCTCTTAGTCGATTGCACAGATCAGAAAGAAGTTTCACAGAATGCTACTGTGTAGTTTGTATTTGAAGACATTCCTTTTTCCACGATAGGCCACGTACTGCTCCAAATGTAAACCTGCAGTTTCTAAAGAAAGATTGTTTCAAAGCCCCTCAATCAAAAGTAAGGTTCAACTCTCATAGTTGAATGCACAGATCAGAAAGTATATTCACAGAATGCTTCTGTGTAGCTTTTTTTGAAGATATTCCTTTTACCACGATAGACATCTTAGCGCTCCAAGTGTCCAATTGCAGATTCTACAGAAAGATTGTTTCAAAACTCCTCAATCAAAAGTTAGGTTAAACTCTATTAGTTGAATGCACAGATCAGAAACAGTTTCACAGAATGTTTCTGTGTAGTTTTTATTGGAAGATATTCCTTTTTCCACGATAGGCCACGTTGCTCTCCAAATGTCCAATTGCAGTTCCTACAGGAAGAGTGTTTCAAAACTCCTCAATCAAAAGTAAGGTTCAACTCTGTTAGTCGAATGCACAGATCAGAACGAAGTTTCACCAAATGATTCTGTGTTGTTTTTATTTGAAGATTCTCCTTTTTCCACGTTAGACCTCGAAGCACTCCAAATGTCCACCTGCAGTTTCTAGCGAAAGAGTGTTTCAAAACTCCTAAATCAAAAGTAAGGTTCATCTACGTTAGTCGAATGCACAGATCAGAAACAAGTTTCACAGAATGTTTCTTTGTAATTTTTATTTGAAGATATTCCTTTTTCCAATACATGCTGCATAGCGCTCAAATTTTCCACTTGCAGTTTGCAAAGAAAGAGTGTTTCAAAACTCCTCAAACAAAAGTAAGGCTCAATTCTGTAAGTTGAATGCACAAATCAGAAAGAAGTTTCACAGAATGCTTCTGTGTAGTTTTTATATGAAGATATTCCTATTTCCACAATAGGCCAGGTAGCGATCTAAATGTCCACTTTCAGTTTCTACAGAAAGAGTGTTTCAAAGCTCCTCAATCAAAAGGAAGGTTCAACGCTCTTAGTCGAATGCACAGATAAGAAAGAAGCTTCACAGAATGCTTCCGTGTAGTTTTTATTTGAAGATATTCCTTTCTCCACGATAGGTCGCGTATCGCACCAAATATCCACTTGCAGCTTCTACAGAAAGAGTGTTTCAAAACTCCTCAATCAAAAGTGAGGTTCAACTCTGTTAGTTGAATGCACAGATCACATAGAAGTTTCTCAGAATGCTTCTGTGTAGTTTTAATTTGAAGATATTCCTTTTTCCACGATATGCCACGTAGCGCTCCAAATATCCACTTGCAGTTTGTACAGAAAAGCTGTTTCAAAACTCCTCAATCAAAAGTAAGGTTCAACTGTGTTAGTAGAAAGCAGAGATCAGAAAGAAGTTTCACAAAATGCTTCTGCATAGTTTTTATTTGAAGATATTCCTATTTCCACGATAGGCCGCGTAGCAGTCCAAATGTCCACTTGCAGTTTCTACAGAAAGAGTGTTTCAAAATTCCTCAATCAAAAGTAAGGTTCAACGCACTTACTCGAATGCACAGATGAGAAAGTGGTTTCAGAGAGTGCTTGTGTGTAGCCTTTATTTGAAGACATTCCTTTTTCCACCATAGGCTGCGTAGTCCTGCAAATGTCCAGCTGCAGTTTCTATAGAAAGAGTGTTTCAAAACTCCTCAATCTAAAGTAAGGTTCAACTCTGTTATTTGAATGCACAGATCAGAAAGAAGTTTCACAGAATGCTTCTGCGTAGTTTTTATTTGAAGATATTCCTTTTTCCACTCCAGGCCGCGTAGCGCGCCGAATGTCCACTTGCAGATTCTACAGTAAGAGTGTTTCAAACTCCTCTATTAAAAGTAACTTTCAACCCTCTTAGTTGAACACACAGATCAGAAAGAAGTTTCACAGAATGCTTCTGTGTAGTTTTCATTTGAAGATATATATTTTTCCACGATAGGCCGCGTAGCGCTCCAAATGTCCACTTGCAGTTTCTACAGAAAGAGTGTTTCAAAACTCCTCAATCAAATGTAAGGTTCAACTCTGTTAGTCGAATGAACAGTTCAGAAAGAAGTTTCACAGAATGCTTCTGTTTATTTTTTATTTGAAGATACTCCTTTTTCAACGATGGGATGCGCAGCGCTCCAAATGTCCACTTGCAGTTTCTGCAGAAAGAGTGATTCAAAACTCCTCAATCAAAAGTAAGGTTCAACGCTGTTAGTCGAATGCACAGATCAGAAAGAAGTTTCACAGAATGCTTCTGTGTAGTTTTTATATGAAGATATTCCATTTAACACCATTCGCCGCGTAGGACTCCAAATGTCCACTTGCAGTTTCTACAGAAAGAGTGTTTCAAAACTCCTCAATCAAAAGTAAGGTTCAACTCTGTTAATCAAATGCACAGATCAGGAACTAGTTTCACAGAATGCTTCTGTGTAGTTTTTATATGAAGATATTCCTTTCTCCACTATAGGCCACGTGGCTCTCCAAATGTCCAGTTGCAATTTCTGCAGAAAGAGTGTTTCAAAACTCCTCAATCAAAAATAAGTTTCAACTCTGTTAGTTGAACGCAGAGATCAGAACGAAGTTTCACAGCATGCTTCATGTAGTTTTTAAGTTATTTCTATTTCCACGATAGGTCGCGCAGCGCTCCAAATGTCCACTCTTAGTTTCTATGGAAAGAGTGTTTCAAAACTCCTCAATCAGAAGTAAGTTTCAGCTCTGTTAGCTGAATGCACAGATCAGAAAGAACGTTCACAGAATACTTCTGTGTAGTCTTTATTTGAAAATATTCCTTTTTCCACATTAGGCCGCATAATGATCCAAATGTGCACTTGCAGTTTCTAAAGAAGGACTGTTTCAAATCTCCTCAATCAAAAGTAAGTTTCAACTCTGTTAGTTGAATGCACAGATCAGAAAGAAGTTTCACAGAATGCCTCTGTGTAGTTTTCATTTGAAGATATTCCCTTTTCCACGATAGGCCGCGCAGCGCTCCAAATGTTCACTTGCAGTTTCTACAGAAAGAGTGTTTGAAAACTCCTCAATCAAAAGTAAGGTTCAACTCTGTTAGTTGAATGCACAGATCAGAAAGAAGTTTCACAGAATGCTTCTGTGTACTTTTTATTTGAAGATATTCCTTTTTCCACGAGAGGCCGCGTAGCGCTCCAAATGTCCACTTGCAGTATCTACAGAAAGAGAGTTTCAAACCCCCACAATCAAAAGTAATGTTAACTCTGTT
Source organism: Nomascus leucogenys (assembly GCF_006542625.1). Classification (NCBI taxonomy): domain Eukaryota; kingdom Metazoa; phylum Chordata; class Mammalia; order Primates; family Hylobatidae; genus Nomascus; species Nomascus leucogenys. The sequence continues at coordinate 528,154 of NC_044404.1, forward strand.
AGTGGAATGCACAGATCAGGAAGAAGTTTCACAGAATTCTTCTTTGTAGTTTTTATTTGAAGGTATTCCTTTTTCCCCGACAGGCCACGAAGAGCTCCAAATGTCCACTTGCAGTTTCTACAGAAAGAGTGTTTCAAAACTGCTCAATGAAAAGTAAGGTTCATCTCTGTTTGTCAAATGCACAGATTGGAAAGAAGTTTCACAGAATGCTACTGTGTAGTTTTTATTTGAAGATATTCCTTTTTCCTCGATAGGCCGCGTAGCGCTCCAAATGTCCACATGCAGTTTCTACAAAAAGCATTTTTCAGAACTCCTCAATGAAAAGTAAGGTTCAACTCTGTTAGTTGAATGCACAGATCAGAAAGAAATTTCACAGAATGCTTCTGTGTGGTTTTTAGTTGAGGATATTCCTTTTTAAATGATAGGCCGCGTAGCGCTCCATATGTCCATTTGCAATTTCTACAGAAAGATTGTTTCAAAACTCCTCAATGAAAAGTGAGGTTCAACTCTGTTAGATGTATGTACAGATCAGAAAGAAGTTTCACAGAATAATTCTGTGTAGTTTTTATTTGAAGATACTCCTTTTTTCAATATAGGCAGGGTAGCACTCCAAATGCCCCCTTTCAGTTTCTCCAGAAAGAGTGTTTCAAAACTCTTCAATCAAAAGTAAGGTTCAACTCTGTTAGTCAAATGCACATATCAGAAAGAAGTTTCACAGAATGATTCTGTGTAGTTTTTATTTGAAGTTATACCTTTCTCCACTATAGGCCACGTAGCTCTCCAAATGTCCACTTGCAGTTTCTACAGAAAGAGTGTTTCAAAACTCCTCAATCAAAAGTAAGGTTCAACTCCGTTCGTTGAATAGGCAGATCGGAAAGTAGTTTAACAGAATGCTTCTGTGTATCTTTTTATTTGAAGATATTCCTTTTTTCACGATAGGCCACGTAGCTCTCCAGATGCCCAATTGCACTTCCTACATGAAGAGTGTTTTAAAACTCCTCAATCAATAGTAAGGTTCAACTCTGTTAGTCGAATGCACAGATCAGAACGAAGTTTCAATGAATGATTCTGTGTAGTTTTTATTTGATGATACTCCTTTTTCCACGATAGGTCTTGTAGCACTCAAAATGTCGACTTGCAGTTTCTAGCAAAAGAGTGCTTCAAAACTCCTAAATCAAAAGAAAGGTTCGTCTACGTTAGTCGAATGCACAGATCAGAAACAAGTTTCACAGAATGCTTCAGTGTAGTTTTTATTTGATGATATTCCTTTTTCCACAACAGGCTGCATAGTGCTCCAAATGTCCACTTCCAGTTTGTGCAGAAAGAGTGTTTCAAAACTCCTGAATCAAAAGTAAGGTTCAACTCTGTTTGTTGAATGCATAAATCACATAAAAGTTTCTCAGAATGCTTCTGTGTAGTTTTTATTTGAAGATATTCCTTTTCCCACAATAGGCCGCATAGCGCTCCAAATGTCCACTTGCAGTTTCTACAGAAAGACTGTTTCAAAACTCCTCAATCAAAAGTAAGGTTCAACACTGTTAGTAGAAAGCACAGAACAGAATCAAGTTTCACAGAATGCTTCTGTGTAGTTTTTCTTTGAAGATATTCCTTTTTCCACGATAGGCCGCGTAGCGCTCCAAATGTCCACTTGCAGTTTCTACAGAAAGAGTGTTTCAAAACTCCTCAATCAAAAGTAAGGTTCAACGCTCTTTGTTGAATGCACAGATCAGATAGAGGTTTCACAGAATGCTTCTGTGTAGCCTTTATTTGAAGACATTCCTTTTTCCATGATGGGCTGCATAGTCCTGCAAATGTCCAGTGGCAGTTTCTACAGAAAGAGTGTTTCAAAACTCCTCAATGAAAAGTAGGGTTCCATTCTGTTAGTTGAAGGCACGGATCAGAAACAGGTTTCACAGAATGCTTCTCTGTAGTTTTTATTTGAAGATATTCTTTTTTCCACAATAGGCCGAGAAGTGTTCCAAAAGTCCACTTGCAGTTTCTGCAGAAAGAGTGTTTCAAAACTCCTAAATCAAAAGTAAGGTTCTACACTGTTAGTCAAATGCACAGATGAGGAAGATTCACAGAATGCTACTGTGTAGTTTTTATTTGAAAATATTACTTTTTCCACGACAGGCCGCTAAGCTCTCCAAATGTCCACTTCCAGTTTCTACAGAAAGAGTGTTTCAAAACTCCTCAATCAAAAGTAAGGTTCAACTCTGTTATTTGAATGCACAGATCAGAAAGAAGTTTCACAGAATGCTTCTGTGTAGTTTTTATTTGAAGATATTTCTTTTTCCACTATAGGCCAACTAGCGCTCCAAACGTCCACTTGCAGTTTCCACAGAAAGTGTGTTTCAAAACTCTTCAATCAAAAGTAAGGTTCAACTCTGTTAGTTGAATGCACAGATCAGAAAGCAGACTCACAGAATGCTTCTGTTGTTTTTATTTGAAGGTATTCCTTTTTCCACGGTAGGATGCGTAGCGCTCCACATGTCCACTTGCAGTTTTTGCAGAAAGAGTGTTTCAAAACTCCTCAATCAAAAGTAAGGTTCAACTCTGTTAGTTGAAAACACAGATCAGAAAGGGTTTTCACAGACTGCTTCTGTGTAGTTTTTATTTCAAGATAATCCTTTTTCCATGATAGGCTGCGTAGCGCTCCATATGTCCAGTTGCGCTTTCCACAGAAATAGTTTTTCAAAACTCCTCCATCAAAAGTAAGGTTCAACTCTGTTAGTTGAATGCAGAGATCACAAAGAAGTTTGACGGCATGCTTCTGTGTAGTTTTTATTTCAAGATATTCCTTTTTCCACAATAGGCCTCGTAGCGCTCCAAACGTCCACTAGCAGTTTCTACAGAAAGATTATTTCCAAACTCCTCAATCAAAAGAAAGTTTCAACTCTGCTAGTTGAATGCACAGATCAGAATTAAGTTTCACAGAATGCTTCTGTGTAGTTTTTATTGGAAGATATTCCTTTATCCACGTTAGGCCGCGTAGCACTCCAACTGTCTACTTGCACGTTCTACAGATAGAGGGTTTCAAAACTCCTCAATCAAAAGTAAGGTTCAACTCTGTTACTTGAAGGCACAGATCAGAAAGATGCTTCACAGAATGCTTCTGTGTAGTTTTTATTTGAAGATATTCGTTTTTCCACAAAAGGTCACGTAGCCCTCCGAATGTCCAATTTCAGTTTCAACAGAAAGCGTGTTTCAAAACTCCTCCATCAAAAGTAAGTTTCAACTCAGTTAGTTGAATGCAATGATCAGAAACATGTTTCACAGAATGCTTCCGTGTAGTTTTTCTTTGAAGATATTCCCTTTTCCACGATGGGCCACGTAGCGCTCAAAATCTCCACTTGCAGGTTCTACAGAATGTGTATTTCAAAACTCCTCTAACAAAAGTGAGGTTCAAATCTGTTAGTTGAATGCACAGTTCAGAAAGTAGTTTCACAGAATTCTTCTCTGTAGTTTTTATTTGAAGTTATTCCTTTTTCCACGATAGGCCGCGCATCGCTGCAAATGTCCACTTGCGGTTTCTACAGAAAGAGTGTTTCAAATCTCCTCAACCAAAAATAAGTTTAAAGTCTATTAGTTGAATGCACAGATCAGAAAGAAGTTTCACAGAATGCTTCTCTGTAGTTTTTATTTCATGATATTCCTTTTTCCACAATAGGCTTCTTAGCGTTCCCAATGTCCACTTGCAGTTTCTACAGAAAGTGTGTTTCAAAACTCTTCAATCAAAAGTAAGGTTCAACTCTGCTAGTTAAATGCACAGATCAGAAAGAAGTTTCACAGAATGCTTCTGCATAGTTTTTATTTGAAGATATTCCTTTTTGCACGACAGGCCGCCCAGTGCTTCAAATATCCAATTGCAGTTTCTACTGAAAGAGTGTTTCAAAACTCCTCAACCAAAAATAAGACTCATCTCTGTTATTTGAATGCACAGGTCAGAATGCAGTTTCACAGAATGCTTCTGTGTAGTTTTTATTTGATTATATTCCTTTCTCCACGATAGGCTTATCAGCCCTCGAAATGTCCAGTTGCAGTTTCTACCGAAACTGTGTTTCAAAACTCTTCAATCAAAAGTAAAGTTCAACTCTGTGAGTTGAATGCACAGATCAGAAAGAAGTTTCACTGAATGATTCTGTTTAGTTTTTATTTGATGTTATTCCTTTTTCCAAGATAGGCCGTGCATTGCTGCAAACGTCCACTTGCAGTTCCTACAGAAACAGTGTTTGAAAACTCCTCAACCAAAAATAAGGTTCAACTCTATTAGTTGAATACACAGAACAGAAAGAAGTTTCACTGAATGTTTCTGTGTAGTTTTTATTTGAAGATATTCCTTTTTCCACGTTAGGCCTCTTAGGCTTCCAAATGTCCACTTGCAGTTTCTACAGAAAGAGGGTTTCATACCTCCTCAATCAAAAGTAAACTTCACCTCTGTTACTTGAATGCACAGATCAGAAAGGAGTTTCACAGAATGCTTCTGTTTAGTTTTTATTTGAAGATAATCCTTTTTCCACGATAGGCCGCGTAGCGCTCCAAATGTCCACCTGCAGTTTCTAAAGAAAGAGTGTTTCAGAACCTCTCAATCAAAAGTAAGGTTCAACTCTTTTAGTTGAATGCAGAGATCAGAAAGTATTTTTACAGAATGCTTCTGTGTAGTTTTTATTTGAAGACATTCCTTTTTCCAGGATAGTCCGCGTAGCGCTCCAAATCTCCAATTGCAGTTTCTACAGAAAGAGTGTATCAAAAATCCCCAATCAAAAGTAAGTTTCAACTCTGGTAGTTGAATTCACAGATCAGAAAGAAGTCTCACAGAATTCTTCTGTATAGTTTTTATTTGAGGATATTATTTTTCCATGATGGGCCGCGTAGCGCTCCAGATGTCCAATTGCAGTTTGTACAGAAAGAGTGTTTCAAAACTCCTCAATTAAAAGTAAGGTTCAACTCTGTTAGTTGAAAGCACAGAACAGAAAGAAGTTTCACTGAATGCTTCTGTGTAGTTTTTAATTGAAGATACTCCTTTTTCGATGATAGGCCACGTAGCGCTCCAAATGTCCACTTGCAGTTTTTACAGAAAGAGTGTTTCGAAACTCCTGAATCAAAAGTAAGTTTCAACTCTGTTAGTTGAATGAACAGATCAGAAAGAAGTTTCACAGAATGCTTCTTTGCAGTTTTTATTTGAAGTTATTCATTTTCCAAGAATGGCCACGTAGCGTTCCAAATGTCCACTTGCAGTTTCAACAGAAAGTTTCAAAACTCCTCAATCAAATGTAAGTATCAACTCTGTTAGTTGAATGCGCAGATCAGAAAAAAGTTTCACAGAATGCTTCTGTGTAGTTTTAATTTAACGATACTCCTTTTTCCACGATAGGCCGCGTTGCACTCCAAATGACCACTTGCAGTTTCTACAGAAAGAGGGTTTCAATACTCCTCAAAAAAAAGTAAGGTTCAACTCTATTAGCTGAATACACAGATCAGAAAGTAGTTTCACAGAATGCTTCTGTTTAGTTTTTATTTGAAGATTTTCCTTCCTCCAGAGTAGCCCGGGAAGCACTCCAAATGTCCACTTTCACTTTGTACAGAAAGAGTGTTTCAAAACTCCTCAATCAAAAGTAAGTTTCGTGTCTGTTACTTGAATGCACAGATCAGAAAGAAGTTTCAGAGAATGCTTCTGTGTAGTTTTTATTTGAAGATATTCCTTTTTCCACGTAAGGCCTCTTAGGCCTCCACATGTAAACTTGCAGTTTCTACAGAAAGAGTGTTTTAAAATTCCTCAATCAAAAGTAAACTTCACATCTGTTACTTGAATGCACAGGCCAGAAAGAAGTTTCACAGAATGCTTCTGTCTAGTTTTTATTTGAAGATATTCCTTTTTCCACGATAGGCTGCATTGCGCTCCAAATGTCCACTTGCAGTTTCTACAGAAAGAGTGTTTCAACACTCCTCCATCAAAAGTATGGTTCCACTCTGTTATTTGAATGCTCAGATCAGAAAGAAGTTTCACAGAATGCTTCTGTGTAGTTTTTCTTTGAAGATATTCCTGTTTAAACGATAGGCCGCGTAGCGCTCCTAATGTGCACTTGCAGTTTCTACAGAAAGGGTGTTTCAAATCTCCTCAATCAAAAGTAAGTTTCAACTCTGTTAGTTGAATGCACAGATCAGAAACGAGTTTCACACAATGCTTCTGTGTAGTTTTTATTTGCAAATGTTTCATTTTCCACGACTGGCCGCATAGCGCTTTAAATGTCCACTTGCAGTTTCTACAGAAAGAGTGTTTCAAAACTCCTCAATCAAAAGTAAGGTTCAACTCTCTTAGTTCAATGCACATATCAGAAAGAAGTTTCACAGAATGCTTCTGTGTAGTTTTTATTTGAAGATATGCCTTTTTTCACACGAGGCCACTTAGCACTTCAAATGTCCACTTGAGGCTTCTACAGAAAGAGTGTTTCAAAACTCCTCAATCGAAAGTAAGTTTCAACTCTGTTAGTTGAATGCACAGATCAGAAAGAAGTTTCACAGAATGCTGCTCTGTAGTTTTTATTTGAAGATATTCCTTTTTCCACGATATTCCATGAAGCGCTCCAAATGTCCACTTGCCGTTTGTACAGAAAGAGTGTTTCAAAACTCCTCAATCAAAAGTAAGATTCAACTCTGTTAGTTGAATTCACAGATCAGAAAGAAGTTTCACAGTATGCTGCTGTGTAGTTTTTATTTGAAGATATTCCTTTTTCCATGTTAGGCTTCTTAGGTCTCCAAATGTCCACTTGCATTTTCTATAGAAAGAATGTTTCAAAACTCCTCAATCAAAAGTAAGCTTCAACTCTGTTACTTGATTGCACAGACCAGAAAGAAGTTTCACAGAATGCTTCTTTGTAGTTTTTATTTGAAGATATTCCTTTTTCCACAGTAGGCCGTGTAGCGCTCCAAATGTCCAATGGCAGTTTCTACAGAAAGAGTGTTTCCAAACTCCTCACTCATAAGTGATTTTCAACTCTGTTAGTTGAATGCACAGATCAGAAAGAAATTGCACAGAATGCTTCTGTGTAGTTTTTATTGGAAGATATTCCTTTTTCCACGTAAGGCTGCGTAGCGCTCGAAATGTCCACTTGAAGTTCCTACAGAAAGAGTGTTTCAAAACTCCTCACTCAAAAGTAAGGTTCAACACTGTTAGTTGAATGCACAGATCAGAAAGAAGTTTCATGGAATGCTTCTGTGTAGTTTTGATTTGTAGTTATTCCTTTTTCCATGACAGGCCATTTATCACTTAAAATGTCCACTTGCAATTTCAACTGAAAGAGTGTTTCAAAACTCTTCAATCAAAAGTAAGGTTCAACTCTGTTAGTTGAATGCACAGATCAGAAAGAAGTTTCACGGAATGCTTCTGTGTAGTTTTTATTTGTAGTTATTCCTTTTTCCATGACAGGCCATTTATCGCTTCAAATGTCCACTTGCAATTTCAACAGAAAGAGTGTTTCAAAACTCCTCAATCAAAAGTAAGGTTCAACTCTGTTAGTTGAATGCACAGATCAGAAAGAAGTTTAACAGAATGCTTCTGTGAAGTTTTCATTTGAAGATATCCCTTTTTCCACGATAGGCCGCGTAGCATTCCAAAGGTCCACTTGCAGTTCTTATACAAGGAGTGTTTCAAAACTCCACAATAAAAAGTAAGTTTCAAATCTGTTAGTTGAATGCAGAGATCAGAATGAAGTTTCACAAAATGTTTCTGTGTAGTTTTTATTTGAAGATATTCCTTTTTCCATGACAGGCCATGTAGCGCTCCAAATGTCCTCTAGCATTTTGTAAAGAAAGAGTGTTTCAAAACTCCTCACTCAAAAATAAAGTTCAACTCTCTTAGTTGAATGCACGGATTAGAAAGAAGTTTCACAGAATGCTTCTGTGTAGTTTTTATATGAATCTATTCCTTTTTCCACGATAGGCTGTGTAGCACTACAAATGTCCACGTGCAGTTTCTACAGAAAGAGTGTTTCAATATCCTCAATCAAAAGTAAGTTCAACTCTGTTAGTTGAATGCACAGATCAGAAGGAAGCTTCACAGAATGCTACTGTGTAGTTTTTATTTGAAGATATTCCCTTTTCCACGATAAGACACGTTATGCTCCAGATGTCCACTTGCAGTTTCTACAGAAGGAGTGTTTCAAAACTCCTCAATCAAAAGTAAGGTTTAATTCTGTTAGTTGAATGCACACATCAGAAATAAGTTTCACAGAATGCTTCTGTGTAGTTTTTATTTGAAGATACTCCTTTTTTCACTATAGGCCGCGTAGTGCTCCAAAAGTCCACTTGCAGACTCTACAGAAAGAGTGTTTCAAAACTCCTCAATAAAAGTAAGTTTCAACTCTGTTAGTTGAATGCAGAGACAAGAACGAAGTTTCGTAGAATTTATCCGTGTATTTTCACACAATGCTTCTGTGTAGTTTTCATTTGAAGATATTCCTTTTTCCACGATAGGACCCGTAGCGCTCCAAATATCCACTTGCAGATTCTACAGAAAGAGTGTTTCAAACTCCTCTATCAAAAGAAATTTGTAACTCTGTTAGTTGAATGCACACATCAGAAAGAAGCTTCACAGAATGCTTCTGTGTAGTTTTTATTTGAAGATATTCCTTTTTCCAAGATAGGCCGCTTAGCACTGAAAGTGTCCAATTGCAGTTTCCACAGAAAGATTGTTTCAAAACTTCTCAATCAAAAGTAAGTTTCAAATCTGTTATATGAAGGCACAGATCAGAAAGAAGTTTCACAAAATGCATCTGTGTAGTTTTTATTTGAAGATATTTCTTTTTCCACAACAGGCTGTGTCGCGCTCCAGATGTCCACTTGCAGTTTCTACAGAAAGAGAGTTTCAAAACTCCTCAATCAAAAGTAAGTTTCAACTCTGTTAGTTGAATGCACAGATCAGAAAGAAGTTTCACAGAATGCTTCTGTGTAGTTTTTATTTGAAGATAATCCTTTTTCCACGATAGGCCACATAGCTCTCCAAATGTCGACTTGTATTTTCTAAAGAAAGAGTGTTTCAAAACTCCTCAATCAAAAGTAAGGTTCAACACTGTTAGTTGAATGCACAGATCAGAAAGAAGTTTCACGGAATGCTTCTGTGTAGTTTTTATATGAAGTTATTCCTTTTTCCACGACAGGAAGTTAATCGCTTCAAATGTCCACATGCGGTTTCTTCAGTAAGAGTGTGTCAAAACTCCTCAATCAAAAGTAAGGTTCAACTGAGTTAGTTGACCCCACAGATCACAAAGAAGTTTAACAGAATACTTCTGTGTAGTTTTTGTTTGAACACATTCCTTTTTCGACGTTAGGCCATTTAGCGCTCCAAGTGTCCACTTGCAGTTTCTACAGAAAGAGTGTTTCAAAACTCCTCAATCAAAAGTATGGTTCAACTCTGTTAGTTGAATGCACAAATGAGAAAGAAGCTTCACAGAATGCTTCTGTGTGGTTTCTATTTGATGATATTCCTTTTTCCATGACAGTCTGTGTAGCGCTGTAAAAGTCCAATGCGGTTTCTACAGAAAGAGTGTTTCAAAACTCCTCATTCAAAAGCAAGGTTCAAATCTGTTAGTTGAATGAATAAATCAGAAAGAAGTTTCACAGAATTCTGCCGTGTGGTTTTTATTAGAAGATAATCCTTTTTCCACGATAGGCCCCGTAGTGCTCCAAATGTCCACTTGCAGTTTCTACGGAAAGAGTGTTTCAAAACTCCTCAATCAAAAGTAAGGTTCAACTGTGTTACTTGAAGGCAGAGATCAGGAATAAGTTTCACAGAATGCTTCTGTGTAGTTTTTATTTGAAGATATTCCATTTTCCATGATAGGCCATGTAGCGCTCCAAATATCTACTTGTAGTTTCTACAGAAAGAGTGTTTCAAAACTCCTCAATCAAAAGAAATGTTGAACTCTTTCAGTTGGAAGCACAGATCAGAAAGTAGTTTCAAAGAATGCTGCTGTGTAGTATTTATTTGAAGATATTCCTTTTTCCATGACAGGCTGCGTAGCGCTGTAAATATCCACTTGCAGTTTCTACAGAAAGAGTGTTTCAATACTCCTCAATCAAAAGCCAGGTTAAACACAGTTATTTGAATATAGAGATCAGACAGAAGTTTCACGGAATGCTGCTGTGTAGTTTTTATTTGAAGATATTCTGTTCTCCACGATGGACTGCGCAGCGCTCCAAATATCCACTTGCAGTTTCTACAGAAAGAGGGTTTCAAAACTCCTCAATCAAAGGTAAGGTTCAACTCTGTTAATTGAATGCACAGATCAGAAAGCAGTTTCACCTAATTCTTCTGTGAAGTTTTTATTTGATGATATTCCATTTTCCACGATAGGCCACGTAGCGCTCCAAATATCTACTTGTAGTTTCTACAGAAAGAGTGTTTCAAAACTCCTCAATCAAAAGAAATGTTGAACTCTTTCAGTTAAAAGCACAGATCAGAAAGACGTTTCAAAGAATGCTGCTGTGTAGTTTTTATTTGAAGTATTCCTTTTTCCACTACAGGCTGCATAGTGCTGTAAATATCCACTTGCAGTTTCTACAGAAAGAGTGTTTAAAAACTCCTCAATCAAAAGCCAGGTTAAACACAGTTAGTGGAATACACAGATCAGAAAGAAGTTTCACGGAATGCTGCTGTGTAGTTTTTATTTGAAGATATTCCGTTTTCCACGATGGACCGTGCAGCGCTCCAAATATCCACTTGCAGTTCCTACAGAAAGAGTGTTTCAAAACTCCTCAATCAAAAATAAGGTTCAAAGATGTTAGTTGAATGCACAGATCAGAAAGCAGTTTCACCTAATGCTTCTTTGTAGTTTTAATTTGAAGATATTCCATTTTCCACGACAGGCCGTATATCGTTTCAATTGTCCACTTGCAGTTTCTACAGAAAGAGTGTGTCAAAACTCCTCAATCAAAAGTAAGGTTAAAATGGGTTAGTTGACTGCACAGATCAGAAAGAAGTTGCAAAGAATTCTTCTGTGTAGTTTTTATTTGAATATATTCCTTTTTCCAAGATAGGCCACGTAGTGCTCCAAATGTCCACTTGCAGTTTCTACAGCGTTTTTCAAAACTCCTCAATCAAAAGTAAGGTTCAACTCTGTTAGGTGAATGCACAGATCAGAAAGAAAACTCACAGACTGCTTCTGTGTAGTTTTTATTTGAGGATACTCCTTTTTCAATGATAGGCCACGTTGCGCTCCAAATGTCCACTTGCAGTTTCTTCAGAAAGAGTGTTTCAAAACTCTTCAATGAAAAGTAAGGTTCAACTCTCTTAGTTGCATGCACAGATTGGAAAGAAGTTTCACAGAATGCTTCTGTATAGTTTATGTTTGGGGATATTACTTTTCCCACGACAGGCCGTGTAGCGCTCCAAATGTCCACTTGCAGTTTCTACAGAAAGAGTGTATCAAAACTCCTCAATCAAAAGTAAGGTTCAACTCTGGTAGTTGAAAGCACAGATCAGAAAGATGTTTCACAGAGTGCTTCTGTGTAGTTTTTATTTGAAGATATTGCTTTTTCCACGATAGACCGCGTAGCGCTCAAAATGTCCTCTTGCAGTTTCTATAGAAATAGTGTTTCAAAACTCCTGAATCAAAAGTGAGGTTCAACTCTGTTAGTTGAATGCATAGATCAGAAAGAAGTTTCACAGAATGCATTTGTGTAGTTTTTATTTGAAGAAATTCCTTTCTCCACGACAGGCCCCATAGCTCTCCAAATGTCCACATGCAGTTTATAGAGAAAGAGTGTTTCAAAACTCCGCAATCAAAATTAAGGTTCAACGCTTTTAGTTGAATGCACAGATCAGAAAGCAGTTTCACAGAATGCTTCTGTCTAGTTTTTATTTGAAAATATGCCTTTTTCCACTATAGGCCATGTAGCGGTAAAAATGTCCATGTGCAGTTTCTACAGAAATAGTATTTCAAACTCCTCAATCAAAAGTAAGTTTCAACTCTGTTAGTTGAATGCAAAGATCAGAAAGCAGTTTCACAGATTGCTTCTGTGTAGTTTGTAGTTGAAGATATTCCGTTTTCCAGGAAAGGCTGCGAACTGCCCCAAATGTACACTGGCATTTTCTACAGAAAGAGTGTTTCAAAACTCCTCCCTCAATCAAAAGTAAGGTTCAAATCTGCCAGTTGAATGCACAGATAAGAAAGAAGTTTCACAGAATGCTTCTGTGTGGTTTTATTTGAAGATATTCCTTTTTCCATAATAGGCCGCGGAGCGCTCCAAATGTCCACTAGCAGTTTCTACAGACAGAGTGTTTCAAAACACCTCAATCAAAAGTAAGGTTCAACTCAGTTAGTTGAATGCACACATCAGAAAGAAGTTTCACAGAATGCTTCGGTGTAGTTTTTATTTGAAGTTATTCCTTTTTCCACGATAGGACGCATAGCCCTCAAAATGTCCAATTGCAGTTTCTACAGAAAGAGTTCTTCAAAACTCCTCAATCAAAAGTAAGTTTCAACTCTCTTAGTTGAATGCACAGATCAGAAAGAAGTTTCACTGAATGCATCTGTGTAGTTTTAATTTGAAGACATTCCTTTTTCCATGACAGGGCCCGTAGGGCTCCAAATGTCCACATGCAGTTTCAACAGAAAGAGTGTTTAAAAACTCCTCAATCAAAAGTAAGGTTGAACTCTGTTAGTTGAATGCACAGATCAGAAAGTAGTTTCACAGAATGCTTCCGTGTAGCTTTTATTTGAAGATATTCCTTTTTCCACGATAGGCCACGTAGCGCTCCAAATGTCCACTTACAGTTTCTACAGAAAGAGTGTTTCAAAAGTCCTCAATCGAAAGTAAGGTTCAACTCTCTTAGTTGTATGCACAGATCAGAGAGAAGTTTCACAGAATGCTTCTGTGTAGTTTTTATTTGAAGATATTCCTTTTTCCTCGATAGGCAGCGTAGCGCTCCAAATGTCCACTTGCAGTTCCTACAGAAAGAGTGTTTCAAAACTCCTCACTCAAAAGTAACTTTCAACTCTGCTAGTTGAATGCACTGATCAGAAAGAAGTTTCACAGAATGCTTCTGTGTAGCTTTTATTTGAAGATATTACTTTTTCCACGATACGCCTCTTCACACTCCAAATATCCACTTGCAGTTTCTACAGAAAGAGTGTTTCAAAACTCCTCAATCAAAAGTAAGGTTCAACTCTGTTAGTTGAATGCACAAATCCGAAAGCATTTTCACAGATTGCTTCTGTGTAGTTTGTAGTTGAAGATATTCCTTTTTCCACAAAAGACTGCATAGTGCCCCAAATGTACACTGGCAGTTTCTACAGAAAGAGTGTTTCAAAACTCCTCCCTCAATCAAAAGTAAGGTTCAAATCTGCCAGTTGAATGCACAGATCAGAAAGAAGTTTCACAGAATGCTTCTGTGTGGTTTTATTTGAAGATATTCCTTTTTCCATAATAAGCCACGGAGCACTCCAAATATCCACTAGCAGTTTCTACAGACAGAGTGTTTCAAAACACCTCAATCAAAAGTAAGGTTCAACTCAGTTAGTAGAATGCACACATCAGAAAAAAGTTTCACAGAATGCTTCGGTGTAGTTTTTATTTGATGATATTCCTTTTTCCATGATAGGTTGCGTAGGGCTCCAAATGTCCACTTGCAGTTTCTACAGAAAGATTGTTTCAAAACTCCACAATCAAAAGTAAGGTTCAAGTCGGTTACTTGAAATCACAGATCAGAAAGAAGTTTCACAGAATGCTTCTGTGTAGTTTTTATTTGAAGATATTACTTTTTCCACGATACGCCTCTTCACACTCCAAATGTCCACTAGCAGTTTCTACAGACAGAGTGTTTCAAAACACCTCAATCAAAAGTAAGGTTCAACTCAGTTAGTAGAATGCACACATCAGAAAGAAGTTTCACAGAATGCTTCGGTGTAGTTTTTATTTGATGATATTCCTTTTTCCATGATAGGTTGCGTAGGGCTCCAAATGTCCACTTGCAGTTTCTACAGAAAGATTGTTTCAAAACTCCACAATCAAAAGTAAGGTTCAAGTCGGTTACTTGAAATCACAGATCAGAAAGAAGTTTCACAGAATGCTTCTGTGTACTTTTTATTTGAAGATAATCTTTTTTCCATGATAGGCCGCATAGTGCTCCAAATGTCCACTTACAGTCTCTACAGAAAGAGTGTTTCAAAACTCTTCAATCAAAAGTAAGTTTCTACTCTGTTATTTGAATGCACAGATCAGAAAGGAGTTTCACAGAATGCTTCTATGTAGTTCTTATTTGAAGATATTCCTTTTTGCATGACAGGCCACGTAGCACTCCAAATGTCCTCTTGCATTTCCTACAGAAAGAGTGTTTCAAAACTCCTCAATCAAAAGTGAGTTTCAACTCTGTTAGTTGAATGCACTGATCAGAAAGAAGTTCCACAGAATGCTTCTGTATAGTTTTTATTTGAAGATATTCCTTTTTCCACGACAGGCCGCATAGTGCTCCAAATGTCCACGTGCAGTTTCCACAGAAGGAGTGTTTCAAACCTCCGCAATCAAAAATAATGTTCAACTCCATTAGTTCAATTCACAGATCAGAAAGAAGTTTCCCAGAATCCTTCTGTGTAGTTTTTATTTGTAGATATTCCATTTTCCATGATAGGCCATGTAGTCCTCCAATTGTCCACTTGCAGTTTCTACAGAAAGTGTGTTTCAGAACTCTTCAATCAACAGTAAGGCTCAACTGTGTTAGTTGAATGCACAGATCAGAAAGAAGTTTCACAATATGCTTCGGGATAGTTTTATTTGAAGATATTCCTTTTTCCACGACTGGCCGCGTAACACTCTTAATGTCCACTTGCAGTATCTACAGAAAGAGTGTTTCAAAACTCCTGAATCAAATGTAAGGTTCAACTCTGTTAGTTGAATGCACAAATCAGAAAGCAGTTTCACAGATTGCTTCTGTGTAGTTCGTAGTTGAAGATATTCCTTTTTCCACGAAAGGCCGCGTAGCGCTGCAAATGTTCACTTGCAGTTTCTACAGAAAGAGTGTTTCAAAACTCCTCCCTCAATCAAAGGTAAGGTTCAACTCTGTTACTTGAATCCACAGATCAGAAAGAAGTTTCACAGAATGCTTCTGTGTAGTTTTTATTTGAAGATATTCTTTTTTCCACGATAGGCCGCGTAGTGCTCCAAATGTCCACTTACAGTTTCTACAGAAAGAGTGTTTCAAAACTCCTCAATCAAAAGTAAGTTTCTACTCTGTTATTTGAATGCACAGATCAGAAAGGAGTTTCAAAGAATGCTTCTATATAGTTCTTATTTGAAGATATTCCTTTTTGCATGATAGGCCACGTAGCGCTCCAAATGTCCTCTTGCATTTCCTACAGAAAGAGTGTTTCAAAACTCCTCAATCAAAAGTGAGTTTCAAGTCTGTTAGTTGAATGCACATCAGAAAGAAGTTCCACAGAATGCTTCTGTATAGTTTTTATTTGAAGATATTCCTTTTTCCACGACAGGCCGCGTAGTGCTCTTAATGTCCACTTGCAGTTTCTACAGAAAGAGTGTTTCAAAAATCCTGAATCAAAATTAAGGTTTAACACTGTTAGTTGAATGCACAGATCAGAAAGAAGTTTCACAGAATGCTTCTGTGTTGTTTTTATTTGAAGATATTCCTTTTTCAATGATAGGCCATGTGGCACTCAAAATGTCCACTTGCAGTTTCTACAGACAGAGTGTTTCAAAACTCCTCAATCAAAAGTAAGTTTCAACTCTCTTAGTTGAATGCACAGATCAGAAAAAATTTTCACAGAATGATTCTGTGTAGTTTTTAATTGAAGATATTCCTTTTTCCATGATAGGGTGCGTAGCGCTCCAAATGTCCACTTGCAGTTTCTACAGAAAGATTCTTTCAAAACTCCTCAATCAAAAGTAAGGTTCAACTCTGTTAGTTGAAAGCACAGATCAGAATGAAGTTTCACAGAATGCTTCTGTGTAGTTTTTATTTGAAGATATTCCTTTTTCCACGATAGGCCACGTAGTGCTACAAATGTCCACTTGCAGTTTCTACAGAGAGTGTTTCAAAAATCCTCAATCAAAAGTTAGTTTCAACCCTCATAGTTGAATGCACAGATCAGAAAGAAGTTTCAAAGAATGCTTCTGTGTAGTTTTTATTTGAAGATATTCCTTTTTCCACGATAGGCTGCGTAGCGCTTCAAATGTCCACTTGCAGTTTCTACAAAAAGAGTGTTTCAAAACTCCTCAAACAAAACTAAGGTTTAACGCTGTTAGTTGAATGCACAGATCAGAAAGAAGTTTCACAGAATGCTTCTGTGTTGTTTTTATTTGAAGATATTCCTTTTTCAATGATAGGCCATGTAGTATTCCAAATGTCCATTTGCAGTTTCTACAGACAGAGTGTTTCACAACTCCTCAATCAAAAGTAAGTTTCAACTCTGTTAGTTGAATGCACAGATCAGAAAGAAGTTTCACAGAATGCTTTGGTATTGTTTTTATTTGACGTTATTCCTTTTTCAACAACAGGCCGCGAAGCGCTCCAAATGTCCACTTGCAGTTTCCACAGAAAGACTGTTTCAAAACTCCTCAATCAAAAGTAAGTTTCAACTCCGTTAGTTGAATGCAAAGATCAGAAAGAAGTTTCAGAGAATGCTTCTCTGTAGTTTTTCTTGGAAGATATTACGTTTTCCTCGATAGGCCGCGTAGCGCTCCAAATATCCACTTGCAGTTTCTACAGAAAGATTGTTTGAAAACTCCTCAATCAAAAGTAAGGTTCAACTCTCTTAGTTGAATGCACAGATCAGAAAATAGTTTCACAGGATGCTTCTGTGTAGTTTTTATTTGAAGATATTCCTTTTTCCATGATAGGCCTCTTAGCGCTCCAAATGTCCACTTGCAGTTTCTAGAGAAAGATTGTTTCAAAACTCCTCAATCAAAAGTAAGGTTCAACCCTGTTAGTTGAATGCACAGATCAGAAAGAAGTTTCACAGAATGCTTCGGTGTAGTTTTTATTTGAAGATATTACTTTTTCCACTATAGGCCCCTTAGTGCTCTGTATTTCCACTTGCAGTTTATACAGAAAGAGAGTTTGAGAACTTCTCAATCAAAAGTGAGGTTCAACTCTGTTAGTTGAATGCACAGATTGAAAGAAGTTTCACAGAATGCTTCTGTGTAGTTTTTACTTGAAGATATTCCTTTTTCCACTACAGGAACCTTAGCGCACAGAATGTCCAATTGCAGTTTCCCCAGAAAGTGTGTTTCAGAAATCCGCAATTAAAACTAAGGTTCAATTCTGCTAGTTGAATGCACAGATCACAAAATGTTTGGCAGAATGGTTCTGTGTAGTTTTTATTTGAAGATATTCCTTTTTCCACTATAGGCCCCTTAGCACTCCAAATGTCCGCTTGCAGTTTCTACATAAAGAGTTTTTCAAAACTCCTCAATCTAAAGTAAGGTTCAACTCTGCTAGTTGAATGCACAGATCAGAAAGAAGCGTCGCAGAATGTTTCTGTGTTGTTTTTCTTTGAAGACATTCCTTTTTCCACTATAGGCCCCTTAGCGCTCCGAATGTCCACTTGCAGTTCTTACAGAAAGAGGTTTTCAGAACTGCTCAATCAAAAGTAAGGTTCAACTCTGCAACTTGAATGCACAGATCAGAAAGTAGTTTCGCAGAATGCTCCTGTGTAGTTTTTAGTAGAAGATATTCCTTTATCCACTATAGGCCCCTTTGCGTTCTGAATGTCCGCTTGAAGTTTTTACAGAAAGAGTGTTTCAGAACTGCTCAATCAATAGTAAGTTTCAACTCTGCTAGTTGAATGTACAGATCAGAGAGAAGTTTCGCAGAATGCTTCTGTGTAGTTTTTATTTGAAGATATTCTTTTTTCCACTATAGGCTCCTTAGCGCTCCGAATGTCCGCTTGCAGTTTCTACAGGAAGAGAGTTTCAGATCTTCTCAATCAAAAGTAAGGTTCAACTCTCTTAGTTAAATGCACAGATCAGAAAGAAGTTTTGCAGAATTCTTCTATGTAGTTTTTATTTGAAGATATTCGTTTGTACAGTATAGGCCCCTTAGCACTCCAAATGCCCACTTGCAGTTTCTACAGAAAGACTGTTTCAGAACTGCTCAATCAAACGGAGAGTTCAACGCTGCTAGTTGAATGCACAGATCACAAAGAAGTTTCGCCGAATGCTTCTGTGTAGTTTTTATTTGAAGATATTCCTTTTTCCACTATAGTCCCCTTAGCGCTCCGAATCTCCGCTTGCAGTTTCTACAGAAAGAGAGTATCAGAACTTCTGAATCAAAATTAAGGTTCAACTCTGTTAGTTGAATGTGCAGATCAGAAGGAACTTTCACAGAATGCTTCTGTGTAGTTTTTATTTGAAATTATACTTATTGCAGTAGAGGCCGCTTAGCGCTCTGAATGTCCGCTTGCAGTTCCTACAGACAGAGTGTTTCAGAACTGCTCAATCAAAAGAAAGCTACAACTATGCAACTTGAATGCACAGATCAGAAAGAAGTTTTGCACAATGCTTCTCTGTAGTTTTTATTTGAAGATATTCCTTTATACACTATCGGCCGCTAAGCACTCCGAATGTCCGCTTGCTGTTTCTACAGAAAGAGTGTTTCAGAACTTCTCAATCAAAAGTAAGGTTCAACTCTGTTAGTTGAATGCACAGATCAGAAAGAAGTTTCACAGAATGCTTCAGTGTAGTGTTTATTTGAAGATATTCGTTTTTCCACTATAGGCTCCTTAGTGCTCCGAATGTCCGCTTTCAGTTTCTACAGAAAGAGGGTTTCAAAACTCCTCAATCAAAAGTAAGCTTCAACTCTGCTAGTTGAATGCACAGATCAGAAAGAAGTCTCGCAGAATGCTTCTGTGTAGTTTTTATTTGAAGATATTCCTTTTTGCACTATAGGACCCTTAGTGCTCCGAATTTCTGCTTGCAGTTTCTACAGAAAAAGAGTTTCAGAACTTCTCATTCAAATGTAAGCTTCAACTCTGTTAGTTGAATATACAGATCAGAAAGAAGTTACACAGAATGCATCTGTGTTGTTTTTATTTGAAGATATTCCTTTTTCTACTATAGGCACCTTAGCGCTCTGAATGTGCGCTTGCAATTTCTACAGAAAGTGTGTTTCAAAACTCCTCATCGAAAGTAAGATTGAACTCTGCTAGTTGAATGCACAGGTGAAAAAGAAGTCTCGCAGAATGATTCTGTGTAGTTTTTATTTGAAGATATTCCTTTTTCTACTGTAGGCCCCTTAGCACTCCGAATGACTGCTTGCAGTTTCCACAGAAAGAGAGTTTCAGAACTTCTCAATCAAAGTAAAGTTCAAATCTCGTAGTTGAATGCACAGATCAGAAAGAAATTTCCAGGAATGCTTCTGTGTAGCTTTTATTTGAAGATATTCCTTTTTCCACTATAGGACCCTTACCGCTCCAAATGTCCAAGTGCAGTTTCTACGGAAGGAGTGTTTCAGAACTGCTCAATCAAAAGTAATTTTCAACTCTGCTAGTTGAATGCACAGATCAGAAAGACATTTTGCATAATGCTTCTGTGTAGTTTTTATCAGAAGATATTCCTTTTTCAACTATAGACCTCTTAACGCTCCGAATGTCCGCTTGCAGATTCTACAGAAAGAGAGTTTCAGAACTTCTGAATCAAAAGTAAGGTTCAAATCTACTACTTGAATGCACACATCAGAAAGATGTTTCACAGAATGCTTCTGTGTAGTTTTTATTTGAAGTTATTCCCTATTCCACTATAGGCCCCTTTGTGCTCCGAATGTCCACCTTCAGTTTCTACAGAAAAAGAGTTTCAGAACTTCTCAATCAAATGTAAGGATCAACTCTGCTAGTTCAGTGCACAGATCAGAAACAAGTTTCGCAGAATGCTTCTCTCTAGTTTTTATTTGAAGATATTAATTTTTCCACCATAGGTCCTTTGCCCTCCGAATGTCCACTTGCAGTTTCTACAGAAAGAGATTTTCAGAACTTCTAAATCAAAAGTAAGGTTCAACTCTGTTAGGTGAATGCACAGAATGGAAAGAAATTTTGCATAATTCTTCTGTGTAGTTTTCATTTGAAGATATTCCTTCTTCCAGTGTAGGCCCCTTAGACCTCCGAAAGTCTGCTTGCAGTTTCTACAGAAAGAGAGTTTCAGAGCCTCTCAATCAAAAGAAAGGATCAACTCTGTTAGTTGAATGCACAGATCAGAAAGAAGTTTCGCAGAATGCTTCATTGTAGTTTTTATTTGTAGATATTCCTTTTTCCACTATAGGCCCCTTTGTGCTCCGAATGACCGTTTGCAGTTTCTACAGGCAGAGTGTTTCAGAACTGCTCAATCAAAAGTAAGGTTCAACTCTGCTAGTTGAATCCACAGATCTGAAAGAAGTTTCGCAGAATGCTTCTGTTTAGTTTTTATTTGAAGATAATCCTTTTTCCACTACAGGGACCTTAGCGCTCCGAATGTCCGCTTTCAGTTTCTACAGAAAGACTGTTTCAAAACTCCCCTATCAAAAGTAATGTTCAAATCTGCTAGTTGAATGCACAGAACAGAAAGAAGTCTCGCGGAATGCTTCTGTGTAGTTTTTATTTGAAGATATTTCTATTTCCACTATAGGACCCTTAGCCCTCTGAATGTCCGCTTGCAGTTTCTACAGAAAGAGAGTTTCAGAGCTTCTCAGTCAAAAGTAAGGTTCAACTCTGTTAGTTGAGTGCACAGATCAGAAAGAAGTTTCGCATAATGCTTCTGTGTAGTTTTCATTTGAAGATATTCCTTTTTCCACTGTTGTCCCCTTAGCCCTCTGAATGTCTGCTTGCACTTTCAACAGAAAGAGAGTTTCAGAACTTCTCAATCAAAAGTAAGTTTCAACTCCGTTATTTGAATGCACAGATCAGAAAGAAGTTTAACAGAATTCTTCTGTGTAATTTTTATTTGAAGATATTCCATTTTCCACTATAGGCCTCTTAGCGCTCCAAATGTCCGCTTGCATTTTCTACAGAAAGAGAGTTTCGGAACTTCTCAATCAAAAGTAAGGTTCAACTTTGTTAGTTGAATGCACAGATCAGAAACAAGTTCCACAGAATGCCTCTGTGTAGTTTTTATTTGAAGATATTCCTTTTTCCACTATAGACCGCTTAGCGCTCCGAGACTCCTCTTCCACTTTCTACAGAAAGAGCGTTTCAAAACTCCTCAATCAAAGTAAGTTTCAACTCTGCTAGTTGAATGCACAGATCAGAAAGTCGTCTCGCAGAGTGCTTCTGTGTTGTTTTTATTTGAAGATATTCCTTGTTCCACTATAGGGACCTTAGCGCTCTGAATGTCCACTTTCAGTTTCAACAGGAAGAGAGTTTCAGAATTTCTCAATCAAAACGAAGGTTCAACTCTGCTAGTTGAATGCACAGATCAGAAAGAAGTTTCGCAGAATGCTTCTGTGCAGTTTTAATTTGAAGATATTCCTTTTTCCACTATAGGCCCCTTAGCGCTCCGAATGTCCGCTTCTAGTTTCTACAGAAAGAGTCTTTCAGAACTGCTCAATCAAAAGTAGTTTTCAATTATGCTGGTTGAATGCACAGATCAGAAAGGAGTCTTGCAGAATGCTTCTGCGTAGTTTTTATTTGAGGATATTCCTTTTTCCACTGTAGGCCCCTTAGGGCTCCGAATGCCTGCTTGCAGTTTCTACAGACAGAGAGTTTCAGAACTTCTCCATCAAAAGGAAGGTTCCACTCTGTTAGTTGGAAGCACTGATCAGAAAGAAGTTTTGCAGAATGCTTCTCTGTAGTTTTTATTTGAAAATATTCCTTTTTCCACTGTAGGCCCTTCGCGCACAGAATGTCCTCTTGCAGTTCTACAGAAAGAGAGTTCCAGAACTTCTCAATCAAAAGTAAGGTTCAACTCTGTAAGTTGATTGCACAGATCAGAAAGACGTTTCGCAAAATGCTTCAGAGTAGTTTTCATTTGAACATATTCCTTTTTCCACTGTAGGCCCCTTAGCCCTCCGAATGTCCTCTTGCACTATGTACAGAAACAGTGTTTCAAAACTCCTCAATCAAAAGTATGGTAAAACTCTGCTAGTTGAAAGCACAGATCCGAAAGCAGTTTCACAGAATGCTTCTGTGTAGTTTTTATTTGAAGATATTCCTTTTTCCACTATAGGCCCATTAGCGCTCCGAATTTCTGCTTGCAGTTTATACAGAAAGAGTGTTTCAGAACTGCTCAATCAATAGTAAAGTTCAACTCTGCTATTTGAATGCACAGATCAGAAAGTAGTTTCACAGAATGCTTCTGTGTAGTTTTTATTTAAAGATTTTCCTTTTTCCATTGTAGGCCCTTTTGTGCTCCGAATGTGTGCATGCAGTTTCTACAGAGTTTTTCAAAACTCCTCAATGAAAATTAAGGTTCAACTCTGCTAGTTGAATGCACAGATCAGAAAGAAGTTTCACAGAATGTTTCTGTGTAGTTTTTATTTGAACATATTAATTTTTCCACTATAGGCCCCTTAGCGCTCCGAATGTCCACCTGCAGTTTCTACAGAAAGACAGTTTCAGAACTTCTCAATCTAAAGTAAGGTTCAACTCTGTTAGTTGAATGCACAGATCAGAAAGAAGTTTCGCATAATGCTTCTGTGTAGTTTTCATTTGAACATATTCCGTTTTCCATTATAAGCCCCTTTGCGCTCTGCATGTATGCTTGCAGTTTCTACAGAAAGAATGTTTTAGAACTGCTCAATCAAAATTAAGGTTCAACTCTGCTAGTTGAATGCACAGATCGGAAAGATGTTACGCAGAATGTTTCTGTTTAGCTTTTATTTGACGATATTCCTTTTTCCGCTATAGGCCCCTTAGCGCTTCGAATGTCTGCTTGCAGTTTCTATAGAAAGAGTGTTTCAGAACTGCTGAATCAAAAGTAAGGTTGAACTCTGCTAGTTGAATGCACCGATTAGGAAGAAGTTTCGCAGAATGCTTCTATGTAGTTCTTATTTGAAGATATTCCTTTTTCCACTGTAAGCACCTTAGCGCTCCGAATGTCTGCTTGCAGTTTCTACAGAAAGAGTGTTTCAGAACTGCTCAATCAAAATTAAGGTTCAACTCTGCTAGTTGAATGCACATATCAGAAGGAAGTTTCACCAAATGCTTCTGTGTAGTTTTTATTTGAAGATATTCCTTTTTGCAGTATAGGCCGCTTAGCGCTCCGAATGTCCGCCAGCAGTTTCTACAGAAAGAGTGTTTCAGAACTGCTCAATCAAAAGTATGGTTCAACTCTGCTAGTTGAATGCACAGATCAGAAAGAAGTTTCGCAGAATAGTTCTGTGTAGTTTTTATTTGAAGACATTGCTTTTTCCACTATTGGCCCCTTAGTGCTCCGAATGTCCACCTGCGGTTTCTACAGAAAGAGAGTTTAAGAACTTCTCAATCTAAAGTAAAGTTCAACTCTTCTGGTTGAATCCACAGATCAGAAAGAAGTTTCACAGAATGCTTCTGTGTAGTTTTTATTTGAAGATATTCCTTTTTCCACTCTAGGCCCTTTAGCGCTCCCATTGTCCGCTTGCAGTTTCTACAGAAATTTTGTTTCAGAACTCCACAATCAAAAGTAAGGTTCAACTCGGCTTGTTGAATGCACAGATCAGAAAGAAGTTTCGCAGAATGCTTCTATGTAGTTCTTATTTGAAGATATTCCTTTTTCCACTATAAGCACCTTAGCGCTCTGAATGTCTGCTTGCAGTTTCTACAGAAAGATTGTTTCAGAACTGCTCAATCAAAATTAAGGTTCAACTCTGCTAGTTGAATGCACATATCAGAAGGAAGTTTCACCAAATGCTTCTGTGTAGTTTTTATTTGAAGATATTCCTTTTTGCAGTATAGGCCGCTTAGCGCTCCGAATGTCTGCCAGCAGTTTCTACAGAAAGAGTGTTTCAGAACTGCTCAATCAAATGTATGGTTCAACTCTGCTAGTTGAATGCACAGATCAGAAAGAAGTTTCGCAGAATAGTTCTGTGTAGTTTTTATTTGAAGACATTGCTTTTTCCACTATTGGCCCCTTAGTGCTCCGAATGTCCACCTGCGGTTTCTACAGAAAGAGAGTTTAAGAACTTCTCAATCTAAAGTAAAGTTCAACTCTTCTGGTTGAATGCGTTTTTATTTGAAGATATTCCTTTTTCCACTCTAGGCCCTTTAGCGCTCCCATTGTCTGCTTGCAGTTTCTACAGAAAGTTTGTTTCAGAACTCCACAATCAAAAGTAAGGTTCAACTCGGCTTGTTGAATGCACAGATCAGAAAGAAGTTTCGCAGAGTGCTGCTGTGTAGTTTTTATTTGAAGATAATCCTTTTCCCACTATAGGCCACTTAGCCCTCTGAATGTCCAATTGCAGTTTCTACAGAAAGAATGTTTCAAAACTCCTCAATCAAAACTAAGGTTCAACTCAGCTAGTTGAAAGCACAGATCTGAAAGAAGTTTTGCAGAATACTTCTGTGTAGTTTTTATTTGAAGATATTCCTTTTGCCACTATACTCCCCTTAGCCCTCCGAATTTCTGCTTGCAGTTTCTACAGAAAGAGTGTTTCAGAACTGCTCAATCAATAGTAAAGTTCAACTCTGCTAGTTGAATGCACAGATCAGAAAGTAGTTTCACAGAATGCTTCTGTGTAGTTTTTATTTAAAGATATTCCTTTATCCACTATAGGCCCTTTAGCGCTCCGAATGTCCGCTCGCTGTTTCTACAGAAAGAGTGTTTCAAGAACTGCTCAATCAAAAGTAAGGTTCAACTCTGCTAGTTGAATGCACATATCAGAAAGAAGTTTCGCAGAGTGCTTCTGTGTAGTTTTTATTGGAAGATATTCCTTTTACCACTATAGACACCTAAGCGCTCCGAATCTCCTCCTGCTGTTTCTACCGAAAAAGAGTTTCGGAACTTCTCAATCTAAAGAAAGGTTCAACTCTGTTAGTTGAATGCCCAAATCAGAAAGACGTTTCACAGAATGCTTCGGTTTAGTTTTAATTTGAAGGTATTCCTCTTGCCACTAAAGGCCCCTTAGTGCTCCGAATGTCCACTGGCAGTTTCTACATAAAGAGAGTTTCAGAACTGTTCAATCAAAAGTAAGGTTCAACTCTGCTAGTTGAATGCATGGATCAGAACGAAGTTCCGTAGAATGCTCCTGTGCAGTTTTTATTTGAAGATATTCCTTTTTCCACTATAGGCCCCTTAGCCCTCCGAATGTCCACTTGCAATTTCTACAGAAAGTGTGTTTCAAAACTCCTCAATCAAAAGTAAGGCTCAACTCCCCTAGTTTAATGCAAAGATCTGAAAGAAGTTTCGCAGAATGCTTCTGTCCAGTTTTTATTTGAAGATATTCCTTTTTCCACTATACGCCCTTTAGTGCTCTGAATGTAGACTTGCAGTTTCTACAGAAAGTGTGTTTCAGAACTCCGCAATCAAAACTAAATTTCAACTCTGCTAGTTGAATGCACAGATCAGAAAGTAGTTTCGCAGAATGCTACTGTGTAGTTTTCACTTGAAGATATGCCTTTTTCCACTTTAGGCCCCTTAACGCTCCGAATGTCCACTTGCAGTTCCTACAGAAAGAGTGTTTCAAAACTCCTCAATCAAAACTAACACTCAACTCTTGTAGGTGAATGCACCGGTCAGAAAGACGTTTCGAAGAATACTTCTGTGTAGTTTTTATTTAAAGATATTACTTTTTCCACTATAGGCCCCTAAGCCTTCCGAATGTCCACCTGCTGTTTCTACCGAAAAAGAGTTTCGGAGTTTCTCAATCTAAAGAAAGTTTCAACTCTGTTAGTTGAATGCACAGATCAGAAAGAAGTTTCGCAGAATTCTTCTGGGTAGTTTTTATTTGAAGATATTCTTTTTTCCACTATAGGCCTCTTAGCGGTCTGAATGCTCGCTTGCAGCTTATAAAGAAAGAGTGTTTCAGAACT
The DNA here is from genome assembly GCF_006542625.1 of Nomascus leucogenys. Taxonomy (NCBI): domain Eukaryota; kingdom Metazoa; phylum Chordata; class Mammalia; order Primates; family Hylobatidae; genus Nomascus; species Nomascus leucogenys. The sequence continues at coordinate 554,073 of NC_044404.1, forward strand.
GCTCAATCAATAGTAAGGTTAAACTCTGCTAGTTGAATGCACAGATCAGAAAGAAGTTTCGCAGAATGCTTCTGTGTAGTTTTTATTTGAAGATATTCCTTTTTCAACTATAGGCCCCTTAGTGCTCTGAGTGTCTGCTTGCAGTTTCTACAGAAAGAGAGTTTCAGAAGTGCTCAATCAAAAGTAAGGTTCAATTCTGCTAGATGAATTCACAGATCAGAACGAAGTTTCGCAGAATGCATCTGTGTAGTTTTTATTTGAAGGTATTACTTTTTCCACTATAGGCCTCTTAGCGCTCCAAATGTCCACTTGCAGTTTCTACAGAAAGAGTGTTTCAGAACTCCTCAATCAAAGGTAAGGGCCAACTCAGCTAGTGGAGTGCACAGATGAGAAAGAAGTTTCGCAGAATGGTTCTGTGTAGTTTTTATTTGAAGATATTCCTTTTTCCACTATTGGCCCACCAGCGCTCTGAATGTCCGCTTGCAGTTTTTACAGAAAGAGTGTTTCAGAGCTGCTCAATCAAAAGTAAGGTTCAGCTCTGCAGTTGAATGCACAGATCATAAAGCAGTTTCGCAGAGTGCTTCTGTTTAGTTTTTATTTGAAGATATTCCTTTTTCCACTATAGGCCCCTTAGTGTTCCGAATGTCGGCTTGCAGTTTCTACAGAAAGAGTGTCTCAGAACTACTCAATCAAAAGTAAGTTTCAACTCTACTGGTTCAATGCACAGATCAGAAAGAAGTTTCGCAGATTGCTTCTTCGTAGTTTCTGTTTGAAGATATTCCTTTTCCCACTATAGGCCCCTTAGAGCTCCGAATGTCCGCATGCCGTTTGTACAGAAAGAGTGTTTCAGAAGTGCTCAATCAAAAGTAACGTTCAACTCTGCAAGTTGAATTCACAGATCTGAAAGGAGTTTCGCAGAATGCTTCTGTTTAGTTTTTATTTGAAGATATTCCTTTATCCACTATAGGCCACTTAGCACTCGGAGCATCCGCTTGCAGTTTCTACAGAAAGAGTGTCTCAAAACTCCTCAATCAAAAGTAAGGTTCAACTCTGCTAGTTGAATGCACAGATCAGAAAGAAGTCTCACAGAATGGTTCTGTGTAGTTTTTATTTGAAGATATTCTTTTTTCCACAATAGGCCCCTTAGCGTTGTGAATGTCCACTTCCAAATTCTACAGAAAGAGAGTTTCAGAACTTCTCAATCAAAAGTAAGGTTCAACTCTGTTAGTTGAATGCACAGATCAGAAAGAAGTTTCACAGAATGCTTTTGTGTAGTTTTTATTTGAAGATATTCCTTTCTCCACTATCGGCCCCTTAGCGCTCCGAATGTCCGATTGCAGATTCTACAGAAAGAGTGTTTCAAAACTCCTCAATCAAAAGTAAGGTTCAACTCTGCTAGTTGAATGCACAGATCAGAAAGAAGTTTTGCAGAATGGTTCTGTGTAGTTTTATTTGAAGGTATTCCTTTTTCCACTATAGTCCCCTTAGCGTTCCGAATGTCCACTTGCTGTTTCTACAGAAAGAGTGTTTCAGAAGTTCTCAATCAAATGTAAGGTTCATCTCTGTTAGTTTAATGCACAGATCAGAAATAAGTTTTGCACAATGCTTCCATGTAGTTTTTATTTGAAGATATTCCTTTTTCCACTATAGGCCCCTTAGCGCTCCGAATGTCCCCTTGCAGTTTGTAAAGAAAGAGTGTTTCAGATCTGCTCAATCAAAAGTAAGGTTCAACTCTGTTAGTTGAATGCACAGAATGGAAAGAAGTTTCACAGAGTGCTTCTGTGTAGTTTTTATTTGAAGATATTCCTTTTTCCCCTGTAGTCCCCTTAGCGCTCCGAATGTCCACTTGCAGTTTCTATAGAAAGAGTGTTTCAGAAATGCTCAATCAAAAGTGAGGTTCAACTCTGTTAGTTGAATGCACAGAACAGAAAGAAGTTTCACAGAATGCTTCTGTGTAGTTTTTATTTGAGTATATTTCTTATTCCACTACAGGACCCTTAGTGCTCTGAATGTCCACTTGCAGTTTCTACAGAAAGATTGTTTCAGAACTGCTCAATCAAAAGTAAGCTTCAACTCTGTTAGATGAATGCACAGAACAGAAAGAAGTTCCACAGAATGCTTTTGTGTAGTTTTTATTTGAAGATATTCGTTTTTCCAATATAGGCCACTTAGCCCTCTGAATGTCCACTTGCAGTTGCTACAGAAAGAGTGTTTCAGAACAGCTCAATCAAAAGTAAGCTTCAACACTGTTAGTTGAATGCACAGAATAGAAAGAAGTTTCACAGAATGTTTCTGTGTAGTTTTTATTGGAAGATATTCCCTTTTCCACCATAGGCCCCTTAGCACTCCGAATGTCCACTTGCAGTTTCTACAGAAAGGGTGTTTCAAAACTCCTCAATCAAAAGTAAGGTTCAACTCTGCTAGTTGAATGCACAGATCAGAAAGAAGTCTCACCGAATGCTTCTGTGTAGTTTTAATTAGAAGATATTCCTATTTCCACAATAGGTCCCTTAGTGCTCCGAATGTCCACTTGCAGTTTCTACAGATGCAGAATTACAGAACTTCCCAATCAAAAGTGAGGTTCAACTCTGTTAGTTGAATGCACAGATGAGTAAAAAGATTCACAGAATTCTTCTGTGTAGTTTTTATTTGGAGATATTCCTTTTTCCACTACAGGCCCCTTAGCTCTCCGAACGTCCCCTTGGAGTTTCTACAGAGAGAGTGTTTCGGAACTTCTCAATCGAAAGTAAAGTTCAACTCTGCTGGTTGAATGCATAGATCAGAAAGAAGTTTCGCAGAATGCTTCTGTGTAGTTTTTATTTGAAGATATTCTTTTTTCCACTCTAGGCCCCTTAGCGCTCCGAATGCCGCTTACAGTTTCTACAGAAAGTGTGTTTAAAACTCCTGAATCAAAAGTATGGTTTAACACTGTTAGTTCAATGCACAGATCAGAAAAAAGTTTTGCACAATGGTTCCATGTAGTTTTTATTTGAAGATAATCCTTTTTCCACTATAGGCTTCTTAGTGCTTTAAATGTCCACTTGCAGTTTCTACAGTAACAGTGTTTCAGAAATCCTCAACCAAAACTAAGTTTCAACACTGGTAGTTGAATGCACAGATCAGAAAGTAGTTTGGAAGAATGCTTCTGTGTAGTTTTTATTTGAAGATATTACTTTATCCACTATAGATGCCTTAGCGTTCCGAATGTCCGCTTGCAGTTTTTACAGAAAGAGTTTTTCAAAACTCCTCAATCAAAGGTAAGGTTCAACACTGCTAGTTGAATTCAGGGATCTGAGAGAAGTTTTGCAGAATGCTTCTGTGTGGTTTTTATTCGAAAACATAACTTCTTCCTCTATAGGCCTCTTAGCGCTCCAAATATCTGAATGCAGTTCCTACAGAAAGAGAGTTTCAGAACTTCTCAATCAAAAGTAAGTTTCTACTCTGTTAGTTGAATGCACTGATCAGTAAGATGTTTCGCAGAATGCTTTGTGTGTAGTTTTTATTTGAAGATATATCTTTTTAAACTCAGGCCACTTAGTGCGCCGAATGTCCGCTTGCAGTTTCTACAGAAGAGTTTTTCAAAAGTCCTCAATCTAAAGTAAGGTTCAACTCTGCTAGTTGTATGCACAGATCAGAAAGAAGTTACGCAGAATGCTTCTGTGTAGTTTTTATTTGAAGATATTGCTTTTTCCACTATAGGTCACTCAGTGCTCAGAATGCCACTTGCAGTTTCTAAGGAAAGATTGTTTCGGAACTCCTCAATCAAAAGTAAGATTCAACTCTGCTAGTTAAAAGCACAGATGAGAAAGTAATTTCACAGAATGCTTCTGTGTAGTTTTTATTTGAAGATATACCTTTTTCCACTATAGGCCTTTATGGCTCCGAATGTCCGCTTACAGTTTCTACAGAAAGAGTGTTTAAAAACTCCTCAATCAAAAGTAAGGTTTAACACTGCTAGTTGAATGCACAGATCAGAAAGTAGTCTCGCAGAATGCTTCTGAATTTTTTATTTGAAGATATTCCTATTTCCACTATAGTCCCCTTAGCGCTCCGAATGTCCACTTGCAGTTTCTACAGAAAGAGACTTTCAGAACTTCTCAATCAAAAGTAAGGTTCAACTCTCTTATTTGAAAGCACAGATCAGAAATAAGTTTTGCAGAGTGCTTCCGGTTAGTTTTTATTTGAAGATATTCCTTTTTCCACTATAGTCCTCTTAGTGCTCCGAATATCTGCTTGCAGTTTCTACAGAAAGAGTGTTTCAAAACTCCTCAATCAACAGTAAGGTTCAACTCTGCTAGTTGAATGCACAGATCAGAAAGAAGTCTCGCAGAATGCTTCTGTGTAGTTTTTATTTGAAGATATTCCTTTTTCCACTGTAGGCCCCTTAGAGCTCCAAATGGCCGCTTGCAGGTTCTACAGAAAGAGTGTTTGAGAACTGCTCAATCAAAAGTAAGGTTCAACTCTTCTAGTTGAATGCACAGATGAGAAAGAAGTTTCGCAGAATGCTTCTGTGTACTTTTTATTCGAAGCTACTCCATATTCCACAATAGGCCCAATAGCGCTCAGAATGTCCGCTTACATTTTCTACAGAAGGAGTGATTCAGAACTGCTCAATAAAAAGTAAGGTTCAACTCTGCTAGTTGAAGTCACAGATCAGAAAGAAGTTTAACAGAATTCTTCTGTGTAGTTTTCATTTGAAGATATCCCTTTTTCCACTATAGGCCCCTTAAGGCTCCGAATGTCCACTTGCAGTTTCTACAGAAAGAGGGTTTCAGAACTGCTCAATCAAAAGTGAGGTTCAAATCTGTTAGTTGAATGCACAGAACAGAAAGAAGTTTCACAGAATTCTTCTGTGTAGTTTTTATTTGAGGATATTCCTTTTTCCGCTATAGTCCCCTTAGCGCTCTGAATGTCCACTTGCAGTTTCTACAGAAAGAGTGTTTCAGAACGGCTCAATCAAAAGTAAGGTTCAACTCTGTTAGTTGAATGCACACAACAGAAAGAAGATTCACAGAATCCTTCTGTGTAGTTTTTATTTGAGGAAATTCCTTTTTCCAGTATACGCCTCTTAGCGCTCCGAATGTCCACTTGCAGTTTCTACAGAAAGAGTGTTTCAGAACTGCTCAATCAAAAGTAAGCTTCAACTCTGTTAGTGGAATGCACAGAACAAAAAGAAGTTTCACAGAATGCTTCTGTGTAGTTTTTATTTGAAGATATTCGTTTTTCCACTGTATTCCCCATAGCGCTCCAAACGTCCACTTGCAGATTCTACAGAAAGAGTGTTTCAGCACTACTCAATAAAAGTAAGCTTCATCTCTGTTAGTTGAATGCACAGAACAGAAAGTAGATTCACAGAATGCTTCTGTGTAGTTTATATTTGAAGATATTCCTTTTTCCACTATAGGCCGGTTAGCGCTCCAAATGTCCAATTGCAGTTTCTACAGGAACAGCGCTTCAGAACTGCTCGATCAAAAGTAAGCTTCAACACTGTTAGTGGAATGCACAGAATAGAAAGAAGTTTCACAGAATGCTTCTGCGTAGCTGTCATTTGAAGATGTTCCTTTTTCTACTATAGGCCTCTTAGCGCTCCGAATATCCCCTTGCTGTTTCTACAGAGTGAGTGTTTCAGAACTGCTCAATCAAAAGTAAGCTTCAACTTTGTAATTTGAATGCACAGAACAGAAAGAAGTTTCACAGAATATTTCTGTGTAGTTTTTATTTGAAGATATTCCTTTTTCCACTATAGGCCCCTTGGCTCTCCGTATGTCCACTTGCAGATTCTACAGAAAGAGTGTTTCAGAACTGCTCAATCAAAAGTGAGCTTCAACTCTGTTAGTTGAATGCACAGAACAGAAAGGTGTTTCACAGAATGCTTCAATGAAGTTTTTATTTGAAGATATTATTTTTTCCACTATAGGCCCCTTAGCGCTCTGAATGTCCGCTTGCAGTTTCTACAGAAAGAGAGTTTCAGAACTTCTCAATCAAAAGTAAGGTTCAACTCTGTTAGTTGAATGCACAGATCAGAAAGAAGTTTCTCAGAATGCTTCTGTGTAGATTTATTTGAAGATATTCCTTTATCCACTGTAGGCCCCTTTGCGCTTTGAATGTCCTTTTGCAGTTTCTACAGAAAGAGTGGTTCAGAACTAATCAATCAAAAGTAATTTTCAAGTCTGCTAGTGGAATGCACAGATCAGAAAGAAGTTTCACAGAATGCTTCTATGTAGTTTTTATTTGAAGTTATTCCTTTTTCCACTATAGGCTCCTTAGCGCTCCGAATCACCGCTTGCAGTTTCTACAGAAAGTGTGTTTCAAAACTCCTCAATCAAAAGTGAGGTTCAACTCTGCTAGTTGTATGCTCAGATCAGAAATAATTTTCGCAGAATGCTTCTGTGTAGTTTTTATTTCAAGATATTCCTTTTTCCACTATAGGCCCCTTTGCGCTCCAAATGTCCGCTTGCAGTTTCTGCAGAAAGAGAATTTCAGAACTCCTCAATCAAAAGTAAGATTCAACTCTGCTACTTGAGTGCACAGATCATAAAGAAGTTTCGCAGAATGATTCTGTGTAGTTTTTATTTGATGATATTCCTTTTTCCAATATAGGCCCCTTTGCCCTTACGAATGTGCACTTGCAGTTTCTTGACAAAGAGAGTTTCAGATCTGCTAAATATAAAGTAAGGTTCAACTCTGCTAGTGGAATGCACAGATCGGAAAGAAGTTTCCCAGAATGCTACTGTGTAGTTTTTATTTGAATATATTCCTTTTTCCACTATAGGCCCCTGAGCGATCCGAATGTCCGCTTGCAATTTCTACCGAAAGAGTGTTTCAAAACTTCTCAATGAAAAGTAAGGTTCAACTGTGCTAGTTGAATGCACAGATAAGAAAGAAGTCTCGCAGAATTCTTCTGTGTAGTTTTTATTTCAAGATATTACTTTTTCCACTATAGGCCCCTTAGCGCTCCGAATATCCGCTTGCATCTTCTACAAAAAGAGTGTTTCAAAACTCCACAATCTACAGTAAGGTTCAACTCTGCTAGTTGAATGCACAGATCAGAAAGAAGTCTCGCAGAATGCTTCTGTGTAGTTTTTATTTGAAGATGTTCCTTTTGCCACCAAAGGCCGCTTAGCGCTACGAATGTGCACTTGCAGATTCTACAAAAGGTGTGTTTCATAACTGCTCACTCAAAAGTAAGGTTCAACTCTGCTAGTTGAATGCACAGATCAGAAAGTAGTTTCGCAGAATGCTTCTGTGTAGTTTTTATTTGAAGATATTCCTTTTTGCACTATAGGCCTCTTAGCGCTCTGAATGTCCGCTTGCAGTTTCTACAAAAAGAGAGTTTCAGAACTTCTCAATCAAAAGTAAGGTTCAACTCTGTTAGTTGAATGCACAGATGAGAAAGAAGTTTCGCAGAATGCTTCTGTGGATTTTTTATTTGAAGATTTTCCTTTTTCCGCTATAGGCCTCTTAGTGCTGCGACTGTCCGCTTGCAGTTTCTACAGAAAGAGTGTTTCAAAACTCATCAATCTAAAATAAGTTTGAACTCTCCTTGTTGAATACCCAGATGAGAAACAAGTCTCGCAGAAGGATTCTGTGTAGTTTTTATTTGAAAATATTCCTTTTTCCACTATACTCCTCTTAGCGCTCCGATTCTCCGCTTGCAGTTTCTACAGAAAGAGAGTTTCAGAACTTCTCAATCAAAATAAGGTTCAACTCTGTTATTTGAATGCACAGATCAGAAAGAAGTTTTGCAGAATGCTTCTGTATAATTTTTATTTGAAGATATTCCTTTTTCCACTGTAGACCCCTTTGCGCTTTGAATGTCCTTTTGCAGTTTCTACAGAAAGAGTGGTTCAGAACTAATCAATCAAACGTAATTTTCAATTCTGCTAGTTGAATGCACAGATCAGAAAGAAGTTTCGCAGAATGCTTCTGTGTAGTTTTTATTTGAAGTTATTCCTTTTTCCACTATAGGCTCCTTAGCGCTCCAAATCTCCGCTTGCAGTTTCTAGAGAAAGTGTGTTTCAAAACTCCTCAATCAAAAGTGAGGTTCAACTCTGCTAGTTGAATGCTCAGATCAGAAAGACTTTTCACAGAATGCTTCTGTGTAGTTTTTATTTGAAGATATTCCTTTTTACACTATAGTCCTCTTAGCGCTCCAAATGTCCACTTGCAGTTTCTACAGAAAGAGTGTTTCAGAACTCCTCAATCAAAAGTAAGGTTCAACTCTGTTAGTTGAATGCACAGATCAGAAAGTAGTTTCACAGAATGCTTCTGTTTAGTTTTTATTTGAAGTTGTTCCTTTTTTCACGATAGGCCTCAAAGTGCTCAGAATGTCTGCTCACAGTTTATACAGAAAGAGAGTTTCTGAACTTCTCAATCAAAAGTAAAATTCAACTCTGTTAGTTGATTTCAAAGATGAGAAAGAATTTTCGCAGAATGCTTCTGTGTAGTTTATATTTGAAGATATACCTTTTTCCTCTGTAGGCCTCTTAGCACTCCGAATGTCAGCTTGCAGTTTCTACGGAGAGAGTGTTTCAAAACTCCTCTATCAAAAGTAAGGTTCAACTCTTTTAGTTGAATGCACAGATCAGAAAGTAGTTTCGCATAATGTTGCTGGGTAGTTTTTATTTTATGATATTCCATTTTCCAATATAGGCCCTTTAGCACTCTGAATGTCTGCTTGCAGTTTCTACAGAAAGAGTGTTTCAAAACTCCTCAATCAAAACTAAGCTTCAACTCTGCTAGTCAAAAGCACAGATCAGAAAGAAGTCTCGCAGAATGGTTCTGTGTAGTTTTTATTTCTAGATATTACTTTTTGCACTATAGGCCCCTTAGTGCTCCAAATGTCCGCTTGCAGTTTCTACAGAAAGAGAGTTTCAGAACGTCTCAATCAAAAGTAAGGTTCAACTCTCTTAGTTGAATGCACAGATGAGAAAGAAGTTTCACAGAATGCTTCTGTGTAGTTTTTATTTGAAGATTTTCCTTTTTCCGCTATAGGCCTCTTTGCGCTGCGACTGTCCGCTTGCAGTTCCTACAGAAAGAGTGTTTCAAAACTCCTCAATCTAAAATAAGTTTGAACTCTCCTTATTGAATACAGAGATGAGAAACAAGTCTCGCAGAAGGCTTCTGTGTAGTTTTTATTTGAAGATATTCCTTTTTCCACTATACTCCTCTTAGCACTCTGATTGTCCGCTTGCAATTTCTACAGAAAGAGAGTTTCAGAACCTCTCAATCAAAAGTAAGGTTCAACTCTGTTAATTGAATGCACAGATCAGGAAGAAGTTTTGCAGAATGCTTCTGTGTAATTTTTATTTGAAGATATTCCTTTTTCCACTATAGGCTCCTTACCGCTCCGAATTTCCACTTGAAGTTTCTACAGAAAGGGTGGTTCAAAACTCCTCAATCTGAAGTAAGTTTCAACTCTGCTAGTTGAATGCACAGATCAGAAAGAAGTCTCACATAATGCTTCTGTGTAGTTTCTATTTGAAGATATTCCTTTTTCTAGTATACTCCTATTAGCGCTACTAATGTCCACATTCATTTTCTACAGAAAGAGAGTTTCAGAACTTCTCAATCAAAAGTAAGGTTCAACTCTGTTAGTTGAATGCATTGATCAGAAAGTAGTTTCACAGAACGCTTCTGTGTAGTTTTTACTTGAAGATATTCCTTTTTCCACTACAGGCCCCTTAGCCCTTTGAATGTCCGCTTGCAGTTTCTATAGAGAGAGTGTTTCAAAACTCCTAAATCAAAAGTACCTTTCAACTCTGCTAGTCGAATGTACAGATCAGAAAGAACTCTCGTAGAATGCTTCTGTGTAGTTTTTATTTCAAGATATTCCTTTTTCCACTATAGGCCCCTTAGCGCACTGAATGTCCGCTTGCAGTTTCTACAGAAAGAGAGTTTCAGAACTACTAAATCAGAAGTAAGGTTCAACTCTGCAAGTTGAATGCACAGATCAGAAGGAAGTTTCGCAGAATGCTTCTGTGTAGTTTTTATTTGAAGTTATGTCTTTTTCCACTATAGGCTCCTTAGCGACAAGAATGTGCACTTGCAGTTTCTACAGAAAGAGAGTTTCAAAACTGTTCAATCAAAAGTAAGCTTCAACTCTGTTAGTTCAATGAACAGATCAGAACGAAGTTTCGCAGAATGGTTCTGTGGATTTTTTATTTGAAGATATTCCTTTTTCCACTTTAGGCCCCTTAGCGCTCTGAATGTCCGATTGCAGTTTCTACAGAAAGAGTGTTTCAGAACTCCTCAATCAAAATAAGTTTCAACTCTGCTGGTTGAATGCGCAGATCAGAAAGAAGTTTCGCAGAATGCTGCTGTGTAGTTTTTTTTTGAAGATATTCCTTTTTCCACTATAGGCCCGTTATTGCTCTGAATGTCCGCTTGCAGTTTCTAAATTAAAGAGTGTTTCAGAACTGCTCAACCAAACTAAGGTTCAACCCTGCTAGTTGAATGCACAGATCAGAAAGAAGTTTCGCAGAATGCTTCTGTGTAGTACTTATTTGAAGATAATCCTTTTTCCACTATAGGCCCCTTAGCACTCTGAATGTCTGCTTGCAGTTTCTACAAAAAGAGTGTTTCAAAACTCCTCAATGAAAAGTAAGGTTCAACTCTGCTAGGTAAATGCACAGATCAGTAAGAAGTTTCGGATAATGCTTCTGTGTCGTTTTAATTTGATGATATTACTTTTTCCGCTGTAGTCCCCTTAGCGCTCCAACTGTCCACTTGCAGTTTCTACAGAGAGCGTGTTTCAGAACTTCTGATTCTAAAGTAAGGTTCAACTCTTTTAGTTGGATGTACAGATCTAAAAGTAGTTTCACAGAATGCTTCTGTGTAGTTTTTATTTGAAGATATTCCTTTTTCCAGTATAGGCCCCTTAGAGCTCCGAATGTCCGCTTGCAGTTTCTACAGAGAAAGATTTAGAGCTTCTGATTCAAAAGTAAGGTTCAAATGTGTTAGTTGAATGCACAGATTGGAAAGAAGGTCCGCAGAATGGTTCTGTGTAGTTTTTATTTGAAAATATTCCTTTTTCCACTATAGGCCTCTCACCACTCTGAATGTCCGCTTGCAGTTTCTGCAGAAAGAGTGTTTCAGAACTGCGCAATCAGAAGTAAGGTTCAACTCTGCTAGTTGAATGCACAGATCAGAAAGAAGTTTCGCAAAACGCTTCTGTGTAGTTTTTATTTGAAGGTATTCCTTTTTCTACTGTAGGCCCATTAGCACTCTAAATGTCCGCTTGCAGTTTCTACAGAAAGAGTGTTTCAGAACTGCTCAATCAAAAGTAAGGTTCAACTCTGGTAGTTGAATGCACAGATCAGAAAGAAGTTTCGCAGAACGCTTCTGTGTAGTTTTTAATTGAAGATATTCCTTTTTCCACTATAGGCCCATTAGCGCTCTGAATGTCTGTTTGCAGTTTCTACAGAGACAGAGTTTCAGCACTTCTCAATCAAAAGTAAGGTTCAACTCTGGTAGTTGAATGCACAGATCAGAAAGTAGTTTTGCAGAACGCTTCTGTGTAGTTTTTAAGTGAAGATATTCCTTTTTCCACTATAGGCTCATTAGCGCTCTGAATGTCCGTTTGCAGTTTCTACAGAAAAAGTGTTTCAGAACTGCGCAATCAGAAGTAAGGTTCAACTCTGCTAGTTGAATGCACAGATCAGAAAGAAGTTTCGCAAAATGCTTCTGTGTAGTTTTTATTTGAAGATATTCCTTTTCCCACTATAGGCCCCTAAGTGCTCGGAATGTCCGCTCTCAGTTTCTACAGAAACTGTGTTTCAGAACTGTGCAATAAAAGTAAGATTCAACTCTGATAGTTGAATGAACAGATCAGAAAGAAGTTTCACACAATGCTTCTGTGCAGTTTTTATTTGAAGATATTACTTTTCCCACTATAGGCCTCTTAGTGATCAGAATGTCCGCTTGCAGTTTCTACAGAAAGAGTATTTCAGAAAGACTCAATCGAAAGTAAGTTTCAACTCTGCTAGTTCAATGCACAGATCAGGAAGAATTTTCGCACAATACTTCTGTGTAGTTTTTATTTGAAGATATTCCTTTTTCCACTGTAGGCCCCTTAGCGCTCCAAATGTCTCCTAGCAGTTTCTATGGAGAGAGAGTTTCAGATCTTCTGATACAAAAGTAATGTTCAACTATGTTAGTTGAATGCACAGATCAGAAAGTAGTTTCACACATTATTTCTGTATAGTTTTTATTTGAAGATATTCCTTTTTCCACTATAGGCCTCTTAGTGCTCCGAATGTCCTTTTGCAGTTTCTACAGAGAGGTCCAGAACTTCTCAATCAAAAGTATGGTTCAACTCAGTTAGTTGAATGCACAGATCAGAAAGAAGTTTCCCTGAATGATTCTGTGTAGTTTTTCTTTGAAGTATTACTTTTTCCATGATAGGCCCCTTAGCGCTCCGAATATCCACTTGCAGTTTCTACAGAGACAGAGTTTCAGAACTTCTCAATCAAAACTAAGGTTCAACTCTGTTAGTTGAATGCACAGACCACAAAGAAGTTTCGCAGAATTCTTCTGTGTAGTTTTTATTTGAAGATATTCCTTTTTCCACTGTAGGCCCCATAGCACTCCGAATGTCCGTGTGCAGTTCCTACAGAAAGAGTGTTTCAGAACTGCTCAATCAAAAGTAAGCTTCAACTCTGCTAGTTGAATGCACAGATCAGAAAGAAGTTTCGCAGAATGCTTCTGTATAGTTTTTATTTGAAGATATTCCTTTTTTCTCTATAGGCCCCTTAACGCTCCGAATATCCGCTACCATTTTCTACAGAAAGAGTGTTTCAGAACTGTTCAATCAAAAGTAAGGTTCAACTCCGCTAGTTGAATGCACAGATCAGAAAGAAGTTTCACAGAATGCTTCTGTGTAGTTTTTATTCGAAGATATTCCGTTTTCCACTATAGGCCCCTTAGCGTTCCGAATGTCCGCTTGCAGTTTCTTCAAAAAGACTGTTTCAAATCTCCTCAATCAAAAGTAAGGTTCAAATCTGCCTCATAAATTCACAGATCAGAAAGAAGTTTGACAGAATGCTTCTGTGTAGTTTTTATTTGAAGAAATTCCTTTTCCCACCATAGGCCCCTAACTGCTCATAATGTCCACTTACAGTTTCTACAGAAACTGTGTTTCAGAACTGCTCAATCAAAAGTAAGGTTCAACTCTGATTGTTGAATGCACAGTTCAGAAAGAAGTTTCCCAGAATGCTTCTGTGTAGTTTTTATTTGAAGATATACCTTTTCCACTATTGGCCCCTAAGCACTCCGAATGTCCGCTTGCAGTTTCTACAAAAAGTGTGTTTCAAAACTCCTCAATCAAAAGTAAGGTTCAACTCTGCTAGGTAAATGCACAGATCAGAAAGAAGTTTCGCAGAATGCTTCTATGTAGTTTTTATTGGAAGGTATTACTTTTTCCACTGTAGGCCCCATAGTGCTCCAATTGTCCGCTTGCAGTTTCTACAGAGACAGAGTTTCAGAACGTCTCAATCAAAAGTAAGGTTCAACTCTGTTAGTTGAATGCACAGATCACAAAGAACTTTCGCAGAAAGCTTCTGTGTAATTTTTATTTGAAAATATTCCTTTTTCCACTGTAGGCCCTATAGCGCTCCAAATGTCCGCTTGCAGTTTCTACAGAAAGAGTGTTTCAGAACTGCTCAATCAAAAGAAAGGTTCAACTCTGCTAGTTGAATGCACAGATCAGAAAGAAGTTTTGCACAATGCTTCTTTGTAGTTTTTATTTGAAGATATTGCTTTTTCCACTGTAGACCCCTTAGCACTCCGAACCTCTGCTTGCCGTTTCTACAAAAGGAGTGTTTCAAAACTCCTCAATCAATAGTATGTTTCAACTCTGCTAGGTAAATGCAGAGATCAGAAAGAAGGTTCACAGAATGCTTCTCTGTAGTTTTTATTTTGAAGATATTCCTTTTTCCTGTATAGGCCTCTTAGTGCTTCGAATGTCCACTAGCAGTTTCTACAGAAAGAGAGTTTCAGAAATTCTCAATCAAAAGTAAGGTTCAACTCTGTTAGTTGAATGCACAGATCAGAAAGTAGTTTTGCAGAATGCTTCTCTGTAGTTTTTATTTGAAGATATTCCTTTTTCCACTATAGGCCCCATAGTGCTCTGAATGTCCGCTTACAGTTCCTACAGAAAGAGTGTTTCAGCACTGCTCAATCCAAAGTAAGCACCAACTCTGCTAGTTGAAAGCACAGATCAGAAAGAAGTTTCGCAGAGTGCTTCTTTGAATTTTCTATTTGAAGATATTCGTTTTTCCACTTTAGGCCCCTTAGCGCTCCGAATGTCCGCTTGCAGTTTCTACAGAAAAAGTGTTTCAGAACTCCTCAATCAAAAGTAAGGTTCAACTCTGCTAGTTGAATGCACAGATCAGAAAGAAGTTTCGCAGAATGCTTCTGTATACTTTTTATTTGAAGATATTACTTTTTCTACTATAGGCCCCTTAACGCTCCGAATGTCCACTAGCATTTTCTACAGAAAGAGTGTTTCAGAACTGCTCAATCAAAAGTAAGGTTCAACTCTGCTAGTTGAAAGCACAGATCAGGAAGAAGTTTCACAGAATGCTTCTGTGTAGTTTTTATTTGAAGATATTCCTTTTTCCACTACAGGCCCCTTAGCACTCCGAATGTCCTATTGCAGTGTCTACAAAAAGACTGTCTCAAAACTCCTCAATCAAAAGTAAGGTTCAAACCTGCCTCGTAAATGCACAGATCAGAAAGAAGTTTCGCAGAATACTTCTGTGTAGTTTTTATTTGAAGATATTCCTTTTTCCACTACAGGCCTCTTAGCGCTCCGAAAGTCCCCTTGCCATTTCTATAGAAAGACAGGTCCATAACTTCTCAATGAAAAGTAAGGTTCAACTCTGTTAGTTGAATGCACAGATTAGAAAGAATTTTCACAGAATGCTTCTGTGTAGTTTTTATTGAAGATATTCCTTTTTCCACGATAGGCTCCTGAGCGCTCCGAATATCCGCTTGCATTCTCTTCAAAAAGACAGTTTCAAAACTCCTCAATCAAAAGTAAGCTTCAAATCTGCCTCGTAAATGCACAGATCAGAAGGAAGTTTCACAGAATGCTTCTGTGTCGTTTTTATTTGAAGATATTCCTTTTTCCACAATAGGCCCGTTAGCGCTCCAAATATCCAGTAGCAGTTTCTACAGAGAGAGAGTTACAGAACTTCTCATTCAAAAGTAAGTTTCAACTCTTAGTTGAATGCACAGATCAGAAACGTGTTTCACAGAATGCTTCTGTGTAGTTTTTATTTGAAGATATTCCTTTTTCCACGATAGGCCCCTTAGAGCTCCGAATATCTGCTTGCAGTTTGTACAGAGAGAGAGTTTCAGAACTTCTCAATCAAAAGTAAGTTTCAACACTGTTAGTTGAATGCACAGATCAGAAAGTAGTTTCGCAGAATGCTTCTCCTTAGTTTTTATTTGAAGATATTCTTTTTTCCACTATAGGCCCCTTAGCGCTCCGAATGTCCGCTTGCAGATCCCACAGAAAGAGTGTTTCAAAAGTGCTCAATCAAAAGTAAGGTTCAACTCCGCTAGTTGAATGCACAGAACAGAAAGAAGTTTCACAGAATGCTTCTGTGTACTTTTTATTTGACGATATTACTTATTCCACTATAGGCCCCTGAGCGCTCCGAATATCCGCTTGCGGTTTCTTCAGAGAGAGAGTTTCAGAACTTCTCAATCAAAAGGAAGGTTCATCTCTGTTATTTGAATGCTCACATCAGAAAGAAGTTTCGCAGAATTCTTCTGTGTAGTTTTTATTTGAGGATATTGCTTTTTCCATTATAGGCCCCTTAGCGCTCCAAATGTCCACTTTCAGTTTCTACAGAGAGAGAGTCAGAAGTTCTCATTCAAAAGTAAGGTTCAACACTGTTAGTTGAATTCGCAGTTCAGAAAGAAGTTTCACAGAATGCTCCTGTGTACTTTTAATTTGAAGATATTCCTTTTTCCACTATAGAACCAATAGCGCTCCGAATGTCCGCTTGCAGTTCCTACAGAAACTGTGTTTCAGAACTGCTCAATCAAAAGTAGGGTTCAACTCTGCTAGTTCAATGCACAGATCAGAAAGAAGTTTCGCAGAATGATTATGTGTAGTTTTTATTTGAAGATATTCCTTTTTCCACTATAGGCCCCTTAGCGCTCCGAATATCCACTTCCAGTTTCTAAAGAAAGAGTGTTTCAGAACTACTCAATCAAAAGAAAGGTTCAACTCTGCCAGTTGAATGCACAGATCAGAAACAAGTTTCGCAGAATGCTTCTGAGTAATTCTTATTTGAAGATACTCCTTTTTCCACTACAGGCCCCTTATCGCTCCGAATGTTCACCTGCAGTTTCTACAGAAAGAGTGTTTCAGAGCTGCTCAATCAAAAGTAAGGATCAAATCTGCTAGTTGAATGCACAGATCAGAAAGAAGTTTCGCAGAATGCTTCTGTGTAGTGTTTATTTTTAGATATTCCTATTTCCACTATAGGCCACTTAGCGCTCCGAATTTCCGCTTGCAGTTTCTACAGAAAGAGTGTTTCAGAGCTGCTGAATCAAAAGTAAGGTTCAATACTGCCAGTTGAATGCACAGATCAGAAAGAAGTTTCGCAGAATGCTTCTGTGTAGTTTTTATTTAAAGATATTACTTTTTCCACTATAGGCCCCTTAGCACTCCGAAGGTCCACTTGCAGTTTCTATAGAGAGAGTTTCAGAACTTGTCATTCAAAAGTAAGGTTAAACTCTGTTAGTTGAATGCACCAATCATAAAGAATTTTCACAGAATGCTTCTGTGTAGTTTTTATTTGAAGATATTCCTTTTTCCACTCTAGGCCTTTACCGCTCCGAATGTCCACTTGCAGTTTCTACAGAAAGAGACACCCAGAAGTTCTCAATCACAAGTAAGGTTCAACTGTGTTAGTTGAATGCACAGATCAGAAAGAAATTTCGCAGAAATCTTCTGTGTAGTTTTTATTTTAAGATATTCCTTTTTCCACGATAGGCCCCTTAGCGCTCCGAATCTCCGCTTGCAGTTTCTACAGAGAGAGAGTTTGAGAACTTCTCAATCAAAAGTTAGGTTCAACTCTGTTAGTTGAATGCACAGATCAGAAAGAAGTTTCGCAGAATGCTTCTGTGTAGTTTTATTTGACGTTATTCTTTTTCCACTATAGGCCCCTTAGAGTTCTGAATGTTCGCTTGAACTTTCTACAGAAAGTGTGTTTCGGAACTGCTCAATGAAAAGTAAGGTTGAACTCTGCTAGTTGAATGCACAGATCAGAACGTAGTTTCGGAGAATGCTTCTGTGTAGTTTTTATTTGAAGGTATTCCTTTTTCCAATATAGGCCCCATAGCGCTCCGAATGTCCGCTTGCAGTTTCTACCGAAAGGGTGATTCAGAACTGCTCAATCAAAAGTAAGGTTCAACTCTGATTGTTGAATGCACAGTTCAGAAAGAAGTTTCCCAGAATGCTTCTGTGTAGTTTTTATTTGAAGATATACCTTTTCCACTATTGGCCCCTAAGCACTCCGACTGTCTGCTTTCAGTTTCTACACAAAGAGTGTTTCAGAACTGCTCAATCAAAAGTAAGGTTCAACTCTGCTAGTTGAATGCACAGATCAGAAAGAAGTTTCGCAGAATGCTTTTGTGTTGTTTTTAGTTGAAGATATTCCTTTTTCCACCATACGCCCCTTATCGCACCGAATTTTCGCTTGCAGTTTCTACAGAAAGAGTGTTTCAGAAGTGCTCAATCAAAAGCAAGGTTCAACCCTGCTAGTTGAATGCACAGATCGGAAGCAAGTTTCGCAGAATGTTTCTGTGTAGTATTTATTTGAAGATATTCCTTTTTCCACTGTAGGCCACATAACGCTCCGAATGTCCGCTTGCAGTTTATACAGAAAGAGTGTTTCAGAACTGCTCAATCAAAAGGAAGGTTCAACTCTGCTAGTTGAATGCACAGATCAGAAAGTAGTTTCACAGAATGCTTCTGTGTAGTTTTTATTTGAAGATATTCCTTTTTCCACTCTAGGCCCATTAACACTCTGAATGTCCGCTTGCAGTTTCTACAGAAACAGTGTTTCAGAACTGCTCAATCAAAAGGAAGGTTCAACTCTTCTAGTTGAATACACAGATCAGAAAGAAGTTTTGCAGAATGCTTCATTGTAGTTTTTATTTGAAGATATTCCTTTTTCCAATATAGGCCCATTAGCGCTCTGAATGTCTGCGTGCAGTTTCTACAGAAAGAGTGTCTCAGAACTGCTCAATCAAATGTAACGTTCAACTCTGCTAGTTGAATGCACAGATCAAAAAGAAGTTTCACAGAATGCTTCTGTGTAGTTTTTATTTGAAGATATTTCTTTTCCACTATTGGCCCCAAAGCACTCTGAATATCCGCTTGCAGTTTCTACAGAAAGAGTGTTTCAGAACTGCTCAATCCAAAGTAAGGTTCAACTCTCCTAGTTGAATGCACAGGTCGGAAAGAAGTTTCGCAGAATGCTTCAATGTAGTTTTTCTTTGAAGATATTCCTTTTTCCCCTATAGGCCTCTTAGCGCTCCGAATGTCCAATTGCAGTTTGTACAGAAACATAGTTCCAGAACTTCTCAATCAAAAGTAAGGGTCAACTTTGTTAGTTGAATGCACAGATCAGAAAGAAGTTTCACAGAATGCTTCTGTGTAGTTTTTATTCGAAGATATTCCTTTTTCCACGATAGGCCCTTTTGCACTCCAAATATCCACTTGCAGTTTCTACAGAGACAGAGTTTCAGAACTTCTCAATCAAAGGTAAGGTTGAACTCTGTTATTTGAATGCACAGATCAGAAAGAAGTTTTGCAGAATGCTTCTGTGTAGTTTTTTTTTTTTATTATAATTTAGGGTTTTAGGGTACACGTGCACAATGTGCAGGTTTGTTACATATGTATCCATGTGCCATGTTGATTTCCTGCACCCATTAACTCGTCATTTAGCATTAGGTGTATCTCCTAATGCTGTCCCTCCCACCTCCCCCCACCACACAACAGTCCCCGGAGTGTGATGTTCCCCTTCCTGTGTCCATGAGTCCTCATTGTTCAATTCCCACCTATGAGAGAGAACATGCGGTGTTTGGTTTTTTGTCCTTGCGATAGTTTACTGAGAATGATGTTTTCCAGTTTCATCCATGTCCCTACAAAGGACACGAACTCATCATTTTTTATGGCTGCATTGTATTCCATGGTGTATATGTGCCACATTTTCTTAATCCAGTCTATCGTTGTTGGACATTTGGGTTGGTTCCAACTCTTTGCTATTGTGAATAGTGCCGCAATAAACATACGTGTGCATGTGTCTTTATAGCAGCATGATTTATAGTCCTTTGGGTATATACTCAGTAATGGGATGGCTGGGTCAAATGGTATTTCTAGTTCGAGATCCCTGAGGAATCGCCACACTGACTTCCACAATGGTTGAACTACTTTACAGTCCCACCAACAGTGTAAAAGTGTTCCTATTTCTCCACATCCTCTCCAGCACCTGTTGTTTCCTGATTTTTTAATGATGGCCATTCTAACTGGTGTGAGATGGTATCTCACTGTGGTTTTGATTTGCATTTCTCTGATGGCCAGTGATGATGAGCATTTCTTCATGTGTTTTTTGGCTGCATAAATGTCTTCTTTTGAGAAGTGTCTGTTCATGTCCTCCGCCCACTTTTTGATGGGGTTGTTTGTTTTTTTCTTGTAAATTTGTTTGAGTTCATTGTAGATTCTGGATATTAGCCCTTTGTCAGATGAGTAGGTTGCAAAAATTTTCTCCCATTCTGTAGGTTGCCTGTTCACTCTGATGATAGCTTCTTTTGCTGTGCAGAAGCTCTTTAGTTTAATGAGATCCCATTTGTCGATTTTGGCTTTTGTTGCCATTGCTTTTGGTGTTTTAGACATGAAGTCCTTTCCCTTGCCTATGTCCTGAATGGTATTGCCTAGGTTTTCTTGTAGGATTTTAATGGTTTTAGGTCTAACATATAAGTCTTTAATCAATCTTGAATTAATTTTTGTATAAGGTGTAAGGAAGATATCCAGTTTCAGCTTTCTACATATGGCTAGCCAGTTTTCCCAGCACCATTTATTAAATAGGGAACCCTTTCCCCATTTCTTGTTTTTGTCAGGTTTGTCAAAGATCAGATAGTTGTAGATATGCGGCATCATTTCTGAGGGCTCTGTTCTGTTCCATTGATCCATGTCTCTGTTTTGGTACCAGTACCATGCTGTTTTGGTTACTGTAGCCTTGTAGTACAGTTTAAAGTCAGGTAGCGTGATGCCTCCAGCTTTGTTCTTTTGGCTTAGGATTGACTTGGTGATGCGGGCTCTTTTTTGGTTCCATATGAACTTTAAAGTAGTTTTTTCCAATTCTGTGAAGAAAGTCATTGGTAGCTTGATGGGGATGGCATTGAATCTATAAATTACCTTGGGCAGTATGGCCATTTTCACGATATTGATTCTTCCAACCCATGAGCATGGAATGTTCTTCCATTTGTTCGTATCCTCTTTTATTTCATTGAGCAGTGGTTTGTAGTTCTCCTTGAAGAGGTCCTTCACGTCCCTTGTAAGTTGGATTCCTAGGTATTTGATTCTCTTTGAAGCAATTGTGAATGGGAGTTCACTCATGATTTGGCTCTCTGTTTGTCTGTGATTGGTGTACAAGAATGCTTGTGATTTTTGTACATTAATTTTGTATCCTGAGACTTCGCTGAAATTGCTAATCAGCTTAAGGAGATTTTGGGCTGAGACAATGGGGTTTTCTAGATATACAATCATGTCATCTGCAAACAGGGACAATTTGACTTCCTCTTTTCCTAATTGAATACCCTTTGTTTCCTTCTCCTGCCTGATTGCTCTGGCCAGAAATTCCAGCATTATGTTGAATAGGAGCGGTGAGAGAGGGCATCCCTGTCTTGTGCCAGTTTTCAGAGGGAATGCTTCCAGTTTTTGCCCATTCAGTATGATATTGGCTGTGGGTTTGTCCTAGACAGCTCTTATTATTTTGAGATACGTCCCATCAATACCTAATTTATTGAGAGTTTTTAGCATGAAGGGTTGTTGAATTTTGTCAAAGGCCTTTTCTGCATCTATTGAGATAATCATGTGGTTTTTGTCTTTGGTTCTGTTTATATGCTGGATTACATTTATTGATTTACGTATGTTGAACCAGCCTTGCATCCCAGGGATGAAGCCCACTTGATCATGGTGGATAAGCTGTTTGATGTGCTGCTGGATTCGGTTTGCCAGTATTTTATTGAGGATTTTTGCATCAATGTTCATCAAGGATATTGGTCTGAAATTCTCTTTTTTGGTTATGTCTCTGCCAGGTTTTGGTATCAGGACGATGCTGGCTTCATAAAATGTGTTAGTGAGGATTCCCTCTTTTTCTATCGATTGGAATAGTTTCAGAAGGAATGGTACCAGTTCCTCCTTGTACCTCTGGTAGAATTCAGCTGTGAATCCATCAGGTCCTGGACTCTTTTTGGTTGGTAAGCTATTGATTATTGCCACCGTTTCAGAACCTGTTATTGGTCTATTCAGAGATTCAACTTCTTCCTGGTTTAGTCTTGGGAGGTTGTATTTGTCGAGGAATTTATCCATTTCTTCTAGATTTTCTAGTTTATTTGCATAGAGGTGTTTGTAGTATTCTCTGATGGTAGATTGTATTTCTGTGGGATCGGTGGTGATATCCCCTTTTTCGTTTTTTATTGCATCTATTTGATTCGTCTCTCTTTTCTTCTTTATTAGTCTTGCTATTGGTCCATCAATCTTGTTGATCCTTTCAAAAAACGAGCTCCTGGATTCATTAATTTTTTGAAGGGTTTTTTGTGTCTCTATTTCCTTCAGTTCTGCTCTGATTTTAGTTATTTCTAGCCTTCTGCTAGCTTTTGAATGTGTTTGCTCTTGCTTTTCTAGTTCTTTTAATTGTGATGTTAGGGTGTCAATTTTGGATCTTTCCTGCTTTCTCTTGTGGGCATTTAGTGCTATAAATTTCCCTCTACACACTGCTTTGAACGTGTCCCAGAGATTCTGGTATGTTGTGTCTTTGTTCTCGTTGGTTTCAAAGAACATCTTTATTTCTGCCTTCATTTCATTAGGTACCCAATAGTCATTCAGGAGCAGGTTGTTCAGTTTCCATGTAGTTGAGCGGTTTTGAGTGAGTTTCTTAATCCTGAGTTCTAGTTTGATTGCACTGTGGTCTGAGAGACAGTTTGTTATAATTTCTGTTCTTTTACATTTGCTGAGGAGAGCTTTACTTCCAACTATGTGGTCAATTTTGGAATAGGTGCGGTGTGGTGCTGAAAAAAAATGTATATTCTGTTGACTTGGGGTGGAGAGTTCTGTAGATGTCTATTAGGTCCACTTTATGTAGAGCTGAGTTCAATTCCTGAATATCCTTGTTAAACTTCTGTCTCGTTGATCTGTCTAATGTTGACAGTGGGGTGTTAAAGTCTCCCATTATTATTGTGTGGGAGTTTAAGTCCCTTTGTAGGTCACTGAGGACTTGCTTTATGAATCTGGGTGCTCCTGTGTTGGGTGCATATATATTTAGGACAGTTACCTCTTCTTGTTGAATTGATCCCTTTACCATTATGTAATGGCCTTCTTTGTCTCTTTTGATCTTTGTTGGTTTAAAGTCTATTTTATCAGAGACTAGGATTGCAACCCCTGCCTTTTTTTTGATTTCCAGTTGCTTGATAGATCTTCCTCCATCCCTGTATTTTGAGTCTATGTGTGTCTCTGCACGTGAGATGGGTTTCCTGAATACAGCACACTGATGGGTCCTGACTCCTTATCCAGTTTGCCAGTCTGTGTCTTTTGGTTGGAGAATTTAGCCCGTTTACATTTAACGTTAATATTGTTATGTGTGAATCTGATCCTGTCATTATGATATTAGTTGGTTATTTTGCTCATCAGTTGCTACAGTTTCTTCCTAGCCTCGATGGTCTTTACAGTTTGGCATGTTTTTGCAGTGGCTGGTGCTGGTTGTTCCTTTCCATGTTTAGTGCTTCCTTGAGGAACTCTTTTAGGGCAGGCCTGGTGGTGACAAAATCACTCAGCGTTTGCTTGTCTGTAAAGTATTTTATTTCTCCTTCACTTATGAAGCTTAGTTTGGCGGGATAGGAGATTCTGGGTTGAAAATTCTTTTCTTTAAGAATGGTGAATATGAGCCCCCACTCTCTTCTGGCTTGTAGAGTTTCTGCTGAGAGATCAGCTGTTAGTCTGATGGGCTTCCCTTTGTGGGTAACCCGACCTTTCTCTCTGGCTGCCCTTAACATTTTTTCCTGCATTTCAACTTTGGTGAATCTGACAATTATGTGTCTTGGAGTTGCCCTTCTCGAGGAGTATCTTTATGGTGTTCTCTGTATTTCCTGAATCTGAATGCTGGCCTGCCTTGCTAGATTGGGGAAGTTCTCCTGGATAATATCTTGCAGAGTGTTTTCCAACTTGGTTCCATTCTCCCAATCATTTTCAGGTACACCAATCAGACGTAGGTTTGGTCTTTTCACATAGTCCCAAATTTCTTGGAGGCTTTGTTCATTTCTTTTTATTCTTTTTTCTCTAAACTTCCCTTCTCTCTTCATTTCATTCATTTCATCTTCCATCAGCGATACCCTTTCTTCCAGTTGATCGCATCTGCTACTGAGGCTTCTGCAATCTTCACGTAGTTCTCGAAACTTGGCTTTCAGCTCCATCAGCTCCTTTAAGCCCTTCTCTCCATTGGTTATTCCAGTTATCCATTCTTCTAATTTTTTTTCAAAGTTTTTAACTTCTTTGCTATTGTTTTGAATTTCCTCTCGTAGCTCAGAGTAGTTTGATCGTCTGAAGCCTTCTTCTCTCAATTCATCAAAGTCATCCTCCACCCAGCTTTGTTCCATTGCTGATGAGGAACTGCATTCCTTTGGAGGAGGAGAGGTGCTCTGTTTTTTAGAGTTTCCAGTTTTTGTGCTCTGTTTTTTCCCCATCTTTGTGGTTTTATCTACTTTTCGTCTTTGATGATGGTGATGTACAGATGGGTTTTTGGTGTGGATGTCCTTTCTGTTTGTTAGTTTTCCTTCTACCAGACAGGCCCCTCAGCTGCAGGTCTGTTGGAGTTTACTAGAGGTGCACTCCAGACCCTGTTTGGCTGGGTGTCAGCAGCGGTGGCTGCAGAACAGTGGATTTTCGTGAGACCACAAATTCAGCTGTCTGATAGTTCCTCTGAAAGTTTTGTCTCAGAGGAGTACCTGCTTGAATGAGGTGTCAGTCTGTCCCTACTGGGGGGCTGCCTCCCAGTTAGGCTGCTCAGGGGTGAGGGACCCACTTTAGGAGGCAGTCTGTCCATTCTCAGATCTCCAGCTGCATGCTGGGAGAACCACTACTCTCTTCAAAGCTGTCAGTCAGACAGGGACATTTAAGTCTGTGGAGGTTCTTGCTGAGTTTTTGTTTGTCTGTGCCCTGCCCCCAGAGGTGGAGCCTAGAGAGGCAGGCAGGCCTCCTTGAGCTGTGGTGGGCTCCACCCAGTTCGAGCTTCCTGGCTGCTTTGTTTACCTAAGCAAGCCTGGGCAATGGCGGGCGCCCCTCCCCCAGCCTCGCTGCCGCCTTGCAGCTTGATCTCAGACTGCTGTGCTAGCAATCGGCGAGACTCTGTGGGCATAGGACCCTCCGAGCCAGGTGCGGGACACAATCTCCTAGTGTACCGTTTTCCAGGCCCGTTGGAAAAGCGCAGTATTAAAATGAGACTGACCCGATATTCCAGGTGCCATCTGTTTCCCCTTTCTTTGACTAGGAAAGGGAACTCCCTGACCCTTTGCGCTTCCCAAGTGAGGCAATGCCTCGCCCTGCTTCGGCTCGCGCACAGTGCACTTCACTGACTGTCCTGCACCCACTGTGAGGCAATCCCTAGTGAGATGAAACCGGTACCTCAAGCAGAAATGCAGAAATCACTCGTCTTCTGTGTCGCTGGGGCTGGGAGGTGGAGACCGGAGCTGTTCCTATTCGGCCATCTTGGCTCCACCCTCCATAGTTTTTATTTAAAGATATTCCTTTTTCCACTAAAGGCCCCTTTGCTCTCCGAATGTTTGCTTGCAGTTACTACACAAAGAGGGTTTCAGAACTGCTCAATCAAAAGTAAGGTTCAACTCTGTTAGTTGAATGCACAGATCAGAAAGAAGTTTTGCAGAATGCTTCTGTGTAGTTTTTATTTGAAGATATTCCTTTCTCCACAATAGGCCCCTTAGCGCTCCAAATGTGCGGTTGCAGTTTCTACACAGAGAGATTTTCAGAACTTCTCATTCAAATGTAAGTTTCAACTCTGTTAGTTGAATGCACAGATCAGAAAGGAGTTTCATGGGATGCTTCTGTGTAGTTTTTATTTGAAGATCTTCCTTTTTCCACTATAGGCCACTTAGCGCTCCGAATGTCCGCTTGCCGTTTCTACAGAAAGAGAGGTCCAGAACTTCTCAATCAAAAGTAAGGTTCAACTCCGTTAGTTGAATGCACAGATCACAAAGAAGTTTGGCAGAATGCTTCTGTGTAGTTTTTATTTGAAGATATTCCTTTTTCCAGGATAGTCCCCTGAGCGCTCCGAATATCCGCTTACAGTTTCTACACAGAGAGAGTTTCAGAACTTCTCAATCAAAAGTAAGGTTCAACTCTGTTAGTTCAATGCTCACATCAGAAAGAAGTTTCGCAGAATGCTTCTGTGTAGTTTTTATTTGAAGATATTCCTTTTTCCACTATGGGCCCCTTAGCGCTTCGAATGTCCGCTTGCAGTTTCTACAGAAAGAGAGTTTCAGAACTTCTCAATCAAAGTGATGTTCAACTCTGTTAATTGAATGCAGAGATCAGAAAGAAGTTTCGCAGAATGCTTCTGTGTACTTTTTATTTGAAGATATTCCTTTTTCCACTATAGGCCTATTAGCGCTCCGAATGTCAGCTTGCAGTTTCTACAGAAAGAGTGTTTCAGGGGGTGGAGCCAAGATGGCCGAATAGGAACAGCTCCGGTCTCCAGCTCCCAGCCCCAGCAACACAGAAGATGGGTGATTTCTGCATTTCTGCTTGAGGTACCGGTTTCATCTCACTAGGGAGTGCCTAACAGTGGGTGCACGACACTCGGTGAAGTGCACTGTGTGCGAGCCGAAGCAGGGCGAGGCATTACCTCACTCGGGAAGTGCAAGGGGTCAGGGAGTTCCCTTTCCTAGTCAAAGAAAGGGGAAGCAGACGGCACCTGGAATATCGGGTCAGTCCCATCCTAATACTGCGCATTTCCAACGGGCCTGGAAAACTGCACACTAGGAGATTGTGTCCGGCACCTGGCTCAGAGGATCCTATGCCCACGGAGTCTCGCTAATTGCTAGCACAGCAGTCTGAGATCAAGCTGCAAGGTGGCAGCGAGGCTGGGGGAGGGGCGCCCGCCATTGCCCAGGCTTGCTTAGGTAAACAAAGCAGCCAGGAAGCTCGAACTGGGTGGAGCCCACCACAGCTCAAGGAGGCCTGCCTGCCTCTCTAGGCTCCACCTCTGGGGGCAGGGCACAGACAAACAAAAACTCAGCAAGAACCTCCACAGACTTAAATGTCCCTGTCTGACTGACAGCTTTGAAGAGAGTAGTGGTTCTCCCAGCACACAGCTGGAGATCTGAGAATGGTCAGACTGCCTCCTAAAGTGGGTCCCTTACCCCTGAGAAGCATAACTGGGAGGCACCCCCCAGTAGGGACAGACTGACACCTCATTCAACCCGGTACTTCTCTGAGACAAAACTTTCAGAGGAACTATCAGACAGCTGAATTTGTGGTCTCACGAAAATCCGCTCTTCTGCAGCCACCGCTGCTGACACCCAGGCAAACAGGGTCTGGAGTGCACCTCTAGTAAACTCCAACAGACCTGCAGCTGAGGGGCCTGTCTGGCAGAAGGAAAACTAACAAACAGAAAGGACATCCACACCAAAAACCCATCTGTACATCACCATCATCAAAGACAAAAAGTAGATAAAACCACAAAGATGGGGAAAAAACAGAGCACAAAAACTGGAAACTCTAAAAAACAGAGCACCTCTCCTCCTCCAAGGGAACACAGTTCCTCACCAGCAATGGAACAAAGCTGGATGGAGGATGACTTTGATGAGTTGAGAGAAGAAGGCTTCAGACGATCAAACTACTCTGAGCTACGAGAGGAAATTCAAAACAACAGCAAAGAAGTTAAAAACTTTGAAAAAAAATTAGAAGAATGGATAACTGGAATAACCAATGGAGAGAAGGGCTTAAAGTAGCTGATGGAGCTGAAAGCCAAGTTTCAAGAACTACGCGAAGATTGCAGAAGCCTCAGTAGCAGATGCGATCAACTGGAAGAAAGGGTATCGCTGATGGAAGATGAAATGAATGAAATGAAGAGAGAAGGGAAGTTTAGAGAAAAAAGAATAAAAAGAAATGAACAAAGCCTCCAAGAAATTTGGGACTATGTGAAAAGACCAAACCTACGTCTGATTGGTGTACCTGTAAATGATGGGGAGAATGGAACCAAGTTGGAAAACACTCTGCAAGATATTATCCAGGAGAACTTCCCCAATCTAGCAAGGCAGGCCAGCATTCAGATTCAGGAAATACAGAGAACGCCACAAAGATACTCCTCGAGAAGGGCAACTCCAAGACACATTATTGTCAGATTCACCAAAGTTGAAATGAAAGAAAAAATGTTAAGGGCAGCCAGAAAGAAAGGTCAGGTTACCCACAAAGGGAAGCCCATCAGACTAACAGCTGATCTCTCAGCAGAAACTCTACAAGCCAGAAGAGAGTGGGGGCCGATATTCAACATTCTTAAAGAAAAGAATTTTCAACCCAGAATCTCCTATCCCGCCAAACTAAGCTTCATAAGTGAAGGAGAAATAAAACACTTTACAGACAAGCAAACGCTGAGTGATTTTGTCACCACCAGGCCTGCCCTAAAAGAGCTCCTGAAGGAAGCACTAAACATGGAAAGGAACAACCGGTACCAGCCACTGCAAAAACATGCCAAATTATAAAGACCATCGAGGCTAGGAAGAAACTATAGCAACTAACGAACAAAATAACCAACTAACATCATAATGACAGGATCGGATTCACACATAACAATATTAACGTTAAATGTAAATGGACTAAATGCTCCAATCAAAAGACACAGACTGGCAAACTGGATAAGGAGTCAGGACCCATCAGTGTGCTGTATTCAGGAAACCCATCTCACGTGCAGAGACACACATAGACTCAAAATAAAGGGATGGAGGAAGATCTATCAAGCAACTGGAAAACAAAAATGGCAGGGGTTGCAATCCTAGTCTCCGATAAAGTAGACTTTAAACCAACAAAGATCAAAAGAGACAAAGAAGGCCATTACATAATGGTAAAGGGATCAATTCAACAAGAAGAGCTAACTGTATTAAATATATGCACCCAACACAGGAGCACCCAGATTCATAAAGCAAGTCCTCAGTGACCTACAAAGGGACTTAAACTCCCACACAATAATAATGGGAGATTTTAACACCGCACTGTCAGCATTAGACAGATCAATGAGACAGAAAGTTAACAAGGATATCCAGGAATTGAACTCAGCTCTACATAAAGTGGACCTAATAGACATCTACAGAACTCTCCACCCCAAGTCAACAGAATATACATTTTTTTCAGCACCACACCACACCTATTCCAAAATTGACCACATAGTTGGAAGTAAAGCTCTCCTCAGCAAATGTAAAAGAACAGAAATTATAACAAACTGTCTCTCAGACCACAGTGCAATCAAACTAGAACTTAGGATTAAGAAACTCACTCAAAACCGCTCTACTACATGGAAACTGAACAACCTGCTCCTGAATGACTATTGGGTACATAATGAAATGAAGGCAGAAATAAAGATATTCTTTGAAACCAACGAGAACAAAGACACAACATACCAGAATCTCTGGGACACATTCAAAGCAGTGTGTAGAGGGAAATTTATAGCACTAAATGCCCACAAGAGAAAGCAGGAAAGATCCAAAATTGACTCCCTAACATCACAATTAAAAGAACTAGTAAAGCAAGAGCAAACACATTCAAAAGCTAGCAGAAGGCTAGAAATAACTAAAATCAGAGCAGAACTGAAGGAAATAGAGACACAAAAAACCCTTCAAAAAATTAATGAATCCAGGAGCTGGTTTTTTGAAAAGATCAACAAAATTGATGGACCGCTAGCAAGACTAATAAAGAAGAAAAGAGAGAAGAATCAAATAGATGCAATAAAAAACGAAAAAGGGGATATCACCACCAATCCCACAGAAATACAATCTACCATCAGAGAATACTACAAACACCTCTATGCAAATAAACTAGAAAATCTAGAAGAAATGGATAAATTCCTCGACAAATACAACCTCCCAAGACTAAACCAGGAAGAAGTTGAATCTCTGAATAGACCAATAACAGGTTCTGAAATCGTGGCAATAATCAATAGCTTACCAACCAAAAAGAGTCCAGGACCTGATGGATTCACAGCTGAATTCTACCAGAGGTACAAGGAGGAAGTGGTACCATTCCTTCTGAAACTATTCCAATCGATAGAAAAAGAGGGAATCCTCCCTAACACATTTTATGAAGCCAGCATCGTCCTGATACCAAAACCTGGCAGAGACATAACCAAAAAAGAAAATTTCAGACCAATATCCTTGATGAACATTGATGCAAAAATCCTCAATAAAATACTGGCAAACCGAATCCAGCAGCACATCAAACAGCTTATCCACCATGATCAAGTGGGCTTCATCCCTGGGATGCAAGGCTGGTTCAACATACGCAAATCAATAAATGTAATCCAGCATATAAACAGAACCAAAGACAAAAACCACATGATTATCTCAATAGATGCAGAAAAGGCCTTTGACAAAATTCAACAACCCTTCATGCTAAAAACTCTCAATAAATTAGGTATTGATGGGACGTATCTCAAAATAATAAGAGCTATCTAGGACAAACCCACAGCCAATATCATACTGAATGGGCAAAAACTGGAAGCATTCCCTCTGAAAACTGGCACAAGACAGGGATGCCCTCTCTCACCGCTCCTATTCAACATAGTGCTGGAAGTTCTGGCCAGAGCAATCAGGCAGGAGAAGGAAATAAAAGGTATTCAATTAGGAAAAGAAGAAGTCAAATTGTCCCTGTTTGCAGATGACATGATTGTATATCTAGAAAACCCCATTGTCTCAGCCCAAAATCTCCTTAAGCTGATTAGCAACTTCAGTGAAGTCTCAGGATACAAAATCAATGTACAAAAATCACAAGCATTCTTGTACACCAATCACAGACAAACAGAGAGCCAAATCATGAGTGAACTCCCATTCACAATTGCTTCAAAGAGAATCAAATACCTAGGAATCCAACTTACAAGGGATGTGAAGGACCTCTTCAAGGAGAACTACAAACCACTGCTCAGTGAAATAAAAGAGGATACAAACAAATGGAAGAACATTCCATGCTCATGGGTTGGAAGAATCAATATCGTGAAAATGGCCATACTGCCCAAGGTAATTTATAGATTCAATGCCATCCCCATCAAGCTACCAATGACTTTCTTCACAGAATTGGAAAAAACTACTTTAAAGTTCATATGGAACCAAAAAAGAGCCCGCATCGCCAAGTCAATCCTAAGCCAAAAGAACAAAGCTGGAGGCATCACGCTACCTGACTTTAAACTATACTACAAGGCTACAGTAACCAAAACAGCATGGTACTGGTACAACAGAGACATAGATCAATGGAACAGAACAGAGCCCTCAGAAATGATGCCACATATCTACAACTATCTGATCTTTGACAAAACTGACAAAAACAAGAAATGGGGAAAGGATTCCCTATTTAATAAATGGTGCTGGGAAAACTGGCTAGCCGTATGTAGAAAGCTGAAACTGGATCCCTTCCTTACACCTTATACATAAATTAATTCAAGATGGATTAAAGACTTATATGTTAGACCTAAAACCATTAAAATCCTACAAGAAAACCTAGGCAATACCATTCAGGACATAGGCGTGGGCAAGGACTTCATGTCTAAAACACCAAAAGCAATGGCAACAAAAGCCAAAATCGACAAATGGGATCTCATTAAACTAAAGAGCTTCTGCACAGCAAAAGAAACTATCATCAGAATGAACAGGCAACCTACAGAATGGGAGAAAATTTTTGCAACCTACTTATCTGACAAAGGGCTACTATCCAGAATCTACAATGAACTCAAACAAATTTACAAGAAAAAAACAATCAACCCCATCAAAAAGTGGGCAGAGGACATGAAGAGACACTTCTCAAAAGAAGACATTTATGCAGCCAGAAAACACATGAAGAATTGCTCATCATCACTGGCCATCAGAGAAATGCAAATCAAAACCACAGTGAGATACCATCTCACACCAGTTAGAATGGCCATCATTAAAAAATCAGGAAACAACAGGTGCTGGAGAGGATGTGGAGAAATAGGAACACTTTTACACTGTTGGTGGGACTGTAAACTAGTTCAACCATTGTGGAAGTCAGTGTGGCGATTCCTCAGGGATCTCGAACTAGAAATACCATTTGACCCAGCCATCCTATTACTGGGTATATACCCAAAGGACTATAAATCATGCTGCTATAAAGACACATGCACACGTATGTTTATTGCGGCACTATTCACAATAGCAAAGAGTTGGAACCAACCCAAATGTCCAACAACGATAGACTGGATTAAGAAAATGTGGCACATATACACCATGGAATACTATGCAGCCATAAAAAATGATAAGTTCATGTCCTTTGTAGGGACATGGATGAAACTGGAAAACATCATTCTCAGTAAACTATCGCAAGGACAAAAAACCAAACACCGCATGTTCTCTCTCATAGGTGGGAATTGAACAATGAGAACTCATGGACACAGGAAGGGGAACATCACACTCCGGGGACTGTTGTGGGGTGGGGGGAGGGGGGAGGGACAGCATTAGGAGATACACCTAATGCTAAATGACGAGTTAATGGGTGCAGGAAATCAACATGGCACATGGATACATACGTAACAAACCTGCACATTGTGCACATGTACCCTAAAACCCTAAAGTACAATAAAAAAAAAAAAAATGCCCTGTAAAAAAAAAAAAAAAAAAAAAAAAAGAGTGTTTCAGAACTGCTCAATCAAAAGAAAGGTAGAACTCTGCTAGTTGAATGCACAGATCAGAAAGAAGTTTCGCACAATGCTTCTGCGTAGTGTTTTTTTGAAGATATACCTTTTTCCACTATTGGCCCCTTAGCGCTCCGAATGTCCGTTTGCAGGTTCTACAGAAAGAGTGTTTCCCAACTGCTCATTCAAAAGTAAGATTCAACTCTGCTAGATGAATGCACATATCAGAACGAAGTTTCGCACAATAATTCTGTGTAGTTTTTACTTGAAGATATTCCTTTTCCCCCTACAGGCCCCGTGGCGATCAGAATGTCCGCTTGCAGTTTCCATAGAAAGAGTTTTTCAGAACTGCTCATTCAAAAGTAAGGTTCAACCCTGCTCCTTGAATGCACAGATCAGAAAGGAGTTTCGCAGAATACTTCTGTGTAGTTTTTATTTGAAGATATTCCTTTTTCCACTGTAGGCCCCTTAGCGCTCCAAATGTCCGCTTGCAGTTTCTACAGAAAGAGCGTTTCAAAACTCCTCAATCAATAGTAAGGTTCAACTCTGTTAGTTGAATGCACAGATCAGAAAGAAGTTTCACTGAATGCTTCAGTGTAATTTTTATTTGATGATATTCCTTTTTCCACTATAGGCCTCTTAGCACTATGAATGTCCGCTTGCAGTTTCTACAGAAAGAGAGTTTCAGAAGTTCTCCAACAAAAGTAAGTTTCAAATCTGTTAGTTGAATTCACAGATCAGAAAGAAGTTTCGCAGAATGCTTCTGTTTAGTTTTTATTTGAAGAGATTCCTTTTTTTCACTATAAGCCTCTTAGTGCTCCGACTGTCCTCTTGCAGTTTCTACAGAAAGAGATTTTCAGAACTTCTCCATCAACAGTAAGGTTCAACTCTGCTAGTTGAATGCACAGATCAGAGAGCAGTTTCGTAGAATGCTTCTGTGTAGTTTTTAGTTGAAGATATTCCTTTTTCCACTGTAGGCCCCTTAGAACTCCGAATGTCGGCTTGCAGTTTCAACAGAAAGAGTGTTTCAGAACTGCTCAATTAAAAGTAAGTTTCAACTCTGCTAGTTGAATGCACAGATTAGAAATATGTTTCACAGAATGCTTCTGTGTAGTTTTTATTTGAAGATATTCCTTTTTCCACTATTGGCCCCTTAACACTCCGAATGTCCACTTGCAGTTTCTACAGAAAGAGTGTTTCAGAACTGCTCAATCAAAAGTAAAGTTCAACTCTGCTAGTTCAATGCACAGATCGGAAAGAAGTTTCGCAGAATGCTTCTGTGTAGTTTTTATATGAAGATATTCCTATTTCCACTATAGCTGCTTAACACCACGAAAGTCCGCTTGCACTTTCTTCAGAAAGAGTGTTTCAAAACTCCTCAATCAAATTAAGGTTCAACTCTGCTAGTGGAATGCACAGATCAGAAAGACGTCTCGCAGAATGATTCTGTGTAGTTTTTATTTCAAGATATTCCTTTTTCCACTGTAGACCCTTTAGAGCTCCGAATGTCCGCTTGCAGTTTCTACAGAAAGAGAGTTTCAGAACTCCTCGGTCAAAACGAAGTTTCAACTCTGCTAGTTGAATGCACAGACCAGAAAGAAGTTTCGCACAATGCTTCTCTGTAGTTTTTATTTGAAGATATTACTTTTTCCACTATAGGCCCCTTTGCACTGCGAATGTCCGCTTGCCGTTACTACAGAAAGAGTGTTTCAGAACTCCTCAATCAAAAGTAAAGTTCAACTCTGCTTGTTGAATGCACAGATCAGAAGCAAGTTTCGCAGAATGTCTCTGTGTAGTTTTTATATGAGGTTATTCCCTTTTCCTCTATAGGCCCATTAGTGCTCCGAATGTCCGCTTGCAGTTTCTACAGAGACAGTGTTTCAAAAATCCTCAATCAATTATAAGGTGCAACTCTGCTAGTTGAATGCACACATCAGAAAGAAGTTTTGCAGAATGCTTCTGTGGAGTTTTTATTTGAAGATATTACTTTTTCCACTATAGGCCTCTAAGCCCTCCGAATGTCCACTTGCAGTTTCTACAGAAAGAGAGTTTCAGAACTACTCAATCAAAAGTGAGGTTCAACTCTGTTAGTTGAATGCACAGATCAGAAAGTAATTTCGCAGAATGCATCTGTGTAGTTTTTATTTGAAAATATTCCTTTTTCCCCTATAGGCCCCTTAGCACTCTGAATGTCTGCTTGTAGTTTGTAAAGAAAGAGAGTTTCAGAACTTCTCAATCAAAAGTAAGGTTCAACTCTGTTACTTGAATGCACCGATCAGAAAGAAGTTTCGCAGAACGCTTCCGTGTAGTTTTTTTGGAAGATATTCCTTCTTCCACTATAGGCCCCATAGCGCTCCAAATGTCCACTTCCAGTTTCTACAGAAAGAGAGTTTCGGAACTCCTCAAACAAAAGTGTGGTTCAGCTCTGTTAGTTGAATGCACAGAGCAGAAAGAAGTTTCACAGAATGCCTCTGTGTAGTTTTTATTTGAAACTATTCCTTTTTCCACTATAGGCCCCTAATCGCTCTGAATGTCCGCTTGCAGTTTTTACAGAAAGAGTGTTTCAGAACTTCTCAATCAAAAGTAAGGTTCAACTCTCTTAGCTGAATGCACAGATCAGAAAAAAGTTCCACAGAATGCTTCTCTGTTGTTTTTATTTGAAGATATTCCTTTTTCCACTCTAGGCCCCTTAGCGCTCAGAATGTCCGCTCGCAGGTTCTACAGAGAGTGTTTCAGAACTGCTCAATCAAAAGAAAGGTTCTACTCTGCTAGTTCAATGCACAGATCAGAAAGAAGTGTCACAGAATGCTTCTGTGTAGTTCATATTTGACGATATTCCTTTTTCCACTATAGGCCCATTAATGCTCCAAATATCCGCTTGCAGATTCTACAGAAAGAGTGTTTTAGAACTGCTCAATCAAAAGTAAGGTTCAACTCTGCTACTTGAATGCACAAATTAGAAAGTAGTTTCGCAGAATGCTTCTGTGTAGTTTTTATTTGAAGATATCCCTTTTTCCAGTATAGGCCCCTTAGCGCTCCGAATGTCCGCTTGCAGTTTCTACAGAAAGATTGTTTCAGAACTGCTAATTCAAAAGTAAATTTCAACTCTGCTAGTTCAATGCACATA
This sequence comes from Nomascus leucogenys, assembly GCF_006542625.1. NCBI lineage: Eukaryota > Metazoa > Chordata > Mammalia > Primates > Hylobatidae > Nomascus > Nomascus leucogenys. The sequence continues at coordinate 589,362 of NC_044404.1, forward strand.
TCAGAAGGACGTTTCTCAGAATGTTTCTGTGTACTTTATATTTGAAGAAGTTCCTTTTTCCACTGTGGGCCAATTAGCGCTCCGAATGTCCTCTTGCAGCTTCTACAGAAAGAGTGTTTCAGAACTTCTAAATCAAAAGTAATGTTCAACTCTACTAGTTGAATGCACAGATCGGAAAGAAGTTTCACGGAATGCTGCTGTGTGGTTTTTATTTGAAGATATTCCGTTTTCCACTGTATGCCCCTTAGCACTCCGAATGTCCGCTTGCAGTTTCTACAGAAAGAGTGTTTCACAACTGCTCAATCAAAAGTAAGGTTCAACTCTGCTAGTTGAATGCCCAGATCAGAAAGAAGATTTGCGGAATGCTTCTGTGTAGTTTTTATTTGAAAGTATTACTTTTTCAACTGTAGGGCCCTTAACACTGCACATGTCCGCGTGCAGTTTCTACAGAAAGAGTGCTTCAGATCTGCTCATTCAAAAGCAAGGTTCAACTCTGCTAGTTGAATGCACAGATTGGAAAGACGTTTCACAGAATGCTTCAGTGTAGTTTTTATTTGAAGATATTCCTTTTTCCACTGCAGGCCCCTTAGCACTCGGAGTGTCCGCTAGCATTTCCTAGAGACAGAGTGTTTCAGAACTGCTCAATCAAAAGTAAGCTTCAACTCTGTCAGTTGAATGCACAGATCAGAAAGAATTTTCACAGAATGCTTCTGTGTAGTTTTTATTGGAATATATTCCTTTTTCCACTGTAGGCCCCTTGGCACACCGAATGTCCACTTGCAGTTTCTACAGAAAGAGTGTTTCAGAACTGCTCAATCAAAAGTAAGCTTCAACTCTGTCAGTTGAATGCACAGATCAGAAAGAATTTTCACAGAATGCTTCTGTGTAGTTTTTATTGGAATATATTCCTTTTTCCACTGTAGGCCCCTTGGCACACCGAATGTCCACTTGCAGTTTCTACAGAAAGAGTGTTTCAGAACTGCTCAATCAAAAGTAAGGTTCAACTCTCCTAGTTGAATGCACATATCAGAAAGTAGTTTCACAGAACGCTTCCGTGTAGTTTTTATTTGAAGATATTCCTTTTTCCACTGTAGGCCCCTTAGCACTCCGAATGTCCGCTTTCAGTTTCTACAGAAAGAATGTTTCAGAACTGCTCAATCAAAAGTAAGGTTCAAATCTCCTAGTTGAATGCACAGATCAGAAAGAAGTTTTGCAGAATGCTTCTGTGTACTTTCTATTTACCGATATTCCTTTTTCCACTATAGGCCCATCAGCTCTCCGAATGTCCACTTGCAATTTCCTCAGAAAGAGAGTTTCAGAAGTGTTCAATCAAAAGTAAGGTTCCACCCTGCTAGTTGAAGGCGCGGACTTGAAAGAAATTTTACATAATGCCTCTGTATACTTTTTAATTGAAGATATTCCTTTTTTCACTATAGGTCCCTATTCACCCGAATGTCCAATTGCAGTTTCTACAGAAAGAGTGTTTCAGAACTGCTCAATCAAAAGTAACGTTCAACTCTGTTGGTTCAATGCACAGATCAGAAAGAAGTTTCAGAGAATGCTTCTGTGTAGCTTTTATTTGAAGATATTCCTTTTTCAACTCTATGCCCCTTAGCGCTCCGAATGTCCGCTTGCAGTTTCTACAGAAAGTGTGTTTCAGAACTGGTCAATCAAATGAAGTTTCAACTCTGCTAGTGGAATGCACAGATCAGAAAGCAGTTTCACAGAATGATTCTGTGTAGTTTTTATTTCAACATATTCCTTTTTCCACTATAGGCCCCTTAGAGCTGCAAATGTCCGCTTGCAGTTTCTAGAGAAAGAGAGTTTCAGAACTTCTCAATCAATGGTAAGGTTCACCTCTGTTAGTTGAATGCACAGATCAGAAAGAAGTTTTGCAGAATGCTTCTGTGTGGTTTTTATTTGAAGATATTCCTTTTTCCACCATAGTGACATTAGCGCTCCGAAAGTCCGCTTGAAGTTTCTACAGAAAGAGTGTTTCAGAGCTGCTCAATCAAAAGTAAGGTTCAACTCTATTAGTTGAATGCACAGATCAAAAAGAAGTTTCGCAGAATGTTTCTGTGTAGTTGTTATTTGAAGATATTCCTTTTTCCGCTAAAGGCCCCTTAGCGCTCCGAATGTCCGCTTGCCGTTTCTACAGAAAGAGAGTTTCAGAACTTCTCAATGAAAAGTAAGGTTGAACTCTGTTAGTTGAATGCACAGATCAGAAAGAAGTTTCCCAGAATGCTTCTGTGTAGTTTTCATTTGAAGATATTCCTTTTTCCACTACAGGCCCCTTAGTGCTCGGAGTGTCCGCTAGCATTTTCTACAGAAAGAGTGTTTCAGAACTTCTCAATCAAAAGTAAGGTTCAACTCTGCTGGTTGAATGCACAGGAGAAAGAAGTTTCGCAGAATGCTTCTGTGGAGTTTTTATTTGAAGATATTCCTTTTTCCAATATAGGCCCATTAGCGTTCCGAATGTCTGCTTGCACTTTCTACAGAAAGAGTGATTCAGAACTGCTCAATCAAAACTAAAGTTCAACTCTGCTAGTTGAAAGCACAGATCAGAAAGAAGTTTTGCAGAATGATTCTGTGTAGTTTTCATTTGAAGATATTCCTTCTTCCACTATAGGCCTCTTAGCACTCCGAATGTCCGCTTGCAGTTTCTACAGAAAGCGTGATTCAGAACTGCTCAATCCAAAGTAAGCTTCAACTCTGCTTCTTGAATGCACAGATCAGAAATAATTTTCGCAGAATGCTTCTGTGTAGTTTTATTTGAAGATATTCCTTTATTTGCTATAGGCCCCTTAGTGCTCTGAATGTCTGCTTGCAGTTTCCACAGAAAGAGTGCTTCAGAACTGATCAATCAAAAGTAAGTTTCAACTCTGCCACTTCAGTGCACAGATCAGAAAGGAGTTTCGCAGAATGCTCTGGTGTAGTTTTTATCTGAAGATATTCCATTTTCCACTATAAGCCCCTTAGCACAACAAATGTCAGCTTGCAGTTTCTACAGAGAGAGTTTCAGAACTTCTCAATTAAAAGTAAGGTTCTACTCTGTTAGTTGAATGCACAGATCAGAAAGAAGTTTCGCAGAATGCTTCTGTGTAGTTTTTATTTGAAGATATTCCTTTTTCCACTACAGGCACCTTAGCGCTGCGAATGTCCGCTTTAAATTTCTACAGAAAGATTGTTTCAGAACTGCTCATTCAAAACTAAGTTTCAACTCTGCTTGTTGAATGCACAGATCAGAAGGAAGTTTCGCAGAATGCTTCTGTGTACTTTTTATTTGAAGATATTCCTTTTTCCACTATGGGCTCATTAGCGCTCCGAATGTCCACTTGCAGTTTCTACAGAAAGAGTGTTTCAGAACTTCTCAATCAAAACTAATGTTCAACTCTGCTACTTGAATGCACAGATCAAAAAGAAGTTTCACAGAATGCTTCTGTGTAGTTTTTATTTGAAGGTATTCCTTTTTCCACTGTAGGCCCCTTAGCTCTCCGAATGTCCGCTTGCAGTTCCTACAGAAAGACTGCTTCAGAAGTATTCAATCAAAAGTAAGCTTCAACTCTGCTAGTTGAATGCACAGATCAGAAAGAAGTTCTGTGTAGTTTTTATTTGAAGATATTCCTTTTTCCAATACAGGCCCCTTAGCACTTCGAATGTCCGCTAGCATTTTCTACAGAAAGAGTGTTTCAGAACTGCTCAATCAAAAGTAAGTTTCAATTGTGCTTGTTGAATGCACAGATCGGAAAGAAGTTTCGCAGAATGCTTCTGTGTAGTTTTTGTTTGAAGACATTCCCTTTTCCACGATAAGGCCCTTAGACCTTCGAATGTCCGCTTGCAGTTTCTACAGAAAGAGAATTTCAGAACTTCTCAATCAAAAGTAAGTTTCAACTCTGTTATTTGAATGCACAGATCAGAAAGAAGTTGTGCAGAAAACTGCCGTGTAGTTTTTATTTGAAGATATTACTTTTTCCACTATAGACCCCTTAGCGCTCCAAATGTCCGCTTGCAGTTTCTACAGAAAGAGAGTTTCAGAACTTCTCAATAAAAAGTAAGGTTCAACTCTGCTAGTTTTATGCACAGATGAGAAAGTAGTTTCTCAGAATGCTTCTGTGTAATTTTTATCTTTAGTTATTCCTTTTTCCAATATAGGCCCCTTAGCGCTCCGAATGTCCGCTTGCAGTTTCTACAGAAAGAGTGGTTCAGAGCTGCTCAATAAAAAGTAAGATTCAACTCTGCTTGTTGAATGCAGAGATCAGAAAGAAGTTTCGCAGAAGGCTTCTGAGTAGTTTTCATTTGAAGATATTCCTTTTTCCACTATAGGCCCCTAAGCGCTCCGAATGTCCACTTGCAGGTTCTACAGAAAGAGTGATTAAGAACTGCTCAATCAAAAGTAAGGTTCAACTCTGCTAGTTGAATGCACAGATAAGAAAGAAGTTTTGCAGAATGCTTCTGTGTAGTTTTTATTTGTACATATTCCTTTTTCCACTATAGGCCCCTTAGCGCACCAAATGTCCGCTTGCAGTTTCTACAGAAAGATTGTTTCAGAACTGCTCATTCAAAAGTAAGTTTCAACTCTGCTACTTGAATGCACATATCAGAGGGAAGTTTCACAGAATGCTTCTGTGTAGTTTTTATTTGAAGGTATTCTTTTTCCACTGTAGGCCCCTTAGCGCTCCAAATGTCCGCTTGCAGTTTCTACAGATAGAGTGCTTCAGAACTGCTCATTTAAAAGCAAGGTTCAACTCTGCTAGTTGAATGCACAGATCTGAAAGAAGTTTCGCAGAATACTTCTGTTTAGTTTTTGTTTGAAAATATTCCTTTTTCAACTATAAGGCCCATAGCGCTCCAAATGTCCGCTTGCAGTTTCTACAGAAAGAGAGTTTCAGAACTTCTCAATCAAAAGCAACTCTGTTATTTGAATGCACAGATCAGAAAGAAGTTTCGCAGAATGCTTCTGTGTAGTTTTTATTTGAAGATATTCCTTTTTCCTATATAGGCCCCTTAGCGTTCCGAATGTCCGCTTGCAGTTTCTACAGAAAGAGTGGTTCAGAACTGCTCAATCAAAAGTAAGGTTAAACACTGATAGTTGAATGCACAGATCAGAAAGAAGTTTCACAGAATGCTTCTGTGAAGTTTTTATTTGAAGATATTCCTTTTTCCACTATAGGCCCCTTAGCGCTCCGAATGTCTGCTGGCAGTTTCTTCAGAAAGAGAGTTTCAGAACTTCCTAATCAAAAGTAAGGTTTAACTCTGTTATTTGAATGCACAGATCAGAAAGAAGTTTCACAGAATGCTTCTGTGTAGTTTTTATTTGAAGGTATTCCTTTTTCCACTGTAGGCCCCTTAGCTCTCCGAATGTCCGCTTGCAGTTTCTACAGAAAGACTGCTTCAGAAGTATTCAATCAAAAGTAAGCTTCAACTCTGCTAGTTGAATGCACAGATCAGAAAGAAGTTCTGTGTAGTTTTTATTTGAAGATATTCCTTTTTCCAATACAGGCCCCTTAGCACTTCGAATGTCCGCTAGCATTTTCTACAGAAAGAGTGTTTCAGAACTGCTCAATCAAAAGTAAGTTTCAATTGTGCTTGTTGAATGCACAGATCGGAAAGAAGTTTCGCAGAATGCTTCTGTGTAGTTTTTGTTTGAAGACATTCCTTTTTCCACGATAAGGCCCTTAGAGCTTCGAATGTCCGCTTGCAGTTTCTACAGGAAGAGAGTTTCAGAACTTCTCAATCAAAAGTAAGTTTCAACTCTGTTATTTGAATGCACAGATCAGAAAGTAGTTGTGCAGAAAACTCCCGTGTAGTTTTTATTTGAAGATATTCCTTTTTCCACTATAGACCCCTTAGCGCTCCAAATGTCCGCTTGCAGTTTCTACAGAAAGAGAGTTTCAGAACTTCTCAATAAAAAGTAAGGTTCAACTCTGCTAATTTTATGCACAGATGAGAAAGTAGTTTCTCAGAATGCTTCTGTGTAATTTTTATCTTTAGTTATTCCTTTTTCCAATATAGGCCCCTTAGCGCTCCGAATGTCCGCTTGCAGTTTCTACAGAAAGAGTGGTTCAGAGCTGCTCAATAAAAAGTAAGATTCAACTCTGCTTGTTGAATGCAGAGATCAGAAAGAAGTTTCGCAGAATGCTTCTGAGTAGTTTTCATTTGAAGATATTCCTTTTTCCACTATAGGCCCCTTAGCACTCTGAATGTCTGCTTGCAGTTTCTACAAAAAGAGTGATTAAGAACTGCTCAATCAAAAGTAAGGTTCAACTCTGCTAGTTGAATGCAGAGATCAGAAAGAAATTTCGCAGAATGCTTCTGTGTAGTTTTTATTTGAAGATATTCATTTTACCACAATAGGCCCCTTAGCACTCCAAATGTCCGCTTGCAGTTTCTACAGAAAGAGGGTTTCAAAACTCCTCAATCAAAAGTAACGTTCAACTCTACTATTTGAATGCACAGATCAGAAAAAAGTCTCGCAGAATGCTTCTGTGTCATTTTTCTTTGAAGATATTACTTTTTCCACTATAGGCCCCTTAGCGCTCCGAATATTCGCCTGCAGTTTCCACAGAAAGAGAGTTTCAGAACTTCTCAATCAAAAGTAAGGTTCAACTCTGTTACTTCAATGTGCAGATGGGAAAGAACTTTCACAGAATGCTTCTGTGTAGTTTTTATTTGAAGATATTCCTTTATCCACTATAGGCCAGTTAGAGGACCGAATGTCCGCTTGCTGTTTCTACAGAAAGACTGTTTCAACACTCCTCAATCAAAAGTAAGTTTCAAATCTGCTAGTTGAGTGCACAGATCAGCAAAACGTCTCGCAGAATGCTTCTGTGTAGTTTTTATTTGAAGATATTCCTTTTTCCACTATAGTCCCCTTAGTGTTCCAAATGTCTGCTTGCAGTTTCTACAGAAAGAGTGTTTCAGAGCTCCTCAATGAAAAGTAAGTTTCAACTCTGGTTGTTGAAAGCACAAATCAGAAAGGAGTTTCACAAAATGCTTCTGTGTAGTTTTCATTTGAAGATATTCCTTTTGCCACTATAGGCCCCTTACTGCTCCGAATGTCCGCTTGCAGTTTCTGCAGAAATAGAGTTTCAGAAGTTCTCAATCAAAATTAAAGTTCAACTCAGTTGAATGCACAGATCAGAAAGAAGTTTCTCAGAATGCTTCTTTGTAGTTTTTATTTGAATATATTCCTTTTTCCACTATAGGCCCCTTATCACTCCGAATGTCCGCTTCCATTTTCCACAGAAAGAGTGTTTAAAAACTCCACAATCAAAAGTAAGGTTCAACACTGCTAGTTCAATGCTCAGATGAGAAAGAAGTTTCGCAGCATGCTTCTGTATAGTTTTTATTTGAAGATATTCCTTTTTCCACTATAGGCCCCTTATCGCTCCGAATATCTGCTTGCAGTTTCTACAGAAAGAGTGTTTCAAAATTTTTCAATACACAAGTAAGGGTCAACCCTGATAGTTGAATTGACAGATCAGAAAAATGTTTTGAAGAATGCTTCTGTGAAGTTTTTATTTGAAGATATTCCTTTTTCCACTATAGGCCTCTTAGACCACCAAATGTCCACTTGCAGTTTCTACAGAAAGAGTGTTTCGGAACTGCTCAATCAAAAGTAAAGTTCAACCATGTTTGTTGAATGCACAGATCAGAAAGAAGTTTCACAGAATGCTTTTGTGTAGTTTTTATTTGAAGATATTCCTTTTTCACTATAGGCCCCTTAGCACTCCGAATTTTCACTTCTAGTTTCTACAGAAAGAGTGTTTAAAAACTCCTCAATCAAAAGGAAGGTTCAACACTGCTAGTTGAATGCACAGATCAGAAAGAAGTCTCGCAGAATGCTTCTGTGTACTTTTTACTTGAAGATATTCCTATTTCCACTGTTGTCCCCTTAGCGCTCAGAATGTGCAATTGCAGTATCTACACAAAGAGATTTTCAGATCTTCTCAATCAAAAGGAAGATTCAACGCTCCTAGTTGAACGCACAGATCAGAAAGATGTTTCACAGAATGCTTCTGTGTAGTTTTTATTTGAAGATATCCCTTTTTCCACTATAGGCCAATTAGCGCTGCGAAAGTCCACTTGCAGTTCCTACAGAAAGAGTATTTAAGAACTCCTCAATCAAAAGTAATGTTCAACACTGCTAGTTGAATGCACTGATGAGAAAGAAGTTTCACAGAATGCTTCTGTGTAGTTTTTATTTGAAGATATTCCCTTTTCACTACAGGCCTCTTAGCGCTCCGAATCTCCACTTGCGGTTTCTACAGGAAGAGAGTTTCAGAACTTCTCAATCAAAAGTAATGTTCAACTCTGTTAGTTGAATGCACAGATCAGAAAGAAGTTTCACAGAATGCTTCTGTGTAGTTCTTATTTGACGATATTCATTTTTACACGATAGGCCCCTTAGGTCTCCGAATGTCCTCTTGTAGTTTCTACAGAAAGAGTGTTTCAAAACTCCTCAATTAAAAGTAATGTTCAACTCTGCTAGTTGAATGCACAGATCAGAAAGAAGTTTCGCAGAATGCTTCTGTGTAGTTTTTATTTGAAGATACAACTTTTTCCACTATAGGCCCCTTAGCGCTCCGAATGTCCGCTTGCAGTTTCTACAGAGAGTGTTTCAGAACTGCTCAATCAAAAGTAAGGTTCAACTCTGCTAGTTGAATGCACAGATCAGAAAGAAGTCTCGCAGAATGCTTCCGTGTAGTTTTTATCTGAGGACATTCCTTTTTCCACTATAAGCCCCTTAGCGCTGTGAATGTCCGATTGCAGTTTCTACAGAAAGAGTGTTTCAGAACTTCTCAATCAAAGATAAAGTTCAACACTGATTGTTGAATGCACACATCAGGAAGAAGTTTCGCAGAATGCTTCTTTGTAGTTTTTATTTGTAGATATTCCTTTTTCCACAATAGGCCTCTTAGAGCTACGAATATCCGCTTGCAGTTTCTACAGAAAGAGAGTGTCAGAACTCCTCAATCAAAAGTAAGATTCAACTCTGTTAGTTGAATGCACTGATCAGAAAGTAGTTTCTCAGAATGCTTCTGTGTAGTTTTTATTTGAAGATATGCTATTTTACAGTATAGGCCCCATAGCGCTCCAAATGTCCACTTGCATTTTCTGCAGAAAGAGGGTTTCAGAACTGCTCTATCAAAGGAAAGGTTCAACTCTGTTAGTTGAATGCACAGATGAGAAAGAAGTTTCACAGAATGCTTCTGTGTAGTTTTTATTTGAAGAAATTCCTTTTTCCACTATAGGCCCCTGAGCGCTGCGAATGTCCCCTTGCAGTTTCTACAGAAAGAGAGTTTCAGAACTCCTCAATCAAAAGTAGGGTTCAACTCTGTTAGTTGAATGCACAGATCAGAATGTAGTTTCGCAGAATGCTTCCGTGTAGTTTTTATTTGAAGATATTATATTTTACACTATAGGCCCCATAGCGCTCCGAATGTCGGCTTGCAGTTTCTACAGAAAGAGAGTTTCACTACTTCTGAATCAAAAGTAAGGTTCAACAATGTTAGTTGAATGCACAGATCAGAAATAAGTTTTATGGAATGCTTCTGTGTAGTTTTTATTTGAACACATTCCTTTTTCACTATAGGCCCCTTAGTGTTGAGAATGTCCACTTGCAGTTTCTACAGAAAGAGGTTTTCAGAACTTCTCAATCAAAAGTAAGGTTCAACTCTGCTAGTTGAATGCACAGATCAGAAAGAAGTTTCGCAGAATGCTTCTGTGTAGTTTTTATTTGAAGATATTCCTTTTTCCTCTATAGGCCGCATAGCGCTGCGAATGTCGACTTGCAGTTTCTACGGAAAGAGTGTTTCAGAACTCCTCAATCAAAAGTAAGGTTCAACTCTGCTTGCTGAATGCAAAGATCAGAATGAAGTTTTGCAGAATGCTTCTGTGTAGTTTTTATTTGAAGATATTCCTTTTTCCACTATAGGCCCCTTAGAACTCCCAATGTCGGCTTCCCGTTTCTACAGAAAGAGAGTTTCAAAAATTCTCAAACAAAAGTAAAGTTCAACTGTGTTAGGTGAATGCACAGATCAGAAAGAAGTTTCTGAGAATGCTTCTGTGTAGTTTTCATTGGAAGATATTCCTTTTTCCACTGTAGGCCCCTTAGTGCTCCGAATGTCCCCTTGCAGTTTCTACAGTAAGAGTATTTCAGAACTGCTCAATCAAAATTAAGGTCCAACTCTGCACCATGAATGCACAGATCAGAGAGAAGTTTCACAGAATGCTTCAATGTAGTTTTTATTTGTAGATATTCCTTCTTCCACTGTAGGCCCTGTAGTGCTCCGAATGGCTGCTTGCAGTTTCTACAGAAAGAGTGTTTCAGAACTGCTCAATGAAAAGTAAGGTTCAACTCTGCTAGTTGAATGCTCTGATCAGAGAGAAATTTCGCAGAATGTTTCTCTGTATTTTTTATTTGAAGAGATTCCTTTTTGCACTGTAGGCCCCTTAGCGCTCCGAATGTCCGCATGCAGTTTCTACAGTAAGAGTTTTTCAGAACTGCTCAATCAAAAGTAAGGTTCAATTCTGCTAGTTGAATGCACAGATCAGTAAGAAGTCTCGCAGAATGCTTCTGTGTAGTTTTCAATGGATGATATTCCTTTTTCCACTTTATGCCCCTCAACGCTCAGAATGTCCGCTTGCAGTTTCTACAGAAAGAGTGTTTCAAAACTCCTCAATCAAAAGTAAGGTTCAACTCTGCTTGTTGAATGCACAGATCAGAAAGAAGTTTCGCAGAGTGCTTCTGTGTGGTTTTTATTTGAAGTTATTCGTTTTTCCACTACAGGCTACTCAGCGCTCCGAATGTCCACTTGCAGTTTCTACAGAAAGAGTATTTCAGAACTGCTCAATCAAAAGTAAGTTTCAACACTGCTATTTGAATGCACAGATCAGAAAATAGTTTCACAGAACGCTTCGGTGTAGTTATTATTTGAAGACATTCCTTTTTCCACTATAGGCCCTTTAGAGCTCTGAATGTCCGCTTGCAGTTTCTAAAGAAAGAGTGTCTCAGAACTGCTCAATCAAAAGTAAGTTTCAGATCTCTTAGCTGAATGCACACATCAGAAAGAAGTTTCGCAGAATGCTTCTGTGTAGTTTTTATTTGAAGATATTCTTTTTTCCACTATAGGCCCCTTAGCGCTCCGAATGTCCGCTTGCAGTTTGTACAGAAAGAGTGTTTCAGAACTGCTCAATCAAAAGTAAGGATCAACTCTGCTAGTTGAATGCACAGATGAGAAAGAAGTTTCACTGAATGTTTCTTTGTAGTTTTTATTGGATGATATTCCTTTTTCCACTATAGGCCGCTTAGCGCTCCGAATGTCCGCTTGCAGTTTCTACAGTAAGAGTATTTCAGAATTGCTCCATCAAAATTAAGGTTCAACTCTGTGAGTTGAATGCACAAATCAGAGAGAAGTTTCACAGAATGCTTCAATGTTGTTTTTATTTGTAGATATTCCTTTTTCCACTGTAGGGCCCTTAGCGCTCCGAATGACTGCATGCAGTTTGTACAGAAACAGTGTTTCAGAACTGCTCAATCAAAAGTAAGGTTCAACTCTGCTAGTTGAATGCACTGATCAGAAAGAAGTTTCGCAGAATGTTTCTGTGTATTTTTTATTTGAAGATATTCCTTTTTCCACTGTAGGCCCCATAGTGCTCCGAATGTCCGCTTGCAGTTTCTACAGTAAGGGTTTTTCAGAACTGCTCAATCAAAAGTAAGGTTCAACTCTGCTAGTTGAATGCACAGATCAGTAAGAAGTCTCGCAGAATGCTTCTGTGTAGTTTTCATTGGAAGGTACTCCATTTTCCACTATATGCCCCGCAACGCTCCGAATGTCCACTTGCAGTTTCTACAGAAATAGTGTTTTAAAATTCCTCAATCAAAAGCAAGGTTCAACTCTTCTTGTTGAATGCACAGATGAGAAAGATGTTTCGCAGAGTGCTTCTGTGTGGTTTTTGTTTGAATATATTCATTTCTCCACTACAGGCCCCTTAGCGCTCCGAGTGTCTGCTTGCAGTTTCTACAGAAACAGTATTGCAGAACTGCTCAGTCTAAAGTAAGGTTCAACACTGCTAGTTGAATGCACAGATCAGATAGAAGTTTCGCAGAATGCTTCTGTATAGTTATTATTAGAAGTTATTCCTTTTTCCACTATAGGCCCCTTAGAGATCTGAATGTCCGCTTGCAGTTTCTACAGAAAGAGTGTCTCAGAACTGTTCAATCAAAAGTAAGGTTCAACTCTGTTAGTTGAATGGACAGATCAGAAAGAAGTTTCGCAGAATGCTTCTGTGTAGTTTTTATTTGAAGATATTCGTTTTTCCACTATTGGCCCCTTAGCGCTCCGAATGTCCGCTTGCAGTTACCACAAAAAGAGAGTTTCAGAACTTCTCAATCAAAAGTGAGGTTCAACTCTGTTAGTTGGATGCACAGATCAGAAAGAAGTTTCGCAGAATGCTTCTGTGTAGTTTTAATTTGAAGATATTTCTTTTTCCACTATAGGCCGATTAGCACTCTGAATGTCCACTTGCAGTTTCTACAGAAAGAGTGTTTCAAAACTCCTCAATCAAATGTAATGCTCAACCCTGTTAGTTGAATGCACAGATCAGAAAGCCGTTTCACAGAATGTTTCTGTTTAGTTTTTATTTGAATATATTCCTTTTTCCGCGATAGGCCTCTTAGCGCTCCAAACGTAAACTTGCAACTCCTATACAAAGACTGTTTCAAAACTCCGCTATCAAAAGTAAGGTTCAACCCTGTGAAATCATTGCACAGATCAGAAAGAAGTTTCACAGAATGCTTCTGTGTATTTTTTATTTGAAGTTATTCCTTTTTCCACGATAGGCCGCATAGCGCTCCAAATGTCCACTTGCAGTTTCTACAGAAAGAGTGTTTCAAAACTCCTCAATCAACAGTATGGTTCAACTCTGTTAGTCGAAAGCACAGATCAGATAGAAGTTTCACAGAATGATTCTGTGCAGTTTTTATTTGAAGATATTACTTTTTCCATGATAGGCCGCGTACCGCTCCAAATGTCAACATGCAGTTTCTACAGAAAGAAGTTTCCAAAACTCCTCAATCAACAGTATGGTTCAACTGTGTTAGTCAAATGCACAGATCAGAAAGAAGTTTCGCAGAATGCTTCTGTGGAGTTGTTATTTGAAGTTATTAATTTTTCCATGAAAGGCCGCATAGCGCTGCAAATGTCCACTTGTACTTTCTACAGAAAGTGTGTTTCAAAACTCCTCAATCAAAACTATGGCTCAACCCTGTTAGTTGAATGCACTGATCAGAAAGGAGTTTCACTGAATGCTTCTGTGTAGTTTTTATTAGAAGTTATTCCTTCTTCCTCGATAGGCGGTGTACCGCTCCAAATGTCCACCTGCAGTTTCTACAGAAAGAGTGTTTCAAAACCCCTCAATCAAAAGTAAGTTTCAACTCTGGTAGTTGAATGCACAGATCAGAAAGGATTTTCACAGAATTCTTCTGTGTAGTTCTCATTTGAAGGTATTCCTTTTCCCACGATAGGCTGCGTAGCGCTCCAAGTGTCCCCCTGCAGTTTCTAAAGAAAGAGTATTTCAAAACTCCTCAATCAAAAGGAAGGTTCAACTCTGTTAGTTGAATGCACAGATCTCAAAAAGTTTCAGAGAATGCTTCTGTGTAGTTTTTATTTGAAGATATTCCTTTTTCCACGATTAGCCACGTGGCGCTCCAAATGTCCACTTGCAAATTCTTTACAAAGAGTGTTTCAAAACTCCTCAATCAAAAGTAAGGTTCAACTCCGTTACTTGAATGCACAGAGCAGAAAGAAGTTTCACAGAATGCTTCTCTGTAGTTTTTATTTGAAGTTATTCCTTTTGCCACTATAGGCCCCTTAGCGCTCTGAATCGCCACTTAGAGTTTCTACAGAAAGAGTGTTTCAAAACACCTCAATCAAAAGTATGGTTCAACTCTGTTAGTTGAATGCACAGATCAGATAGAAGTGTCTCAGAATGCTGTTGTGTAGTTTTTAGTTGAAGTTATTCCTTTTTCCATGATAGGCCTCGTAGCGCTCCAAATGTCCACTTTCATTTTCTACAGAAAGAGTGTTTCAAAACTCCTCAATCAACAGTATGGTTCAAGTGTATTAGTCGAATGCACAGATCAGAAAAAAGTTTCACAGAATGCTTATATGTAGTTTTTATTTGAAGATATTCCTTTTTCCACGTTAGGCCGCGTAGCACTCCAAATGTCCACTTGGCGTTTCTACAGAAAGAGTGTTTCAAAACTCCTCAATCAAATGTCAGGTTCAAGTCTGTTAGTTGAATGCACAGATCAGAAAGAAGTTTCACAGAATGTTTCTGTGTAGTTTTTATTTGAAGATATTCCTTTTTCCACGATAGGCCGCGTAACCCTCAAAATGCTCACTTGCAGTTTCTACAGAATGAGTGCGTCAAAACTCCTAAATCCAAAGTAAGTTTCAACAATTTTAGTTGAATGCACAGATCAGAGTGAAGTTTCACAGAATGATTCTGTGTAGTTTGCACTTGAATATATTCGTTTTTAGATGATAGGCCCTGTTGCGCTCCAAATGTCTATTGCAGTTTCTACAGAAAGTGTGTTTCAAAACTCCTCAATCAAAATTAAGGTTCAACGCTCTTAGTCGAATGCACAGATAAGATAGAGGTTTCACAGAATGCTTCTGTGTAACCTTTATTTGAAAAGATTCCTTTTTCCATGATAGGCAGCGTAGTGCTGCAAATGTCCAGTGGCAGTTTCTACAGAAAGAGTGTTTCAAAACTCCTCAATGAAAAGTAAGGTTCAACTCTGTTAGTTGAAGGCACGGATCAGAAAGAGGTTTCACAGAATGCTTCTGTGTAGTTTTTTTTGAAGATATTCCTTTTACCATGATAGGCCTCTTAGCACTCCAAATGTCCAATTGCAGATTCTACAGAAAGAGTGTTGCAAAACTCCTAAATCAAAAGTTAGGTTCAACTCTGCTAGTTGAAGGCACAGATCAGAAAGAAGTTTCACAGAATAATTCTGTGTAGTTTTTATTTGAAGATATTCCATTTTCCACTGTAGGCCCCTTAGCGCTCCGAATGTCCGCTTGCAGTTTCTACAGAAAGAGAATTTCAGAACTTCTCAATTAAAAGTAAGGTTCAACTCTGTTAGTTGAATGCCCAGATCAGAACGAAGTTTCACCAAATGGTTCTGTGTTGTTTTTATTTGAAGATACTCCTTTTTCCACGACAGGCCTCGAAGCGGTCCAAGTGTCCACTTGCAGTTTCTAGTGAAAGAGTGTTTCAAAACTCCTAAATCAAAAGTAAGGTTCATCTACATTAGTCAAATGCACAGATCAGAAACAAGTTTCACAGAATGCTTCTGTGTAATTTTTATTTGAAGATATTCCTTTTTCCAATACAGGCTGCATAGCACTCCAAATGTCCACTTGCAGTTTCTACAGAAAGAGTGTTTCAAAACTCCTCAACCAAAAGTAAGTCTCAATTCTGTTAGCTGAATGCACAGATCAGAAAGAAGTTTCACAGAATGCTTCTGTGTAGTTTTTATTTGAAGATATTCCTATTTCCACGATAGGCCATGTAGCGCTCCAAATGTCCAGTTGCAGTTTCTACAGAAAGAGTGTTTCAAAACTCCTCAATCAAAAGTAAGGTTCAACTCTGTTAGCTGAACGCAGAGATCAGAAAGAAGTTTCACAGCATGCTACTGTGTAGTTTTTATTGAAGTTATTTCTTTTTCCACGATAGGCCGTGCAGCGCTCCAAATGTCCACTCTTAGTTTCTACGGAATGAGTGTTTCAAAACTCCTCAATCAAAAGTAAGTTTCAGCTCTGTTAGCTGAATGCACAGATCAGAAAGCACTTTCACAGAATACTTATGTGTAGTCTTTATTTGAAAATATTCCTTTTTCCATGATAGGCCGCATAGCACTCCAAATGCGCACTTGCAGTATCTATGGAAAGACTGTTTCAAATCTCCTCAATCAAAAGTAAGTTTCAACTCTGTTAGTTGAATGCACAGATGAGAAAGAAGTTTCACAGAATGCCTCTCTGTAGTTTTTATTTGAAGATATTCACTTTTCCACGATAGGCCGCGCAGCGCTCCAAATGTTCACTTGCAGTTTCTACAGAAAGAGTTTTTGAAAACTCCTCAATCAAAAGTAAGGTTCAACTCTCTTAGTGGAATGCAAAGATCAGAAAGAAGTTTCACAGAATGCTTCTGTGTAGTTTTTATTTGAAGATGTTTGTTTTTCCACGAAAGGTCGTGTAGCCCTCCAAATGTCCAATTGCAGTTTCAACAGAAAGCGTGTTTCAAATCTCCTCCATCAAAAGTAAGTTTCAAATCTGTTAGTTGAATGCAATGATCAGAAACATGTTTCACAGAATGCTTCCCTGTAGTTTTTCTTTGAAGATATTGCCTTTTCTACCATGGGCCTCATAGCACTCAAAATTTCCAGTTGCAGGTTCTACAGAATGAGTGTTTCAAAACTCCTCTAACAAAATTGAGGTTCAAATCTGTTAGTTGAATGCACAGTTCAGAAAGTAGTTTCACAGAATGCTTCTGTGTAGTTTTTATTTGAAGTTATTCCTTTTTCCACGATAGGCTGTGGATCGCTGC
This sequence comes from Nomascus leucogenys, assembly GCF_006542625.1. Lineage (NCBI taxonomy): Eukaryota > Metazoa > Chordata > Mammalia > Primates > Hylobatidae > Nomascus > Nomascus leucogenys. Next base: position 605,979 of record NC_044404.1, read on the forward strand.
AAATGTCCATTTGCAGTTTCTACAGAAAGAGTGTTTCAAATCTCCTTAACCAAAAATAAGTTTACAGTCCATTAGTTGAATGCACAGATCAGAAAGAAGTTTCACAGAATGCTTCTGTGTAGTTTTTATTTGATGATATTCCTTTTTCCACAATAGGCTTCTTAGCGCTCCCAATGTCCACTTGCAGGTTCTACAGAAAGTGTGTTTCCGAACACTTCAATCAAAAGTAAGTTTCAACTCTGTTAGTTAAATGCACAGATCAGAAAGAAGTTTCACAGAATGCTTCTGAGTAGTTTTTATTTGAAGATATTCCTTTTTCCACGACATGCCGCGCAGCGCTTCAAATGTCCAATTGCAGTTTCTACTGAAAGAGTGTTTCAAAACTCCTCAACCAAAAATAAGATTCATCTCTGTTAGTTGAATGCACAGATCAGAATGTAGTTTCACAGAATGCTTCTGTGTAGTTTTCATTTAATGATATTCCTTTATCCATGATAGGCTTATTAGCCGTCAAAATGTCCAGTTGCAGTTTCTATCGAAACTGTGTTTCAAAACTCTTCAGTGAAAAGTAAAGTTCAACTCTGTGAGTTGAATGCACAGATCAGAAAGAAGTTTCACAGAATGCTTCTGTGTAGTTTTTATTTGAAGTTATTCCTTTTTCCACGATAGGCCATGCATCGCTGCAAATGCCCACTTGCAGTTTCTACAGAAAGACTGTTTCAAAACTCCTCAAACAAAAATAAGTTTCAACTCTATTAGTTGAATGCACAGAACAGAAAGAAGCTTCACAGAATGTTTCTGTGTAGTTTTTATTTGAAGATATTCCTTTTTCCACGTTAGGCCTCTTAAGCCTCCAAATGTCCACTTGCAGTTTCTACAAAAAGAGGGTTTCAAACCTCCTCAATCAAAAGTAAACTTCACCTCTGTTACTTGAATGCACAGATCAGAAAGGAGTTTCACAGAATGCTTCTGTTTAGTTTTTATTTGAAGATAATCCTTTTTCCATGATAGGCCGCGTAGTGCTCCAAATGTCCACCTGCAGTTTCTACATGAAGAGTGTTTCAGAACCTCTCAATCAAAAGTCAGGCTCAACTCTGTTAGTTGAATGCAGAGATCAGAAAGTATTTTTACAGAATGCTTCTGTGTAGTTTTTATATGAAGACATTCCTTTTTCCACGATAGTCCGCGTAGCGCTCCAAATCTCCAATTGCAGTTTCTACGGAAAGAGTGTTTCAAAACTCCTCAATCAAAAGTAAGGTTCAACTCTGTTAGCTGAACGCAGAGATCAGAAAGAAGTTTCACAGCATGCTACTGTGTAGTTTTTATTGAAGTTATTTCTTTTTCCACGATAGGCCGTGCAGCGCTCCAAATGTCCACTCTTAGTTTCTACGGAATGAGTGTTTCAAAACTCCTCAATCAAAAGTAAGTTTCAGCTCTGTTAGCTGAATGCACAGATCAGAAAGCACTTTCACAGAATACTTATGTGTAGTCTTTATTTGAAAATATTCCTTTTTCCATGATAGGCCGCATAGCACTCCAAATGCGCACTTGCAGTATCTATGGAAAGACTGTTTCAAATCTCCTCAATCAAAAGTAAGTTTCAACTCTGTTAGTTGAATGCACAGATGAGAAAGAAGTTTCACAGAATGCCTCTCTGTAGTTTTTATTTGAAGATATTCACTTTTCCACGATAGGCCGCGCAGCGCTCCAAATGTTCACTTGCAGTTTCTACAGAAAGAGTTTTTGAAAACTCCTCAATCAAAAGTAAGGTTCAACTCTCTTAGTGGAATGCAAAGATCAGAAAGAAGTTTCACAGAATGCTTCTGTGTAGTTTTTATTTGAAGATGTTTGTTTTTCCACGAAAGGTCGCGTAGCCCTCCAAATGTCCAATTGCAGTTTCAACAGAAAGCGTGTTTCAAATCTCCTCCATCAAAAGTAAGTTTCAAATCTGTTAGTTGAATGCAATGATCAGAAACATGTTTCACAGAATGCTTCCCTGTAGTTTTTCTTTGAAGATATTGCCTTTTCTACCATGGGCCTCATAGCACTCAAAATTTCCAGTTGCAGGTTCTACAGAATGAGTGTTTCAAAACTCCTCTAACAAAATTGAGGTTCAAATCTGTTAGTTGAATGCACAGTTCAGAAAGTAGTTTCACAGAATGCTTCTGTGTAGTTTTTATTTGAAGTTATTCCTTTTTCCACGATAGGCTGTGGATCGCTGCAAATGTCCATTTGCAGTTTCTACAGAAAGAGTGTTTCAAATCTCCTTAACCAAAAATAAGTTTACAGTCCATTAGTTGAATGCACAGATCAGAAAGAAGTTTCACAGAATGCTTCTGTGTAGTTTTTATTTGATGATATTCCTTTTTCCACAATAGGCTTCTTAGCACTCCCAATGTCCACTTGCAGGTTCTACAGAAAGTGTGTTTCCGAACACTTCAATCAAAAGTAAGTTTCAACTCTGTTAGTTAAATGCACAGATCAGAAAGAAGTTTCACAGAATGCTTCTGCGTAGTTTTTATTTGAAGATATTCCTTTTTCCACGACATGCCGCGCAGCGCTTCAAATGTCCAATTGCAGTTTCTACTGAAAGAGTGTTTCAAAACTCCTCAACCAAAAATAAGATTCATCTCTGTTAGTTGAATGCACAGATCAGAAAGTAGTTTCACAGAATGCTTCTGTGTAGTTTTCATTTAATGATATTCCTTTATCCATGATAGGCTTATTAGCCGTCAAAATGTCCAGTTGCAGTTTCTATCGAAACTGTGTTTCAAAACTCTTCAGTGAAAAGTAAAGTTCAACTCTGTGAGTTGAATGCACAGATCAGAAAGAAGTTTCACAGAATGCTTCTGTGTAGTTTTTATTTGAAGTTATTCCTTTTTCCACGATAGGCCATGCATCGCTGCAAATGCCCACTTGCAGTTTCTACAGAAAGACTGTTTCAAAACTCCTCAACCAAAAATAAGTTTCAACTCTATTAGTTGAATGCACAGAACAGAAAGAAGCTTCACAGAATGTTTCTGTGTAGTTTTTATTTGAAGATATTCCTTTTTCCACGTTAGGCCTCTTAAGCCTCCAAATGTCCACTTGCAGTTTCTACAAAAAGAGGGTTTCAAACCTCCTCAATCAAAAGTAAACTTCACCTCTGTTACTTGAATGCACAGATCAGAAAGGAGTTTCACAGAATGCTTCTGTTTAGTTTTTATTTGAAGATAATCCTTTTTCCATGATAGGCCGCGTAGTGCTCCAAATGTCCACCTGCAGTTTCTACATGAAGAGTGTTTCAGAACCTCTCAATCAAAAGTCAGGCTCAACTCTGTTAGTTGAATGCAGAGATCAGAAAGTATTTTTACAGAATGCTTCTGTGTAGTTTTTATATGAAGACATTCCTTTTTCCACGATAGTCCGCGTAGCGCTCCAAATCTCCAATTGCAGTTTCTACGGAAAGAGTGTTTCAAAACTCCTCAATCAAAAGTAAGGTTCAACTCTATTAGTTGAATGCACAGGTCAGAAAGAAATTTCACAGAGTGCTTCTGTGTAGTTTTTATTTGAAGATACTTCTTTTTCCACGTTAGGCCGCATAGCTCTACAAATGTCCACTTGCAGTTTCTACAGAAAGAGTGTTTCAAAACTCCTCAATCGAAAGTAAGTTTCAACTCTGTTAGTTGAATGCACAGATCAGAAAGAACTTCCACAGGATGCTTCTTTGTATTTTTTATTTGAAGATACTCCTTTTTCCACGATAGGCCGCATAGCACTCTAGATGTCCAGTTGCTGTTTCTACAGAAAGAGTGTTTCAAAACTCCTCAATAAAAAGTAAGGTTCAAATCTGTTAGTTGAATTCACAGATCAGAAAGAAGTTTCACAGAATGCTTCTGTGTAGTTTTTAGTTGAGGATATTCTTTTTCCACGATGGGCCGCGTCGCGCTCCAGATGTCCACTTGCAGTTTGTACAGAAAGAGTGTTTCAAAACTCCTCAATCGAAAGTAAGGTTTAACTCTGTTAGTTGAATGCACAGATCAGAAAGAAGTTTCACAGAATGCTTCTGTGTGGTTTTTATTTGAAGATACTCCTTTTTCGACGATAGGCCACGTAGCACTCCAAATGTCCACTTGCAGTTTTTACAGAAAGAGTGTTTTGAAACTCCTGAATCAAAAGTAAGTTTCAAATCTGTCAGTTGAATGAACAGATCAGAAAGATGTTTCACAGAATGCCTCTTTGTAGTTTTTATTTGAAGTTATTCCTTTTTCCAAGACCAGCCGCGTAGTGTTCCAAATGTCCACTTGGAGTTTCAACAGAACGTTTCAAAACTCCTCAATAAAAAGTAAGTATCAACTCTGTCAGTTGAATGCACAGATCAGAAAAAAGTTTCACAGAATGCTTCTGAGTAGTTTTTATTTAAAGATACTCCTTTTTCCACGATGGGTCGCGTAGCACTCCAAATGTCCACTTGCAGTTTCTACAGAAAGAGGGTTTCAAAACTCCTCAATCAAAAGTAAGGTTCAACTCTGTTAGCTGAATACACAGATCAGAAAGTAGTTTCACAGAATGCTTCTGTTTAGTTTTTATTTGAAGATACACCTTCCTCCACAGTAGCCCGGGAAGCGCTCCAAATGTCCACTTGCAGTTTGTACAGAAAGACTGTTTCAAAACTCCTCAATCAAAAGTAAGGTTCGTGTCTGTTATTTGAATGCACAGATCAGAAAGAAGTTTCAGAGAATGCTTCTGTGTAGTTTTTATTTGAAGATATTCCTTTTTACACATAAGGCCTCTTAGCCCTCCAAATGTCCACTTGCACTTTCTACAGAAAGAGTATTTCAAAACTCCTCAATCAAAATTAAACTTCACCTCTGTTACTTGAATGCACAGATCAGAAAGAAGTTTCACAGAATGCTTCTGTCTAGTTTTTATTTGAAGATATTCCTTTTTCCATGATAGGCCGTATTGCGCTCCAAATGTCCACTTGCACTTTCTACAGAAAGATTGTTTCAACACTCCTCCATCAAAAGTAAGGTTCAACTCTGTTATTTGAATGCTCAGATCAGAAAGAAGTTTCACAGAATGTTTCTGTGTAGTTTTTATTTGAATATATTCCTTTTTCCACTATAGACCACTTAGCAATCCAAATGTCCGCTTGATGTTTCTACAGAGAGTTTCAGAACTTCTCAATCAAAAGTAAGGTTCAACTCTGTTAGTTGAATGCACAGATCGGAAAGAAGTTTCAGAGAATGCTTCTGTGTAGTTTTTATTTCAAAGTATTACTTTTACCTCGATAGGCCGCATAGCGCTCCAAATATGCACTTGCAGTTTCTACAGAAAGATTGTTTCAATACTCCTCAATGAAAAGTAAGGTTCAACTCTCTTAGTTGAATACGCAGATCAGAAAATAGTTTCACAGAATGCTTCTGTGTAGTTTTTATTTGAAGATATTCCTTTTTCCACTATAGGCCCCTTAGCGCTCCAAATGCCCACTTGCAGTGTCTACAGGAAGAGAGTTTCAAAACTCCTCAATCAAAAGTAAGGTTCAACTCTGCTAGTTGAATGCACAGATCAGAAGGGAGTCTCGCAGAATGCTTCTGTGTAGTCTTTATGTGAAGATAAACCTTTATCCACTAAAGGCACCGTTTCGCTCCGAATTTCCACTTGCAGTTTCTACACAAAGAGAGTTTCAGAACTTCTCAATCAAAAGTAAGGTTCAACTCTCTTAGTTGAATGCACAAATCAGAATGAAGTTTTGCAGAATTCTTCTATGAAATTTTTATTTGAAGATATTACTTTTTCCACTATAGCACTCTTAGCGCTTCGAATATCCGCTTGCAGTTTCTACACAAAGAGTGTTTCAGGACTGCTCAATCAAAAGTAAGGTTTAACTTTGTTAGTTGAATTCACAGTTCAGATGGAAGTTTCGCACAATGCTTCTGTGTAATTTTTATTTGAAGATATTCCTTTTTCCACTATAGGACTCTTAGCACTTCAAATGTCCGCTTGCAGTTCCTGCAGAAAGAGTGTTTCAGAACTGCTCATGAAAAAGTAAGGTTCAACTCTGCCAGTCGAATGCACTGATCAGAAAGAAGTTTCGCAGAATCCTTCTGTGTAGTTTTTATTATAAAATATCCCTTTTTCCTCTGTAGGCCCCTTAGCGCTCCGAATGTCCGCTTGCAGTTTCTACAGATAGAATGTTTCAAAACTCCTGAATCAAAAGTAAAGTTCAACTCTGCTAAATGAATGCACAGATCAGAAAGAAGTTTCGCAGAATGCTTCTGTGTAGTTTTTATTTGGAGATATTCCTTTTTCCAATAGAGGCCCCTTAGTGCTCAGAATGTCCACATGCAGTTTCTACAGAAAGAGTGTTTCAGAACTCCTCAATCAAAAGTAAGGTTCAACTCTGGTAGTTGAATGCACAGATCAGAAAGAAGTTTCACAGAATGCTTCTGTGTAGTGTATATTTGAAGATATTCCTTTTTCCACAATAGGCTCCTTAGCGCTCCGAATGTCCTATTGCAGTCTCTACAGAAAGAGTGTTTCAAAACTCCTCAATCAAAAGTAAGGTTCAAATCTGTTAGTTGAATGCACAGATCAGAAAGATGTCTCGCAGAATGCTTCTGTGTGGTTTTTATTTGAAGATATTGCTTTTTCCAGTACCGGCCCCTAAGTGCTCCGAATGTCTGCTTGCAGTTTCTACAGAAAGAGAATTTCAGAACTTCTGAATCAAAAGTAAGGTTCAACTCTGTTAGTTGAATGCACAGATCAGAAAGAAGTTTCACCGAATGCTTCTGTGTAGTTTTTATTTGAAGGTATTCCTTTTTCCACTATAGGCCCCTTAGCTCTCCGAATGTCCGCTTGCAGGTTCTACAGAAAGAGTATTTCTAAACTTCTCAATCAAAATTAAGGTTCAAATGACTTGAATGCACAGATCAGAATGAAGTTTCGCAGAATGCTTCTGTGTAGTTTTTATTTGAAGATATTCCTTTTTCCACTATAGGCCCCTTAGCCATCCGAATGTCCACTGGCAGTTTCTACAGAAAGAGTGTTTCAAAATTCCTCAATCAAAAGTAAGGTTCAACTCTCCTAGTTGAATTCACAGATCTGAAAGATGTTTCACAGAATGCTTCTGTGTAGTTTTCATTTGAAGATATTCCTTTTTCCACTATAAGCCTCTTAGTGCTCCAAATGTCCTCTTGAAGTTTCTACAGGTAGAGTTTTTCAAAACTCCTCAATCAAAAGTAAGGTTCAACTCTGCCAGTTGAATGCACAGATCAGAAAGAAGTCTCGCAGAATGCTTCTCTGTACTTTTTATTTGAAGATATTACTTTTTCCACTATAGGCCCCTTAGCGCTCCAAATGTCCGCTTGCAGTTTCTACAGAGAGAGAGTTTCAGAACTTCTCAATCAAAAGTAAGGTTCAACGCTGTTAGTTGAAAGCACAGAACAGAAAGATGTTTCGCAGAATGCTTCTCTGTAGTTTTTATTAGAAGATATTCCTTTTTCCACTATAGGCACTTAGCGCTCCGAAAATCCTCTTGCAGTTTTTACAGAAAGAGTGTTTCAGAACTGCTCTATAGAAAGTATGGTTCAACTCTGCTATTTGAATGCACAGATCAGAAAGAAGTTTCGCAGAATGCTTCTGTGTAGTTTTTATTTGACGATATTCCTATTACCACTATAGGCCTCTTAGCGCTTCGAATGTCCGCTTGCAGTTTCTACAGAAAGAGAGTTTCAGAACTCGTCAATCATAACTAAGGTTCAACTCTGTTAGTTGAATACACAGATCAGAAAGAAGTTTCGCAGATGGCTTCTGTGTAGTTTTTATTTGAAGATATTCTATTTTACACTATAGTCCCAATAGCACTCCGAATGTCCACTTGCAGTTTCTACAGAAGGAGGGTTTCAGAATTGCTCAATCAAAAGTAAGGTTCAACTCTGCTAGTTGAATGCACAGATCAGAAAGAAGTTTCGCAGAATGCTTCTGTGTAGTTTTTATTTGAAGATATTCCTTTTTCCACCATAGGCTCCATAGCGCTGCGACTGTCGACTTGCAGTTTCCACGGAAAGAGTGTTTCAGAACTTCTCAATCAAAAGTAAGATTCAACTCTACTTGTTGAATGCAAAGATCAGAAAGAAGTTTCGCACAATGCTTCTGTGTAGGTTTTATTTGAAGATATAACTTTTTCCACAATACTCCCCTTAGCGCTCCGAATATTCACTTGCAGTTTCTACAGAAAGAGTGTTTCAATACTCTGTAATCAAAAGTAAGGTTCAACTCTGCTAGTTGAATGCACAGATCAGAAAGAAGTCTCTCAGAATGCTTTTGTGTAGTTTTCATTTGAAGATATTCCTTTTTACACCATAGGCCCCTTAGGGCTCCGATTGTCGGATAGCAGTTTCTACAGAAAGAGTATTTCAGAACTGCTCAATCAAAAGTAAAGTTCAACTCTGCTTGTTGAATGCACAGATCAGAAAGTAGTTTCACAGAATGCTTCTGTGTAGTTTTTATTTGAATTTATTCCTTTTTCCTCTATAGGCCTCTTAGCACTCCGAATCTCTGCTTGCAGTTTCTACAGAAAGAGTGTTTCAGAACTGCTCAATCAAAATTAAGGTTCAACACTGCTAGTTGAATGTACAGATCAGAGAGAAGTTTCACAGAATGCTTCAGTGTAGTTTTAACTTGAAGATATTCATTTTTCCACCATAGACCCCTTAGCGCTCCAAATGTCTGCTTGCAGTTTCTACAGAAAGAGTGTTTCAGAACTGCTCAATCGAAAGTAAGGTTCAACTCTGCTAGTTGAAAGCACTGATCAGAAAGTTCCCTCGCAGAATGCTTCTGTATAGTTTTCATTGGAAGATATAGCTTTTTCCACTATCGGCCCCTTTGCACTCCGAATGTCCACTTGCAGTTACTACAGAAAGAGTGTTTCAAAACTCCTCAATCAAAAGTAAGGTTCAACTCTGCTAGTTGAATGCACAGATCAGAAAGTACGTTTGCAGAGTGCTTCTGTGTAGTTTTTATTTGAAGATATTCATTTTTCGACTGTCAGCCCTTTAGCGCTCCGAATTTCCACTGGCAGTTTCTACAGAGTGTTTCAAAACTCCTCAATCAAAAGGTTGGTTCAACTCTGCTAGATGAATGCACAGATCAGAAATAATTTTCGCAGAATGCTTCTCTGTAGTTTTTATTTGAAGAAATTCGTTTTTCCACTATAGGCTCCAAATCGCTCGGAATGTTTGCTTGCAGTTTCTACAGAAAGAGCGTTTCACAGCTGCTCAATCACAAGTATGGTTAAACTCTGTTAGTTGAATGCACAGATAAGAAAGAAGTTTCGCCAAATATTTCTGTGTAGTTTTTTTTGAAGATATTCCTTTTTACACAATAGGCACCTTAAATCTCTGAATGTCCGCTTGCAGTTTCTACAGAAAGAGTGTCTCAGAATGGCTCAATTAAAAGTAAGGTTCCACTCTGCTAGTTGAATGCACAGAGCAGAAAGAAGTTTCACAGAATGTTTCTGTGTAGTTTTTATTTGAAGATATCCCTTTTTCCACAGTAGGCCTCTTAGAGCTAAGAATGTCCGCTTGCCGTTTCTACAGTAAGAGTATTTCAGAACTGCTCAATCAAAAGTAAGGTTCAACTATGCTAGTTGAATGCACAGATCAGAAAGAAGTTTCGCAGAATGCTTCTGTGTAGTTTTTTTTCAAGATATTCCTTTTTCCACTATTGGCCACTTAGCGCTCTGAATGTCCACTTGCAGTTTCTACAGAGACTTTAGAACTTCTCAATCAAAAGTAAGGTTCAACTCCGTTAGTTGAATTTACAGGGCAGAAAGACGTTTCTCAGAATGCTTCTCTGTTGTTTTTATTTGAAGATTTTCCTTTTTCCACTATGTGCCCCTCAGAGTGCTGAATGTCCGCTTGTAGTTTCTACAGAAAGAGTGTTTCAGAACTGCTCAATCAAAAGTAAGATTCAACTCTGCTAGTTGAATGGACAGATCAGAAAGAAGTTTCGCAGAATGCTTCTGTGTAGTTTTTATTTGAAGATATTCCTTTTTCCACTATAGGCCCCTTAGCGGTCCGAATGTCCACTTGCAGTTTCTACAAAAAGAGAATTTCAGAACATCTCAATCAAAATTAGTGTTCAACTCACTTGAATGCACAGATCAGAAAGAAGTTTCGAAGAATGCTTCTGTGTAGTTTTTTTTTTAAAGATATTACTTTTTCCACTATTGGCCTCATAGCAATCCGAATGTCCGCTTGCAGTTTCTACAGAAAGAGAGTTTCAGAGCTTCTCAATCAAAAGTAAATTTCCCCACTGTTTGTTGAATGCACAGATGAGAAAGAAGTTTCGCAGAATGGTTCTGTGCAGTTTTTATTTGAAGATACTCCTTTTTCCACTCTAGGCAGCTTAGCGCTCCAAACGTCCGGTTGCAGTTTCTACAGAGAGTTTCAGAACTTCTCACTCAAAAATAAAGTTCAACTCTGTTATTTGAATGCACAGATCAGAAAGAAGTTTCGAAGAATGCTTCTGTGTAGTTTTTATTTGAAGATATTCCTTTTTCCACTATAGGCCACTTAGAGCTCTGAATGTTCGCTTGCAGTTCCTACACAAAGAGTCTTTCAGAACTGCTCAATCAAAAGTAAGGCTCAACTCTGCTAGTTTAATGCACAGATCAGAAAGAAGTTTCGCAGAATGTTTCTGTGTAGTTTTCATTTGAAGATATTCCTTTTTGCACTGTAGGCCCCTTAGCGCTCCGAATGTCGGCTTCCAGTTTCTACAGAAAGAGTGTTTCAAAACTCCTCAATCAAAAGTTAGTTTCAATTCTGTTAGCTGAATGCACAGATCAGAAAGAAGTTTCACAGAATGCTTCCGTGTAGTTTTTATTTGAAGATGTTCCTTTTTCCACTATAGGCTGCATAGCTCTCCAAATATCCACTTGAAGTTTCTACAGAAAGAGTGTTTCGGAACTCCTCAATGAAAAGTAAGATTCAACTCTGTTAGTTAAATGCACAGAGCAGAAAGAAGTTTCACAGCATGCTTCTGTGTAGTTTTTATTTGAAGTTATTTCTGTTTACACGATTAGCCGTGCAGTGCTCCAAATGTCCACTTGCAGTTTCTACAGAAAGCGTGTTTCAAAACTCCTCAATCAAAAGAAAGATTCAACTCCGTTCAACGAATAGGCAGATCAGAAAGAAGTTTCACAGAAAATTTCTGTGTAGTTTTTATTTGAGGTTATTCCTTTTTCCACGATAGGCCAAGTAGCGCTCCAAATGTCCACTTACAGTTTCTGCAGAAAGAGTGTTTCAAAACTCCTCAATCAAAAGTAACGTTCAACTCTGTAAGTCGAATTCACAAATCAGAAAGAAGTTTCACAGAATGCTTCCGTGTAGTTTTTATTTGAAGATATTGCTTTTTCCACTATAGGCCACATAGCACTCCAAATGTCCACTTTCAGTTTCTACAGAAAGAGTGTTTCAAGTCTCCTCAACTGAAAGTAAGGTTCAACTCCGCTCAACGAATGCACAGATCAAAAAGAAGTTTCACAGAATGCTTCTGTGAACTTTTTATATGAATATGTTCCTTTTTCCACGATAGGACTATTAGCTCTCCAAATGTCCACTTGCAGTTTCTACAGAAAGAGTCTTTCAAAACTCCTCAATCAAAAGAAAGCTTCATCTCTGTTACTCGAATGCACAGATCAGAAATTATTTTCACAGAATTCTTCTGTATAATTTTTATTTCAAGGTATTCCTTTTTCCACAATATGCCGCATAGCCCTCCAAATGTCCGCTTGCAGCTTCTGCAGAAAGAGTGTTTCAAAACCCGTAAATCAGAAGGAAGTTTCCACGCTGTTAGTTGAATGCACAAATCAGAAAGAAGTTTCACAGAATGCTTCTGTGTAGTTTTTATTTGAAGATATTCCTTTTTCCACCTTAGGCCGCATTGCGCTCCAAATGTCCACTGGCAGTTTCTACAGAAAGAGTGTTTCAAAACTCCTCAATCAAAAGTTAGTTTCAACTCTGTTAGTTGAATGCACAGATCAGAAAGAAGTTTCACAGAATGCTTCTGTGTAGTTTTTATTTGAAGATGTTCCTTTTTCCACTATAGGCCGCGTAGCTCTCCAAATATCCACTTGCAGTTTCTACAGAAAGAGTGGTTCAAAATTCCTCAATCAAAAGTAAGGTTCAACTCTGTTAGTTGAATGCACAGATCAGAAAGAAGTTTCACAGCATGCTGCTGTGTAGTTTTTATTTGAAGTTATTTCTTTTTACACGATTGGCCACGCAGCGCTCAAAATGTCCACTTGCAGTTTCTACGGACAGAATTTTTCAAAACTCCTCAATCAAAATTAAGTTTCAACTCTGTTAGCTGAATGCACAGAACAGAAAGAATTTTCACAGAATGCTTCTGTGTAGTTTTTATTTGAAGATATTACTTTTTCCACGATAGGATGCGTAGTGCTCCAAAAGTCCACTTGCAGTTTCTACAGAAAGAGTGTTTGTTTGAACACTCCTCAATCAAAAGCAGCTTTCAACTGTGTTATTTGAATGCACAGATCAGAAAGAAGTTTCACAGAATGCTTCTGTGTTGTTTCTATTTGAAGATATTCCCTTTTCCACGACAGGCCGCGTAGCGGTCTGAATATCCACTTGCAGTTTCTACAGAAATAGTGTTTCAAAACTCCTCAATCAAAAGTAAGGTTCAACTCTGTTAGTTGAAAGCACAGATCAGAAAGAAGTTTCACAGAATGCTTCTGTGTAGTTTTTAGTTGAAGATATTCCTTTTTTCCACGATAGGCCGCATTGCGCTCCAAATGTCCACTTGCAGTTTCTACAGAAAGAGTCTTTAAAAAATCCTCAACCAAAAGTTAAGTTCAGCTCTGTTAGTTGAGGGCACAGATCAGAACGACGTTTCACAGAATGCTTCTGTGTAGCTTTTATTTGAAGATCTTATTTTTCCATGATAGGCAGCATAGCGCTCCAAATGTCCACTTGCAGTTTCTACAGAAAGATTGTTCCAAAACTCCTTAATCAAAAGTAAGGTTCAACTCTGTTAGTTGAATGCACAGACCCGAAAGTAGTTTCACAGAATGCTTCTGTGGTTTTTATTTGAAGATATTCCTTTTTCCATGATAGGCCACGTAGCACTCCAAATGTCCACTTACAGTTTCTACAGAAAGAGTGTTTCAAAACTCCTCAATCAAAACTAAGGTTCAATTCGGTTAGTTGAATGCACAGATCAGAAAGCAGTTCCACAGAATGCTTCTCTCTAGTTTTTATTTGAAGATATTCCTTTTTCCACGATAGGCTGCGTTGCGCTGCAAATTTCCACTTGTAGTTTCTACAGAAAGAGTGTTTCAAAAGTCCTCTATTAGAAGTAGGGTTCAACTCTGTTATTCGAATGCACAGATCAGAAAGTAGTTTCACAGAATGCTTCTGTGTAGTTTTTATATGAAAATATTCCTTTTTCCATGATAGGCCGCGTTGCACTCCAAATGTCCACTTGCAGTATCTACAGAAAGAGTGTTTCAAAATTTCTCACACAAAAGTAAGTTTCAACTCTGTTACTTGAATGCACAGATCAGGAAGAAGTTTCACAGAATGCCTCTGTGTAGTTTTTATTTGAGGATATTCCTTTTTACATGATACGCCGCGTAGCGCTCCAAATATCCACTTGCAGTTTCTACAGAAAGAGTGTTTCAAAACTCCTCAATCAAAGTGAGGTTCAACTCTCTTAGTTGAATGCATAGATCAGAAAGAAGTTTCACAGAATTCTTCTGTGTAGTATTTATTTGAACAGATTCCTTTTTCTACGATAGGCCACGTTGCACTCCAAATATCCATTCGCAGTTTCCACAGAAAGAGTGTTTCAAATCTCCTCAATCAAAAGTAAGGTTCAACTCTGTTAGTTGAATGCACAGATCAGAAAGAAGTTTCACAGAATGCTTCTGTGTGGTTTTTATTTCAAGATATTCCTTGTTCCACGTTAGGCCTCTTAGCGCTCCAATTGTCCACTTGCTGTTACTACAGAAAGAGTGTTTCAAAACTCCTCAATCAAAAGTAAGATTCAACTCCGTTAGTTGAATGCACAGATCAGAAAGAAGTTTCACAGAATGCTTCTGTGTAGTTTTTATTTGAAGATATTCGTTTTCCAAGACAGGCCGCGTAGCGGTCCAAATATCTACTTGCAGTTTCTACAGAAAGAGTGTTTCAAAACTCCTCAATCAAAAGTAAGGTTTAACTCTGTTAGTTGAATGCACAGATCAGAAAGAAGTTTCACAGAATGCTTCTGTGTAGTTTTTATTTGGAGATATACTTTTTCCACAATAGGCCTCTTAGCGCTCCTATTGTCCACTTGTAGTTCCAACAGAAAGAGTGTTTCGAAACTCCTCCATCAAAAATAATGTTCAACTCTGTTAGTGGAATGCACAGATCAGAAAGAAGTTTCACAGAATGCTTCTGTGTAGTTTTATTTGAAAATATTCCTTCTTGAACTATAGGCCACGTGGCATTCCAAATGTCCATTTGCAGTTTCCACAGAAACAGTGTTTCAAAACTCCTCCATCAAAAGTAAGGTTCAACTCTGTTAGTTGAATGCACAGAACAGAATGAAGTTTCACAGAATGATTCTGTGTTGCTTTTATTTGAAGATATTCCGTTTTCCACGATAGGCCTCTTAGCGCTCTGAATGTCCACTTGCAGTTTCTTCATAAAGAGTGTTTCAAAACTCCTCAATCAAAAGTAAGGTTCAACTCCATTAGTTGAATGCACAGATCAGAAAGAAGTTTCACAGATTGCTTCTGTGTAGCTTTTATTTGAACACATTCCTTTTTCCACGAAAGGCCGTGTAGCACTCCTAATGTCCACTCGCAGTTTCTACAGAAAGAGTGTTTGAAAACTCCTCAATCAAAAGCAGCTTTCAACTCTGTTATTTGAATGCACAGATCAGAAAAAATTTCACACAATGAGTCTCTGCAGTTTTTATTTGATGTTATTCCTTCTTCCACAATAGGCCATGAAGCACTCCAAATATCCACTTGCAGTTTCTACAGACAGAGTGTTTCAAAGCTCCTCAATCAAAAGTAAGGTTCAACTGTGTTAGTTAAATGCTAAGATCAGAAAGAAGTTTCACTGAATGCTTCTTTGTAGTTTTTATTTGAAGGTATTCCTTTTTCCACGTGATGCCGGGTAGCGCGCCAAATGTCCACTTGCAGTTTGTAGAGAAAGAGTGTTTAAATCTCCTCAATCAAAAGTAAGTTTCAAATCTGTTAGTTGAATGGACACATCAGAAAAAGTTTCACAGAATGCTTCTGTGTAGTATTTATTTGAAGATAGTCCTTTTTCCACAACAGGCTGCGCAGCGCTCCAAACATGCACATGCAGTTTCTACAGAAAGAGTGTTTCAATATTCCTCAATCAAAAGTAAGGTTCAACTCTGTTATTTGAATGCACAGATCAGAAGGAAGATTCACAGAATGCTTCAGTGAAGTTTTTATTTGAAGATATTCCTTTTTCCACAATATGCCTCTTAGCGCTCCAAATGTCCACATGCAGTTCCTACAGAAAGAGTGTTTCAAAACTCTTCAATCAAAAGTAAGGTTCAACTCTGTTAGTTGAATGCACAGATGAGAAAGAATTTTCACACAATGCTTCTGTGTAGTTTTTATTTGAAGATATTCCTTTTTCCACGGTAGTCATCTTAGCTCTCCAATGTCCACTTGCATTTTCTACAGAAAGAGTGTTTCAACACTCCGCAATCAAAGGTAAGGTTCAACTCCATTAGTTGAATGCACAGATGAGAAATATGTTTCACAGAATGCTTCTGTGTAGTTTCTATTTGAAGATATTCCTTTTTCCACGACAGGCCGCATAGCGGTCCAAATATCCACTTGCAGTATCTACAGAAAGAGTGTTTCAAAACTCCTCAATCAAAAGTAAGTTTCAACTCTCTTAGTTGAATGCACAGTTTAGAAAGGAGTTTCACAGAATGATTCTGTGTAGTTTTTATTTGAACATATTCCTTTCTGCATGATAGGCCGTGTAGCACTCCAAGTGTCCACTTGCAGTTTCTACAGAAAGAGTCTTTCAAAAATCCTCAACCAAAAGTTAAGTTCAGCTCTGTTAGTTGAATGCACAGAACAGAGTGAAGTTTCACAGAATGCTTCTGTGTAGTTTTTATTTGAAGATATTCCATTTTCCACGATAGGCCTCTCAGCGCTCCAAATTTCCACTTGCAGTTTCTACAGAAAGAATCTTTCAAAACTCCTCAATCAAAAGTAACATTTAACTCCATTAGTTGAATGCACAGATCAGAAAGTGGTTTCACAGATCGCTTCTTTGTAGTTTTTATTTGAAGACATTCCTTTTTCCACGATAGCCCACGTAGCGCTATTGATGTCCACTTGCAGTTTCTACAGAAAGACTGTTTAAAAACTCCTCAATCAAAAGTAACTTTCAACTCTGTTAGTTGAATGCACAGATGAGAAAAAAGTTCACACAATGAGTCTCTGCACTTTTTATTTGATGTTATTCCTTTTTCCACAATAGGCCACGTATCGCTCAAAATATCCACTTGCAGTTTCTACAGAAAGAGTGTTTCAAAGATCCTCAATCAAAAGTAAGTTTCAACTCTGTTAGTTGAATGCGAAGATCAGAGAGAAGTTTCACAGAATGCTTTTGTGTAGTTTTCATTTGAAGATATTCCTTTTTCCACGTGATGCCGGGTAGCGTTCCAAATGTCCACTTGCAGTTTGTACAGAAAGAGTGTTTCAAAACTCCTCAATCAAAAGTAAGTTTCAAATCTGTTAGTTGAATGAACTCATCAGAAAGAAATTTCACAGAATGCTTCTGAGTAGTTTTTATTTGAAGATAGTCCTTTTTCCACGACAGGCCGCATAGCGCTCTAAAAGTCCACTTGCAGTTTCTACAAAAACAGTTTTTCAAAACTCCTAAATCAAAGGAAAGGTTCAACTCTGTTAGTTGAATGAACAGATCATAAAGACATTTCACCGAATGCTTCTGTGTAGCTTCTATTTTAATATATACCTTTTTGCACGATAGGCCGCGTAGTTCTCCAAGTTTCCACTTACAGTTTCCACAGAAAGAGTGTTTCAAATGTCCTCTATCAAAAGTAAGGTTCAACTCTGTTAGTTGAATGCACAGATCAGAAAGAAGTTTCACAGGATTCATCTGTGTAGTTTTTATTTGAATATATTCCTTTTTCCACGATAGGCAGTGTAGCGCTCCAAATGTCCACTTGCAGTTTCTACAGAAAGAGTGTTTCAAAACTCCTAAATCAAAAGAAAGGTTCAACTCTGTTAGTTGAATGCACAGATCATAAAGACGTTTAACAGAATGCTTCTGTGTAGTTTTTATTTGAAGATATTCCTTTTTGCATGATAGGCCGCGTAGCTCTCCAAGTGTCCACTTGCAGTTTCCACAAAAAGAGTGTTTCAAAACTCCTCTCTCAAAAGTAAGGTTCAACTCTGATAGTTGAATGCACAGAACAGAAAGTAGTTGCACAGAATACTTCTGTGTAGTTTTTATTTGAAGGCATTCCTATTTCCACAATAGGCCGCGTAGCGCTCCTAAAGTTCACTTACAGTTTCTACAGAAAGAGTGTTTCAGAACTCCTGAATCAAATGTCAGGTTCAAATCTGTTAGTTGAATGCACAGATCAGAAAGAAGTTTCAAAGAATGCTTCCATGTAGTTTTTAGTTTGAGATATTCCTTTTTCAATGATAGGCCACATAGCGCTCTGAAGGTCCACTTGCAATTTCTACAGAAAGATTGTTTCAAAACTCCTCAACCAAAGTAAGGTTCAACTGTGTTAGTTGAATGCACACATTAGAAAGAAGTTTCACAGAATGCTTCTCTATAGTTTTTAATTGAAGATATTCCTTTTTCCAAGATAGGCTGCGTAGCGCTCCAAATGTCCACTTGCAATTTCTACAGAAAGATTGTTTCAAAACTCCTCAGTCAAAAGTAAGGTTCAACTTTGTTAGTTAATGCACAGATCATAAAGAAGTTTCACAGAATTCTTCTATGTAGTTTTTATTTGAAGATATTCCTTTTTTCACGATAGGCCAACTAGCGCTCTAAACGTCCCCTTGCAGTTACTACAGATAGTGTGTTTCAAAACTCCTCAATAAAAAGTAAGGTTCAACTCTGTTAGTTGAATGCACAGATCAGAAACTAGTTTCACAGAATGCTTCTGTGTAGTTTTTATTTGAAAGTATTCCTTTTTCCACGATAGGATGCGTAGTGCTCAAAATGTCCGCTTGCAGTTTCTACAGAAGGATTGTTTCAAAACTACTCAATCAAAAGTAAGATTCAACTCTGTTACTTGAAAACACAGATCAGAAAGAACATTCACAGAATGCTTCTGTGTAGATTTTATTTCAAGATAATCCTTTTTCCATGATATGCCCCGTAGCGCTCCAAATGTCCACTTGCACTTTCTACAGAAATAGTTTTTCAAAACTCCTCCATCAAAAGTAAGGTTCAACTCTGATAGTTGAATGCAGAGATCACAAAGGAGTTCGACAGAATGCTTCTGTGTAGTTCTTATTTCAAGATATTGCCTTTTCCATGATTGGCCTCGTAGCGCTCCAAATGTCCACTTGCAATTTCTAGAGAAGGAGTGTTTCAAAATACCACAATCAAAAGTAAGATTCAATTCTGTTAGTTGAATGGATAGATCAGAAAGAAATTTCACAGAATGCTTCTGTGTAGTTTTTATTTGAAGATATTCCTTTTTCCACGATAGGCCTCGTAGCGCTCCAGACATCCACTTGCAGTTTCTACAGAAAGACTGTTTCCAAACTCCTCAATCAAAAGAAAGTTTCAACTCTCTTAGTTGAATGCACAGGTCAGAATTAAGTTTCACAGAATGCTTCTGTGTAGTTTTTATTTCAAGATATTCCTTTTTCACGATAGGCTGCGTAGCACACCAAATGTCCACTTGCAGGTTTTACAGACAGAGAGTTTCAAAACTCCTCAATCAAAAGTAAGGTTCAACTCAGTTAGTTGAATGCAATGATCAGAAACATGTTTCACAGAATGCTTCCATGTAGTTTTTCTTTAAAGATATTCCCTTTTCCACGATGGGCCACGGAGCGCTCAATATGTCCACTTGCAGGCTCTACAGAAAGAGTGTTTCAAAACTCCTCAAACAAAATTGAGGTTCAAATCTGTTAGTTAAATGCACAGATCAGAAAGAAGTTTCACAGAATGCTTCTGTGTAGTTTTTATTTGAAGTTATTCCTTTTTCCACGATAGGCCGCGCATCGCTGCAAATGTCCATTTGCAGTTTCTACAGAAAGAGAGTTTCAAAACTCCTCAACCAAAAATAAGTTTAACATCTATTAGTTGAATGCACAGATGGGAAAGAAGTTTCACAGAATGCTTCTGTGTAGTTTTTATTTGAAGATATTCCTTTTTCCACAATAGGCTTCTTAGCGCTCCCAATGTCCACTTGCAGTTTCTACAGAAAGTGGGTTTCAAAACTCTTCAATCAAAAGTAAGATTCAACTCTGTTAGTTAAATGCACAGATCAGAAAGAAGTTTCACAGAATGCTTCTGCGTAGTTTTTATTTGAAGATATTCCCTTTTCCACGACAGGCCGCACAGCGCTTCAAATGTCCAATTACAGTTTCTACTGAAAGAGTGTTTCAAAACTCCTCAACCAAAAATAAGATTCATCTCTGTTAGTTAAATGCACAGATCAGAATGTAGTTTCATAGAATGCTTCTGTGTAGTTTTTATTTGATGATATTCCTTTTTCCACGATAGGCTTATTAGCGCTCGAAATGTCCAGTTGCAGTTTCTACCGAAACTGTGTTTCTAAACTCTTCAATCAAAAGTAAAGCTCAACTCTGTGACTTGAATGCAGAGATCAGAGATAAGTTGCACAGAATGCTTCTGTGTAGTTTCTACTTGAAGTTTTTCCTTTTTCCACGATAGGCCATGCAACGCTGCAAATGTCCACTTGCATTTTCTACAGAAAGAGTGTTTCAAAACTCCTCAATCGAAAGTAAGGTTCAACTCTCTTAGTTGAATGCACAGATCAGAAAGAAGTTTCACAGAATGCTTCTTTGTAGTTTTTATTTGATGATATTCCTTTTTGCATGACAGGACGCATAGCGCTCCCAATGTCCACTTGCAGTTTCTACAGAAAGAGTGTTTCAAAACTCCTCAATCAAAAGTAAGTTTCAACCCTCTTAGTTGAATGCACAGATGAGAAAGAAGTTTCACAGAATGTTTCTGTGTAGTTTTTATTTGAAGATAGTCCTTTTTCTATGATAGGCCACGTAGCACTCCAAATGTCCACTTCCAGTTTCTACAGAAAGAGTGTTTCAAAACTCCTCAATCCAAAGTAAGGTTCAACTCTGTTGGTTGAATGCATAGATCAGAAAGAAGTTTCACAGGATGCTTCTGTGTACTTTTTATTTGAAGGTATTACTTTTCACATGACAGGCCACGTAGCGCTCCAAATGTCCACTTGCAGTTTCTACAGAAAGAGTGTTTCAAAACTCCTCAATCAAAAGTAGGGTTCAACACTGTTAGTTGAAAGCACAGATCAGAAAGAAGTTTCCCAGAATGCTTCTGTGTAGTTTTCATTTGAAGATACTCCTTTTTTCGTTGATAGGCCACGTAGCGCTCCAAATCTCCAATTGCAGTTTCTACAGAACGAGTGATTCAAAACTCCTCACCCAAAGTAAGGTTCAACTCTATTAGTTGAATTCACGGATTAGAAAGAAGTTTCACAGAATACTTCTGTGTAGTTTTTATTTGAAGATACTCCTTTTCCCATGACAGGTCACGTAGCGCTCCAAATGTCCAATTGCAGTTTCTACAGAAAGAGTGTTTCAAAACCCGTCACTCAAATGTAGGTTTCAGCTCTGTTAGTTGAAAGCACAGATCAGAAACAAGTTTCACAGAATGCTTCTGTGTAGTTTTTATTTGAAGTTATTCTTTTTTGCACGATAGGCCGCGTAGTGCTTCAAATGTCCATTGCAGTTTCTACAGAAAGAGTGTTTCAAAACTCCTCAATCAAAAGTAAGGTTCAACTCTGATAGTTGATTGCACAGATGAGAAAGAATATTCACAGAATGCCTCTGTGTAGTTTTTGTTTGAAGATAGTCCTTTTTCGATGACAGTCCACGTAGCACTCCAAATGTCCACTTGCAGATTCTACAGAAAGATTGTTTCAAAACTCCTCAATAAAACTAACTTTCAACTCCGTTAGTTGAATGCAGAGATCAGAAAAAAGTTTCACAGAATGCTTCTTTGTAGGTTCACGGAATGCTTCTGTGTAGTTATTTCCAGATATTCCTTTTTCCACGTTAGGCCGCGTAGCGCTCCAAATGTCCACTTGCAGATTCTACAGAAAGCGTGTTTCAAACTCTTCAATCAAAAGTAAGTTTCAACTCTGTTAGTTGAATGCACACATCAGAAAGAAGCTGCACAGAATGCTTCTGTGTAGTTTTTATTTGAAGGTATTCCTTTTTCCACGGTAGGCTGCTTGGCGCTCCAAGTGTCCATTTGCAGTTTCTACAGAAAGATTGTTTCAAAACTCCTCAATCAAAAGTAGGGTTCAACTCTGATAGTTGAATGCACAGATCAGAAAGAAGTTTCACGGAATGCTTCTGTGCAGTTTCTACTTGAAGTTATTCCTTTTTCCAATATAGGCCCCTTAGCACTCCGAATGTCAGCTTGTAGTTTCTACAGAAAGAGTGTTTCAGAACTTCTCAATCAAAAGTAAGTTCAAATCTGCTAGTTGAACACACACACGAGAAAGCAGTTTCGCAGAATGCTTCTGTGTAGTTTTTATTTTAAGATATTCCTTTTTCCTCTATAGGCCCCTTAGCACTCCGAATATCCAATTGCAGTTTCTACAGAAAGAGTGTTTCAGAACTCGTCATTCAAAAGTAAGGTTCAACTCTGCTTGTTGAAAGCACAGATCAGAAAGAAGTTTCACAGAATGCTTCTGTGCAGTTTGTATTTCAACGTGCTCCTTTTTCCATTATAGACCCCTTAGCGCTCCGAAGGTCCGCTTGCAGGTTCTAGAGAGAGTATCAGAACTTCTCAATCAAAAGTAAGGTTCAACTCTGTTAGTTGAACGCACAGATCAGAAAGAAGTTTCGCAGAATGCTACTGTGTAGTTTTTATTGAAGATATTACTTTTTCCACTATAGGCGTCTTAGCGCTCCGAATGTCTACTTTCAGTTTCTACGGAAAGAGAGTTTCATAACTTCTCAATCAAAAGTAAGGTTCCACTATGTTAGTTGAATGCACAGAACAGAAAGAAGTTTCACAGAATGCTTCTGTGGAGTTTTTATTTCAAGATATTCCTTTTTCCACTATAGGCCCATTAGCGATCCGAAGGTCCACTTGCAGTTTCTTCAGAAAGAGACTTTCAGAACTGCTCAATCAAAAGTAAGTTTCTACCCTGTTAGTTGAATGCACAGATGATAAAGTAGTTTTGCTGATTGCTTCTGTGTACTTTTTAAATGAAGATAATCCTTTTTCCATTATAGGTCCCTTACCCCAGAATGTCCACTTGTAGTTTCTACAGAAAGAGTGTTTCAGAACTGCTCAATCAAAAGTAAGGTTCAACTCTGCTAGTTGAATGCACAGATCAGAAAGCAGTTTCGCAGAATGCTTCTGTGTATTTTTATATCAACATATTCCTTTTTCCACTATAGGCCCCTTAGCGCTCCGAATGTCCGCTTGCAGTTTCTATAGAAAGAGTGTTTCAAAATACCTAAATCAAAAGAAAGGTTCAATTCTGCTAGTTGAATCCACAAATCAGAAAGAAGTTTCACAGAATGCTTCTGTGTAGTTTTTATTTGAAGATACCCCTTTTCCACTATAGGCCCCTTAGTGCTCCGAATGTCCACTTTCAGTTTCTACAGAAAGAGAGTTTCAGAACTTCTCAATCAAAAGTAAGGTTCCACTATATTAGTTGAATGCACAGATCAGAAAGAAGTTTCGCAGAATGCTTCTGTGTAGTTTTTATTTCAACATATTACTTTTTCGAATAAAGGCCCCTTAGCGCTCCGAAAGTCCGCTTGCAGTTTCTACAGAAAGAGTGTTTCAAAACACCTCAATCAAAAGTAAGGTTCAACTCTGCTAGTTGAATGCACAGATCAGAAAGAAGTCTCGCAGAATGCTTCTGTGTAGTTTTTATTTGAAGACATTCCTTTTTCCACTCTAGGCCCCTTAGCACTCCGAATATCCGCTTGCAGTTTCTACAGAAAGAGAGTTTCAGAACTTCTCAATCAAAAGTAAGGTTCAACCCTGTTAGTTGAATGCAGAGATCAGAAAGTACTTTTGCAGAATGCTTCTGTGTAGTTTATATTTGAAGATATTCCTTTTTCCACTATAGGCCCCTTAGCGCTCTGAATGTCCGCTTGCAGTTACTACAGAAAGAGTGTTTCAGAACTCCTCAATCAAAAGTAAGATTCATCTCTGCTATTTCAATGCACAGTTCAGAAAGAAGTTTCGCAGAATGCTTCTGTGCATTTTTTATTTGAAGATATTCCTTTTTCCACCACAGGCCCCTTAGCGCTGTGAGTGTCTGCTTGCAGTTTCTACAGAAAGAGTGTTGCAAAACTCCTCAATCTAAAGTAAGGTTCAACTCTGCTAGTTGAATGCACAGATCAGGAAGATGTCTCGCAGAATGCCTCTGTGTAGTTTTTATATCAAGATATTCCTTTTTCCACTGTAGGCCCCTCAACGCTCCGAATATCCACTAGCAGTTTCTATAGAAAGAGTGTTTCAAAACTCCTCAATCAAAAGTAAGGTTCAACTCTGCTAGTTGAATGCACAGATCAGAAAGATGTCTCGCAGAATGCCTCTGTGTAGTTTTTATATCAAGATATTCCTTTTTCCACTATAGGCCCATTAGCGCTCCGAATGTCCGCTTGCAGTTTCTACAGAAAGAGTGTTTCAAAATACCTAAATCAAAAGAAAGGTTCAACTCTGCTAGTTGAATCCACAAATCAGAAAGAAGTTTCGCAGAATGCTTCTGTGTAGTTTTTATTTGGATATATTCCTTATTCCACTATAGGCCCCTTAGAGCACCGAATGTGAGCTTGCAGTTTCTACAGAAAGTGTGTTTCAGAACTGCTCAATCAAAACTAAGGTTCAACTCTGCTAGTTGAATGCACATATCAAAGAGAAGTTTCGCAGAATGCTTCTGTGTAATTTTTATTTGAAGATAATCCTTTTTCCACTCTGGGCCCCTTAGCGTTCCGAATGTCCGCTTGCAGTTTCTACAGAAAGAGTGTTTCAAAACTCTTCAATCAATAGTAAGGTTCAACTCTGCTAGTTGAATGCACAGACCAGAAAGAAATCTCACAGAATGCTTCTGTGTAGTTTTTATTTGAAGATATTCCTTTTTCCACTATAGGCTTCTTAACTCTCCGACTGTCCGCTTGCAGTTTCTACAGAAAGAGTGTTTCAGAACTGCTCAATAAAAAGTAAGGTTCAACCTTGCTTGATGAATGCACAGATCAGAAAGAAGTTTCACAGAATGCTTCTGTGTAGTTTTTATTTGAAGATATTCCTTTTTCCACTACAGGCCCCTTAGCACTCCGAATGTCCACATGCAGTTTCTACAGAAACAGTGTTTCAGAACTCCTCAATCAAAAGTAGGGTTCAAATCTGCTAGTAGAATGCACAGATCAGAAAGAAGTTCCGCAGAATGCTTCTGTGTAGTCTTTACTCAAAGATATTCCCTTTTCCACTATAGGCCCTTTAGCGCTCCAAATGTCCTCCTGCAGTTTCTGCAGAAAGAATGTTTCAGAACTTCTCAATCAAAAGTAAGGTTCATCTCTGCTAGTTGAGTGCAAAGATCAGAAAATAGTTTCACAGTATGCTTCTGTGTAGTTTTTTTTGAGTATATTCCTTTTTCCACTTTAGGCCCCTTTGCGATCCGAATGTCTGCCTGCAGTTTCTACAGAAACAGTGTTTCAAAACTCCTCAATCAAAAGTAAAGTTCAACTCTGCTAGTTGAATGCACAGATCAGAAAGAAATTTCACAGAATGCTTCTGTGTAGTTTTTATTTGAGGATAAGCCTTTTTCCACTATAGGCCGCTTAGCGCTATGAATGTCCGCTTGCGGTTTCTACAGAAAGAGTGTTTCAAACTCCTCAATCAAAAGTAAGTTTCAACTCTGCTAGTTGAATGCACAGATCAGGAGGAAGTCTCGCAGAATTCTTCTGTGTAGTTTTTATTTGAAGATATTGCTTTTTCCCCTATATGACCCTTAGCGCTCTGAATGTACGGTTCCAGTTTCTGCAGAAAGAGTGTTTCAGAACTTCTCAATTAAAAGTACAGTTCAGCTCTGCTGGTTGAATGCGCTCATCAGAAAGAAGTTTCGCAGAATGCTTCTTTGTAGTTTTTATTTGAAGATATTACTTTTTCCTCTAAAAGCCCCTTAGACCTACGAATATCCACTTGCAGTTTCTACAGAAAGAATGTTTCAAAACTCCTCAATCAAAAGTAAGTTTCAACTCTGCTAGTTGAATGCACAAATCAGAAAGAAGTCTCGCAGAATGCTTCTGTGTAGTTTTTATTTGAAGATATTCCTTTTTCCACTATAGGCTCCTTAAGTCTCCAAATGTCCGCTTGCAGTTTCTACAGAAAGAGTGTTTCAGAACTGCTCAATAAAAAGTAAGGTTCAACTCTGCTAGCTTAATGCACAGATCAGAAAGAAGTTTCACAGAATGCTTCTGTGTAGTTTTTATTTGATGATACTCCTTTTTCCACTATAGGCCCCTTAGCGCTCCGAATGTCCAATTGCGGTTTCTACAGAAAGAGTGTTTAAGAACTCCTCAATCAATAGTAGGGTTCAAATCTGCTAGTTAAATGCACAGATCAGAAAGAAGTTCCGCAGTATACTTCTGTGTAGTTTTTATTTGAAGGTATTCCTTTTTACACTATAGGCCCCTTAGCGCTCCGAATGTCTGCTTGCAATTTCTACAGAAAGATTGTTTCAAAACTCCTGAATCAAAAGTAAAGTTCAACTATGCTAGCTGAATGCACAGATTAGAAATTGTTTCACAGAATGCTTCTCTGTAGTGTTTCTTTGAAGGTATTCCTTGTTCTGTTGTAGGCCCCTTAGCACTCCGATTGTCCTGTTGCAGTTTCTACAGAAAGTGTGTTTCAAAACTCCTCAAACAAAAGTAGGGTTCAACTCTGCTAGTTGAATGCACAGATCATAAAGACGTCTCACAGAATGCTTCTGTGTAGTTTTTATTTGAAGATATTTCTTTCTCCACTATAGGCCCCTAAGCGCTCCAAATGTCCACTTGCAGTTTCTAAAGAAAGAGAGTTTCAGAACTTCTCAATCAAAAGAAAGGTTCAACTCTGTTAGTTGAATGCACAGATCAGAATGAAGTTTCGCAGAATGTTTCTGTGTAGTTTTTGTTTGAAGATATGCCTTTATCCACTTTAGGCACCTTAGCGCTCCGAATGTCTGCTTGCAGTTTCTACTGAAAGAGTGTTTCAAAACTGCTCATTGAAAACTAAGGTTCAACTCTGCTCGTTTAATGGACAGATCAGGAACAAGTTGCGCAGAATGCTTCTGTGTAGTTTTTATTTGATGATAATCCTTTCTCCAATATAGGCCCCTTAGCGCTCCGAATGTCCGCTTGCAGTTTCTACAGAAAGAGTGTTTCAGAACTGCTCAATCAAAAGTAAGTTTCAACTCTGCTAATTGAATGCACAGATCAGAAAGAAGTTTCACAGAATGCTTCTCTGTAGTGTTTATTTGAAGATAATCCTTTTTCCACTGTACGCCCCTTAGCGCACCGAATGTCCTCTTGTAGTTTCTACAGAAAGAGTGTTTCAAAACTCCTCAATCAAAAGTAATGTTCAACTCTGCTACTTGAATGCACAGATCAGAAAGTAGTTTCACAGAATGATTCTGTGTATTTTTTATTTGAAGCTTTTCTTTTTTCCACTAAAGGCCCCATAGCGCTCAAAATGTCCACGTACAGTTTCTACAGAAAGGGAGTTTCATAACTGCTCAATCAAAAGTAAGCTTCAACTCTGCTGGTTGAATGCACAGATCTGAAAGGAGTTTCACAGAATGCTTCTGTGTAGTTTTTATTTGAAGATATTCCTTTTTCCACTATAGGCCCAATAGCGCTCTGAATGTCCGCTTGCAGTTTCTACAGAAAGAGTGTTTCAGAGCTGCTCAATCAAAGGTAAGGTTCAACTCAGCTAGTTGAGTGCACAGATCAGAAAATAGTTTCGCAGAATGCTTCTGTGTATTTTTCATTTGAAGATATTCCTTTTTTCACTATAGGCCCCTTAGCGCTCTGAATGTCCCCATGCAGTTTCTACAGAAAGAGTGTTTCAGAACTCCTCAATCAAAGGTAAGGTTCAACTCTGCTAGTTGAATGTACAGATCAGAAAGAAGTTTCCCAGAATGCTTCTGTGTAGTGTTTCTTTGAAGGTATTCCTTTTTCCATTATAGGCCCCTTAGCGCTCCGAATGTCTTCTTGCAGTTTCTACAGAAAGTGTGTTTCAAAACTCCTCAATCAATGGTAGGTTTCAACTCTGATAGTTGAATGCACAGATCATAAGGACGTCTCACAGAATGATTCTGTGTAGTTTTTATTTGAAGATATTTCTTTCTCCGCTATACGCCCCTAAGCTCTCCAAATGTCCGCCTGCAGTTTCTAAAGAAAGAGTTTCAGAACTTCACAATCAAAAGAAAGGTTCAACTCTGTTAGTTGAATGCACAGATCAGAAAGTAGTTTTGCAGAATGCTTCTGTGTAGTTTTTGTTTGAAGATATTCCTTTTTCCACTATAGGCACCTTAGCGCTCTGAATGCTTGCAGTTTCTACAGAAAGAGTGTTTCAGAACTGCTCAATCAAACGTAAGATTCAACTCTGCTTCTTGAACGCATTGGTCAGAAAGTAGTTTCGTAGAATGCTTCTGTGTAGTTTTTATTTGAAGATATTCCTCTTTCCACTATAGGCCCCTTAGCCCTCCTAATTTCAACTTGCAGTTTCTACAGAAAGAGTGTTTCAAAAGTCCTCAATCAAAACTAAGGTTCAACTCTGCTAGTTGAATGCACAGATCAGAAAGAAGTTTCGCAGAATGCTTCTGTGTACTTTTTATTTGAAGATGTTCCTTTTTCCACTATAGGCCCCATAACACTCCTGCCGTAAACTTGCAGTTTCTACAGAAAGAGTGTTTCAGAACTCCTCAGTCAAAAGTAATTTTCAACTCTGCTAGTTGAATGCACAGATCAGAAAGAAGTTTCACAGAATGCTTCTGTGTAGTTTTTATCTGAAGATATTCTTTTTTCCACTATAGGCCACTTAACGCTCCATATGTCCTCTTGTAGTTTCTACAGAAAGAGTGTTTCAAAACTCCTCAATCAAACTAAGTTTCAACTCTGCTAGTTGAATGTACACATCAGGAAGTAGTCTCGTGGAATGCTTCTGTGTAGTTTTTATTTAAAGATATTTCTTTCTCCACTAGAGGCCCCTAAGAGCTCCGAATGACCGCTTGCAGTTTCTACAGAAAGAGAGTTTCAGAACTTCTCAATCAAAAGTAACGTTCCACTCTGTTAGTTAAATGCACAGATCAGAAAGGACTTTCGCAGAATGCTTCTGTGTAGTTTTTATTTGAAGATATTCCTTTTTCCACTATAGGCCCCTTATCGCTCCGAATGTCCGCTTGCAGGTTCTACAGAAAGAGTGTTTCAGAACTGCTCAATCAAAATTAAGGTTCAACTCTGTTAGTTGAATGCACAGATCAGAAAGAAGTTTCACAGAATGCTTCTTTGTAGTTTTTGTTTGAAGATATTCCTTTTTCCACTATAGGCCCCTTATCGCTCCGAATGTCCGCTTGCAGGTTCTACAGAAAGAGTGTTTCAGAACTGCTCAATCAAAATTAAGGTTCAACTCTGTTAGTTGAATGCACAGATCAGAAAGAAGTTTCACAGAATGCTTCTTGTAGTTTTTTTTTGAAGATATTCCTTTTTCCACTACAGGCCCCTTAGCGCTCTGAGTGTCTGCTTGCAGTTTCTACAGAAAGATTTTTTCAGAACTGCTCAATTAAAAGTAAGGTTCAACTCTGGTAGTTGAATGCACAGATCAGAAAGAAGTTTCGCAGGATGCTTCTGTGTAGTTTTTTTTTTGAAGCTATTCATTTTTCCACTATGGGCCCCATAGCACTCCGAATTCCCCCTTACAGTTTCTACAGAAAGAGTGTTTCAGAACTGCTCAATCAAAGTAAAGTTCAACTCTGCTAGTTGAATGCACAGATCAGAAAGATTTTTCGCAGAATGCTTCTGTGTAGTTTTTATTTGAAGATATTCCTTTTTCCACTACAGGCCTCTTAGCACTCTGAATGTCCGCTTGCAGTTTCTACAAAAAGAGTGTTTCAAAACTCCTCAATCAAAAGTAAGGTTCTACTCTTCTAGTTGAATGCACAGATCAGAAAGAAGTCTTGAAGAATGCTTCTGTGTAGTTTTTATTTGAAGATATTCCTTTTTCCACCATAGGCCCCTTAGCGCCCCGAATGTCCACAGGCAGTTTCTACAGAATGAGGGTTTCAGAACTGCTCAGTCAAAAGTACGGTTCAACTCTGCTTGTTGAAGGCACTGATCAGAAAGTAGCTTTGTAGAATGTTTCTGTGTAGTTTTTGTTTGAAGATATTTCTTTCTCCACTATTGGCCCCTAAGCATCCCGCATGTCCGCTTCCCGTTTCTACAGAAAGAGAATTTCAGAACTTCTCAATCAAAGGTAAGGTTCAACTCTGTTAGTTGAATGCACAGATCAGAAAGAACTTTCGCAGAATGCTTCTGTGTAGTTTTTATTTGAAGATATTGCTTTTTCCAATATAGGCCCCTTATCACTCCGAATGTCTGCTTGCAGTTTCTACAGAAAGAGTGTTTCAGAACTGCTCCATCAAAAGTAAGGTTCAACTCCGTTAGTTGAATGCACAGATGAGAAAGAAGATTCGCAGAATGCTTCTGTGTAGTTTTTCTTTGTAGATATTCCTTTTTCCACTACAGGCACCTTATCGCTCCGAATGTCCGTTTGCAGTTTCTACAGAAAGAGTTTACCTGTACTGCTCAATCAAAAGTAAGGTTCAACACTGCTAGTTGAATGCACAGATCAGAAAGAAGTTTCGCAGAATGCTTCTGTGTAGTTTTTATTTGAAGCTATTCATTTTTCCACTATAGGCCCCATAGCGCTCCGAATGTCTGCTTACAGTTTCTACAGAAAGAGTTTTTCAGAACTGCTCAATCAAAAGTAAGGTTCAACTCTGATAGCTGAATGCACAGATCAGAAAGAAGTTTCGCAGAATGCTACTGTGTAGTTTTTATTTGAAGATAATCCTTATTCCAATATAGGCCCCTTATGGATCCGAATATCCGTTTGCAGTTTCTACAGAAAGAGTGTTTCAGAACTGCTCAATCAAAAGTAAGGTTCAAATCTACTAGTTGAATGCACAGATCAGAAAGTAGTTTCACAGAATGCTTCTGTGTAGTTTTTGTTTGAAGCTATTCCTTTTTCCACTATAGGCCCCATAGGGCTCTGCATCTCCACTTACAGTTTCTACAGAAACAGTGTTTCAGAACTGCTCAATCAAAAGTAAGGTTCAACTCTGCTAGTTGAATGCAAAGATCAGAAAGAAGTTTCGCAGAATGCTTCTGTGTGGTTTTTATTTGAAGATAATCCTTTTTCCACTATAGGCCCCTTAGCGATCAGAATGTCCACTTGCAGTTTCTACAGAGAGAGTGTTTCAAAACTCCTCAATCACAAGTAAGGTTCTACTCTACTAGTTGAATGCACAGATCAGAAAGGAGTCTCGCAGAATGCTTCTGTGTAGTTTTTATTTGAAGATATTCCTTTTTCCACTATAGGCCCCTTAGCGCTCCGAATGTCCACTTGCAAATTCTACAGAATGAGTGTTTCTGAACTGCTCATTCCAAAGAACGGTTCAACTCTGCTTGTTGAAGGCACTCATCAGAAAGTAGTTTCGTAGAATGCTTCCGTGTAGTTTTTATTTGAAGATATTCCTTTTTCCTCTATAAGCCCCTTAGAGCTCAGATTGTCCGCTTTCAGTTTCTACAGAGAGAATGTTTCAAAACTCCTCAGTCAAAATAAGGTTCAACTCCGCTAGTAGAATGCACAGATCAGAATAAAGTCTCGCAGAATGCTTCTGTGTAGTTTTTATTTGAAGATATTCCTTCTTCCACGAAAGGCCCCTTAACTCTCCGAATGTCCACTAGAAGTTTCTACAGAAAGAGCGTTTCAGAACTTCTCAATCAAAAGTAACGTTCAACTCTGTTAGTTGAATGCACAGATCACAAAGAAGATTCACAGAATGCTTCTGTGTAGTGTTTATTTGAAGATATTCCTTTTTCCACTGCAGGGCTCCTAGCACTCCGAATGTCCTCTTGTAGTTTCTACAGGAAGAGTGTTTCAAATCTCCTCAATCAAATCTAAGTTTCAACTCTGCTAGTTGAATGTACAGATCAGAAAGAAGTCTAACTGAATGCATCTGTGTAGCTTTCATTTGAAGATATTTCTTTTTCCACTATTGGCCCCTAAGCACGCTGAATATCTGCTTACAGTTTCTATAGAAAGAGTTTTTCAGAACTGTTCAATCAAAGTAAGGTTCAACTCTGATAGCTGAATGCACAGACCAGAAAGAAGTTTCACAGAAAGCTTCTGTGTAGTTTTTATTTGAAGATAATCCTTTTTCCAATATAGGCCCCTTATGGCTCCGAATGTCTGCTTGCAGTTTCTACAGAAAGAGTGTTTCAGAGCTGCTCAATCAAAACTAAGGTTCAAATCTGCCAGTTGAATGCACAGATCAGAATGAAGTTTCGCAGAATGCTTCTGTGTAGTTTTTGTTTGAAGCTATTCCTTTTTCCACTATAGGCCACATAGCACTCTGAATCTCCACTTACAGTTTCTACAGAAACAGTGTTTCAGAACTGCTCAATCAAAAGTAAGGTTCAACTCTGCTAGTTGAATGCATAGATCAGAAAGTAGTTTCGCAGAATGCTTCTGTGTGGTTTTTATTTGAAGATAATCCTTTTTCCACTATAGGCCCCTTAGCGCACTGAATTTCCGCTTGCCGTTTCTACAGAAAGAGTGTTTCAAAACTCCTCAATCAAAAGTAAGGCTCTACTCTTCTAGTTGAATGCACAGATCAGAAAGAAGTCTCGCAGAATGCTTCTGTGTAGTTTTTATTTGAAGACATTCCTTTTTCCACTATAGGCCCCTTAACTCTCTGAATGTCCGCTAGAAGGTTTTACAGAAAGAGAGTTTCAGAACTTCTCAATCAAAAGTCACGTTCAACTCTGTTTGTTGAATGCACAGATCAGAAACAAGTTTCGCAGAATGCTTCTGTGTAGTGTTTATTTGAAGATATACCTTTTTCCACTATACGGCTCTTAGTGCTCCGAATGTCCTGTTGTAGTTTCTACAGAAAGAGTGTTTCAAATCTCCTCAATCAAAACTAAGGTTCAACTCTGCTACTTGAATGTACAGATCAGAAAGAAGTCTCGCAGAATGCTTTTGTGCATTTTTTATTTGAAGATATTTCTTTTTCCACTATAGACCCCTAAGTGCTCCGAATGTCTGCTTGCAGTTTCTACAGAGAGTTTCAGAACTTCTCAATCAAAAGTAAGGTTCAACTCTGTTAGTTGAATGCACAGACCAGAAAGAACTTTCGCAGAATGCTTCTGTGTAGTTTTTATTTGAAGATATTCCTTTTTACACTACAGGCACCCCTTAGTGCTCAGAATGTCCCATTGCAGTTTCTACAAAAAGAGTGGTTCACAACTGTTCAATCAAAAGCAACATTCAACTATGTTAGTTGAATGCACAGATCAGAAAGAAGTTTTGCAGAATGCTTCTTTGTAGTTTTTATTTGAAGATATTACTTTTTCCACCTTAGGCCCCTTAGCGCTCCGAATATCCTCTTGCAGTTTCTACAGAAAGCGTATTTCAGAACTCCTCAATCAAAAGTAAGGTTCAACTCTGCTAGCTGAATGCACAGATCAGAAAGAAGTTTCGCAGAATGCTATTGTGTAGTTTTTATTTGAAGTTATTCCATTTTCCACTATAGGCCCCATAGCGCTCAGAATGTCCGCTTACATTTTCTACAGAAAGAGTGTTTCAGAACTGCTCAATCAAAAGTAAGGTTCAACTCTGCTATTTGAATGCACAGGTCAGAAAGAAGTTTTGCACAATGTTCTGTATTGTTTTCATTTGAAGTTATTCCTTTTCCCTCTATAGGACCTTTAGCACTCCGAACGTCCGCTTGCAGTTTCTACAGAGACTTTCAGAACTTCTCAATCAAAAGTAAGGTTCAACTCTGTGAGTTGAATGCACAGATCAGAAAGAAGTTTCGCAGAATGCTTCTGTCTAGTTTTTAGTTGAAGATATTTCTTTTTCCACTATAGGCACGTTATCGCTCCGAATGTCCGCTTGCAGTTTATACAGAAAGAGTGTTTCAGTACTGTGCAATCAAAAGTAAAGTTCAAATCTGCTAGATGAAAGCATAAATCAGAAGGAAGTTTCGCAGAGTGCTTCTGTGTAGTTTTTATTTGAAGATATTCCTTTTTCCACTATAGGCCCCTTAGCGCTCCGAATGTCCGCTTGCAGTTTCTACAGAAATAGTGTTTCCCAAATGCTCAATCAAAAGTAAGGTTCACCTCCGCTAGTTGAATGCACTGATCAGTAAGAATATTCGCAGAATGCTTCTGTGTAGTTTTTATTTGAAGATATTTCTTTTTCCACTATAGGCCCCTTAGCGCTCCGAATGTCCACTTGCAGTTTCTAAAGAAAGAGTGTTTCAAAACTCCACAATAAAAGTAAGGTTCTACTCTGCTAGTTGAATGCACAGATGAGAAGCAAGTCTCACAGAACGCTTCTGTGTAGTTTTTATTTGAAGGTATTCTTTTTTCCACTATAGGCCCCTTAGCGCTCCGAATGTCAGCTTGCAGTTTCTACAGAAAGGGAGTTTCACAACTTCTCAATGAAAAGTATGGTTCAACTCTGTTAGTCGAATGCACAGATCTGAAAGAAGTTTCACAGAATGCTTCCGTGTAGTTTTTATTTGAAGGTATTCCTTTTTCCACTATAGGCCCCTTAGCGCTCCGAATGTCCGCTTGCAGTTTCTAAGGAAAGAGTGTCTCAGAACTCCCCATTCAAAAGTAAGTTTCAACTCTGGTAGTTGAATGCACAGGTCAGAGAGAAGTTTTGCTGAATGCTTCTGTGTAGTTTTTATTTGAAGATATTCCGCTTTCCACCATAGGCCCTTTAGCGCTCTGAATGTCCACTTGCAGTTTCTACAGGAAGAGTGTTTCAAAACTCCTCACTCAAAAGTAAGGTTCAACTCGGCTAGTTCAATGCACAAATCAGAAAGAAGTTTCGCATAATGCTTCTGTGTGGTTTTTATTTGAAGATCTTCCTTCTTCCACTATAGGCTTCTTAGCGCTCCGAATGTCCGCCTGCAGTATATATAGAAAGAGAATTTCAGAACTTCCCAATAAAAAGTAAGGTTCAACTCTTTTAGTTGAATGCACAAATGAGAAAGAAGTTTCGCAGAATTCTTCTGTGTAGTTTTTATTTGAAGATATTCCTTTTTGCACTATAGGCCCCTTTGCGCTCCGAATGTCCGTTTGCAGTTTCTACAGAAAGAGAGTTTCAGAAATTCTCAATCAAAATTCAGGCTGAACTCAGTTGAATGCACAGATCAGAAAGACGTTTCGCAAAGTGCTTCTGTGTACTTTTTATTTGAATATATTCCTTTTTCCCCTGTAGGCCTCAGCGCTCCAAATGTCCGCTTGCAGTTCCTACAGAAAGAGTGTTTCAAAACTGCTCAATCAAAAGTAAGGTTCAACTCTGCTAGTTGAATGCACAGAGCAGAAAGAAGTTTCGCAGAATGCTTCTGTGTAGTTTTCATTTGAAGATACTCCTTTTTCCACTATAGACCTCTTACCGCTGCGAGTGTCTGCTTGCAGTTTCTACAAAAAGAGTGTTTCACAACTGCTCAATCAAATGTAAGGTTCAACCCTGCTAGCTGAATGCACAGATCAGAAAGAAGTCTCGCAGAATGCTTCTGTGTAGTTTTTATTTGAAGATATTCCTTTTTCCACTATAGTCCCCTTAGCGCTCTGAATGTTCGCTTGCAGTTTCTACAGAAAGAGAGTCTCAAAACTCCTCAATCAAAAGTATGGTTCAACTCTGTTAGTTGAATGCACAGATGGGAAAGAAGTTTCACAGAGTGCTTCTCTGTAGTTTTTATTTGAAGATATTCCTTTTTCCACTATAGGCCCCTTAGCGCTCCGAATGTCAGCTTGCAGTTTCTACAGAAAGAGTGTTTCAGAGCTCCTCAATCAAAAGTAAGGTTCAACTCTGCTAGTTGAATGCACAGTTCAGAAAGGAGTTTCACGGAATACTTCTGTGTAGTTTTTATTTGAAGATATTCCTTTTTCCACTATAGGCCCCTTAGGGCTCCGAATGTCCGCTTGCAGTTTCTACAGAAAGAGAGTTTCAGAACTTCTCAATCAAAAGTAAGGTTCAAATCTGTTAGCTGAATGCAGAGATCAGAAAGAAGTTTTGCAGAATGCTTCTGTGTAGTTTTTATTTGAAGATATTCCTTTTTCCACTGTAGGCCCCTTAGGTCTCGGAATGTCCGCTGTAGTTTCCACAGAAAGACTGTTTCAGAAGTGCTCAATCAAAAGTAATTTTCAACTCTGCTAGTTGAACGCAAAGATCAGAAAGAAGTTTCACAGAATGCTTCTGTGTAGTTTTTATTTGAAGATATTCCTTTTTACACTATAGGCCTCTTTGCGCTCCGAATGTCTGCTTGCAGTTTCTACAGAAAGAGTGTTTCACAACTACTCAATCAAATGTAAGGTTCAACTCTGCTAGTTGAATGCATAGATCAGAAAGAAGATTCCCCGAATGTTTCTATGTAGTTTTTAATTTAAGAAATTCCTTTCTCAACTATAGGCCCCATAGCACTCCGAACGTCCACTTGCAGTTTCTACTGAAAGAGCCTTTCAAAACTTCTCAAACAAAAGTAAGGTTCAACACTGTTAGTTGAATGCACAGATCAGAAAGAAGTTTCGCAGAATGCTTCTGTGTAGTTTTTATTTGAAGATATTCCTTTTTCCACTATGGGACCCTTAGCGCTCCGAATGTCCGCTTGCAGTTTCTACAGAAAGAGAGTTTCAGAACTTCTCAATCAAAATTAAGGTTCAGCTCATTTGAATGCACAGAACAGAAAGAAATTTCACGGAGTGCTTCTGTGTAGTTTTTATTTGAAGACATTACTTTTTCCACTATAGGTCCCGTAGCGCTCCAAATGTCCGCTTGCAGTTTCTACAGAAAGAGTGTTTCAGAACTGCTCTATCAAAAGTAAGGTTCAATTCTGCTAGTTGAATGCACAGATCAGAAAGGAGTTTCGCAGATGCTTCTGTGTTGTTTTTATTTGAAGATATTCCTTTTTCCACTATAGGCCCCTTAGCGCTCTGAATGTCCGCTTGCGGTTTCTACAGTAAGAGAGATTCAGAACTACTCAATCAAAATTAAGGTTCAACTCAGTTGAATGCACAGATCAGAAAGAAATTTCGCAGAGTGCTTCTCTGTAGTTTTTATTTGAAGATATTTATTTTTCCACTATACGTCCCTTTGCGCTCCAAATGTCCGCTCACAGTTCCTACAGAAAGACTGTTTCAGAACTGCTCAATCAAAAGTAAGGTTCAACTCTGCTAGTTGAATGCACAGATGAGAAAGAAGTTTCGCAGAATGCTTCTGTGCAGTTTTTATTGGAAGATATTTCTTTTTCCACTATAGGCCCCTTACCCTTCCGAATGTCCGCTTGCAGTTTCTGCAGAATGATAATTTCAGAACATCTCAATCAAAATTAAGGTTCAAATCACTTGAATGCACAGATCAGAAAGACGTTTCCCAGAATGCTTCTGTGTAGTTTTTATTTGAATATATTACTTTTTCCACTAAAGACCTATTAGCGATCAGAATGTCCGCTTGCAGTTTCTACAGAAAGAGAGTTTCAGAACTGCTCAATCAAATGTAAGGTTCAAATCTGCTACTTGAATGCAGAGATCAGAAAGAAGTTTCACAGAATGCTTCTGTGTAGTTTTTATTTGAAGATATTCCTTTTTCCACTAAATACCCCTTAGAGCTTCAAATTTCTGCTTGCAGTTTCTACAGAAAGGGAATTTTAGAACCTCTCAATCAAAAGTAAAGTTCAACTCTGTTAATGAATGCACAGATCAGGAAGAAGTTTCACAGAATGCTTCTGTGTAGTTTTTATTTGAAGATATTCCTTTTTCCACTATAGGCCCCATAGCTCTCCGAATGTGCGCTTGCTGTTTCTACACAAAGAGTGTTTCAGAACTCCTCAATCAAAACTAAGGTTCAACTCAGCTAGTTGAATGCACAGATCAGAAAGAAGTTTCGCAGAATGCCTCTGTGTTGTTTTTATTTGAAGATATTATTTTTTCCACTATACACCTCTTAGCAATCTGAATGTGCGTTTGCAGTTTCTACAGAAAGAGACTTTCAGAAATTCTCAATCAAAATTAAGTCTCAACTCTGTTGAATGCACAGATCAGAAAGAAGTTTCGCAGAATGCTTCTGTGTAGTTTTTATTTGAAGATATTCCTCTTTCCACGATAGGCCGCAATGCGCTCCAAATGTCCGCTTGCAGTTCCTACAGAAAGAGTGTTTTAACACTGCTCAATCAAAAGTAAGGTTCAACTCTGCTAGTTGAATGCACAGAGCAGAAAGAGGTTTCACAGAATGCTTCTGTGTAGTTTTTATTTGAAGATATTCCTTTTTCCACGATAGGCCTCTTACCACTGCAAATGTCCACTTGCAGTTTCTACAGAAAGAGTGTTTCACAACTGCTCAATCAAATGTAAGGTTCAACTCTGCTAGTTGAATGCACAGATCAGAAAGAAGTCTCGCAGAATGCTTCTGTGTAGTTTTTATTTGAAGATATTCCTTTTTCCACTATAGACCCCTTAGCGCTCCGAATGTCCGCTTCCAGTTACTAGAGAAAGAGTGTTTCAAAACTCCTCAATCAAAAGTAAGGTTCAACTCTGCTAGTTGAATGCACAGATCAGAAAGAAGTCTCGCAGAATGCTTCTTTCTAGTTTTTATTTGATGATATTCCTTTTTCCACTCTAGGCCCCTTAGCACTCCGAATGTTCGCTTGCAGTTTCTACAGAAAGAGAGTTTCAGAACTTCTCAATCAAAATATGGTTCAACTCTGTTAGTTGAATGCACAGATGGGAAAGAAGTTTCACAGATTGCTTCTCTGTAGTTTTTATTTGAAGATATTCCTTTTTCCACTATAGACCCCTTAGCGCTCCGAATGTCCGCTTCCAGTTACTAGAGAAAGAGTGTTTCAAAACTCCTCAATCAAAAGTAAGGTTCAACTCTGCTAGTTGAATGCACAGATCAGAAAGAAGTCTCGCAGGATGCTTCTTTCTAGTTTTTATTTGATGATATTCCTTTTTCCACTCTAGGCCCCTTAGCACTCCGAATGTTCGCTTGCAGTTTCTACAGAAAGAGAGTTTCAGAACTTCTCAATCAAAATATGGTTCAACTCTGTTAGTTGAATGCACAGATGGGAAAGAAGTTTCACAGATTGCTTCTCTGTAGTTTTTATTTGAAGATATTCCTTTTTCCACTATAGGCCCCTTAGCGCTCCAAATGTCAGCTTGCAGTTTCTACAGAAAGAGTGTTTCAGAGCTCCTCAATCAAAAGTCAGGTTCAACTCTGCTAGTTGAATGCACAGTTCAGAAAGGAGTTTCACGGAATGCTTCTGTGTAGTTTTTATTTGAAGATTATCCTTTTTCCACTATAGGCCCCTACGTGCTCCGAATGTCCGCTTGCAGTTTGTACAGAAAGAGAGTTTCAGAACTTCTCAATCAAAAGTAAGGTTCAACTCTGTTAGTTAACTGCACAGATCAGAAAGAAGTTTTGCAGAATGCTTATGTGTAGTTTTTATTTGAAGATATTCCTTTTTCTACTATAGGCCCCTTAGCACTCCGTATGTCCGCTTGCAGGTTCTACAGAAAGAGAGTTTCAGAACTTCTCAATCAAAAATTAGGTTCAACTCTGTTAGTTGAAAGCACTGATCAGAAAGTAGTTTCACAGAATACTTCTGTGTAGTTTTTATTTGAAGATATTCCTTTTTCCACTATATGCCCCATAGCACTCTGAATGTCCGCTTGCAGTTTCTATAGAAAGAGAGTCTCAGAATTTCTCAATCAAAATTAAAGTTTGACTCTGCTAGTTGAATGCACAGATCAGAAAGGAGTTGCACAGAATGCTTCTGTGTAGTTTTTATTTGAAGATATTTTTTTTTTCTCTGTATGCCCATTAGCGCTGAGAACGTCCATTTGCAGTTTCTACAGAAAGAGTGTTTCAGAACTCCTCTATCAAAAGTAAGGTTCAACTCTGCTAGTTCAATGCACAGATGAGAAAGAAGTTTCGCAGAATGCTTCTGTGTAGTTTTTATTTGAAGATATTCCTTTTTCCACTATACGCCCTTTAGCGCTCCAAATGTCCGCTTGCAGTTTCTACACAAAGAGTGTTTCAGAACTGCTCAATCAAAAGTAAGGTTCACCTCTGCTACTTGAATGCAGAGATCAGAAAGTTGTTTCGCAGAATGCTTCTGTGTAGTTTTCAATTCAAGATATTCCTTTTTCCACTATAGGCCCCTTACCGCTCCAAATGTCCTCTTGCAGTTTCTGCAGAAAGAGAATTTCAGAACATCTCAATCAAAATTAAGGTTCAAATCACTTGAATGCACAGATCAGAAAGACTTTTCGCAGAATGCTTCTGTGTAGTTTTTATTTGAAGATATTACTTTTTCCACTAAAGACCTATTAGCGATCCGAATGTCCGCTTGCAGTTTCTACAGAAAGAGAGTTTCAGAACTGCTCAATCAAATGTAAGGTTCAACTCTGCTAGTTGAATGCAGAGATCAGAAAGAAGTTTCACAGAATGCTTCTGTGTAGTTTTTATTTGAAGATATTACTTTTTCCACTACCGACCTATTAGCGATCCGAATGTCCCCTTGCATTTTCTACTGAAAGAGAGTTTCAGAACTGCTCAATCAAATATAAGGTTCAACTCTGATAGTTGAATGCAGAGATCAGAAAGAAGTTTCGCAGAATGCTTCTGTGTAGTTTTTATTTGAAGATATTCCTTTTTTCACTATATGCCCATTAGCGCTGGGAAAGTCCATTTGCAGTTTCTACAGAAAGAGTTTTTCAGTACTCCTCAATCAAAAGTAAGGTTCAACTCTGCTAGTTCAATGCACAGATGAGAAAGAAGTTTCGCAGAATTCTTCTGTGTAGTTTTTATTTGAAGATATTCCTTTTTCCACTATACACCCCTTAGCGCTCCGAATGTCCGCTTGCAGTTTCCACCGAAAGACTGTTTCAGAAATCCTCAATCAAAACTAAGGTTCAACTCTGCTACTTGAATGCAGAGATCAGAAAGAAGTTTCACAGAATGCTTCTGTGTAGTTTTTATCTGAAGATATTCCTTTCTCCTCTATAGGCCCCTTAGCGCTCCGAATGTCCGCTTGCAGTTTCTACAGAAAAAGAGTTTCAGAACTTCTCAATCAAAACTAAGGTTCATCTCAGTTGAATGCACAGATCACAAACAAGTTTCTCAGAGTGCTTCTGTGTAGTTTTTATTTGAAGGTATTACTTTTTCCTCTATAGGTCCCTTAGCGTTCCAAATGTCTGCTCGCACTTCCTACAGAAAGAGTGTTTCAGAACTGCTCAATCAAAAGTAAGGTTCACCTCTGCTAGTTGAATGCACAGATAAGAAAGAAGTTTCACAGAATGCTTCCGTGTAGTTCTTATTTGAAGATATTCCTTTTTCCACTATAGGCCCCTTACCGCTCCGAATGCCCGCTTGCAGTTTCTGCAGAAAAAGAATTTCAGAACATCTCAATCAAAATTAAGGTTCAAATCACTTCAATGCACAGATCAGAAAGACGTTTCGCAGAATGCTTCTGTGTAGTTTTTATTTGAAGATATTACTTTTTCCACTAAAGACCTATTAGCGATCCGAATGTCCGCTTGCAGTTTCTACAGAAAGAGAGTTTCAGAATATGTCAATCAAAGGTAAGGTTCAACTCTGTTAATTTGAATGCACAGATCAGAAAGAAGTTTCACGGAATGCTTCTGTGTAGTTTTTATTTGATGCTATTCTTTTTCCACTATAGGCCCCATAGCGGACCGAATGTCCGCTTGCAGTTTCTACCGAAAGAGGGTTTCAGAACTTCTCAATCAAAAGTATGGTTCAACTCAGTTAGTTGAATGCACAGATCAGAAAGAATTCTCCCAGAATGCTTCTGTGTGGTTTTTATTTGAGGATATTACTTTATCTACTATAGGCCCCTTAGCGCTCCGTATGTCCGCTTGCAGCTTTTACAGAAAGAGACTTTCAGAACTTCTCAATCAAAAGTGAGGTTCAACTCTGTTAGTTGAAAGCACTGATCAGAAAGAAGTTTCACAGAATAGTTCTCTGTAGTTTTTATTTGAAGATATTCCTTTTTCCACTATATGCCCCTTAGCACTCCGAATGTCCGCTTGCAGTTTCTACAGAAAGAGAGTTTCAGGACTTCTCAATAAAAATTAAGGTTCGACTCTGCTAGTTGAATGCACAGATCAGAAAGAAGTTGCACAGAATGCTTCTGTGTAGTTTGTATTTGAAGATATTCCTTTTTTCACTATAGGCCCATTAGCGCTGAGAAAGTCCATTTGCAGTTTCTACAGAAAGAGTGTTTCAGAACTCCTCAATCAAAAGTAAGGTTCAACTCTGTTAGTTGAACGCACAGATCAGAAAGAAGTTTCGCAGAATGCTTCTGTGTAGTTTTTATTTGAAGATATTCTATTTTACACTATAGGCCCCATAGCACTCCGAATGTACGCTTGCAGTTTCTACAGAAAGAGTGTGTCAGAACTGCAAAATGAAAAGTAAGCTTCAATTCTGTTAGTTGAATGCACAGAACGGAAAGAAGTTTCGCAGAATGCTTCTGTGTAGTTTTTATTTGAAGATATTCCTTTTTCCACTATTGGCCCCTTAGCGCTCTGAATGTCCGCTTGCAGTTTCTACAGAAAGAGTGTTTCAGAACTGCTCAATCAAAAGTGAGGCCCAACTCTGCTAGTTGAATGCACAGATCAGAAAAACTTTCACAGAATGCTTCTGTGTAGTTTTTATTTGAAGATATTCGTTTTTCCACTATAGCCCATTGGCGCTCCGAATGTCCTCTTGCAGTTTCAACAGAAACGGTGGTTCAGAACTGCTCAATCAAACGTGAGTTTCAACTCTGCTAGTTGAATGCACAGATCAGAAAGTCATTTCGCAGAATGCTTCTGTGTAGTTTTTATTTGAAGATATTCCGTTTTCAACTACTGGCCCCATAGCGCTCCGAATGTCCTCTTGCAGGTTCTACAGAAAGAGTGTTTCAGAACTTCTCAATCAAAAGTAAGGTTCAACTCTGCTAGCTGAATGCACAGATCAGAAAGAAGTTTCACAGAATGCTTCTGTGTAGTTTCTATTCGAAGATATTCTTTTTTCCACTATAGGCCCCTTAGCGCTCCAAATGTCCACTTGCAGTTTCTACAGAAAGAGTGTTTCAGAACTCCTCAATCAAAAGTAAGTTTCAAATCTGCTGTTTGAATGCACAGATCAGAAAGAAGTTTCGCAGAATGCTTCTGTGTAGTTTTTATTTGAAGATAATATTTTTTCCACTATAGGCCCCTTAGCTCTCCGAATGTCCACTTTCATTTTCTATAGAAACAGAGTTTCAGAATTGCTTAATTAAAAGTACGGCTCAACTCTGCTAGTTGAATGCACAGATCGGAACGAAGTTTCGCAGAATGCTTCTGTGTAGTTTTTATTTGAAGATAATTGATTTTCCACTATTGTCACCTTAGCGCTCCGAAAGTCCCCTTGCAGTTTCTACAGAAAGAGAATTTCAGAACTTCTCAATCAAAAGTGAGGTTCAACACTGTTAGTTCAATGCACAGATCTGAAAGTAGTTTCACAGAATGCTTCTGTGTAGTTTTTATTTGAAGATATTCCTTTTTCCTCGATAGGCCACGTAGTGCTCCAAATGTCCACTTGCAGTTTCTTCAGGAGGAGTGTTTCAAAACTCCTCAATCAAAAGTAAGGTTCAATGCTCTTAGTCGAATGCACAGATCAGAAAGAGGTTTCACAGAGTGCTTCTCTGTAGCCATTATTTGAAGACATTCCTTTTTCCACGATAGGCCGCACAGTGCTGCAAAAGTCCAGTTGCAGTTTCTACAGAAAGAGTGTTTCAATACTCCTCAATCAAAAGTAAGGTTCAATTCTGTTATTTGAATGCACAGATCAGAAAGAAGTTTCACAGAATGCTTCTGTGTAGTTTTTATCTGAAGATATTCCTTTTCCACTATAGGCTGCGTAGCGCTCCGAATGTCCACTTGCAGTTTCTACAGAAAGTGGGTTTCAAACTTTTCTATTAAAAGTAACTTTCAACTCTGTTAGTTGAACACACAGATCAGAAAGAAGTTTCACAGAATGCTTCTATGTAGTTTTTATTTGAAGTTATATCTTTTTCCACAATAGGCCGCGTAGCGCTCCAAGTGTCCACTTGCAGTTTCTACAGAGAGAAAGTTTCAAAATTCCTCAATCAAACGTAAGGTTCAACTCTGTTAGTCAAATGCACAGATCACAAAGAAGTTTCACAGAAATTTTCTGTTTATTTTTTATTTGAAGTTACTCCTTTTTCCACGATAGGCTTCGTAGTGCTCATAATGTCCACTTGCAGTTTCTACAGAAAAAGTGTTTCAAAACTCCTCAATCAAAGTTAGGGTTCAACTCTGTTAGTCAATGCACAGATCAGAAAGAAGTTTCACAGAATGCTTCTGTGTAGTTTTTATTTGAAGATATTCCTTTCTCCACTATAGGCCACGTAGCACTCCAAATATACACTTGCAGTTTCTACAGAAAGAGTGTTTCAAAACTCCTCAATCAAAAGTAAGGTTCAACTCTGTTAGTTGAATGCAAAAATCGGAAAAAAGTTTCACAGGATGCTTCTTTTTAGTTTTTATTTTAAGATATTCCTTTTTCCATGATGGGCCGGAAAGCGCTCCAAATGTCCACTTGCAGTTACTACAGAAAGACTGTTTCAAACCTCCACAATCAAAAGTAAGGTTCAACTCTGTTAGCCGAATGCACAGATCGGAAATAAGTTTCACAGAATGCTTATGTGTAGTTTTTATTTTTAGATATTCCATTTTCCTCAATAGGCCAGGTAGCACTCCAATTGTCCAATTGCACTTTCTACAGGAAGATTTTTCAAAGCTCCTCAATCAAAAGTAAGGTTCAACTCTGTTAGTTGAATGCACAGATCAGAAAGAAGTTTCACAGGATGCTTCTGTGTAGTTTTGAGTTGAGGACATTCCGTTTTAAACTATAGGCCGTGTAGCGATCCAAATGTCCATTTGCAGTTTCTACAAAAGGAGTGTTTCCAAACTCCTCAATCAAAAGTGAGGTTCAACTCTGTTTGATGAATGCACATATCAGAAAGAAATTTCACAGAATAATTCTGGGTAGTTTTTATTTGAAGATATTCATTTTTCCACGATAGGCAGGGTAGCACTCC
Source organism: Nomascus leucogenys (assembly GCF_006542625.1). Lineage (NCBI taxonomy): Eukaryota > Metazoa > Chordata > Mammalia > Primates > Hylobatidae > Nomascus > Nomascus leucogenys. The sequence goes on from NC_044404.1 coordinate 650,679, forward strand.
AAATGTCCACTTGCAGTTTCTCCAGAAAGAGTTTTTCAAAACTCCTCACTCAAAAGTAAGGTTCAACACTGTTACTCAAATGCACAGATCAGGAAGTAGTTTCACAGAATGCTTCTGTGTAGTTTTTATTTGAAGATATTCCTTTCTCCACTATAGGCCACGTGGCTCTCCAAATGTCCAGTTGCAGTTTCTACAGAAAGAGTGTTTCAAAACTCCTCAATCAAAAGTAAGGTTCAACTCTGTTCGTTGAACGCAGAGATCAGAAAGAAGTTTCACAGCATGCTTCTGTGTAGTTTTTATTTGAAGTTATTTCTTTTCCACGATAGGCCGCGCAGCGCTCCAAATGTCCACTCACAGATTCTGTGGAAAGAGTGTTTCAAAACTCCTCAATCAAAAGTAAATTTCAGCTCTGTTACCTGAATGCACAGATCAGAAAGAACGTTTACAGAATACTTCTTTGTAGTCCTTTTTTGAAGATATTCCTTTTTCCACGATAGGCCGCATAGCGGTCTAAATGTGCAGTTGCAGTTTCTACAGAAAGACTTTTGCAAATCTCCTCAATCAAAAATAAGTTTCAACTCTGTTAGTTGAATGCACAGATCAGAAAGAAGTTTCACAGAATGCCTCTGTGTTGTTTTTATTTGAAGATATTCCCTTTTCCACGATAGGCCGTGCAACGCTCCAAATGTTCAGTTGCAGTCTCTACAAAAAGAGGGTTTGAAAACTCCTCAATCAAAAGTAAGGTTCAACTCTATTAGTAGAATGCACAGATCAGAAAGAAGTTTCACACAGTGCTTCTGTGTAGTTTTTATTTGAAGATATTCCTTTTTCCACGAGAGGCCGGGTAGCGCTCCGAATGTCCACTTGCAGTTTCTACAGAAAGAGAGTTTCAAACCCCGACAATCAAAAGTAATGTTCAACTCTCTTAGTGGAATGCACAGATCAGAAATAAGTTTCACAGAATGCTTCTGTGTAGTTTTTATTTGAAGATATTCCTTTTTCCACGACAGTTCGTGAAGCTCTCCAAATGTCCACTTGCAGTTTCTGCAGAAAGAGTGTTTCAAAACTGCTCAATGAAAAGTAGGGTTCAACTCTGTTAGTCGAATGCACAGATTGGAAAGAAGTTTCACAGAATGCTTCTGTGTAGTTTTTATTTGAAGATATTCCTTTTTCCTCGATAGGCCATGTAGCGGTCCAAATGTCCACATGCAGTTTCTACAGAAAGACTTTTTCAGAACTCCTCAATCAAAAGTAAGGTTCAACTCTGTTAGTTGAATGCACAGATCAGAAAGAAGTTTCACAGAATGCTTCCGTGTAGATTTAGTTGAGGATATTCCTTTTTAAACGATAGGCCACATAGCACTCAAAATGTCCATTTGCAGTTTCTACAGAAAGAGTGTTTCAAAACTCCTCAATGAAAAGTGAGGTTCAACTCTGTTAGATGTATGCACAGTTCAGAAAGAAGTTTCACAGAATAATTATGTGTAGTTTTTATTTGAAGATATTCCTTTTTCGAAGATAGGCAGGGTAGCACTCCAAATGTCCACTTTCAGTTTTTCCAGAAAGAGTGTTTCAAAACTCCTCAATCAAAAGCAATATTCAACTCTGTTAGTCAAATGCACATATCAGAAAGAAGTTTCACAAAATGCTTCTGTGTAGTTTTTATTTGAAGATATTCCTTTCTCCACTATTGGCCACGTAGCTCTCCAAATGTCCATTTGCAGTTTCTACAGAAAGAGTGTTTCAAAACTCCTCAATCTAAAGTAAGGTTCACCCCTGTTAGTCAAATGCACAGATAAGAAAGTAGTTTCACAGAATGCATCTGAGTAGTTTTTATATGAAGATATTCCTATTTCCAAGATAGGCCGCGTAGCGCTCCAAATGTCCACTTGCAGTTTCTACAGAAAGAGTGTGTCAAAACTCCTAAATCAAAAGTAAATTTCAACAATTTCAGTTGAATGCACAGATCAGAGTGAAGTTTCACAGAATAATTCTGTGTAGTTTGTATTTGAATATATTCGTTTTTACACGATAGGCCATGTAGGGCTCCAAATGTCCACTTGTAGTTTCTACAGAAAGAGTGTTTCAAAACTCCTCAATCAAAAGTAAGGTTCAACTCTGTTATTTGAATGCACAGATCAGAAATAAGTTTCACAGAATGCTTCTGTGTAGTTTTTATTTGAAGATATTCCTTTTTCCAAGATAGGCCGCGTAATGCTCCAAATGTCCACTTGCTGTTTCTACAGAAAGAGTGTTTCAAAACTCCTCAATCAAATGTAAGTTTCAACGCTGTTTGTTGAATGCACAGATCAGATAGAGGTTTTACAGAATGCTTCTGTGTAGCCTTTATTTGAAGACATTGCTTTTTCCACGATAGGCCACATAGTCCTGCAATGGTCCAGTGGCAGTTTCTACAGAAAGAATGTTTCAAAACTCCTCAATGAAAAGTAAGGTTCAACTCTGTTAGTTGAAGGCACAGATCAGAAACAGGTTTCACAGAATGCTTCTGTGTAGTTTTTATTTGAAGATATTCCTATTTCCAAGATAGGCAATGTAGCGCTCCAAATGTCCACTTGCAGTTCCTACAGAAAGTGTTTTTCAAAACTCCTGAATCAAAAGTAAGGTTCGACCCTGTTACTTGAATGCACAGATTAGAAAGACGTTTCACTGAATGCTTCTGTGTAGTTTTTACTTGCAGATATTCCTTTTTCCTTGATAGGCTGCATAGCGTTAGAAATGTCCACTTGCAGTTTCTACCAAAAGAGAGTTTCAAAACTCCTCAATGAAAGTAACATTCAACTCTGTTAGTTGAATGCACAGATCAGAACGATGTTTCACAGAATGCTTCTGTGTAGTTTTTATTTGAAGATATTCCTTTCTCCACGATAGGCCGAAAAGTGCTCCAAATGTCCACTTGCAGTTTCTACAGAAAGAGTGTTTCAAAACTCCTCAATTAAAAGTTAGTTTCAACTCTGTTAGTTGAATGCACAGATCAGAAAGAAGTTTCACAGAATGCTTCTGTGTAGTTTTTATTTGAAGATATTACTTTTCCCACTGCAGGCTGCGTAGCTCTCCAAATGTCCACTTGCACTTTCTACAGAAATAGTGTTTCAAAACTCCTCAATCCAAAGTAAGTTTCAACTCTGCTAGTTGAATGCACAGATCAGAAAGTAGTTTCACAGCATGCTTCTGTGTTATTTTTATTTGAAGTTATTTCTTTTTCCACTATTGACCGCGCAGCACTCCAAATGTCCACTCTCTGTTTCTACGGAAAGAGTGTTTCAAAACTCCTCAATCAAAAGTAAGTTTCAACTCTGTTAGCTGAATGCAGAGATCAGAATGAAGTCTCACAGAATGCTTCTGTGTAGTTTTTATTTGAAGATATTCCTTTTTTCACTACAGGCACCTTAACACTCGTAATGTCCACTTGCAGTTTCTTCAGAAAGCATGTTTCAAAACTCCTCAATCAAAAGAAAGGCTCAACTCCGTTCATCAAATAGGCATATCAGAAAGAAGTTTCACAGAATATTTCAGTGTAGTTTTTATTTGAAGTTATTCATTTTTCCACGATAGGCCACGTAGTGCTCCAAATCTCCACTTACAGTTTCTGCAGAAAGAGTGTTTCAAAACTCCTCAATCAAAAGTAAGTTTCAACTCTGTTAGGCGAATGCACAAATCAGAAAGAAGTTTCTCAGAATGCTTCTATGTAGTTTTTATTTGAAGATATTCCTTTTTCCACTATAGGCTACATAGCGCTCCAAATGTCCACTTGCAGTTTCTACAGAAAGAGTGTTTCAAATCTCCTCAATCGAAAGTAAGGTTCAACTCTGTTCAACGAATGCACAGATCAAAAAGAAATTTCACAGAATGCTTCTGTGAAATTTTTATATGAATATATTCCTTTTTCCACGACAGGACTATTAGCTCTCCAAATGTCCACTTGCAGTTTCCACAGAAAGAGTCTTTCAAAACTCCTCAATCAAAGGAAAGGTTCACTTCTGTTAGTCGAATGCACAGATCAGAAATTATTTTCACAGAATGCTTCTGTGTAATTTTTATTTCAAGGTATTCCTTTTTCCACAATAGGCCGTGTAGCCCTCCAAATGTCCACTTGCAGTTTCTGGAGAAAGAGTGTTTCAAGACCCATAAATCAGAAGGAACTTTCAATGCTGTTTGTTGAATGCACAGATCAGAAAGAAGTTTCACAGAATGCTTCTGTGTAGTTTTTATTTGAAGATATTCCTTTTTCCACGATAGGCTGCATAGCGCTCCAAATATCCACCGGCAGTTTCTACAGAAGGAGTGTTTCAAAACTCCTCAATCAAAAGTTAGTTTCAATTCTGTTAGTTGAATGCACAGATCAGAAAGAAGTTTCACAGAATGCTTCCGTGTAGTTTTTATTTGAAGATGTTCCTTTTTCCACTATAGGCCGCATAGCTCTCCAAATATCCACTTGCAGTTTCTACAGAAAGAGTGTTTCAGAACTCCTCAATCAAAAGTAAGGTTCAACTCTGTTAGTTAAATGCACAGATCAGAAAGAAGTTTCACAGCATGCTTCTGTGTAGTTTTTATTTGAAATTATTTCTTTTTACACGATTAGCCGCGCAGCGCTCCAAATGTCCACTTGCAGTTTCTAAAGAAAGAGTGTTTCAAAACTCCTCAATCAAAAGAAAGGGTCAACTCCGTTCATGGAATAGGCAGATCAGAAAGAAGTTTCACAGAAAATTTCTGTGTAGTTTTTATTGGAAGTTATTCCTTTTTCCACGATAGGCCAAGTAGCGCTCCAAATGTCCACTTACAGTTTCTGCAGAAAGAGTGTTTCAAAACTCCTCAATAAAAAGTAACATTCAAATCTGTTAGTTGAATGCACAAATCAGAAAGAAGTTTCACAGCATGCTTCTGTGTAGTTTTTATTTGAAGTTATTTCTTTTTACACGATTAGCCGCGCAGCGCTCCAAATGTCCACTTGCAGTTTCTACAGAAAGCGTGTTTCAAAACTCCTCAATCAAAAGAAAGGTTCAACTCCGTTCATGGAATAGGCAGATCAGAAAGAAGTTTCACAGAAAATTTCTGTGTAGTTTTTATTGGAAGTTATTCCTTTTTCCACGGTAGGCCAAGTAGCGCTCCAAATGTCCACTTACAGTTTCTGCAGAAAGAGTGTTTCAAAACTCCTCAATAAAAAGTAACATTCAAATCTGTTAGTTGAATGCACAAATCAGAAAGAAGTTTCACAGAATGCTTCTGTGTAGTTTTTATTTGAAGATATTGCTTTTTCCACTATAGGCCACGTAGCGCTCCAAATGTCCACTTGCAGTTTCTACAGAAAGAGTGTTTCAAATCTCCTCAATCGAAAGTAAGGTTCAACTCCGCTCAACGAATGCACAGATCAAAAAGAAGTTTCACAGAATGCTTCTGTGAACTTTTTATATGAATATATTCCTTTTTCCACGATAGGACTATTAGCTCTCCAAATGTCCACTTGCAGTTTCCACAGAAAGAGTCTTTCAAAACTCCTCAATCAAAAGAAAGCTTCACCTCTGTTAGTCGAATGGACAGATCAGAAATTATTTTCACAGAATGCTTCTGTGTAATTTTTATTTCAAGGTATTCCTTTTTCCACAATAGGCCGCATAGCCCTCCAAATGTCCACTTGCAGTTTATGCACAAACAGTGTTTCAAAACCCGTAAATCAGAAGGAAGTTTCAACGCTGTTAGTTGAACGCACAGATCAGAAAGAAGTTTCAGAGAATGCTTCTGTGTAGTTTTTATTTGAAGACACTGCTTTTTTCGTCGAGAGGCCACGTAGCGCTCCAAATATCCACTTGCAGTTTCTACAGTAAGAGTGTATCAAACTCCTCACTCAAGAGTAAAACTCAACTCTCTTAGTTGAATGCACCGATTAGAAAGAAGTTTCTCAGAATTCTTCTGTGTAGTTTTTGTTTGAAGATACTCCCTTTTTCATCGATAGGCCACGTAGCGCTCCAAATTTCCTCTATCAGTTTCTACAGAAGGAGTGTTTCAAAACTCCTCACTCAAAAATAAAGTTCAACTCTCTTAGTTGAATGCACGATCAGAAAGAAGTTTCACAGAATTCTTCAGTGTAGTTTTTATTTGAAGATATTCCTTTTTCCACGATAGGCTGCATAGCGCTATGAGTGTCCACTTTCAGTTTCTTCAGAAAGAGTGTTTCAAACTCCTCAACCAAAAGTAAGTTCAACTCTGTTAGTTGAATGCACAGATCAGAAGGAAGCTTCACAGAATGCTTCTGTGTAGTTTTTATTTGAAGATATTCCCTTTTCCACGATATGCCGCATACTGCTCCAAATGTCCACCTGCAGTTTCTACAGAAAGAGTGTTTGAAAACTCCTCAATCAAAAGTGAGATTCAACTCTGTTAGATGAATGCACAGATCAGAAAGAACTTTCACAGAATGCTTCTGTGTAGTTTTTATTTGAAGATACTCCTTTTTCCAATATAGGCCGTGTAGCGCTCCAAAAGTCTACTTGCAGATTCTACAGAAAGAGTATTTCAAAATTCCTCAATAAAAGTAAGTTTCAACTCCGTTAGTTGAATGCAGTGATCAGAGAGAAGTTTCACAGAATTCTTCCGTGTAGTTTCACAGAATGATTCTGTGTATTTTTTATTTGAAGCTATTGCTTTTTCCACGATAGTTCGCGTAGCACTCCAAATGTCCACTTGCAGTTCCTACAGAAAGAGTGTTTCAAATCTCCTCAATCAAAAGTAAGGATCAACTCTGTTAGTTGAATGCACAAATCATAAAGAAGTTTCACAGAATGCTTCTGTGTAGTTTTTATTTGAAGATACTCCTTTTTCCAATATAGGCCACGTAGCGCTCCAAAAGTCTACTTGCAGATTCTACAGAAAGAGTATTTCAAAATTCCTCAATAAAAGTAAGTTTCAACTCCGTTAGTTGAATGCAGAGATCAGAGAGAAGTTTCATAGAATTCTTCCGTGTAGTTTCACAGAATGATTCTGTGTATTTTTTATTTGAAGCTATTCCTTTTTCCACGATAGTTCGCATAGTGCTCCAAATGTCCACTTGCAGTTCCTACAGAAAGAGTGTTTCAAATCTCCTCAATCAAAAGTAAGGTTCAACTCTGTTAGTTGAATGCACAAATCATAAAGAAGTTTCACAGAATGCTTCTGTGTAGTTTTTATTTGAAGATACTCCTTTTTCCAATATAGGCCGCGTAGCGCTCCAAAAGTCTACTTGCAGATTCTACAGTAAGGGTATTTCAAAATTCCTCAATAAAATTAAGTTTCAACTCCGTTAGTTGAATGCAGAGATCAGAGAGAAGTTTCACAGAATTCTTCCGTGTAGTTTCACAGAATGATTCTGTGTATTTTTTATTTGAAGCTATTCCTTTTTCCACGATAGTTCGCGTAGTGCTCCAAATGTCCACTTGCAGTTCCTACAGAAAGAGTGTTTCAAATCTCCTCAATCAAAACTAAGGTTCAACTCTGTTAGTTGAATGCACAAATCATAAAGAAGTTTCACAGAATGCTTCTGTGTAGTTTTTATTTGAAGATACTCCTTTTTCCAATATAGGCCGCGTAGCGCTCCAAAAGTCTACTTGCAGATTCTACAGTAAGGGTATTTCAAAATTCCTCAATAAAAGTAAGTTTCAACTCCGTTAGTTGAATGCAGAGATCAGAGAGAAGTTTCACAGAATTCTTCCGTGTAGTTTCACAGAATGATTCTGTGTATTTTTTATTTGAAGCTATTCCTTTTTCCACGATAGTTTGCGTAGTGCTCCAAATGTCCACTTGCAGTTCCTACAGAAAGAGTGTTTCAAATCTCCTCAATCAAAAGTAAGGTTCAACTCTGTTAGTTGAATGCACAAATCATAAAGAAGTTTCACAGAATGCTTCTGTGTAGTTTTTATTTGAAGATACTCCTTTTTCCAATATAGGCCGCGTAGCGCTCCAAAAGTCTACTTGCAGATTCTACAGTAAGGGTATTTCAAAATTCCTCAATAAAAGTAAGTTTCAACTCCGTTAGTTGAATGCAGAGATCAGAGAGAAGTTTCACAGAATTCTTCCGTGTAGTTTCACAGAATGATTCTGTGTATTTTTTATTTGAAGCTATTCCTTTTTCCACGATATTTCGCGTAGTGCTCCAAATGTCCACTTGCAGTTCCTACAGAAAGAGTGTTTCAAATCTCCTCAATCAAAAGTAAGGTTCAACTCTGTTAGTTGAATGCACAAATCATAAAGAAGTTTCACAGAATGCTTCTGTGTAGTTTTTATTTGAAGATACTCCTTTTTCCACAATAGGCCGCGTAGCGCTTCAAATGTCCACCTGCACTTTCTACAGAAAGAGTGTTTCAAAACTCCTCACTCAAAGGTAAGTTTCAACTCTGTTTCTTGAATGCACAGATCAGAAGGAAGTTTCACAGAATGCTTCTGTGGAGTTTTTATTTGAAGATACTAATTTTAGGATGATAGGCTGCGTAGCGCTCTAGATGTCCACTTGTAGACTCTACAGAAAGAGTCCTTCAAAACTCCTCAATCAAAATTAAGTTTCAAATCTGTTAGTTAAATGCACAGATCAGAAAGTATTTTCACAGCATGCTTCTTTGTAGGTTTTATTTGAAGATACTCCTTTTTCCACGACTGGCCGCGTAGCGCTCCAAATGTCGACTTGCAGTTTCAACAGAAAGAGTGTTTCAAAACTCCTCAATCAAAAGTAAGTTTCAAATCTGTTAGTTGAATGCAAAGACCAGAAAGGAGTTTCACAGAATACTTCTGTGTAGTTTTTATTTGAAGATATTCCTTTTTCCACGATTGGCCGCATAGCGCTCCAAATGTCCACATGCACTTTCTACAGAAAGAGTGTTTCAAAACTCCTCAATCAAAAGTAAGTTCCAACTCCGTTAGTTGAATGCACAGATAAGAAACAAGTTTCAAAGAATGCTTCTGTGTAGTTTTTATTTGATGATAATCCTTTTTCCATGATAGGCCGCGTAGTGCTCCAAATGTCCACTTGCAGTTTCTACAGAAAGAGTGTTTCAAAACTCCTCAATCAAAAGTAAGGTTCAACTCTGTTAGCTGAATGCACAGAGCAGAAAGCAGCTTCACAGAATGCTTCTGTGTAGTTTATATTTGAAGATATTCCTTTTTCCACATTATGCCAGGTTGCGCTCAAAATGTCCATTTTCATTTCTGCAGAAAGAGTGTTTCAAAACTCCTCAATCAAAAGTAAGCTTAAACACTGTTAGTTGAATTCACAAATCAGAAGGAAGTTTCACAGAATGCTTCTGTGTAGTTTTTATTTGAAGATATTCCTTTTTCCACGACAGGTTGCATAGCGCAGTAAATGTCCACTTGCAGTTTCAACAGAAAGAGTGTTTCAAAACTCCTCAATCAAAAGCCAGGTTCAACTCTGTTAGTTGAATGCACAGATCAGAAAGAACTTGCACAGAATGCTTCTGTGTAGTTTTTATTTGAAGATAATCCTTTTTGCACCATAGGCCGTGTAGCGCTCCAAATGTCCATTGCAGTTTCTACAGAAAGAGTGTTTCAAAACTCCTCAATCAAAAGTAACGTTCAACTCTGTAACTTTAATGCACAGATCAGAAATAAGTTTCAAAGAATGCTTCTGTGTAGTTTTTATTTGAAGATAGTCCTTTTTCCACAACAGGCAGCGTAGCGCTGTAAATGTCCAATGCAGTTTCCACAGAAAGAGTGTTTCAAAACCCCACCAATCAAAAGCAAGATTCAACTCTGTTAGTTGAATGCAGAGATCAGAAAGAAGTTTCACAGAATGCTTCTGTGTAGCTTTTATTTGAAGATACTCCTTTTTCCACGATAGGCCACATAACGCTCCAAATGTCCACTTGCAGTTTCTACAGAAAGAGTGTTTCAGAACTCCTCACTCAAAAGTAAGTTTCAACTCTGTTAGTTGAATGCACAGATCAGAAAGAAGTTTCACAGAATGCTTCTGTGTAGTTTTTACTTGAAGATACCAATTTTTCGACGATAGGCCGCAAAGCGCTCCAAATGTCCACTTGCAGTTTCTACAGAAAAAGTGTTTCAAAACTCCTCAATCAAAATTAAGTTTCAACTCTGTTAGTTGAATGCACTCATCAGAAAGTAGTTTCACAGAAGGCTTCTTTGTAGTTTTTATTTGAAGATATTCCTTTTTCCACGACTGGCGGCGTAGCATTCCAAATGTCCACTTACAGTTTGTACAAAAAGCGTGTTTCAAAACTCCTAAATCAAAAGTGAGTTTCAACTCTATTAGCTGAATGCACAGACCAGAAAGTAGTTTCACAGAATGCTTCTGTGTAGTTATTATTTGAGGATATTCTTTTTCCAAGATGGGCCGCGTTGCACTCCAAATGTCCACTTCCAGTTTCTACAGAAAGAGTGTTTCAAAACTCCTCAATCAAAAGTAAGTTTCAACTGTGCTAGTTGAATACACAGATCAGAAAGAAGTTTCACAGAATCCGTCTGTGTAGTTTTAATTTGAAGATATTCCTTTTTCCACGATAGACCCCTTAACGCTCCAAATGTCCACTTGCAATTTCAACAGAAAGAGAGTTTCAAAACTCCTCAATCAAAAGTAAGGTTCAAATGTCTTAGTTGAACGCACTTATCAGAAAGAAGTTTCACAGAATGCTTCTGTGTAGTTTTTAATTGACGATATTCCTTTTTCCATGACAGGCGGCTTAGCGCTTCAAATGTCCACTACCAGTTTCTACAGAAAGAGTGTTTCAAAACTCCTCAATCGAAAGTAAGGTTCAACTCTCTTAGTTGAATGCACAGATCAGAAAGAAGTTTCACAGAATTCTTCTTTGTAGTTTTTATTTGAAGATATTCCTTTCTCCACGACAGGACGCATAGCGCTTCCAATGTCCAATTGCAGTTTCTACAGACAGAGTGTTTCAAAACTCCTCAATCAAAAGTAAGTTTCAACCCTCCTAGTTGAATGCAAAGATGAGAAAGAAGTTTCACAGAATGTTTCTGTGTAGTTTTTATTTGAAGATAGTCCTTTTTCTATGATAGGCCACGCAGCACTCCAAATGTCCACTTGCAGTTTCTACAGAAAGAGTGTTTCAAAACTCCTCAATCCAAAGTAAGGTTCAACTCTGTTAGTTGAATGCACAGATCAGAAAGTAGTTTCACAGGATGATTCTGTGTACTTTTTATTTGAAGATATTATTTTTCACACGACAGGCTGCGTAGCGCTCCAAATGTCCACTTGCAGTTTCTACAGAAAGAGTGTTTCAAAACTCCTAAATCAAAACTAGGGTTCAACACTGTTAGTTGAAAGCACAGATCAGAAAGTAGTTTCACAGAATGCTTCTGTGTAGTTTTCATTTGAAGATACTCCTTTTTTCATTGATAGGCCACATTGCGCTCCAAATGTCCAATTGCAGTTTCTACAGAATGAGTGTTTCAAAACTCCTCACTCAAAGTAAGGTTCAACTCTATTAGTTGAATGCACGGATTAGAAAGAAGTTTCACAGAATACTTCTGTGTAGTTTTTATTTGACGATACTGCTTTTCGCATGACAGGTTGCTTAGCACTCCAAATGTCCACTTGCAGTTTCTACAGAAAGAGTGTTTCAACACCTGTCACTCAAAAGTAGGTTTCGGCTCTGTTAGTTGAAAGCACAGATCAGAAAGAAGTTTCACAGAATGCTTCTGTGTAGTTTTTATTTGAAGTAATTTTTTTTTCCACGATAGGCTGCGTAGAGCTCAAAATGTCCATTGCAGTTTCTACAGAAAGAGAGTTTCAAAACTCCTCATTCAAAAGTAAGGTTCAACTCTGATAGTTGATTGCACAGATGAGAAAGGATATTCACAGAATGCTTCTGTGTAGCTTTTATTTGAAGATAGTCCTTTTTCGATGACAGTCCACATAGCACTCCAAATGTCCACTTGCAGATTCTACACAAAGAGTGTTTCAAAACTCCTCAATAAAACTAAGTTTCAACTCTGTTAGTTGAATGCAGAGATCAGAAAGAAGTTTCACAGAATGCTTCTGTGTAGGTTCACGGAATGCTTCTGTTTAGTTTTTATTTCCAGATATTCCTTTTTCCACGTTAGGCCGCATAGCGCTCCAAATGTCCACGTGCAGATTCTACAGAAAGAGTGTTTCAAACTCCTCAATAAAAAGTAAGTTTCAACTCTGTTAGTTGAATGCACACATCAGAAAGAAGCTGCACAGAATGCTTCTGTGTAGTTTTAATTTGAAGGTATTCCTTTTTCCACGGTAAGCTGCTTGGCGCTCCAAGTGTCCATTTGCAGTTTCTACAGAAAGATTGCTTCAAAACTCCTCAATCAAAAGTACGGTTCAACTCTGTTAGTTGAATGCACTGATCAGAAAGAAGTTTCACAGAATGCTTCTGTGTAGTTTTTATTTGAAGATATTCCTTTTTCCACGATAGGCTGCCTAGCGCTCCAAGTGTACACTAGCAGTTTCTACAGAAAGAGTTTTTCAAAACTCTTCAATCAAAAGTAAGTTTCAACTTTGTTAGATGAATGCACAGCTCAGGAAGAAGTTTCACAGAATGCATCTGAGTAGTGTTTATTTCAAGATATTCCTTTATGCACGATAGGCCGTGTAGCGTTTCAAATGTGCACTTGCAGTTTCTATAGAAAGAGTGTTTCAAACTCCTCAATTAAAAGTAAGGTTCAACACTGTTAGTTGAATGCACAGATCAGGAAGAAGTTTCACAGAATGATTTTGTACAGTTTTTATTTGAAGATATTCCTTTTTGCACGACAGGTCGTGTAGCGCTTCAAATGCCCACTTGCAGTTTCCTCAGAAAGAGTGTTTCAAAACTCCTCAATCAAAAGAAAATATTAACTGGGTTAGTTGAATGCACAGATCAGAAAGAAGTTTCAGTGTATGCTTCTCTGTAGTTTTTATTTGAAGGTATTCTTTTTTCCATGATAGGCCGCGTAGCGCTCCAAATGTCCACTTGCAGTTTCTACAGAAAGAGTGTTTCAAAACTCCTCTATATGAAGTAAGTTACACCTCTGTTAGTTGAATGCACACATCAGAAAGAAGTTTCACAAAATGCTTCTGTGTAGTTTTTATTTGAAGATATTCCTTTTTCCACGATAGGCTGAGTAGCGCTTCAAATGTCCACTTGCAGTTTCTACAGAAAGAATGTTTCAAAACTCCTCGATTAAAAGTAAGTTTCAACTCTGAGCTGAATGCACAGTTCAGAAAGAAGTTTCACAGAATGCTTCTACGTAGTTTTTATTTGAAGATATTCCTTTTTACATGATAGGCCTCTTAGTTCTCCAAATGTCCACTGGCAGTTTCTACAAAAAAAGTGTTTCAACACTCCTCAATCAAAAGTAAAGTTCAACTGTGTTAGTTGAAAACACAGACCACAAAGAAGCTTCACAGAATGCTTCTGTGTAGTTTTTATTTGAAGATATTCGTTTTTCCATGAAATGCCATGTAGCACACAAAATGTCCACTTGAAGTTTCTACAGAAAGAGTGTTTCAAAACTCCTCAATCAAAAGTAAGGTTCAACTCTCTTAGTTGAATGCACAGATCAGAAAGAAGTTTCACAGAATGCTTCTGTGTAGTTTATATTTGAAGATATTACTTTTTCCACGATAGGCCACGTAGCGCTCCAAATATCTACTTGCAGTTTCTACATAAAAAGTGTTTCAAAACTCCTCAATCAAATGTAAGGTTCAACTGTGTTAGTTGAACCCACAGATCAGAAATAAGTTCCACAGAGTGGTTCTGTGTAGTTTTTATTTGAAGATATTCCTTTTTCCACGTCAGGCCACGTAGCACTCCAAATGTCCACAAGCATTTTCTACAGAAAGAGTGTTTCAAAACTCCTCAATCAAAAGTGAGGTTTAAGTCTGTTAGTTGAATACACAGATCAGAAAGAAGTTTCACAGAATGCTTCTGTGTAGTTTTTATTTGAAGATACTCGTTTTTCCACGATAGGCCGCATAGCGCTCCAAATGTCCACTTTCAGTTTCTACAAAAAGAGTGTTTCAAAACTCTTCAATCCAAAGTAAGTTTCAACTTAGTTAGATGAATGCACAGCTCAGGATAAGTTTCACAGAATGCTTCTGTGTAGTTTTTATTTGAAGATATTCCATTTTGCACGAAAGGCCGTGTAGCGCTTCAAATGTCCACTTGCCGTTTCCACAGAAAGAGTGTTTCAAAACTCCTCAATTAAAAGTAAGTTTCAACACTGTTAGTTGAATGCACAGATCAGAAAGAAGTTGCACAGAATGCTTCTGTGTAGTTTTTATTTGAAGATATTCCTTTTTGCACGATTGGCCGCATTGCACTTCAAATGTCCACTTGCAGTTTCTACAGAAAAAGTGTTTCAAAACTCCTCAATTAAAAGTAAGGTTGAACACTGTTAGTTGAATGCACAGATCAGAAAGAAGTTCCACAGAATGCTTCTGTGTAGTTTTTATTTAAAGATGTTCCTTTTTCCACGACAGGCTGCGTAGTACTCCAAATATCCACTAGCATTTTCTACAGAAAGAGTGTTTGAAAACTCGTCTATCTGAAGTAAGGTTCAACTCAGTTAGTTGAAAGAACAGATCAGAAAGAAGTTTCACTAAATGCATCTGTGTAGTTTTTTTTTGAAGATATTCCTTTTTCCACAATTGGCCCCGTCGCAATACAAATGTCCACTTGCAGTTCCTACAGAAAGAGTGTTTCAAAACTCCTCAATCAAAAGTAAGGTTCAACTCTGTTAGTTGAATACACAGATGAGAAAGAAGTTTCACAGAATGCTTCTGTGTAGTTTTCATTTGAAGATATTCCTTTTTCCACGATAGGCTGCCTAGCGCTCCAAATGTCCACTAGCAGTTTCTACAGAAAGAGTGTTTCAAAACTCTCCAATCAAAAGTAAGTTTCAAATTTGTTAGATGAATGCACAGCTAAAGAGGAAGTTTCACAGAATGCTTCTGTGTAGTTTTAATTTGAAGGTATTCCTTTTTGCACGATAGGCCGTGTAGCGCTTCAAATGTCTACTTGCAGTTTCTACAGAAAGATTGTTTCAAAACTCCTCAATTAAAAGTAAGGTTCAACATGTTAGTTCAATCCACAGATAAGAAAGAAGTTTCACAGAATGATTCTGTGTAGTTTTTATTTGAAGATATTTCTTTTTCCACGATTGGCCGTGTTGCACTTCAAATGTCCACTTGCAGTTTCTACAGAAAGAGTGTTTCAAAACTCCTCCATTAAAAGTAAGGTTCAACTCTGTTAGTTGAATTCACAGATCAGAAAGATGTTTCACGGAATGCTTCTGTGTAGTTTTTATTTGAAGTTATTCCTTTTTCCATGACAGGCTGCATAGCACTCCAAATATCCACTAGCATTTTTTACAGAAAGAGTGTTTAAAACTCCTAAATCAAAAGTAAATACTAACTCTCTTAGTTGAATGCACAGATAAGAAAGAAGTTTCACAGTGTAGTTTTTATTTGAAGATATTCTTTTTTCCACAATAGGCCGCGTAGCGCTCCAAATGTCCACTTGCAGTTTCTACAGAAAGAGTGTTTCAAAACTCCTCTATATGAAGTAAGTTTCACCTCTGTTAGTTGAATGCACAGATCAGAAAGAAGTTTCACAGAATGCTTCTGTGTAGTTTTTATTTGAAGATATAACTTTTTCCACGATAGGCTGTGTAGCCGTTCAAATGTCCACTTGCAGTTTCTACAGAAAGAGTGTTTCAAAACTGCTCGATGAAAAGTAAGTTCCACCTCTGTTAGTTGAATGCACAGATGAGAAAGAAGTTTCACAAAATGCTTCTGTGTAGTTTTTATCTGAAGATATTCCTTTTTACATGATCGGCCTCTTAGTGCTCCAAATGTCCACTTGCAGTTTCTACAGAAAAAGAGTTTCCGAACTCCTCAATCAAAAGTAAGGTTAAACTCTGTTAGTTTAATACAGAGATCAGAAAGAAGTTTCACAGAATTCTTCTGTGTAGTTTTTATTTGAAGATATTCCTCTTTCCATGATTGGCCGCCTAGCGCTCCAAATGTCCACTAGCAGTTTCTACAGAAAGAGTGTTTCAAAACTCTTCAATCAAAAGTAAGTTTCAACTTTGTTAGATGAATGCACAGCTAAGGAAGAAGTTTCACAGAATGCTTCCGTGTAGTTTTAATTTGAAGATATTCCTTTTTGCACGATAGGCCGTGTAGCGCTTCAAATATCTAATTGCAGTTTCTACAGAAAGATTGTTTCAAAACTCCTCAATTAAAAGTAAGGTTCAACAGTGTTAGTTCAATCCACAGATCAGAAAGAAGTTTCACAGAATGCTTCTGTGTAGTTTTTATTTGAAGATATTCCTTTTTGCACGATTGGCCATGTTGCACTTCAAATGTCCACTTGCAGTTTCTACAGAAAGAGTGTTTCAAAACTCCTCCATTACAAGTAAGCTTCAACTCTGTTAGTTGAATGCACAGATCAGAAGGCAGTTTCACAGAATGCTTCTGTGTAGTTTTTATTTGAAGATATTCCTTTTTGCACGATTGGCCGTGTTGCGCTTCAAATGTCCACTTGCAGTTTCTACAGAAAGAGTGTTTCAAAACTCCTCCTTTAAAAGTAAGCTTCAACTCTGTTAGTTGAATGCACAGTTCAGAAAGAAGTTTCACGGAATGCTTCTGTGTAGTTTTTATTTGAAGATATTCCTTTTTGCATGATTGGCCGTGTTGCGCTTCTAATGTCCACTTGCAGTTTCTACAGAAGAAGTGTTTCAAAACTCCTCAATTAAAAGTAAGGTTCAACTCTGTTATTTGAAAGCACAGACCACAAAGAAGTTTCACAGAATGCTTCAGTGTAGTTTTTATTTGAAGATATTCCTTTTTCAATGATAGGCCACGTAGCACACCAAATGTCTACTTGCCGTTTCTACATAAAGACTGTTTCAACACTCCTCAATCAAAAGTAAGGTTCATCTCTGTTAGTTGAATGCAAAGATCAGAAAGAAGTTCCACAGAATGCTTCTGTGTAATTTTTATTTGAAGATATTCCTTTTTCCACTACAGGCTGTGTAGCACTCCAAATGTCCACTAGCATTTTCTACAGAAAGAGTGTTTCAAAACTCGTCTATCTGAAGTAAGGTTCAACTCGGTTAGTTGAATGCACAGATCAGAAAGAAGTCTCACAAAATGCATCTGTGTAGTTTTTATTTGAAGATATTCCTTTTTCCACGATTGGCCCTGTTACGTTCCAAATGTCCACTTGCAGTTTCTACAGAAAGAGTGTTTCAAAACTCCTCAATCAAAAGTAAGGTTCAACTCTGTTAGTTGAATACACAGATCAGAAAGAAGTTTCACAGAATGCTTCTGTGTAGTTTTTATTTGAAGATATTCCTTTTTCCACGATAGGCTGCCTAGCGCTCCAAATGTACACTAGCAGTTTCTACAGAAAGAGTTTTTCAAAACTCTTCAATCAAAAGTAAGTTTCAACTTTGTTAGATGAATGCACAGCTCAGGAAGAAGTTTCACAGAATGTTTCTGTGTAGTTTTTATTTCAAGATATTCCTTTTTGCACGATAGGCCGTGTAGCGCTTCAAATGTGCACTTGCAGTTTCTATAGAAAGAGTGTTTCAAACTCCTCAATTAAAAGTAAGGTTCAACACTGTCAGTTGAATGCACAGGTCAGAAAGAAGTTTCACAGAGTGCTTCTGCCTAGTTTTTATTTGAAGATATTCCTTTTTCCACAATAGGTCGCGTAGTGCTCCAAATGTGAACTGCCATTTTCTACAGAAAGAGTGTTTCAAAACTCCTCAATCAAAAGTAAATTTTAACGGTGTTAGTTGAATGCACAGATCAGAAAGTTGTTTCAGTGTATGCTTCTGTGTAGTTTTTATTTGAAGATATTCTTCTTACCATGATAGGCCGCGTAGCACTCCAAATGTCCACCTGCAGTTTCTACAGAAAGAGCGTTTCAAAACTCCTCTATATGAAGTAAGTTTCACCTCTGTTAGTTGAATGCACAGATCAAAAAGAATTTTCACAAAATGCTTCTATGTAGTTTTTATTTGAAGATATTCCTTTTTCCACGATAGGCTGAGTAGCACTTCAAATGTCCACTTGCAGTTTCTACAGAAAGAATGTTTCAAAACTCCTCGATTAAAAGTAAGTTTCAACTCTGTTAACTGAATGCACAGATCAGAAAGTAGTTACACAGAATGCTTCTATGTAGTTTTTATTTGAAGATATTCCTTTTTCCACGATAGGCTGAGTAGCACTTCAAATGTCCACTTGCAGTTTCTACAGAAAGAATGTTTCAAAACTCCTCGATTAAAAGTAAGTTTCAACTCTGATAGCTGAATGCACTGATCAGAAAGTAGTTACACAGAATGCTTCTATGTAGTTTTTATTTGAAGATATTCCTTTTTCCACGATAGGCCTCTTAGTTCTCCAAATGTCCACTTGCAGTTTCTACAGAAAGAGTGTTTCCAAACTCCTCAATCAAAAGTAAGGTTCAACTCTGTTAGTTGAATGCACAGATCGGAAAGAAGTTTCACAGACTGCTTCTGTGTAGTTTTTATTTGAAGATATTCCTTTTTCCACGATAGGCCACGTAGTGCTCCAAATGTCCACTTGCAGTTTCCACAGAAAAAGTGTTTCAAAACTCCTCCATCAAAAGTAAATTTCAACTCTGTTAGTTGAAAGCACAGACCACAAAGAAGTTTCACAGAATGCTTCTGTGTAGCTTTTATTTGAAGATATTCATTTTTCCACGAAATGCCGCATAGCGCACAAAATGTCCACTTGAAGTTTCTACAGAAAGAGTGTTTCAAAACTCCTCAATCAAAAGTAAGGTTCAACTCTCTTAGTTGAATGCACAGATCAGAAAGTAGTTTCACAGAATGCTTCTGTGTAGTTTTAATTTGAAGATATTCCTTTTTCCACGATAGGCCTCATAGCACTCCAAATATCTACTTGCGTTTTCTACATAAAGAGTGTTTCAAAACTCCTCAATCAAAAGTAAGGTTCAACTGTGTTAGTTGAATCCACAGCTCAGAAAGAAGTTCTACAGAATGCTTCTGTGTAGTTTTTATTTGAAGATATTACTTTTTCCACATCAGGCCGCGTAGCACTCCAAATGTCGACAAGCATTTTCTACAGAAAGAGTGTTTCAAAATCCTCTATCTGAAGTAAGGTTCAACTCTGTTAGTTGAATGCACAGATCAAAAAGATGTTTCACAGAATTCTGATGTGTAGTTTTTATTTAAAGGTATTCCTTTTTCGACGATAGGCTATGTAGCGCTCCAAATGTCCACTTGCAGTTTTTGCAGAAAGAGTGTTTCCAGAGTCGTCAATCAAAAGTAACATTCAACTCTGTTTGTAGAATGAACAGATCAAAAAGAAGTTTCACAGAATGCTTCTGTGTAGTTTTTATTTGAAGATATTCCTTTTTCCAAGATAGGCCTCTTAGCGCTCCAAGTGTCCACTTGCAGTTTCTACAGAAAGAGAGTTTCAAAACTCCTCAATGAAAAGTATGGTTCAACTCTGTGAGTTGAATGCACAGATCAGAAAATGGTATCATGGAATGCTTCTGTGTAGTTTTTATTTGAAGATATTCCTTTTTCTCAATATGCACCTAGCGCTGCAAATGTCTACTTGCAATTTCTACTGAAATACTGTTTCAAAACTCCTGAATCAAAAGTAAGGTTCAACTCTGTTATTCAAATGCACAGATCAGAAAGAAGTTTCACAGAATACTTCTGTATAGTTTTTATTTGAAGATGTTCCCTTTTCCACGATAGGCCGCGTAGCGCTCCAAATGTCCACTTTGAGTTTCTACAGAAAGAGTGTTTGAAAACTCCACAATCAAAAGTAAGCTTCAACTCTGTTAGCTGAATGCACAGATCAGAAAGAAGTTTCACAGAATGCTTCTGTGTAGTTTTTATTTGAAGATATTTCTTTTTCCACGTTTGGACCCTTGGCACTCCAAATGTCCACTTGCAGTTTCTACAAGAAGAGTGTTTCAAAACTCCTCCATCAAAAGTATGGTTCAATTCTGTTAGTTGAATGCACACATCAGAAAGAAGTTTCACAGAATGCTTCTGTGTAGTTTTTCTTTGAAGCTATTCCTTTTTCCACGATTGGACGCGGAGCGTTCCAAATGTCCACTTGCAGTTTCTACAGAAAGAATGTTTCAAAATTCCTCAATCAAAAGTGATGTTCAACTCTTTTAGTTGAATGCAGAGATCAGAAACAAATTTCACAGAATGCTTCTGTGTAGTTTTTATTTGAAGATATTCCTTTTTCCACGGTAGGCCACGTAGCCCTCCAAATGTCCACTTGCAGTTTGTACAGAAAGAGTGTTTCAGAACTCCTCAATCAAAAGTAAGGTTCAACTCTGTTAGTTGAATGCACAGATCAGAAAAAAGTTTCACACAATGCTTCTGTGCAGTCTTTATTGGAAGACATTCCTTTTTCCACTATGGGCCGCGTAGCGATTGAAATGTCCTCTAGCAGTTTCAACAGAAAGAGTGTTTCAAAACTCCTCAATCAAAGTAAGTTTCAACTCCGTTAGTTGAATGCACAGATCAAAAAGAAGTTTCACAGAATGCTTCTGTGTAGTTTTTATTTGAAGATATTCCTTTTTCCATGATAGGACGCATAGTGCTCTTAATGTCCACTTGCAGCTTATACACAAAGAGTGTTTCAAAACTCCTCAATCAAAAGTAAGGTTCAATTCTGTTAGTTCAATGCACAGATGAGAAGGAAGTTTCACAGAACGTTTCTGTGAAGTTTTTATTTGAAGATATTCCTTTTTCCATGATAGGCCACATAGCGCTCCAAATTTCCACTTGCAGTTTCTACAATGAGTGGTTCCAAACTCCTCAATCAAAAGGAAGCTTCAACTCTCTTTGTCGAATGCACAGATCAGAAAGAAGTTTCACAGAATGCTTCTGGGTAATATTTATTTGAAGATATTCCTTTTTCCACAATAGGCCACATAGCGCTCCAAATGTCCACTTGCAGTTACTACAGAAAGAGTGTTTCAAAAGTCCTCAATCAAAAGTAAGTTTCAACTCTGTTAGTTGAATGCACAGATCACAGTGAAGTTTCACAGAATGCTTCTGTGTAGTTTTTATTTGAAGGTATTCCTTTTCCATGATAGGACGTATAGTGCTGCAAATGTCCACTTGCAGGTTATACAGAAGGAGTGTTTCAAAACTCCTCAATCAAAAGTAAGGTTCAACTCTGTAAGTTAAACGCACAGATCAGAAAGCATTTTCACAGAATCCTTCTGTGTAGTTTTTATTTGAAGATATTCCACTTTGCACAGTGAGCCGCGTAGTGCTCCAAATATCAACATGCACTTCCTACAGAAAGAGTGTTTCAAAACTTCTCAGTCAAAAGTAGGTTTTAACTCTGTTAGTTGAATACACAGATCAGAAAGCAGTTTCACAGAATGCTTCGGTGTATTTTTAATTTGAATATGTTCCTTTTTCCACCATAGGCC
This sequence comes from Nomascus leucogenys, assembly GCF_006542625.1. NCBI lineage: Eukaryota > Metazoa > Chordata > Mammalia > Primates > Hylobatidae > Nomascus > Nomascus leucogenys. The sequence continues at coordinate 672,140 of NC_044404.1, forward strand.
GCGTTGGGCTCCAAATGTCCACTTGCAGTTTCCACAGAAAGAGTGTTTCAAAACTCCTCGATCAAAAGTAAGTTTCAGCTCATTTAGTTCAATGCACTGATCAGAAATAAGTTTCACAGAATGCTTCCTTGTAGTTTTTATTTGAACATACTCCTTTTTCCACCACTGGCCTCATAGCGCTGCAATTGTCCACTTGCAGTTTCTACAGAAAGAGTGTTTCAAAACTCCTGAATCAAAAGTAAGGTTCAACTCTGTTAGTTGAATGCACAAATCAGAAAGAAGTTTCACAGAATGCTTCTGTGTAGTTTTTATTTGAATACACTCCTTTTTCCACGATAGGCCGCATAGCGCTCCAAATGTCCACTTGCAGTTTCTCCAGAAAGAGGGTTTCAAAACTCCTCAATCAAATGTAGGGTTCAACTCTGTCAGTTGAATGCACAGATCAGAAAAAAATTTCAGAGAATGATTCTGCGTAGTTTTTATTTGAAGATATTCCTTTTTCCACGATATGCCGCGTATCCCTCAAAATGTCCACTTGCAGTTTCTACAGAAAGAGTGTTTCAAAACTCCTCAATCAAAGGTGAGGTTCAACTCTGTTATTTGAATGCACAGATCAGAAAGAAGTTTCACAGAATGCATCTGTGTAGTTTTTGTTTGAAGAAAATCCTTTTTCCACGACAGACCGCGTAGCTCTCCAAATGTCCACTTGCAGTTTCTACAGAAAGAGTGTTTCAAAACTCCTCAATCAAAAATAAGTTTCAACTCTGTTAGTTGAATGCACAGATCAGAAAGAAGTTTCACAGAATTTTTCTATGTAGTTTTTATTTGAAGATATTTCTTTTTCCACGATAGGGCACGTAGAGCTCCAAATGTCCACTTGCAGTTTCTACAGAAAGAGTGTTTCAGAACTCCTCAATCAAAACTAAGGTTCCACAAAGGTAGTTGAATGCACAGATCAGAAAACAGTTTCACAGAATGCTTCTGTGTAGTTTTTATTTGAATATATTCCTTTTTCCACAACAGGCCGTGTAGCGCTCAAAATGTCCACTTGCAGTTTCTACAGAAAGAGTGTTTCAAGACTCCTCAATCAAAAGTAAGGTTCAATTCTGTCAGTTGAATGCACAGATCAGAAAGAAGTTTCATGGAAAGATTCTGTGTAGTTTTTATTTGAAGATATTCCTTTTTCCACTACAGGCCATGTAGTACTCCAAATGTCAACTTGCAATTTCTACTGAAAAAGTGTTTCAAAACTCCTCAATCAAAAGTAAGGTTAAACTCTGTTAGTGGAAAGCACAGACCAGTAATTTGTTTCACAGAATGCTTCTGGGTACTTTTTATTTAAAGATATTCCGTTTTCCACGATAGGCCGCGTAGCGCACCAAATGTCCACTTGCAGTTTCTACACAAAGAGTGTTTCGAAACTCCTCAATCAAAAGTAAGGTTCAACAAAGTTAGTTGAATGCACAGATCAGAAAGAAGTTCCACTGAATGCTTCTGTGTAGTTTTTATTTGAAGATATTCCTATATCCACGACAGGACGCGTAGCTCTCCAAATGTCCACTAGCATTTTCTACAGAAATTGTGTTTCAAAACTCTTCAATCAAAAGTAAGGTTCAACATTGTTAGATGAACCCACAGCTAAGAAAATATTTCACAGAATGCTTCTGTGTAGTTTTTATTTGAAGATAATCCTTTTTTCACGATAGGCCGCGTAGTGCTCCAAATGTCCTCTTGCAGTGTTTACAGAAAGAGTTTTTCAAAACTCCTCAATCAAAAGTAAGGTACAACTCTGTTAGATCAATGCAAAGATCAGAAACAAGTTTCACAGAATGCTTCTGTGTAGTTTTTATTTGAAGATATTCCTGTTTCCATGATAGGCTGCGTAGCACTCCAATTGTCCACTTGCAGTTTCTACAGAAAGAGTGTTTCAAAACTCCTCTATCAAAAGTAAGGTTCAACTCTGTTAGTTGAATGCACAGATCAGAATGAAGTTTCACATAATGCTTCTGTGTAGTTTTTACTTGAAGTTATTCCTTTTTCTACGAAGGCTGCATAGCTCTCAATATGTCCACTTGCAGTTGCTACAGAAAGAGTGTCTCAAAACTCCTCAATCGAAAGTAAGTTTCAACTCTGTTAGTTGAATGCACAGATCAGAAAGTAGTTTCACAGAATTCTTCTGTGTAGTATTTATTTCAAGATATTCCTTTATCCACGATAGGCCATGTAGCGCTCCAAATGTCCACTTGCAGTTTCTACAGAAACAGTGTTTCCAAATTCCTCAATCAAAAGTAATATTCAACTCTGTTAGTTGAATGCACAGATCAGAAAGAAGTTTCACAGAATGCTTCTGTGTAGTTTTTATTTGAAGATATTACTTTTTCCAGGATAGGCCGCGTAGCTCTCAAATGTCCACTTGTAGTTTCTGCGGAAAGAGTATTTCAAAACTCCTCAATCAAAGGTAAGCTTCAACTCTGTTAGTTGAATGCACAGATCAGAAAGAAGTTTCACATAATGCTTCTGTGTACTTTTTATTTCAAGATATTTCTTTTTCCACTATAGGCCCCTTAGCGCTCCAAATGTCCACTTGCAGTTTCTACAGACAGAGTGTTTCAGAACTGCTCAATCAAAAGTAAGGTTAAACTCCGCAAGTTGAATGCACAGATCTGAAAGAAGTTTCGCAGAATGCTTCTGTGTAGTTTATATTTGGAGACATTCCTTTTTCCGCTATACGCCCCTTAGCGCTCCGAATGTCCGCTTGCAGTTTCTACAAAAAGAGAGTTTCAGAACTTCTCAATCAAAAGTAAAGTTCAACTCTGTTAGTTGAATGCACAGATCTGAAAGAAGTTTCACGGAATCCTTCTGTGTACTTTTTATTTGAAGATATTCCTTTTTCCACTGTAGGCCCCATAGCGCTCCGATTGTCCACTTGCAGTTTCTACAGAAAGAGAATTTCAGAACTTCTCAATCAAAAGTAAGGTTCAACACTGTTAGTTGAATGCAAAGATCAGAAAGAAGTTCTGCAGAATGCTTCTGTGTAGTTTTCATTTGAACATATTCCTTTTTCCACTAGAGGCCCCTTAACGCTCCGAATGTCCACTTGCACTTTCTACAGAAAGAGTGTTTCAAAACTCCTCAATCAACAGTAAGGTTCAACTCTGCTAGTTGTATGCACAGATCAGAAAGAAGTTTGGCAGAATGCTTCTGTGTAGTTTTTATATGAGGATATTCCTTTTTCCACTATAGGCCCCTTAGCACTCCGAATGTCCACTTGCAGTTTCTACAGAAAGAGTGTTTCTAGCTCCTCAATCAAATGTAAGCTTCAACTCTGCTAGTTGAATGCACACAGCAGAAAGAAGTTTCGCAAAATGCTTCTGTTTTGTTTTTATTTGACGATGTTCCTTTTTCCACTATAGGCCCCTTAGCGCTCGGAATGACCGCTGGCAGTTTCTACAGAAAGAGTGTTTCAAAACTCCTCAATCATAAGTAAAATTCAACTCTGCTAGTTGAATGCACAGATCAGAAAGAAGTTTTGCAGAATACTTCTGTGTAGTTTTTATTTGAAGGGACTACTTTTTCCACTAAAGGCCTCTTAGCGCTCCGAATGTCTGCTTGCAGTTAATACAGAAAGAGAGTTTCAGAACTTCTCAATCAAAAGTGAGGTGCAACGCTATTAGTTGAATGCACAGATCAGAAAGAAGTTTCACAGAATGTTTCTGTTTAGTTTTTATTTGAAGATATTCCTTTTTCTACTATAGACACCTTAGCGCTCCGAATGTCTGCTAGCAGTTTCTACAGAAAAAGTGTTTCATAACTACTCAATCAATAGTAAGTTTCAACTCTGCTAGTTGAAGGCACAGATCAGAAAGTAGTTTCGTAGACTGCTTTTGTGTAGTTTTTAGTTGAAGATATTCCTTTTTCCACTATAGGCCCCTGAGCGCTTCGAATGTCCGCTTGTAGTTTCTACAGAAAGAGTGTTTCAGAACTGCTCAATCAAAACTAAGTTTCAACTCTGCTGGTTGAGTACATAGATCAGAAAGAAGCTTCACAGGATGATTCTGTGCAGTTTTTATTTGAAGATATTCCTTTTTCAACTATATACCCCTTAGCTGACCGAATATCTACTTGCAGTTTCTACAGAAAGTGTGTTTCAAAACACCTCAATCAAAAGTAAGGTTGAACACTCATAGTTCAATGCACAGATCAGAAAGAAGTTTTGCAGAATGCTTCTGTGTAGTTTTTATTTGAAGACATCCCTTTTTCCACTATAGGCCCCTTAGCACTGCGAATGTCCACTTGCAGTTTCTACAGAAAGAGTGTTTCAGAACTCCTCAATCAAAAGTAAGGTTCAACTCTGCTAGTTGAATGCACAGATCAGAAAGAAGTTTCGCCGAATGCTTCTGTGTAGTTTTTATTTGAAGATATTCCTTTTTCCACTATAGGCCAATTAGCACACCGAATGTCCACTTGCAGTTTCTACAGAGTGTTTCAAAACTCCTCAATCAAAAGTGAGGTTCAACTCTGCTAGTTGAATGCACAGATCAGAAAGAAGTTTCACAGAATGCTTCTGTGTAGTTTTTATTTGAAGATATTTCTTTTTCCACTATAGGCCCATTAGTGCTCCGAATGTCTACTTGCATTTTCTACAGAAAGAGAGTTTCAGAACTTCTCAATCAAAAGTAAGGTTCAACTCTGTTAGGTGAATGCACAGATGGGAAAGAAGTTTCGCAGAATGCTTCTGTGTAGTTTTTATTTAAAGATATATCTTTTTAGTCTACAGGACCCTTAGCGCTCCGAATATCCTCTTGCAGTTTCTACAGAGTGTTTCAAAACTCCTCAATCAAAAGTAAGAATCAACTCTGCTAGTTGAATGCACCGATCAGAAAGAAGTTTCACAGAATGCTTTTCTGTAGATTTTATTTGAAGATATTCCTTTTTCCACAATAGGCCGCGTAGTGCAAATAATGTCTACTAGCAGTTTCTGCAGAAACGGTGTTTCAAAACTCCTTAATCAAAAATAAGGTTCAACTCTGTTAGTTAAATGCACAGATCAGAAAGAAGTTTCACAGAATACTTCTTTGTAGTTTTTATTTGAAGATATTCCCTTTTCCACGATAGGCCGCGTAGCGCTCCAAATGTCCACTTTGAGTTTCTACAGAAAGAGTGTTTCAAAACTCCACCATCAAAAGTAATGTTCAACTCTGTTAGCTGAATGCACATATCAGAAAGTAGTTTCACAGAATGCTTCTCTGTAGTTTTTATTTGAAGATATTCCTTTTTCCACGTTAGCCCCTTTGGCGCTCCAAATGTCCACTTGCAGTTTCTACTGAAAGAATGTTTCAAAACTCCTCAATCAAAGACCATGTTCAAATCTGTTAGTTGAATGCACAGATCAGAAAAAAGTTTCACAGAATGCTTCTGTGTAGTTTTTATTTGAAGATATTTCTTTTTCCAATATAGGCCCCTTAGCGCTCCGAATGTCCACTTGCAGTTTCTACAGAAAGTGTCTTTCAAAACTCCTCAATCAAACGTAAGGTACAACTCCATTAGTTGAATGCACAGATCAGAAAGTAGCTTCACAGAATGCATCTGTGTAGTTCTTATTTGAACATATTCCTTTTTTCCACGATAGTCTGCATAGCGCTGCAAATGTCCACTTGCAGTTTCTAAAGAAACAGTGTTTCAAAACTCCTCAATCAAAAGTAAGGTTCAACTCCGTCAGTTGAATGCACTGATCAGAAAGAAGTTTCACAGAATGCTTCTGTTTAGTTTTCATTTGAAGATATTCCTTTTTCCACGACAGGCCGCGTAGAGCTCCAATTGTCCACTTGCAGTTTCTACAGAAAGGGTGTTTCAAAACTCCTCAATCAAAAGTGATGTTCAACTCCGTTAGTTGAATGCACAGATCTGATAGAAGTTTCACAGAATGCTTCTGTGTAGTTTTTATTTGAATATATTCCTTTTTCCACGATAGGCCTCAGTTCACTCCAAATGTCCCCTTCCAGATTCTACAAATAGAGTGTTTCAAAACTGCTGAATCCAAAGTAAGGTTCAACACTGTTAGTTTAATGTACAGATAAGAAAGAAGTTTCAAAGAAAGCTTCTGTGTAGTTTTTATTTGAAGATATTCCTTTTTCCACGATAGGCCACGTAGTGCTCCAAATGTTTACTTGCAGTTTCTACAGAAACAGTGTTTCAAAACTGCTCAATCAGAAGTATGGTTCAACTCGGTTATTTGAATACACATATCAGAATGATGTTTCACAGAATGCAACTGTTTAGTTTTTATTGGAAGATATTCCTTTTTCCACCATAGGCCGCCTAGCGCTCCAAATTTCCACTTGCACTTTCTACAGAAAGAGTGTTTCAAAACTCCTGAACCAAAGGTAAGGTTCAACTCTGTTAGTGGAATGCACAGATCAGAAAGAAGTTTCACAGAATGCTTTTCTGTAGATTTTATTTGAAGATATTCCTTTTTCCACAATAGGCCGCGTAGTGCTCATAATGTCCACTAGCAGTTTCTGCAGAAACAGTGTTTCAAAACTCCTCAATCAAAAATAAGGTTCAACTCTGTTAGTTGAATGCACAGATCAGAAAGAAGTTTCACAGAATACTTCTGTGTAGTTTTTATTTGAATATATTCCCTTTTCCATGATAGGCCACGTAGCGCTCCAAATGTCCACTTTGAGTTTCTACAGAAAGAGTGTTTCATAACTCCACCATCAAAAGTAATGTTCAACTCTGTTAGCTGAATGCACATATCAGAAAGGAGTTTCACAGAATGCTTCTGTGTAGTTTTTATTTGAAGATATTCCTTTTACCACGTTAGGCCGCTTGGCGCTCCAAATGTCCACTTTCAGTTTCTACAGAAAGAATGTTTCAAAACTCCTCAATCAAAAACAAGGTTCCCCTCTGTTAATTGAATGCACAGATCAGAAAAAAGTTTCACTGAATGCTTCTGTGTAGTTTTTATTTGAAGATATTCCTTTTTCCACGATGGCCGTGTAGCGCTCCAAATGTCTACTTGCAGTTTGTACGGAAACAGTGTTTCCAACTCCTCAATCAAAAGTAAGGTTCAACACCGTCAGTTGAATGCACTGATCAGAAAGAACTTTCACAGAATACTTCTGTTTAGTTTTCATTTGAAGATATTCCTTTTTCCATGAAAGGCCACGTAGCGCAGCAAATCTCCACTTGCAGTTACCACAGTAGGATTGTTTCAAAACTCCTCAAACAAAAGTAAAGATCAACTCTCTCAGTTGAATGCTCAGATCAGAAAGAAGTTTCACAGAATGCTTCTGTGTAGTTTTTTTTGAAGATATTCCTTTTTCCACGACAGGCCGCGTAGACCTCCAAATGTCCACTTGCAGTTTCTACAGAAAGAGTGATTCAAAACTCCTCAATCAAAAGTGATATTCAAATCCGTTAGTTGAATGCACAGATCAGATAGCATTTGCACAGAATGCTTCTGTGTAGTTTTTACTTGAAGACATTCCTTTTTCCACGATAGGCAGCGTAGTGCTACAAGTGTCCCCTTGCAGTATCTACAGAAAGAGTGTTTCAAAACTTCTCAATCAAAAGTAAGTGTCAACTCTGTTAGTTGAATGCACTGATCATAAAGAAGTTTCACAAAATGCTTCTCTCTAGTTTTTATTTGAAGATATTCCTTTTTCCTCGATAGGCTGTGTAGCGCTCCAAATGTCCACTTGCAGTTTCTATGGAAAGAGAGTTTCAAATCTCCTCAATCAAAGGAAGGTTCAAATCTGTTAGTTGAATGCACAGATCAGAAAGAAGTTTCACAGAATGCTTCTGTGTAGTTTTTATTTGAAGATATTCCTATTTCAACGATAGGCTGCATACTGCTCCAAACGTCCACTTGCAGTCTCAACAGAAAGAGTGTTTCAAAACTCCTCAATCAAAAGAAAAGTTCATCTTTGTTAGTTGAATGCACTGATCAGGAAGAAGTTTCACAGATTGATTCAGAATAGTTTTTATTTGAAGATATTCCTTTTTCCACGATCGGCCTCTTAGCGCTCCAAATGTCCACTTGCAGTTTCTACAGAAAGAGTGTTTCAAAACTCCTCAACAAAAAGAAAGGTTCAACTCTGTTAGTTGAATGCACAGATCAGAAAGACGTTTCACAGAATGCTTCTGTGTAGTTTTTATTTGAAGATATTCCTTTTTTCATGATAGGCCCCTTAGCGATCCGAATGTCTGCTTGCAGTTTCTACAGAAAGAGTGTTTCAAAATTCCTCTATCAAAAGTAAGGTTAAACTCCATTTGCTGAATGCAGAGATCATAGAGACGTTTCACAGAATGCTTCTCTGTAGTTTTTATTTGAAGATATTTCTTTTTCCACAATTGGCCTCTTAGAGCTCCAAATGTCCACTTGCAGTTTCTACAGAAAGAGTGTTTCAAGACTCCGCAATCAAAAGTCAGGTTCAACTGTGTTACTTCAATGCACAGTTCAGAAAGAAGTTTCACAGAATGATTCTGTGTGGTTTTTATTTGAAGGTATTCCTTTTTCCACGATAGGGCGCATGGCACTCCAAATGTCCATATGCAGTTCCTACAGAAAGAGTGTTTAAAAACTCTTCTCTCAAAAGTAAGTTTCAACTCCGTTATTTGAATGCCCAGATCAGAAAGAAGATTCACAGAATGCTTCTGTGTAGTTTTTAATTGAAGTTATTCCTTTGTCCAATACAGGCCACGTAGCACTCCAAATGTCCAGTAGCAGTTTCTACAGAAAGAGTGTTTCAAACTCCTCTATCAAAAGTAAGGTTCAACTCTGTTAGTTAAATGCACAGATCAGAAAAATTTCACAGAATGCTTCTGTGAAGTTTGTATTTGAAGATTTTCCTTTTTCTTCGATAGGCCTGTACCGCTCCAAATGTCCACTTGCAGTTTCTACAGAAAGTGAGTTTCAAAACTACTCAGTCAAAAGAAAGGTTCAACTCTGTTAATCGAATGCACAGATCAGAAAGAAATTTCACAGAATGCTTCTGGGTAGTTTTTATTTGAAGATATTCCTTTTTCCTCAATAAGCCTCTTAGCGCTCCAAATGTCCAGTTGCAGTTTCTACAGAAAGAGTGTTTCAAAACTCTTCAATCAAAGTACGGTTCAACTCTGTTAGTTGAATGCAGAGATCAGAAATTAGTTTCACAGAATGCTTCTGCGTAGTTTTTATTTGAAGGTTTTCCTTTTTTCATGACAGGCTGTGTAGTGCTCCAAATGTACAATTTCAGTTTCTACAGAAAGAGTGTTTCAAAACTCCTCAATCAAAACTAAGGTTCAACTCTGTTAGTTGAATGCAGACATCAGAAAGTAGTTTCACAGAATGCTTCTGTGTAGTTTTTATTTGAAGATATTCTCTTTTAGACGATAGGCCACATAGCGCTCCAAATGTCCACTTGCAGTTTCTACAGAAAGAGTGATTCAAAACTCCTCAATCAAAAGTAAGGTTCAACTCTGTTACTTGAATGTACAGATCAGAAAGTACGTTCACAGAATTCTTCTGTGTAGTTTTTATTTGAAGATATTACTTTTTCCACGATAGGCCGCGCACTGCTCCAATTTTCCACTTGCTGTTTCTACAGAAAGAGTGTTTCAGAACTCATCAATCAAAAGTAAGGTTCAACTCTGTTAGTTGAATGCACAGATCAGAAATTAGTTTCAGAGAATGCTTCTGTGTAGTTTTTATTTGAAGTTATTCCTTTTTCCATGGTAGGCCATGTTGCAATCCAAATATTCACTTGCAGTTTATACAGTAAGAGTGTTGCAAAACTCTTCACTCAAAAGTAAGGTTCAAATCTGTTAGTTGAATGCACTGATCAGAAAGATGTTTCACAGAATACTTCTGTGTAGTTTTTATTTGGAGCTATTCCTAGTTCCACGATAGGCCGCGTAACGCTCCGAATGTCTACTTGCAGTTTCTACAGAAAAAGCGTTTCAAAACTCCTCAATCAAAAGTAAGGTTCAACTCTGTTAGTTGAATGCCCAGATCAGAAAGAAGTTTCACAGAATGCTTCTGTGTAGTTTTTATTTGAAGATAATCCTTTTTCCACGATAGGCCGCGCAGCGCTCCAAATGTCCACTTGCGGTTTCTACAGAAAGATTGTTTCAAAACTCCTCAATCAAATGTAAGATACAACTCTGATCATCGAATACACAGATGAGAAAGAAGTTTCACAGAATTCTTCTGTGTAGTTTTTGGTTGACGATATTCCTTTTTCCACGATAGGCTGTGTAGCGCTTCAAATGCCAATTGCAGTTTCTACAGAAAGAGTGTTTCAAAACTCCTCAATCAAAAGTAAGGTTCAACTCTGTTAGCCAAATGCACGGATCATAACAATTTTCACAGAATGCTTCTGTGTAGGATTTATTTGAAGAAATTCCTTTTTCCACGATAGGCCAAGTAGCACTCCAAATGTCCACTAGCAGTTTCTGCAGAAAGAGTGTTTCAAAACTCCTCAATCAGAAGTATTGTACAACTCTGTTAGTTGAATGCACAGATCAGAAAGAAGTTTCACAGAATGCTTCTGTGTAGTTTTTATTTGAAGTTATTCCATTCTCCACGAAAGGTCACGTAGTGCTCCCAATGTTCACTTGCAGTTTCTACAGAAAGAGTGTTTCAAAACTCCTCAATCAAAAGTAACGTTCAACTCTGTTAGTTGAATGCACAGATCAGAAAGAAGTTTCACATAATGCTTCTGTGTAGTTTTTATTTGAAGATAATCCTTTTTCCACGATTAGAAGCATAGCACTCCAAATGTCCACTTGCAGTTTCTACAGAAAGAGTGTTTCAAACTTCTCAATTAAAAGTAAGATTAAACTCTGTTAGTTTAATTCACTGATCATAAAGAAGTTTCACAAAATGGTTCTGTGTAGTTTTTATTTGAAGATATTCCTTTTTCCTCGATAGGCTGCGTAGCACTCCGAATGTCCAATTTCAGTTTCTACAGAAAGAGTGTTTCAAAACTCCTCAATCTAAAGTGAGGTACAACTCTGTTAGTTGAATGCACAGATCAGACAGTAGTTTCACAGAATGCTTCTGTGTAGTTTTTATTTGAAGATATACCCTTTTCAACAACAGGCCGTGTAGTGCTCCAAATGTCCACTTGCAGTTTCTACAGAAAGAGTGTTTCAAAACTCCTCAATCTAAAGTGAGGTACAACTCTGTTAGTTGAATGCACAGATCAGAAAGAAGTTTCACACAATGGTTCTGTGTAGTTGTTATTTGAAGACATCCCTCTTTCCACGATAGGTCACAATGAGCTGCAAATGTCCACTTGCAGTTTCTACAGAAAGAATGTTTAAAAAGTCCTCAATCAAAAGAAAGGCACAACTCTGTTAATTGAATGCACAGGTCAGAACGAAGTTTCACAGAATGATTCTGTGTACTTCTTATTTGAAGATATTCCTTTTCCAACGAAAGGCCGCGTAGCGCTTCAAATGTCCACTTGCAGTTTCTACAGAAAGAGTGTTTCAAAACTGCTCAATCAAAGGTAACGTTCAACTCTGTTAGTTGAATGCACAGATCAGAAAGAAGTTTCACAGAATGCTTCTGTGTAGTTTTTATTTCAAGGTATTACTTTTTCCACAATAGGCCTCCTAGTGCAACAAATATCCCCTTGCAGTTTCTACACAAAGGGGGTTTCAAAACTCCTCAATCAAAAGTAAGGTTCAACCCTGTTAGTTGAATTCACAGATCAGAAAAATGTTTCGCAGAATGCTTCTGTGTAGTTGTTATTTGACGTTATTCCTTTTTCCACTGTAGGCCCCTTAGCGCTCCGAATGTCCACTTGCAGTTTCTAAAGAAAGAGACTTTCAGAACTTCTCAATCAAAAGTAAGGTCCAACTCTGTTAGCTGAATGCACAGATCTGAAAAAAGTTTCACAGAATGTTTCTGTGTAGTTTTTATTTGAAGATATGCCTTTTTCCACTATAGGCCTCTTAGTGCTCCAAATGTCCAATTGCAGTTTCTACAGAAAGAGGGTTTCAAAACTCTTCGATCAAAACAAAGGTTCAACTCTGCTAGTTGAGTGCACAGATCAGAAAGAAGACTCCCAGAATGCTTCTGTATAGTTTTTATTTGAAGATATTCCTTTTTCCACTATAGTCCCCTTAGTGCTCTGTATGTCCGCTTGCAGTTTCTACAGAAAGAGAGTTTCAGAACTTCTCAATCAAATGTAAGGTTCAAATCTGTTAGTTGAATGCACAGATCAGAAAGAAGTTTGCACAATGCTTCTGTGTACTTTTTATTTGAAGATATTCCTTTTTCCACTATAGGCCATTTAGCGCTCCAAATGTCTGCTTGCAGTTTCTACAGAAAGAGAGTTTCAAAACTCCTCAATCAAAAGTAAGGTTCAACTCCATCACTTCAATGCACAGATAGGAAAGAAGTTTCGCAGAATGCTTCTGTGTAGTTTTTATTTGAAGATATTTCTTTTTCCACTAGAGTCCCCATAGCACTCCGAATATCTGCTTGCACTTTCCACAGAAGGAGTGTTTCAGAGCTGCTCAATCAAAACTAAGGTTCAACTCTCCTAGTTGAATGCACAGATCAGAAAGAAGTTTCACAGAGTGCCTCTGTGTACTTTTTATTTGAAGATACTCCTTTTTCCACTATAGGCCCCTCAGCGCTGCGAATGTCCGTTTGCAGTTTCTACAGAAAGAGTGTTTCAGAACTGCTCAATCAAAAGTAAGTTTCAACTCTGCTAGTTGAATGCACAGATCAGAAATAAGTTTCGCAGAATGCTTCTGTGAAGTCTTTATTTGAAGATATTCCTTTTTCCACTAGAGTCCCCTTTGCACTCCGAATCTCCACTTGCAGTTTCTACAGAGTGTTTCAGAAGTGCTCAATCAAAAGTAAGGTTCATCTCTGCTAGTTGAATGCATGGATCAGAAATTATTCTCGTGGAATGTGTCTGTTTAATTTTTATTTGAAGATATTACTTTTTCCACTACAGGCCCCTTTGTGCTCCGAATTTCCGCTTGCAGTTTTTACAGAAAGAGAGTTTCAGAACTTCTCAATCAAAAGTAAGGTTCAACACTGTTACTTGAATGCACGGATCAGGAAGAAGTTTCGCAGAATGCTTCTGTGTAGTTTTTATTTAACATATTCCTCTTTCCACTATAGGCCCCTTAGCGCTAAGAATGTCTGCTTGCAGTTTCTACAGGAAGAGTGTTTCAGAACTGCTCTATCAAAAGTAAGGTTCAACTCAGTTAGTTGAATGCACAGATCAGAAAGATGTTTGACAGAATGTAGTTTTTATTTGAAGATATTCCTTTTTCCACCACAGGCCACTTAGCGCTCCGAATGCCTGCTTGCAGTTTCTACAGAGTGCTTCAAAACTCCTCAATCAAAAGTAAGGTTCAACTCTGCTAGTTGAATGCAGAGATCAGAACGAAGTCTCACAGAATGCTTCTTTGTAGTTTTTATTTGAAGATACAACTTTTTCCACAATAGGCCCATTAGCGCTCCGAATGTCCACTTGAAGTTTCTACAGAAAGAGAGTTTCAGAACTTCTCAATCAAAAGTCAGGTTCAATTCTGCTAATTGAATGCACAGATCAGAAAGAAGTCTCACAGAATGCTACTGTGTAGTTTTTATTTGAAGATATTCCTTTTTCCTCTATAGGCCCATTAGACCTCTGAATGTCGGCTTGCAGTTTCTATAGAAACAGAGTTTCTGAACTTCTCAATCAAAAGTAAGCTTCAACTCTGTTATTTGAATGCACAGATAAGAAAGAAGTTTCGCTGAATGCTTCTGTGTAATTTTTATTTGAAGATATTCCTTTTTCCACTATAGGCCCCTTAGCGCTCCGAATGTCCGCTTGCAGTTTCTACAGAAAGAGAGTTTCTGAACTGCTCAATCAAAAACAAGGTTCCACTCTGTTAGTGGAATGCACAGATCAGAAAGAAGGTTCACAGAATGCTTCTGTGTAGTTTTTATTTGAAGATATTCCTTTTTCCAGTATACGCCCCTAAGCGCTCCAAATGTCCGCTTGCAGTTTGTACAGAAAGAGAGTTTCTGAACTTCTCAATCAAAAGTAAGGTTCAACTCTGTTAGTTTAATGCACAGATCAGAAAGAGCTTTCGCAGAATGCTTCTGTGTAGTTCTTATTTAAAGATATTCCTTTTTCCTCTATAGGTCCCTTAGCGCTCCGAATGTCCGCTTGAAGTTTCTACAGAAAGAGTGTTTCAGAGCTGCTCAATCAAAAGCAAGGTTCAACTCTGCCAGTTGAATGCACAGATCAGAAAGAAGTTGCACAGAATGCTTCTGTGTAGTTTTTATTTGAAGATATTCCTTTTTCCACTATAGTCCTCTTGGCGCTCCGAATGTCCACTTGCAGTTTCAACACAAAGAGTGTTTCAGAACTCCTCAATCAAAAGTAACTTTCAACTTGGCTAGTTGAATGCACAGATCAGAATGTGGTTTCGGAGAATGCTTCTGTGTACTTTTTATTTGAAGATATTCCTTTTTCCACTATAGGCCTCTTAGTGCTCTGAATGTCCGCTTGCAGTTACTACAGAATGTTTCAAAACTCTTCAATCAAAAGTAAGGTACAACTCTGCTAGTTGAATGCACAGATCAGAAAGAAGTCTCACAGAATGTTTCTGTGTAGTTTTTATTTGAAGATATTCCTTTTTCCACTATAGGCCCCTTAGTGCTCCCAATGTCTGCTTGCAGTTACTACAGAAAGAATGTTTCAAAACTGCTCAATCAAAAGTAAGGTTCAACTCTGATAGTTGAATGCACAGATCAGAAAGATGTTTCACTGAATGCTTCTGTGTAGTTTTTATTTGAAGATAATCCTTTTTCCACTATAGGCCCCTTAGCTCTCCGAATGTCCGCTTGCAGTTTCCACAGAAAGAGTGTTTCAAAACTCCTCAATCAAAAGTAAGGTTCAACTCTGCTAGTTGAATGCACAGATCAGAAAGAGGTGTCGCAGAATGCTTCTGTGTAGTTTTTATTTGAAGATAGTCCTTTTTCCACTACAGGCCCCTTAGCGCTCCGAATGTCCGCTTGCGGTTTCTACAGAAAGAGTGTTTCAAATTTCCTCAAACAAAAGTAAGGTTCAACTCTGCTAGTTGAATGCACAGATATGAAAGAAGTTTCACAGAATGCTTCTGTGTAGTATTTATTTGAAGATAATCCTTTTTCCACTATAGGCCCCTTAGCGCTCTGAATGTTCACTTACGGTTTCTACAGAAAGAGTTTTTCCGAACTCCTCAATCAAAAGTAAGTTTCAAGTCTGCTAGTTGAATGCACAGATCAGATAGAAGTTTCACAGAATGCTTCTGTGTACTTTTTATTTGAAGATATTCTTTTTCCACCATGGGCCACTTAGCGCTCCGAATGTGCGCTTGCAGTTTCTACAGAAAGAGAGTTTCTGAACTGCTCAATCAAAAACAAGGTTCCACTCTGTTAGTGGAATGCACAGATCAGAAAGAAGGTTCACAGAATGCTTCTGTGTAGTTTTTATTTGAAGATATTCCTTTTTCCAGTATACGCCCCTAAGCGCTCCAAATGTCCGCTTGCAGTTTGTACAGAAAGAGAGTTTCTGAACTTCTCAATCAAAAGTAAGGTTCAACTCTGTTAGTTTAATGCACAGATCAGAAAGAGCTTTCGCAGAATGCTTCTGTGTAGTTCTTATTTAAAGATATTCCTTTTTCCTCTATAGGTCCCTTAGCGCTCCGAATGTCCGCTTGCAGTTTCTACAGAAAGAGTGTTTCAGATCTGCTCAATCAAAAGCAAGGTTCAACTCTGCCAGTTGAATGCACAGATCAGAAAGCAGTTGCACAGAATGCTTCTGTGTAGTTTTTATTTGAAGATATTCCTTTTTCCACTATAGTCCTCTTGGCGCTCCGAATGTCCACTTGCAGTTTCAACACAAAGAGTGTTTCAGAACTCCTCAATCAAAAGTAACTTTCAACTTGGCTAGTTGAATGCACAGATCAGAATGTGGTTTCGGAGAATGCTTCTGTGTACTTTTTATTTGAAGATATTCCTTTTTCCACTATAGGCCTCTTAGTGCTCTGAATGTCCGCTTGCAGTTACTACAGAATGTTTCAAAACTCTTCAATCAAAAGTAAGGTACAACTCTGCTAGTTGAATGCACAGATCAGAAAGAAGTCTCACAGAATGTTTCTGTGTAGTTTTTATTTGGAGATATTCCTTTTTCCACTATAGGCCCCTTAGTGCTCCCAATGTCTGCTTGCAGTTACTACAGAAAGAATGTTTCAAAACTGCTCAATCAAAAGTAAGGTTCAACTCTGATAGTTGAATGCACAGATCAGAAAGATGTTTCACTGAATGCTTCTGTGTAGTTTTTATTTGAAGATAATCCTTTTTCCACTATAGGCCCCTTAGCTCTCCGAATGTCCGCTTGCAGTTTCCACAGAAAGAGTGTTTCAAAACTCCTCAATCAAAAGTAAGGTTCAACTCTGCTAGTTGAATGCACAGATCAGAAAGAGGTGTCGCAGAATGCTTCTGTGTAGTTTTTATTTGAAGATAGTCCTTTTTCCACTACAGGCCCCTTAGCGCTCCGAATGTCCGCTTGCGGTTTCTACAGAAAGAGTGTTTCAAATTTCCTCAAACAAAAGTAAGGTTCAACTCTGCTAGTTGAATGCACAGATAAGAAAGAAGTTTCACAGAATGCTTCTGTGTAGTATTTATTTGAAGATAATCCTTTTTCCACTATAGGCCCCTTAGCACTCTGAATGTTCACTTACGGTTTCTACAGAAAGAGTTTTTCCGAACTCCTCAATCAAAAGTAAGTTTCAAGTCTGCTAGTTGAATGCACAGATCAGATAGAAGTTTCACAGAATGCTTCTGTGTACTTTTTATTTGAAGATATTCTTTTTCCACCATGGGCCACTTAGCGCTCCGATTGTCCACTTGCAGTTTCTTCAGAGTGTTTCAAAACTCCTCAATCAAAAGTAAGGTTCAACTCTGCAAGTTGAGTGCACAGATCAGAAAGAAGTCTCACAGAATGCTTCTGTGTAGTTTTTATTTGAAGATATTCCTTTTTCCACTTTAGGCCACTTTGTGCTCCGAGTAACCCCTTGCAGTTTCTACAGAAAAACAGTTTCAGAACTTCTCAATCAAAAGTAAGGTTCAAATCTGCTAGTGGAATGCACAGATCAGGAAGAAGTTTCGCAGAATGCTTCTGTGTAGTTTTTATTTAACATGTTCGTTTTTCCACTGTAGGCCCTTTAGCCCTGGGAATGTAAGCTTACAGTTTCTACAGAAAGAGTGTTTCAGAACTGCTCTATCAAAAGTAAGGTTCACCTCTGCTAGTTGAATGCACAGATCAGAAAGAAGTTTCGCAGAATGCTTCTGTGTAGTTTTTATATGAAGATATTCCTTTTTCCTCTATAGCCCCTTAGCTCGCTGAATGTCCGCTTGCAGTTTCCATAGAAAGAGTGTTGCAAGACTCCTCAATCAAAAGTAAGGTTCAACTCTGGTAGTTGAATGCACAGAACAGAAAGAAGTCTCGCAGAATGCTTCTGTGTAGTTTTTATTTGAAGATACTCATTTTTCCACTAAAAGCCCCTTAGAGCTCCAAATGTCTGCTTGCAGTTTCTACAGAAACAGAGTTTCAGTACTTCTCAATCAAAAGTAAGGTTCAACTCTGTTAGTTGAATGCACAGATCAGAAAGAAGTTTCACAGAATGCTTCTGTGCAGTTTTTATTTGAAGATTATCCTTTTTCCACTATAGGCCTCTTACCGCTCCGAATGTCCGCTTGCAGTTTGTACAGAAAGACAGTTTCAGAACTTCTCCATCAAAAGTAAGATTCCACTCTGTTAGTAGAATGCACAGATCAGAAAGAAGTTTCGCAGAATGCTTCTGTGTAGTTTTTATTTGAAGATATTACTTTTTCCACTATACGCCCTTAGCGTTCCGAATGTCCGCTTGCAGTTTCTACAGAAATAGAGTTTCAGAACTTCTCAATCAAAACTAAGTTTCAACTCTGTTAGTTGAATGCACACATCAGAAGGTAGTTTCGCAGAATGCTTCTGTGTAGTTTTTATTTGAAGATATTCCTTTTCCCTCTATAGCCCCTTAGCTCTCCGAATGTCCGCTTGCAGTTTCCATAGAAAGAGAATTTCAGAACTTCTCAATCAAAAGTAACGTTCAACTCTGTTATTTGAATGCACAGATAAGAAAGAAGTTTCGCAGAATGCTTCTGTGTAATTTTCATTTGAAGTTATTTCTTTTTCAACTATAGGCCTCTTACCGCTCCAAATGTCCACTTGCAGTTTCTACAGAAATAGAGTTTGAGAACTCCTCAGTCAAAAATAAGGTTCAACTCTGTTAGTTGAATGCGCATACCAGAAAGAAGTTTCGCAGAATGCTTCTGTGTGGTTTTTATTTGAAGATATTCCTTTCTCCGCTATAGACCCATTAGCGCACCGAATGTCCGCTTGCACTTTCTACAGAAAGAGAGTTTCTGAACTTCTCAATCAAAGTAAGGTTCAACTCTGTTAGTTGAATGCACAGATCAGCAAGAAGTTTGACAGAACGCTTCTGTGTAGTTTTTATTTGAAGATATTCCCTTTTCCACTATAGGCCCCTTAGCGCTCCGATTGTCCGCTTGCAGTTTCCACAGAAAGAGTGTTTCAGAACTGCTCAATCAAAAGCAAGGTTCAACTCTGCTAGTTGAATGCACAGATCGAAAGAAGTTTCGCAGAATGCTTCTGTTTAGTTTTTATTTGAAGATATTCCTTTTTCCACTATGGGCCCCTTAGCGCTCCGAATGTCCGCTTGCAATTTCTACAGAGTGTTAAAGAACTTCTCAATCAAAAGTAAGGTTCAACCCTGCCTGTTGAATGCACAGATCAGAAAGAAGTTTTGCAGAATGCTTCTGTGTAATTTTCATTTGAAGATATTCCTTTTTCCACTATAGGCCCCTTAGCGCTCCTAATGTGTCCTTGCAGTTTCTACAGAAAGAGTGTTTCAGAACAGCTCTATCAAAAGTAAGGTTCAACTCTGTTAGTTGAATGCACAGATCAGAAAGAAGTCTCCCAGAATGCTTCTGTGTAGTTTTTATTTGAAGATATTTCTTTTTCCACTATAGGACCCTCAGCGCTCCGAATGTCTGCTTTCAGTTTCTACAGAAAGAGAGTTTCAGAACTTCTCAATCAAAAGTAATCTTCAACTCTGTTAGTTGAATGCACAGATCAGAAATAAGTTTCGCGTTATCCTTCTCTGTAGTTTTTATTTGAAGATATTCCTTTTTCCACTATAGGCCCCATAGCGATCTGAATTTCCTCTTGCAGTTTCTACAGAAACAGTGTTTCAAAACTCCTCAGTGAAATGTAAGGTTCATCTCTGCTAGTTGAATGCACAGAAAAGAAAGAAGTTTCGCAGAATGCTTCTGTGTAGTTTTTATTTGAAGTTATTCCTTTTTCCACTATATACCCATTAGCGCTCCGAATGTCCACTTGCAGTTTCTACAGAAAGAGTGTTTCAGAACTGCTCAATCAAAAGTAAGGTTCAACTCTTCTAGTTGAAAGCACAGATCAGAAAAAAGTTTCACAGAATGCTTCTGTGTAGTTTTTATTTGAAGATATTCCTTTTTTCGCAATAGGCCCCTTAGCACTCCGAATGTCCGCTTTCAGTTTCTACAGAAAGGGTATTTCAAAACTCCTCAATCAAAAGTAAGGTTCAACTCTGTTAGTTGAATGCACTGATCAGAAAGAAGTCTCACAGAATGCTTCTGTGTAGTTTTTATTTGAAGATATTCCTTTTTCCACTATAGGCCCTTTAGCGCTCCGAATGTCCGCAAGCAGTTTCTAAAGAAAGAGAGTTTCAGAACTTCTCAATCAAAAGTAAGGTTGAACTCGGTTTGTTGAAGGCTCACATCAGAAAGAAGTATCGCAGAATGCTTCTGTGTAGTTTTTATTTGAAGATATTCCTTTTTTCGCAATAGGCCCCTTAGCGCTCCGAATGTCCGCTTTCGGTTTCTACAGAAAGGGTATTTCAAAACTCCTCAATCAAAAGTAAGGTTCAACTCTGTTAGTTGAATGCACTGATCAGAAAGAAGTCTCGCAGAATGCTTCTGTGTAGTTTTTATTTGAAGATATTCCTTTTTCCACTATAGGCCCCTTAGCGCTCTGAATGTTGGCTAGCAGTTTCTAAAGAAAGAGATTTTCAGAACTTCTCAATCAAAAAAAAGGTTGAACTCGGTTTGTTGAAGGCCCACATCAGAAAAAAGTATCGCAGAATGCTTCTGTGTAGTTTTTATTTGAAGATATTCCTTTTTCCACTATAGGCCCCCTAGCGCTCCGAATGTCCGCTTTCAGTTTCTCCAGAAATAGTGTTTCAGAACTGCTCGATGAAGAGTAAGGTTCAACTCCAGTAGTTGAATGCACAAGTCAGAAAGAAGTTTCGCAGAATGCTTCTGTGTAGTTTTTATTTGAAGATATTCCTTTTTCCACTATCGGCCCCTTAGCGCTCCGAATGTCTGCTTGCAGTTTCTTTTTTTTTTTTTTTTATTATACTTTAGGTTTTTTGGGTACATGTGCACCATGTGCAGGATTGTTACATATGTATCCATGTGCCATGTTGATTTCCTGCACCCATTAACTCGTCATTTAGCATTAAGTATGTCTCCTAATACTGTCCCTACCCCCTCCCCCCACCCCACAACAGTCCCTGGAGTGCGATGTTCCCCTTCCTGTGTCCATGAGTTCTCATTGTTCAATTCCCACCTATGAGTGAGAACATGCGGTGTTTGGTTTTTTGTCCTTGCGATAGTTTACTGAGAATGATGTTTTCCAGTTTCATCCATGTCCCTACAAAGGACACGAACTCATCATTTTTTATGGCTGCATAGTATTCCATGGTGTATATGTGCCACATTTTCTTAATCCAGTCTATCATTGTTGGACATTTGGTTTGGTTCCAACTCTTTGCTCTTGTGTATAGTGCCGCAATAAATATATGTGTGCATGTATCTTTATAGCAGCATGATTTACAGTCCTTTGGGTATATACGCAGTATTGGGATGGCTGGGTCAAATGGTATTTCTAGTTCGTGATCCCTGAGGAATCGCCACACTGACTTCCACAATGGTTGAACTCGTTTACAGCCCCACCAACAGTGTAAAAGTGTTCCTATTTCTCCACATCCTCTCCAGCACCTGTTGTTTCCTGATTTTTTAATGATGGCCATTCTAAATGGAGTGAGATGGCATCTCACTGTGGTTTTGATTTGCATTTCTCTGATGGCCAGTGATGATGAGCATTTCTTCATGAGTTTTTTGGCTGCATAAATGTCTTCTTTTGAGAACTGCCTGTTCATGTCCTTTGCCCAATTTTTGATGGGGTTGTTTGTTTTTTTCTTGTAAATTTGTTTGAGTTCATTGTAGATTCTGGATATTAGCCCTTTGTCAGATGAGTAGGTTGCAAAAATTTTCTCCCATTCTGTAGGTTGCCTTTTCACTCTGATGGTAATTTCTTTTGCTGTGCAGAAGCTCTTTAGTTTAATCTGATCCCCCCTGTCAATTTTGGCTTCTGTTGCCATTGCTTTTGGTGTTTTAGACATGAAGTCCTTGCCCACGCCTATATCCTGAATGGTATTGCCTAGGTTTTCTTGTAGGATTTTAATGGTTTTAGGTCTAACATTTAAGTCTTTAATCCATTTTGAATTAATTTTTTATAAGGTGTAAGGAAGGGATCCAGTTTCAGCTTTCTACATATGGCTAGCCAGTTTTCCCAGCACCATTTATTAAATAGGGAATCCTTTCCCCATTTCTTGTTTTTGTCACCACCAGGCCTGCCCTAAAAGAGCTCCTGAAGGAAGCACTAAACATGGAAAGAACAACCAGTACCAGCCACTGCAAAAACATGCCGAATTGTAAAGACCTTCGAGGCTAGGAGGAAACTGCATCAACTAATGAGCAAAATAACCAACTAACATCATAATGACAGGATCAGATTCACACATAACAATATTAGCATTAAATGTAAATGGGCTAAATGCTCCAATTAAAAGACACAGACTGGCAAACTGGATAAGGAGTCAGGTCCCATCAGTGTGCTGTATTCAGGAAACCCATCTCATGTGCAGAGACCCACATAGACTTAAAATAAAGGGATGGAGGAAGATCTATCAAGCAAATGGAAAACAAAAAAAGGCAGGGGTTGCAATCCTAGTCTCTGATAAAATAGACTTTAAACCAACAAAGATCAAAAGAGACAAAGAAGGCCATTACATAATGGTAAAGGGATCAGTTCAACAAGAAGAGCTAACTATCCTAAATATATATGCACCCAACACAGGAGCACCCAGATTCATAAACCAAGTCCTGAGTGACCTACAAAGGGACTTAAACTCTCACACAATAATAATGGGAGATTTTAACACCCCACTGTCAACATTAGACAGATCATCGAGACAGAAAGTTAACAAGGATATCCAGGAATTGAACTCAGCTCTGCACAAAGTGGACCTAATAGACATCTACAGAACTCTCCACCCCAAATCAACAGAATATACATTTTTTTCAGCACCACACCACACCTATTCCAAAATTGACCACATAGTTGGAAGTAAAGCTCTCCTCAGCAAATGTAAAAGAACAGAAATTATAACAAACTGTCTCTCAGACCACAGTGCAAACAAACTAGAACTCAGGATTAAAAAACTCACTCAAAACTGCTCAACTACATGGAAACTGAACAACCTGCTCCTGAGTGACTATTGGGTACATAATGAAATGAAGGCAGAAATAAAGATGTTCTTTGAAACCAACGAGAACAAAGGCACAACATACCAGAATCTCTGGGACACATTCAAAGCAGTGTGTAGAGGGAAATTTATAGCACTAAATGCCCACAAGAGAAAGCAGGAAAGATCCAAAATTGACACCCTAACATCACAATTAAAAGAACTAGAAAAGCAAGAGCAAACACATTCAAAAGCTAGCAGAAGGCTAGAAATAACTAAAATCAGAGCAGAACTGAAGGAAATAGAGACACAAAAAACCCTTCAAAAAATTAATGAATCCAGGAGCTGGTTTTTTGAGAAGATCAACAAAATTGATAGACCGCTAGCAAGACAAATAAAGAAGAAAAGAGAGAAGAATCAAATAGATGCAATAAAAAATGAAAAAGGGGATATCACCACCGATCCCACAGAAATACAATCTACCATAAGAGAGTACTACAAACACCTCTATGCAAATAAACTAGAAAATCTAGAAGAGATGGATAAATTCCTCGACAAATACACCCTCCCAAGACTAAATCAGGAAGAAGTCGAATCTCTGAATAGACAAATAACAGGTTCTGAAATGGTGGCAATAATCAATAGCTTACCAACCAAAAAGAGTCCAGGACCTGATGGAGTCACAGCTGAATTCTACCAGAGGTACAAGGAGGAACTGGTACCATTCCTTGTGAAACTATTCCAATCACTTGCAGTTTCTACAGAAAGAGTGTTTCAAAACTCCTCAATAAAAAGTAAGGTTCAACTCTGCTAGTTGAATGCACAGATCAGAAAGAAGTCTCGCAGAATGCTTCTGTGTAGTTTTTATTTGAAGATATTCCTTTTTCCACTATATACCCCTTAGCGCTCCAAAAGTCCACTTGCAGTTTCTACAGAAAGAGAGTTTCAGAAGTTCGCAATCAAAAGTAAGGTTCAACTCTGTTAGTTGAATGCACAGATCAGAAAGAATTTTCGCAGAATGCTTCTGTGTGGTTTTTCTTTGAAGATATTCCTTTTTCCACTATAGGCCCCTTAGCGCTCCTAATGTCCATGTGCAGTATCAACAGAAAGAGTGTTTCAGAACTCTTCAATCAAATGTAAGCTGCAACTCTGCTAGTTGAATGCACAGATCAAAAAGTAGTTTCACTGAATGCTTCTCTGTAGTTTTTATTTGAAGATATTCCTTTTTCCACTATAGGCCCCTTAGCGTTCCGAATGTCCGCTTGCAGTTTCTACAGAAAGAGTGTTTCAAAACTCCTCAATCAAAAGTAAGGTGCAACTCTGCTAGTTGAATGCACAGAGCAGACGAAGTTTCACACAATGCTTCTGTGTAGTTTTTATTTGAAGATATTCCTTTTTCCACTATAGGCCTCTTAGCACTCCGAATGTCCGCTTGCAGTTTCTACAGAAAGAGTGGTTCAGAACTGCTCAATCAAAAGTAACGTTCAACTCTGCTAGTTGAATGCACAGATCAGAAAGAAGTTTCGTAGCATGCTTCTGTGTAGTTTTTATTTGAAGATATTCCTTTTTCCAATATAGGCCCCTTAGCGCTCCGAATGTCCGCTTGCAGTTTCTACAGAAAGAGTGTTTCAAAACTCCTCAATCAAAAGTAAGGTTCAACTCTGCTAGTTGAAAGCAGAAATCAGAAAGAAGTTTCGCAGAATGCTTCTGTGTAGTTTTTACTTGAAGATATTCCTTTTTCCACTATAGGCCTCTTAGCACTCTGAATGTCCGCTTGCAGTTTCTAAAGAAAGAGAGTTTCAGAACTTCTCAATCAAAAGTAATGTTCAACTCCGCTAGTTGAATGCATAGATGAGAAGGATGTCTCACAGGATGCTTCTGTGTAGTTTTTATTTGAAGATATTCTGTTTTACACTATAGTCCCCTTAGCACTCCGCTTGCAGTTTCTACAGAAAGAGAGTTTCAGAACTTCTCAGTCAAAAGTAAGGTTCAACTCTGTTAGTTGAATGCACAGATCACAAAGTAGTTTCGCAGAATCCTTCTGTGTGGTTTTTATATGAAGATATTCCTTTTTCCACTATAAGCCCCTTAGTTCTCCGAATGTCCACTTGCAGTTTCTACAGAAAGAGTATTTCAGAACTGCTCAATCAAAAGTAAGGTTCAACACTGTTAGTTGAATGCACAGATCAGAAAAAAGTTTTGCAGAATGCTTCTGTGTAGTTTTTATTTGAAGATATTCCTTTTTCCACTGTAGGCCGCGTAGCGCTCTGAATGTCCGCTTGCAGTTTCTACAGAAAGAGTGTTTCAGAACTGCTCAATCAAAACTGAGAGTCAACTCTGCTAGTTGCATGCGCAGGTTAGAAAGAAGTTTCACAGAATTCTTCTTTGTAGTTTTTGTTTGAAGATATTCCTTTTTGCACAATAGGCCACGTAGCGCTCCAAATGTCCACTTTCAGTTTCTACAGAAAGAGTGCTTCAAAACTCCTCAAACAAAAGTAAGGTTCAACTCTGTTAGTTGAACGCACAGATCAGAATGTAGTTTCACAGAATGCTTCTGTGTAGTTTTTATTTGAAAGATAATCCTTTTTCCATGATAGGACGCATTGCGCTCCAAATGTCCACTTGCAGTTTATACAGAAGGAGTCTTTTCAAAACTCCCACATCAAAAGTAAGGTTCAACTCTGTTAGTTGAATGCAAACATCAGAAAGAAGTTTCACTGAATGCATCTGTGTAGTTTTTATTTGAAGATATTCCTTTTCCCACGACAGGCCGCATAGCACTCCAAATGTCCACATGCAGTTTGTACAGAAAGAGTGTTTCAAAACTCCTCAAAAAAGTAAGGTTCAACTCTGTTAGTTGAATGCACAGATCACAAACAAGTTTCACAGAATGCCTCTGTGTAGTTTTTATTTGAAGATATTCCCTTTTCCAAGATAGGCTGTGCAACGCTCCAAATGTTCACTTGCAGTTTCTACAGAAAGAGGGTTTGAAAACTCCTCACTCAAAAGTAAGGTTCAACTCTATTAGTTGAATGCACAGATCAGAAAGAAGTTTCACAGAGAGCTTCTGTGTAGTTTTTATTTGAAGATATTCCTTTTTACACGATAGGCTGCGTAGCGCTCCAAATGTCCACTCGCAGTTTCTACAGAAAGAGTGTTTCAAAAATCTTCAATCAAAAGTAAGTTTCAACACTGTTAGTTGAATGCACAGATCAGAAAGAAGTTTCACAGAATGCTTGTGTGTAGTTTTTATTTGAAGATATTTCTTTTTCCATGATAGGCCGCTTAGCGCTCAAAATATCCACTTGCGTTTTCTACAGAAAGAGTGTTTCAAAACTCCTCAGTCAAAAGTAAGATTCAACTCTGTTAGTTGAATGCACAGATCAGAAAGAACTTTAACAGAATGCTGCTGTGTAGTTTTTATTTGAAGATAGTGCTTATTCCACAATAGGATTATTAGCGCTCCAAATGTCCACTTGCAGTTTATACAGAAAGAGTGTTTCAAAACTCCTCAGTCAAAACTAAGGTTCAACTCTGTTAGTTGAATGCAAAGATCAGAAAGATGTTTCACAGATTGCTTCTGTGTAGATTTTATTAGAAGATATTCCTTTTTCCACGATATGCCACGTAGCGCTCCAAATGCCCACTTGCGGTATCTACAGAGTGTTTCAAAACTCCTCAGTAAAAGTAAGGTTCAACACTGCTTGTTGAATGCACAGATCAGAAAGTAGTTTGACAGAAGGCTTCTGTCTATTTTTTATTTGAAGATATTCCTTTTTCCACGATAGGCATCTTAGCGTTGCAAATGTCCACTTGCAGTTTATACAAAATGAGGTTTTCAAAACTACTCAATCAAAAGTAAGGTTAAACTGTGTTAGTTGAATGCACAGATCAGAAAGAAGTTTCACAGAATGCTTCTGTGTAGTATTTATTTGAAGATATTCCTTTTTCCGCGATAGGCCATGTAGTGCTCCAAATGTCCACTTACAGTTTCTAAAGAAAGAGTGTTTCAAAACTCCTCAATCGAAAGTAAGGTTCAGCTCTGTTCCTTGAATGCACAGATCAGAAAGAAGTTTCACAGAATGCTTCTTTGTAGTTTTTATTTGAAGGTATTGCTTTTACCACGATAGGCCTCTTAGCGTTCCAAATGTCCACTTGCAGTTTCTACAGAAGGAGATTTTCAAAACTCCTCAATCACAAGTAAGGTTCAACTCTGTTAGTTCAATGCACAGATCAGAAAGAAGTTTCACAGAATGCTTCTGTGTAGTTTTTATTAGAAGATATTCCTTTTTCCATGATACACCACATAGCGCTCCAAATGTCCACTTGCAGTTTCTACACAAAGAGTGTTTCAAAACTCCTCAATCAAAAGTAAGATTCAAATCTATTAGTTGAATGTGCAGATCAGAAAGAAGTTTCACAGAATGCTTCTGTGTAGTTTTTATTTGAAGATATTCCTTTTTCCATGAAAGGCCGCATAGCTCTCCAAATGTCCACTCACAGTTTCTACAGAAAGAGTGTTTCAAAACTCCTCAATCAAAAGTAAGGTTTAACTTTTTTAGTTGAATGCACAGATCAGAAACAATTCTCACAGAATGCTTCTGTTTAGTTTTTATTTGAAGATATTCCTTTTTCCACGATAGGCCGCATAGCGCTCCAAATGTCCACTTTCAGTTTCTACAGAAAGAGTGTTTCAAAAGTCCTCAATCAAAAGTAAGGTTCAACTCTCGTAGTTGCATGCACAGATCAGAAAGAAGTTTCACAGAATGCTTCTGTGTAGTTTTTATTGGAAGATATTCCTTTTTCCATGATAGGAGTCTTAGTGCTCCAAATGTCCACTTGCATTTTATACAGAAAGAGTGTTTCAAAACTCCTCAAACAAAAGTAAGGTTCAACTCTGTTAGTTAAATGCATAGATCAGATAGAAGTTTTGCAGAATGCTTCTGTGGGTTTTTATTTGAAGATATTCTTTTTTCCACAATTGGCCACATAGCGCTCCAAATGTCCACTTGCAGTTTCTACGGAAAGAGTGTTTCAAAAGTCCTCAATCAAAAGTAAGGTTCAACTCTGTTAGTTGCATGCACAGATCAGAAAGAAGTTTCAGAGAATGCTTCTGTGTAGTTTTTATTTGAAGTTATTTCTTTTTCCACGATAGGCCTCTTGGCGCTCCAAATGTCCAATTGCAGTTTCTACAGAAAGAGTGTTTCAAAACTCCTCAATCAAAAGTAAGGTTCAACTCTGTTAGTTTTATGCGCCAATCAGCAAGAAGTTTCACAGAATGCTTCTGGGTAGTTTTTATTTGAAGATATTTCTTTTTCCACGATATGCCGTGGATCGCACCTAATGTCCACTTGCAGTTTATACAGAGTGTTTGAAAACTGCTCAATCAAAAGTAAGGTACAATTCTCTTAGTTGAATGCACAGATGAGAAAGAAGTTTCACAAAATGCTTCTGTGTAGTTTTTATTTGAAGATAATCCTTTTTCCACGATAGAAATCTTAGCACTCCAAATGTCCACTTGCAGTTACTACAGAGAGAGTGTTTCAAAAGTCCTCAATCAAAAGTAATGTTCAACTCTGTTAGTTGAAAGCACAGATCAGAAAGAAGTTTCACAGAATGCTTCTGTGTAGTTTTTATTTGAAGATATTCCTTTATCCATGATATGCGTCTTAACGCTCCAAATGTCCACTTGCAGTTTATACATAAAGAGTGTTTCAAAACTCCTCAATCAACAGTAAGTTCCAACTCTGTTAGTTGAATGCACAGATCAGAAAGTAGTTTGACAGAATGCTTCTGTGTAGTTTTTATTTGAAGATATTCCTTTTTCCACGATTGGCCACGTAGCACTCCAAATGTCCACTTGCAGTTTCTACAGAAAGAGTGTTTCAAAACTCCTCAATCAAAAGTCAGGTTCAACTCTGTTAGTTGAATGCACAGATCAGAAAGAAGTTTCACAGAATCCTTATGTGTAGTTTTTATTTGAAGATATTCCTTTTTCCACGATAGGCCGCATAGCGCTCCAAATTTCCACTTGCAGTTTCTACAGAAAGAGTGTTTTGAAACTCCTCAATCAAAAGTAAGGTTCTGCTCCTGAATGACTATTGGGTACATAATGAAATGAAGGCAGAAATAAAGATGTTCTTTGAAACCAACCAGAACTAAGACACAACACACCAGAATCTCTGGGACTCGTTCAAAGCAGTGTGTAGTGGGAAATTTATCGCACTAAATGCCCACAAGAGAAAGCAGGAAAGATCCAAAATTGACACCCTAACATCACAATCAAAAGAACTAGAAAACAAGAGCAAACACATTCAAAAGCTAGCAGAAGGCTAGAAATAACTAAAATCAGAGCAGAACTGAAGGAAATAGAGACACATAAAACACTTCAAAAAATTAATGAATCCAGGAGCTGGTTTTTTGAAAATATCAACAAAATTGATAGACTGCTAGCAAGACTAATAAAGAAGAAAAGAGAGAAGAATCAAATAGATGCAATAAAAAATGAAAAAGAGGGTAAAACCACCGATCCCACAGAAATACACTCTGCCCTCAGAGAATAGTACAAACACCTCTATGCAAATAAACTAGAAAATCTAGAAGAAATGGATAAATTCCTCGACAAATACACCCTCCCATGTCTAAACCAGGAAGAAGTTGAATCTCTGAATAGACCAATAACAGGTTCTGAAATTGTGGCAATAATCAATAGCTTACCAACCTAAAAGAGTCCAGGACCTGATGGATTCACAGCTGAATTCTACCAGAGGTACAAGGAGGAACTGTTACCATTCCTTCTGAAATTATTCCAATTGAGATAAAAAGAGGGAATCCTCCCTAACACATTTTATGAAGCCAGCATCGTCCTGATACCAAAGCCTGGCAGAGACATAACCAGAAAAGAGAATTTCAGACCAACATCCTTGATGAACATTGATGCAAAAATCCTCAATAAAATACTGGCAAACGAAATCCAGCAGCACATCAAAAAGCTTCTCCACCATAATCAAGTGGGCATCACCCCTGGGATGCAAGGCTGGTTCAACATATGCAAATCAATAAATGTAATCCAGCATATAAACAGAACCAAAGACAAAAACCACATGATTATCTCAATAGATGCAGAAAAGGCCTTTGACAAATTTCAACAACCCTTCATGCTAAAAACTCTCGATAAATTAGGTATTGATGGGACGTATCTGAAAATAATAAGAGCTATCTAGGACAAACCCACAGCCAATATCATACTGAATGGGCAAAAACTTGATGCATTCCCTCTGAAAACTGGCACAAGACAGGGATGCCCTCTCTCACCGCTCCTATTCAACATAGTGCTGGAAGTTCTGGCCAGAGCAATCAGGCAGGAGAAGGAAATAAAGGGTATTCAATTAGGAAAAGAGGAAGTCAAATTGTCCCTGTTTGCAGATGACATGATTGTATATCTAGAAAACCCCATTGCCTCAGCCCAAAATCTCCTTAAGCTGATTAGCAACTTCAGCAAAGTCTCAGGATACAAAATCAATGTACAAAAATCACAAGCATTCTTGTACACCAATCACAGGCAAACAGAGAGCCAAATCATGAGTGAACTCCCATTCACAATTGCTTCAAAGAGAATAAAATACCTAGGAATCCAACTTACAAGGGATGTGAAGGACCTCTTCAAGGAGAACTACAAACCACTGCTCAATGAAATAAAAGAGGATACAAACAAATGGAAGAACATTCCATGCTCATGGGTTGGAAGAATCAATATCGTGAAAATGGCCATACTGCCCAAGGTAATTTATAGATTCAATGCCATCCCCATCAAGCTACCAATGACTTTCTTCACAGAATTGGAAAAAACTACTTTAAAGTTCATATGGAACCAAAAAAGAGCCCGCATCACCAAGTCAATCATAAGCCAAAAGAACAAAGCTGGAGGCATCACGCTGCCTGACTTTAAACTATACTACAAGGCTACAGTAACCAAAACAGCATAGTACTAGTACCACAACAGAGACATAGATCAATGGAACAGAACAGAGCCCTCAGAAATGATGCTGCATATCTACAACTATCTGATCTTTGACAATATTTACAAAAACAAGAAATAGGGAAAGGATTCCCTATTTAATAAATGGTGCTGGGAAAACTGGTTAGCCATATGTAGAAAGCTGAAACTGGATCCCTTCCTTACACCTTATACAAAAATTAATTCAAGATGGATTAAAGACTTAAATGTTAGACCTAAAACCATTAAAATCCTACAAGAAAACCTAGGCAATACCATTCAGGACATAGGCGTGGGCAAGGACTTCATGTCTAAAACACCAAAAGCAATGGCAACAGAAGCCAAAATTGACAGGGGGGATCAGATTAAACTAAAGAGCTTCTGCACAGCAAAAGAAATTACCATCAGAGTGAAAAGGCAACCTACAGAATGGAAGAAAATTTTTGCAACCTACTCATCTGACAAAGGGCTAATATCCAGAATCTACAATGAACACAAACAAATTTACAAGAAAAAAACAAACAACCCCATCAAAAATTGGGCAAAGGACATGAACAGGCACTTCTCAAAAGAAGACATTTATGCAGCCAAAAAACACATGAAGAAATGCTCATCATCACTGGCCATCAGAGAAATGCAAATCAAAACCACAGTGAGATGCCATCTCACTCCAGTTAGAATGGCCATCATTAAAAAATCAGGAAACAACAGGTGCTGGAGAGGATGTGGAGAAATAGGAACACTTTTACACTGTTGGTGGGACTGTAAACTAGTTCAACCATTGTGGAAGTCAGTGTGGCGATTCCTCAGGGATATAGAACTAGAAATACCATTTGACCCAGCCATCCCATTACTGGGTATATACCCAAAGGACTGTAAATCATGCTGCTATAAAGACACATGCACACATATGTTTATTGCGGCACTATTCACAATAGCAAAGAGTTGGAACCAACCCAAATGTCCAACAACAATAGACTGGATTAAGAAAATGTGGCACATATACACCATGGAACACTATGCAGCCATAAAAAATGATGAGATCATGTCCTTTGTAGGGACATGGATGAAACTGGAAAACATCATTCTCAGTAAACTGTCGCAAGAACAAGAAACCAAACACCGCATGTTCTCACTCATTGGTGGGAATTGAACAATGAGAACTTATGGACACAGGAAGGGGATCATCACACTCCGGGGACTGTTGTGGGGTAGGGGGAGGGGGAGGGACAGCATTAGGAGATACACCTAATGCTAAATGACGAGTTAATGGGTGCAGGAACTCAACACGGCACATGGATACATATGTAACAAACCTGCACATTGTGTACATGTACCCTAAAATTTAAAGTATAATTTAAAAAAAAAAAAGAAAAAAAAAGAAAATTCTTAAAAACAAAAAAGAATATTAATATCAAAGATCCAATGAATTAATTTTTGATTATTTGATTTTAGTTTTAAGTTTCAAGAATAAACTGATTTCTAGTAAAAAAAAAAACAAAAAACAAAAAAAAAAACAAAAGAAAGGTTCAACCCTGTCAGTGGAATGCACAGAGCAGAAAGAAGTTTCACAGAATGCTTCTGTGTAGGTTCTATTTGACGATATTAAGTTTTCCACGATAGGCCGCATAGAGCTACAAATCTCCACTTGCACTTTCTACAGAAAGAGTGTTTCAAAATTCGTCAGTCAAAAGTAAGCTTCAACTCTGTTAGTTGAATGCACAGATCAGAAGGAAGTTTCACAGAAAGCTTCTGTGTAGTTTTTATTTGAAGATATTCCTTTTTCCACGATAGGCCACGTAGCGCTCCAAATGTCAAATTCCAGTTTCTACAGAAAGAGTGTTTCAAAACTCCTCAATCAAAAGTAAGGTTCAACTCTGTTAGTCGAATGCAGAGATCAGAAAGAAGTTTAACAGAATGCTTCTGTGTAGTTTTTATTTGAAGATATTCCTTTTTCCACGATACACCGCATAGTGTTCCATATGTCCACTTGCAGCTTCTACAGAAAGAGTGTTTCAAAACTCCTCAATCAAAAGTAAGATTCAACTCTGTTAGTCAAATGCACAGATCAGAAAGAAGTTTCTCCGAATGCTTCTGTTTAGTTTTTATTTGAAGATATTCCTTTTTCCGTAATAGGCTGCTTAGCGCTCCAAACGTCCACTTGCAGTTTCTACAGAAAGAGTGTTTCAAAACTCTTCAATCAAAAGTAACTTTCAACTCTGTTTGATGAATGCACAGATCAGAAAGAAGTTTCACAGAATGCTTCTGTGTAGCTTTTATTTGAAGATATTCCTTTTCCCACGATAGGCCGCGTAGTGCTCCAAATGTCCAATTGCAGTTTCTACTGAAAGAGTGTTTCAAAACTCCTTAATCAAAAGTAAGGTTCAATTCTGTTAGTTGAATGCAGAGATCAGAAAGAAGTTTCACAGAATGCTTCTGTGAAGTTTTTTTGAAGATACTCCTTTTTCCACGGTAGGCAGCATAGCACTCCAAATGTCCACTTTCAGTTTCTACAGAAAGAGTTTTTCAAAACTCCTCAATCAAAAGTAAGCTTCAACTCTGTTAGTTGAATGCACAGATCAGAAAGAAGTTTCACAGGATGCTTCTGTGAAGATTTTGAAGATGCTCCTTTTTCAACGATAGGCAGCGTAGTGCTCCAAATGTCCACTTACAGTTTCTACACAAATAGTGTCTCAAAACTCCTCAATCAAAAGTAAGGTTCAACTCTGTGAGTTGAATGCACACATCAGAAAAGAGTTTCACAGAATGCTTCTGTGTAGTTTTCATTTGAAGATATTCCTTTTTCCACGATAGGCCACGTAGCACTCCAAATGTCCACTTGAAGTTTCACAGAAAGAGTATTTCAAAACTCCTCAATAAAAAGTAAGGTTCAACTATGTCAGTCGAATGCACAGACCAGAAAGAAGTTACACAGAATGCTTCTGTGTAGTTTTTATTTTAAGATATTCCTTTTTCCATGATAGGCCGCATAGCGCACCAAATGTCCACTTGCAGTTTCTACAGGAGGAGTGTTTCAAAACTCCTCAATCGAAAGTAAGTTTCAACTCTGTTAGTCGAATGAAGAGATAAGAAACAAGTTGCAGAGAATGCTTCTGTGTACTTTTAATTGAAGATATTCCTTTTTACACGATAGGAGGCATTGCGCTCCAAATGTCCACGTGCAGTTTCTACAGAAAGTGTTTCAAAACTCCTCAATCAAAAGTAAGGTTCCGCTCTGTTAGCTGAACGCACAGATCAGAATGAAATTTCTCACAATGTTTCTGTGTAGTTTTTATTTGAAGATATTCCTTTTTCCACGATAGGCCTATTAGCGCTCCAAATGTCCACTTGCAGCTTCTACAGAAAGAGTGTTTCAAAACTCCTCAATCAAAAGTAAGGTTCAACTCTGTTAGTTGAATGCACAGACCAGAAAGAAGTTTCACAGAATGCCTCCGTGTAGTTTTCATTTGAAGATATTCCTTTTTCCACGATAGGCCTCTTATCGCGCAAAATGTCCACTTGCAGTTTCTACAGAAGGAGTGTTTCAAACCTCCTCAATTAAAAGTAAGCTTCAACTTTGTTAGCTGAATGTACATATCAGAAAGAAGTTTCACAGAATGCTTCTGTGTGGCTTTTATGTGAAGATATTCCTTTTTCCATGATAGGCCGCGTAGCGCTCCAAATGTCCACTTGCAGTTTCTACAGAAAGAGTGTTTCAAAACTCGTCAATCAAAATTAGCGTTCAAATCTGTTAGTCGAATGCACAGATCAGAAAGAAATTTCACAGAATGCTTCTGTGTAGTTTCTATTTGAAGATATTCCTTTTTCCACGATAGGCCGCGTAGCGCTCCAAATGTCCACTTGCTGTTTTTACAGAAAGAGTGTTTCAAAACTCCTCAATCAAAAGTAAGTTTCCACTCTGTTAGTTGAATGTGCAGATCAGAAAGTAGTTTCACCTAATGCTTCTATGTAGTTTTTATTAGAAGATATTCGTTTTTCCAGGGTAGGCCACGAAGCACTCCAAATGTCCACTTGCAGTTTCTACAGAAAGAGTGTCTCAGAACTCCACAATAAAAAGCAAGTTTCAACTCTGTTCGTTGAATGCACAGATCAGAAAGAAGTTTCACATAATGACTCTGTGTAGTTTTTATTTGAAGATATTCCTTTTTCCACAATACGCCGCGTAGCACTACAAAGGTCCAATTTCAGTTTCTGCAGAAAGAGTGTTTTGAAACTCCTCAATCAAAAGACAGGTTCAACTCTGTTAGGTGAATGCACAGATCAGAAAGAAGTTTCACAGAATGCTTCTGTTTAGTTTTTATTTGAAGATATTCCTTTTTCCACAATACGCCGCGTAGCACTACAAAGGTCCAATTTCAGTTTCTGCAGAAAGAGTGTTTCAAAACTTCTCATTCAAAAGTAAGTTTCAACTCTGTTAGTTGAATGCACAGATCAGAAAGAAGTGTCACAGAATGCTTTTGTATAGTTTTTATTTGAAGATATTCCTTTTTCCACGATAGGCCGCGTTGCGCTCCAAATATCCCCTTGCAGTTTCTACAGAAAGAGTGTCTCAAAACTCCTCAATAAAAAGTAAGGTTCAACTCTGTTAGTTGAATGCACAGATCAGAAAAGAGTTTCACAGAATGCTTCAGTGTATTTTTTATTTGAAGATATTCCTCTTTCCACGAGAGCCCGCGTAGCGCTCCAAGTGTCCACTTGCATTTCCTACAGAAAGGGTGTTTCAAAACTCCTCAATCAAAAGTACGGTTCAACTCTGTTAGTTGAATGCACAGATGAGAAAGAAGTGTCACAGAATGCTTCTGTGTAGTTTTTATTTGAAGATATTCCTTTTTACACGATAGGCCGCGTAGCGCTACAAATGTCCACTTGCAGTTTCTACAGAAAGAGCGTTTCAAAACTCCGCAATCAATAGTAGGGTACAACTCTGTTACTTGAATGCACAGATCAGAAATAAGTTTCACAGAATTTTTCTATGCAGTTTTTAATTCAAGATATACCTTTTTCCACGATAGGCCGCGTAGCGCTAGATATTTCCAATTGCAGGTTCTACAGAAGGAGTGTTTCAAAACTCCTCAAACAGAAGTTAGTTTAAACTCTGTTAGTTGAATGCACAGATCAGAAAGAAGTTTCACAGAATGATTCTGTGCAGTTTTTATTTGAAGATATTCCTTTTTCCATGATAGGCTGCGTAGTGCTCCAAAAGTCCACTTGCAGTTTCTACATAAAGTGTGCTTCAAAACTCCTCAATTAAAAGTAAGGTTCAACTCTGTTAGTTGAATGCACAGATCAGAAAGAAGTTTCACAGAATGCTTCTATGTAATTTTTATGTGAAGATATTCCTTTATCCACGATAGGCCGCATAGAGCTCCAAATGTCCAATTGCAGTTTCTACAGAAAGAGAGTTTGCAATCTCCTCAATCAAAAGTAAGGTTCAACTCAATTAGTTAAATGCACAGATCAGAAAGAAGTTTCACAGAATGCTTCTGTGTAGTTGTTATTTGAAGATATTTCCTTTTCCACGATAGGCCGCATTTCACTCCAAATCTCCACTTGCAGTTTCTACAGACAGAGTGTTTCAACTCTCCTCAGTAAAAAGTAAGGTTCAACCCTGTTAGTTGAATGCACAGATCAGAAAAGAGTTTCACAGAATGCTTCAGCGTAGTTTTCATTTGAAGATATTCCTTTTTCCACGATAGCCCGCGTAGCGCTCCAAGTGTCCACCTACATTTTCTACAGAAAGAGTGTTTCAAAACTCCTCAATCAAAAGTCAGGTTCAATTCTGTTAGCTGAATGCACAGATTAGAAAGAAGTTTCACAGAATGCTTCTGTGTAGTTTTTATATGAAGATATTGCTTTTTCCACGATAGAAAGCGTAGCGCTCCAAATGTCCACTTGCAGTTTCTACAGAAAGAGCGTTTCAAAACTCCTCAATCAAAAGTAAGGTTCAACTCTGTTAGTTGAATGCACAGATCAGAAGGAAATTTCACAGAATGCTTCTGTGTAGTTTTTATTTGAAGATATCCCTCTTTCCACGATAGGACGTAATGCGATCCAACTGTCCACTTGCAGTTTCTACAGAAAGAGTGTTTCAAAACTCCTCACTCAAAAGTAAGGTTCAACTCTGTTAGTTGAATGCACAGATCTTAAAGAAGTTTCACAGAATGCTTCTGTGTAGTTTTTATGTGAAGATATTCCTTTTTCCACGATCGGCCGCGTAGCGCTCCTAATGTCAACTTGCAGTTTCTACAGAAAGAGTGTTTCCAATCTCCTCAATCAAAAGTAAGGTTCAACTCAGTTAGTTGAATGCACAGATCAGCAAGAAGTTTCACAGTATGCTTCTGTGTAGTTTTTATTTGCAGATATTCCTTTTTAAACAATAGGAAGGGCAGCGCTCCAAATGTCCACTTGCAGTTTCTACAGAAAGAGTGTTTCAAAACTCCTCAATCAAAAGTAAGGTTCAACTCTGTTACTTCAATGCACTGATCAGAAAGAAGTGTCAGAGAATGCTTCTGTGTAGTTTTTGTTTGAAGATATTCCTTTTTCCATGATAGGCTGGGGAGCGCTCCAAATGTCCACTTGCAGTTTCTACAGAAAGAGTGTTTCAAAACTCCTCCATAAAAGTAAGGTTCACCACTGTTATTTGAAAGCACAGATCAGAAAGAAGTTTCACAAAATGCTTCTGTGTAGTTTATATTTGAAGATATTCCTTTTTCCATGATATGCCACTTAGCACTCCCAATGTCCACTTTCAGTTTCTACAGAAAGAGTGTTTCAAAACTCCTCAATTGAAAGTAAGGTCCAACACTGTTAGTTGAATGCACAGATCAGAAAGAAATGTCACAGAATGCTTTTGTGTAGTTTTTATTTGAAGATATTTCTTTTTCCACGATAGGCCGCAATGCGCTCCAAATGTCCACTGGCAGTTTCTACAAAAAGAGTGTTTAAAAACTCCTCAATCAAAAGTAAGACTCAACTCTATTAGTTGAATGCACAGATCAGAGAGAAGTTTCACAGAATGCTTCTGTGTAGTTTTTATTTGAAGATATTCCTCTTTCCACGATAGGCCGCAATGCGCTCCAAATGTCCACTTGCAGTTTCTACAGAAAGAGTGTTTCAAATCTCCTCAATAAAAAGTAAGGTTCAACCCTGTTAGTTGAATACACAGATCAGAAAAGGGTTTCACAGAATGCTTCAGTGTAGTTTTTATTTGAAGATATTCCTTTTTCCACGATAGCCCGCGTAGCGCTCCAAGTGTCCAAATGCATTTTCTACAGAAAGAGTGTTTCAAAACTCCTCAATCAAAACTCAGGCTCAACTCTGTTAGCTGAATTCACAGAATAGATATAAGTTTCACAGAATGCTTCTGTGTAGTTTTTATTTGTAGATATTCCTTTTTCCACGATAGGCCGCGTAGCGCTCCAAATGTCTACTTGCAGTTTCTACAGAAAGAGTGTTTCAAAACTCCTCAATCAAAAGTAAGCTTCAACTCTGCTAGTTGAATGCACAGATCAGAAAGAAATTTCACAGAATGCTTCTGTGTAGTTTTTATTTGAAGATATTCCTCTTTCCGCGATAGGCCGCAATGCGCTCCAAATGTCCACTGGCAGTTTCTACAAAAAGAGTGTTTAAAAACTCCTCAATCAAATGTAAGACTCAACTCTATTAGTTGAATGCACAGATCAGAGAGAAGTTTCACAGAATGCTTCTGTGTAGTTTTTATTTGAAGATATTCCTCTTTCCACGATAGGCCGCAATGCGCTCCAAA
This sequence comes from Nomascus leucogenys, assembly GCF_006542625.1. Lineage (NCBI taxonomy): Eukaryota > Metazoa > Chordata > Mammalia > Primates > Hylobatidae > Nomascus > Nomascus leucogenys. The sequence goes on from NC_044404.1 coordinate 710,602, forward strand.
TGTCCACTTGCAGTTTCTACAGAAAGAGTGTTTCAAAACTCCTCAATAAAAGTAAGGTTCAACTCTGTTATTTGAAAGCACAGATCAGAAAGAAGTTTCACAAAATTCTTCTGTGTAGTTTATATTTGAAGATATTCCTTTTTCCACGATATGCTACTTAGCACCACAAATGTACACTTGCAGTTTCTACAGAGTGTTTCAAAACTCCTCAATCAAAAGTAAGTTTCAACTCTGTTAGTTCAACACACACATCAGAAAGAAGTTTCACAGATTGCTTCTGTGTAGTTTTTATTTGAAGATATTCCTTTTTCCATGATAGGCCATGAAGTGCTCCAAATGTCCAATTGCAGTTTCTAAAGAAAGAGTGTTTCAAAACTCCTCAATGAAAAGTAAGGTTCAACTCTGTTAGTTGAATGCACAGATCAGAAGGAAGTTTCAGAGACTACTTCTGTGTAGTTTTTATTTGAAGATAATCCTTTTCCCACGATAGGCCTCGTAGCGCTCCAAATGTCCACTGGCAGTTTCTACAGAAAGAGTGTTTCAATACTCCTCAACCAAAAGTAAGGTTCAACTCAGTTAGTTGAATGCACAGATCATAAAAAAGTTTCACAGAATCCTTCTGTGTAGTTGTTATTTGAAGATATTGCTTTTTCCACAATACACCGCGTAGCGCTACAAATGTCCACTTTCAGTTTCTGCAGAAAGAGTGTTTCAAATCTCCTCAATCAAAAGTAAGGTTCCACTTTGTTAGTTGAATGCACAGATCAGAAAGAAGTTTCACAGAATGCTTCTGTGTAGTTTCTATTTGAAGATATTCCTTTCTCCATGATAGGCCATGAAGCGCTCCAAATGTCCACTTGCAGTTTCTACAGAAAGAGTGTTTCAAAACTCCTCAATGAAAAGTAAGTTTCAACTCTGTTAGTTGTATGCACAGATCAGAAAGAAGTTTCACAGAACGTTTCTGTGTAGTTTTGATTTGAAGATTTTCTTTTTTTCCACGATAGGCCACATTTCGCTCCAAATGTCCACTTGCAGTTTCTACAGAAATAGTTTTCAAAACTCCTCAATCATAAGTAAGGTTCAACTCCGTTACTTCAATGTGCAGATCAGAAAGAAGTTTCACAGAATGGTTCTGTGTAGTTTTTATTTGAAGATATTCCTTTTTTCACGATAGGCCGTGGAGCGCTCCAAATGTCCACTTGCAGTTTCCACAGAAAGAGTGTTTCAAAACTCCTCAATCAAAAGTAAGGTTCAACTCTGTTAGTTGGATGCACAGATCAGAAAGAAGTTTCAAAGAATGCTTCTGTGTAGTTTTTATTTGAAGATATTCCTTTTTCCACGATAGGCCGCGTAGTGCTCCAAATGTCAACTTACACTTACTACAGAAAGAGTGTTTCAAAACTACTCAACACAAAGTAAGGTTCAACTCTGTTAGTTGAATGAACAGATCAGAAAGAAATTCAACAGAATGCTTCTGTGTAGTTTTTATTTGATGATATTCCTTTTTCCAGGATACGAAGTGTAGTGCTCCAAATGTCCACTTGCAGTTTCTACAGAAAGAGAGTTTCAAAACTCCTCAATGAAAAGTAAGGATAAACTCTGTTAGTTGAATGCACATATCAGAAAGAAATTTCACAGAATGCTACTGTATAGTTTTTATTTGAAGATATTCCTTTTTCCACAATAGGCCGCGAAGCACTCAAAATGTCCACTTGCAGTTTCTACAGAAAGAGTGTTCCAAAACTCCTCAATCCAAAGTAAGGTTCAACTCTGTAATTTGGATGCACAGATCAGAAAGAAGTTTCACAGAATGCTTCTGTGTAGTTTTTATTTGAAGATATTCCTTTTTCCACGATAGCGTAGCGCTCCAAATGTCTACTTGCAGTTTCTACAGAAATAGCGTTTCAAATCTCATCAATCAAAGGTAAGGTTCAACTCTGTTAGTTGAATGCAAAGATCAGAAAGTAGTTTCACAGAATGCTTCTGTGTAGTTTTTATTTGAAGATATTTATTTCTCCAAGATAGGCCTCTTAGCGCTCCAAATGTCCACTTGTAGTTTCTACACAAAGAGTGTTTCAAACCTCCTCAATCAAAAGTAAGGTTCAACTCTGTTAGGTGAATGCACAGATCAGAAAGTGGTTTCGCAGAATTCTTCTGTGTAGTTTTTATTTGAAAATATTTCTTTATCCAGGATAGGCCGCGTAGGTCTCCTAATGTACACTTGCAGTTTCTACAGAAAGAGTGTTTCAAAACTCCTCTGTCAAAAGTAAGTTTCAAATCTATTAGTTGAATACACAGATCGGAAAGAAGTTTCACAGAATGCTTCTGTGTAGTTTTCACTTGAAGATATTCCGTTTTTCATGACAGGCCACGTAGCACTTAAAATGTCCACTGGCAGTTCCTACAGAAAGAGTGTTTGAAAACTCCACAATCAAAATTAAGGCTCAACTCTGTTAGTTGAATGCGCAGATCAGGAAGAAGTATCACACAATGCTACTGTTTAGTTTTTATTTGAAGATATTCCCTTTTGCACCATATGCTGCTCAGCTCTCCAGGTGTCCACTTGCAGTTTCTACAGAAAGAGTGTTTCAAAACTCCTCAATCAACAGTAAGGTTCAACTCTGTCAGTTGAATGCACAGATCAGAAAGAAGTTTCACAGAATGCTTCTGTTTAGTTTTTATTTGAAGATATTCCTTTCTCCACGATATGCCACATACCTCTCCAAATGTTCACTTGCAGTTTCTACAGAAAGAGTGTTTCAAAACTCCTCAATCAAAAGTAAGGTTCAACAGCATTAGTAGAATGCACAGATCAGATAGTAGTTTCACAGAATGCTTCTCTATCGTTTTTATTTGAAGATATTCCTTTTTCCACGTTAGGCAGCGAAGCACTCCAAATGTACACTTGCAGTTGCTACAGAAAGAGTGTTTCAAAACTCCTCAATCAAAAGTAAGGTTCAAATCTGTTAGTTGAATGCACAGATCAGAAAGAAGTTTCACAGAATGCTTCTGTGTAGTTTTTATTTGAAGATATTCCTTTATCCAGGATAGGCTGCGTTGCACTCCTAATGTCCACATGCAATTTCCACAGAAAGAGTGTTTCAAAACTCCTCAGTCAAAAGTAAGGTTCAACTCTGTTAGTTGAATACACAGATCAGAAAGTAGTTTCACAGAATACTTCTGTTTAGTTTTTATTTGAAGATATTCCATTTTCCCACGATAGGCCGCAAAGTTCTCCAAATGTCCACTTGCAGTTTCTACAGAAAGAGTGTTTCCAAACTCCTCAATCAAAAGTAAGGTTCAACTCTGTTACCTGAATGCACAGACTAGAAAGAAATTTCACAGAATACTTCTGTGTAGTTTTTATTTGAAGATATTCCTTTTTCCAGTATAGGACGCGGAGTGCTCCAAATGTCCACTTTCAATTTCTACAGAAAGAGAGGTTCAAAACTCCTCAATCAAAGTAAGGTTCAACTCTGTTACTTGAATGCACAGATAAGAAAGAAGTTTCCCAGAATACTTCTCTGTAGTTTTTATTTGAAGATATTTATTTTTCCACGATAGGCCGCGTAGCACTCCAAATATCCACTTGCAGTTTCTACAGAAACAGTGTTTCAAAACTCGTAAATCAAAAGTAAGGTTCTACCGTGTTAGTTGAATACACAGATCAGAAAGAAGTTTCACAGAATGCTTCTATGTAGTTTTTATTTGAAGATATTCCATTTTGCACGATAGGCCACATAGCGTTCCAAATATCCACTTGCAGTTTCTACAGAAAGAGTGCTTCAAACCTCCTCAATCAAAAGTAAGGTTCAAATCTGTTAGGTGAATGCACAGATCACAAAGAGGTTTCACAGAATGCTGTGTAGTTTTTATTTGAAGATATTCCTTTATCCAGGATAGGCCGTGTAGCACTCCTAATGTACACTTGCAGTTTCTACAGAAAGAGTGTTTCAAATCTCCTCAATCAAAAGTAAGGTTCCACTCTGTTAGTTGAATGCACAGATCAGAAAGAAATTTCACAGAATGCTTCTGTGTAGTTTTTATTTGAAGATATTCCTTTCTCCACGATAGGCCGAGAAGCGCTCCAAATGTCCACTTGCAGTTTCTACAGAAAGAGAGTTTCAAAACTCCTCAATCAAAAGTCAGCTTCAACTCTGTTAGTTGAATACATAGATCAGAAAGAAGTTTCACAGTATGCTTCTGTGTAGTTTTTATTTGAAGATATTCCTCTTTCCATGATAGGCTGCAATGCACTCCAAATCTACACTTGCAGTTTCTACAGAAAGAGTATTTCAAAGATCCTCAATCAAAAGTAATGTTCAACTCTGTTAGTTCAATTTGCAGATCTGAAAGAAGTTTCACAGAATGCTTCTGTGTAGTTTTTATTTGAAGTTATTCCTTTTGTCACTATAGGCCGCGAAGCGCACAAAATGTCCACTGGCAATTTCTACAGAAAGAGTGTTTCAAAACTCCACAATCAAAAGTAAGGTTCAACTCTGTTAGTTGAATGCACAGATCAGGAAGAAGTTTCACAAAATTCTTCTGTTTAGTTTTTATTTGAAGATATTACTTTTTCCACGATATGCTACTCAGCTCTCCAGGTGTCCACTTGCAGTTTCTACAGAAAGAGTGTTTCAAAACTCCTCAATCAAAAGTGACGTTCAACTGTGTCAGTTGAATGCACAGATCAGAAAGGAGTTTCACAGAAAGCTTCTGTGTAGTTTTTATTTGAAGATATTCCATTTACCACGATACGCCACGTAGCGCTCCAAATATCCACTTACAGTTTCTACAGAAAGAGTGTTTCCAACCTACTCAATCACAAGTAAGGTTCAAATCTGTTAGGTGAATGCACACAGCAGGAAGAAGTTTCACAGAATGCTTCTGTTTAGTTTTTATTTGAAGATATTCCTTTATCCAGGAAAGGCCACATACTGCTCCTAATGTACACTTGCAGTTTCTACAGAAAAAGTGTTTCAAAACTGCTCAGTCAAAAGGAAGTTTCAACTATATTAGTTGAATACACAGATCAGAAAGGAGTTTCTCAGAATGCTTCTGTGTAGTTTCTATTTGAAGAAATTACTTTTTGCACGATAGGCCGTGTATCACTCTAAATGTCCAATTACACTTTCTAAAGAAAGAGTGTTTCAAATCGGCTCAATCCAGTGGAAGGTTCAACTCTGTTAATTGAATGCACAGATCATAAAGAAGTTTCACAGAATGCTTCTGTGAAGTTTTTATTAGAAGATATTCCTTTTTCTGCGATAGGCCGTGTAGCGCTCCTAATGTCCACTTGCAGTTTTTACAGAAAGAGTGTTTCAAAACCCCTCAATCAAAAGTAAGGTTCAACTCTGTTAGTTGAATGCACAGATCAGAAAGAAGTTTCACAGAATGCTTCTGTGTTGTTTTTATTTGAAGTTACTCCTTTTTCCACGATAGGCCTCGTAGCGCTCCAAATGTCCAATTGCAGTTTCTTCAGAAAGAGTGTTTCAAAACCCCTCAATCAAAAATAAGGTTCAACTCTGTTAGTTGAATGCGCAGATCAGAAATAAGTTTCGCAGAATGCTTCTATGTAGTTTTTAATTGAAGATATTCCTTTTTCCATGAAAGGCCGCATAGCGCTCCAAATGTCCACTTGCCGTTCCTACAGAAAGAGTGTTTCAAAACTCCTCAATGAAAAGTAAGATTCAACCCTGTTAGTTGAATACGGAGATCAAAAAGAAGTTTCACAGAATGCTTCTTTGTAGTTTTTATTTGAAGATGTTACTTTTTCCACAACAGGGCACGTAGCACTCCAAATGTCCACTTTCAGTTTCTACATAAAGAGTGTTTCAAAACTCCTCAATGAAAAGTAGGGTTCAACTCTGTTAGTTGATTGCACAGATCTTAATGAAGTTTCACAGAATGCTTCTGTGTAGTTTTTATTTGAAGGTACTCCTTTTTCCATGATAGGCCTGTAAGCGCTCCAAATGTCCACTTGCAGTTTCTACAGAAACAGTGTTTCAAAACTCCTCAATCAAACTAAGGTTCAACCCTGTTAGTTGAATGCACAGATCAGAAAGACGTTTAACAGAATCCTTCTGTGTAGTTTTTATTTGCGTATATTCCTCTTTCCACGATAGGCCATGTAGCGCTCCGAATGTCCACTTGCAGTTTCTACAGAAACAGTGTTTCAAAACTCCACAATCAAAAGTAAGTTTCAACTCTGTTAGTTGAATGCACAGATCAGAAAGAAATTTCACACAATGCTTCTGTGTAGTTTTTATTTGATGATATTCCTTTTTCCACGATAGGCCACGAAGCATTCCAAATGTCCACTTGCAGTTTCTACAGAAAGCGTGTTTCAAAACTCCTCAATCAAAAGTAAGGTTCAACTCTGTTAGTTGAATCCACAGATCTGAAAGTACTTTCACAGGATGCTGCTCTTTAATTTTTTTTGGAAGAAATTCCTTTTTCCACGATAGGCAGCGTAGCTCTGCAAATGTCGACTTGCAGCTTATGCAGAAAGAGTGTTTTGAAACTCCTCAATCAAAAGTAAAGCTTAACTCTGTCAGTTGAATGCACAGATCAGAAAGAAGTTTCACAGAATGCTTCTGTGTAGTTTTTATTTGAAGATATGCCTTTTTCCACTATAGGCCTTGAAGCGCTCCAAATGTCCACTTGCAGTTTCTACAGAAAGAGTGTTTCAAAACTCCTCAAATAAAAGTAAGGTTCAACTCTCTTAGTGGAATGCACAGATCAGAAAGTAATTTCACAGAATGCTTCCATGTAGTTTTTATTTGAAGATATTCCTTTTTCCACGATAGGCCTCTTAGCGCTCCAAATGTCGACTTGCAGTTTCTACAGAAAGATTGTTTCAAAACTCCTCAATCAAAAGTAAGGTTCAACTCTGTTAGTCGAATGCACAGATCAGGAAGAAGTTTCACGGACTGCTTCTGTGTAGTTTTTATTTCAAGATATTCCTTTTGTCAAGAGAGGCCGCCTAGCGCTCCAAATGTCCACTTGAAGTTTCTACAGAAAGAGTGTTGCAAAACTCCTCAATCAAAAGTAACCTTAAACTCTGTTAGTCAAATGCACAGATCTGAAAGAAGTTTCATGGAATACATCTGTGTAGTTTTTATAGGAAGGTATTCCTTTTTCCACGATAGGCTGTGTAGCGCTCAAAATGTCCACTTGCCGTTTCAACAGAAAGAGTGTTTCAACACTCCACAATCAAAAGTAAGGTTCAACTCTTTTAGTTGAATGCACAGATGAGAAAGAAGTTTCACGGAATGCTTCCATGTAGTTTTTATTTGAAGATATTCCTTATTCCACAATAGGCCATGAAGCCCTCCAAATGTCCAATAGCAGTTTCTACAGAAAGATTGTTTAAAAACTCCTCAATAAAAAGTAAGGTTCAACTCTGTTAGTTGAATGCACAGATCAGAAAGTAGTTTCACAGAATGCTTCTGAGAAGTTTTTATTTGAAGAAATTCCGTTTCCCACGATAGGCCACGCGGTGCTTCAAATGTCCACTTGCATTTTCTACAGAAAGAGTGTTTCCAAACTCCTCAATGAAAAGTAATGTTCAAGTCTGTTAGTTGAATGCACAGATCAGAAAGAAGTTTCACAGAATGCTTCTGGGTAGTTTTTATATGAAGATATTCCTTTTTCCATGATAGGCTGTGTACCGCTCCAAATGTCCACTTGCACTTTCTACAGAAAGAGTGTTTCGAAACTCCTCAATGAAAAGTAAGGTTCAACTCTGTTCGTTGATTGCACAGATCTTTGTGAAGTTTCACAGAATGCTTCTGGGTAGTTTTTATTTGAAGATACTCCTTTTTGCACGATAGGCCGCATATCACTCCAAATGTCCACTTGCAGTTTCTGCAGAAAGAGTGTTTCAAAACTCCTCAATAAAAGGTAAGGTTCAAGTCTGTTAATTGAATGCACAGATTATAAAGATGTTTCACAGAATGCTTCTGTCTAGTTTTTATTTGAAGATATTCCTCTTTCCGCGATAGGCCGTGTAGCGCTCCTAATGTCCACTTCCAGTTTTTACAGAAAGAGTGCTTCAAAACTCCTCAATCAAAAGTAAGGTTCAACTCTGTTAGTTGAATGCACAGATCAGAAAGAAGTTTCACAGAATCCTTCTGTGTAGTTTTTATGTGAAGATATTCCTTTTTCCACGATAAGCTACGTAGCTTTCCAAATATCCACTTGCAGTTTCTTCAGAAAGAGTCTTTCAGAACTCGTCAATCAAAAGTAAGGTTCAACTCTTTTAGTTGAATGCACAGATCAGAAAGAAGTATCACAGAATGCTTCTGTGTAGTTTTCATTTGAAGATATTCCTTTTTCCACAATAGGCCGCACAGTGCTCCAAATGTCCACTTGCAGTTTCTACAGAAGGAGTGTTTCAAAACTCTTCAATCAAAAGTAAGGTTCAACTCTGTTAGTCGAATGCACAGTTCAGAAAGATGTTTCACAGAATACTTCTGTGTAGTTTTTATTTGAGGATACTCCTTTTTCCACGAAAAGCCGCATAGTACTCCAAATGCCCACTTGCAGTTTCTACAGAAAGAGTGTTTCAAAACTCCTCAATCAAAAGTAAGGTTCAACTCTGTTAGTCGAATGCACAGATCAGAAAGAAGTTTCAAAAAATGCCTCAGTGTAGTTTTTATTAGAAGATATTCCTTTTTCCGTGATAGCCCACATAGCACTCAAAATGTCCCCTTGCAGTTTCTACAGAAAGAGTGCTTCAAAACTCCTCAATCAAAAATAATGTTCAAATCTGTTAGTTGAATGTGCAGATCAGAAAGAAGTTTCACAGAATGCATCTGTGTAGTTTTTATTTGAAGATATTCCTTTTTCCATGATAGGCCACGTAGCGCTCCAAATGTCCACTTGCACTTTCTACAGAAAGAGTGTTTCAAAACTCCCCAATGAAAAGTAAGGTTCAACTCTGTTAGTTGATTGCACAGATCTCAGTGAAATTTCACAGAATGCTTCTGGGTAGTTTTTATTTGAAGATACTCCTTTTTGCACGATAGGCCGCATATCACTCCAAATGTCCACTTGCAGTTTCTGCAGAAAGAGTGTTTCAAAACTCCTCCATCAAAAGTAAGGTTCAAGTCTGTTAATTGAATGCACAGATTATAAAGATGTTTCACAGAATGCTTCTGTCTAGTTTTTATTTGAAGATATTCCTCTTTCCGCGATAGGCCGTGTAGCGCTCCTAATGTCCACTTCCAGTTTTTACAGAAAGAGTGCTTCAAAACTCCTCAATCAAAAGTAAGGTTCAATTCTGTTAGTTGAATGCACAGATCATAAAGAAGTTTCACAGAATGCTTCTGTGTAGTTATTATTTGAATATATTCCTTTTTCCACGATAGGCGTCTTAGCGCTCCAAATGTCCACTTGCAGTTTCTACAGAAAGAGTGTTTCAAAACCCCTCCATCAAAAGTAAGGTTCAACTCTGTTAGTTGAATGCACAGATCAGAAAGAAGTTTCACAGAATGCTTCTGTGTTGTTTTTATTTGAAGTTACTCCTTTTTCCACGATAGGCCTTGTAGCGCTCCAAATGTCCAATTGCAGTTTCTTCAGAAAGAGTGTTTCAAAACCCCTCAATCAAAAATAAGGTTCAACTCTGTTAGTTGAATGCGCAGATCAGAAATAAATTTCACAGAATGCTTCTGTGTAGTTTTTAATTGAAGATATTCCTTTTTCCACGAAAGGCCGCATAGCGCTCCAAATGTCCACTTGCCGTTTCTACAGAAAGAGTGTTTCAAAACTCCTCAATCAAAAGTAAGATTCAACTCTGTTAGTTGAATACGGAGATCAAAAAGAAGTTTCACAGAATGCTTCTGTGTAGTTTTTATTTGAAGATATTCCTTTTTCCACTATAGGCCGCATAGTGCTCAAAATGTCCACGTACAGTTTCTACAGAAAGAGTGTTTCAAAACTCCTCAATCAAAAGTAAGGTTCAACTCTGTTAGTTGAATGCACAGATCAGAAAGTGGTTTCACAGAATGCTTCTGTGTAGTTTTTATTTGAAGATATTCCTTTTTCCACGATAGGCCACATAGCGCTCCACATGTCCATTTGCAGTTTCTACAGAAAGACTGTTTCAAAACTCCTCAATCAAAAGTAAGGTTCAACTCTCTTCGTTGAATGCACAGATAAGGAAGAAGTTTCACAGAACGATTCTGTGTAGTTTTTATTGGAAGATATTCCTTTTTCCACAATATGCCACGTACCGCTCCAAATGTTCACTTGCAGTTTCCACAGAAAGAGTGTTTGAAAACTCCTCAATCAAAAGCAAGGTTCAACTCTGTTACTTGAATGCACACATCGGAAAGAAGTTTCACAGAATGCTTCTGTGTAGTTTTTATTTGAAGATATTCCATTTTCCACGATAGGCCACGTAGCACTCCAAATTTCCATTTGCAGTTTCTACAGAAAGAGTGTTTCAAAACTTCTCAATCAAAAGTAAGGTTCAACTCTGTTCGTTGAATGCACAGATAAGGAAGAAGTTTCACAGAATGATTCTGTGTAGTTTTTATTTGAAGATATTCCTTTTTCCACAATATGCCACATACCACTCCAAATGTTCACTTGCAGTTTCCACAGAAAGAGTGTTTGAAAACTCCTCAATCAAAAGTAAGTTTCTACTCTGTGAGTTGAATGCACAGATCAGCAAGAAGTTTCACTGAATGCTTCTATGTAGTTGTTATTTGAAGTTATTCCTTTTCCACGGATGTTGGCATAGCTCTCCAAATGTCCGCTTGCACTTTCTACAGAAAGAGTGTTTCAAAACTCCTCAATCAAAAGTAATATTCAACTCTGTTAGTCGAATGCACAGATCAGAAAGAAGTTTCACAGAATGCTTCTGTGTAGTTTTTTTTTTGAAGTTATTCCTTTTCCACGGATGTTGGCATAGCTCTCCAAATGTCCGCTTGCACTTTCTACAGAAAGAGTGTTTCAAAACTCCTCAATCAAAAGTAATATTCAACTCTGTTAGTCGAATGCACAGATCAGAAAGAAGTTTCACAGAATGCTTCTGTGTAGTTTTCATTTGAACATACTTCTTTTTCCACAATAGGCCGCGTAGCAATCCAAATGTCCACTTGCAGTTTCCACAGAAAGAGTGTTTCAAAACTCCTTAATCAAAAGTAAGGTTCAACTCTGTTATTCGAAAGCACAGGTCGGAAAAAAGTTTCACAGAATGCTTCTGTGTACTTTTTATTTGAAGATATTCCTTTTTCCATGATAGCCTGCGTAGTGCTCCATATGTCCCCTTGCAGTTTCTACAGAATGAGTGTTTCAAAACTCCTCCAACAAAAGTAAGGTTCAACTCTGTAACTTGCATGCACAGATCAGAAAGAAGTTTCACAGAATGATTCTGTGTAGTTTTTATTTGAAGATATTCCATTTTCCACAATATGCCTCTTCCCGCTCCAAATATTCACTTGCAATTTCCACAGAAAGAGTGTTTAAAAACTCCTCAACCAAAAGTAAGTTTCAACTCTTTGAGTTGAATGCACAGCTCAGAAAGAAGTTTCACAGAATGCTTCTGTGTCGACTTTATTTGAAAATATTCCTTTTTCCACGATTGGCCGCAGAGCGCTCTTAATGCCCACTTGCAGTTTCTACAGAAAGAGTGTTTGAAAACTCCTCAATCAAAAGTAAAGTTGAACTCTGTTAGTCGAATACACAGATCAGGAAGAAGTTTCACAGAATGCTTCTGTGTAGTTTTTATTTGAAGATATTCCTTTTTCCAGGATAGGACATGTAGCGCTTCAAATGTACACTTGCAGTTTCTACAGAAAGAGTGTTTCAAAACTCCTCAATCAAAAGCAAGGTTCAACTCTGTTAGCTGAATGCACATATCAGAAAGAAGTTTCACAGAATGCTTCTCTGTAGTTTTTATTTGAAGATATTCCTTTTTCCACGGTAGGCCGTGTAGCGTTCCAAATGTCCACTTGCTGTTTCTACAGAAAGAGTGTTTCAAAACTCCTCACTCAAAAGTAAGGTTCAACTCTGTTAGTTGAATGCACAGATCAGAAAGAAGTTTCACAGAATGCTTCTGTGTAGTTTTTATTTGAAGATATTCCTTTTTCCACGATAGGCCGCGTAGCGCTCCAAATGTCCACTTGCAGTTTCTACAGAAAGAGTGTTTCAAAACTCCTCAATCAAAAGTAAGGTTCAACTCTGTTAGTCGAATGCACAGATCAGAAAGAAGTTTCACAGAATGCTTCTGTGTAGTTTTTATTTGAGGATATTCCTTTTTCCATGACACGCCGCGTAGCATTCCAAATGTCCACTTGCTGTTTCTACAGAAAGAGTGTTTCAAACCTCTTCAATCAAAAGGTTCAACTCTCTTAGTTGAACGCACAGATTAGAAAGTAGTTTCACAGAATGCTTCCGTGTAGTTTTCACTTGAAGGTATTCTACGAACTGTAGTCCATTGCAGTTCTACAGAAATGCAATTCTCACAAAGATTCACTCTGTTGTTATGAATTTTTTTTTTTTTTTTTTGATATTTTTTTCACGTAGTCTTAGCGTCCAAATGTCCCTTGCTTTCACAGAAAGAGGTTTCAAAACTCCATCAAAAATAAGTTCAACTTTACTTGAATGCACAGGTCAGAAAGAAGTTTCACAGAATGCTTCTTTGTAGTTTTTATTTTTAGATATTCCTTTTTCCACGATACGGCCGCATAGCGCTCCATAAGTCCACTTGCAGTTTCCACAGAAAGAGTGTTTCAAAACCCCTCAATCAAAAGTAGGTTTGAACTCTGTGAGTTAAATGCACAGATCAGCAAGAAGTTTCACAGAATGCTTCTGTGGAGTTTTTATTTGAAGATATTCCTTTTTCCACGATAGGTCGCTTAACGCTCCAAATGTCCACTTGCTGTTTCTACAAAAAGGGTGTTTCAAAACTCCGCAATCAAAAATAAGGTTCAACTCTGTTAGGTGAATGCACAGTTCAGAAACATGTTTCACAGAATGCTTCTATGTTGTTTTTTTTGAAGACATTCCTTTTTCCACCATAGGGCACGTATTGATCCATATGTCCACTTGGAGTTTCTACAGAAAGAGTGTTTCAAAACTCCTCAATCAAAAGTAAGGTTCAACTCTGCTAGTTGAACGCACAGATCAGAAAGAAGTTTCACAGAATGCTTCTGTGCAGTTTTTATTTGAAGATATTCCATTTTCCACGATAGGACACGTAGCGCTCTAAATGTCCACTTGCAGTTTCTACTGAAAGAGTGTTTCTGAAATGCTCAATCAAAAGTTAGTTTCAATTCTGTTAGTTGAATGCACACATCAGAAAGAAGTTTCACAGAATGCTTCTGTGTAGTTTTTGTATGAAGATATTCCTTTTTCCACGACAGGCCGCAAAGCGCTCCAAATATCCACTTGCAGTTACTACAGAAAGAGTGTTTCAAACTCCTCAATCAAAAGTAAGGTTCAACTCTGTTATTTGAATGCACAGATCAGAAAGAAGTTTCACAGAATTCTCTTGTGTAGTTTTTATTTGAAGATATTCCTTTTTCCACGATAGGCCTCTTAGCGCTCCAAATGTCCACTTGCAGTTTCTACAGAAAGAGTGTTTCAAAATTCCTCAATCAAAAGTAAGGTTCAACTCCGTTAGTTGAATGCACAGATCAGGAAGAAATTTCACAGAATGCTTTTGTGTAGTTTTTATTTGAAGATATTCCTTTTTCCACAATAGGCCACATAGCGCCCCAAATGTCCACTTGCAGTTTCTACAGAAAGAGTGTTTCAAAACTCATAAATCAAAAGTAAGGTTCAACTCTGTTAGTTGAATGCACACATCAGAAAATCTTTCACAGAATGCTTCTGTGTAGTTTTCATTTGAAGATATTCCTATTTCCACTATAGGCCGATTAGCGCTCAAAATGTCCACTTGCAGTTCCTACAGAAAGAGTGTTTGAACACTCCTCAATCAAAAGTAAGGTTCAACTCTGTTAGTTGAATGCACAGATCAGAAAGAAGTGTCACAGAATCCTTCTGTGTAGTTTTCCTTTGAAGATATTCCTTTTTCCACGATAGTCCTCAAAGCGCTCCAAAAGTCCACTTGCAGTTTATACAGAAAGAGTGTTTCAACACTGCGACATCAAAACTAAGGTAGAACTCTGTTAGTTGAATGCACAGATCCGAAAAATGTTTCACAGAATGCTTCCGTTTAGTTTTTAGGGGAAGATATTACTTTTTTCACCATAGGCCTCAGTGTTCTCCAAATGTCCACTTGCAGATTCAACAAATACAGTGTTTCAAAACTCCTCAACTACAAGTAAGGTTCAACTCTGTCAGTTGAATGCAAAGATCAGAAACAAGTTTCACATAATGTTTCTGTGTAGTTTTTATTTGAAGATATTCCTTTTTTGGCCTTAGGCCTCAAAGCGCTCTAAATGTCCACTTGCAGTTTATACAGAAAGAGTGTTTCAAAGCTGCTCCATCAAAGTAAGGTTCAACTCTGATAGTTGAATGCACAGATCAGAAAGAGGTTTCACAGAATGCTTCTGGGTAGTTTTTAGCGGAATATATTTCTTTTTTCACCATAGGCCTCAATGTTCTCCAAATGACCACTTGCAGATACTGCAAATAGAGTGTTTCAAAACTGCTCAATCAAAAGTAAGGTTCAACTCTGTTAGTTGAATGCACAGATCCAAAGAAGTTTCACAGAATGCTTCTGTGTAGTTTTTATTTGAAGATATTCCTTTCTCCACGATAGGCTTCAATACGCTCCTAATGTCCTCTTGCAGTTTATACAGAAAGAGTGTTTCAAAAGTGCTCCATCAAAAGTAAGGTTGAACTCTGTATGTTGAATGCACAGATCAGAAAGAAGTTTCATAGAATGCTTCCATGTAGTTTTTAGGGGAAGATATTTCTTTTTTCAGCATAGGCCACAATTTTCTCCAACTGTCCACTTGCAGATTCTACAAACAGAGTGTTTCAAAACTGCTCAATCAAAAGTAAGGCTCAACTCTGTTTGTTAAATGCACAGATCAGAAAGAAGTTTCACAGAATGTTTCTGTGTAGTTTTTATTTGAAGATATTCCTTTTCCCGCGATGGTCCTCAAAGCGCTCCAAATGTCCACTTGCAGTTTATACAGAAAGAGTGTTTCAACACTGTGACATCAAAACTAAGGTAGACCTCTGTTAGTTGAATGCACAGATCCGAAAAATGTTTCACAGAATGCTTCCGTTTAGTTTTTAGGGGAAGATATTATTTTTTCACCATAGGCCTCAGTGTTCTCCAAATGTCCACTTGCAGATTCAACAAATACAGTGTTTCAAAACTCCTCAACCAAAAGTAAGGTTCAAGTCTGTCAGTTGAATGCAAAGATCAGAAGGAAGTTTCACAGAATGCTTCCGTGTAGTTTTTAAGGGAAGATATTTCTTTTTTACCGTAGGCCTCAATATTCTCCAAATGTCCACTTGTAGATTCTACAAATAGAGGGTTTCAAAACTGTTCAATCAAAAGTAAGGTTCAACTCTGTTAGCTGAATTCACAGATCAGAAAGAAGTTTCACAGAATGCATCCATGTAGTTTTTAGGGGAAGATATTTCTTTTTTGACCATAGGCCTCAAGATTCTTCAAATGTCCACTTGCAGATTCTACAAATAGACTTTTCCAAAACTGCTCAATAAAAAGTAAGGTTCAACTCTGTTAGTTGAATGCACAGATCAGAAAGAAGTTTCACATAATGCTTCTGTGTAGTTTTCCTTTGAAGATATTCCTTTTTCCACGATAGTCCTCAAAGCGCTCCAAATGTCCACTTGCAGTTTATACAGAAAGAGTGTTTCAACACTGTGACATCAAAACTAAGGTAGACCTCTGTTAGTTGAATGCACAGATCCGAAAAATGTTTCACAGAATGCTTCCGTTTAGTTTTTAGGGGAAGATATTACTTTTTTCATGGTAGGCCACAATATTCTCCAAATGTCCACTTGCAGATTCAACAAATACAGTGTTTCAAAACTCCTCAACCAAAAGTAAGGTTCAACTCTGTCAGTTGAATGCAAAGATCAGAAAGAATTTTCACAGAATGCTTCCGTGTAGTTTTTAAGGGAAGATATTTCTTTTTTAACTGTAGGCCTCAATATTCTCCAAATGTCCACTTGTAGATTCTACAAATAGAGTGTTTCAAAACTGTTCAATCAAAAGTAAGATTCAACTCTGTTAGCTGAATGCACAGATCTGAAAGAAGTTTCACAGAATGCATCCATGTAGTTTTTAGGGGAAGATATTTCTTTTTTGACCATAGGCCTCAATATTCTTCAAATGTCCACTTGCAGATTCTACAAATAGAGTGTTCCAAAACTGCTCAATCAAAGTAAGGTTCAACTCTGTTAATTCAATGCACAGATCAGAAAGAAGTTTCGGAGAATGCTTCCGTGTAGTTTTTAAGGGAAGATATTTCTTTTTTCACCATAGGCCTCAATCTTCCCCAAATGTCCACTTGTAGATGCTACAAATAGAGTATTTCAAAACTGCTCCATCGAAAGTAATGTTCAACTCTGTTAGTTGAATGCACAGATCAGAAAGAAGTTTCACAGAACACTTCTGGATAGTTTTTATTTGAAGATATTACTTTTTCCGTGATAGGCCTCAAAGTGCTCCAAATGTCCACTTGCAGTTTATACAGAAAGAGTGTTTCAAAACTGCTCCATCAATATTGAGGTTCAACTCTGTTAGTTGAATGCACAGATCAGAAAGAAGTTTCACAGAATGCTTCCACGTAGTTTTTAGGGGAAGATAATTCTTTTTTCACCATAGGTCTCAAAGTTCTCCAAATGTCCACTTGAAGATTCTGCAAATAGAGTGTTTCAAAACTGCTCAATCAAAAGTGAGTTTCAACTCTGTTAGTTGAACGCACAGATCAGAAAGAAATTTCACAGAATGCTTCCGTGAAGTTTTTCGGGGAAGATATTTCTTTTTTCACCATAGGCCTCAGTGTTCTCCAAATGTCCACTTCTAGATTCTACAAATAGAGTGTTTCAAAACTGCTCAATCAAAAGTAAAGTTCAACTCTGTTAGTTGAATGCACAGATAAGAAAGAAGTTTCACAGAATGCTTCTGTGTAGTTTTTATTTGAAGATATTCCTTTTTCCACCTTAGACCTCAAAGCGCTCCAAATGTCCACTTGCAGTTTATACAGAAAGAGTGTTTCAAAACTGCTCCATCAAAAGTAAGGTTAAACTCTGTTAGTTCAATGCACAGATCAGAAAGAATTTTCACAGAATGCTTCTCTGTAGTTTTTAATTGAAGATATTCCTTTTTCTGCGATAGCCCTCAAAACGTTCCAAATGTCCACTTCCAGTTTATACAGAAAGAGTGTTACAAAACTGCTCCATCAAAAGGAAGCTTCAACTCTGCTAGTTGAATGCACAGATCAGAAAGAAGTTTCACAGAATGTTTCCGTGTACTTATTAGGGGAAAATATTTCTTTTTTCACCGTAGGACCCTTTGTTCTCCAAATGTCCACTTGCAGATTCTTCAAATAGAGTGTTACAAAACTGCTCAATCAAAAGTAAGGTTCAACACTGTTAGTTGAATGCACAGATCAGAGAGAAGTGTCACACAATGCTTCTGTGTAGTTTTTATTTGAAGATATTCCTTTTTACACGATAGGCCTCAAAGCGCTCCAAATGTCAACTTGCAGTTTATAGAGAAAGAGTGTTTCAAAACTACTCCATCAAAAGTAAGGCTCAACTCTGTTAGTTGAATGCACAGATCAGAAAGAAGTTTCACAGAATCCTTCCGTGTAGTTTTTAGGGTAAGATATTTCTTTTTTCAACATAGGCCTCAATGTTATAAAAATGTCCTCTTGCAGATTCTACAAATAGAGTGTTTCAAAACACCTCAATCAAAAGTAAGGTTCAACTCTGTTAGTTGAATGCACAGATCAGAAGGAAGTTTCACAGAATGCTTCCGTGTAGTTTTTATTTGAAGATATTCCTTTTTCTGTGATCGGCCTCAAAGCGCTCCAAATGTCCACCTGCAGTTTGTACAGAAAGCGTGTTTCAAAACTGCTACATCAACAGTGAGGTTCAACTCTGTTAGTTGAATGTGCAGATCAGAAAGAAGTTTCACAGAATGCTTCCATGTAGTTTTTAGGGGAAGATAATTCTTTTTTCATAGTTGGCCTCAATGTTCTCCAAATGTCCACTTGCAGATTCTACAAATAGAGTGTTTCAAAACTATTCAATCAAAAGTAAGGTTCAACTTTGTTAGTTGAATGCACAGATCAGAAGGAAGTTTCACGGAATGGTTCTGTGTAGTTTTTATTTGAAGATATTCCTTTTTCCGCGATAGGCTTCAATACGCTCCTAATGTCCTCTTGCAGTTTATACAGCAAGAGTGTTTCAAAACTGCTCCATCAAAAGTAAGGTTGAACTCTGTATGTTGAATGCACAGATCAGAAAGAAGTTTCATAGAATGCTTCCGTGTAGTTTTTAAGTTAAGATATTTCTTTTTTCAGCATAGGCCACAATTTTCTCCAAATGTCCACTTGCAGTTTATACAGAAAGAGTGTTCCGAAACAGCTAAATGAAAAGTAAGGTTAAACTCTGTTAGTTGAATGCACAGATCAGAAAGAAATTTCACAGAATGATTCCGTGTAGTTTTTAGGGGTAGATATTTCTTTTTTCACCATAAGCCTCAATATTCTCCAAATGTCCACTTGCAGTTCACACAGAAAGAGTGTTGCAAAACTGCTCAATCAAAAGTATGGTTGAACTCTGTTAGTTAAATGCACAGATCCGAAAGAAGTTTCACAGAATGCTTCTGTGTAGTTTTTATTTGAAGATATCCCTTCTTCCACGACAGGCCTCAAAGCCCTCCAAATGTCCACTTGCAGATTCTAAAAAAAGAGTGATTCAAAACTGCTCAATCAAAAGTAAGGATCAACTCTGTTAGTTGAATGCACAGAACAGAAAGAAGTTTCACAGAATGCTTCTCTGTAGTTTTTATTTGAAGATATCCCTTCTTCCACGATAGGCCTCAAAGCACTCCAAATGTCCACTTGCAGTTTACACAGAAAGAGTGTTTCAAAACTGCTCAATCAAAAGTAGGGTTCAACTCCGTCAGTTGAATGCACAGATCAGAAAGAAGTTTCACAGAATTCTTCCATGTAATTTTAGGGGAAGATATTTCGTTTTTCATGGTAGGCCTCAATTTTCTCCAAAGGTCCACTTGCAGATTCTCCAAATAGAGTGTTTCAAAACTGCTCAATCAAAAGTAAGGTTCAACTCTGTTAGTTGAATGTACAGATCAGAAAGAAGTTTCACAGAACGCTTCCATGCAGTTTTTAAGGGAAAATAATTCGTTTTTCACCGTAGGCGTCAATGTTCCCAAATTGCCCACTAGCAGTTTATACAGAAAGTGTGTTTCAAAACTGCTCAATCAAAAGTAAGGTTAAACTCTGTTAGCTGAATGCAAAGGTCAGAAAGAAGTTTCATAGTATTCTTCCATGTAGTTTTTAGGGGAAGATATTTCTTTTTTCACCCTAGCCGTAAATGTTATCCAAATATCCACTTGCAGATTCTACAAAAAGAGTGATTCAAAACTGCTAAATCAAAAGTAAGGTTCAACTCAGTTGAATGCACAGATCAGAAAGAAGTTTCACAGAATGCTTCTGTGTAGTTTTTTTTGAAGTTATTCCATTTTCCACGATAGGCCTCAAAGCGCTCCGAATGTCCACTTGCAGTTTATACACAAAGAGTGTTTCAAAACTGCTCAAGCAAAAGTTAGGTTCAACTATGTTACTTGAATGCACAGATCAGGAAAAAGTTTCACAGAATGCTTCTGTGTAGTTTTTATTTGAAGATATTCCTTTTCCACCATAGGCCTCAATGTTCTCCCAATGTACACTTGCAGTTTATACAGAAAGAGTGTTTCAAAACTGCTCCATCAAAACTAACGTTTGACTCCGTTAGTTGAATGCACATATCAGAAAGAAGTTACACCTAATTCTTCTGTGTAGTTTTTATGGGAAGATATATCTTTTTCCACCATAGGCCTCAATGTTTTCCAAATATCCACTTGCAGATTCTACAAATGCAGTGTTTCAAAACGGCTCCCTCAAAGGGCAAGTTCAACTCTGTTAGCTGAATGCACAGATCAGAAAGAAGTTTCACAGAATACTTAAGTGAAGTTTATAGGGGAAGATATACCTTTTTCCACGATAGGCCTCAATGTTCTCCAAATCTCCACTTGCATATTCTACAAATAGAGTATTTCAAAACCTGTCAATGAAAAGTTAGGTTCAACTCTGTTAGTTGAATGCACACTTCTGAAAGAAGATTCACAGAATGCTTCCGCATAGTTTTTAGGGGATGATATTACATTTCCCACCATAGACCTCAATGTTCTCCTTAAATCCCTTTACAGATTCTACAAATAGAGTGTTTCAAAACTGCTCAATCAAAAGCAAGGTTCAACTCTGTTTGTTGAATGCACAGATCAGAAAGAAGTTTCACAGAATGCTTCCGTGTAGTTCTTAGGGAAGATATCTCTTTTTTCATCGTAGGCCTCAATGTTCTCCAAATGTCCACCTGCACATTCTACAACTACAATGTTTCAAAACTGTTCAATCAAAAGTAAGGTTCAACTCCGTTAGTTGGATGCACAGATCAGAAAGAAGTTTCACAGAATGCTGCCATGCAGTTTTTAGGGGAAGATATATCGTTTTTCACCGTTGGCCTCAATTTTCACCAAATGTCAAATTGTACATTCTACAAATAGAGTGTTTCAAAACTATTCAATCAAAAGCGAGGTTCAACTCTGTTACTTGAATGCACAGATCAGAAAGAAGTTTCACAGAATGCTTCTGTGTAGTTTTTAGGGGAAGATATTCGCTTTTCACCGTAGGCCACAATTTTCTCCAAATGTCGACTTGCAGATTCTACAAATAGACTGTTTCAAAACTGCCCATTCAAAAGCAAGGTTCAATTCCCTTAGTTGAATGCACAGATTAGAAAGAAGTTTCACAGAATGCTACCGTGCAGTTTTTAGGGGAAAATATTTCATTTTTCACCGTAGGCCTCAATGTTTTCCAAATGTCCACTTGCAGTTTATACAGAAAGAGTGTTCCAAAGCTGCACAATCAAAAGTAAGGTTAGACTCTGTTAGTTGAATGCACAGATCAGAAAGAAGTTTCACAGAATTCTTCCGTGTAGTTTTTAGTGGAAGATATTTCTTTTTTCACCATAGGCCTCAATGTTCTCCAAATGTCCACTTGCAGATTCTACAAAAAGCATGTTTCAAAACTGCTCAATCAAAAGTAAGGTTCAACTCTCTTAGTTGAATGCACAGATCAGAAAGTGGTTTCACAGAATGCTTCTGTGTAGTTTTTATTTGAAGACATTGCCTTTTCCACGATAGGCCTCAGAGCTCTCCCAATGTCCACTTGCAGTTTATACAGAAAGAGTGTATCAAAACTGCTCCATCAAACGTAAGGTTTAACTCTGTTAGTTTAATGCACATATCAGAAATAAGTTTCACAGAATGCTTCCTTGTAGTTCTTAGAGGAAGATATTTCATTTTTCACCATAGGCCTCAAAGTCCTCCAAATGTCCACTTGCAGATTCTACAAATAGAGTGTTTCAAAGCTTCTCAATCAAAAGTAAGGTACAACTCTTTTAGTTGAATGCACAGATCAGAAAGCAGTTTCACAGAATGCTTCTGTGTAGTTTTAGGGAAAGATATTTCGTTTTTCACCGTAGGCCTCAACTTTCTCCAAATGTCCACTTCCAGATTCTACAAATAGAGTTTTTGAAAACTGCTCAATCAAAAGTAAGGTTCAACTCTGTTAGTAGAATGCAGAGATTGGAAAGAAGTTTCACAGAATGCTTCTGTGCAGTTTTTATGGGAAGATATAACTTTTTCCACGATAGGCCTCAATGTTTTCCAAGTGTCCACTTGCAGATTCTACAAAAAGAGTGTTTCAAAACTGCTCAATGAAAAGTAAGGTTCAACACTGTTAGTTGAATGCACAGATCAGAAAGAAGATTCAGAGAATGCTTCTGTGTGTTTTTTATTTGAAGATATTCCTTTTTCCACGATAAGACTCAAAGCACTCCAAATGTCCACTTG
Organism: Nomascus leucogenys; assembly: GCF_006542625.1. Taxonomy (NCBI): domain Eukaryota; kingdom Metazoa; phylum Chordata; class Mammalia; order Primates; family Hylobatidae; genus Nomascus; species Nomascus leucogenys. Next base: position 732,710 of record NC_044404.1, read on the forward strand.
CAGTTTATACAGAAAGATTGTCTCAAAACTGCTCAATCAAAAGTAGGGTTCAACTCTGTTAGATGAATGCACAGATCAGAAAGAAATTTCACAGAATTCTTCCATGTAGTTTTAGAGAAATATATTTCGTTTTCACCATAGGCCTCAATGTTCTCCAAATGTCCACTTGCAGTTTCTACAAATAGAGTGTTTCAAAACTGCTCAATCTAAACTAACATTGAACTCTGTTAGTTGAATGCACAGATCAGAAAGAAGTTTCACAAAATGCTTCTGTGTAGTTTTTATGGGAAGATATATCTTTTTCCCCGACAGGCCTCAATATTCTCCAAATATCCAGTTGCAGATTTTGCAAAAAGAGTGTTTCAAAACTGCTCAATCAAAAGTAAGATTCAACTATGTTATTTGAGTTCACAGATCAGAAAGTAGTTTCACAGAATGCTTCTGGGTAGTTTTTGTTTGAAGATATTAATTTTTCCACGATAGGCATCAAAGCGCTCCAAATATCCACTTGCAGTTTATACAGAAAGAGTGTTTCAAAAATACCCAATCAAAAGAAAAATTCAACACTGTTAGGTGAATGCAGAGAATAGAAAGAAATTTCACAGAAGTATTCTGTGTAGTTTTTACTTGAAGATATTTCGTTTTTCGCTATAGGCCTCAAAGATCTCCAAATGTCCACATGCAGATTCTACAAAAACAGTGTTTCAAAACGGCCCAATCAAAAAAAAAGTTTCTATTCTGTGAGATGATTGCACAGATCTGAAAGTAGTTTCACAGAATGCTTCTGTGTAGTTCTAAAGGGAAGATATTTCGTTTTACACCATATGCCTCCATATTCTCCAAATATCCCCTTGCAGTTTCTGCAAAAAGAGTGTTTCAAAACAGCTCAATCAGAAGAAATGTTCAACTGAGTGAGATGAATGCAAAGATCAGAAAGTAGTTTCACAGAATGCCTCTCTGTAGTTTTTATTTGAAGATATACCTTTTTCCACTATAGGCTTCAAAGCGCTCCAAATGTCCACTTGCAGATTCTACAAAAAGAGTGTTTCAAAACTGCTCAATCAAAAGTAAGGTTCAAGTCTGTTAGCTGAATGCACAGATCAAACAGAAATTTCACAGAATGCTGCTGTGTAGTTTTTAGGGGAAGATATTTCTTTTTTCACCCTAGGAGTCAATGCTCTAGAAATGTCCAATTGCAGTTTCTATGCAAAGTCTGTTTCAAAGCTGCAGAATCAAAAAAGAGTTTCCACTCTCTGAGATAAATTCACAGTTCAGAAAGAAGGGTCACAGATTACTTCTGTGTAGTTTTTATTTGAAGATATAGCTATTTCCCTGACAGGCCTCAAAGCGCTCCACACGTCCCCTTGCAGTTTATAGAGAAAGAGTGTTTCAAAACTACTCCATCAAAAGAAAGGTTCTAGTCTGTGAGATGCATACAGAGAATAGAAAGAAATTTCACAGAAGTATTCTGTGTAGTTTTTACTTGAAGATATCTCGGTTTTCACCATAGGCCTCAAACATCTCCAAATGTCCACATGCGGATTCTACAAAAAGAGAGTGTCAATACTGCTCAATCAAAAGAAATGTTCTACTGTGTTAGATGAATGCACAGATCAGAAAGAAGTTTCACAGAATTCTTCTGCATAGTTTTAATGGGAAGATATATCATTTTTCACCGTAGGACTAATTGTTCTCCAAATATCCAGTTTCAGATTCTACAAACAGATTGTTTCAAATGAGTTCAAACAAAAGAAAGCTTCAACTCAGTGAAATGAATGCACAGATCAGAATGAAGTTTCACAAAATGCTTCTGTGTAGTTTTTATTTGAAGATATTCCTTTCTCCATGATAGGCCTCAAATGCTCCAAATGTCCACTTGCAGATTCTACAAAAAGAGAGATTCAAAACTGCTCAATCAAAAGAAATGTTCTACTCTGTGAGATGAATGAAGGAATAGAAAGAAGTTTCACACAATGCTTCTGTGTAACTTTTAGGGGAAGATATTTCGTTTTTAACCGTAGGCCTCAATGTTCTCCAAATGTCCACTTGCAGATTCTACAAAAAGAGTGTTTCAAAACTGCACAATCAAAAGTAAGGTTCAACTCTGTTAGATGAATGCAAAGATCAGAAAGAAGTTTCACAGAATGGTTTCGTGTAGTTTTTATGGGAATATATTCCTTTTTTCACCATAGGCCTCAATGCTCTAGAAGTACCCAATTGCAGTTTCTACGAAAAGCCTGTTTCAAAGCTGCACAATCAAAAGATAAGTTCCACTCCATGAGATGAATGCACAGCTCATAAATAAGATTCACAGATTACTTCTGTGTCGTTTATATTTGAAGAAATTCCATTTTCCACGATAGGCCTCAAAGCACTCCAAATGCCCACTTGCAGTTTATACAGAAAGAGTGTTTCAAGACTGCTCAATCAAAAGAAAGGTTCAACTCTGTGAGATGAACGCAGAGAAGAAAAAAATTTCACTGAAGAATTCTGTATAGTTTTTACTTGAAGATATTTCGTTTTTCACCATAGGCCTCAAAGATCTCCAAATGTCCTCTTACAGATTCTACAAAAAGAGTGTTTCGAAACTGCTCAATCAAAAGAAATGTTCTACACTGTTAGATGAATGCACAGATAAGAAACAAGTTTCACAGAATGCTTCTGTTTAGTTTTAATGGGAAGATATTTCGTTTTACACCATATGCCTCAATGTTCTCCAAATATCCACTTGCAGATTCTAAAAAAATAATAGTGTTTCAAAACAGCTCCATTAAAAGAAAGGTTCAACTGAGTGAGATGAAGGCACAGATCACAAAGAAGTTTCACAGAATGCTTCTGTGTAGTTTTTCTTTGAAGATATACCTTTTTCCACGATAGGCCTCAAAGCGCTCAAAATGTCCACTTGCGGATTCTAAAAAAGGAGTGTTTCAAAACTGCTCCATCTAAAGAAAGGTTCTACTCTGTGAGGTGAATGAACAGAATAGAAAGAAGTTACACAGAATGAATCTGTGTAGTTTTTATGGGAAGATATTTCATTTTTCACCATAGGCCTCAATGTTCTCCAAATGTCCACATGCAGAATCTACAAAAAGAGTGTTTCAAAACTGCTCAATAAAAAGTAATTTTCATCTCTGTTAGATGAATGCTCAGATCAGAAAGAAGTTTCACAGAATGCTTCTGTGTAGTTTTTATTTGAAGATATGCCTTTTTCCATGATAAGCCTCAAAGCACTCCAAATGTCCACTTGAAGATTCTACAAAAAGAGAGTTTCAAAACTGCTCAATCAAAAGAAAGTTTCTACTCTGTCAGATGAATGAACAGAATAGAAAGGAGTTGCCCAAAATCCTTCTGTATAGTTTTTAGGGGAAGATATTCCAGTTTTCACTGTAGGCCTCCATGTTCTCCAAATGTCCACTTGCAGATTGTACAAAAAGAGTGTTTCAAAACTGCTCCATCAAAAGTAAGGTTCAACTCTGTTAGATGAATGCACAGATCAGCAAGAAGTTTCACAGAATGCTTCCATGTAGTTTTTATGGGAAGATATTTCTTTTTTCACCATAGGCCTCAATGCTCTAGAAATGTCCAATTGCAGATTCTATGAAAAGAGTGTTTCAAAACTGCTCAGTCAAAAGAAAGGTTCTACTCTGTGAGATGAATGAATACAATAGAATGATGTCTCACAGAATGCTTCTGTTTCATTTTTATAGGAAGATATTTCGTTTTCCACTGTAAGCCTCAATATTCTCCAAATGTACACTTGCAGATTCTACAAAAAGAGTGTTTCAAAACTGCTCTATCAAAAGTAAGGTAAAACTCTGTTAGTTGAATTCACAGAGCAGAAAGAAGTTTCACAGAATGCTTCTGTGTAGTTTTTATGGGAAGATATTTCTTTTTTCACCATAGGCCTAAATGATCTAGAAATTTCCAATTGCAGATTCTACAAAAAGCATGTTTCAAAGCTGCACAATCAAAAGAAAGTTTCCACTCTCTGAGATGAATGCACAGTTCATAATGAAGTTTCACAGATTAATTCTGTTTATTTTATATTTGAGGATATTCCATTTTCCATGATAGGCCTCAAAACGCTCCAGATGTCCACTTGCAGTTTATACAAAAAGAGTGTTTCAACACTGTTCAATCAAAAGAAAGGTTGAACTCTGTGAGATGAATGCAGAGAATAGAAAGAATTTCAACAGAAGTATGCTGTGTAGTTCTTACTTGAAGATATTTCGTTTTTCACCATAGGCCTCAAAGATCTCCAAATGTCCTCTTGTGGATTCTACAAAAAGGTTGTTTCAAAACTGCTCAATCAAAAGAAAGGTTCTACTGTGTTAGATGAATGCACATATCAGAAAGAAGTTTCACAGAATTCTTCTGTGTAGTTTTCATGGAAGGTGTTTCATTTTACACCGTATGCCTCAATGTTCCCCAAATATCCACTTGCAGATTCTACAAAGAGAGTGTTTCAAAACAGCTCAATCAAAAGAAAGATTCAACTCAGTGAGATGAATGCACTGATCAGAAAGAAGTTTCACAGAATGCTTCTATGTAGTTTTGATTTGAAGATGTACCTTTTTCCACGATAGGCCTCAAAGCGCTCCAAATGTCCACTTGCAGATTTTACAAAAAGAGTGTTTCAAAACTGCTCAGTCAACAGAAAGGTTCTACTCTGAGAGATGAATGAACCAAATAGATAGAAGTTTCACAAAGTGCTTCTCTGTAGTTTTTATGGGAAGATATTTCGTTTTTCACCGTAGGCCTCAATGTTCTCCAAATGTCAACTTGCAGATTCTACAAAAAGAGTTTTTCAAATCTGCTCAATCAAAACTAAGGTTCAACTCTGTTAGATGAATGCACAGATGAGAAAGAAGTTTCACAGAATGCTTTTGTGTAGTTTTTATTTGAAGATATTTTTTTTTCCATGATAGGCCTCAAAGTTCTCCAAATGTCCACTTGCAGATTCTACAAAAAGAGAGTTTCAAAATTGCTCAATCATAAGAAAGTTTCTACTCTGTGAGATGAATGAATAGAATAGAAAGAAGATTCACAAAATGCTTCTGTGTAGTTTTTATGGGAAGATATTTCGTTTTCCACCGTAGGCCTCAATGTTCTCCAAATGTCCACTTGCAGATTCTACAAAAAGGGTGTTTCAAAACTGCTCAATCAGAAGTAAGGTTCAACTCTGTTAGTTGAATTCACAGATGAGAAAGAAGTTTCACAGAATGCTTCTGTGTAGTTTTTATTTGAAGATATTTCTTTTTCCATGATAGGCCTCAAGGTGCTCCAAATGTCCACTTGGCGTTTATGCAGAAAGAGTGTTTCAAAACTACTCTATCAAAAGAAAGGTTCAACTTTGTGAGAGGAATGCACAGAATAGAAGGTAATTTCACAGAAGTATTCTGTGTAGTTTTTACTTGAAGATATTTCGTTTTTCACCATAGTCCTCAAAGATGTCCAAATGTCCACTTGCAGATTCTACAAAAAGAGTGTTTCAAAACTGCTCTGTCAAAAGAAATGTTCTACTCTGTTAGATGAATGCACATATCAGAAAGATGTTTCACAGAGTGCTTCTGTGTAGTTTTAATAGGAAGATATTTCGTTTTCCACCATAGGCCTAAATATTCTCCAAATATCCACTCGCAGATTTTACAAAAAGAGTGTTTCAAAACAGCTCAACCAAAAGAAAGGTTCAACTCAGTGAAATGAGTGCACAGATCAGAAAGAAGTTTCACAGAATTCTTCTGTGTTGTTTTTATTTGAAGATATTCCTTTTTCCACGATAGGCCTCAAAGCGCTCCAAATGTCCACTTGCAGATTCTACAAAAAGAGAGATTCAAAACTGCTGAATCAAAAGAAAAGTTCTACTCTGTGAGATGAATGAACAGAATAGAAAGAAGTTTCACAAAATGCTTCTGTGTAGTTTTTAGGGGAGGATACTTCGTTTTTCACCATTAGCCTCCATGTTCTCCAAATGCCCACTTGCAGATCCTACAAAAAGAGTGATTCAAAACTGTTCAATCAAAAGTAACTTTCAACTCTGTTAGTTGAATGCACAGGTCAGATAGAAGTTTCACAGAATGCTTCCATGTAGTTTTTATTGGGAAGATATTTCTTTTTTCACCGTAGGCCTCAATGCTCTAGAAATGTCCAATTGCAGATTCTATGAAAAGGGTAATTCAAAACTGCTCAGTCAAAGGAAAGTTTCTACTCTGTGAGATGAATGAACACAATAGGAACAAGTTTCACAGAATGCTTCTGTGTAGTTTTTATGGGAAGGTATTTCGTTTTTCACCTTAGGTCTCAATATTCTCAAAATGTCCACTTGCAGATTCTACAAAAAGAGTATTTCAAAACTGCTCAATCAAAAGTAAGGTTGAACTCTGCTAGTTGAATGCACAGATCAGAAAGAAGTTTCACAGAATGCTTCAGTGTAGTTTTTATGGGAAGATATTTCTTTTTTCACCATAGGCTTCAATGCTCTAGAAATGTCCAATTGCAGATTCTATGAAAAGCCTGTTTTAAAGCTGCACAATCAAAAGAAAGTTTCCGCTCTCTGAGATTAATGCACAGTTCATAATGAAGTTTCACAGATTACTTCTGTGTAGTTTATATTTGAGGATATTCCATTTTCCATGATAGGCCTCAAAGCGGTCCAAATGTCCACTTGCAGTTTATACAAAAAGAGTGTTTCAAAACTGCTCAATCAAAAGGGAGGTTCAACTCTGTGAGATGAATGCAGAGAATAGAAAGAATTTCCACAGAAGTATTCTGTGTAGTTTTTACTTGAAGATATTTCGTTTTTCACCGTAGGCCTCAATGATCTCCAAATGTCCACTTGTAGATTCTGTAAAAAGGGTGTTTCCAAACTGCTCAATCAAAAGAAAGGTTCTACTCTGTTAGATGAATGCAGAGATCAGAAAGAAGTTTCACAGAATGCTTCTGTGTGTTTTTAATGGGAAGATATTTCGTTGTACACCGTATGCCTCAATGTTCTCCAAATATCCACTTGCAGGTTCTACAAGAAGAGTGTTTCAAAACAGCTCAATCAAAAGAAGGGTTCAACTCAGTGAGATGAATGCACAGATCAGAAAGAAGTTTCACAGAATGCTTCCATGTAGTTTTTATGGGAAGATATTTCTTTTTTCACCGTAGGCTTCAATGCTCTCGAAATGTCCAACTGCAGATTCTACGAAAAGAGTGTTTCAAAACTGCTCAGTTAAAGGAAAGGTTCTACTCTGTGATATTAATGAACACAATAGAAAGAAGTTTTAGGGTGGAGCCAAGATGGCCGAATAAGAACAGCTCCGGTCTACAGCTCCCAGCCTCAGTGACACAGAAGACGGGTGATTTCTGCATTTCTTTTTAAGGTACCAGTTTCATCTCACTAAGGAGTGCCAAACAGTGGGTGCAGAACAGTTGGTGAAGCACTCTGTGCACGAGCCGAAGCAGGGTGAGGCATTGCCTCACTCGGGGAGCGCAAGGGGTCAGGGAGTTCCCTTTCCAAGTCAAAGAAAGGGGTAACAGAGGGCACCTGGAACATCGGGTCAGCCCCACCCTAATGCTGCGCTTTTCCAATGGGCCTGGAAAACGACACACTGGAAGATTGTGTCCTGCAGCTGGCTTGGAGGGTCCTATGCCCATGAAGTCTCTCTGCTTCCTAGCACAGCAGTCTGAGATCAAGCTGCAAGGCGGCAGCGAGCCTGGCAGAGGGGCACCCGCCATTGCCCAGGCTTGCTTAGGTAAACAATGCAGCCAGGAAGCTCGAACTGGTTGGAGCCCACCACAGCTCAAGGAGGCCTGCCTGCCTCTGTAGGCTCCATCTCTGGGGACAGGGCACAGAAAAACAAAAAGTCAACAGGAAGCTCCACAGACTTAATTGTCCCTGTCTGACTGACAGCTTTGAAGAGAGTAGTGGTTCTCCCAGCACACAGCTGGAGATCTGAGAATGGACAGGCTGCCTCCTAAAGTGGGTCCCTCACCCCTGAGCAGCCTAACTGGGAGGCACCCCCCCCCAGTAGAGACAGAATGACACCTCATTCGGCCGGGTACTCCTCTGAGACAAAACTTCCAGAGGAACTATCAGACAGCTGAATTTGTGGTCTCACAAAAATCCACTGTTCTGCAGCCACCGCTGCTGACACCCAGCCAAAGAGGGTCTGGAGTGGACCTCTACTAAACTCCAACAGACCTGCAGCTAAGGGTCCTGTCTGGTAGAAGGAAAACTAACAAACAGAAAGGACATCCACACCAAAAACCCATCTGTACATCACCATCATCAAAGACCAAAAGTAGATAAAGCCACAAAGATGGGGAAAAAACAGAGCAGAAAAACTGGAAACTCTAAAAAGCAGAGCACCTCTCCTCCTCCAAAGGAATGCAGTTCCTCACCAGCAACGGAACAAAGCTGGATGGAGGATGACTTTGATGAGTTGAGAGAAGAAGACTTCAGGTGATCAAACTACTCTGAGCTACTGGAGGAAATTCAAAACAATAGCAAAGAAGTTAAAAACTTTGAAAAAAAATTAGAAGAACGGAAAACTAGAATAACCAATGGACAGAAGGGCTTAAAGGAGCTGATGGAGATGAAAGCCAAGTTTCAAGAACTACACGAAGATTGCAGAAGCCTCAGTAGCATATGCGATCAACTGGAAGAAAGGGTATCGCTGATGGAAGATGAAATGAATGAAATGAAGTGAGAAGGGAAGTTTAGAGAAAAAAGAATAAAAAGAAATGAACAAAGCCTCCAAGAAATTTGGGACTATGTGAAAAGACCAAACCTACATCTGATTGGTGTAACTGAAAATGACGGGGAGAATGGAACCAAGTTGGAAAACACTCTGCAAGATATTATCCAGGAGAACTTCCCCAATCTAGCAAGGCAGGACAACCTTCAGATTCAGGAAATACAGAGAATGCCACAAAGATACTCCTCGAGAAGGGCAACTCCAAGACACATAATTGTCAGATTCACCAAAGTTGAAATGAAGGAAAAAATGTTAAGGGCAGCCAGAGAGAAAGGTGGGGTTACCCACAAAGGGAAGCCCATCAGACTAACAGCTGATCTCTCGGCAGAAACTCTACAAGCCAGAAGAGAGTGGGGGCTGATATTCAACAATCTTAAAGAAAAGAATTTTCAACCCAGAATTTCCTATCCAGCCAAACTAAGCTTCATACGTGAAGGAGAAATAAAATACTTTACAAACAAGCAAATACTGAGTGATTTTGTCACCACCAGGCCTGCCCTAAAAGAGGTCCTGAAGGAAGCACTACACATGGAAAGGAACAACTGTTACCAGCCACTGCAAAAACATGCCAAATTGTAAAGACTATCGAGGCTAGGAAGAAACTGCATCAACTAACGAGCAAAATAACCAACTAACATCATAATGACAGGATCAGATTCACACATAACAATATTAACGTTAAATGTAAATGGGCTAAATGCTCTAATTAAAAGACACAGACTGGCAAACTGGATAAGGAGTCAGGACCCATCAGTGTGCTGTATTCAGGAAACCCATCTCACGTGCAGAGACACATATAGACTCACAATAAAGGGATGGAGGAAGATCTATCAAGCAAATGGAAAACAAAAAAAGGCAGGGGTTGCAGTCCTACTCTCTGATAAAATAGACTTTAAACCGACAAAGATCAAAAGAGACAAAGAAGGTCATTACATAACGGTAAAGGGATCAATTCAACAGGAAGAGCTAACTATCATAAATATATATGCACCCAACACAGGAGCACCCAGATTCATAAACCAAGTCCTGAGTGACCTACAAAGGGACTTAAACCACCACAAAATGATAATGGGAGATTTTAACACCCCACTGTCAACATTAGACAGATCAACGAGACAGAAAGTTAACAAGGGTATCCAGGAATTGAACTCAGCTCTGCACAAAGTGGACCTAATACACATCTACAGAACTCTCCACCCCAAATCAACAGGATATACATTTTTTTCAGCACCACACCACATCTATTCCAAAATTGACCACATAGTTGGAAGTAAAGCTCTCCTCAGCAAATGTAAAAGAACAGAAATTATAACAAACTGTCTCTCAGACCACAGTGCAATCAAACTAGAACTCAGGATTAAGAAACTCACTCAAAACCGCTCAACTACATGGAAACTGAACAACCTGCTCCTGAATGACTATTGGGTGCATAATGAAATGAAGGCAGAAATAAAGATGTTCTTTGAAACCAACGAGAACAAAGACACAACATACAAGAATCTCTGGGACACATTCAAAGCAGTGTGTAGAGGGAAATTTATAGCACTAAATGCCCACAAGAGAAAGCAGAGAAGATCCAAAATTGACACCCTAACATCACAATTAAAAGAACTAGAAAAGCAAGAGCAAACACATTCAAAAGCTAGCAGAAGGCTAGAAATAACTAAAATCAGAGCAGAACTGAAGGAAATAGAGACACAAAAAACCCTTCAAAAAATTAATGAATCCAGGAGCTGGTTTTTTGAAAAGATCAACAAAATTGATGGACCAATAGCAAGACTAATAAAGAAGAAAAGAGAGAAGAATCAAATAGATGCAATAAAAAATGAAAAAGGGGATATCACCACTGATCCCACAGAAATACAATCTACCATCAGAGAATACTACAAACACCTCTATGCAAATAAACTAGAAAATCTAGAAGAAATGGATAAATTCCTCGACAAACACACCCTCCCAAGACTAAATCAGGAAGAAGTTGAATCTATGAATAGACCTATAACAGGTTCTGAAATTGTGGCAATAATCAATAGCTTACCAACCAAAAAGAGTCCAGGACCTGATGGATTCACAGCAGAATTCTACCAGAAGTACATGGAGGAACTGGTACCATTCCTTCTGAAACTATTCCAATCGATAGAAAAAGAGGGAATCTTCCCTAACACATTTTATGAAGCCAGCATCGTCCTGATACCAAAGCCTGGCAGAGACATAACCAAAAAAGAGAATTTCAGACCAATATCCTTGATGAAGATTGATGCAAAAATCCTCAATAAAATACTGGCAAACCGAATCCAGCAGCACATCAAAAAGCTTATCCAACATGATCAAGTGGGATTCAACCCTGGGATGCAAGGCTGGTTGAACATATGCAAATCAATAAATGTAATCCAGCATATAAACAGAACCAAAGACAAAAACCACATGATTATCTCTATAGATGCAGAAAAGGCCTTTGACAAAATTCAACAACACTTCATGCTAAAAACTCTCAATAAATTAGGTATTGATGGGACATATCTCAAAATAATAAGAGCTATCTAGGACAAACCCACAGCCAATATCATACTGAATGGGCAAAAACTGGAAGCATTCCCTCTGAAAAGTGGTGCAAGACAGGGATGCCCTCTCTCACCGCTCCTATTCAACATAGTGCTGGAAGTTCTGGCCAGAGCAATCAGGCAGGAGAAGGAAATAAAGGGTATTCAATTAGGAAAAGAGGAAGTCAAATTGTCCCTGTTTGCAGATGACATGATTGTATATCTAGAAAACCCCATTGTCTCAGCCCAAAATCTCCTTAAGCTGATTAGCAACTTCAGCAAATTCTCAGGATACAAAATCAATGTACAAAAATCACAAGCATTCTTGTACACCAATCACAGACAAACAGAGAGCCAAATCATGAGTGAACTCCCATTCACAATTGCTTCAAAGAGAATAAAATACCTAGGAATCCAACTTACAAGGGATGTGAAGGACCTCTTCAAGGAGAACTACAAACCACTGCTCAATGAAATAAAAGAGGATACAAACAAATGGAAGAACATTCCATGCTCATGGGTTGGAAGAATCAATATCGTGAAAATGGCCATACTGCCCAAGGTAATTTATAGATTCAATGCCATCCCCATCAAGCTACCAATGACTTTCTTCACAGATTTGGAAAAAACTACTTTAAAGATCATATGGAACCAAAAAAGAGCCCGCATCGCCAAGTCAATCCTAAGCCAAAAGAACAAAGCTGGAGGCATCACGCTACCTGACTTCAAACTATACTATAAGGCTACAGTAACCAAAACAGCATGGTACTGGTACCACAACAGAGACATAGATCAATGGAACAGAACAGAGCCCTCAGAAATGATGCCGCATATCTACAACTATCTGATCTTTGACAAACCTGACAAAAACAAGAAATGGGGAAAGGATTAACTATTTAATAAATGGTGCTGGGAAAACTGGCTAGCCATATGTAGAAATCTGAAACTGCATCCCTTCCTTACACCTTATACAAAAATTAATTCAAGATGGATTAAAGACTTAAACGTTAGACCTAAAACCATTAAAATCCTACAAGAAAACCTAGGCAACACCATTCAGGACATAGGCATGGGCAAGGACTTCATGTCTAAAACACTCAAAGCAATGGCAACAAAAGCCAAAATTGACAGGGGGGATCAGATTAAACTAAAGAGCTTCTGCACAGCAAAAGAAACTGCCATCAGAGTCAACAGGCAACCTACAGAATGGGAGAAAATTTTTGCAACCTACTCATCTGACAAAGGGCTGATATCCAGAATCTACAATGAACACAAACAAATTTACAAGAAAAAAAAAACAACCCCATCAAAAAGTGGGCAAAGGACATGAACAGACACTTCTCAAAAGAAGACATTTATGCAGTAAAAAACAAATGAAGAAATGCTCATCATCACTGGCCATCAGAGAAATGCAAATCAAAACCACAATGAGATACCATCTCACACCAGTTAAAATGGCCATCATTAAAAAATCAGGAAACAACAGGTGCTGGAGAGGGTGTGAAGAAATAGGAAGAGTTTTACACTGTTGGTGGGACTGTAAACTAGTTCAACCATTGTGGAAGTCAGTGTGGCGATCCTTCAGGGATCTAGAACTAGAAATACCATTTGACCCAGCCATCCCATTACTGGGTATATACCCAAAGGACTATAAATCATGCTGCTATAAAGACACATGTACACGTATGTTTATTGCGGCACTATTTGCAATAGCAAAGAGTTGGAACCAACCCAAATGTCCAACAACAATAGACTGGATTAAGAAAATGTGGCACATATACACCATGGAATACCATGCAGCCATAAAAAATGATGAGTTCATGTCCTTTGTAGGGACATGGATGAAATTGGAAAACATCATTCTCAGTAAACTATCTCAAGGACAAAAAACCAAACACCGCATGTTCTCACTCATAGGTGGGAATTGAACAATGAGAACTCATGGACAAAGGAAGGGGAGCATCACACTCTGGGGACAGCTGTGGGGTTGGGGGAGGGGGGAGGGATAGCATTAGGAGATATACGTAATGCTAAATGAGGAGTTAATGGGTGAAGGAAATCAACATGGCACATGGAAACATATATAACAAACCTGCACATTGTGCACATCTACCCTAAAACCTAACGTATAATTAAAAAAAAAAAAGAAGATTCACAGAATGCTTCTGTGTAGTTTTTATGGGAAGATATTTCGTTTTTCACCATAGGCCTCAATGTTCTCCAAATGTCCACTTGCAGTTCTACAAAAAGAGTGTTTCAAAACTGCTCAATCAAAAGTAAGGTTCAACTCTCTTAGCTGAATGCACAGATCAGAAAGAAGTTTCACAGAATACTTCTGTGTAGTTTTCATTTGAAGATATTCCTTTTTCCACGATAGGCCTCAAAGCGCTCCAAATGTCCACTTGCAGTTTATACAGAAACAGTGTTTCAAAACTACTCAATCAAAAGGAAGTATCACCTCTGTGAGATGAATGCAGAGAATAGAAAGAAATTTCACAGAAGTATTCTGAGTAGTTTTTACTTGAAGATATTTCGTTTTTCACCATAGGCCTGGAAGATCTCCATATGTCCACGTGCAGACTTTACATAAAGTCTTTCAAAACTGCTCAATCAAAAGAAATGTTCTACCCTGTTAGATGAATACACAGATCAGAAAGAAGTTTCACAGAATACTTCTGCGTAGTTTTCATGGGAAGATATTTCGTTTTTCACTGTAGGCCTCAATATTCTCCAAATATCCCCTTGCAGATTCTACAAAAAGAGTGTTTCAAAACAGCTCAATCAAAAGAAATGTTCAACTCAATGACATAAATGCACATATCAGAAAGAAGTTTCACAGAATGCTACTGTGTAGTTTTTTTTTAAAGATATTCCTTTTTCCATGAATAGCCTCAAAACGCTCCAAATGTCCACTTGCAGATTCTACAAAAAGAGAGTTTCAAAACAGCTCAATCAAAAGAAAGGTTCTACTCTGTAAGATGAAGGAACAGAATAGAAAGAAGTTTCACAGAATGCCTCTGTGTAGTTTTTAGGGGAAGATATTTCGTTTTTCACCGTAGGCCTCAGTGTTCTCCAAATGTCCACTTGCAGATTCTACAAAATAGTGTTTCAAATCTACTCAACCAAAAGTAAAGTTCAACACTGTTAGATGAATGCACAGATCAGAAAGAAGTTTCACAGAATGCTTCTCTGTACTTTTTATTTGAAGACATTACCTTTTCCATGATAGGCCCCAAAGCACTCCAAATGTCCACTTGCTGTTTATTTCAAAAGAGTGTTTCAAAACTACGCAATCAAAAGAAAGGTTGAACACTGTGAGATGAATGCAGAGAATAGAAAGAAATTTCACAGAAATATTCTGTGTCATTTTTACTTGAAGATATTTCGTTTTTCAGCATAGGCCTCAAAGATCTCCAAATGTCCACTTGCAGTTTCTACAAAAAGTGTGTTTCAGAACTGCTCAATCAAAAGAAAGGCTGTACTCTGTTAGATGAAAGCACAGATCAGAAAGTAGTTTCACAGAATGCTTCTGTGTAGTTTTAAGGGGAAGATATTTCGTTTTACACCATAAGCCTCAATATTCTCCAAATATGCCCTTGCAGATTTTACAAAAAGCGTGGTGCAAAACAGCTCAATCAAAAGAAAGGTTCAACTCAGTGAGAAAAATGCACAGAGCAGAAAGTAGTTTCACAGAATGCTTCTGTGTACTTTTTACTTCAAAATATACCTTTTTCCATGATAGGCCTCAAAGCGCTCCAAATGTCCACTTGCAGATTCTACAAAAAGAGTGTTTCAAAACTGCTGTGTCAAAAGAAAGTTTCTACTGTGTGAGATGAATGAACAGAATAGAAAGAAGCTTCACAGAATGCTTCCGTGTAGTTTTTATGGGAAGATATTTCGTTTTTCACCATAGGCCTCAATGTTCTCCAAATGTCTGCTTGCAGATTCTACAAATAGTGTTTCAAAACTGCTCAATAAAAGTAACGTTCAACTCTGCTAGTTGAATGCACAGATCAGGAAGAAGTTTCACACAATGCTTCTGTGTAGTTTTTACGGGGAAGATATTCCTTTTTCCACGATAGGCCTCAATGTGCTCCAAATTTCCACTTGCAGTTTATACAGAAACAGGGCTTCAAAACTACCCAATCAAAAGAAACTTTCAACACTGTGAGATGAATGCAGAGAATAGATAGAAATTTCAAAGAAGTATTCTGTGTAGTTTTTACTTGAAGATATTTCGTTTTTCACGATAGGCCTCAAAGATCTCCAAATGTCCACTTGCAGATTCAGCAAAAAGAGTGTTTCAAAACTGCTCAATCAAAAGAAAAGTTCTACTCTGTTAGATGAATGCACAGTTCAGAATGTAGTTTCACAGAATGCTTCTGTGTAGTTTTAAGGGGAAGATATTTTGTTTTACACCGTATGCCTCAATATTCTCCAAATATCCCCTTGCAGATTCTACAAAAAGAGTGTTTGATAACAGCTCAATCAAAAGAAAGGTTCAACTCAGTGAGATGAATGCACAGAGCAGAAAGTAGTTTCACAGATTCCTTCTGTGTAGTTTTTATTTGAAGATATACCTTTTTCCACGATAGGCCTCAAAGCACTCCAAATGTCCACTTGCAGATTCTACAAAAAGAGTGTTTCAAAAACTGCTCAGTCAAAAGAAAGGTTCTACTTCATGAGATGAATGAACAGAAAAGACAGAAGTTTCACAGAATACTTCTGTGTAGTTTTTAGGGGAAGATATTTCGTTTTTCACCATAGGCCTCAATATTCTCCAAATGTCCACTTGCAGATTCTACAAAAAGAGTGTTTCAAAACTGCTCAATCAAAACTAAGGTTCAACTCTGTTAGTTGAATGCACAGATCAGAAAGAAGTTTCACAGAATGCTTCCGTGTATTTTTTATGGGAATATATTTCTTTTTTCACCATAGGCCTCAATATTCTCCAAACTTCCACTTGCCGATTCTACAAATAGAGTGTTTCAAAACTGCTCAATCCAAAGTAAGGTTCAACTCTGTAAGATGAATACACAGATCAGAAAGTAGTTTCACGGAATGCTTCTGTGTAGTTTTAAGGGGAAGATATTTCGTTTTTCACCGTATGCCTCAATATTCTTCAAATATCCCCTTGCAGATACTACAAAAAGAGTGTTTCAAAACAGTTCAATCAAAAGAAAGGTTCAACTCAGTGAGATGAATGCACAGATCAGAAAGTAGTTTCACAGCATGCTTCTGTGTAGTTTTTATTTGAAGATATACCTTTTTCCACAATAGGCCTCAAAGTGCTCCAAATGTCCAGTTGCAGATTCTACAAAAAGAGTGTTTCAAAACTGCTCAGTCAAAAGAAAGGTTCTACTTTGTGAGATGAATGAACAGAATAGAAAGAAGTTTCACAGAATGCTTCTCTGTAGTTTTTATGGGAAGATATTTCATTTTTCACCGTAGACCTCAATGTTCTGCATATGTCCACTTGCAGATTCTACAAATACAGTGCTTCTAAACTGCTCAAACAAAAGTAAGGTTCAACTCTGTTAGTTGAATACACAGATCAGAAATAAGTTTCACAGAATGCTTCCGGGTAGTTTTTAAGGGAAGATATTTCATTTTTCACCGTAGGCCTCAGTGTTCTCGAAATGTCCACGTGCTGATTCTACAAATAGAGTATTTCAAAACTCCTCAATCCAAAGTAAGGTTCAACTCTGTTAGATGAATACACAGATCAGAAAGTAGTTTCACAGAATGCTTCTGTGTAGTTTTAAGGGGAAGATATTTCGTTTTGCACCATACGCCTCAATATTCTCCAAATATCCCCTTGCAGATACTACAAAAAGAGTGTTTCAAAACAGCCCAATCAAAAGAAAGGTTCAACTCGTGAGATGAATGGACAGACCAGAATGTAGTTTCACAGCATGCTTCTGTGTAGTTTTTATTTGAAGATATACCTTTTTCTACGAAAGACCTCAAAGTGCTCCAAATGTCCACCTGCAGATTCTACAAAAAGAGTGTTTCAAAACTGCTCAGTCAAAAGAAAAATTCTACTTTGTGAGAAGAATGAACAGAATTGAAAGAAGTTTCACAGAATGCTTCTGTGTAGTTTTTATGGGAAGATATTTCGTTTTTCAGCATAGGCCTCAATGTTCTGCATATGTCCACTTGCAGATTCTACAAATACAGTGTTTCAAAACTGTTCAAACAAAAGTAACGTTCAACTCTGTTAGTTGAATGCACAGATCAGAAATAGGTTTCACAGAATGCTTCCGGGTAGTTTTTAAGGGAAGATATTTCGTTTTTCACCATAGGCCTCAATGTTCTCCAAATGTCCACTTGCAGATTCTACAAATAGAGTTTTTCAAAACTGCTCAATCCAAAGTAAGGTTCAACTCTATTAGGTGGATACACACATCAGGAAGTAGTTTCACAGAATGCTTTTGTGTAGTTTTAAGGGGAAGATATTTCGTTTTTCACCGTATGCCTCAATATTCCCCAAATATTCCCTTGCAGATTCTACAAAAAGGGTGTTTCAAAACAGCTCAATCATAAGAAAGGTTCAAGTAAGTGAGATGAATGCACAGATCAGAAAATAGTTTCACAGCATACTTCTGTGTAGTTTTTATTTGAAGATATACCTTTCTCCATGATAAGCCTCAAAGTGCTCCAAATCTCCACTTGCCGATACTACAAAAAGAGTGTTTCAAAACTGCTCAGTCAAAGGAAAGGTTCTACTTTGTGAGATGAATGAACAGAATAGAAAGAAGTTTCACAGAATCCTTCTGTGTAGTTTTTATGGGAAGATATTTCGTTTTTCACCGTAGGCCTCAATGTTCTCCATATGTCCACTTGCAGATTCTACAAATACAGTGTTTCAAAACTGCTCAAACAAAAGTAAGGTTCAACTCTGTTAGTTGAATGCACAGATCAGAAATAAGTTTCACAGAATGCTTCAGGGTACTCTTTAAGGGAAGATATTTCGTTTTTCACCATAGGCCTCAATATTCTCCAAATGTCCACTTGCAGATTCTACAAATAGGGTGTTTCAAAACTGCTCAATCCAAAGTAAGGTTCAACTCTGTTAGATGAATACACAGATCACAAAGTAGTTTCACAGAATGCTTCTGTGTAGTTTTAAGGGGAAGATATTTCGTTTTTCACCATATGCCTCAATATTCTCCAAATATCCCCTTGCAGATTCTACAAAAAGAGTGTTACAAAAAAGCTCAATCAAAAGAAAGGTTCAACTCAGTGAGATGAATGCACAGATCAGAAAGTAGTTTCACAGAATGCTTCTGTGTAGTTTTTGTTTGAAGATATACCTTTTTAAACGATAAGCCTCAATGCGCTCCAAATGTCCATTGCAGATTCTACAAAAAGAGTGTTTCAAAACCGCTCAATCAAAAGTAAGTTTCAACTGTGTTAGTTGAATGCGCAGATCAGAAAGAAGTTTCACAGAATGCTTCTGTGTAGTTTTTATTTGAAGATATTCCTTATTCCACGATAGGCCTCAAAGCGCTCCAAGTGTCCACTAGCAGTTTAAACAAAAAGAGTTTTTCAAAACTACCCAATCAAAAGAAAGGTTCAACACTGTGAGAGGAATGCAGAGAATAGAAATAAATTTCACAGAAATATTCTGTGTAGTTTTTACTTGAAGATATTTCGTTTTTCACCATTGGCCTCAAAGATCTCCAAATGTCTACTTGCAGATTCTACAAAAAGAGTGTTTCAAAACTGCTCAATCAAAAGAAAGGTTCTACTCTGTTAGATGAATGGACAGATCAGAAAGTAGTTTCACAGAATGCTTCTGTGTAGTTTGAAGTTGAAAATATTTCATTTTACACCGTATGCCTCAACATTCTCCAAATATCCACTTGCAGATTCTACAAAAAGAGTGTTTCAAAACAGCTCAATGAAAAGAAAGGTTCAACTCAGAGAGATGAATGCACAGATCAGAAAGTAGTTGCACAGAATGCTTCTGTGAGATGAATGCAGAGACCATAATGAAGTTTCGCTGAATGCTTCTGTGTAGTTTTTGTTTGAAGATATTCCCTTTTCCACGGTAAGCCTCAAGGTGCTCCAAATGTCCACTTGCAGATTCTACAAAAAGAGAGTTTCAAAACTGGTCAATCAAAAGTGAGGTTCAACTCTGTTAGATGAATGCACACATCAGAAAGAAGTTTCACAGAATGTTTCCATGTAATTTTTATGGGAAGATATTTCTTTTTTCACCATAGGTCTCAGTGCTCTAGAATTGTCTAATTGCAGAAACTATGAAAAGCCTGTTTCAATGCTGCACACTCAAAAGAAAGGTTCCACTCTCTGAGATGAATGCACAGTTCGTAAAGAAGATTCACAGATTACTTCTGTGAGGTTTTTACTTGAAGATAATCCTTTTTCCATGATAGGCCTCAAAGCGCTCAAAATGTCCACTTGCAGGTTATACACAAAGAGTGTTTCAAAACTGCTCAATCAATAGACAGGTTCAACTCTGTGAGATGAATGCAGAGAATAGAAAGAAATTTCACAGAAGTATTCTGTGTAGTCTTTACTTGAAGATATTTCTTTTTTCAACTTAGGCCTCAAATATCTCCAAATGTCCACTTGCAGATTCTACAGAAAGAGTGTTTCAAAACAGCTCAATCAAAAGAAAGGTTCAACTCAGTGAGATGAGTGCACAGATTAGAAAGAAGTTTCACAGAATGCTTCTGTATAGTTTCTATTTGAAGATATAGCTTTTTCCACGATAGGCCTAAAAGCGCTCCAAATGTCCACTTGCAGATTCTACAAAAAGCATGTTTCAAAACTGCTCATTCAAAAGAAAGGTTCTACTCTGTGAGATGAATGAACAGAATAGGAAGAAGTTTCACAGAATGCTTCTGTGTAGTTTTTACTTGAAGATATTTCATTTTTCACCATAGGCCTCAAAGATCTCCAAATGTCCACTTGCAGATTCTACAAAAAGAGTGTTTCAAAACTGCTCAATCAAAAGAAAGGATCTACTCTGTTAAATGAATGCGAAGATAAGGAAGAAGTTTCACAGAATGCTTCTGCGTAGTTTTAATGAGAAGATATTTCCTTTTTCTCCATAGGCCTCAATGTTCTCCAAGTATCGGCTTGCAAATTCTACAAAAACAATGTTTCAAAACTGCTCAATCAAAGGAAATGTTCAACTCAGTGAGATGAATGCACAGATCAGAAAGAAGTTTCACAGAATGCATCTGTGTAGTTTTTATTTGAAGATACACCTTTTTCCACGATAGGCCTCAAAGCGCTCCAAATGTCCACCTGTAGATTCCACAAAAAGAGTGTTTCAAAACTGCTCAGTCAAAAGAAAGGTTCTACTCTGTGAGATGAATGAACAGAATAGAACGTAGTTTCACAGAATGCTTCTGTGTAGTTTTTGTGGGAAGATATTTCGTTTTTCCCCATAGGCCTAAATGTTCTCCAAAGGTCCACTTGCAGATTCTACAAAGATTGTTTCAAAACTGCTCAATCAAAAGTAAGGTGAAAATCTGTTAGACGAATGCACAGATCAGAAAGATGGTTCACAGAGTGCTTCCATGTAGTTTTTATGAGAAGATATTTCTTTTTTCACCCTAGGCCTCAGTGCTCTTGAAATGTCCAATTGCAGTTTCTGAGAAAAGCCTGTTTCAAAACTGCACAATCAAAAGAAAGTTTCTACTCTCTTAGATGAATGCACAGTTCATAAAGAAGATTCACAGATTACTTCTGAGTAGTTTTCATTTGAAGATATTCCTTTTTCCACGAAAGGCCTCAAAGTGCTCCAAATGTCCACTTGCAGTTTATACAGAAAGAGTGTTTCAAAAGTGCTCAATCAAAGGAAAGGTACAACTCTGTCAGCTGAATGCAGAGAATAGAAAGAATTTTCACAGAATTATTCTGTGTAGTTTTTCCTTGAAGATTTTTCGTTTTTCAACATAGGTATCAAAGGTCTCCAAATGTCCACTTGCAGATTCTACAAAAAGAGTGTTTCAAAACTGCTCAATCAAAGGAAATGTTCTACTCTGCTAGATGAATGCACAGATCAGAAAGAAGTTTAACAGAAGGCTTCTGCGTAATTTTAATGGGAAGATATTTCGTTTTTCACCGTAGGCCTCAATATTCTCCAAATATCCACTTGCAGATTCTACAAAAAGACTGTTTCAAAACAGCTCAATCAAAAGAAAGGTTCAACTCAGTGAGATGAATGCCCAGATGAGAAAGAAGTCTCACAGAATGCGTCTGTGTAGTTTTTATTTGAAGATATTACTTTTTCCACGATAGGCCTCAAAGCGCTCCAAAGGTCTACTTGCAGATTCTACAAAAAGAGTTTCAAAACTGCTCAATCAAAAGAAAGGTTCTACTCTTTGAGATGAATGCAGAGAATGGAAAGAATTTTCACAGAAGTATTCTGTGTAGTTTTTACTGAAGATATTTCGTTTTTCACCATAGGCCTCAAAGATGGCCAAGTGTCCACTTGTAGATTCAACAAAAAGTGTGTTTCAAAATTGCTCAATCAAAAGAAATGTTCTACTCTGCCAGATGAATGCACAGATTAGAAAGAAGTTTCAGAGAATGCTTCTGCATAGTTTTAAGGGGAAGATATTTCGTTTTTCATCATATGCCTCAATGTTCTCCAAATATCCACTTGCAGATTCTACAAAAAGAGTGTTTCAAAACAGCTCAATCAAAAGAAAGTTTCATCTCACCGAGATGAATGCACAGATCAGAAAGTAGTTTCACAGAATGCTTCTGTGTAATTTTTATGGGAAGATATTTCTTTTGTAACCATAGGCTTCAATGCTCTAGAAATATCCAATTGCAGATTCTACGAAAAGCCTGTTTCAAAGATGCACAATCAAAAGAAAGTTTCCACTCTCTGAGATGAATACACATTTCATAAATCAGTTTCACAAATTACTTCTGGGTAGTTTATATTTGAAGATATTCCATTTTCCATGATAGGCGTCAAAGCTCTCCAAATGTCCAGTTACAGTTTATACAAAGAGAGTGTTTCAAAACTGCTCAATCAAAAGAAAGGTTCAACTCTGTGAGATGAATGCAGAGAATAGAAAGAATTTTCAAAGAAGTATACTGTGTAGTTTTTACTTGAAGATATTTTGTTTCTCACCATAGGCCTCAAAGATCTCCCAATGTCCACTTGCAGATTCCACAAAAAGAGTGTTTCAAAAATGCTCAATCATAAGAAAGGTTCTACTCTGTTACATGAATGCACAGATCAGTAAGAAGTTTCACAGAATGTTTCTGTGTAGCTTTTATTTGAAGATATATGTTTTTCCACGACAGGACTCAAAGTGCTCCTAATGTCCAATTGCAGCTGCTACAAAAAAGAGTGTTTCAAAACTGCTCTGTCAAAAGAAAGGTTCTACTCTGTGAGATGAAGGAACAGAATAGAAAGAAGTTTCACAGAATACTTCTGTGTAGTTTTTATTTGAAGACATTCCTTTTTCCACGATAGGCCTCATAACGCTCCAAATGTCCACTTGCAGATTCTACAAAAAGAGTGTTTAAAAACTGCTCAATCAAAAGTATGGTTCAACTCTGTTAGATAAATGCACAGATCACAAAGAAGTTTCACAGAATGCTTCTGCATACTTTTAATGGGAAGATATTTCATTTTTCACCATAGGCCTCAATGTTCTCCGAATATCCAATTGCAGATTCTACAAAAAGAATATTTGAAAACAGCTCAATCAAAAGAAAGTTTCAACTCAGTGAGATGAATGCACTCATCAGAAAGAAGTTTCACAGAATGCTTCTGTGTAGTTTTTATTAGAAGATATTCCTTTTTCCACAATAGGACTCATAGCGCTCCAAATGTCCACTTACAGATTCTACAAAAAGAGAGTTTCAAACCTGCTCAATCAAAAGAAAGGTTCTAGTCTGTGAGATGAATGAACAGAATAGAAAAAAGTTTTACAGAATGCTTCTGTGTAGTTTTTAGGGGTAGATATTTCGTTTTTCACCGTAGGCCTCAATGTTCTCCAAATGTCCACTTGCAGATTCTACAAAAGGAGGGTTTCAAAACTACTCAATCAAAAATAAGGTTCACCTCTGTTAGATGAATGCACAGATCAGAAAGAAGTTTCACACAATGCTTCCATGTAGTTTTTAGGGGAAGATATTTCTTTTTTAAACCTAGGCCTCAATGCTCTAGAAAGGTCCAATTGCAGTTTCTACGAAAAGCCATTTTCAAAGTGGCACAATCAAAAGAAAGGTTCCACTCTCTGAGATGAATGCACAGTTCATAAAGAAGATTCACAGCTTACTTCTGTGTAGTTTTTATTTGAAGATATTCCTTTAGCACAATAGGCCTCAAAACGCTACAAATATCCACTTGCAGTTTATACAGAAAGAGTGTTTCAAAACTGCTCAATCAAAAGAAAGGTTCAACTCTGTGAGATGAATGCAGAGAATAGAAAGAAATTTCACAGAAGTACTCTGTGTAATTTTTACTTGAAGATATTTCAATTTTCACCAGAGGCCTCAAAGATCTCCAAAGGTAAACTTGCAGATTCTACAAAAGAGTTTTTCAAAACTACTCAATCAAAATTAATGTTCTACTCTGTTAGATGAATGCACAGATCAGAAAGAACTTTCACAGAATGCTTCTGCATAGTTTTAATGGGAAGATATTTCGTTTTTCACCGTAGGCCTCAATGTTCTCCAAATATCCACTTGCAGATACTACAAAAAGAGTATGTCAAAACAGCTCAATCAAAAGAAAGGTTCAACTCTGTGAGGTGAATGCACAGATCAGAAAGCAGTTTCACAGAATGCTTCTGTGTAGTTTTTATTTGAAGATATTCCTTTTTCCACAAATGCCTCATAGTGCTCCAAATGTCCACTTGCAGATTCTACAAAAAGAGAGTTTCAAAACTGTTCAATCAAAAGAAAGGTTCTATTCTGTGAGATGAATGAACAGAATAGAAAGAAGTTTCACACAATGCTTCTGTGTAGTTTTTAGGGGAAGACATTTCGTTTTTCACTGTAGGCCTCAATGTTCTCAAAATGCCCACTTGCAGATTCTACAAAGAGAGAGTTTCAAAACTGCTCAATAAAAGGTAAGGTTCAACTCTGTGAAGTGAATGCAAAGAATAGAAAGCAATTTCACAAAAGTATTCTGTGTAGTTTTTACTTGAAGATACTTCGTTTTTCACCAGAGGCCTCAAAGATCTCCAAATGTCCACTTGCAGATTCCACAAAAAGAGTGTTTCAAAACTGCTCAATTGAAAGAAATGTTCTACTCTGATAGATGAATGCACAGATCAGAAACAAGTTTCACAGAATGCTTCTGCGTTGTTTTAATGGGAAGATATTTCATTTTTCACTGTAGGCCTCGATGTTTTCCAAATATCCACTTGCAGATTCTATAAAAAGAGTGGTTCAAAACAGCTCAATCAAAAGAAATGTTCAACTCAGTGAGATGAATGCACAGATCAGAAAGAAGTTTCACAGAATGCTTCTGTATAGTTTTTATTTGAATATATTCCTTTTTCCATGATAGGCCTCATAGCGCTCGAAATGTCCACTTGCAGAATCTACAAAAAGAGAGTTTCAAAACTGTTCAATCAAAAGAAACTTTCTGCTCTGTGAGATGAATGAACAGAATTGAAAGAAGTTTCACAGAATGCTTCTGTGTAGTTTTTATGGGAAGATATTTCGTTTTTCATCGTAGGCCTCAATGTTCTCCAAATGCTCACTTGCAGATTCTACAAAAAGAGAGCTTCAAAACTGGTCAATCAAAAGTAAGGTCCAACTCTTTGAGATGAATGCTGGAAATAGAAATAAATTTCACAGAACTATTCCGTGTAGTTTTTACTTGAAGATATTTCATTTTTCACCAGAGGCCTCAAAGATCTCCAAATGTCCACTTGCATATTCTACCAAAAGAGTGTTTCAAAACTGCTCAATCAAAAGAAACATTTTACTCTTTAGATGAATGCACAGATCATAAAGAAGTTTCATAGAATGCTTCTGCATAGTTTTAGTGGGAAGATATTTCGTTTTTCACCTTAGGCCTCAATGTTCTCCAAATGTCCACTTGCAGATTCTATAAAAAAAGGTTTCAAAACTGCACAATCCAAAGAAAAGTTGAACACAGTGAGATGAATGCACAGATCAGAAAGAAGTTTCACAGAATGCTTCTGTGTAGTTTTTATTTGAAGATATTCCTTTTTCCATGATAGGCCTCATAGCGCTCCAAATTTCCACTTGCAGATTCTACAAAAAGAGAGTTTCAATACTGCTCAATCAAAAGAAAGTTTCTACTCTGTGAGATGAATGAACAGAACAGAAAGAAGTTTCCCAGAATGCTTCTGTGTAGTTTTTATTTGAAGATATTTCGTTTCTCACCATAGGCCTGAAAGTGCTCCAAATGTCCACTTGCAGATTCTACAAAAAGAGAGTTTCAAAACTGCTCAGTCAAAAGAAAGGTTCAAATCTGTTAGATGAATGCACAGATCAAAAAGAAGTTTCACAGAATGTTTCCGTGTAGTTTTTATGGGAAGATATTTCTTTTTTCACCCTAGACTTCAATGCTCTAGAAATGTCCTATTGTAGTTCCTACGAAAAGCCTATTACAAAGTGGCACAATCAAAAGAAAGATTCCACTCTCTTAGATGAATGCACAGTTCATAAAGAAGATTCACAGATTACTTCTGTGTGGTTTTTATTTGAAGATATTCCTTTTTCCACGTTAGGCCTCAAAGCGCTCCAAATGTCCACTTGCAGCTTATACAGATAGAGTGCTTCACAACTGCACAATCAAAAGAAAGGTTCAACTCTGTGAGATGAATGCAGGGAATAGAAAGATATTTTACAGAAGTATTCTGTGCAGTTTTTACTTGAAGATATTTCGTTTTTCACTAGAGGCCTCAAAGATCTCCAAATGTTCTATTGCAGATACTTCAAAATAAGTGTTTCAAAACTGCTCAATCAAAAGAAAGCTTCTACTCTGTTAGATGAATGCACAGATCAGAAAGAAGTTTCACAGAATGCTTCTGCGTAGTTTCAATGGGAAGATATTTCACTTTTCACCATAGGCCTCAATGTTCTCCAAATATCCACTTGCAGATTCTACAAAAAGAGTGTTTCAAAACTGCTCAATCAAAACAAAGTTCAACTCTGTTAGATGAATGCACAGACCAGAAAAAATTTTCACAGAATACTTCCGTGTAGTTTTTATGGGAAGATATTTCTTTTTTCACGATAGGTCTCAATGCTCTAGAAATGTCCAACTGCAGTTTCTATGAAAAGCCTGTTTCAAAGCTGCACAATCAAAGAAAGGTTCCACTCTCTGAGATGAATGCACAGTTCATAAAGAAGTTTCACAGAATGCTTCTGTGTAGTTTATATTTGTAGATATTTCATTTTCCACGATAGGCGTCAAAGCTCTCCAAATGTCCTGTGGCAGTTTATACAAAAAGAGTGTTTCAAAACTGCTCAATCAAAAGAAAGGTTCAACTCTGTGAGATGAATGCTGAGAATAGAAAGAATTTTCACAGAAGTGTTCTGTGTTGTTTTTACTTGAAGATATTTCGTTTTTCATCCTAGGCCTCAAAGATCTGCAAATGTCCAATTGCAGATCCTACAAAAAGATTGTTTCAAAACTGCTCAATCAAAATCAAGTTTCTACTCAAATAGATGAATGCAAAGATCAGAAGGAAGTTTCACAGAATGCTTCTGTGTAGTTTTAATCTGAAGATATTTCGTTTTTCACCATAGGCCATGAAGTTCTCCAAATATCCACTTGCAGATTCTGCAAAAAGAGCGTTTCAAAACAGCTCAATCAAAAGAAAGGTTCAACTCAGTGAAATGAAGGCACAGATCAGAAAGAAGTTTCACAGAATGCTTCTGTGTAGCTTTTATTTGAAGATATACCTTTTTCCACGATAGTCTTCAAAGCACTCCAAATGTCCACCTGTAGATTCTACAAAAAGAGTGTTTCAAAACTGCTCAGTCAAAAGAAAGGTTCTACTAAGTGAGATGAATGAACAGCATAGAAAGAAGTTTCACAGAATGCTTCCGTGTAGTTTTTAGGGGAAGATATTTCGTTTTTCACCGTAGGCCTCAATGTTCTGCGAATGTCCACTTGCAGATTTTACAAAAAGGGTGTTTCAAAACTGCTCAATCAAAAGTAAGATTCAACCCTATTAGATGAGTATATAAAGATCAGAAAGAAGTTTCACAGAATGCTTCCATGTAGTTTTTATGGGAAGATATTTCTTTTTTCACTGTAGGCCTCACTGCTCTAGAAATGTCCAATTGCAGTTTCTACAAAAAGCCTGTTTCAAAGCTGCACAGTCAAAAGAAAGATTCCACTCTCTGAGATGAATGCAGAGTTCATAAAGAAGTTTCACAGATTACTTCTGTGTAGTTGATATTTGAAGATATTCCATTTTCCACGATAGGCCTCAAAGCGCTCCAAATGTCCAGGTTCAGTTAATAGAAAAAGAGTGTTTCAAAACTGCTCAATCAAAAGAAAGGTTCAACTCTGTAACATCAATGCAGAGAATAGAAAGTATTTTCACAGAAGTGTTCTTTGTAGTTTTTACTTGAAGATATTTCGTGTTTCACAATAGGCCTCAAAGATCTCCAAATGTCCATTTGCAGATTCTACACAAAGAATGTTTCAAAACTGCTCAATCAAAAGAAAAGTTCAACTCTGTGAGATGAATGCAGAGAATAGAAAAAATTTTCACGGAAGTGTTCCGTGTCGTTTTTACTTGAATATATTTCGTTTTTCAAAATAGGCCTCAAAGATGTCAAATATTCACTTGCAGATTCTACAAAAAGACTGTTTCAAAACTGCTCAATCAAAAGAAATGTTCTACTCTGTTAGTTGAATGCACAGATCAGAAAGAAGTTTCACAGAATGCTTCTGTGTAATTTTAAAGATAAGTTATTTCGGTTTTCACCGTATGAATCAATGTTCGCCAAATATCCACTTGCAGATGCTACAAAAAGAGTGTTTCAAAACAGCTCAATCAAAAGAAAGGTTCAACTCAGTGAGATGAATGCACAGATCAGAAAGAAGTTTCACTGAATGCTTCTGTGTAGTTTTTATTTGAAGATATACCTTTTTCTACGATAGGCCTCAAGCGCTCCACATGTCCACTTACAGATTCTACAAAAAGAGTGTTTCAAAACTGCTCAGTCAAAAGAAAGATTCTACTGTGTGAGATGAATGAACAGAATAGAAAGAGGTTTCACAGAATGCTTCCCTGAAGTTTTTAGTGGAAGATATTTCGTTTTTCACCATAGGCCTCAATATTCTTAAAATGTCCACTTGCAGATTTTCCAAAAGGATCTTTCAAAACTGCTGAATCAAAAGTAAGGTTCAAACCTGTTAGATAAATGCACAGATCAGAAAGAAGTTTCACAGCATGCTTCCATGTAGTTTCTATGGGAAGATATTTCTTTTCTTATCATAGGCCTCACTGCTCTAGAAATGTCCAATTGCAGTTTCTACGAAAAGCCTGTTTCAAAGCTGCACAATCAAAAGAAAAGTTCCACTCCCTGAGATGAATGCACTGTTCATAAAGAAGTTTCACAGATTACTTCTGTGTAGTTTATATTTGAAGATATTCCATTTTCCACGATAGGCATCAAAGCGCCCAAAATGTCCACTTGCAGTTTATACAAAAAGAGTGTTTCAAAACTGCTCAATCAAAAGAAAGGTTCAAATCTGTGATACAATTGCATAGAATAGAAAGAATTTTCACAGAAGTATTCTGTGTAGTTTTTACTTGAAGATATTACGTTTTTCACCATAGACCTCAAAGATCTCAAAATGTCCACTTGCAGATTGTACAAAAAGAGTGTTTCAAAACTGCTCAATCCAAAAAAATGTTCTACTCTGTTAGATGAATGCACAGATCGGAAAGAAGTATCAGAGAATTCTTCTGCGTAGTTTCAATGGGAAGATATTTCTTTTTTCACTGTAGGCCTCAATGCTCCAGAAATGTCCACTTGCAGTTTCTACAAAAAGCCTGTTTCAAAGCTGCACAATCAAAAGAAACGTTCCACTCTCTGAGACGCATGCACAGTTCATGAAGAAGTTTCACAGATTACTTCTGTGTAGTTTATATTTGAAAATATTCCATTTTCCATGATAGGCCTCAAAGCGCTCAAAATGTCCAGTTGCAGTTAGTACAAAAAGAGTGTTTCAAAACTGCTCAATGAAAAGAAAGGTTCAACTCTGTGAGATGAATGCAGAGAATAGAAAGAATTTTCACAGAACTATTCTGTGTAGTTTTTACTTGAAGTTATTTCGTTTTTCACCATAGGCCTCAAATATCTCCAAATGTCCACTTCAGATTCTACAAAAAGAGTGTTTCAAAACTGCTCAATCAAAAGAAGTGTTCTACTGTGTTAGATGAATGCACAGATCTGAAAGAAGTTTCACAGAATGCTTCTGTGTAGTTTTTATTTGAAGATATTCCCTTTTCCACGATACGCCTCAAAGCACTCAAAATGTCCACTTGCAGATTCTACAAAAAGAGAGTTTCAAAACTTCTCAATCAAAAGAAATGTTCTACTCTGTTAGATGAATGCACATATCAGAAAGAAGTTTCACAGAATGCTTCCGTGCAGTTTTTATTTGAAGATATTCCCTTTTTGCATGATAGGCCTCACAGCGCTCAAAATGTCCACTCGCAGATTCTACAAAAAGACAGTTTCAAAACTGGTAAATCAAAAGAAAGGTTCTACTCTGTGAGATGAATGCACGGATCAGAAAGAATTTTCACTGAATGCTTCTGTGCAGTTTTAATAGGAAGATATTTCGTTTTTCACAGTATGCCTCAATGTTCTCCAAATATCCACTTGCAGACTCTACAAAAAGAGTGTTTCAAAACAGCTCTATCAAAAGAGAGGTTCTACTCTGTGAGATGAATGAACAGAATAGAAAGAAGTTTCACAGAATGCTTCTGTGTAGTTTTCATTTGAATATAAAACTTTTTCCACAATAGGCCTCAAAGTGCTCCAAATGTCCACGTGCAGTTTATACAAAAAGAGTGTTTCAAGACTGCTCAATCAAAAGAAGGGTGCAACTCTGTGAGATGAATGCATGGAATAGAAAGAATTTTCTCAGAAGAATTCTGTGTAGTTTTTACTTGAAGATATTTCGTTTTTCAAAATAGGCCTCAAAGATCTCAAATGTCCACTTGCAGATTCTACAAAAAGAGTGTTTCAAAACTACTAAATCAAAAGAAATTTCAACTCTGTGAGATGAATTCAGAGAATAGAAATAATTTTCACAGAAGAATACCGTGTAGTTTTTACTTGAAGATATTTCGTTTTTTAAAGTAGGCCTCAAAGGACTCAAATGTTGTCTTGCAGATACTACAAAAAGATTCTTTCAAAACTGCTCAGTCAAAAGAAATATTCTACTCTGTTAGATGAATGCACAGGTCAGAAAGAAGTTTCAGAGAATGCTTCTGCATAGTTTTAATGGGAGGATATACCGTTTTTCACCTTAGGCCTCAAAGTTCTCCAAATATCCACTTGCAGATTCTACAAAAAGAGTGTTTCAAAACAGCTCAATCAAAAGAAAGGTCCAAATCAGTGAGATGAATGCCCTGATCAGAAAGAAGTTTCACAGAATGCTTCTGTGTACTTTTTATTTGAAGATATTCCCTTTTCCACGATAGGCCTCAAAGCGCTCCAAATGTCCACTTGCAGATTCTACAAAAAGAGAGTTTCAATACTGCTCTATCAAAAGAAAGGTTCTACTCTGTGAGATGAATGAACAGAATAGAAAGATGTTTCACAGAATGATTCTGTGTAGTTTCTAGGGGAAGATACTTCGTTTTTCACCATAGGCCTCAGTGTTCTCAAATTGTCCACTTGCAGATTCTACAAAAAGAGTGTTTAAATTTCAGAGATTCAACTTCTTCCTGATTTAGTCTTGGGAGGGTGTATTTGTCGAGGAATTTATCCATTTCTTCTAGATTTTCTAGTTTATTTGCATAGAGGTGTTTGTAGTATTCTCTGATGGTAGATTCTATTTCTGTGGGATCGGTGGTGATATCCTCTTTTTCATTTTTTATTGCATCTATTTGATTCTTCTCTCTTTTCTTCTTTATTAGTCTTGCTAGCAGTCTATCAATTTTGTTGATCTTTTCAAAAAACCAGCTCCTGGATTCATTAATTTTTTGAAGGGTTTTTTGTGTCTCTATTTCCTTCAGTTCTGCTCTGATTTTAGTTATTTCTAGCCTTCTGCTAGCTTTTGAATGTGTTTGCTCTTGCTTTTCTAGTTCTTTTAATTGTGATGTTAGGGTGTCAATTTTGGATCTTTCCTGCTTTCTCTTGTGGGCATTTAGTGCTATAAATTTCCCTCTACACACTGCTTTGAATGTGTCCCAGAGATTCTTGTATGTTGTGTCTTTGTTCTCGTTGGTTTCAAAGAACATCTTTATTTCTGCCTTCATTTCATTAGGTACCCAATATTCATTCAGGAGCAGGTTGTTCAGTTTCCATGTAGTTGAGCGGTTCTGAGTGAGTTTCTTAATCCTGAGTTCTAGTTTGTTTGCACTGTGGTCTGAGAGACAGTTTGTTATAATTTCTGTTCTTTTACATTTGCTGAGGAGAGCTTTACTTCCAACTATGTGGTCAATTTTGGAATAGGTGTGGTGTGGTGCTGAAAAAAATGTATATTCTGTTGACTTGGGGTGGAGAGTTCTGTAGATGTCTATTAGGTCCACTTTGTGCAGAGCTGAGTTCAATTCCTGGATATCCTTGTTAAATTTCTGTCCCGTTGATCTGTCTAATGTTGACAGTGGGGTGTTAAAATCTCCTATTATTATTGTGTGGGAGTTTAAGTCCCTTTGTAGGTCACTCAGGACTTGCTTTATGAATCTGGGTGCTCCTGTGTTGGGTGCATATATATTTATGATAGTTAGCTCTTCCTGTTGAATTGATCCCTTTACCGTTATGTAATGGCCTTCTTTGTCTCTTTTGATCTTTGTTGGTTTAAAGTCTATTTTATCAGAGACTAGGATTGCAACCCCTGCCTTTTTTTGTTTCCCATTTGCTTGATAGATCTTCCTCCATCCCTTTATTCTGAGTCTATGTGTGTCTCTGCACGTGAGATGGGTTTCCTGAATACAGCACACTGATGGGTCCTGACTCCTTATCCAGTTTGCCAGTCTGTGTCTTTTAATTAGAGCATTTAGCCCATTTACATTTAACGTTAATATTGTTATGTGTGAATCTGATCCTGTCATTATGATGTTAGTTGGTTATTTTGCTCGTTAGTTGATGCAGTTTCTTCCTAGCCTCGATGGTCTTTACAATTTGGCATGTTTTTGCAGTGGCTGGTAACAGTTGTTCCTTTCCATGTTTAGTGCTTCCTTCAGGAGCTCTTTTAGGGAAGGCCTGGTGGTGACAAAATCACTCAGCGTTTGCTTGTCTGTAAGGTATTTTATTTCTCCTTCACGTATGAAGCTTAGTTTGGCTGGATAGGAAATTCTGGGTTGAAAATTCTTTTCTTTAAGATTGTTGAATATCAGCCCCCACTCTCTTCTGGCTTGTAGAGTTTCTGCTGAGAGATCAGCTGTTAGTCTGATGGGCTTCCCTTTGTGAGTAACCCAACCTTTCTCTCTGGCTGCCCTTAACATTTTTTCCTTCATTTCAACTTTGGTGAATCTGACAATTATGTGTCTTGGAGTTGATCTTCTCGAGGAGTATCTTTGTGGCTTTCTCTGTATTTCCTGAATCTGAAGGTTGTCCTGCCTTGCTAGATTGGGGAAGTTCTCCTGGTTAATATCTTGCAGAGTGTTTTCCAACTTGGTTCCATTCTCCCCATCATTTTCAGGTCTGAAATTTTGGCAATAATCAATAGCTTACCAACCAAAAAGTGTCCAGGACCTGATGGATTCACAGCCGACTTCTAACAGAGGTACAAGGAGGAACTGGTACCATTCCTTCTGAAACTATTCCAATCGATAGAAAAAGAGGAAATCCTCCCTAACACATTTTATGAAGCCAGCATCGTACTGATACCAAAGCCTGGCAGAGACACAACCAAAAAAGAGAATTTCAGACCAATGTCCTTGATGAACATTGATGCAAAAATCCTCAATAAAATACTGGCAAACCGAATCCAGCAGCACATCAAAAAGCTTATCCACCATAATCAAGTGGGCTTCATCCCTGGGATGCAAGTCTGCTTCAACATACACAAATAAATAAATGTAATCCAGCATATAAACAGAACCAAAGACAAAAACCACATGATTATCTCTATAGATGCAGAAAAGGCCTTTGACAAAATTCAACAACCTTCATGCTAAAAACTCTCAATAAATTAGGTATTGATGGGACGTATCTGAAAATAATAAGAGCTATCTATGACAAACCCACAGCCAATATCATACTGAATGGGCAAAAACTGGAAGCATTCCCTCTGAAAAGTGGCACAAGACAGGGATGCCCTCTCTTACCGATCCTATTCAACATAGTGCTGGAAGTTCTGGCCAGAGCAATCAGGCAGCAGAAGGAAATAAAGGGTATTCAACTAGGAAAAGAGGAAGTCAAATTGTCCCTGTTTGCAGATGACATGATTGTATATCTAGAAAACCCCATTGTCTCAGACCAAAACCTCCTTAAGCTGGTTAGCAACTTAAGGAAATTCTCAGAATAAAAAATCAATGTACAAAAATCACAAGCCATCTTGTACACCAATCACAGACAAACAGAGAGCCAAATCATGAGTGAACTCCCATTCACAATTGCTTCAAAGAGAATAAAATACCTAGGAATCCAACTTACAAGGGATGTGAAGGACCTCTTCAAGGAGAACTACAAACCACTGCTCAAAGAAATAAAAGAGGATACAAACAAATGGAAGAACATTCCATGCTCATAGGTTGGAAGAATCAATATCGTGAAAATGGCCATACTGCCCAAGGTAATTTATAGATTCAATGCCATCCCCATCAAACTACCAATGACTTTCTTCACAGAATTGGAAAAAAGTACTTTAAAGTTCATATGGAACCAAAAAAGAGCCCGCAATGCCAAGTCAATCCTAAGCCAAAAGAACAAAGCTGGAGGCATCATGCTACCTGACTTCAAACTATACTACAAGGCTACAGTAACCAAAACATCATGGTACTGGTACCACAACAGAGACATAGATCAATGGAACAGAACAGAGCCCTCAGAAATGATGCCACATATCTACAACTATCTGATCTTTGACAAACCTGACAAAAACAAGAAATGGGGAAAGGATTCCCTATTTAATAAATGGTGCTGGGAAAACTGGCTAGCCATATGTAGAAACCTGAAACTGGATCCCTTCCTTACACCTTATACAAAAATTAATTCAAGATGGATTAAAGACTTAAATGTTAGACCTAAAACCATTAAAATCCTACAAGAAAACCTAGGCAATACCATTCAGGACATAGGCGTGGGCAAGTACTTCATGTCTAAAACACCAAAAGCAATGGCAACAAAAGCCAAAATTGACAAATGGGATCTAATTAAACTAAAGAGCTTCTGCACAGCAAAAGAAACTACCATCAGAGTCAACAGGCAACCTACAGAATGGGAGAAAATTTTTGCAACCTACTCATCTGACAAAGGGCTAATATCCAGAATCTACAATGAACTGAAACAAATTTACAAGTAAAAAACAAACAACCCCATCAAAAAGTGGGCAAACTACATGAACAGACACTTCTCAAAAGAAGACATTTATGCAGCCAAAACACACATGAAGAAATGCTCATCATCACTGGGCATCAGAGAAATTTTTGAGTGTAGTGTTTATGGGAAGATATTTCATTTTTCAACGTAGGCTTCAATATTCTCCAAATGTCCACTTCCACATTCTACAAAAAGAGTGTTTCAAAACAGCTCAATCAAAATAAAGGTTCAACTCTGTTAGATGAATGCACAGAACAGAGAAAAGTTTCACAGAATGCTTCTGTGTAGTTTTCACTTGAAGATATTTCGTTTTTCAATATAGTCCTCAATTTTCTCCAAATGTCCACTTGCAGATCATTCAAAAAGAGGGTTGCAAAACTGCTCAATCAAAAGAAAGGTTCAACTCTGATAGACGAATGCACAGAATAGAAAGAAGTTTCAAAGAATGCTTCTGTGTAGTTTTTATGGGAAGATATTTCGTTATTCACCATAGGCCTCAATGTTCTCAAATTTCCACTTGCAGATTCTACAAAAAGAGTGTTTCAAAACAGCTCAATCAAAAGAAAGGTTCAACTCTGTTAGATGAATGCACAGATCAAAAAGAAGTTTCACAAAATGCTTCTGTGTAGTTTCTATTTGAAGATATTCCTATTTCCATGAAAGGCCTCAAAGCACTCCAAATGTCCACTTGCAGATTCTACAAAAAGTGTTTCAAAACTGCTCAATCAAAAGAAATATTCTACTCTGTGAGATGAATGCACAGAATAGAAAGAAGTTTCACACAATACTTCTGTGTAGTTTTTATGGGATGATATTTCGTTTTCCACCGTTGGCCTCAATATTCTCCAAATGTCCACTTGCAGATTCTACAAAAGGAGTGTTTCAAAACACTTCAGTCAAAAGAAAGGTTCAACTCAGTTAGGTGAAAGCACAGAAAAGAGAAAAGTTTCACAGAAAGCTTCTGTGCAGTTTTTACTTGAAGATATTTCGTTTTTCAATATAGGCCTCACTGTTCTGCAAATGCCCAATTGCAGATTCTACAAAAAGAGTGTATCAAAACAGCTCAATCAAAAGGAACGTTCAACTCTTGGAAATGAATGCACAGAATAGAAGGAAGTTTCACAGAAGTATTCTGTGTAGCTTTTACTTGAAGATATTTCGTTTTTCTCCATAGGCCTCCAAGCTCTCCAAATGTCCACTTGCAGATTCAATAAAAGGAGTGTTTCAAAACTGCTCAATCAGAAGAAAGGTTCTATTCTGTGAGATGAATGCACAGAACAGAAAGTTGTTTCACGGAATGCTTCTGTGTAGTTTTAATGGGAAGATATTTCGTTTTTCACCTTAGGCCTCAATGTTCTCCACATGTCCAATTGCAGATTCTACAAAGAGTGTTTCAAAACTGCTCAATTAAAAGAAAGTTTCAATTCTGTGAGATGAATGCACAGAATAGAAAGAACTTTCACAGAATGCTTCTGTGTAGTTTTTATGGGAAGATATTTCGTTTTTCAATGTAGGACTCAAAGTTCTCCAAATGTCCACTTTCAGATTCTACAAAAAGAGTGCTTCAAAACAGATTAATCAAAAGAAAAGTTCAATTCTGTTAGATGAATGCACAGATCAGAAAGAAGTTTCATAGAAGGCTTCTGTGTAGTTTTTATTTGAAGATAATCCTTTCTCTCCAATAGGCCTCAAAACACTCCAAATGTCTACTTGCAGATTCTACATAAACGAGTGTTTCAAAACAGCTCAGTGAAAAGAAATTTTCAACTCTGTTAGATGAATGCACTGAACAGAGAAAAGTTTCACAGAATGCTTCTGTGTTGTTTTTATGGGAAGATATTTCGTTTTTCATCTTAGGCCTCAATGTGCTCCAAATGTCCACTTGCAGATTCGACAAAAAGAGTGTTTCAAAACAGCTCAATCAAAAGAAAAGTTCAACTCTGTTAGACGAATGCACAGAACATAGAAAAACTTCACAGAATGATTCTATGTAGTTTTTATGGGAAGATATTCCATTTTTCACCTGAGGCCTCAATATTTCCCAAATGTCCACTTGTAGATTCTACAAAAAGTGTGTTTCAAAACTGCTCAATCAAAAGAAAGGTTCAACTCTTTTAGACGAATGCACAGATCAGAAAGAAGTTTCACAGAATGCTTCCGTGTAGTTTTTATTTAAAGATATCCATTTTCTCATGATAGGCCTCAAAGCGCTCCAAATGTCCACTTGCAGATACTCCAAAAAGAGTGTTTCAAAACAGCTCAATCAAAGAAATGTTCAACTCCGTTAGATGAATGCACAGAAAAGAGAAAAGTTTCACAGAATGCTTCTGTGTAGTTTTTTGGAAGATGTTTTGTTTTTCACTATAGGCCCCAATATTCTCCAAATGTCCACTTGCAGATTCTACAAAAAGAGTGTTTCAAAACTGCTCAATGAAAAGAAAGGTTCAACTTTGTGAGATGAATGCACAGAATAGAACGAAATTTCACAGAAGTATTCTGTGTAGTTTTTACTCGAAGATATTTCGTTTTTCTCCATAGGCCTCAAAGCTCTCCAAAGGTCCACTTGCAGATTCTACAAAAAGAGATTCAAAACTGCTCAATGAAAAGAAAAATTCTATTCTGTGACCTGAATGCAGAGAATAGAAAGAAGTTTCACAGAATGCTTCTGAATAGTTTTTATCTGAGGATATTTTATTTTTCACTGTAGGCCTCAATGTTCTCCTAATGTCCACTTGCAGACTCTACAAAAACAGTGTTTCAAAACAGATCAATCAAAAGAAAGGTTCAACCCTGTTAGATGAATGTACAGAACACAGAAATGCTTCACAGAATGCTTCTGTGTAGCTTTTATGGGAAGATGTTTCTTTTTTCACCATAGGTCTCAATATTCTCCAAATGTCCAATTGCAGATTCTACAAAAAGAGTGTTTCAAAACAGGTGAATTAGAAGAAAGGTTCAACTCTGTTAGCTGAATGCACGGATCAGAAAGAAGTTTCACAGAATGCTTCTGTGTAGTTTTTATTGGAAGATAATACGTTTTTCATTGTAGGCCTCAATTTTCTCCAAATGTCCACTTGCAGATTCTACAAAAAGTGTTTTTCAAAACTGCTCAATCAAAAGAAAGGTTCAACTCTGTTAGATGAATGCACAGATCAGAAAGAAGTTTCACAGAATGCTTCTGTGCAGTTTTAATGGGAGGATATTTCATCTTTTACCGTTAGCCTCAATGTTCTCAAAATGTCCACTTGCAGACTCTACAAAAAGAGTGTTTCAAAACTGTTCAATCAAAAGAAAGGTTCAACTCTGAGATGAATGCACAGATCAGAAAGAAGTTTCACAGATTGCTTCTCTGTAGCTTTTAAGGGAAGATATTCCTTTTTCACCGTAGACCTCAATGTTCTCCAAATGTCCACTTGCAGATTCTAGAAAAAGTGCGTTTCAAAACTGGTCAATCAAAAGAAAGTTTCAATTCAGTGAGATGAATGCACAGATCAGAAAGAAGTTTCACAGAATGCTTCTGTGTAGTTTTTGTGGGATGGTATTTCGTTTTTCACCTTAGGCCTCCATGTTCTCCAAATGTCCACTGGCAGATTCTACCAAAAGAGTGTTTCAAAACAGCTCAATTGAAAGAAATTTTCAACTCTGTTAGATGAAGGCACAGAACTGAGAAAAGTTTCACAGAATGCTTCTATGTAGTTTTTATGGGATGATATTTCGTTTCTCACTTTAGGCCAAAATGTTTTCCAAATGTCCACTTGTAGATTATATGAAAAGAGTGTTTCAAAACAGCTCAATCAAAAGAAAGGTTCTACTTTTTTAGATGAATGCACAGATCAGAAAGAAGTTTCACAGAATGCTTCCGTATAGTTTTTATGGGAAGGTATTTCGTTTTTCACCATAGGCCTCAATATTCTCCAAATATCCACTTGCAGATTCTACAAAAAGAGTGTTCCAAAACAGATCAATCAAAAGAAAGGTTCAACTCTGTTAAATGAATGCACAGATAAGAAAGAAGTTTCACATAATACTTCTGTGTAGGTTTTATTTGAAGATATTCCTTTTTCAACGATAGGCCTCAAAGCCCTCCAAATGTCCAGTTGCAGATTCTACAAAAAGATTGTTTCAAAACTGATCAAACCAAAGAAAGGTTCAACTCTGTCAGATGAATGCACAGAATAGAACGAAGTTTCACAGAACTATTCTGTGCAGTTTTTACTTGAAGATATTTCATTTTTCTCCATAGGCCTCAAAGCTCTCCAAATGTCCACTTGCAGATTCTACAAAAACTGTGTTTCAAAACTGCTAAATCAAAAGAAAGGTTCAACTCTGTTAGATGAAAACACAGAATAGAAAGAAGTTTCACAGAATGCTTCTGTGTAGTTTTTATGGGAAGATATTTCTTTTTTCACCATTGGTCTCAACGTTCTCCAAATGTCCACTTGCAGATTCTACAAAAAGAGTGTTTCAAAGCAGCTCAACTAGCAGAAATGTTTAACTCTGTTATATGAATGCACAGATCAGAAAGAAGTTTCACAGAATGCTTCTGTGTAGTTTTTATGCGAAGATAATACATTTTTGATCACAGACCTCAATTTTCTCCAAATGTCCACTTGCAGATACTTCAAAAAGTGTGTTTCAAAACTGCTCAATCAAAAGAAAGGTTCAACTCTGTTAGATGAATGCAGAGATCAGAAAGAAGATTCACAGAATGCTTCTGTGCAGTTTTCATGGGAAGATATTACGTTTTTCACCGTTGGCCTAAATGTTCTCCAAATGTCCACTTGAAGATTCTACAAAAAGTGTGTTTCAAAACTGGTGAATTGAAGGAAAGTTTCAACTCTGTGAGATGAATGTACAGATCAGAAAGAAGTTTCACAGAATGCTTCTGTCAATATTTTATGCGAAGATATTCGTTTTTAACCGTAGGCCTCAATGTTCTCCAAATGTCCACTTGCAGATTCTATAAAAAGTGTGTTTCAAAACTGGTGAATCAAAAGAAAGGTTCACCTCTGTGAGGTGAATGCACAGATCAGAAAGAAGTTTCACCGAATGCTTCTATGTAGTTTTTATGGGATGATATTTCGTTTTTCACCTTAGGCCTCAATGTTCTCCAAATTTCCACTTGCAGATTCTACCAAAAGAGTGTTTCAAAACAGCTGAATTGAAAGGCAGGTTCAACTCTGTTAGATGAATGCACAGATCAGAAAGAAGTTTCACAGAATGCTTCTGTGTAGTTTTTATGTGAAGGTATTTCATTTTTCACTATAGGCCTCAATATTCTCAAAATGTCCACTTGCAGATTCTACAAAAATATTGTTTCAAAACAGATCAACCAAAATAAAGGTTTAACTCTGTTAGATGAATGCACAGGTCAGAAAGAAGTTTCACAGAATTCTTCAGTGTAGGTTTTATTTGAAGACATTCCTGTTTCCATGATAGGCCACAAAGCCCCCCAAATGTCCAATTGCAGATTCTACAAAAAGAGTTTTTCAAAACTTCTCAATCAAATGAAAGGTTCTACTCTGTGAGACGAATGCTTGGAATAGAAAGCAGTTTAACAGAATGCTTCTGTGTAGTTTTTATGGGAAGATATTTCGTTTTTCACCATAGGCCTCAATGTTCTCCAAATGTCCACTTGCAGATTATTCATAAAGAGTGTTTCAACACAGCTCAATCAAAAGAAAGGTTCAACTCTGTTACATGTATGCACAGAACAGATAAAAGTTTCACAGAATGCTTTTGTGTCATTTTTATGGGAAGAAATTTCGTTTTTCACTATAGGCCTCAATGTTCTCCAAATGTCCACTTGCAGATTCAACAAAAAGAGTGTTTCAAAACAGCCCAGTCAAAAGAAAGGTTCAACTCTGTGAGATGAATGCACAGAATAGAACGAAGTTTCACAGAAGTATTCTGTATAGTTTTTATTTGAAGATGTTTCGTTTTTATCTGTAGGTCTCCAAGCTCTCCAAATGTCCACTTGCAGATACTTAAAAAGGACTATTTGAAAACTGCTCAATCGAAAGAAAGGTTCAACTCTGTGAGATGAATGCACAGAATAGAATGAAGTTTAAAAAGTATTCCGTGTAGTATTTACTTGAAGATATTTCGTTTTTCAACATAGTCCTCAAAGCTCTCCAAATGTCTACTTGCAGATACTACAAAAAGAGTTTTTCAAAACTGCTCAATTGAAAGAAAGGTTCAACTCTGTGAGATGAATGCACAGAATAGAATGAAGTTTAAAAAGTATTAAATGTAGATTTTACTTGAAGAAATTTCTTTCTTCACCATAGGCCTCAAAGCTCTCCAAATGTCCACTTGCAGATTCTACAAAAAGACTTTTTGAAAACTTCTCAATCAAAAGAAAATTTCTACTCTCTGAGATGAATGCACAAAATAGAAAGAAGTTTCACAGAATGCTTCTGTGTAGTTTTTAAGGGAAGATATTTTGTTTTTCACCATAGGCCTCAATGTTCTCTAAATGTCTGTGTGCAAATTCCACAAAAATAGTGTTTCAAAACTGCTCAGTCAAAAGAAAGTTTCAACTTTACTGGATGAATGCACAGATTAGAAACTTCTGTGTATTTTTTATGAGAAGATATATCGATTTTCTCCCTAGGCCTCAATGTCCTGCAAATGTCCACATGCAGATTCTACAAAAAGAGTGTTTAAAAACAGCTCAATCAAAACAAAGGTTCAACTCTGTTAGATGAATGTACAGAACAGAGAAAAGTTTCACAGAACGGTTCTGTGTAGTTTTTACTTGATGATATTTCGTTTTTCACTATAGGCCACTATGTTCTCCAAATGTCCACGTGCTGATTCTACAAAAGGAGTGTTTAAAAACTGCTCCATCAATAGAAATGTTCTACTCTGTGAGATGAATGCACAGAATAGAAAGAAGTTTCAGAGAATGCTCCTGTATAGTTTTTATGGGAAGACATTTCGTTTTTCCCCATAGGCCTCAAAGTTCTCCAAATTTCCATTGCAGTTGCTACAAAAAGAGTGTTTCAAAACAGCTCAATAAAAAGAAAGGTTCAACTATGTTAGAGGAATGCACACATCAAAAAGATGTTTCACCGAATGCTTCTGTGTAGTTTTTACTGGAAGATGGTCAGATTTTCACTATAGGCCTCAATGTTCTCCAATTGTCCACTTGCAGATACTCCAAAAAGAGTGTTTCAAAACTGCTCAATCAAAAGAAAGGTTCAACTCTGTGAGATGAATGCACAGAATACAACGAAGTTTCACCCAAGTATTCTGTGTAGTTTTTACTTGAAGATATTTCATTTTTCACCATCGGCCTCAATGTTCTCCAAATGTCCACTTGCAGATTCTACAAAAAGAGTACTTCAAAACTGCTCAATCAAAAGAAAAGTTCTAATCTGTGAGACTAATGCATAGAATAGAAAGAAGTTTCACAGAATGCTTCTGTGTAGTTTTTGTGGGAAGATACTTCTATTTTCACCGTAGGCCTCAATGTCCTCCAAATGTCCACTTGCAGATTCTACATAAAGTGTGTTTAAAAACAGCTCAATCAAAAGAAAGTTTCAACGGTGTTAGATGAATGCATAGAACAGAGAAAAGTTTCACAGAATGCTTCTGTGTAGTTTTTACTTGAAGATATTTCATTTTTCACTATACACCTCAATGTTCTCCAAAGGTCCACTTGCATATTCTACAAAAAGAGTGTATCAAAACTGCTCAATCAAAGGAAATTTCTACTCTGTGAGATGAGTGCATGGAATAGAAAGAAGTTTCACGAATGCTTCTGTGTAGTTTTTGTGGGAAGACATTTCGTTTTTCTCCATAGGCCTCAAAGTTCTCCAAATGTCACTTACAGATGCTACAAAAAGAGTGCTTCTAAACATCTCGATCAATAGAAAGGTTCAACTCTCTTAGATGAATGCACAGATTAGAAAGAAGTTTCACCGAATGCTTCTGTGTAGTTTTTATATGAAGATATTCCTTTTTCCACGATAGGCCTCATAGCGCTCCAAATGCCCACTTGCAGATTGTAGTAAAGAGTGTTTCTAAACTGCTCAATCAAAAGAAAGCTTCAACTCTGTGAGATGAAAGCACAGAATTGAATGAAGTTTCAAGGAATGCTTCTGTGTAGTTTTTATTTGAAGATATTCCTTTTTCCATAACAGGCCTCAAAGCGCTCCAAACGTCCATTTGCAGATTCTACAAAAAGAGTGCTTCAAAACTGCTCAATCAGTAGAAAGTTTCTATTCTGTGAGATGAATGCACAGAATAGAAAGAAGTTTCACAGAATGCTTTTGTGAAGTTTTTATGGGAAGATATTTCGTTTCTCAACTTAGGCCTCAATGTTCCCCAAATATCAACTTGCAGATTCTACTGAGCGTTTCAAAACAGCTCAATCAAAAGTAAGGTTCAACTCTGTTAGATGAATGCAGAGAACAGAGAAAAGTTTCACAGAATGCTTCTGTGTAGTTTTTACTTGAAGATATTTTGTTATTCGCTAGAGGCCTCAATTTACTCCAAATGTCCTCCTGCAGATCCTACAAAAAGAGTGTTTCAAAACTGCTCAATCAAAAGAAAGTTTCAACTCTGCTAGATGAACACAAAGATCAGAAAGAAGTTTCACTGGAAGCTTCAGTGTAGTTTTTCTTTGAAGGTATTCCTTTATCCACGATAGGCCTCAAAGCGCTCCAAGTGTCCACTTGGAGATTCTACAAAAAGAGAGTTTCAAAAGTGCTCAATCAAAAGAAATTTCTACTCTGTGAGATGAATGCACAGAATAGAAAGAACTTTCACAGAATGCTTCTGTGTAGTTTTTATGGGAAGATATTTCGATTTTCATGGTAGGCCTCAAAGTTCTCCAAATGTCCACTTGCAGATTCTACAAAAACAGTGTTTCAAAACAGCTCAATTAAAGAGAGATTCAACTCTTTGAGATGAATGCACAGAATAGAAAGAAGTTACACAGAATGCTTCTGTGTAGTTTTTATGGGAAGATATTCCATTTTTCACCATAGGCCTCGATGTTTTCCAAATGTCCACTTGCAGATTCTACAAAAATAGTGTTTCAAAACAGCCCAATCAAAAGAAAGGTTCAACTCTGTTAGATGAATGCACAGATCAGAAAGAAGTTTCACAGAATTCTTCTATGTAGTTTTAACGGGAAGATATTTCCTTTCTCACCATAGGCCTCAATGTTCTCCAAATGTCCACTTGCAGATTCTACAAAAAGAGTGTTTCTAAACTGCTCAATCAAAAGAAATGTTCTACTCTGGGAGATGAGTGCACAGAATAGAAAGAAGTTTCAGAGAATGCATCTGTGTAGTTCTTATGGGAAGACATTTCATTTTCCACCATAGGCCTCAAAGTTCTCCAAATATCCATTACAGATGCTACAAAAAGAGTGTTTCAAAACAGCTCAATCAAAAGAAGTGTGAAACTCAGTTAGATGAATTCACAGAACAGAGAAAAGTTTCACAGAATGCTTCTGTGTAGTTTTTACTTGAAAATATTTCGTGATTCACTATAGGCCTCAATTTTC
The DNA here is from genome assembly GCF_006542625.1 of Nomascus leucogenys. NCBI lineage: Eukaryota > Metazoa > Chordata > Mammalia > Primates > Hylobatidae > Nomascus > Nomascus leucogenys. The sequence continues at coordinate 777,196 of NC_044404.1, forward strand.
TCAAATGTCCACTTGCAGATTCTACAAAAAGAGTGTTTCAAAACAGCCCAATCAAAAGTAAGATTCAACTCTGTGAGATGAATGCACAGAATAGCAAGAAGTTTCACAGAATGTTACTGTGTAGTTTTTATGGGAAGATATTTCATTTTTCACTGTAGTCCTCAGTTTTCTCAAAATGTTCACTTGCTGATTCAACAAAAAGTGTGTTTCAAGACAGCTCAATCAAAGGAAAGGTTCAACTCTGTTAGGTGAATTACCAGAACAGAGAAAAGTTTCACAGAATTCTTCTGTGTAGTTTTTACTTGAAGATATTTCGTTTTTCACTATAGGCCTCAATGTTTTCCAAATGTCCACTTGCAGATTCTACAAAAAGTTTGTTTCAAAACTGCTCAATCAAAAGAAAGATTCAACTCTGTGAGATGAATGCACAGAATAGAAAGAAGTTTCACAGCATGCTTCTGCGTAGTTTTTATGGGAAGAGATTTCGGTTTTCACCACAGGCCTCAGTGTTCTCCAAATGTCCACTTGCAGATTCTACTAAAAAAGTGATTCAAAACTGCTCACAAGAAAGGTTCTACTCAGTGAGATAAAGGCATACATTAGAAAGAAGTTTCACCGAATGCTTCTATGTAGTTTTTATATGAAGATATTCCTTTTTCCACGATAAGCCTCAAAGCGCTCCAAATGTCCACTTGCAGACTGTAGTAAAGAGTGTCTCAAAACTCCTCAATCAAAAGAAAGGTTCAACTCTATGAGATGAATGCAGGGAATAGAATCAATTTTCACAGATGTATTCTCTGTAGTTTTTACTTGCAGATATTTCATTTTTCACCATAGGCCTCAAAGATCTCCAAATGTCCACTAGCAGATTATACAAAAAGAGTGTTTCAAAACCGCTCAATCAAAAGAAAGGTTCAACTCTGCTAGATGAATGCACAGAACAGAGAAAAGTTTCACAGAATGCTTCTGTGTAGTTTTTTGGGAAGATATAACGTTTTTTATTGTAGGCCTCAGTTTTCTCAAAATGTCCACTTGCAGATTCTACAAAAAGAGTGTTTCAAAACAGATCAATCAAATGAAAGGTTCAACTCTCTTAGATGAATGCACAGAAGAGAGAAAAGATTAACAGAATGCTTCTGTGTAGTTTTTAATTGAAGTTATTTAGTTTTTCACTGTAGGCTTTAATGTTCTCCAAATATCCAATTGCAGATTTTACAAAAAGAGTGTTTCAAAACAGCTCAAACAAAAGAAAGGTTAAACTCAGTTAGATGAATGCAGAGAACAGAGAAATGTTTCACAGAGTTCTTCTGTGTAGTTTTTATGGGAAGATATAGCGTTTTTCACCGTAGGACCCAATGTTCTCCCAATATCCACTTGCAGATTCTACAAAAAGAGTGTTTCAAAAGAGCTCAATCAAAACAAAAGTTCAACTCTGTTAGATGAATGCACAGATCAGAAAGAAGTTTCACAGAATGCTTCAGTGTAGTTTTTATGGGAAGATATTTCGTTTTTCAGCATAGGCCACAGTGTTCTCCAAATGTCCACTTGCAGATTCTACAAAAAGAGTGTTTCAAAACAGATCAATCAAATGAAAGGTTCAACTTTCTTAGATGAATGCACAGAAGAGAGAAAAGATTAACAGAATGCTTCTGTGTAGTTTTTAATTGAAGTTATTTAGTTTTTCACTGTAGGCTTTAATGTTCTCCAAATATCCAATTGCAGATTTTACAAAAAGAGTGTTTCAAAACAGCTCAAACAAAAGAAAGGTTAAACTCAGTTAGATGAATGCAGAGAACAGAGAAATGTTTCACAGAGTTCTTCTGTGTAGTTTTTATGGGAAGATATAGCGTTTTTCACCGTAGGACCCAATGTTCTCCAAATATCCACTTGCAGATTCTACAAAAAGAGTGTTTCAAAAGAGCTCAATCAAAACAAAAGTTCAACTCTGTTAGATGAATGCACAGATCAGAAAGAAGTTTCACAGAATGCTTCAGTGTAGTTTTTATGGGAAGATATTTCGTTTTTCAGCATAGGCCACAGTGTTCTCCAAATGTCCACTTGCAGATTCTACAAAAAGAGTGTTTCAAAACTGTTCAATCAAAAGATATGTTCAGCTCTGTGAGACGGATTCACAGAATATAAAGAAGTTTCACAGAATGTTTCTGTGCAGTTTTTATTGGAAGATATTTCATCTTTCACCATAGGTCTCAATGCTCTCGAAATGTCCAATTGCAGATTCTACAAAAAGAGTGTTTCAAATCTGCTCAATCAGAAAAAAGGTTCTACTCTGTGAGATGAATGCACAGAATAGAAAGAAGTTTCACAGAATGCTTCTGTGTGGTTTTTATGGGAAGATATTTCCTTTTTCACCGTAGGCCTCAATGTTTTCCAAATGTCCACTTGCAGATTCTACAAAAAGAGTGTTTCAAAACAGATCAATCAAAAGAAAGGTTCCACTCTGTTCGATGAATGCACAGATCAAAAAGAAGTTTCACAGAAGGCTTCTCCACAGTTTTCATTTGAAGATATTCCGTTTTCCATGATAGGCCTCAAAGTGCTCCAAATGTCCACTTGCAGATTCCTCAAAAAGAGTGTTTCAAAACTGCTCAATCAAAAGAAAGGTTCTACTCTGTGAGGTGAATTCAAAGAATAGAAGAAAGTTTCACAGAATGCTTTCATGTGATTTTTATGGGAAGATATTTCATTTTTCACCGTAGGCCTCAATGTTCTCCATATATCCAATTGCAGATTCTACAAAAAGAGTGTTTCAAAACAGTCCAATCAAAAGAGAGGTTCAACTCTGATAGATGAATGCACAGATCAGAAAGAAGTTTCACAGAATGCTTCTGTGTAGTTTTTATTTGAAGATATTCCTTTTTCCACGGTAGGCCTCAAAGCACTCTAAATGTCCACTTGCAGATTCTACAAAAAGAGTGTTTCAAAAATGCTCAATCAAAAGAAAGGTTCAACTCTGTGAGATGAATGCACAGATCAGAAAGAAGTTTCACAGAATGCTTCGGTGTAGTTTTTATGGGAAGATATTTCGTTTTTCACCATAGGCCTCAAAGCTCTCCAAATGTCCACTTGTAGATTCCACAAAAAGAGTTTTTAAAATCTTCTCAGTAAAAAGAAATGTTCTGTTCTGTGAGATGAATGCACAGAAGAGAAAGAAGTTTCACAGAATGCTTCTGTGTAGTTTTTATTGGAAGATATTTCGTTTCCCACTACAGGCCTCAATGTTCTCCAAATGTTCACTTGCAGACTCTACAAAAAGTGTGTTTCAAAATAGCTCAATCAAAAGAAAGTTTCAACTCTGATAGTCGAATGCACAGATCAGAAACAAATATCACAGAATTCTTCTGTGTAGTTTTTATGGGTAGGTATTTCATTTTTACCACAGGCCTCAATGTTCTCCAAGTGTCCACTTGCAGATTCTACAAAAAGAGTGTTTCAAAACTGCTCATTCAAAAAAAGGTTAAACTCTTTTAGATGAATGCAGTGATCGGAAAGAAGTTTCACAGAATGCTTCTGTGTACTTTTCATGGGAACATATTTCATTTTTAACTATAGGCCTCAATGATCTCCAAATGTCCACTGGCAGACTCTACAAAAAGTGTGTTTCAAAACTACACAATCAAAAGAAAGGTTAAACTCTGTTAGATGAGTGCACAGATTAGAAATAAGTTTCACAGAATGCTTCTCTGTAGTTTTTATGGGAAGATATTACGTTTTTCACCGCAGGCCTCAATGTTCTCCAAATCCTCACTTGCAGATTCTCCAAATAGAGTGTTTCAAAACAGCTCAATCAAAAGAAAGGTTCAACTCTGTTAGATGAATGTACAGATCAGGAAGAGGTTTCACAGAATGCTTCTGCATAGTTTTATGGGAAGATATTTCATTTTTCCCCATAGGACGCAATGTTCCCCAAATGTCCACTTACATATTCTACAAAGAGTGTGTTTCAAAACTGCTCAATCAAAAGAAAGGTTCAACTCTGTGAGATGAATGCACAGAATAAAAGGAACTTTCACAGATGTATTCTGTGTAGTTTTTACTTGAAGATATTTCGTTTTTCACCATGGGCCTCAAAGCTCTCCAAAGTCCACTTGCAGGTTCTACAAAAAGAGTGTTTCAAAACTGCTCAATCAATAGAAAAGTTTTACTCTGTGAGATGAATGCACAGAATAGAAAGAAGTTTCACAGAATGCTTCTGTGTAGTTTTTATGGGAAGATATTTCGTTTTTCACCGTAGGCCTCAATATTCTCAAAATATCCACTTGCAGATTCTACAAAAAGAGTGTTTCAAAACAGATCAATCAAAACAAAGGCTCAACTCTGTTAGATGAATGCACAGAACAGAGAAGAGTATCAAAGAATGCTTATGTGTAGTTTTTAATTGAAGATATTTAGTTTTTCACTATAGGCTTCAATGTTCTCCAAATGTCCAATTGCAGATTCTACAAAAAGAGTTTTTCAAAACAGCTCAAACAAAAGAAAGATTCAACTCAGTTAGATGAATGCACAGAACAGAGAAAAGTTTCACAGAGTTATTCTGTGTAGTTTTAATGGGAATATATTACCTTTTTCACCGTAGGCCTCAATATTCTCCAAATGTCCACTTGCAGATTCTACCGAAAGAGTGTTTCAAAACAGATCAACCAAAAGAAAGGTTCAACTCTGTTAGTTGAATGCACAGAACAGAGAAAAGTTTCAAAGAATCCTTCTGTGTAGTTTCTACTTGAAGATATTTAGTTTTTCACTATAGGCCCCAATGTTCTCTGAAGGTCCAATTGCAGATTCTGCAAAAAGAGTGTTTCAAAAGAGGTCAAACAAAAGCAAGTTTCAATTCAGTGAGGTGAATGCACAGAACAGAGAAAAGTTTCACAGAGTGCTTCTGTGTAGATTTTATGGGAAGAAATTACGTTTTTAACCACAGGCCTCGATGTTCTCTAAATGTCCACTTGTAGATTCTACAAAAAAAGTGTTTCAAAAGAGCTCAATCAAAAGAAAGGTTCAACTCTGTTAGAGGAATGCACAGATCAGAAAGAAGTTTCACAGAATGCTTCGGTGCAGTTTTTATGGGAACATATTTCCTTTTTCATTATTCGCCAAGATGTTCTCGAAATATCCACTTGCAGATACTACAAAAAGAGTGTTTCAAAACTGTTCAATCAAAACATAGGTTCAACTCTGTGAGATGAATGCACAGAATATAGAGAAGTTTCACAGAATGCTTCTGTGTAGTATTTATGGGAAGATATTTCGTTTTTCACCATAGGCCTCAAAGCTCTCCAAATGTCCACTTGTAGATTCCACAAAAAGAGTTTTTAAAATCTCCTCAGTAAAAAGAAATGTTCTGTTCTGTGAGATGAATGCACAGAATAGAAAGAAGTTTCACAGAATGCTTCTGTGTAGTTTTTATGGGAAGATATTTCGTTTTTTTACCATAGGCCTCAGTGTTCTCCAAATGTCCATTTGCAGATTCTGCAAAAAGAGTGTTTGAAAACAGCTCAATCAAAAGAAAGTTTCAACTCTGTTAGATGAATGCAGAGGACAGAGAAAAGTTTCACAGAATGCTTCTGTGTAGTTTTTATGGGAAGATATTTCATTTTTCACTACAGGCCTCAATGTTCTCCAAATGTCCAATTGCAAATTCTACCAAAAGAGTGTTTCAAAACAGCTCAATCATAGGAAAGGTTAAACTCTGTTAGATAAATGCCCAGATCAGAAAGAAGTTTCACAGAATGCTTCTGTGTTGTTTTTATGGGAAGATATTTCCTTTTTCACCATAGGCCTCAATGTTCTCCAAATGTCCACTTGCAGATTCTACTAAAAGAGTGTTTCAAAACAGCGCAACCAAAGAAAGGTTAAACTCTGTTAGATGAATGCACAGATTAGAAATAAGTTTCACAGATTGCTTCTGTGTAGTTTTTATGGGAAGATATTACGTTTTTCAGCGTAGGCCACAATTTTCTCCAAATGTCCACTTGCAGATTCTACAAATAGTGTGTTTCAAAACAGCTCAATGAAAAGAAAGTTTCAACTCTTTTAGATGAATGTACAGATCAGAAAGAAGTTTCACAGAATGCTTCTGCCTTGTTTTTATGGGAAGTTATTTCGTTTTTCTCAGTAGGCTTCAATGTTCCCCAAATTTCCACTTGCAGATTCTACAAAGAGAGTGTTTAAAAACTGCTCAATCAAAAGAAAGTTTCAACTCTGTGAGATGAATGCATAGAATAGAAGGAAGTTTCACAGTTGTATTCTGTGTAGTTTTTACTTGAAGATATTTCGTTTTTCACCATAGGCCTCAAAGCTCTCCAAATGTCCACTTGCAGATTCTACAAAAAGTGTGTTTAAAAACTGCTCCATCAAAAGAAAAGTTCTACTCCATGATATGAATGCACAGAATGGAAAGAAGTTTCACAGAATGCTTCTGCTTAGTTTTTATGGGAAGATATTTCGTTTTTCACAGTAGGCCTCAATGTTCTCAAAATGTCCACTTTCAGATTCTACAAAAAGAGTGTTTCAAAACAGATCAACCAAAAGAAAGAGTCAACTCTGTTAGATGAGTGCACAGAACAGAGAAAAGTTTCAAAGAATGCTTCTGTGTAGTTTTTACTTGAAGATATTTAGTTTTTCACTATAGGCCTCAATGTTCTCCAAAGGTCCAATTGCAGATTCTACAAAAAGAGTGTTTCAAAACAGCTCAAAAAAAAGAAAGTTTCAATTCAGTGAGATGAATGCACAGAACAGAGAAAAGTTTCACAGAGCTCTGTGTAGATTTTATGGGAAGATATTACGTTTTTCACCGTAGGCCTCAATGTTCTCTAAATGTCCACTTGCAGATTCTACAAAAAAAGTGTTTCAATAGAGCTCAATCAAAAGAAAGGTTCAACTCTGTTAGACGAATGCACAGATCAGAACGAAGTTTCACAGAATGCTTCGGTGTAGTTTTTGGGAATATATTTCCTTTTTCACCATAGGCCTCAATGTTCTCAAAATGTCCACTTGCAGATAGTACAAAAAGAGTGTTTCAAAACTGTTCTAACAAAAGGTAGGTTCAACTCTGTGAGATGAATGCACAGAATAAAAAGAAGTTTCACAGAACACTTCTGTGTAGTTTTTATGGGAAGATATTTCGTTTTTCGCCATAGGCTTGAAAGCTCTCGAAATGTCCACTTGCAGATTCTACATAAACAGTTTTTCAAATCAGCTAAATCAAAAGAAATGCTCTACTCTGTGAGATGAATGCACAGAATGGAAAGAAGTTTCACAGAAGGCTTCTGTGTAGTTTTTATGGGAAGATATTTCGTTTTTCACTGTAGGCCTCAATGTTCTCCAAATGTCCACTTGCAGACTCTACAGAAAGAGTGATTCAAAACAGATCAATCAAAAGAAAGGTTCAACTATGTAAGATTAATGCACAGATCAGAAAGAAGTTTCACAGAATGCTTCTGTGTAGTTTTTATTTGAAGATATTCATTTATCCACGATAGGCCTCAAAGCGCTCCAAATGTACATTTGCAGATTCCTCAAAAACAGTATTTCAAAACTGCTCAATCAAAAGAAAGGTTCTATTCTGTGAGGTGAATGCTCAGAATAGAAAGACGTTTTACAGAATGCTTCTGTGTAGTTTTTATGGGATGATATTTCATTTTTCACTGTAGGCCTCAATGTTCTCCATATATCCAAATGCAGATTCTACAAAAAGAGTGTTTCAAAACAGATCAATCAAAAGAAAGGTTCAACTCTGTTAGATGAATGCACAAAACAGAGAAAAGTATCAAAAAATGCTTATGTGTAGTTTATAATTGAAGATATTTAGTTTTTCACTATTGGCCTCAATGTTCTCCAAATGTCCAATTGCAGATTCTACAAAAAGAGTGTTTCAAAATGGCTCAAACAAAAGAAGGACTCAAATCAGTTAGATGAATGTGCAGAACAGAGAAAAGTTTCACAGAGTTCTTCTGTGTAGTTTTTATGGGAAGATATTACCTTTTTCACCATTGGCCTCAATGTTCTCCAAATGTCCACTTGCAGATTCCACAAAAAAAGTGTATCAAAAGAGCTCAATCAAAAGAAATGTTCAACTCTGTTAGATGAATGCACAGATCATAAAGAAGTTTCACAGAATGATTTGGTGTAGTTTTTATGGGAAGGTATTTCCTTTTTCACCATATGCCAAAATGTCCATGAAATGTCCACTTGCAGATACTACAAAGTGTTTCAAAACTGTTCAATCAAAAGATAGGTTCAACTTTGTGAGATGAATGCACAGAATATAAAGAAGTTTCACAGAATGCTTCTGTGTAGTTTTTATGGGATGATATTTCATTTTTGACCATAGGCCTCAAAGCTCTCCAAATGTCCACTTGCAGATTCCACAAAAAGAGTTTTTAAATTCTGCTCAGTCAAAAGAAATGTTCTATTCTGTGAGATGAATGCACAGAATAAAAAGAAGTTTCACAGAATGCTTCTGTGTAGTTTTTATGGGAAGATATTTTGTTTTTCACCGTAAGTCTCAATATTCTCCAAATGTCCAATTGCAGATTCTACAAAAAAAGTGTTTCAAAACAGCTGAATCAAAAGAAAGTTTCAACTCTGTTAGATAAATGCACAGGACAGAGAAAAGTTTCACAGAATGTTTCTGTGTAATTTTTATGGGAAGATATTTCATTTTTCACTACAACCCTCAATGTTCTCCAAATGTCCACTTGCAGATTCTACCAAAAGAGTGTTTCAAAACAGCTCAATCATAGGAAAGTTTCAACTCTGTTAGATAAATGCCCAGATCAGAATGAAGTTTCACAGAATGCTTCTGTGTAGTTTTTATGGGAAGATATTTCGTTTTTCATCATAGGCCTCAATGGTCTCCAAATGTCCACTTGCAGATTCTACAAAAAGAGTGTTTCAAAACAGCTAAATCAAAAGAAAGATTCGACTCTGTTAGATGAATGCAGAGAACAGAGAAAAGTTTCACAGAATGCTTCTGTGTAGCTTTTATGGCAAGATATTACGTTTTTCACCGTAGGTCTCAATGTCTCCAAATGTCCACTTGCAGAATCTACAAAAAGAGTGTTTCAAAACAGCTCAATCAACAGAAAGGTTCAACTCTGTTAGATGAATTCCCAGATCAGAAAGAAGTTTCACAGAATGCTTCTGTATAGTTTTTATGGGAAGATATTTCGTTTTTCACCATAGGCCTCAATATTTTCAAATCTCCACTTGCAGATTCTACAAAAAGAGTGTTTCAAAACTGCTCAACCCAAAGAAAGATTCGACTCTGTGAGATGAATACACAGAACAGAAAGAAGTTTCAAAGAATCCTTCTGTGTAGTTTTTTTGGGAAGACATTTTGTTTTTCACCATAGGCCTCAAAGCTCTCCAAATGTCCAGTTGCAGATTCTACAAAAAGAATGTTTCAAAATTGCTCAATCAAAAGAAACGTTATACTCTGCAAGATGAATGCACAGTATAGAAAGAAGTTTCACAGAATGCTTCTGTGTAGTTTTTATGGGAAGATATTTCGTTGTTCCCCGTAGGCCTCAATGTTCTCCAAATGTCCACTTGCAGATTCTACAAAAAGAGTGTTTCAAAACAGCTTAATCAAAAGAAATGTTCTACTCTGCAAGATGAATGCACAGTATAGAAAGAAGTTTCACAGAATGCTTCTGTGTAGTTTTTATGGGAAGATATTTCATTGTTCCCCGTAGGCCTCAATGTTCTCCAAATGTCCACTTGCAGCCTCTACAAAAAGAGTGTTTCAAAACAGCTCAATCAAAAAAAAGGTTCAACTCTGTTAGATGAATGCACAGAGCAGAGAAAAGTTTCACAGACTGCTTCTATGTAGTTTTTGTTTGAAGATATTCCTTTTTCCACGATAGGCCTCAAAGCACTCGAAATGACCACTTGCAGATTCTATGAAAAGAGTGTTTCAAAACTGCTCAATCAAGAGAAAGTTTCTACTCTGTGAGATGAATGCACAGAATAGAAAGTAGTTTCACAGAATGCTTCTGTGTAGTTTTTATGGGAAGATATTTCGTTTTTCACCATAGGCCTCAATGTTCTCCAAATGTCCACTCGCAGATTCTACAAAAAGAGTGTTTCAAAACAGCTCAATCAAAAGAAAGGTTAAACTCTGTGAGATGAATGCACAGGACAAAGAAAAGTTTCAAAGAATGCTTCTGTGTAGTTGTTATGGGAAGATATTTTGTTTTTCACCTTAGGCCTCAATGTTCTCCAAATGTCCACTTGCAGATTCTACCAAAAGAGTGTTTCAAAACAGCTCAATCTAAAGAATTTTTTAACGCTCTTAGAAGAATGCACAGATCAGAAAGTAGGTTCACAGAATGCTTCGGTGTAGTTTTTATTTGAAGATATTCCTTTTTCGATGATAGGCTTCAAAGTCCTCCAAATGTCGAGTTGAAGATGCCACAAAAAGAGTCTTTCAAAACTGCTTAATCAAAAGAAATATTCAACTCTGTGGGATGAATGAACCTATCAGAAAGAACTTTCACAGAATGCTTCTGTGTAGTTTTTATCAGAAGATATTTCGTTTTTTACCATAGGCCTCAAAGTTATCCATATGTCCACTTGTAGATTCTACAAAAAGAGTGTTTCAAAACAGCTCAATCAAAAGAAAGGTTCAATTGTGTTAGAGGAATGCACAGAACAGAGAAAAGTTTCACAGAATGCTTCTGTGTAGTTTTTATGGGACAATATTACATTTTTCACCATAGGCCACAATGTTCTCCAAATGTCCACTTGTAGATTCTACAAAAAGAGTGTTTCAAAACAGCTCAATCTAAGAAAGGTTCAACTCTGTTAGATGAATGCACAAATCAGAAAGAAGTTTCACAGAATGCTTCTGTGTAGTTTTTATGGGAAGATATTTCGTTTTTCACTGTAGGCCTCAAAGTTCTCAAATGTCCACTTGCAGATTCTACAAAAAGACTGTTTCAAAACAGCCCAATCAAAAGAATGGTTCAACACTGTTAGATGAATGCACAGATCAGAAAGAAGTTTCACAGAATGCTTCCATGTAGTTTTTATTTGAAGATATTCCTTTTTCCACTGTAGGCTTCAAAGCCCTCCAAATGTCAACTTGCAGATTGTACAAAAAGAGTGTTTCAAAACTGCTCAATGAAAAGAAAGGTTCTACTCTGTGAGATGAATGCACAGAAGAGAAAGAAGTTTCACAGAATGCGTCCGTGTAGTTTTTATGGGAAGATATTTCATTTTTCACCATAGGTCTCCATGTCCTCCAAATGTGCACTTGCAGATTCTACAAAAAGTGTGTTTCAGAACAGCTCAATCAAAAGAAAGGTTCAACGCTGTTAGATGAATACCCAGATCATAAAGAAGTTTCACAGAATGCTTCAATATAGTTTTTATTTTAAGATATTCCTTTATCCATGATAGGCCTCAAAGAGCTCCAAATGTCCACTTTCACGTTCTACAAAAAGCATGTTTCAAACTTTTCAATTAAAAGAAAGTTTCTACTCCATGAGATGAATGAACGGAATAGAAAGAAGTTTCACAGAATGCTTCTGTGTAGTTTTCTTGGGAAGATATTTCGTTTTTCACATAGGCCTCAATGTTCTCCAAATGTCCACTTGCAGATTTCACAAAAAGACTGTTTGAAAACAGCTCAATCAAGAGAAATTTTCAACTCTGTTAGATGAATGCACAGAACAGAGAAAAGTTTCACAGAATGCTTCTATGTAGTTTTTATGGGAAGATATTTCGTTTTTCACCATAGGGCACAATGTTCTCCAAGTGTCCACTTGCAGATTCTACAAAAAGCATGTTTCAAAACATCTCAATCAAAAGAAAGGTTCAACTCTGTTATATTAATGCACAGAACAGAGAAAAGTTTCACAGAATGCTTCTGTGTAGTTTTTATGGAATGATATTACGTTTTACACCATAGGCCTCAATATTCTCCAAATGTCCACTTGCAGATTCTACAAAAACAGTGTTTCAAAACAGCACAATGAAAAGAAAGGTTCAACTCTGGTGGATGAATGCACAGATCAAAAAGAAGTTTCACAGAATGCTTCTGTGTAGTTTTTATGGGAAGATATTTCTTTTTTCACCATAGGCCTCAAGGTTCTCTAAATGTCCACTTGCGGATTCTGCAAAAAGAGTGTTTCAAAACTGCTCAATCCAAAGAAAGGTTCAACTCTGTGAGATGAATGCATGGAATGGAAAGAAGGTTCACAGAATGCTTCTGTGTTGTTTTTATGGGAAGATATTTCGTTTTTCACCATAGGCCTCAATTTTGTCAACTATCCACTTGCAGATTCTACAAAAACAGTTTTTCAAAACAGCTCAATCAAAAGAATGGTTCAACGGTATTAGAGGAATGCACAGATCAGAAACAAGTTTCACAGTATGCTTTGGAGTAGTTTTTATTTGAAGATATTCCTTTTTCCACGATAGGCTTCAAAGCCCTCCAAATGTCCACTTACAGATTCTACAAAAAGAGTGTTTCAAAACTGCTCAATCAAAAGAAAGGTTTTATTCTGTGCAATGAGTGCACAGAATAGAACGAAGTTTCACAGAATGCTTCTGTGTAGTTTTTTTGGGAAGATATTTCATTTTTTGCCATAGGCCTCAATATTCTCCAAATGTCAACTAGGAGATTCCACAAAGAGAGCGTTTCAAAACAGCTCAATCAAAAGAAATATTCAACTCTGTTAGATGAATGCACAGAACAGAGTAAAGTTTCACAGAATGCTTCTGTGTAATTTTTACTTGAAGATATTTCGTTTTTCACTATAGGCGTCAATGTTCTCCAAATGTCCATTTGCAGATTCCACAAAAAGAGTGTTTCGAAACAGCTCAATCAAAAGAAAGTTTCAACTCTGTTAGATGAATGCACAGAACACAGTAAAGTTTCACAGAATGCTTCTCTGTAGGTTTTAGGGGAAGATATTACGTTTTTCACCACAGGCCACAATGTTCTCCAAATGTCCACTTGCAGATTCTACAAAAAGAGTGTTTCAAAACAGTTCAAGCAAAAGAAAGGTTCAACTCTGTTAGAAGAATGCACAGATCAGAAAGAAGTTTCACAGAATGCTTCTGTGTAGTTTTTGTTTGAAGATAGTCCTATTTCCACGATAGGCCTCAAAGTGCTCCAAATGTCCACTTGCAGATTCTACAAAAAGAGTTTTTCAAAACTGCTCAATCCAAAGAAAGTTTCTACTCTGTGAGATGAATGCACAGAATAGAAAGAAGCTTCAGAGAATACTTCTGTGTAATTTTTATGGGAAGATATTTCGTTTTTAACCATAGGCCTCAATGTTCTCCAAATGCCCACTTGCAGATTATACAAAAAGTGTGTTTCCAAACAGTTCAATCAAAAGAAAAGTTCAACTCTCTTTGATGAATGCACAGAACAGAGAAAAGTTTCACAGATTGCTTCTGTGTTGTTTTTACTTGAAGATATGTCGTTTTTCACTATAGGCCTCAATGTTCTCCAAATTTCCACTTGCAGATTCTGCTAAAAGAGCGTTTCAAAACTTCTCAATCAAAAGAAAGGTTCAACTCTGTGAGATGAATCCACGGAACAGAAATAAGTTTCACAGAATGCTTCTGTGTAGTTTTTATGGGAAGATATTTCCTTTTTTTTCCGTAGGCCTCAATATTCTCCAAATGTCCACTTTCAGATTCTACAAAAAGAATGTTTCAAAGCAGCTCAACCAAAAGAAATGTTCAACTCTGTTGGATGAATGCATAGAACAGAGAAAAGTTTCACAGAATGCTTCTGTGTAGTTTTTACTTGAAGATATTTCGTTTTTCACTATAGGCCTCAATATTCTCCAAATGTCCACTTGCAGATTCTACAAAAAGAGTGTTTCACAACTGGGCAATGAAAAGAAAGGTTCAACTCTGTGAGATGAATGCACAGAATGGTAAGAAGTTTTACAGAATGCTTCTGTGTAGTTTTTATTGGATGACATTTCATTTTTCACCCTATGCTTCAATATTCTCCAAATGTCTACTTGCAGATTCTACAAAAAGTGTGTTTCAAAACAGCTCTATCAAAAGAAAGGTTCAACTCTGTTAGATGAATGCACAGAACAGGGAAAAGTTTCACAGAATGCTTCTGTGTAGTTTTTCCTTTAAGATATTTCATTTTGCACTATAGGCCTCAATGTTCTCCAAATGTCCACTTGCAGATTCTACAAAAAGAATGTTTCAAAAGTACTCAATCAAAAGAAAGGTTCAACTTTGTGAGTTGAGTGCACAGAATAGAAAGAACTTTCACAGAATGCTTCTGTGTAGTTTTTATGGGAAGTTATTTCGTTTTTCACTGTAGGCCTCAATGTTCTCCAAATGTCCACTTGCAGATTCCACAAAACAAGTGTTTCAAAACAGATCAATCAAAAGAAATGTTCAACTCTGTTAGATGAATGCACCAATCAGAAATAAGTTTCACATAATGCTTCTCTGTAGTTTTTACTTGGAGATATTCCTTTTTCCACGATTGGCCTCAAAGTGCACCAAATGTCCAATAGCAGATTCTACAAAAGGTGTTTCAAAACTGCTCAATCAAAAGAAAGGTTCTACTCTGTGAGGTGAATGCACAGAATAGAAAGAAGTTTCACAGAATGCTTCTGTGTAGTTTTTATGGGAAGATATTTCGTTTTTCACCGTAGTCCTCAATGTTGTCCAAATGTCCACTTGCAGATTCTCCAAAAAGAGTGCTTCAAAACAGCTCAATCAAAAGAAAGTTTCAACTCTGTTAAATGAATTCACAGAACTGAGAAAATTTTCACAGTTTCACAGAATGCTTCTGTGTAGTTTTTATGTGAAGATATTTTCTTTTTCACCATAGGCCTCAATGCACTCCAGATATCCACTTGCAGATTCTTGAAAGGTTCTGTCTAGTTTTTGTGTGAAGATATTTCCTTTTCCAGCATTGGACAAAATCATCTATAATATCCACTTGCAGATTCTACAAATACAGTGTTTCAAATCTGCTCAATGAAAGGAAGCTTCAACTCTGTGAGATGAATGCACAGCTCACAATCAAATTTCGCAGAATGCTTCTGTGTCGTTTTTATGTCAAGGTATTTCCTTTTTTTACCATCGGCCTCAAAACACACCAAATGTCCACTTGCAGATTCTTGAAACAGAGTGTTTCAAACCTGCTCTATCAAAAGAAAATTAACTCTGTGAGTTGAATGCAGACATCAGTGAGTAGTTGCTCAGAATGCTTCTGTCTAGTTTTTATGTGAGGATATTTCCTTTTCTTGCTTTGGACGAGATGATCTTAAATATCGAAATGCAGATTCAACAAAAAGACTTTTTCAAATCTGCTCAACCAAAAGAAATTTTCAACTCTGTGAGATGAATGCTCACATCACCAAGAAATTTCGCAGAATGCTTCTGTGTAGTTTTTATATGAAGATACTTCCTTTTCCACCTTAGGCCTCAAAGCACTCCAAATGTCCACTTGCCGATACTTCAAACAGAGTGTTTCAAAACTGCTCAATCAAAAGAAAGTTTCAACTCTGTGAGATGAATGCACACATAAAAAAGAAGTTGCTAAGAATGCTTCTGTCTAGTTTTAATGTGAAGATATTTCCTTTTCCTGCATTGGATGAAATGATCTCAAATATCCACATGCAGATTCGACAAAAAGACTGTTTCAAATCTGCTTAACCAAAAGAAAGCTTCAACTCTGTGAGATGAATGCACACATCACAAAGAAATTTCGCAGAACGCTTCTGTGCAGTTTTTATGTGAAGATATTTCCTTTTTCACCTTAGTCCTCAAAGCACTCCAAATATCCACTTGCAGATACTTCAAACACAGTTTTTCAAAACTGCTCAATCAAAAGAAAAGTTCAACTTTGTGAGTTGAATGCAGACATCATGAAGAAATTGCTCAGAATTCTTCTGCCTTGTTTTTATGTGAAGTTACTTCTTTTTCCCCCATTGGACAAAATGATCTTAAATATCCGCTTGTAGATTCTACAAAAGTCTGTTTCAAATCTGCTCAAGGAAAAGAAATCTTCAACTCTGTGAAATGAAAGCACGCATTGCAAAGAAATTTCACAGAGTGCTTCTGTGTAGTTTTTATGTGAACATATTTCCTTTTTCACCGTAGGCCTCAAAGCACTCCAAATGTCCACGTGCAGATTTTTCAAACAGAGTGTTTCGAAACTGCTCAATCAAAAGAAAGGCTCAACTCTCTGTGTTGAGTTCACAGATCAGAAAGAAGTTGCTCAGAATGCTTCTGTCTAGTTTTTATGTGAAGATAGTTCCTTTTCCCGCATTGGAAGAAATAATGTCAAATATCCACTTGCAGATTCTACAGAAATACTGTTTCAAATCTGCTCAATCAAAAGAAAGCTTCAACTCTGTGAGATGAATGCACACATCCCAAAGAAATTTCGCAGAATGCTTCTATGTAGTTTTTATGTGACGATATCTCCATTTTCACCATAGGTATCAAAGCACTCCAAATGTCAACTTGCAAATTCTTCAGAGTGTTTCAAAACTCGTCAATCAAAAGAAAAGTTCAACTCTGTGATTTGAATGCACACATCACTACGAAGTTGCTCAGAATCCTCCTGTCTAGTTTTTATGTGAATATATTTCCTTTCCCGCACTGGACGAAAAGATCTCAAATATCCACTTTGAGGTTCTACAAAAAGACTATTTCAAATCTGCTCAACCAAAGGAAAGCTTCAACTCTGTGAGATCACATCAGAAAGACCCAGGCTGGAGTACAGTGTCACAATCTTAGCCTGCATTTCATTTCACCATTGCATTCCATTCCATTTCATTGCATTCCATTCCACTCCACTCCACTCCACTCCAATCAACTGCACTCCCTTCCTTTCCATCCCATTCTATTCCCTTCCATTCCAGTCCACTTCACTCCATTCCACTCCACTGCACTCCATTCCATTCCTCTCCATCCCATTCGATTTGTCTCCATTCCATTCCACTCCACTTCATTCCACTTAACTCCACTCCACGCCATTCCACTCCATTGCATTATGTTCCATTCCATTCCACTCCATTCCTTTCCGTTATATTCTTTTGACAGGATTGCTGTCACCCATGCTGGAGTGCACTGTCACAATCACAGCTCACATTCCATTTCACCGTTCCATTCCATTGCACCATTCCATTCCATTGCACCATTCCATTCCATTGCACTCCAATCCATTGCATAACATTCTATTCCTTTCCACTGCACTCCACTCCACTTCACTCCACTCCATTCCACTCCACTCCACTCACCTCCACTCCACTCCTTTCAATTCCATTCCATTTATTACACTCCATTCCACTGCACTCCACTCAACAACACTACACTACACTACACTCCAATCCATTCCATTCCATTCCATTCCATTCCTTTCTTTTGAAAGGATCTCTCTCTGTCACCCAGGCTGCAGTGCAGTGGCACAATCTCAGCTCACGTTTCCTTTCACCATTGCAGGCCATTCCACTCCATTCCATTCAATTCCGTTCCATTCCATTCCATTCCATTGAACTCCACTCCACTCCACTCAACTCCACTCATCTCCATTCCACTCCACTCCATTCCAATCCAGTCCACTCCACTCCACTCAACTCCACTCATCTCCATTCCACTCCACTTCTCTCCACTCCACTCCATTCCCCTACACTCCACTCCATTCCGTTCCATCCCATTCCATTCCACTCCACCACACTCCGCTCCACTCAACTCCACTCCATTCCATTTCATTCCTTTCTAGTACACTCCACTCCAATCCACTCCTCTCAACTCCATTCCACTCCACTCCACTCCACACAATTCCACTAAACTCCATTCCACTCCACTCCACTCTACTCCACTCTCCTGTGTTCCATTCCATTCAATTCCATTCCATTACACTGCATTCCACTCCACGCCACTCCACTCCATTCAATTCCACTCCACTCCACTCTACACCACTCCATTCCACTCCACTCCACTCCACTCCATTCCATTCCACTACATCCCATTCCATTCCACTCCATTCCTCTCAACTCCACTCCACTCCACTCCATTCCATTCCATTCCATTCCATTCCACTCCATTCCTCTCAACTCCACTCCACTCCACTCCATTCCATTCCATTCCATTCCATTCCACTCCATTCCTTTCCATTCCTTTCTTTCGAAAGAATCTCACTACTTCACTGATGCTGGAGTGCACTCACTGGCTCAATCTCAGATCACATTTCATTTCACAATTTCATTCCATTCCAATCGAATCCATTGCATTCCATTCCATTCCATTCCACTTCACTACACTCAAGTCCACTCCATTCCATTCCATTCCACTGCATTCCACTCCACTCCAATCTCCTCCACTCCACTCCATTGCATTCCATTCCATTTATAACACTGCATTCCACTGTACTCTACTCCACTCCACTCCTCTACACTCCACTGCATTCCATTCCATTGCTTTGTTTCTACAGGATCTCATGCTGTCAGCCAGGCTGGAGTGTAGTGGCACTATTTCAGCTCACATTTCATTTCATCAATGCATTCCATTCCATTCCGTTCCATTCCATTCCATTTCATTCAATTCCCTTCCATTCAACTCCACTCCACTATGCTCCACTCCACTCCATTCCAGTCCTCTCCATTCCTCTCCACTCCATTCCAACCCATTGCACTCCACTCCACTCTGGTCCACTCCCTTCCATTCCATTCCATTGAATTCCACTGCCGTGCACTCCACACCACTCAACGTGAATCCACTTAACTCCATTCCACTCCATTCTATTCCACTCCAGTCCACCCCACTCCACTCTAATCTACTGCACTCCACTTAACTCCATCCCACTCCACTCCATTCCCCTCCACTCCACTCCATTCTGTTCTAACCCATTCCATTCCACTCCACTCCACTACATTCCGTTACATTCCATTCCCCTCCAGTTCACTCCACTCCACTCAACTCCGTTTCACTCCACTCCATTCCACTCCACTCCCCTTGAGTGCATTCCACCCCACTCCATTCCAGTCCACTCCACTCTGTTCCATTCCATTCAATGCCAATACACTGCATTCCACTCCACGCCACTCCATTCCACTCCACTCTTCACCACTCCATTCCACTCCTCTCCTCTCCACTCCACTCCATTCCATTCCATTCCACCACTATTCACTCCACCCCTCTCCACTCCACTGCACTCCACTCCACTCCAATTCATTCCATTCCATCCGATTGCATTTGACTCCATTCCACTCCACTCATTCACTGCACTACACAACACTCCACACCACTCCATGCCTTTCCATCCTATTCCATTCAACTCCATTCCATTTCACTCTACTCCACTCAAGTCCACTGTACTCCACTCCACCCAACTCCTCTCCATTCTCTTCCATTCCATTCCATTCCACTTCACTGAATTCCCCTCCATTTTTTTCGACAGGATCTCACTCTGTCACTCTGTGTGATGTGCAGTGGCACATTCCCTGGTCACATTTCATGTCACATTTCCATTCCATTCCATTCCATTTCATTCCATTCTTTCCACTCCACTCCACTCCAGTCCACTCTGCTCTGCTCCGCTCCACTCCACTCCACTCCATTCCATTCCATTCCATCCCATTCCATCCCATTCCATTCCACTCCACTACACTACACTACAATCCACTTCGCTCCTTTCAATTACATTCATTTTGTCTCCATTCCATTCCATTCCTTTCTTTCGATGGTATCTCACTCTGTCACCCAGGCTGGATTGCAGTGGCAGAATCTCAGCTCACATTTCATTTCACCATTCCATTCCCTTCGACTCCACTCCACTGCCCTCCACTCCATTCTATTCCATTCCATTCCACTCCACTCCACTCCTCTCCACTCCACTCCATTCCATTCCATCCCATCCCATTCCATTCCACTCCATTGTACTCCACTCCACTCCACTCCACTCCTTTCTATTCTGCTCCATCCCATTCGATTCCACTCCATTCCAATCCAATCCACTCCACTCCACTCCATTCCCTTCCATTCTACTCCATTCCACTGCATTCCTTTCCATTCCCTTCTTTCGACAGCATCTCACTTTGTGACCCAGGCTGGAGTACACTGGCACAATCACAGCTCACACATCATTACACTGTTCGATTCCACTCCACTCCACTCATCTCCATTCCATTCCTTTCCACTCCATTCCACTCCACTCCACTCCACTCCACTCCAGTCCACCCCTTTCCATAACCTTCTTTTCAACTCCATTCCACTCCACTCCTCCAACTCCACTCCACTCTTTTCTATTCCATTCTATTGAATTCCATTACACTCCAATCCTCTCTACTCCACTCCATTGCATTCCTTTCCATTCCGTTCCACTCCACTCCACTCCACTCCACTGCAATCCACTCCACTCCATTCCATTCCATCCAATTCCATTCCATTCCACTCCACTCCACTACCCTCAACTCCATTCCATTCCATCCCATTCCATCCCACTCTATTCCACTCCACTCCCCTCCACTCCACCCCACTCCATTCCACTCCACTCCACTCCACTGCACTCCACTCCCCTCCACTGCACCCCACTCCATTCCACTCCACTCCACTCCACTGCACTCCACTCCAGTCCCCTCTACTGCACTCCATTCCATCCCATTCTATTCTATTCCATTCCCTCTGACCCATTAAATTCTTACTGGTGACAGGATCTCACTCTGTCACCCAGGCTTAGGTGCAGTCCCACAATTTCAGCTCCCATTTCTTTTCACCATTCCATTCCATTCCATTACATTACATTACATTACACTCTATTCCATTCCATTTCACTCTATTCCACCCCACTCCACTCCACACCAATCTACTCCAGTCCACTCCATCCCATTCCATCCCATTCTATTCCACTCAATTCCACGCCAATCCACTCCACTCCACTCCACTGCACTCCACCCCATTGCATTCCATTGCATCACAATCCATTACACTCCATACCACTCCACTCCACTCCACTCCAATCCATTCCATTCCATTCCTCTCTTTCGACTGCATATCACTCTGCCACCCAGGCTGGAGTACAGTGGCACGATCTCAGTTCACATTTCATTTCACCATTCCATTCCATTGCATTCCACTCCACTCCACTCCACTCCACACCTCTGCATTCCATTCCACTGCATTCCACTACACTCCACTCCACTCCACTCATATCCTCTCCACTCCATCCCTTTAAATTCCACTCCATTCTACTCTCCTCGACTCCACTCCCTTCCATTCCACTCAATCACATTCGATTCCACTCCATTCCACTCCAATCCACTCCACTCCACTCCATTCCGTTCCATTCCATTCCATTCTATTCCACTCCGTTCTTTTCCATTCTTTTCTTTTGATAGGATCTCACTCTGTCACACAGGCTGGAGTGCACTGGCACAATCTCAGCTCAAATTTCATTTCACCATTCCATTCCACTCTGCTCCACTCCAGTCCACTTCTCTCCTCTCCATTCCATTCCATTCCACTCCACTCCACACCTCTCAACTCCACTCCATCGCATTCCATCCCATTCCTTTCCACTACATTCCACTCCACTCCACTCCATTCCATTCCATTTCACTCCACTCCACAGCACTCCACTCCACTCCATCCCATTCCATTCCATTCCTTTCCACTCCATTCCACTCCACTCCTCTCAACTCCACCCCACTATATTCTATTCCATTCCATGGCATTCCATTCCACTACATTACACTCCATTCCTTTCCCTCGAAATGTTCTCACTCTGTCACCCTGGCTGGAGTGCACTGGCAGAATCTCTGCTCACATTTCATTTCACCCTTCCATTCTATTGCTTTCCATTCCATTCCACATCCATTCCAATCCATTCCACTCCACTCCACTCCTCTCCACTCCATTACATTCCAAGAGATTCCATTCCACTCCTTTCCACTCCAAACCCCTCCACTCCAATGAACTCCACTCAACTCTACTCCAATCCATTCCATTCCATCCCATTTCATCCCACTCCACTCCACTCCAATCCATTCCATTTCATCGTATTTCATGCCACTCCACTCCTCTCCACTCCACTCCATTCCATTCCACTCCACTCCAGTCCACTCCATCCTAATCCATCCCATTCCACTCCACTCCATTGCACTCCAATCCACTCCACTCCACTCCATTGCATTCCATTACATCGCTATCCATTCCACTCCATTCTACTCCACTACACTCCTCACCACACCACTGCATTTCATTCCATTCCATTCCATGTGATTCCATTCCATTCCTTTCTTTCAACAAGGCCTCACTCTGTTACCCAGGCAGGACTGCAGTAGCACAATCATAGCTCACATTTCATTTCACCATTCCATTCCATTCCACTCCATTCCATTCCACTCCACTCCACTCCAATATACTCCAGTTCATTCCATTCCATCCTGTTCCATTCCTTTCCATTCCAATCCACTCCACTCTACTCCATACAACTCCACAGCATTCCATTCCTCTACAATGCATTCGATTCCACTCCATTCCACCTTGCTCCACTACACTTCATTTCAATCCTCTCCACTTCATTCCACTCTACTCCACTCTACTCTATTACATTCCATTCCATTTATTACACTCCATTCCACTGCAATCCACTCCACTCCACTCCTCTCCAATCCACTCCATTCCATTCCATTCCTTTCTTTTGAAAGGATCTGACTCCGTCACTCAGAGTGGAGTGCAGTGGCACAATCCAAGCTCACCTTTCATTTCACAATTTCATTCCATTCCTTTCCATTACATTCAACTCCACTCCACTCCACGCCACTCCATTCCAGTCCAATCCATTCCACTCCACTCCACTGCCTTCCATTCAAGCTGATTTTATTCCAATCTACTCCACTCAATTCCAGTCCATACCATTCCAATCCCCTCCACTCCATTCCATTCCATCCCATTTTATTCCACCCGACTCCACTCAACTCTACTCCATTCCATTCCATTCCACTCCAGTCCACTCCACTCCACTCCACTGAAATCCATTCCACTCCAGTCCATTTCACTCCTGTCCATTGCATTCTAATTCACTCCACTATACTCATCTCCATTCCACTCCACTACATTCCACTCCACTCCACTCCACTACATTCCAATACATTCCTTTACACTCTATTCCACTGCACACCACTCCACTCCACTCACATCCATTCCACTGCACTCCACTCCATTCCATTCCATCCCATCCAATTCCAGTCAACTACAGTCCACTCCACTCCACTCAATTCCAGTCAACTACAGTCCACTCCACTCCACTCAATTCCACTCCACTCCATTCCATTCCACTCCCATCCACTCCAATCCACTCAACTCAACTCCATTCCACTCCACTCGACTCCGTTCCCTTCCATTCCATTACATTTCACTCCACACAACTCCACTACACTTCATTCCACTCCACTCCACTTCATTCCACTCCACTCCACTTCATTCCACTCCACTCCACTCTACACTACTCCATTCCACTCCACTCCATTCCTCTCCACTCCATTCCACTTCACTCTGCTCCATTCCATTCTGTTACATTCCACTACACTCGATTCCATTCCACGCAACTCCACTCCACTCCACTTTATTCCACTCTACTCTACTCCATTCCACTCCACTCCACTCTACACTACTCTTTTCCTCTGCACTCCATTCCACTCCACTCCGCTCCTCTCCACTCCATTCAATTCCATTCCATTCCATTCCATTCCACTACATTTGACCACTCTCCACTCCACTCCATTCCACTCAACTCCGCTCCTCTGCCCTCCACTCCATTCTGTTCCATTCCATTCCATTCATGTTCAATCCACTCCACTCCACGCAATGCCACTCCACTCCACTCTTTTCCATTGAACTCTATTCCATTACGATATAACCCATTCCATTTGACTCCACTCTGCTCCACTCCACTCCACTCCACTGCCGTCCATTCCATTCCATTCCATTACACTGCATTCCCATCCACTCCACTACACTCCATTCCACTCTACTACATTCCATTCCATTCCACTCCACTCCACTCCACACCACTCCATTCCATTCCACTCGATTCCACACCACTCCATTCCACTCCACTCAATTCCACTCCACTCCACTCCACTCCATTCCACTCCATTCCATTCCATTCCATTCCACACCATGCCATTCCATTCCATTCGATTCCATTGCACTGTATTCCACTTCACTACACTCCACTCGATTCCTTTCCACCCAATTCAACTCGAATACATTCCACTCCACTCCATTCTATTCCACTCCGCTCCACTCCACTCCATTGCACTCCATTCCATTCCATTCCATCCCATTCCATTTCATCCCATTGCATTTCAGTCCATTCCATTCCATCCCTTTTCATTCCAGTCCATTCAACTCCACTCCACTTCAATCCATCAGATTCCATTCCATACCATTCCATTCCATTCTATTCCATTCCAGACGATTCCATTCCATGCCATTGCATTCCATTCCATTCCATTCCACTCCATTCCATTCCATTCCATTCCACACCACTCCATTTCATTCCATCTGATTCCATTACACTCCATTCCACTTCACTCGACTCCACTCGATTCCTTTCCATCTAATTCAATTTGAATCCATTCCACTCCACTTCACTCTATACCACTCAACCCCACTCCTTTGCACTCCATTCCATTCCTTTCCATTCCATTACATTACATTCCATCCCATTGCATTCCAGTTCATTCCACTGCACTCTACTACATTCCATTCCATTCCAGTCCATTCCATTCCACAACATTGCATTCCAGTCCATTCCACTCCACTCCACTCCACTCCATTACATTTCACTAAATTCCATTCCATTCCATACCATATCCCTCCATTCCATTCCATCCCATTGCATTCCAGTCCTTCCCACTCCACTCCACTCTACTCCACTCCACTCCACTCCATTCCATTCCATTCCATTCCATTCCACTCCATTCCACAACACTCCACTCACCTCCCCTACACTCCAATACATAACGTTCCATTCCATCCCATTCCATTACACTCCATTCCAATCCACTCAATTGACACCACTACACTCATCTCCACTCCACTCCAATGCATTCCATTCCATTCCATACCATTTCCCTCCATTCCATTCCATTCCATTCCATACCATTCCAATCCATTCCATTCCACTCCATTCAATTCCATTCCATCACATTACATTCCACTCCATTCCACACCACTCCACTCACCTCCCCTACATTCCACTACATATCATTCCATTCCATCACATTCCATTCCACTCCATTGCACTCCACTACTCTGACCCCACTACACTCCATTCCATTCCAATTCACTCCATTCCATTCCATTCCATACCATTTCCCTCCATTCCATTGCATTTCATTCCATTTCATTTCATTTCATTCCATTCCATTCCATTCCATACCATTCCATTCCATTGCATTCCATACCATTCGATTCCCACCCATTCCATTCCACACCACTCCACACCTTTCCATTCCATTCCATTCCACTTCATTCACCACCACTCCACTCACCTCTCTTACACTCCACTACATAACATTCCATTCCAACCCATTCCATTACACTCCATTCCACATCACTCCACTCAACCCAGTACACTCATCTCCACTCCACTCCAATTCACTCCACTCCATTCCATTCCATACCATTTCCCTCCATCCAATTCCATTCCTTTCCATTCCAATCCACCCCAATCCACTCCAATCCACTCCATTCCATTCCACTCCACTCCACTCCACTCCTCTCCACTCCAGTCCATTCCATTCCATTCCGTTCCGTTCTGTTCCATTCCATTCCATTGCATTCTGTTCCATTCCATTCCATTCCACACCGCTCCATTCCATTCCATCCAAATTCATTGCACTCCATTCCACTTCACTCCACTCCACTCGAGTCTGTTCCATCCATTTCAACTCGAATCCATTCCATACACTCCACTCTATTCCACTCCACTCCAGTCCATTGCACTTCATTCCATTCCATTCCATTCCATTCCATTCCATTCCATTCCATTCCATTGCATTGCATTCCAGTCCATTCCTATCCAGTCCACTCCATTCCATTCCATTTCATTCCATTCCAGTCCATTCCATTCCATCCCATTGCATTCCAGTCCATTCCAATCCACTCCACTCCACTCCATTCCATTCCATACCATCCCATTCCATTCTAATCCAATCCACACCTCTCAACTCACCTCCCCTACACTCCACTACATAACGTTCCATTCCATCCCATTACATTACACTCCATTCCACTCCACTCCACTGACCCCACTACACTCATCTCCACTCCACTCCAATTCACTCCATTCCATTCCATTATATACCTATTCCGTCCATTCCAATCCAATCCATTCCACTCCACTCCCTTCCATTCCACTCCACCCCACTCCACTCCACTGCACTCCACTCCATTCCATTCCACACCAGTCCATTCCATTCCATCTGATTCCATTGCACTGCATTTCACTTCACTCCACTCCACTCCAATCGATTCCATTCCATCCAATTCATTTCGAATTCATTCCACTATACTCGTCTCTATTCCACTCCAATCCACTCAATTGCACTACATTACATTACATTACATTACATTACATTACATTCCACTCCATTCAATTCCATTCCATCACATTCCATTCCACTCCATTCCACACCACTCCACTCACCTCCCCTACATTCCATTACATATCATTCCATTCCATCACATTCCATTCCACTGAATTGCACTCTACTTCTCTGACCCCACTACCCACATCTCCACTCCATTCCAATTCACTACATTCCATTCCATTCCATACCATTTCCCTCCATTCCATTCCATTGCATTCCATTCCATTCCATTCCATACCATTTTCCTCCATTCCATTCCATTCGAATCCCATCAATTCCATTCCACACCACTCCACACCTTTCCATTCCATCCCATCCCATTCCATCCCACTCCATTCCCCACCACTCCACTCACCTCTCTTACACTCCACTACATAACATTCCATTCCAACCCATTCCATTACACTCCATTCCACATCGCTCCACTCACCGCAGTACACTCATCTCCACTCCACTCCAATTCACTCCATTCCATTCCATTCCATACCATTTCCTTCCATCACATTCCATTCCATTCCAATCCACTCCAATCCACTCCATTCCATTCCACTCCACTCCACTCCTCTCCACTCCACTCCACTCCATTCCATTCTTTTCCATTCCATTCCATTCCACACCGCTCCATTCCATTCCATCTGAATTCATTGCACTCCATTCCACTTCACTCCACTCCACTCCACTCGAGTCCATTCCATCCAATTCACCTCGAATCCATTCCATACACTCCACTCTATTGCACTTCACTTCAGTCCATTGCACTCTATTCCATTCCATTTCATTCAATTCCATTCCATTCCATTCCATTCCATTCCATTCCATCACATTGCATTCCTGTCCATTCGTATCCACTCCACTCCATTCCATTCCATTTCATTGCATTCCAGTCCATTCCAATCCATCCCGTTGCATTCCAGTCCATTCCACTCCACTCCACTCTATTCCATTCCATCCCATCCCATTCCATTCTACTCCATTCCTCACCAATGCACTCATCTCACTTACACTCCACTCCACTCTATTCCATTCCATCCCATCCCATTCCATTCTACTCCATTCCTCACCAATGCACTCACCTCCCTTACACTCCACTACATAACGTTTCATTACATCCCATTCCATTCCACTCCATTCCACTCCATTCCACTGACCCCAGTACACTCATCCCCACTCCACTATAATTCACTCCATTCCATTCTATTCCATACAACTTCCCTCCATTCCATTCCATTCCATTCCTATCCACTCCACTCCATTCCATTCCTTTCCATTCCACTCCATTCCATTCCACTCCACTCCACTGCACTTCACTCCATTCCACTCCATTCCATTCCATGCCATTCCATTCCACACCACTCCATTCCATTACATCCGATTCCTTTGCACTCCATTCCACTTCACTCCACTCCACTCCAGTTGATTCCATTCCATCCAATTCATTTCAAATACATTCCACTCCACTCGACTATATTCCACTCCACTGCACTCCATTGCATTCCATTCCATTCGATTGCATTCTGTTCCATTCCATTCCAACCCACTGCATTTCAGTCCATTTCACTCCACTCCACTCCATTCCATTCCATTCCATTCCATTCTGTTCCATTCCAGTCCATTTCATTCCATCCCATTCCATTCCACTACGTGTCACACCACCCCACTCCCCTCACCTGCACTCCACTACATAACGTTCCAATCCATCCCATTCCATAACACTCCATTCCTATCCACTCCACTGACCCCACTACACTCATCTCCACTCCACTCCAATTCACTTCATTTTATTCCATTCCATACCATTTCCCTCCATTCCATTCAATGTCGTTCCATTCCATTCCATTCCATCCCATTTTATTCCAGTCCATTCCACTCCACTCCTCTCCACTCCTCTCCATTCCATTCCATTCCACTCCATTCCATTCCATACCATTCTATTCCATTCCATTCCATTCCATTGTATTCCATGCCATTCCACTCCACTCCATTCCATTCCATTCTATTTCATTCCATTCCATTCCATTCTATTCCATTCCATTCCATTCCAGTCAGTCCATTCCATTCCATCCCATTGCATTCCAGTCCACTCCACTCAACTCCACTCCACTCCATTCCATTCCATTCTGTCCCATACCATTCCATTCCATTCAACACCACTGCACTCACATCCCCTACCCTCATCTACATAACATTCCATCCCATGCCATTCCATTACACTCTATCGCACTCCACTCCACTGACCCCTCTTCACTCGTCTCCATTCCAGTTGAATTCACTCCATTCCATTCCATTCCATTCCATACTATTTCCCTCCATTCCATTCCATTCCATTCCATTCCATTCCATTCCACAGCACCCCATTCTATTCCATCCGATTCCATTGCACTCCGTTCCACTTCACTCCTCTCCATTCCTCTCGATTCCATTCCATCCTGTTCAATTCAAATCCATTCCACTCTACTCCATTCCACTCCAGTCCACTCCATTGCACTCCATTCCATTCCATTCCACTCCATTCCATTAGTTTCCATCCCATTGCATTCCAGTCCATTCCACTCCAATCCACTCCATTCCATTCCATTCCAGTCCAGTCCATTCCATTCCATCCTATTGCATTCCAGTCCATTCCACTCCACTCAAATCTACCACACTCCATTCCATTCCATCCCATTCCATTACACTCCATTGCACTCCACTCCACTGACCCCACTACACTCATCTCCACTCAACTCCAATTCATTCCATTCCATTCCTTTCCATACCATTTCCCTCCTTTCCCTTCCATTCCATTCCATCCCATTGCATTCCAGTCCTTTCCACTCCACTCCACTCCACTCCATTCCAGTAAATTCCTTCACATTGCATTCCACACCATTCCACACCACTCCACTCCACTCCATTCCAGTAAATTCCTTCACATTGCATTCCACACCATTCCACACCACTCCACTAACCTCCCCTACACTCCACTACATAACATTCCATTTCATCCCATTCCATGACACTCCATTCCACTCCACTCCACTGAATCCACTACACTCATCTCGACTCCACTCCAATTCACTCCATTCCATTCCATTCCATTCCATACCATTTCCCTCTATTCCATTCGATTCCATTCCGTTCCTTTTCATTCCATTCCACTGCATTTCACGCCACTCCATCCCATTCCATCCGATTCCATTGCACTCCATACCACTTCACTCCACTCCACTCCACTCGATTCGATTCCATCGAATTCAATTCGAATCCATTCCACACCATTCCAATCTATTCCACTCTATTGCACTCCATTCCATCGCATTCCATTCCATCCCATTCCATTACATTCCATTAAATCCCATTGCATTCCAGTCCATTCAACTCCACTGCACTCCACTCCATTCCATTCCACTCCATTCCAGTCCATTGTACACCATCCCATTGCATTCCAGTCCATTCAAATCCACTTCGTTCCACTCCACTCCACTCCATTCCATTCCATCCCAATCCATTCCGTACCATTTCCCTCCATTCCATTCCATTTCCCTCCATTCCATTCCATTCCATTCCATTCCATTACACACCACTCCATTCCTTTCCATCCAATTCCTTTGCACTCCATTCCATTCCATTACACACCACTCCATTCCATTCCATTCCATGCCATTTCCCTCCACTCCATTCAATTCGATTTGATTCCATTCCATTCCATTCCATGCCATTCCATTCCATTCCATCCCATTGCATTCCAGTCCATTCCACTCCACTCCAATCCAATCCACTGCATTCCATTCCATTCCATCCTATTCCAGTCCACTCCATTCCACACCACTCCACTCACTTCCCTTACATGCCACTACATAACATTCCTTTCCATCCCCTTCCATTACACTGCATTCCACTCCACCCCACTGACCCCTGTACACTCATCTCCACTCCACTCCAATTCACCTCACTCCATTCCATTCCTTACCATTTTCCTCCATTCCATTCCTTTCCAATCCATTCCATTCCACTCCACTCCACTCCACTCCATTTCATTCCATTGCAGACCATTCCACACCACTCCACTCACCTCCCCTACTCTCCACTACCTAATGTTCCATTCCATCCCATTCCATTACATTCCGTTCCACTCCAAGACACTGACCCCACTACACTCGAATCCACTCCACTACAATTCACTCCGTTCCATTCCATTCCATACTATTTCCCTCCATTCCATTCCATTCAATTCCATTTAATTCCATTCCATTTCATTCCATTCCATTCCATTGCATTCCAGTCCATTCCACTCCAGTCCATCCATTCCATTCCATTCCATCCAATTGCATACCAGTCCATTCCACTCCACTCCATTCCATTTGATTCCATTCCATTTCATTCCACTCCATTCCACAACACTCCACTCACCTCCCCTACACTCTATTATATAACGTTCCACTCCATCACATTCCATTACACTCTATCCCACTCCAGTCCACTGATGCCACTACACTCATCTCCACTCCACTCCATTTCACTCCATTCCATTCCATTCCATACTATTTCCCTCCATTCCATTCCATTCCATTCCAATCCATTCCACTCCTATCCATTCCACTCCACTCCACTCCATTCCACTCCGTTCCACTCCATTCCATTACATTGCATTCCATTCCTTTCCTTTCCATTCCACGCCACTCCATTCCATTCCATCTGATTCCATTGCACTCCATTCCACTTCACTCCTCTTCACTCCACTCTATTCTATTCCATCCAATTCAATTCGAATCCATTCCACTCCACTCCAATCTATTCCACTCCACTCCACTCCATTGCGCTCCATTCCATTCCATTCCATACCATTGCATTCAATACCATTCCACTCCACTCCACTCCATTCCATTCCATTCCATTGCACTCCATTGTCTTCCAGTCCATTCCATTCCATTGCATTCCATTGCATTCCATTCCATTCCATTCCTTCCATTCCATTCCATTGCATTCCACACTACTCCATTCCATTACATCCAATTCCATTGCAGTCCATTCCACTTCACTCCTCTCCACTCCACTTGATTCCATTCAATCCAATTCAATTCGAATCCATTCCACTCCACTCCACTCTATTTGACTCCATTCCACCCCATTCCATTCCATTCCATTCCTCTCCTTTGTATTCCCTTCCATCCAATTGCATTCCAATCCATTCCACTCCACTCCACTCCATTCAATTCCATTCCATTCCAGTCCAGTCCATTCCATTCCATCCCATTGCATTGTTGTCCATTCCACTCCACTGCAATCCACTCAACTCCCTTCCATTCTAAACCAACCCATGCCATTTCACTCCATTCCGCAGCACTCCACTCACTTCCCCTATGCTCCGCTACATAACGTTCCATTCCATCCCATTCCATAACATTCCATTCCACTCCACTCCACTGACCCCACTACACTCACCTCCAATCCACTCCAATTCATTCAATTCCATTCCATTTCATACCAATTTCCTCTATTCCATTCCAATCCTTTCAATCCCATTCCATTCCCTTGCACTCTATTTCAATCCATTCCATTCCATTCCATTCCATTCCACTCCATTCCATTATATTCCATTTCATTGTATTCCATTCCATTCCACTCCACTCCACTCCACTCCATTCCATTCCATTCCTTTGCATTCCACCCCACTCCATTCCATTCCATCCCATTCCATCCCATTCCATTGCACTCCATTCCACTTCACTCCACTCCACTCCATTCCATTCCATTCCTTGCATTCCACCCCACTCCATTCCATTCCATCCCATTCCATCCCATTCCATTGCACTCCATTCCACTTCACTCCACTCCACTCCATTCGATTCCATTCAATCCAGTTCAATTCGAATCCATTCTACTCCACTCCCTTTTTCCACTCCATTCCACCCCATTGCATTCCAGTCTATTCCACTCAACTCCACTCCATTCAATTCCATTCCATTCCATTCCAGTCCATTCCATTCCATCCCATTGCATTGTAGTCCATTCCACTCCACTCCATTCCATTCCAATCTATCCCTTTCCATTTCACTCCATTCTGCAGCACTCCACTCACTTCTACTCTCCGCTACATAATGTTCCATTCCATCCCATTCCATAACATTCCATTCCACTCCACTCCACTTACCCCACTACACTCACCTCCACTGCACTCCAATTCAATCCATTCCATTTCATTCCATACCAATTCCCTCCATTCCATTCCATTCCATTCAATTCAATTCAATTCCCTTCCATTCCAATCCATTCCATTCCATTCCATACCATTCCATTCCATTCCATACCATTCCATTCCATTCCATTGTATACCATGCCATTCCACTCCACTCCACTCCATTCCATTCCATTCTATTCCATTCCATTTCAGTCCAGTCCAGTCCATTCCTTTCCATCCCATTGCATTCCAGTCCTCTCCTCTCAACTCCACTCCACTCCATTCCATTCCATCCCATACCATTCTATTCCATTCCACACCACTACATTCACATCCCCTACACTCCTCTACATGACGTTACCTCCCATGCCATTCCATTACATTCTATCTCACTCCACTCCACTGACCCCTCTTCACTCATCTCCATTCCAATCGAATTCACTCCATTCCATTCCATTCCATACTATTTCCCTCCATTCCATTCCATTCCACTCCAATCCATTCCACCCAATTCCACTCCAGTCCACTCCACTCCACTCCATTCCATTCCATTCCTCACGACTCCATTCCATTCCATCTGATTCCATTACACTCCATTCCACTTCAATCCACTCCATTCCACTCGATTCCATTCCATCCAATTCAATTCGAATCCCTTCCACTCCACTCTATTCCACTCCACTCCCCTCTGTTGCACTCCATTCCATTCCTTTCCTTTCCATCCCATTGCATTCCAGACCATTCCACTCCTTTCCACTCCAATCCTTTCAATTCTATTCCATTCCTTTCCATTCCATTCCATTCTCTTCAATTCCATTCCATCCCATTCCATTGCATTCCATTACATTCCATCCCATTACATCCCATTACATTCCATTCCATTCCATTCCATTGCATTCCACACCATTCCACTCCATTCCATCCGATTCCTTTGCACTCCATTCAACTTCACTCCACTCCACTACCCTCGATTCTATTCCATCCAATTCAATTCAAATCCATTCCACTCTACTCCACTCTATTCCACTCCACTCCACTCCATTGCACTCCATCCCATTCCATTCTATTCCATTCC
Organism: Nomascus leucogenys; assembly: GCF_006542625.1. NCBI lineage: Eukaryota > Metazoa > Chordata > Mammalia > Primates > Hylobatidae > Nomascus > Nomascus leucogenys. The sequence goes on from NC_044404.1 coordinate 811,055, forward strand.
ATTCCATCACATACCATTCCAGTCCATTCCACTCCACTCCACTCCATTCCATTCCATTCAATTCCATTCCATTCCATTCCAGTCCATTCCATTCCATCCCATTGCATTCCAGTCCATTCCAGTATATTCCACTCCACTCCATTCCATCCCATTCCATTCCACTCCACTCCAAACCACTCCACTCACCTCCCCCACAATCTACAACATAACATTACATTCCATCACATTCCATTACTCTCTATCACACTCCACTCCACTGACGCCAATACCCTCATCTGCACTCCACTCCAATTCACTCCATTCCATTCCATTTAATGCCATTGCTCTCCATTCCATTCCATTCCATTATATTCCATTCCATTCCATTCCACACCACTACATTCCATTCCATCCGATTCTGTTGCACTCCATTCAACTTCACTCCACTGCACTCCACTCCATTCCATTCCATCCAATTGAATTCAAATCCATTGCACTCCACTCCACTCTTTTCCACTCCACTCCACTTCATTGCACTCCATTCCATACCATTCCATCCCTTTCCATTCCTTTCTATTCCATTCCATCCCATTGCATTCCAGTCCATTCCACTCCAATCCACTCAATTCCATTCCATTGCAGTCCATTCCATTCCATCGCAATGCATTCCAGTCCATTCCACTAATCTCCACTCCACTCCACTCCATTGCACTCCATTCCATCCCATTCCATTCCACTCCATTCAACACCACTCCACTCACGTCCCCTACACTCCACTACATAACGTTCCATTACATCCCATTGCATTACACTCCGTTCCACTCCACTCCACTGACCCCACTACACTCATCTCCACTCCACTCCAATTCACTTCATTTGATTCTATTCCATACAATTTCCCTCCATTCCATTCCATTCCAGTCCAGTCCATTCCATTCCATCCCATTGCATTCCAGTCCATTCCATTCCACTACACTCCACTCCATTCCATTCCATGCCATCCCATTCCATTCCACTCCATTCCACATCACTAAACTCACCTGCACTAAACTCCAGTACATAAGGTTCCTTTCCATCCCATTCTGTTACACTCTATCCCACTCCAGACCACTGACCCCACAACTCTCATCTCCACTCCACTCTAATTCACTCCATTCCATTCCATTCCATACCATTTTCCACCATTCCATTCCATTCCATTCCACTCCACTCCACTCCATACCATTCCATTCCATTCTATTCCATTCCATTCCATTCCATTCCTGACCACCCCATTCCATTCCAGCCGGTTCCATTGCACTCCATACCACATCACTCGACTGCACTCCACTTGATTCCATTCCATCCAATTGAATTCATATCCATTCCACTCCTCTCCACTCTATTCCACTCCACTCCACTCCATTGCAATCCATTCCATTGCATTTCATTCCATTCCATTCCATTCCATTCCATTCCGTCCATTCCATTCCATTCCATCTCATTGCATTCCAGTCCATTCAACTCCACTCCACTCCAGACCATTCCATTCCAGTCCATTCCATTCCATCCCATTGCATTCCAATCCATTTCACTCCACTTCACCTCACTACATTCCATTCCATTCCACTCCATTCCATTCCATTCCATTCCACTCCATTCCATTCCATACCATTCCATTCCATTCCATTCCGTCCATTCCATTCCATTCCATCTCATTGCATTCCAGTCCATTCAACTCCACTCCACTCCAGACCATTCCATTCCAGTCCATTCCATTCCATCCCATTGCATTCCAATCCATTTCACTCCACTTCACCTCACTACATTCCATTCCATTCCACTCCATTCCATTCCATTCCATTCCACTCCATTCCATTCCATACCATTCCATTCCATTCCATTCCATTCCTGACCACTCCATTCCATTCCCTTCGATTCCATTGCACTCCATTCCACATCATTCGACTGCACTCCACTCGATTCCATTCCATCCAATTGAATTCAAATCCATTCCACTCCATTTCACTCTATTCCACTCCAGTCCACTCCATTGCAATCTGTTCCATTCCATTCCATTCCATGCCATTCCAGTCCATTCCATTCCATCTCATTGCATTCCAGCCCATTGCACTCCACTCCACTACATTCCATTCTATTCTACTCCATTCCGTTCCATTCCATCCTTTTCCATTCCACTCCATTACACGCCACTCCTGTCACCTCCCGTACTCTCCACTATATAACGTTCCATTCCATCCCATTCCATTACACTCTATCCCACTCCACTCCACTGACGCCACTACACTCATCGCCACTCCACTGCAATTCACTCCTTTCCATTCCATACCATGTCCCTCCATTCCATTCCATTCAATTCCATTCCATTCCACTCCTATCCATTCCACTTCATGCCACTCCATTCCCTTCCACTCCACTCCACTGCACTACACTCCGCTCCACTCCATTCCATTCCACTCCATTCTGTTCCATTCCATTCCATTCCACACCACTCCATTCCATTCCATCCCACACCACTCCATTCCATTCCATCCCATCCGATTCCATTGCACTCCATTTCTCTTCACTCCACTCCACTCCACTCGATTCCATTCAATCTAATTCAATTCGAATCCATTTCACTCTACTCCACTCTATTCCACTCAACTCCACCCCATTGCACTCCATTCCATTCCATTCCTTTCCATTCCATCCCATTGCATTCCACTCCATTCCACTCCACTTTAATCCATTCCATTCCATTCCAGTCCATTCCATTCCCTCCCATTGTGTTGTAGTCCATTCCACTTCACTGCAACCCACTCCACTCCATTCCATTGCAATCCTTCCCATTACATTCCACTCCATTACACAGCACTCCACTCACTACCCCTACACTCCCCTACATAACGTTCCATTCCATCCCATTCCATAACATTCCATTCCACTCCACTCCACTGACCCCACTGCACTCACCTCCACTCCACTCCAATTCAATCCATTCCATTCCATACCAATTCCCTCCATTCCATTCCATTCCATTCCACTCCATACCGTTTCCTTCCATTCCATTCCATTCCATTCCATTCCATTCCATTCCATTCCACTGCAATCCATTCCACTCCATTCCATTCCATTCCATTCCATTCCACACCATTCCATTCCATTCCACACCACTCCATTCCATTCCATCTGATTCCATTGCACTCCATTCCACTTCACTCCACTCCACTCAGTTCCATTCCATACTATTCAATTTGAAACCATTATATTCCACTAAACTCTATTCCTCTCTACTCGACTGCATTGCACTCCATTCCATTACAGACCATTGCATTCCAGTCCATTCCACTCCACTCCAATCAACACCTCTCCATTCCATACTATTCCATCCCATTCCATTCGACTCCTTTCCACACCAGTCCACTAACCTCCCTTACACTCCACTACATAACGTTCCGTACATTCCCATTCCATTGCACTCCATTTCACTCCTCTCCACTGACCTCACTACACTCATCTCCACTTCACTCCAATTCACTCCATTGCATTCCATTCCATACCGTTTCCCTCCATTCCATTCCCTTCTATTCCATTCCACTCCATTCCATTCCACATCACTCCATTCCATTTCATCCGATTCCATTGCACTCCATTCCACTTCACTCCACTCCATTCCATTACATTCTATCCCTATCCATTCCATTCCTTTCCACACCAATCCACTCATGTCTCCTACACTCCGCTACATAACGTTCCATTCCATCCCATTCCATTATACTCCATTAAACACCACTCCACTGACACCACTACACTCAACTCCACTCCACTCCAATTCAATCCATTCCATTCCATTCCATAGTATTTCCTTGCATTCCATTCCATTCCATTCCACACCACTCCATTCCATTCCATCCGATTCTAATGCACTCCATTGCACTTCACTCCACTCCACTCCACTCTATTCCATACCATCCAATTCAATTCGAATCCATTCCACTCTACTCCAGTCTATTTCACTGCACTCCACTCCATTGCACTCCATTCCAATCCATTCTATTCCATCCCTTTGCATTCCAGTCCATTTCACTCCATTCCAGTCCTTTCGATTCCATTCCATTTCATTCCATTCCAGTCCATTCCATTCCATCACATTGCATTTCAGTCCATTCCATTCCACTCCACTCCACTGCACTCCATTCCGTTCCTTTCAATTCCATCCCATTCCATTCCACTCCATTCCTCACCACGCCACTCACTTCCCCTTCACTCCACTACATAACATTCCATTCCATCCCATTCCATTACACTCTATTCCTCTCCACTCCACTGACCACACTACACTCATCTCCACTCCACTCCATGTCACTCCATTCCATTCCATTCCATACCATTTCCCTCCAGTCAATTCCATTCCAGTCCATTCCATTCCACAACACTCCATTCCATTCCATCCGATTCTATTGCACTCCATTCCACTTCACTCGACTCCACTCCACTCGATTCCATTCCATCCAATTCGATTTGAACCCATTCCACCCCACTCCACTCTATTCCACTCCACTCCACTCCATTGCACTCCATTACATTCCAGTCCATTCCATTCCATTCAAATCCATTCCATCCCATTCCATCCCATTGCATTCCAGTCCATTCCACTCCACTACACTCCATTCCATTCCATTCCTTTCCATTCCAGTCCATTCCATTCCATCCCATTCCTTTCCATTCCAGTCCATTCCATTCCATCCCATTGCATTCCAGTCCATTCCACCCCACTCCACTCCTCTACATTCCATTCCATTCCATTCCATCCCATTCCATTCCAATCCATTCCACACTACTCTTCTCGCCTGCCCTACACTCCACTACACAACTTTCCATTCCATCCCTTTCCATTCCATTCCATTCCACTCCATTCCATTCCACACGACCCCATTAAATTCCATCCGATTCCTTGCACTACATTCCACTTCACTCCACTCCACTCCACTTGATTTCATTCTATTCAATTCAATTTGAATCCATTCCACTCCACTGCGCTCTCTTCCACTCCACTCTTCTGGTTTCCACTGCATTCCTATCCATTCCATTCCATTCCATTCTATTCCATCCCATTGCATTCCAGTCCATTCTGCTCCAATCCACTCCATTTCATTCCATTCCATTCCAGTGCAGTCCATTCCATTCCATCCATTTGCATTCCATTACATTACATTCCATCCCATTGCATTTCAGTCCATTCCACTCCACTCCACTCAATTTCATTCCATTCCCTTCCATTCCATTCCATTCCAGTCCTTTCCAGCCCATCCCATTACATTCCAGTCTTTTCCATTCCATCCCATTGCATTGCAGTGCATTCCACTCCACTCCACTCCACTCCATTCCACTCCACTCAACTCTATTCCACCACACTCCATTCCATTCCATTGCATTCCATACCACTCCATTCAATTCCATCTGATTCCTTTGCACCCCATTCCACTTCACTCCACTCCACTTGATTCCGTTCCATCCAATTCAATTCGAATCCATTCCACTCCACTCCACTCTATTCCACTCCATTCCACTCCATTGCACTCCATTCCATTCCATCCCATTGCATTCCAGTCCATTCCACTCCACTACACTCTGTTCCATTCCATTCCATTCCATTCCATTCAATTCCATTCCATTTCATTCCATTTCTTTCCATTCCAGTCCATTCCATTCCATCTCTTTGCACTCCATTACATTGCCTTCCATTCCTTTCCATTCCATTCCATTCCAGTCCACACCACTCCATACCATTCCATCCAATTCCATTGCACTCAATTCCACTTCACTCAACTCCACTCGGTACCATTCCATCCAATTCAATTTGAATCCATTCCACTCCACTCCATTCTATTCCACTCCACTCCACTCCATTGCGCTTCATTCCATTCCATTCCATCCCATTGCCTTCCCATCCATTCCACTCCATCCCTTTGCACTCCATTACATTGCCTTCCATTCCTTTCCATTCCAGTCCACACCACTCCATACCATTCCATCTGATTCCATTACACTCAATTACACTTCACTCCACTGCACTCCACTCGATTCCATTCCATCCAATTCAATTCAAATGCATTCCACTCCACTCCACTGTATTCCACTCCACTCCACTCCATTGCACTCCATTCCATTCCACTCCACTCCATTCCATTCCATTCCAATCTGTTCCATTCCATTCCATTCCATTCCATTCCATTCCAGTAAATTCCTTTCCGTCACGTTGCATTCCAGTCCATTCCACTGCACTCCACTCCATTCCATTACATTACATTACATCCCATTATATTCCACTCCATTCCACACCACTCCACTCATCTCCCCTACATTTCACTACATAACGTTGCATTCCATCCCTTTCCCTTACACTCCATTCCACTCCACGCCACTGACCCCACTACAATCATCTCCACTCCATTCCAATTCACTCCATTCCATACCATTTCCCTCCATTCCATTCCGTTTCATTCCATTCGATTCCAGTCCATTCCAATCTACCCATTGCATTCTAGTCCATTCAACTCCACTCCACTCCACTCCATTCCATTCCATTCCTTTCCACTCTTTTCCACACCACTCAACTCACCTCACCTACACTCCACTACATAAGGTTCAATTTCTTTTTTTTTTTTATTATACTTTAGGGTTTTAGGGTACATGTGCACAATGTGCAGGTTTGTTACATATGTATCCATGTGCCATGTTGATTTCCTGCACCCATTAACTCGTCATTTAGCATTAGGTGTATCTCCTAATGCTGTCCCTCCCCCCTCCCCCCACCCCACAACAGTCCCCGGAGTGTGATGTTCCCCTTCCTGTGTCCATGAGTTCTCATTGTTCAATTCCCACCTATGAGAGAGAACATGCGGTGTTTGGTTTTTTGTCCTTGCTATATAAGGTTCAATTTCAACCCATTCCATTACACTCCATTCCACTCCACTCCACTCCACTGACCCCACTACACTTATCTCCACTCCAGTGCAATTCACAACATTCCATTCCGTTCCATACCATTTCCCTGCATTCTATTTCATTCCATTCCATTCCAGTCCAGTCCATTCCATTCCATCTCATTGCATTGCATTCCATTCCCTTCAACTGCATTCCATTGCATTCCATTCCAGTCCACACCACTCCTTTCCGTTTCATCGGATTTCCTTGCACTCCATTCCTCTTCACTCCACTCCACTCCACTCAATTCCATTCCTTCCAATACAGTTTGAATCCATTCCACTCCACTCCACTCTATTCCACTTCACTCCACTCCATTGCATTCCGTTCCATTCCATTCCATCCCATTGCATTCCAGTCCATTCCACTCAACTCCACTCCATTCCATTCCATTCCATTCCATTCCACTCCATTCCACTCCATTCCAATTTATCCGATTCCATTGCACTCCATTCCACTTCACTCCACTACACACCACTTGATTTGATTCCATCCGAATCAATTCAAATCCATTCCACTCCACTCCACTCTATTCCACTCCACTGCACTCTATAGCTCTCCATTCCATTCCATTCCATCCCATCCCATTGCATTCAATTCCATTCCACTCCACTCCATTCCATTCCAATCCACTCCAGTCCATTCCATTCCATCCCGTTGCATTCCAGTCCATTCCTCTCCATTCCACTCCACTCCATTCCATTCCATTCCATTCCATTCCATCCCATTGCATTCAATTCCATTCCACTCCACTCCACTCCACTCCATTGCATTCCATTCCAGTCCATTCCATTCCATCCCATTGCATTCCAGTCCATTCCTCTCCACTCCACTCCACTCCATTCCATCCCATTCCATTACACTCCATTCCACACCACTTCACTCAGCTCCACTACATAACGTTCCATTCAATCCCATTGCATTACATTCCATTACACTCCACTCCACTGACCACACTACACTTATTTCCACTCCGCTCCAATTCACTCCATTCCATTTCCCTGCAGTCCATTCCACTCCTTTCTTTCGACCATATCTCACTCTGTCAGCCAGGCTGGAGTCAGTGGCACAATCTCAGCTGATATTATATTTCAGCATTTTATTCCATTCCATTCCATTCCATTCCACTCCTTTCTATTCCATTCAATTCCATCCCACTGCATTCAAGTCCATTCAGTTGCACTCCAATCCACTCCACTACATTCCATTCCATTCCATCTCATTCCATTCCACTCCATTCCTCACCACTGCACTCACATCCCCTACACTCCACTACATAATATTTCGTTACATCCCATTCCATTACACTCCATTCCACTCCAATCCACTGACCCCACTACACCATCTCCACTACCCTCCGATTCACTCCATTCCATTCCATTCCATACCATTTCCCTCCATTCCTTTCTGTCGTGAGGATCTCACTCTGTCAGCCAAGCTGGAGTGCAGTGGCACCATCTCAGCTCACATTTCATTTCACCATTTTATTCCTTTCCATTCCATTCCATTCCATCCCATTGCATTCCAGTCCATTTCACTCCACTCCACTCCAATCCATTCCATTCCATTCCATCACATTCCATTCAACTCCATTCCCCACCACTCCACTCTCCTCCCCTACACTCCACTACATAACGTTCCATTCCATCACATTCCATTACACTCCATTCCATCACATTCCATTACACTCCATTCCTCTCCACTTCACTGACCCCACTACACTCATCTCCACTCCACTCCAATTCACTCCATTCCATTCCATTCCATACCATTTCCCTAAATTCCATTCCATTCTTTCTTTCGACACTATCTCACTCTGTCACCCAGGCTGGAATGCAGTGACACAATCTCAGCTCACATTTCATTTCACCTTTTTATTGCATTCCATTCCATTGCATTCCATTATATTCCATTCCATTCCATTCCAGTGTATTCCATTCCATTCCATTGCATTGCATTCCATTAGATTCCATTCTATTCCATTGCAATCCATTCCTTTCCATTCCATTCCATTGCATTCCATTCCATTTCATTCCCTTCCATCCCATTGCATTACATTCCATTCCACTCTACTCCACTCCACTCCACTCCATTCCATTCCATAACTTACCATTCCATTCCACTCCATTCCACACCACTCCACTAACATCCCCTACACTCCACTACATAATGTTCCATTTCCACCCATTCCATTACAGTCTATTCCACTCCACTCCGCTGACCCCACTACACTCATCTCCACTCCACTCCAATTCATTCCATTCCATTCCATTTCCCTGCATTCTATTCCACTCCTTTCTTTCCACAAGATCTCACTCTGTCAGCCAGGCTGGAGTGCAGTGGCACAATCTCAGCTCACATTATATTTCACCATTTTATTCCATTCCATTCCATTCCATTCTATTACATTCTATTCCATCCCACTGCATTCCAGTCCATTCAGTTGCTCTCCACTCCACTTCACTACATTCCATTCCATTCCATCTCATTCCATTCCACTCCATTCCTCACCAATGCACTCACCTCCCTTACACTCCACTACATAACGTTTCATTACATCCCATTCCATTACACTCCATTCCACTCCACTCCACTGACCCCACTACACTCATCTCCACTCCACTCCAATTCACTCCGTTCCATTCCATTCCATACCATTTCCCTCCATTCCATTCCGTTCCTTTCTATCGTCAGGATCTCACTCTGACATCCAGGCTGGAATGCAGTTGCACAATCTCAGCTCACATTTCATTTCACCATTTTATTCCATTGCATTCCATTCCATTCCATGCCATCCCATTGCACTCCAGTCCATTTCACTCCAATCCACTCCAATCCATTCCATTCAATTCCATCCCATTCCATTCCACTCCATTCCGCACCACTCCACTCTCCTCCCCTACACTCCACTACATAACGTTCCATTCCATCACATTCCATTAGACTCCCTTCTTCTCCACTCCACTGACCCCACTACACTCATCTCCACTCCATTCCAATTCACTCCATTCCTTTCCATTCCATACCATTTCCCTCCATTCCATTACATTCATTTCTTTCTACAAGATCAAACTCTGTCACCCAGGCTGGAGTTCAACGGCACAATCTCAGCTCACATTTCATTTCACCATTTTATTCCATTTTATTACATTTTATTACCTTCCATTCCATTCCATTTCATTCTATTCCATTCCTTTCCATCCCATTTCATTCCAGTCCATTCCATTCCACTCCACTAAACTACACTCCACTACACTCCATTCCATTCCAACTCATTCCATTCCACTCCATTTCACACCACTCCACTCACCTCCCCTACTCTCCACTACATAACGTTCCATTCCATCCCATTCCATTATACTCCATTCCAGTCCAATCCACTGACCCCACTACACTCATCTCCACTCCACTCCAATTCACTCCATTCCATTCCATTCCATACTATTTCCCTCCATTCTATTCAATTCCTTTCTTTCAACAGGATCTCTCTCTGTCACCCAGGCTGAAGTGCAGTGGCACTATCTCAGCTCACATTTCATTTCACCATTTTATTCCATTCCATGCCATTCCATTCCATTCAATTCCTCTCCATCCTTTGGCATTCCTGTCCATTCCACTCCACTCCACTCCACTCGCCTCCTTTCCATTCCAATCCATACCATTGCATTCAACTCCATTCCCCACCACTCCACTCACCTCCCCTACACTCCACTACATAACGTTCCATTCCATCCCATTCCATTGCACTCCATTCCACTCCACTTCACTGACCCCACTACACTCATCTCCACTCCACTCCAATTTTCTCCATTCCATTCCATTCCATTCCATTCAATTTCCCTGTATTCCATTCCATTCCTTTCTTTTGACAGGATCTCATTCTGTCACCCAGGCTGGAGTGCAATGGCACAATCGCAGCTCACAGTTCATTTCACCATTTTATTAAATTCCATTGCATTGCATTCCATTCCATTCCATTCCACGTCATTCCATTCCATTCCATTGCATTCCATTTCATTCCAATCCATTCCATTCCTTTCCATTCCATTTCATTCCAATCCATTCCATTCCTTTCCATTCCATTCCATTCCAATCCATTCCATTCCTTTCCATTCCATTCCATTCCATTCCAATCCGTTACATTCCATTCCATTGCATTCCTTTCCATTCCATTCCATTCCATCCCATTGTATTCCAGTCCATTTGACTCGACTCCACCCCACTCCATTTCATTCAATTCCATCTCATTCCATTCCACTCCATTCCCCACCACTCCACTCACCTCCCCTACAGTGCACTAAACAACGTTCCATTCCATTCCATTCCATTACACTCCATTCAACTACACTCCACTGAGACCACTGCACTCATCTCCACTGCACTCCAATTCACTCCATTCCATTTCCCTCCATTCCATTCCATTCCTTTCTTTTGACATTTTCTAATTCTGTCACCCAGGCTGGAGTGCAGTGGCACAATTTAAGCTCACATTTCATTTCACCATTATATTCCATTCCATTCCATAACATTCCATTCCACTCCATTCCACAGCACTCCACTCACCTCCCCTACACTCCACTACATAACGTTCCATTCTATCCCATTCCGTTCCATTCCATTCCACTCCACTGCACTGACCCCACTACACTCATTTTCACTCCACTCCAATACCCTCCATTTCACTCCATTCCATACCATCTCCCTTCATTCCATTCCATTCCCTTCCTTCGACAGGATCTCACTCTGTCAACCTGGTTGGAGTGCTGTGGCTAAATCTCAGCTCACATTTCCTTTCACCATTTTATTCCATTCCTTTCGATTCCATTCCTTTCCCTTCTATTCCATTAAATTCCATTCCATTCCACTCCAGTCCATTCCTTTCCATTCCATTCATATTCCATTCCATTCCATTCCATTCTGTTCCATTTAATTCTATTCCATTGCATTCAATTCCATTCCATTCCATTCCATCCCATTGCATTCAAGTCCATTCCACTCCACTCCACTCCACTCCACTCCATTCTATTCCATTTCAACCCATTCCATTCCAATCCATTCCACACCACTCCATTCACCTCCCCTCCACCCCACTACAAAACGTTCCATTCCATCCCACTCCATTACACTCCATTCCACTCCACTCCACTGACCCCACTACAATCATCTCCACTCCATTCCATTCCGTTCCATACAATTTCCCTTCATTCCATTCCATTCCTTTCTTTCGACAGGATCTCTCTCTGTCACCTAGGCTGGAGTGCAGTGGCACAGTCTCAGCTCACATACCATTTCACCATTTTCTACCATTCCACTCCATTTCATCCCATTCCATTACATTCCATTCCATTACATTCCACTCCATTCCACACCACTCCACTCACCTCCCCTACACTCCACTACAAAACGTTCCATTCCATCCCACTCCATTACACTCCATTCCACTCCACTCCACTGACACCACTACACTCATCTCCACTCCACTCCAATTCACTCCATTCCATTCCATTTCACACCATTTCCCTGTATTCCATTCCATTCCTTTCTTTCAATAGGATCTCATTCTGTCAGCCAGGCTGGAGTGCAGTGGCACAATCGCAGCTCACAATTCATTTCACCATTTTATTAAATTCCATTGCATTCCATTCCATTCCACTTCATTCCATTCCATTCCATCGCATTCCATTCCATTCCATTGCATTCCATTCCATTCCATTGCATTCCATTCCATTCCATTCCTTTCCATTCAATTCCATCCCATTGCATTCCAATCCATTAGACTCAACTCCACTCCACTCCACTCCACTCCATTTCATTCCATTCTATCCCATTCCATTCCTCTCCATTACCCACCACTCCACTCACCTCCCTTACAGCCCGCTACGCAACGTTCCTTTCCATTCCATTCCATTACACTCCATTCAACTCCACTCCACTGACCCCACTACACTCATCTGCGCTCCACTCCAAATCACTCCATTCCATTCCATTTCACTCAATTCCATTCCATTCCACTCTTTTGACATTTTCTAATTCTGTCACCCAGGCTGCAGTGCAGTGGCACAATTTAAGCTCACATTTCATTTCACCATTATATTCCATTCCATTCCATTCCATATCATTCCTTTCCACTGCATTCCGCACCTCTCCACGCACCTCCCCTACACTCCACTATATAACGTTCCATTCCATCCCATTCCATTACACTCCATTCCACTCCACTGCACTGACCCCACCACACTCACTTCCACTCCACTCCAATACACTCCATTTCATTCCATTCCATACCATCTCCCTCCATTCCATTCCCTTCTTTTCCTTCGACAGGATCTCTCTCTGTCAACCTGGATGGAGTGTTGTGGCACAATCTCAGCTCACGTTTCCTTTCACCATTTTATTCCATTCCTTTCGATTCCATTCCGTTCCATTCCATTAAATTCCATTCCATTCAGTTCCTTTCCATTCCATTCATATTCCATTCCATTCATATTCCATTCCATTCCATTCTGTTCCATTCCATTCCATTCTATTGCATTCCGTTCCGTTCCATTCCATTCCATTCCAACCCATTGCATTCGACTCCATTCCACTCCACTCCACTCCACTCCACTCAATTCCATTCCGTCCCATTCCAGTCCACTCCATTCCACACCACTCCACTCACCTCCCCTACACTCCACTACGTAACGTTCCATTCCATCACATTCCATTACACTCCATTCCACTCCACTCCACTGACCCCACTACACTCATCTCCACTCCATTCCGATTCACTCTATTCCATTCCATTCCATACCATTTCCCTTCATTCCATTCCATTACTTTCTTTCAACAGGATCTCTCTCTGTCACCCAGGCTCGAGTGCAGTGGCACAATCTCAGCTCACATTTCATTTCACCATTTTATTCCATTCCATTCAATTCCATTTCATTCTATCCCATTGCATTCTAGTCCATTTGACTCCACTCCACTCTGCTCCATTTCATTCCATTCCATCCCATTCCATTCCACTCCATTCCACAACACTCCACTCGCCTCCCCTACAGTCTGCTACATAATGTTCAATTCCATCTCATTCCATTATACTCCTTTCCACTCCACTCTACTGACAACACTACACGCATCTCCACTCCACTCCAATTCACTCCATTCCACTCCATTACATACCATTTCCCTCCATTCTATTCCATTCCTTTCTTTTGAAAGTGTCTCACTCTGTCATCCAGGCTGGAGTGTAGTGGCACAATCTCAGCTCACATATCATTTCACCATTTTATTCCATTCCATTCCATTCCATTCCACGCCATTCCACACCACTCCACTCACCTCCCCTACACTCCACTATATAACGTTCCATTCCATCCCACTCCATTACACTCCATTCCACTCCACTCCACTGACCCCACTACACTCATCTCCACTCCACTCCAATTCACTCCATTCCATTCCATTCGATACTATTTCCCTCCATTCCATTCCATTCCTTTCTTTTGACAGGATCTCTCTCTGTCACCCAGGCTGAAGTGCAGTGGCACAATCTCAGCTCACATTTCATTTCACCATTTTATTCCATTCCATTCCATTGCATTCCATTCCATTCCTCTCCAACCTTTGGCATTCCAGTCCATTCCACTCCACTCCACTCTACTCGCCTCCTTTCCATTCCATTCCATACCTTTGCATTCCACTACATACCCCACCACTCCACTCACCTCCCCTACACTCCACTACATAACGTTCCATTCCATCCCATTCCATTGCACTCCATTCCACTCCACTTCACTGCCCCCACTACACTCATCTCCACTCCACTCCAATTAACTCCATTCCATTCCATTCCATAACATTTCCCTGTATTCCATTCCAATCCTTTCTTTCGACAGGATCTCATTCTGTCACCCAGGCTGGAGTGCAGTGGTACAATCTCAGCTCACAGTTCATTTCACCATTTTATTCCATTCCTTTGCATTCCATTCCATTCCATCCATTCCATTCCTTTCCATCCCATTGCATTCCAGTCCATTCCATTCCACTCCACTTCACTCCACTGCATTACATTCCGTTCCATCCCATTCCATTCCACTCCATTCCACACCACTTCACTCACCTCGCCTACCCTCCACTACTTAACGTTCCATTCCATCCCATTCCATTACACTCCATTCAACTCCACTCCACTGACCCCACTATACTCATCTCCACCCAACTCCAGTTTAGTCCGTTCCATTCTATTCCATAACATTTCCCTCCGTTCCATTCCATTCCTTTCTTTCGACAGTTTCTCACTCTGTCCCCCAGGCTGGAATGCAGTGGCACAATCTCAACTCACATTTCATTTCACCATTTTATTCCATTCCATTCCATTCCATTCCATTCCACTCCATTCCACAACACTCCATTCACCTCCCCTACACTCCACTACATAACCTTCCATTCCATCCCATTCCATTACACTCCATTCCACTCCACTGCACTGACCCCACTACACTAATTTCCACTCAACTCCAATACACTCCAATTCATTCCATTCCATACCATCTCCCTCCATTCCATTCCATTCCTTTCCTTCGACAGGATGTCACTCTGTCAACCTGGATGGAGTGCTGTGCCACAATCTCAGCTCACATTTCCTTTCACCATTTTATTCCAATCCTTTTGATTGCATTCCATTCTGCTCCATTCCATTAAATTCCATTCCATTCCATTCCATTCCATTCCTTTCCATTCCATTCATATTCCATTCCGTTCCATTCTGTTCCATTCCATTCCATTGCATTGCAATCATTCCATTCCATTCCATTGCATTGCATTGCATTGCATTCCATTCCATTCCTTTCCATACCATTCCTTCCCATTGCATTCGAGTCCATTCCACTCCACTCCACTCCACTCGATTCTCTTCCATTCCATCCCATTCCTTTCCACTCCATTCCACACCACTCAACTCACCTCTCCTACACTCCACTACATAACGTTCCATTCCATCCCATTCCATTACACTCCATTCCACTCCACTACACTGACCCCACTACACTCATCTCCACTCCATTCCAATTCACTCCATTCCATTCCATTCCATACCATTTCCCTTCGTTCCATTCCACGCCTTTCTTTCAACAGGATCTCTCTGTGTCACCCAGGCAGGAGTGCAGTGGCACAATCTCAGCTCACATTTCATTTCACCATTTTATTCCATTCCATTCAACTCCATTTCATTCCATCCCATTGCATTCTAGTCCATTCGACTCCACTCCACTCCATTTCATTCCATTCCTTCCCATTCCATTCCACTCCATTCCACACCACTCCACTCTCCTCCCCTACATTCTGATACATAACGTTCAATTCTAACTCATTCCATTAGACTCCTTTCCACTGCGCTCCACTGAGAACACTACATGCATCTCCACTCTACTTCAATTCACTCCATTCCATTCCATTCCATACCATTTCCCTGCATGTCATTCCATTTATTTCTTTCGACAGGACCTCATTATGTCACCCAGGCTGGAGTGCAGTGGCACAATTTCAGCTCACGTTTCATTTCACCTTTTTATTTCATTCCATTCCATTCCATTCCATTCTTCCCATTCCATCCCATTCCATTCTTCCCATTCCATCCCATTGCATTCCAGTCCATTCCATTCCACTCCACTCCACTCTATTCCATTCCATTCCATTCCATTCCATCCCATTCCATCCCATTCCATCCCATTCCATTCCACTCCATTCCACACCACTCCACTCACCTCCCCTACACTCCACTACATTACATTCCATTCCATCCCATTCCATTACACTCCATTCCATTCCACTCCACTGATCCCACTTCACTCATCTCCACTCCACTCCAATTCACTCCATTCCATTCCATTCCATACCATTTCCCTCCATTCCATTCCTTTCTTTCGACAGGATCTCACTCTGTCACTCAGACTGCAGTGCCGTGGCACAATCTCAGCTCACATTTCATTTCACCATTTTATTCCTTTCCATTACACTCCATTCCATTAAATTCCATTCCATTCCATTCCATGCCTTTCCATTCCATTCCATTCAATTCCATCCCATTGCATTCCAGTCCATTCCACTCCACTCCACTCCATTCCTTTCCATCCCATTGCATTCCACTCCATTACGTACCACTCCACTCACGCCCACTGCACTCCACTATATAACGTTCCATTCCATCCCATGCCATTACACTCCATTCCACTGTACTCCACTGACCACACTACAATCATCTCCTCTGCACTCCAGTTCACTCCATTCTATTCCATTCCATACCATTTCCCTCCATTCTATGCCATTCCTTTCTTTCGACAGGATCTCTCTCTGTCACCCAGGCTGTTGTGCAGTGGCACAATCTCAGCTCACATTTCATTTCACCATTTTATCCTGTCCTGTCCCTTCCTATCCCGTCCCGTCCTGTCCCGTCACTTCTGGTCCCATCCCGTCCCATCCCATCGCATCCCATTCCATTTTATTCCATTCCATTCCATTCCATTTCATTCCATTCCATTCCAACCCATTCCATCCCATTCCATTCCATTCCATCCCATTCCATCCCATTCCATCCCATTCCATCCCATCTCATCCCATCTCATTCCCTCCCATTCCATTTAATTCCATTCCAGTCCACTCCAGTCCATTCCATTCCATCCCATTGCAATTCAGCCCATTCCACTCCACTTCACTACACTCCACTCCTTTCCATTCCATTCCATCCCATTCCATTCCACTCCATTCCACACCACTCCACTCACCTCCCCTACACTCCACTGCATAATGATCCATTCCATCCCAATCTATTACACTCCATTCCACTCCACTCCATTGACCCCACTACACTCATCTAAACTGCACTCTAATTCACTCCATTCTATTCCATTCCAAACTCTTTCCCTCCATTCCATTCAAATCCTTTCTTTTGACAGTGTCTCACTCTGTCACCCAGGCTGGAGTGCAGTTGCACAATCTCAGCTCACATTTCATTTCACCATTTTATTCCACTGCATTCCATTGCATTCCCTTCCATTCCTTTCCATTCCATTCCATTGCATTCCATTTCATTCCATTCCATTCCATTCCATACCTTCGATAGGATTTCACTATGTCTCCCAGGCTGCAGTGTAGTGGCATAATCTAAGCTCACCTTTCATGTCAGTGTTTTATTCCATTCCATTCCATTCCATCCCATTGCATTCCAGTCCATTCCACTCCACTCCACTCCACTCCACTCCACTCCAATCCACTGCATTCCACTCCATTCCATTCCATTCCATTCCACTCTACTCCATTCCATTTCATTCCACTCCACTCCACTCCACTCCACTCCAATCCACTGCATTCCACTCCATTCCATTCCATTCCACTGTATTCCATTCCATTTCATTCCACTCCATTCCACACCATTCCACTCACCTCCCCTACACTCCACTACATAACCATCCATTCCATCCCATTCTATTACACTCCATTCCACTCCAATCCACTGACCCCACTACACTCATCACTCCACTCCAATTCCCTATATTCCATTCCATTCCATACCATATCCCTCCATTCTGTTCCATTCTTTCTTTCGACAGTATCTCATTCTGTCACCCAGGCTGGAGTGCAGTGGCACTATCTCAGCTCACATTTCATTTCACCATTTTATTCCATTCCATTCCATTCCATACCATTCCATTCCGTTCCATCCCATCCCATTCCGTCCCATCCCATCCCATCCCATCCCATCCCATTCCTTCCCATCCCATTCCATTCCATTCCATCCCATCCCATTCCATTCCATTACATTACATTCCATCCCATTCCATCCTATTGCATTCCAGTCAATTCCACTAAACTCCACTCCTTTCCACTCCATTACATTGCATTCCAACCCTTTCCATTCCACTCCGTTCCACACCACTCCACTAACATCCCCTACACTCCGCTACATAACGTTCCATTCAATCCCATTCCATTACATTCCATTCCACTCCACTCCACTGACCCCAATACATTTATCTCCACTCAACTCCAATTCACTCTAGTCCATTCCATTACATTCCATTTCCCTGCATTCCATTCCACTCCTTTCTTTCGAAAGGATCTCACTCTGTCAGCCAGTCTGGAGTGCAGTGACACAATCTCAGCTCACATTCTGTTTCACCATTTTATTCCATTCCATTCTATTCCATTCAATTCCATCCCCCTGCATTCAAGTCCATTCAGTTGCACTCCACTCCACTCTACTCCACTCCATTCCATTCCATCTCATTCCATTCCACTCCATTCCTCACCACTGCAATCACCTCCCCTACACTCCACTACATAACCTTTCTTTACATCCCATTCCATTACACTCCATTCCACTCCACTCCGCTGACCCCACTACACTCATCTCCACTCCACTCCAATTCACTCCATTCCATTCCATTCCATACCACTTCCCTCCATGCCATTCCATACCACTTCCCTCCATGCCATTCCATTCCTTTCTATCATCAGGATCTCACTCTGTCAGCCAGGCTGGAGTGGAGTGGCACAATCTCAGCTCACATTTCATTTCACCTTTTTATTCCTTTCCATTCCATTCCATTTCATTCCATTCCATTCCATTCCATCACATTGCATTCCAGTCCATTTCACTACACTCCACCCCATTCCATTCCATTCCATTCCATCCCTTTCCATTCCACTCCACTTCACACCACTCCACTCATCTACCCTAAACTCCACTACATAACGTTCCATTCCATCCCATTCCCTTACACTCCATTCCACTCCAATCCACTGACCCCACTACACTCATCTCCACTGCACTCCAATACTCTCCATTCCATTCCATTCCATACCGTTTCCTTCCATTCCATTCATTTCTTTTGACAGCATTTCATTCTGTCACCCAGGCTGGAGTGCAGTGGCACAATCTCAGTTCACATTTCGTTTCACCATTTTATTCCAATCCATTCCATTCCATTCCATTCGATTACACCCCATTGCATTCCAGTCCATTCCACTCCATGCCACACCACTCCACTCCATTCCATGCCACACCACTCCACTCCATTCCACTCCATTCCATTCCATCCCATTCCATTCCACTCCATTCCACACCACTCCACTCACCTCTCCTACTCTCCACCACATAACGTTCCTTTCTATCCCATTCCATTACACTCTCTTCCACTCCACTCCACTGACCCCACTACACTCATCTCCAATCCAAGCCAATTCACTCTATTCCATTCCATTCCATACTATTTCCCTCCATTCCATTCCATTCCTTTCTTTTGAGAGGATCTCACTCTGTCACCCAGGCTGGAGTGCATTACGACAATCTCAGCTCACATTTCATTTCACAGCTTAATTCCATTCCATTCCTTTCCATTTCTTTCCATTCCATTCCATTCCATTCCATCCCATTCCATTCCACTCAATTCCACACCACTCCACTCACCTTTCCTACACTCCACTACATAATGTTCCATTCAATCCCATTACATTACACTCCATTCCACTCCACTCAGCTGACCCCACTACATTCATCTCCACTCCACTCGAATTCACTCCATTCCATTCCATACCATTTCCCTCCATTCCATTCTATTCCTTTCTTTCAGCAGGATCTCACTCTGTCACCCAGGCTGGAGTGCAGTGGCACAATCTCAGCTCACATTTCATTTCACCACTTTATTCCATTCCATTCCATTCCATTCCGCTCCATTTCTTTCCTTTGCATCCCATTGCATTCCAGTCCATTCCACTCCACTCCACTCCTCTCTACTACATTCCATTCCATTCCATCCTATTCCATTCCACTCCATTCCACAACACTCCACTCACCTTTCCTACACGCCACTACCTAACGTTCCATTCCATCAAATTTCATTACACTCCATTCCAATCCACTCCACAGACCCCACTATACTCATCTCAAATCCACTCCAATTCACTCCATTCCATACCATTTCCCTCCATTCCATACCATTTCCCTCCGTTCCATTCCATTCCTTTTTTTGACAGGTTCTCACTCTGTCACCCAGGCTGGAGTGCAGTGGGACAGTCTCAGCTCACATTTTATTTCACCATTTTATTTCATTCCATTCCATTTGACTCCGTTAAGTTCCATTCCATTCCATACCACTCCATTCCATTCCATTTTACTCCATTCCACACCACTCCACTCACTGCCCCTACACTCCACTACATAACGTTCCATTGCATCCCATTCCATTACACTGAATTCCACTCCATTCCCCTGACCCCACTACACTCAACTCCACTCCACTCCAATTCACTCCATTCCATTCCATCCCATATAATTTCCCTCCATTCCATTCCATTACTTTCTTTCGACAGGATCTCACTCTGTCACCCACTGTGGAGTGCAGTGGCACAATGTCAGCTCGCATTTCACTTCACCATTTTATTCCACTCCATTCAATTCCATTCCATTCCATTCTATTCAATTCCTTCGAAAGGATCTCACTCTGTCTCCCAGGCTGGAGTGCAGTGGCATTATCTCAGCACACGTTTCATTCCATTGTTTTATTCCATTACAATTCATTCCATTTTATTCCATTTCTTTCCATTCCATTCCATTCCTTTCCACTCCACTCCACTCCACTCCACACCACTCCGTTGCATTCCATTCCATCCCATTGCATTCCACTACATTCCACACCACTACACTTACCTCCCCTACACTCCACTACACAATATTCCATTCCATCCCATTCCATTAGACTCCATTCCACTCCACTCCACTGACCCCACTACAATCATCTCCACTCCACTTCAATTCACTCCATTCCATACCATTCCATAACATTTCCCTCCATTCCATTCCATTTCTTTATTTTGACAGGATCTCACTCTGTCACCCAGGCTGGATTTCAGCGCACAATCTCAGCTCACATTTCATTTCACCAATTTATTCCATTCCATTCCAGTCCAGTCCACTCCACTCCACTCCACTCGACTGCATTCCATTCCATTCCATCCCATTCCATTCCACTCCATTCCACACCACTCCACTCTCCTCACCTACACTCCACTACTTAACGTTCCATTCCATCCCATTCTCTTACACTCCATTCCACTTCAATCCTCTGACCCCACTACACTCATCTCCACTCCATTACAATTCACTCCACTCCATTCCATTCCACCCCATTTCCCTCCATTCCATTCCATTCCTTTCTTTCGACAGGATCTCTCTGTCACCCAGGCTGGATTGCAGTGGCACAATCTCACGTCACATTTCATTTCACCATTGTATTCCACTCCATTCCATTCCATTACATTACATTACATTGCATCCCATTGCATTCCAGTACATTCCACTCCACTCTACTCCACTCCACTCCACTCCATTCCATTCCGTTCCATCCCATTCCATTCCATTCCACTCCATTCCACACCACTACACTCACCTCCCCTACACTCCCCTACATAACGTTCCATTCCATCCCATTCCATTCCACTCCATTCCACTCCAATCCACTGACCCCACTACACTTATCTCCACTCCACTCCTATTCACTCCTTTCCATTCCATTCCATATCATTTACCTCCATTCCATTTGATTCCTTTCTTTCGACAGGATCTCACTCTGTCACCCAGGCTGGAGTGCAATGGCACTATCTCAGGTCACAAATCATTTCACCATTTTATTCCATTCCATTCCTTTCCATTCCATTCCATTCCATTGCATTGCATTCCAGTCCATTACACTACACTCCACTCCACTTCACTCCATTCCATTCAATTCCATCTGATTCCATTGCACTACATTCCACACCACTCCACTCCACTCCACTCCATTCCATTCCATTCCATTCCATTCCATTCCATTCCATTCCACACCACTCTACTGACCCCACGACACTCATCTCGACTCCACTCCAATTCACTCCAAACCATTCCATTCCCTAATATTTCCCTCCATTCCATTCCATTAATTTCTTTCCACGGGATCTCACTCTGTCACCCAGGCTGGAGTGAAGCGGCACAATCTCAGCTCACATTCATTTCACCATTTTATTCCATTCCATTCCATTCCATTCCATTCCATTCCATTCCATTCCATTCCATTCCATTCCATTGCATCCCATTCCATTCCATTCCATTGCATCCCATTCCATTCCATTCCATTCCATCCCATTCCATTGCATTCCATTGCATCCCATTCCATTCCATTCCAATCCATACAATTCCATTCCATTACTTCCATCCCATTCCATTTATTTCCATTCCATTCCATTCCATCCCATTCCATTCCATTCCATCCCATTGCGTTCCACTCCATTCCACTCCTCTCCACTCCATTCCATTCCATTCCATCCTTTTCCATTTGACTCCAATCCCCACCACTCCACTAACTTCCCCTACACTGCACTACATAAAGTTCCATTCAATCCCATTCCATTACACTCCATTCCACTCCACTATACTGAACCCACTACACTTATTTCCAGTCCAATCCAATTCACTCCACTCCATTCCATTCCACATCATTTCCCTGCATTCCATTCCACTCCTTTCTTTCGAGAGGATCTCACTGTGTCAGCCAGGCTGGAGTACAGTGGCACAATCTCAGCTGACATTATATTTCACCATTTTATTCCATTCCATTCCATTCCATTCCATTCCATTCCATTCCATTCCATTCTATTCCATTCAATTCCATCCCACTGCATTCCAGTCCATTCAATTGCACTCCACTCCACTCCACTCCATTCCATTCCATTCCATCTCATTCCATTCCACTCCAGTCTTCGCCACTGCACTCACCTCCCATTCACTCCACTACATAACGTTTCATTACATCCCATTCCATTAGACTCAATTCCACTACACTCCACTGACCCCACTACACTCGTCTCCACTGCACTCCAATTTACTCCATTCCATTCCATTCCATAACATTTCCCTCCATTCCAATCCATTCCTTTCTATCGTCAGGATCTCACTCTGTGAGCCAGGCTGGAGTCCAGTGGTACAATCTCAACTCACATTTCATTTCACCATTTTAGTCCATTCCATTCCATTCCATTCCATTCCATTCCATTGCATTCCAGTCCATTTCACTCCACTCCACTCCACTCCATTGCATTCCATTCCATCCCATTCCATTCCACTCCATTCCATTACACTCTTCTCCACTCCATTCCTGTCCATTCCATTCCATTTCATTCCATTCATTCCACTCCATTCCACTCCACTCCTCTCCCCTTAACTCCACCATACTCCATTCCTTTCCATTCCATACCATTCCTTTCTTCTCTATTCCACTCCATTCCATTACACTCTTCTCCACTCCATTCCTGTCCATTCCATTCCATTTTAGTCCATTCATTCCACTCCATTCCACTCCACTCCTCTCCCCTTAACTCCACCATACTCCATTCCTTTCCATTCCATACCATTCCTTTCTTCTCTATTCCACTCCTCTCCACTCCACTCCGCTCCACTCCATTCCTTTTAGTTACATTCCTTTCCACTCTTTTCTGCTCTGCTGCACTAGACTCCACTCCACACCACTCCACTCTACCCCTCTCCATTCCTTTCCTTTCTTTCGACAGGATCTCCCTGTGTCACACAGGCTGGAGTGCAGTGGCACAATCTTAGCTCACGTTTCATTTCACCATTCCATTCCATTCCATCGCATTCCATTCCATTGCATTCCATTCTGCCCCGCTCCACTCTGCTCCACTTTATTCTACTCCACGCCATTCCTCTTCACTCCACTCCACTCCACTCCATTCCATTCCGTTTCATCCCATTCCATTCCACTCCATTACACTCCACTCCTCTCCATTCCATTCCTTTCCACTCCATTGCATTCCTTTGCTTTCTTTTGACAGTATGTCAGTCTACCACCCAGGCTGCAGTGCAGTGGCATTATCTCAGTTCACATTACATTGCACCATTCCATTCCATTCCCTTCCACACCACTCCAGTCCACTCCAATCCACTCCTTTCCATTTCACTTCATTCCACTCCTCTCCACTCCTCTCCACTCCATTCCATTCCATTGCCTAGAACTCCATTCCACTCCACTCCTCTCCACTCCACTCCACCCCTCTCCACTCCACTCCACCCCACTCTGTTCCATTCCAGTCCATCCCATTCGATTCCACTCCACTCCATTCCACTCCACTCCACTCCTCTACATTCCATTCCATTCCATTCCATTTCAGTCCATTCCACCACACAGCACTCCACTCCACTCCACTCCTCTCCTCTTAACTGCATTCTAGTCCTTTCTATTCCATTACACTCCATTCCACCACACTCCTCTCCACGCCATTACACTACACTCGATTCCACTCCACTAGACTCCCCTCCACTCCATTCCATTCCATCAAATTCCATTCCACTCCATTCCACTCGACTCCACTCCACTCCAATCCACTACATTCCTTTCCACTCTCCTCCATTCCACTCCACCCACTCCACACCACTCCATTACAGTCCATCCCATTCCATTCCACTCCATTCCACTCCACTCCACTTCAATCCTCTCTACTCCATTCCATGCCATCCCATTCCATTTGACTCCATTCTCCACTCCACTCCACTCCTCTCCATTCCATTCCGTTTCATTCTATTCCATTCCATTCCTCTCCATTCCATTCCATTCCTTTCTTTTGCCAGGATCTCACTCTGTCACCCAGGATGGAGTGCAGAGGCAGAATCTCACCTTACATTTCATTTCACCATTCCATTCCCTTCCATTCCATTTCACTCCATTCGATTCCATTCCATTCCACTCCACTCCACTCTATTCCACTGAACTCCACTCAACTCCACTCCACTGAACTCCACTCCACTCCACTCCATTCCATTCCATTCCATTCCACTCCATTCCTCTCCACTCCATTCTGCTACACTCGACTCCATTCCATTCAGTTCCATTCCATCCCATTCCTTTGCACTCCATTCCATTCCTCTCCTCTCCACTCAACTCCTTTCCATTCCATTCCTTTCCAATCCATTGCACTCCATTCCATTCCTTTCCTTTCTTTCGACAGGATCTCACTCAGTCACCCAGGCTGAAGTGCAGTGGCACAATCTCAGCTCACACTTCATTTCACCATTCAATTTCATTGCATTCAATTAAATTCCATTACATTGCATTCCATTCCATTCTATTCCATTCCATTCCCTTCCATGCCACTCCACCCCAGTCAACTGCACTCCCTTCCATCCCATTCCATTCCATTTTGCTCCATTCCACTCCACTCCTCTCCACTCCATTGCATTCCATCCCATCCCTTTTCACTCCATTCCACTTCACTCCACTCCACTCAACTCAACTCCATTCCATTCCATACCATTCCTTTGCATTCCACTCCCCTCCAGTGCATTTCATTCTTTTCATTCGACAGGATCTCACTCTGTCATCCAGGCTGGAGTGCAGTGGTAACATCTCAGCTCACATTTCATTTCACCATTCCATTGCATTCCATTCCATTCCACTCCACTCCACTCCATTCCATTCCATCCCATCCCATTTCACTCCATTCCTCTCCATTCATCTCCACTCTACTCCATTCCATTCTATACCATTCCATTCCACTCCATCCCTTCCATTCCTTTCTTGTGACACAATCTCACTCTGTCTCCCAGGCTGGAGTGCATTTGCACAATGTCAGCTCACGTTTCTTTTCACCATTCTATTCTATCCCATTGCATTCCATTCCATTCCACTTCACCCCTCTCTACTCCAGTCCACTCCATTCCATTCCATCCCATTTCATTCCATTCCATTCCATCCCATTTCATTCCACTCAATTCCACTCCACTCCTCTCCACACTATTCCATGTCATCATATTCCCTTCAACTGCGTTCCATTCCATTCCTCTCCACTCCACTCCGCTCCACTACACTGTACTTCACTCCACTCCATTCCAGTCCACTCCATTCCATTCTATTCCATTCCTTGCCTTTCCATTCCATTCCTTTCTTTTGACAGGGTCTCACTCGGTCACCCAGGCTGGAGTGCAGTGGGACAATCTCAGCTCACATTTCATTTCACCATACCATTCCATTCCATTCAATTCCATTCCACCCCACTCCATTCTATTCCACTCTATTCCTCTCCACTGCACTCCACTCCACTCTACTCCATTCCATTCCACTCCTTTCCACTCCATTCCTCTACACTCCAATCCATGCCATTCCATCCCATTCCATTAAACTCCATTCCATTCCACTCCACTCCAATCCACACCACACCACTCCATTGCATTCCATTCCATCCTTTTCCATTCTACTGGATTCCACTCCACTCCACTCCATACCATTCTTTTGCATTCCACATCCTTCCTTTCCATTCCTAACTTTCGACAGAATCTCACTCTGTCATCCATGCTGCTGTGCAGTGGCACAATCTCAGCTCACATTTCATTTCACCATTCCATTCCTTTCCACTCCATTCCATTCCTTTGCTTTCTTTCAACAGGATGTCACTCTGTCACCCAGGCTGCAGTGCAGTGGCATGATCTCAGTTCCCATTACATTTCACCATTCCATTCCATTCCCTTTCCCACCACTCCACTCCGCTCCACTCCACTCCATTCCATTCCATTGCCTAACACTCTATTCCACTCCACTCCTCTCTACTCCACTCCACCCCACTCTATTCCATTCCAGTCCATCTCATTCCATTCCACTCCACTCCATTCCACTCCACTCCACTCTATTCCATTACATTCCATTCCATTTCTGTCCATTCCACCACACTGCACTCCACTCCTCTCCCCTCAACTCCATTCTATTCCATTCTATTCCATTCCACTCCATTCCACCACACTCCGCTCCACTCCACTCCACTTCACTCCACTCCAGTCCATGCCACTCCACTTCACTCCATTCCATTCCATTCCACTCCATACCATTCCTTTTGTTTCTTTTGACAGGATCTCATTCTGTCACCCCTGCTGGAGTGCAGTGGCACAATCTCAGCCCACTTTTCATTTCACAATTCCATTCCATTCCATTATATTCCATTCCATTCCACTCCACTCCGCTCCACTCCACTCCACTTCACTCCATTCCAGTGCACTCCACTCCATTCCATTCCATCCAATTCCATTCCACTCCATTCCACTGCACTCCACTCCACTCCATTCCATTCAATCCCCTTCCATTCCACTCCACTCCATTCTACTCAACTCCACTCCACACCATTCCATTCCATTGCACTCCATTCCTCTCCGTACCTTTCATTAGAAATGATCTCACCCTGTCACAGAGGCTGGAGTGCAGTGGCACAATCTCAACTCAAATTTGGTTACACCATTCAATTCCCTTTCATTCCAGTCCATTCCATTCCATTCTGTTCCATTCCATTCCATTCCATTCCAGTCCACTACACTCCAATCCACTCCATTCCATTCCACTCCATTCCTCTGCACTCCTATCCACTCCACTCCATTCCATCCCATCCCATTCCATTGAACTCCATTCCAGTCCACTCCACTCCAATCCAGTCCATTCCACTCCACTCCATTGCATTCCATTCCATCCTAATCCATTCCACTGCATTCCACTCAACTCCAGAACACTCCAATGCCCTCCACACCTCTCCACTCCAGTCAACTCCATTTCTTTCCATTCTATTCCAATTCTTTCCATTCTTTTCCTTTCTTTTGACAGGATCTCACTCTGTCACCCAGGCTGGAGTACAGTGACAGAACCTCACGTCATGTTTCATGTCACCATTCCAATCCATTCCATTCCATTCCGTTCCATTCCACTCCACTTCATTCCTCTCCATTGCACGCCACTGCACTCCACTGCATTCCATTCAATTCAACTCCATTCCTCTCCAGTCCACTCCACTCTGCTACACTCCACTCAGTTCCATCACATTCTTTCCACACCATTCAACTCCACTCCCCTCCACTCCACTGTCCTCCACTCCACTCTACTCTATTACATTCCATTCTATTCCATTACACTCCATTCCACTCCACTCCACTTCATTCAATTTAATTCAGTTGCAATGCTTTACACTCCATTACCCTCTATTCCTTTCTTTCGACAGGATCTCACTGTCACCCAGGCTGGAGTGCAGTGGCAAAGTCTCAGCTCACATTTCATTTCACCATTCCATTCCATTGCCTTCCATTCCACACCACTCCCATCAGCTCCATTCCACTGCACTCCATTCCACTCCACTCTACTACACTCCACTCCATTCTATTCCATCCCATTCCATTCCACTCCATTCCACTCTACTACAAGCCACTCCATTCGATTCCATTTGATTCCGTTCCATTCCATACCATTCCACTCCACTCCACTTCAATCCACTCCACTCCACTCCTTTCCACTCCACTCCATTCCACTCCACTCCACTCCATTACATTCCATCCCTTGCCATTTGACTCCATTCCACTCCATTCCACTGCATTCCACTCCACACCATTCCATTCCATTCTATTCCATTCCATTCCACTCCATTCCATTCCATTCCTTTCGTTCAACAGCATCTCACTCTGTCACCCTGACTGGAGTGCAGTGGCACAATCTCAGCTCTCATTTCATTTCACCATTCTATTCCATTCCATTCCATTCCATTCCATTCCATTCCACACCATTCCATTCCTTTACTTACTTTCAACAAGATCTCACTCTGTCACCCTGGCTTGAGTGCGGTGGCACAATCTCAAATCACATTTCATTTCACCATTCCATTCCATTCAATTACATTACATTCCATTCCAATCCACTCCACTCCACTGCATTCCACACCACTCCTTTCCACTCTACTTCACTCCACTCCACTCCATTCAACTCCATCCCATTCCATTACACTCCTTTCGACTCCATTAGACTCCACTCAACTCCACTCCACTCCATTGCTTTCCATCCCATTCAATTCCACCCCATTCCACTCCACTCCACTCCACGCCACTCCAATCCACTCCACTCCATTCCATTCCATTGCAGTCCATCCCATTCCACTCCATTCCATTCCATTCCTTTTTTTCGACATGATCTCACTCTGTAACCCAGGCTGGAGTGCTGTGGCACAATCTCAGCTCACATTTCATTTCACCATTACATTCCATTCCACTCCACTCCATTACACCCACTCCTTTCCACTCCACTCCACTCCACCCCATTCCACTCCACTCCAATCCATCCCATTGAATTCCACTCCATTCCATGCCACTCCACTCCATTGCATTCCGTTCCATTCAATACCACCCCACTCCAATCCACTTCAATCCACTAGACTGCACTCCACTCCACTCCATTTCACACCATTCCATTCCATTCCTTTCCACTCCATTCCACTCCACTCCTCTCCACTCCACTCCACACCACCTCATTTCATTACTTTGCATTCCATTCCTCTCCATTCCATTCCATTTGTTTCTTTCAGCAGTATCTCACTCTGCCACCCAAGCTGGAGTGCAGTAGCACAATCTCAGCTCACATATAACTTCACCATTTCATCCCCTTCCATTCCATTCCATATCATTCCATTCCTCTCCATTCCACATCATTCCATTCCTCTCCATTCCACTCCACTCCACTCCAATCCACTCCACTCCAATCCTCTCCACTCCATTCCATTCCATTCCTTTCCATTCCATTCCATTCCTTTCTTTGACAAGATCTCACTCTGACACCCAGACTACAGTGCTGTGCCACAATTTCACCTCACATTTCATTTCATAATTCCACTCAATTCCATTCCTTTCCATTCCATTCCATTCCACTACACACCTCTCCAATCAACTCCACCCAACTCCACTCCACTACACTCCACTTCATTCCAATCCATTCCACTGCATTCCACTCCACTCCACTACATGCCACTACACTTCGCATTCCATTCCACTCCATTTTTCTCCATTCCATTCCAATCCAGTCCACTCCACTCCATTCCTTTACACTCCATCCCACTCCATTACACTGCATTCCACTCCTCTCCACTCCACTCCACTACATTCCATTCCTTTCTTTCGTCAAGATCTCACTCTGTCACCCAAGTTAGAAAGCAGTGGCACAATCTCAGCTAACATTTCCTTTCACCATTTAATTCTATTCCATTTCATTACATTCCAAATCATTTAACTCCACTCCAATCCACTGTACTCCACTCCACTCTATTCCATTACATTCCACTCCACTCCACTCTTATCCACTCTATCCCATTACTTCCCATTCAACTCCATTCCACTCCACTACACTCCAGTCCACTCCATTGCACTCCATTCCATGCAATCCTATTCCATCCCACTCCATTCCACCCCACTGCATTCCAATCCGTTACGTTCCATTCCATTCCATTCCAGTCCAGTCCACTCCACTCCACTCCAATCCCCTCCACCGCACTCCATTCCAATCCCCTCCACCGCACTCCATTCTATCCCATTCAATTCCACTCCATTCCACTAGATTCCACTCCAATCCACTCCATTCCATTCCATCCTATTCCATTCCACTCCATTCCACTCCACTCCATCCCACTCCACTCCACTCCACTCCATTTCATCCCATTGATTTCCACCCCATTCCACTCCACTCCACTCCACTCCATTGCATTTCATTCTATTCAATTCCCCCCCCCACTCCATGACACTTCAATCCACTTGACTCTACTCTACTGAACTTCACACCATTACATTCCATTCCATTTCACTCCATTCTACTCCACTCCTCTCCAGTCCAATC
Organism: Nomascus leucogenys; assembly: GCF_006542625.1. Taxonomy (NCBI): domain Eukaryota; kingdom Metazoa; phylum Chordata; class Mammalia; order Primates; family Hylobatidae; genus Nomascus; species Nomascus leucogenys. The sequence continues at coordinate 842,698 of NC_044404.1, forward strand.
CACTCCACACCACCTTATTCCACTACATTGTGTTCCCTTCCACTACATTCCATTCCATTCATTTCTTTTGACAGGATCTCACTCTGCCACCCAAGCTGGAGTGCAGTGGCACAATCTCAGCTCACATTGCATTTCACCATTCCATCCCCTTACATTCCATTTAATTGCCTTCTATTGTATTCTATTCCACTCCACTCTACTCCCCTCCACTCCATTACATTCCATTCCATACCATTCCATTCCTGTCCATTCCCCAGTCCACTCCACTACACTCCAATCCACTCCACTCTAATCCTCTCCACTCCACTCTTTCCATTCCATTCCATTCCGTTGCTTTCTTCGACAGGATCTCACTCTGACACCCAGGCAATAGTGCAGTGGCAGAATCTCAGCTCACATTTCATTTCATAATTCTATGCCATTCCATTCCATTCCACTCCACACCTCTCCATTCAACTCCTCTCCATTCCACTCCACTACATTCCAATCCATTCCACTCTATTCCACTCCACTCCACTCCTCTCCACTCCACTCCACTACAAATACATTCTACTCCATTACACTCCACTCCAATCCAATCCTTTCCATTCCATCCCATTCCATTCCACTCCATTTCCATCCACTCCATTCTACACCACTCCACTCCATTCCATTCCGTTCTTTCCACTCCACTCCATTCCATTCCATTCTTTCCACTCCACTCCATTCCATTCCTTTCATTCGACAGTTTCTCTCTCTGTCACCGAGATTGAAGTGCAGTGGCACAGTCTCAGCTCACATTTTATTTCACCAATCCATTCCATTTCATTGCATTCCATTCCAGTATATTCCATTCCAATTCAGTCCACTCCACTCCACTCAACTCCAGTGCACTCCATTTCAATCCATTCCACTCAGTTCCACCCCTCTCCATTCCACTCCACTCCACTCCATTCCATTCCATTCCATTATATTCCATTGCATTCCATTCCAGTCCACTCCACTCATCTCCACTCCACTCCACTCCATCCCTCTCCACTCCATTGCACTCCACTCCACTCCACTGCATTCCACTCCACAACATTCCACTCCACTCCACTCCTTTCCTTTCATTTCCATTCCGTCACACTCCATTCCACTCCATGCCCCTCCACTTCACTCCACTGCACTCTAACCCAGTCGACTACACTCCACTCTACCCAGCACCACTTCTTTCCACTCCACTACATTCCACCCCACTCCACTCCACTCCATTCCACTCCAATCCATTCTATTCCATTCCACTCCGTTCCACTCCACTCCATTCCAAACCACTCCACTCCACTCCATTCCACTGCACTCCATTCCAATGCACTGCACTCCATTCCACTCCACTCCACTCCACACCACTCCCTTCCACTCCAATCCATTGCATTCCACTCCACTCCACTCCACACTACTCCCTTCCATTGCACTCCACTCCACTCCACTGCATTCCACTCCACAACATTCCACTCCACTCCACTCCGTTCCTTTCATTTCCATTCCGTTACACTCCATTCCACTCCGTGCCCTTCCACTCCACTCCACTGCACTCCAACCCAGTCCACTATACTCCACTCCACCCAACACCACTTCTTTCCTCTCCACTACGTTCCACCCCACTCCATTCCACTCCAATCCATTCCATTCCACTCCACTCCACTCTGTTCCGCTCCACTCCATTCCAATCCACTCCACTCCACTCCATTCCACTGCACTCCATTCCACTCCACTGCACTCCATTCCACTCCACTGCACTCCATTCCACTCCACTCCACTCCACTCCACACCACTCTCTTCCACTCAAATCCATTGCATTCCTCTCCACTCCACTCCACTCCACACTACTCCATTCCACTCCAATCCATTCCACTCCATTCCAGTCTACTCCACTCCAATCCACTTCACTCCTCTCCACTCCATTCCATTCCATTCCACTCCACTGCACACTGTACCATTCCATTCCATTCCACTCCATTTCATTCAACTCCAATGTAGTTCATTTGACTCCACTCTATTCCATTCCATCCCATTCTATTATACTCCATTCCACTACAATCCATTTCATTCCATCCCATTCCATTCCACTCCATTCCACTCATCTCCCCTCTCCACTCCACTCCATTCCATTCCATCCCATTCCATTCTAATCGATTCCACTACACTTCTTTCCATTCCGTTCCACTCCAGTGCACTCCAATCCACTCTACTCCATTCCATTCCACCTCATTCCACTCAACTCCACTCCACTCAACTCGAATCCACTCCCCTACACTCCACTCCCCTCCCCTCCACTCTGCTCCATTCCATACAATTCCATTCCACTCCATTCCACATCACTCCTCTCCACTCCACTCCTCTGCCGTACACTAAACTCCTTTTCATTCCATCCCATTCTATTCCACTCCATTCCACATCACTACTCTCCACTCCTGTCCTTTCTGTTCCATTCCATTCCTTTCTTTTGAAAGGATCTCACTCTGACACCCAGGCTGGAGCGAAGTGGCACAATCTCAGCTCACATTTCATTTCAGCATTCCATTCCCTTCCATTCCATTATGTTCCATTACATTCCATTCAACTCAACTCCACTCCATTCCACTCCACTCCACTCAGTTCCTCTCCACTCCGTCCCACTCCACTCCATTGTAGTCCACTCCACTCCATTCCATGCCACTCCACTCTGTTCCATTCCTTTCCATTCCATTTCACTCCATTCCACTCAACTCCAACCTACTCCACTCCACTCCATTCCACTCCAATCCACTCCACTCCAAACCACTCCATTCCACACCAATCCATCCACTCCACTTCAATCCACTCCACTCCTCTCCACTTTACTCCATTCCATTCCATTCCATTCCATTCCATTCTACTCCTTTCCACAAAACTGTATTCCACTCCACACCACTCCATTCCACTCCTTTCCACTCCACTCCACTCCAATACATTCAATTCCATCCTGTCCATTACACTACATTCCACTCCATTCCAATCCACTCCACTCCACTCCATTCCATTCCACTTCCTTCCACCACATTCCACTCCACTCCACTACATTCCAGTCCATCCCATTGCATTCCACTACAATGCACTCCACTGCATTCCACTGCACTGCACTGCACTCTACTCCATTACATTCTATCCCATTCCATTCAACTCCATTCCACTCCACTCCACTAACCTTTACTCATTCCCATTCCAACCCATTCCTTTCCACTCCATTCCACTCCACTCCACTCAAATCCACTCCACTCTAATCCATTCCATTCCATTCCGTTCTGCTACACTCCATTCCCTTCCACTCGACTCCACTCCACTGCACTACGCTACCCTACACTCTACTGTACTCCACTCCACTCAATTCCATTACATTCCTTTCTTTCGACAGGATTTCACCCTGTCACCCAGGCTGCATTGAAGTGGCACAATCTCAGCTGACATTTCGTTTCGCAATTCCATTACATTACATTACATTACATTAATCTCCACTCCACTCCACTCCACTCCACACCACTCCACTCCATTCCGTTCCATTCCATTCCACTAAACTCCACTCCATTCCATTCCATCCTATTCCATTCCACTCCACTCCATTCCACTCCTCTCCCCTCCACTCCATTCCATTCCATTCCCTTCCATTCCAGTCCACTCCACTCCACTCATTTCCACTCCACTGCACTCCATTCCTCTACACTCCATTCCACTCCACTCCATTCCACTCCATTCCATTCAACTCCACTCCACTCCGTTCCTTTCAATTCCATTCCCTTACATTCCATTCCACTCCACGGCATTCCACTCCACTCCACCCTGTTTCACTCCACTCCACTCCACCCAACACCACTGCATTCTACTCCATTCCATTCCACTCCACTCCACTCCATTCCTCCCCAATCTACTCTATTCAAATACTTTGCATTCCACTCCATTCCACCACAGTCCACTCCACCACACTCCACTCCACTACACCACACTCCATTCCACTCCACTCCCTTCCACTCCACTGCACTCCACTCCAATCCACCCCATGCCACACCAATCCACCCAACTCCACTCCATTCCATTGCATCCTGTTGTATTCTACTCCATTCCACTCCTCTCCACTCCACTGTATTCTATACCATTCCACTCCACTCCAATCCACTCCATGCACCTCCATTGCACTCCACCCCTTTCAACTCCACTACATTCCAATCCACCCCACTCCACTCCACACCACTCCATTCTATTCCCTCCCATTCCTTCCCAATACTATTCACTCCACTCCACTCCACTCCACTCTTATGCACTCCATTCCTCTCCACTCAGTTCCATTCCATCCCATTCTATTCAACTGCACTCGACTCTCCTCCACTCCACTCCATTCCATTCCATTCCATTCCTCTCCATTCCATTGCAATCCACTCCACTCAATTCCATTCCATTCCATTCCAATCCATTTCACTCCACTTCATTCTGCTCCACTCCACTGCACTCCACTCAATTCCATTCCATTGCATCCCATTCCATTCCACTCCTCTCTACTCCACTTCATTCCATTCCAATCTATTCCTATCCATTCCATTCCATTCCATTCCTTTTTTCAACAGGATCTCAGTCTGGGACAATCGCAGCTCACATTTCATTTCACCATACCATTCCCTTCCATTCCATTCCATTCCACTGAACTCCATTCCACTCCACTCCAAACCATTCCATTCAATTCCATTCCATTGCACTCATTCCATTCCACTCCAGTTAACTCCAATCCACTCCATTCCATTCCATCCCATTCCGTTCTACTCCATTCCACTAAACTCCTTTCCATTCCATCCCTTTCCATTCGACTCCATTCCACTAAACTCCACCCTACTCTACTCCACTCCACTACAGTCCATTCCATTACTTTCCATTTCCATTCCATTCCAATCCATTCCACTCCAATCCACTCCACTCCTCTCCATTCTATTCCACTCCATTCCACTCCACTCCACTCCATTCCATTCCATTCCATTCCATTCCACTCCATTCCACTCCACTCCTGTACACTCCTTTCCAATAAACTCCGTTCCATTCCATCCCATTACTTTCCACTCCATTCCCTTCCACTCCACTCCACTCAAATCCACTCCATTCCATTCAATTCCATTCCTCTCCATTCCATTCCATTCCGTTCCAATCCTTTCTTTTGACAGGGTCACCGTCTGTCACCCAGGTAGGAGTGCATTGGCAGAATCTCAGGTCACTTTACATTTCACCATTCCATTCCATTACATTACATTACATTCCACTCCAAGGCACTCCATTCCACTCCACACCATTCCATTGCATTCCGTTCCATTCCACTGCATTCCACTCCACTCCTGTTCACTCCACTCCTGTTCACTCCACTCCTGTTCACTCCACTCCACTCCATTCCATTCCATCCAAATGCATTTTCCTCCACTCCAAAACATTCCACTCAGATCCACTCCATTCCACTCCATTTCATTCCATCCCATTCCATTCCACACCATTCCACACCAATTCACTCCACTCCACTACATTACATCACATTCCATTCAGCCCCAATTCACTCCACTCCACCCTACTAAACTCCACTCCACTCTACTCCATTCCATTCCATACCATTCCAAACCACTCCATTCCACTCCACTCCATTCCACCACACTCCACTCCACACCACTCCACTGCATTCCATTCTACTCCATTCCATTACATTCCTTTCTTTCGATAGGTTCTCACTCTGTCACCGAGGCTGGAGTGCAGTGGCACAATCTGAGCTCACATTTCACTTCACCATTCCATTCCATTTCATTCCATTCTATCCCAATCCACTCCACTCCACTCCACTCCACTCCATAGCATTCCACTCACCTCCACTCCACCCCACTCCACTCCTCTCCACTCCACTCTATTCCATTCCATCCCCTTTTATTCTACTCCTTTCCTCTACACTTCATTCCAATCCACTCCACCCTACTCCACTCCATTGCACTCCACTCCACTCCATTCCATTCCATTCCATTCCACTAAATTCCAATCCACTCCACTCCATTCCATTCCACTCCATTTCATTCCAGTCAACTCCACTCCACTCCCATCCACTCCACTCCATTCCATTCCATTCGTTTTGACTGCACTTCACTCCACTCCACCAAGTTCCACTCCAATCTGTTCCATTCCTTCCCATTCCATTCCACTCCTTTCCACTCCAATCCACTCTACTCCACTCCTCTCCACTCCACTCGACTCCATTCCATTCCATCCCATTCCAATCCACTCCATTCCACTCCACTCCACTCCTGTCCACTCCACTCACATCCACTCCTATCAATTACACTCGTCTACTCTCCACTCCACCACAAACCATTCCATTCCTTTCTTTCGACAGGATCTCACTCTCTCACCCAGGCTGCAGTGCAGTGGCACAATCTCAGCTCACATTTGATTTCACCATTCCATTCAATTCCATTCCTTCCAAGTCCACTGCAATCAATTCCACTCCACTCTGTTCCATTCCATTCCATTTAATTCCACTCCATTTCACTCCACTCCACTCCATTCCTCTCCACTCCAATAAAATCCATTCAATTCCATCCCATTACACTCCCCTCCATTCCACTCTACTCCACTCCACTCCACTCCATTCCATTCCATTCTATTCCTTTCTTTCGACAGGATCTCACTCTGTCACCCAGGCTAGAATGCAGCGGAACACTCTCAGCTATCATTTCATTCAGAATTCCCTTCCATTCCATTCTATTCCTTTCCAGTCAACTCCACTCCACCCCACTCCACTCCACTCAACTCCATTCCACTTCATTCCACTCCATTCCATTCTACTCAACTCCACTCAATTCCACTCCACTCCACTCCACTCTTTCCATTCCATTCCATTCCACTCCACCCCAGTTCACTACACTCCTCTCCATTCCATTCAATCCCATCTCGTTCGACTTCATTCCACTGCACTCCATTCCCTTCCAACCCATTCCATTCCACTCCATTCCAATCCAACACTCCCCACTCCACTCCACTCCACTCCACTCCATTGCATTCCATTTAATTTCCATTCCATTCCATTCTATTCCATTCCATTCCATTCCATTCCAATCCATTGCACTCCACTCCATTCCATTCCACTCCACTCCACTCCACTCTCCCGCACTCCAGTTTTTTCCACCCAATTCGACTCCACTCCAATCCTTTCTATTCCATCCCATTCCATTCCAGTCCATTCCACACCACTCCACTCCACTAAACTCCGTTCCATTCCATCCCATTCCATTCTACTCCTGTCCCCTCCACTCCATTACACTCCATACCATTCCATTCCAATCCTTTCTTTCGACAGGATCTCACTATGTCATCAAGGCTGGAGTGGAGTCACCCAATCTCAGCTCACACCTCATTTCACCATTCCATTCCATTCCAATCCAATCCATTCCATTCAATTCAATTCCACTCAATTCCACCCCACCCCACTCCATTCAACTCCACCGCACTCCATTCCACTCCATTGCACTCCATTCCACTCCAATCCACTCCACTCCATTCCACTCCACTCCACTCCATTCCATTCAACTGCTCACCACTCTATTCGATTCCATTACACTCTATTCCACTCCACTCCACTCCATTCCACTCCACTCCACTCCATTCCACTCCACTCCACTTCATGCCACAGCACTCCATTCCACTCCATCCATTCCACGCCACTCGACTCCTCAACTCCACTCCATTCCAATCCATTCCATTCCGTTTGATTCCTTTCTACTAAATTCCTTCACACTGCCCTCCAGTCCACTTCACTCCATTCCACTCCTCCCCATTCCACGCCACTCCACGACACTCCACTCCACTCCTTTCAATTCCATCCTATTCCATTGCAATCCATTCCACTCCACTCCTCTCCACCCCAATACACTCTCCTCTATTCCACTCCACTCCACTCCACTCCATTCCATTCCATTCCATTCCATTCCATTACTTTTCATTCCTCCCCTCTCCCCTACTCCAAGCAATTCCACTCCATTCCACTCCACTCCTTTTTACTCCACTCCTCTCCACTGCACACGACTCCCTTCCATTCCATCCCATTCCATTCCTCTGCAATCCACTCAATCCACTTCACTCCACTGCACTCCACTCCACTCCATTCAATTCTATTGTATTCCTTTCTTCCAACACTATCTCACTTTGTCACACAGGCTGGAGTGCAGTGGCACAATCTATGCTCAAATTTCATTTCACCATTTCATTCCATTCCATTCCATTAAATTCCATTCCATTCCACTCCACTCCACTGCACTACACTCCACTCCAATCCACTCCATTCAACTCCCCTCCAGTCCACTCCACTCCATTCCATTCCATTCCATTCTTTTCCTCCCCATTGCATTCCTCTCCCATCTGCTCCACTACACTACACTCCAATCCATTCCACTCTTTTCCAATCCATCCCATTCCATCCCCTTCCATTCCATTCCATTCTTTCCATTCCATTCCAGTCCATTCCATTCCATTCCATTGCACTCCATTCCATTCCTTTCTTTCAACATGATCTCACTCTGTCACCAAGGCTGGAGTGCAGTGGCACAATCTCCACTCACATTTCATTTAACCATTTCATTCCATTCCACTCCACTCCTCTCCACTCCACTCCACTCAATTCCATTCCTTTCCATTCCACTCCACTCCACTCTATTCCATTCCGTTGCATCACATTCCATCCCACTCCCCTCCACTTCACTCCCCTCCACTCCATTCCATTCCAATCCGTTCCTCTCCATTCCATTCCATTCCATTCCTTTCTTTCAACTTGATCTCCCTCTGTCAGCAAGGTAGGAGTGCAGTGGTAGAATCTCAGGTCCCATTTCATTTCACCATTCCATTCCACTTCACTGCATTCCACTCCACACCACTCCACTCAATTCCATTGCATTCCATTCCATTCCACTCCATTCCACTCCACTCCAGTTCAATCCACTACACTCTTTTCCATTCCCTCCCAATCCATTTTACTCCATTTCTCTGTGCTCCACTCCAATCCACTCCAGTCAACTCCATTCCATTCCCTCCCATTCTATTCCACTGCATTCCACTCCAATCCACTCCATTCAACTCCACTACATTCCATTCTATTCCATTCCACTAGGTTCCACTCCACTCCACCCTTCTCAACTCCACTCCACTCTACTCAATTCCATTCCATCCCATTCCAAAGCACCACATTCCACTCCACTTCACTCCACTCCACTCCACTGTATTCCATTCCATTCCATTCCACTCCATTCCATTACATTCCTTTCTTTTGACTGCATCTCACTCTGTCACCCAGGCTGGAGTTCAGAGTCACAATCTGAACTCACATTTCATTTCACCATTCCATTTCATTCCATTCTATCCCAATCCACTCCACTCCACTCCATAGCATTCCATTCCAATCCACTCCACTCTGCTCCACTCCTTTCCATTCAATCACCTTCCATTCTAATCCATTACTCTACACTCCATTCGACTCCACTGCACCCTATTCTACTCCATTCCACTCCCCTCCACTCCATTCCATTCCACTCCATTTCAGTCCTCTCCACTCCACTCTTCTCCACAACCCTCCACTCCAATACACTCCATTCCATTCCACTCCATTCCACTGTACTTCACTCCAGTCTACTGCACTCTATTCCAATACATTCCGTTCCATCCCATTCCATTCCACTTCATTGCTCTCCACTCCACTCTACTCTACTCCTCTCCACTCCACTCCACTCCATTCCAGCCTATTCCATTCCACTCCATTCCACTCCACTCCACTCCATTCAATTCAATTGTATTCCTTTCTTCCGACAGTATCTCACTCTGTCACCCAGGCTGGAGTGCAGTGGCACAATCTATGCTCAAATTTCATTTCACCATTTCATTACATTCCATTCCATTAAATTCCATTCCATTACACTCCACGCCACTGCACTACCCTCCACTCCAATCCAATCAAATCCACTTCACTCAACTTCACTCCACTCCACTAGAATCCATTCCATTCCTTTCTTTCAAGAGTATCTCACTCTGTCACCCAGACTGCAGTGCAGTGGCACAATGTCAGCTCACATTTCATTTCGCCATTCATTTCCATTCCATTCCATTGCATTCCATTCCATTCCATTGAACTCCACTCCAGTCCTTTCCATTCCATTCTACTCCATTTCACCCCAATCCACTCCACTCCATTCCTCTCCACTTCCCTCCACTCCACTCCACTCCATACCATTCCACTCCATTCCCCTGCACTCCACTCCATTGCACCCCATTCCACACCATTCCACTCCCCTACTTTCCATTCCATCCCATTCCATTCCAGTCCCTTCCACTCCACTCCACTCCACTCCTCTAAATTCCGTTCTATTCCATCCAATTCCATTCCACTCCAATCCCCTATACTCTACTCCATTCCATTCCATTCCATTCCTTTCTTTTGACAGGATCTCACTATGTCACACAGGCTGTAGTGCAGTGGCACAATCTCAGCTCACATTTCGTTTCACAATTCCATTTCATTCCAATCAGTTCCATTCCAATCAGTTCCATTCCATTCCTTTCCATTCCATTCCATTCAACTCTACTGCACTCCACTCCACTCCATTCCACTCCTCTCCACTACACTCCACTCCATTCCACTCTACTCCACTCCACTCCATTCCATTCCATTACACTATTCCAGTCCACTCCATTCCACTCCACTCACTTCACTCCACACCACTCCATTCCACTCCACTCCATTCCATGCCACTCCACTCCTCTCCATTCCACTCCATTCCATTGCATTCCACACCATTCCTCCACACTGCACTCCAGTCCACTCCACTCCATTCCACTCCTCTCCATCCCACTCAAATCCATGACACTCCACTCCACTCCATTCAATTCTGTCCTTTTCCGTTACAATCCATTCCCTCCACACCACTCCACCCCAATCCACTCCACTCCACTCCACTCCATTCCATTCCATTTTATTCCACTATACTCCACTCCACTCCACTCCATTCCATTCCACTCCATTTCAGCCCACTCCACTCCTCTCCACAACCCTCCACTGCAATACACTCCATTCCATTCCACTCCATTCGACTGTACTTCACTCCAATCCACTGTATTCCATTCCAATACATTCCGTTCCATCCCATTCCATTCCACTTCATTGCTCTCCACTCCACTCTACTCCACTCCTCTCCACTCCAATCCACTCCATTCCATCCCATTCCAATCCACTCCCTTCCACTCCACTCCACTCCAATCCCATCAAATCCACTTCACTCGACTTCACTCCACTCCACTAGAATCCATTCCATTCCTTTCTCTCGACAGTATCTCAGCCTGTCACCCTGCCTGCAGTGCAGTGGCACAATCTCAGCTCACATTTCATTTCGCCATTCATTTCCATTCCATTCCATTGCATTCCATTCCATCCCATTGAACTCTGCTCCTCTCCACTCCATTCCATTCCACTCCATTTCACCCACTCCACTCCTCTCCACTCCCCTCCGTTCCACTCCACTCCATACCATTCCACTCCATTCCCCTGCACTACACTCCATTGCACCCCATTCCACACCATTCCACTCCCCTCCTTTCCATTCCATCCCATTCGATTCCAGTCCCTTCCACTCCACAGCACTCCATTCCTCTAAATTCCGTTCCATTCCATCCAATTCCATTCCACTACAATCCCCTACACTCCACTCCACTCCACTCCATTCCATTCCATTCCTTTCTTTCAACAAGAAAGGCTGTAGTGCAGTGGCACAATCTCAGCAACACAGGCTGTAGTGCAGTGACACAATCTCAGCTCACATTTCGTTTCACAATTCCATTCCATTCCTTTCCATTCCATTCCATTCAACTCCACTGCACTCCACTCCTTTCCACTCCTTTCCACTCCACTCCACTCCATTCTAATCCTCTGCCCTTAACTCCAATCCATTCCACTCCTCTCCACTCCACTCCACTCCATTCCATTCTACTCCACTCCACTCCATTACATTCCATTCCACTCCATTTCACTCCATTCTACTTTACTCCACTCCACTCCATTACATTCCATTCCACTCCATTCCACTCCACTCCACTTTACTCCACAACACTCCAATCCACTCCACTCCATTCCATTCCACTCCACTCCTCTCCATTCCACTCCATTCCTCCACACTGCACTCCAGTCCACTCCACTCCATTCCACTCCTCTCCATCCCACTCCAATCCATGACACTCCACTCCACTCCATTCAATTCCGTCCTTTTCCATTACAATCCATTCCCTGCACACCACTCCACGCCAATCCACTCCACTCCACTCCATTCCATTCCACTCAATTCCATTCCATTTCATTACTTTTCATTCCACTCCACACCACTCCCCTCCACTACATTCCATTCCACTCCATTCAATTCCGTTCCATTCCACTCCTTTCCTTTCCATTCATTTTTTTCGACAGGATTTCACTCTATCACACAGGCTGGAGTACAGCGGCACAATCTCTGCTCAAATTTCATATCACAATTCGATTCCATTCCATTCCAATCAATTCCATTCCATTCCATTATTTTCCATTCCATTCCACTCCACACCACTCCACTCCAATCCACTCCATTCCATTCCACTCCACTCGAATCCACTCCATTCCATTTCATTCCACTCCTTTGCATTCCACCCCACTCCACTCCATTCCATTCCATTCCATTCCATTCCATTCCATTCCATTCCATTGCACTCCATTCCATTCCATTCCTTTCTTTCAACAGGATCTCTCTCTGTCACCAAGGCTGGAGTGCAGTGGCACAATCTCAGCTCACATTTCATTAACCCTTCCATTCCATTCAACGTGATTCCATTCCTTTCCATTCCATTCCACACCACTCCACTCCAGTCCACTCCACTCAATTCCATTCCATTCCATTACACTCCACTACATTCCCCTCCACTCCACTCCTCTCCATTAAATTCCTTTGCATCCCAATCCTTTCCACTCCACTCTACTCCACTCCCCTAAACTCCATTCCATTCCAATCCATTCCTCTCCATTCCATTCCTTTCCATTCCTTTCTTTCCACAGGATCTCCCTCTGTCACCCAGGTAGGAGTGCAGTGGTAGAATCTCAGGTCCCATTTCCTTTCACCATTCCATTCCATTGCATTCCATTCCATTCCATTTCATTACATTACCTTACATTCTAATCCACTCCACTCCACCTCACTCCACACCATTCCATTGCACTCCATTCCATTCCACTCAATTCCACACCACTCCAGTTCACTCCACTACACTCCATTCCATTCCATCCCAATCCATTTTACTCCATTACACTCCACTCCACTCCAATCAACTCCAACCAACGCCATTCCATTCCACCCCATTCCATTCCACTCCATTCCACTCCAATCCACTCTGCTCCACTCCACTACACTACATTCCATCCTATTCCATTCCACTCGATTCCACTCCGCTCCACCCTTCTCCACTCCACTCTACTCCATTCATTTCCATCCCATTCCAACCCACTCCATTCCACTCCACTACACTCCACTACACTCCTCTCCACTGTATACCATTCCATTACAATCCATTCCACTACTTTCCTTTCTTTCGACAGGATTTCACTCTATCACCCAGGCTGGAGTGCAGTGGCACAATCTGCTCACATTTCATTTCACCATTCCGTTCCATTTCATTCCATTCTATCCAAATACACTGCACTCCACTCCACTCCACTCCATAACATTCCACTCCACTCCTCAACATTCCACTCCACTCCTCTCCACCCCACTCCACTCCTCTCCACAACACTCCACTCCACTGCTTTCCATTCAATCCCATTCCATTCTATGCCATTCCTCTACACTCCATTCCACTAAAATCCACCCTACTCCACTCCACTCCATTCCACTCCACTCCACTCCATTCCACTCAATTTCTTTCCATTCGATTTCACTAAAGTCCACTACATTCCACTCCATTTAACCCCACTCCACTCCACTGCACTCCCATCCACTCCTCTCCACTCCATTCCAATCCACTCCATTCTACTGCACTTCAAACTAATCCACTCCATTCCGTTGCATCCCATTTCATTCCACTCCATTCCACTCAACTCCACTGTACTCCACTCCTCTCCACTCCACTAAACTCCAATCCATTCCATGCAATTTCATTCAACTCCACTCCCCTCCAGTCCACTCCACTCCAATCCATTCCAATCCACTTCACTCGATGATACTCCACTCCACTACAATCTATTCCATTCCTTTCATTCAACAGGCTCTCACTCTGTCACCCAGGCTTTAGTGCAGTGGCAGAATCTCAGCTAACATTTCATTTCGCCATTCCATTCCATCCCATTCAATTCCACTCCACTGCACTCCACGCCATTCCACTCCACTGCAATCCATTCCACTCCGTTTCATTCCATAGCACTCCATTTCACTCCGCTCCACTCAATTCCATTACACTCCTCTCCACTCCACTCCACACCACTCCACTCCACTCCACGTCACTCCACTCCACACCACTGCATTCCACTCCATTCCACTCCACTCCACTAAACTCCATTCCATCAGATTCCATTGCATTCCACTCCATTCCATTCCACTCCACTCCACTCCATTCAGTCCCATTCCATCTCATTCTTTTCCAATCCATTCCACACCACTCCACTTTGCTCCACTTCACTCCACTCCATGCCACTCCATTCCATTCCATTGCATCCCATTCCATTCCACTCCACTCCACTTGACTCCACTCCACTCCACTTGACTCCACTCCACTCCATTCCATTCCAATCCATTGCTCTCCATTCAATTCTATTCCATTCCATCTCATTCTTTTCCATCCATTCCACCCCCACTCCACCCTCCATTCCATCCATTGCTTTTTTTTTTCATTCTTTTTTCCAATCCATTCCACACCACTCCACTTTGCTCCACTCCACTCCACTCCATGCCACTCCATTCCATTCCATTGCATTCCATTCCATTCCACTCCACTCCACTCAACTCCACTCCACTCCATTCAATTCCAATCCATTGCTCTCCATTCAATTCTATTCCATTCCTTTCTTTCAATTGTTTCTCACTCTGTCACTCAGGCTGGAGTGCAATGGCACAATCTCAGCTCACATTTCATTTCAGCACTCCATTCCATTCAGTTCCATTCCATTACACTGCACTGAAATCAACTCTACTCCACAACATTCCATTCCGTTGCATTCCTTTCCACTCCATTCCACTCCACTCCTGTTTACTCCACTACGCTCCATGCCATTCCATTCTACTCCATTCCACTGCACTCCGTTCCATTCCATCCCATTCCCCTCCATTTTACTCCACTCCACTCCAGTCCACTCCATTCCACTCCACTCCACACCATTCCATTCCATTCCACTCCATTCCACTCCACTCCACACCATTCCATTCCATTCCATTCCACTCCATTCCACTCCACTCCAGTTTAATCCACTCCACTACACTCCACTCCACCGCATTCCTTTCCATCCCATTCCATTCTACTCCATTCCTCTAGACTCCATTCCATTCCATCCCTTTCCATTCTCCTCCATTCCACTCCTCTCCACCCCACTCCACTCCACACCGTTCCATTCCATTCCTTTCCATTCCATTCCAATACACTCCCTTCCACTCCACTCTAGTGCACTCCACTCCACTCCACTCCATTACATTCCATGCCATTCCACTCCACTCCCCTCCACTCCATTCCGGTCCCCTGCACTCCACTCCATTCCACTGCAATCTGTTCCATTCCATCTCATTCCATTGCTTTCCACTCCACACCACTCCCCTCCACTCCACTACTCTCCACTCCCCTAAACTCCGTTCCATTCCATTCCAATCCATTTCACACCACTACTCTCCATTCAATTCCATTCCGTTCCTTCAGTTCCTTTCTTTTGACATAAGCTCATTCTGACACCCAGGCTGGAGTGCAGTGGCACAGTCTCAGCTCAGATTTCATTTCACCATTCCATTCCATTACATTCCATTCTATTCCATTCCATTCCATGCATTCCATTCAACTCTACTCCGCTCCCCACCACTCCATTCCACTCCACGCCACTCCATTCCATTCCACTCCATTCCACTCTACTACATTCCACTGCAGACACTCCACTCCATACCACTCCACTAATTTACAAACCACTCCATTCCACTCCACTACATTCCACTGCAGACACTCCACTCCATACCACTCCACTCCACTAATTTACAAACCACTCCATTCCACTCCACAGCACTCCATTCCATTCCATCCCATTCCATTCCACTGAAATCCACTCCACACTATTCCACTCCACTGCACACCACTCCGCTCCAATCCATTACGTTCTATCCTAATCCATTTGACTCCATTCCACTCCACTCCACACGACTCCAATCATTCCCATTCCATCTCATTCCTTTACACTCCATTCCACTCCACTCCACTCCACTCCACTCCACTGTATTCTATTCCATTTCATTCCATTCCATTACATTCCATTTTCTTCCATTCCACTCCCCTTGATTCCACTCCAATACACTACACTACACTCTACTTCACTCCATGCCACTCTGTTCTGTTCTATTCCTTTCTTTCAATAGGACCTCACACTGTCACCCAGGCAGCATTGCAGTGGCACAATCTCACCTCACATTTCATTTCACCATTCAATTCCATTTCATTCCATTTTGTTCCATTCCATTCCTTTCCATTCCATTCAACTCCACTCGACTCCACTCCATTCCACTCCGCTCCACTACATTCCACTCAACTTCATTCCACTCCACTCAACTCCAATGCCTTCCACTCCACTCCACTCCATTCCACTCCTTTCCAATCCACTCCACTGTGTTCCTTTCCTTTTGATTCCATAACACTTCATTCCATTCTACTCCACTCTACTCCCGTCCACTCCAATCCATTCCACTCCAATCCACTCTATTCCACACCTCTCCATTCCACTAAACTCCAATCGACTCCTTTCCTCTCCACTTCACTCCAATCCATTCCATTCCATTCCATTCCACTCCATTCCACCACAGTGCACTCCACTCCACTCCATTCCACTCTACTCAGTTCCACTCCACTCCACTCCACTCCATTCAATTCGATCCTTGTCCATTACACTCCATTCCACTGCAGTCCACTCCACTCTACTTCACTCCACTCCATTCCATTCCACTCCACTCCACTCCATTCAACTCCACTCCACTCCACTCCTTTCCACTCCACTCCACTCCACACCTTTCCCTTCCATTTCATCCCATTCCATGCCACTGCAATCCACTACAGTCTACTCCACTCAACTGCACTCCACTACACTCCACTGCTATACATCCCATCCCATTCCATTCGACTGCATTCCACTCCACTCCATTCAACTCCACTCATTCCCATTCCATCTGATTCCTTTCCATTCATTTCCACTCCACACCACTCCACTCCGCTCCATTCTATTCCATTCCTTTCCATTCCATTACACTCCATTACCCTCCACTCCACTCCACTGCAATCCACTCCACTCCACTACACTACACTCTGCTCCACTCAACTCCACTCAATTCCATTCCATTACTTTCTTTCAGCAGGATCTCACACTGCATTGATGTGGCCCAATGGACCCAGGGTGCATTGATGTGACACAATCGCAGCTCACATTTCACCTTTCCATTCCATTCCATTCCACTCCATTCCACTCCACAGCACTGCACACCACTGCCGTCCATTCCAGTCCACTCCATTCGCCTCAACTCAACTCCATTCCATTCTATTGCACTCCATTCCACTCCCCTCCATTCGACTCTACTCCACTCCATTCCACTCCATTCCATTCCATTCCAGTATATTCCATTGCATTATATTCCAGTCCCCTCCACTCATCTCCAATCCACTGCACTTCATTCCTCTCCACTCCATTTCACTCCACTCCAGTCCACTCCATTCCACTCCACTCCAGGTCACTCAATTCCACTCCGTTCCATTCCATTCCATTCCATTAAACTCCATTCCTCTCCACTCCACTCCTCTCCACTTCACTCCATTCCATTCCAATCCATTCCATTCCATTCCACTGCCCTCCACCACACTCCACTCCTCTCCACTCCATTCCACTACTCTCCATTCCACTCCACTCAATTCCACTCCACTCCTCTCCATTCAATTCCATCCTAGTCCATTACACACCATTCCACTCCACTCCACTCCTTTAGATCCCATTCCATTCCATTCCATTCCATTCCACTCCACTCCACTGCACACAACTCGGCTCCACTCCACTCCTTTCCACTCCACTCCACTCCATTCCACTCCACATCTCTCCATTCCATTCCACTGAAAGCCACTACACTTTACTCCACTCCAATCCATTACATTTCATCCCATTCCATTCGCCTCCATTCCACTCCACTCTTCTTGTCTCCACTCATCCACATTCGATCTCATTCCTTTCCACTCCATTCCACTCCACTCCACTCCTTTAGATCCCATTCCATTCCATTCCATTCCACTTCACTCCACTCCACTCCACTCCATGCCACTCAGCTCCATGCCACTCCATTCCACTCCACTCCACTCCTCTCCATTCCATTCCACTGAAATCCACTACTTTACTCCACTCCAATCCATTACATTTTGTCCCATTACATTTGCCTCCATTCCACTGCACTCCTCTCATCTCCACTCATTCACATTCCATCCCATTCCTTTCCAGTTCATTCCATTCCACTCCACTCCACTCATTCCACTCCACCTTATTCCATTCCATTCCATTCCATTTCACTCCATTCCTCTCCACTCCACTCCATTGTACTACACTCCACTCCACTCCACTACATTCTCCTCCACTCCACTCCACTCCACTGTATTCCATTCCATTACTTTCTTTCAACAGGATCTCACACTGTCACCCAGGCTGCATTGCAGTGGCACAATCTCAGCCCACGTTTCATTTCACCATTCCATTCCATTCCATTTAACCCAACACCACTCCACACTACTGCACTCCTTTCCAGTCCACTCCATTCCACTCAACTCCACTCCATTCCATTCTATCCCATTCCATTCCACTGCATACCATTCCACTCTTCTCCACTACACTCCATTCCACTCCCTTCCATTACATTCCATTGCAATCCATTCCACTCCACTACATTCCACTCCACTCCATTCCACTCTATTCCACTCCACTCCATTCCACTCCATTCCATTCCACTCCATTCCTTTCAATTCCATTACACTCCATGCCACTTCACTCCACTTCACTCCACCCGAATCCACCCCACTACACTCCACCAAACACCATTGCATTCCACTCCAGTCCATTCCACTCCATGCCACTCCATTCCACTCAACTCCATTCCAATCCATTCCACTCCACTCCGTTCCATTCCATTCCTTTCCATTACACTCCAGTCCACTCCACTCAACTCCACTCCACTTCACTCCTCTCCATTGCACTCCACTCCACTCCACACCACTCCTTTCCACTCCAATCAATTCCACTCCACTCCAATCCACTCCACTCCTCTCCACTCCACTCCATTCCATTCCACACCATTCCATTAAATTCCATTCCATTCCATTCCACTCCATTCCACTCCACTTCACTCCACTCCACTCAATTCCATTCCATTCCACTCCATTCCAATCCATTCCACTCCCTTCACTCCACTCCACTACACTGCATTCCACTCCATGCCATTCCATTGCATCCCATTCCATTCCACTCAACTCCCCTCCACTCCACTCCATTCAATTCCAATCCATTCCTATCCATCTCAATCCATTCCATTCCTTTCTTTCAACAGGATCTCAGTCTGTCATCCAGGCTTGGGTGCTGTGGCACAATGGCAGCTCACATTTCATTTCACCATTGCTTCCATTCCACTCCACTGCATTCCAATCCATTCCACTCTAAACCTTTCAATTCAGTTCCATTCCATTGCACTCCATTCCACTCCACTCCAGTTAACTCCACTCCACTCCATTCCATTCCATCCGTTCCGTTCTACTCCATTCCACTACACTCCACTCTATTCCATCCCTTTCCATTCCATTCCATTCCACTCCACTCGACACCACTCCACTCAACTCCATTACATTACATTCCACTCCACTCCACTCCACTCCATTTCTTTCCACTCCATTCCACTCTGTTGCATTCCATTCCATTTCATTCCACTCCATTTCACTCCAGTCCAATCCACTCCACTTCTCTCCCCTCCACTAAAATATGTTCCATTCCATCCCATTACTTTCCACTCCATTACCCTCCACTCCACTCGACTCCACTCCAATCCACTCCATTCCATTCCAATTCATTCCTCTCCATTCCATTCCATTCCTTTCTTTCAACGTGATCTCTCTCTGTCAGCCAGGTAGAAGGGCAGTGGCAGAATCTCAGGACACTTTACTTTTCTCCATTCCATTCCACTACAATGCACTCCAATCCACGCCACTCCAAACCATTCCATTACAATCCATTCCATTCCACTCCATTCCACTGCACGCCTGTTAACTCCACTCCACTGCATTCCATTCCATCCAAATCTATTTTTCTCCATTCCCCTACATTCCACGTCAATCCACTCCAATCAACTCCACTCCATTCCATCCCAAACCATTCCTCTCCTTCCACTCCAATCCAATCCACTCCACTCCACTATGCTACATTCCTTCCCATTCCATTCCACCCCATTTCACTCCACTCCACCATACTCCCCTCCACTACACTCTACTCCATTCCATTCCATCCCAGTCAAATCCACTCCATTCCACTCCACTCCACTGCACTCCACTGCATTCCATTCCATTCCATTCCACTCCATTCCATTACATTCTTTCTTTCGACAGTATCTCACTCTGTCAGCAAGGCTGGAGTGCACTGGCACAATCTGAGCTCACATTTCATTTCACCATTCCATTCCATTTCATTCCATTCTAGCCCAATCCACTAAACTCCAGTGCACTCCACTCCATAGCATTCCACTCCTCTCCGCCCCACCCCACTCCACTCCACTCCACTCAATTCCATTGCATTCCATCCCATTTTATTCTACTCCATTCCTCTACAGTCCATTCCATTCCATTCCACCCTACTCCAATTCATTCCACTACACTCCACTCCACTCCTTTCAATTCCATTCCAATCCATTCCATTCCACTAAACTCCAATCCACTCCACTCCACTTCACTCCATTCCATTCCACTCCTTTCGACTGCACTTCACTCCACTCCACTCCATTCCATTCCAAACCATTCCGTTCCATCTGACTCCATTCCACTTCACTCCACTCTACTCCACTCCTGTCCACTCCATTCCACTCCATTCCATTCCATTCCATTCCACACCATTCCACTCCATTCCACTCCACACCATTCCACTCCATTCCACTCCACTCCAATACACTCCACTTCAATCCACTACACTCCACTACACTACACTCCACTACAATCCATTCCATTACTTTCTTTCAATAGGATCTCACTCTCTCACCCAGGCTGCAGTGCAGTGGCACAATCTCAGCTCAGTTTTTATTTCAGCATTCCATTCCATTCCATTCAATTCCACTCGACTCCACTCCACTCCACTCCATTCCAGTGCACTCCATTCCCCTTCACTCCACTCTAATCCATTCCAATCGACTCCATTCCACTCCACTCCACTCTATTCCACTTCACTCCATTCCACTCCCCTCCAATGCCCTCAACTCCGTTTTATTCCATTCCATGCCATTGCCCTCCATTCCACTCCACTGCATTCCACTACACTCCACTACACTCCCACCACTCCACACCACTCCATTCCACACCACTCCATTCCACTCCATTCCACTCCACTCTACTCCACTCCACTCCATTCTGTAAGATTCCATTGCAATCCATTCCATTCCATTAAACTCCACTCCACTCCACTTCACTCCACTCCACTCCACACCACTCCATTCCACACCACTCCATTCCACTCCACTCTACTCCACTCCACTCCACTCCATTCCATAAGATTCCATTGCAGGCCGGGCGCGGTGCCTCACGCTTGTAATCCCAGCACTTTGGGAGGCTGAGGAGGGCGGATCATGGGGTCAGGAGATCGAGACCACAGTGAAACCCCATCTCTACTAAAAATACAAAAAAAAATTAGCCGGGCGTAGTGGCTGGCGCCTGTAGTCCCAGCTACTCGGAGAGGCTGAGGCAGGAGAATGGCATGAACCCGGGAGGCGGAGCTTGCAGTGAGCCGAGATTGCGCCACTGCACTCCAGCCTGGGCGACAGAGTGAGACTCCGTCTCAAAAAAAAAAAAAAATGATTCCATTGCAATCCATTCCATTCCATTAAACTCCACTGCACTCCACTTCACCCCACTCCACTCCACTCTATTCCATTCCATTCCATTACACTTCATTCTATTCCACTCCACTCGACTCCACTCCATTCCACTGCACTCCACTCCACTACGTTCTTCTCTACTCCACTGCAATACATTCCATTCCATTCCTTTCTTTCGAGAGGATCTCACTCTGTCACCCAGGATGCAGTGCCGTGGCACAATCTCATCTCACATTTCATTTCACCATTCCATTTCATTCCATTCCATTCCCTTCCACTGCACTCCATTCCACTCCCCTCCACTCCAGTCCACTCCATTCCATTCTATTTCATTCCATTCCATTTCATTCCACTCCAGTCCACTCCAGTCCACTCCATCCCACCCCACTCCACTCCATTCCTCACCACTCTGTTGCATTCCACTCCACACCACTACATCGCACTCCACTCCATACCACTCCACTCCTCTGCACTCCACTCCATTCTAACACACTCCACTAAACTGCACACCCCTCCATTCCATTACACGCTGTTCCACTCCACACCTCTCCATTCCATTCCACCCTTTTCTATTCCACTCCTTTCCACTGCATTCCATTGCATTCCATTCCTTTCCATTCCACTCCACTCCACTTCATTGCACGCAACTCCACTCCAGTCCTTTCCACTCCACTCACTTCCTCTCCACTTCACAGCTCTCCATTCTATCCCATGCCAATCCGTACCACTTCGATAAACTCCAATTTGACTCCACTCAACTCAACTCCACTCCATTCCTTTCAACTCCTTCCCATTCCGTTAAACTCCATTCCACTCCACTCCAATCCACTCCACTCCATTCCTTTCCAATCCATTGAGTCTCCCTTCCATTCCATTCCTTTCTTTCAACAGGTTCTCACTCTGTCAACCAGGATGGAGTGCAATGGCACAATCTCAGCTCACACTTCATTTCACAATTCCATTCCATTCCATTCCATTCCATCCCCCTCCACTATACTTCCCTCCATTCCATTCAACTCCATTCCACTCCACTCTGTAGAACTCCACTCCACTCCTTTGCATTCCACTCCATTCCACTCCACTCCACTCCACTACACACCCCTCAATTCCATTCCCTCACATTCCATTCAACTCCAATCCACTCCAATCCTCTCCATTCCCCTGCATTGCAATCCACCCTCCTCCATTCCATTCCCTTCCCTTCCATTCCCCTCTATTCCTCTCCACTCCACTCCATTCCATTCCATCCTATTCCATTACACTCCATAACAGTTCACTCCACTAAACTCCACTCCACTACATTCCATTCCATTCCATTCCATTCCAATCCACTCTACTGCACACAACTCCACTCCACACCACTCCTTTCCACTCCATTCCATTCCAGTCCACTCCACTCCACTGCACACCACTAGATTCCATTCCATCCTATTCTATTTCACTCCAATCCACTACATTGCATTCCACTGTACTCCACTGCACTCTGCCCCATTAAATTCCGTCCCATTCCTTTCTACCCCATTCTATTCTACACTACACTACACTACACTTCAATCTACTCCACTCCATTCCATTCCATTCCATTCCACTCCAGTCCTTTCCATTAATTTCTTTAAACAGAATCTCACTCTGTCACCCCGACTGGACTGCAGTGGCACAATCTCAACTCACATTTCATTTCACCATTCCATTCCATTCCAGTTCAATCCATTCCATTCCACTCCACTCAGCTGCACTAAATTCCACTCCACTTCACTCCAATTCGTTCCATTCCATTCTGTTCTTTCAAGAGGATCTCACTCTGTCACCAAGGCTAGAGTGCAGTGAAACAATCTCGGTTCACATTTCATTTCACGATTGCTTTCCCTTCCACTCCATTCCATTGCATTCCACTCCACTCCACTCCATTCCATTCCATTCCACTCCACTCCAGTCCACTCCATTCCACTCCACACCACTCCATTCCACTCCACTCCATTCCAGTACACTCCACTCCACTACATTCTATTCCTTCCCTTTCCATTCCACTCCATTCCATTCCACTCCAATCCACTCCACTCCACTCACTCCACTCTACTCCATTACTTTCCATCCCATAACATTCTGCTCCAATCCACTCCACTTTATGCCACTCCACTCCACTCCACTGCATTCCATTCCATTCAATTCCACTCCATTCCATTACATTCCTTTCTTGCGACAGGATCTCACTCTGTCAAACAGGCTGGAGTGCAGTGGCACAATCTCAGCTCACATTTCATTTCACCATATCATTCCATTTCATTCCATTCTATCCAAATCCACTCCACTCCTTAGCATTCCAATCCACTCCATTCCACTCCACTCCAGTCCACTCCTCTCCACTCCACCCCATTCCACTCCATTCCACCCCACACCACTCCATTCCTCTCCATTCCATTCCATTCCAGTCTACTCCACTCCACTGAATTCCTTTCCACTCCATTCCACTCCACTGCATTTCACTCCACTCCACTTTGTTCCATTACATCCCCTTCAGTTACACTCCATTGCAATCCATGCCACTCTACGCCACTCCACTCCCCTCCACCCGAGTCCACTCCACTCCACCCCACACCTCTCAATTCCACTCCACTCCATTCCACTCCACTTTGTTCCATTACATACCCTTCAGTTACACTCCACTGCAATCCATGCCACTCCACTCCACTCCACTCCACCCCAGTCCACTCCACTAGACTCCGCCCCACACCTCTCCATTCCACTCCACTCCATTCCATTCCACTCCACTCCTCTCCACTCCATTCCCTTCCATTCTATTCCAGTCCATTCTGCTAAACTCCACTCCACTCCAACCAACTTCATTCCACTCCGCTCCATTAAACTCCTCTCCACTCCACTCCATTCCATTCCATCGTATTCCATTCCACTCCATTCCATTCATTACATTCCACTGCATCCACTCCACACAACTCCACTGCACTCCCCTCCTTTCCAATGCACTCCATTCCAATCCACCCCACCCCACACAACTCCATTGCATTCCCTCCCATTCCATTCCACTCCAATCCACTCCACTCCATTCCACTGCACTGCACTCCACTCCATTGCACTCCACTCACTCCACTCCCCTGCACTCCAGTCAATTACATTCCACACAACCCCACCCCACTCCACTCTGTTCCATTCCCTTTCCTTCCATTCCACTCCATTTCACTCAACTCTACTCCACTCCACTCCTCTCCACTACACTCAAGTCCCTTCCATTCCATCCCATTCCATTCTACTCCATTCCACTCCACTCCATGCCACTCCACTTCAGTCCACTCCATTCCATTTCATTCCATTTCTTTATTTCGACAGAATCTCACTCTATCACCCAGGCTGGTTTGCAGTGGCACACTCTCAGCTCACATTTCATTTCACCATTTGAATTCCATTCCATTCCATTCAATTACAATCCATTCCATTCCATTCCATTAAACTCGACTCCACTCCACTACACTCCAGTCCACTACACTCTACTCCACTATACTACACTACATTTCAGTCCGCTCCATTCCACTCCACTCCATTCCACTCCTTTCTATTTTATTCTTCTCCACTCTACTCCAATCGATTCCACTGCACTACATTCCACTCTACTCTACTCCAGTCCACTCCACTTCAATGACTCCACTCAATTCCTCTCCACTCCATTCCACTCCACTGAACTCCCCTCCATTCCACTTTGTTCCATTCCATCCCCTTCAGTTATACTCCATTGCAATCAATGCAACTCCACTCCACTCCATGAAACTCCACTCCAGTCCACTCCACTCCAGTCCACTCCACTCCACTCCACTCCACACCTCTCCATTCCACTCCACTCCATTCCACTTCACTCCACTCCACTAGTCTCCACTGCATTCCAGTCGATTCTATTCCAGTCCATTCCACTAAACTCCACTCCACTCCACCCCACTCCATTTCACTCCTCTCCATTCCACTCCTCTCAAGTCCACTCCATTCCACTCCACTCCATTCCATTACATCCTATTCCATTCCACTCCATTCCATTCCACTCCACTCCAGGCCACTCCAGTCCATTCCACTCCATTCCACTACACTCAATTCCACTCCAGTCGACTCCACTACACTCCACTACATTCCACTCCTCTCCTCACCATTCCATTCCTCTCCACTCCTTTCCATTCCAGTCTACTACATTCCACTCTTGTCCTCTCCAGTCCACTCCAACCCTTCCAGTCCATTCCCTTCCATTCCATTCCCCTCCATTCCACTCCACTCCACTTCACTCCATTCCATTCCAT
This sequence comes from Nomascus leucogenys, assembly GCF_006542625.1. NCBI lineage: Eukaryota > Metazoa > Chordata > Mammalia > Primates > Hylobatidae > Nomascus > Nomascus leucogenys. Next base: position 869,342 of record NC_044404.1, read on the forward strand.
CCCATTCCATTACAATCCATTCCAGTCCACTCCACTCAACTCCACTCCACTCCATTACATCCCTTTCCTTTCTCCTCCATTCCACTCCATTCCACTCGTCTCCACTCCACTCCACTACATTTCATTCCATCCCATTCCATTCTACTCCATTCCACTCCTGTCCAATCCACAGCACTCCACTCCACTCCACTTCATTCCAAGGCATTCCATTCCATTCCATTGCACTCCATTCCATTCCATTCCTTTCTTTCAACAGGAGCTTACTCTGTCACTCAGGCTGGAGTGCAGTGGCAAAATCTGAGCTCACATTTCATTTCACCATTCTATTCCATTCCCTTAAATTCCATTCCACCCTACTCCAAGCCACTCCACTACACTCCTTTCCACTCCACTCCAATCCACTGCATTCCTTTCCATTCCATTCCCGTCCATTCCATTGCAATCCACTCCATTCTGCTCCAATCCAGTCCACTCCACTCCAATCCAATCCATTCCATTCCATTCCTCTCCATTCCATTCCATTCCACTCCATTCCATTCCATTCCATTCCACTCCATTCCATTCCATTCCACTCCATTCCACTCCATTCCATTCCATTCCATTCCTTTCCTTTTTTGAACAGGATCTCACTCTGTCACCCAGGCTGCATGATACATTTCATTTTACCATTTCATTCCATTCAAGTCCACTCCACTCCACTCCATTCCAGTCCACTCCATTCCACTCAACTCCACTCCATTGTGTTTCTTCCCATTCCATTCCACTCCACTCCATTGCATTCCACTCCATTCCACTCCACTCCATTCCCTTCCATTCCAATCCGTTCCACTCCAGTCCACTCCAATCCACTCAACTCCACTCCACTTCACTCCATTCTTCTCCATTCCACTCCACTCCACCCCACACCACTCCATTCCACTGCACTCTATTAAACTCCACTACACTCCTCTCCACTGCACTCCATTCCATTCCATTCTATTCCACTCCATTCCAACCCACTACCCTCCACTTCACCCCACTCCATTACCCTCCACTCCACTCCACTCCACTCCATTCCATTCAATTCCATTCCATTCCTTTCTTTTGACAGGATCTCACTCTGTCATACACACTGGGCTGCAGTGGCAGAATCTCAGCTCACATTCCATTTCACAATTCCATTCCATTCCATTCCCTTCCATCCCATTCAACTCCACTCTGCTGTTCTACTCCACTCCATTCCATTCCACTCCACTCTACCACACTCCACTCCATTCCACTCCACTGCATTCCAATCCACTCCACTCCACTCTGCTCCGTTCCATTCCATTCCCTTCCATTACATTCCATTCCACTCCACTCCACTCCAATCCACTTCACTCCACACCACTCCATTCCACTCCACTTTACTCCACTCTAATCCATCCCACTCCACTCCATTCCACTCCACAGCATTCCACTCCACTCAACTCCACTTCACTCTGTTCCATTCCATTCCATTACACTCCATTCCACTCCACTCCAATGCACTCACCTCCTCTCTAATCCACTCCATTCCATTGCATTGCATTCCATTCCACTCCATTCCACCACATTGCATTCCAATCCACTCCACTCCATTCCACTCCACTGCATTCCACTCCACTCCACTCCACTGCACTCCACACCACTCGTCTCCATTCAATTCCTTCCTATTCCACTACACTCCATTCTACTCCATTCCACTCGACTCCACTCCCCTCCTTTCCACTCCACTCCACACCACTCCTTCTCATTTCATTCCATTCAATTCCACTCCAATGCACTCCACCTCACTCCACTCCTTTCCACTCCACTCCACTCCACTCCACACCGCTCCATTCCATTCCATCCCATTCCATTCCACTGCAATCCACTCCACTCCACTGTACTCCACTCCACTCCATTCTCTTCCATCCCATTCCTTTTCACTCCATTCCACTACACTACACTCCTCTCCACTCATTCCCATTCCATCCCATTCCTTTCCACTCCGTTCCAATCCACTCCACTCCACTCTATTCCATTCCATTCTGTTCCATTCCATTACACTCCATTCTTCTCCACTCGACTCCACTCCACTCCACTACACTACACTCTACTCCACTCCTCTCAACTCCTTTCCATTCCATTATTTCTTTCGACAGGCTCTCACTCTGTCACCCAGGCTGCAGTGCATTGGTGTAATCTCAGCTCACAATTCATTTCACCATTTCATTTCATTCCATTCCATTCTTCTCCACTCCTCTCCACTGCACTCTGCTCTACTCCCCTGCATTCCATTCCATTTCATCCCATTCTTTTCCACTCCACTCCACTCCATTCCATCCCATTCCATTCCACTCCATTCCATTCTACTCCACTCCACTCCACTGTACTCCACTCCACTCCACTGTACTCCACTCCACTACACTCCATTTCATTCCATCCCATTCCTTTCAACTCCATTCCACTCTACTCCACTCTTCTCCACTCATTCCCATTCCATCTCATTCTTTTCCACTCCACTGCACTCCACTCCAGTGCAATCCACTCTATTCTATTCCATTCCATTACACTCCATTCCTCTCCACTCTACTCCATTCCACTAAACTCCACTCCACTCCACTACACTACACTTTACTCCACTTGACTCAACATTCCATTTCATTGCTTTCTTTCGACAGGATCTCACTCTGTCACCCAGGCTGCAGTGCATTGGCACAATCTCAGCTCACATTTGATTTCAACATTTTATTCCATTCCATTCCATTCCATTCCACTCCGCTCCACTCCACTCCATTCCATTCCATCCCATTCCTTTCCACTCCACTCCACTCTATCCCATTCCATTCCATTCCATCCCATTCCATTCCAATCCATTCCATTCCATTCCTTTCTTCCATCAGGATCTCACTCTGTCACCCAGGCTGTAGTGCAGTGGCACAATCTCAGCTCACATTTTATTTCACCATTCCATTCCATTGGATTCCATTCCATTCCATTGGATTCCATTCCATTCCATTCCACCCCACTCCAGTCCACTGCACTCTACTCCACTCAATTCTATTCCATTCCATTCCACTCCACCCCACTCCAGTCCACTGCACTCTACTCCACTCAATTCTATTCCATTCCCTTCCACTCCATTACACTTCACTCCACTCCGCTCCACTCCACTCAACTCCATTACATTCCAATCCATTGTATCTCATTCCATTCGACTCCACTGCACTCCACTCTACTCCACTCCATTCCATTCCATTCCATTCTACTCCATTCCATTACTCTCAGTTCCAATCTATCCCTTTCCATTCCTCTCCACTCCACTCCACTCCATTCCATACCATTACATTTCCATTCCATTCCTATCCTTTCCACTGCACTCCACTCAACCCCTTTCCATTCCACTCCATTCAACTCCACTGCATTCCACTCCAATTCACTCCATTCCACTCCACTCCATTCCATCCCATTCCTTTCCATTCCATTCCACTCCATTCCTTTCTTCCCTTAGCATCTCACTCTGTCACCCAGACTGTAGTGCAGTGGCACAATCTCAGCTCGCATTTCATTTCACCATTCCATTCCTTTCCATACGATTCCATTCCATTCCATTCCACTGCACTCCACTCCACTCCACTCAATTTCATTCCTTTCCATTCGATTCCATTACACTCCACCCCACTCCCCTCCCCTCCTTTTCTTTCCACGACATCCCATTCCCTTCCATTCCACTCCATTCCACCCCACTCCTCTCCATTCCATTCCAATGCATTACTCTCCATTGCATTCCATTCCATTCCTTTCATTCAAAAGGATCTCACTCTGTCACCCAGGTAGGATTGCAGTGGCAAAATGTCAAGACACATTTCATTTCACCATTCCATTCCATTATATTCCATTCCACAGCACTCCACTGCACTCCACTCCACACCATACCATTGCATTTCATTCCATTCCACTCCATTCCACTCCCCTCCAGTTCACTTCACTTCACTCCATTCCATTGAATCCAATTCCATTCTACTCCATTCCGTTGAATGCAATTCCATTCTACTCCATTCCAGTACACTCCAATCCAATCCACTCCAATCAACTCCATTTCATTCCATTCCATTCCATTCCACTCCATTCCACACCATTTCACTCCACTCATCTCCACTCCACTCCATGACATTCCATCCCTTTCCATTCCAATCCATTCCACTCCACTTCACTGCATTCCATTCCATTAAATTCCCCTCCATTCCTTTACATTCATTTCACCATTCCATTCCATTACACTGCACTCCACTCATCTCCACTCCACTCCACTACATTCCTCTCTATTCCATTCCAGTACACTCCACTCCACTCCATTCCACTCCACTCCATTCCTCTCCACTCCAGTCCACTCCACGCTGTTCCATTCATTTCCATTCTGTTACAATCCATTCCCCTCCACGCCACTCCTATCCACTCCTCTCAAATCCAACCCCTTTCACTCCACTCCACTCCTCCCCAGACCATTGCATTCTCTTCCACTCCATTCCACTCCACTCCACTACACTCCAATCCTCTCCATTCCATTCCATTCTATTCCACTCCATTCCACTCCACTCCACTACTCTCCAATCCTCTCCATTCCATTCCATTCTATTCAACTCCATTCCACCACAATCCACTCCATTCCACCCCACTCCATTCCACTCCGCTCCACTCCACTCCAATCCATCCCACTCCACTCCATTCCTTTCCATCCTATTCCATTCCACTCCATTCCAATCCATTCCACTCCACTTCATTCCATTCTATACCACTCCATGCTACTCCACTCTACGCACCTCCACTTTATTCCACTCTTTCCACTCCACTCCATTCCACTCTGCTCCACTCCATACCACTCAATTCCATTCCCTCCCATTTTTTCTCACTCCAAATTCTCCACTCCACTCCTCTGCACACCACTCCACTACACTACACTACACTCCTTTCCATTCCATCCCATTCCATTCGATTGCTATCCACTCCACTCCACTCCACTCCATTCCATTCCATTCCATTCCTTTCTTTTGACAGGATCTCCCTCTGTCACCTAGGGTGGCGGGCAGTGGCACAATCTCAGCTCACATTTTATTTCACCATTCCATTCCATTCCACTTGATTCCATTCCATTCCATTCCATTCCATTCCACTCCACCCCACTCCACTCCACTACACTCAATTCTATTCCATTCCCTTCCACTCCATTACACTCCACTCCAGTCCGTTCCACTCCACTCCACTCCATTCCATTCCAATCTATTTTATCTCATTCCATTCAACTGCACTCCACTCCACTCTACTCCACTCCATTCCGTTCCATTCCATTTCACTCCATTCCATTACACTCGGTTCCAGTGTATCCCTTCCCATTCTCTCCACTCCACTCCACTCGACCCCACTCCAATCCACTCCACTCCACTACATTCCATACCATTACATTTCCATTCCATTCCAATCCATTCCACTCCACTCCACCCCTTTCCATTCCTCTCCATTCCACTCCACTGCATTCCACTCCAATTCACTCCATTCCACTGCACTGCCTTCCATCCCATTCCATTCCATTCCTTTCCACTCCATTCCATTCCTTTCCACTCCATTCCATTCCTTTCCACTCCATTCCATTCCATTCCTTTCTTCCCTCAGGATCTCACTCTGTCACCCAGGCTGTAGTGCAGTGGCACAATCTCAGCTCGCATTTCATTTCATTTCACCATCCCATTCCATTCCATCCGATTCCATTCCATTCCATTCCACTGCACTCCATTCCACTCCACTCAATTCCATTCCTTTCCATTCCACTCCATTACACTCCACTCCACTCTGCTCCACTCCACTCCCCTCCTCTCCTTTTCTTTCCATAACATCCCATTCCCTTCCATTCCACTCCACTCCACTCCACTCCATTCCATTCCAATGCATTCCTCTCCATTGCATTCCATTCCATTCCTTTCTTTCGAAAGGATCTCACTCTGTCACCCACATAGGAGTGCAGTGGCACAATGTCAAGTCACATTTCATTTCACCATTCCATTCCATTACATTCCACTCCACGGCACTCCACTCCACTCCACACCATACCATTGCATTTTATTCCATTCCACTCCATTCCACTCCCCTCCAGTTCACTTCACTTCAATCCATTCCATTGAATCCAATTCCATTCTACTCCATTCCAGTACACTACAATCCAGTCCACTCCAATCAACTCCATTTCATTCCATTCCATTCCATTCCACCCCATTCCATTGAATCCAATTCCATTCTACTCCATTCCAGTACACTCCAATCCAGTCCACTCCAATCAACTCCATTTCATTCCATTCCATTCCATTCCACTTCATTCCACACCACTCCACTCCACTCCACTCCCCTCAACTCCACTCCACTACATTCCATCCCTTTCCATTCCAATCCATTCCACTTCACTTCACTGCATTCCATTCCGTTAAATTCCCCTCCATTCCATTACATTCGTTTGTTTCTACAGGATCTCCATCTGTCACCCAGGCTGGAGTGCAGTGGCACAATCTGAGCTCCCATTTCATTTCACCATTCCATTCCATTCCATTTCATTCCATTCTTTCCCACTCCACTCCACTCCAGTACACTCCACTCCATAGCATTCCACTCCATTCCACTCCACCCCACTCCACTCCACTCCATTCGATTCCATTCCACACCATTTCACTCCACTCCAGTCCACTCCATTCCACTCCACTCCACTCCACTCCATTCCATTCCACTCCACTCCACTCAACTCAACTCAACTCCAGTCCATTCCAATCTATTGTATCCCATTCCATTCGACCCCACTCCAGTCCACTCCACTGTACCCCACTCCAGTCCACTCCATTCCATTCCATTCCGTTCTACTCCATTCCACTACACTCGGTTCCAATCTATCCCTTTCCATTCTCTCCACTCCACTCGACCCGACTCCAATCCACTCCACTCCACTACATTCCATACCATTACATTTCCATTCCATTCCAATCCATTCCACTCCACTCCACTCCACTCCACCCCTTTCCATTCCTCTCCATTCCACTCCACTGCATTCCACTCCAATCCCCTCCATTCCACTCCACTCCATTCCATCCCATTCCATTCCATTCCATCCCATTCCATTCCATTCCACTCCATTCCATTCTATTCCTTTCTTTCATCAGGATCTCACTCTGTCACCCAGGCTGTAGTACAGTAGCACAATCTCAGCTCGCATTTCATTTCACCATTCTATTCCATACGATTCCATTCCATTCCATTCCATTCCACTGCACTCCACTGCACTCCACTCAATTGCATTCCTTTCCATTCCACTCAATTACACTCCACTCCACTCCTCTCCACTCCCCTCCTTTTTATTCCATGGCATGCCATTTCTTTCCATTCCACTCCACTCCACTCCACACCATTCCATTCCAATCCTTTCCTCTACATTCCATTCCATTCCATTCCATCCCATTCCATTCCATTCCATTCCATTCCTTTCTTCCAACACTATCTCACTCTGTCACCCAGGCAGGAGTGCACTGGCACAATCTCAAGTCACATTTCATTCTACCATTCCATTCCATTACATTCCACTCCACTGCACTCCACTCCACTCCACTCCACACCATTCCCTTGCACTCAATTCCATTCCACTCCATTCCACTCCCCTCCAGTTCACTCCACTCCACTCCATGCCATTCAATCCAATTCCATTCTACTCCATTCCAGTACACTCCAATCCAAACCACTATAATCAACTCCATTTCATTCCATTCCATTCCATTCCACTCCATTCCACACCACTCCACTCCACTCCCCTCCTCTCCACTCCACTACATTCCTTCCCTTTCCATTCCAATCCATTCCACTACACTCCACTCCTTTTAACTCCACTCCACTCCACTGCATTCTATTCCATTCCATTCCCCTCCATTCCATCACATTCGTTTGTTTCTACAGGATCTCCATCTGTCACCCAGGCCTGAGTGTAGTGGCACAACCTGAGCTCACATTTCATTTCACCATTTCAGTCCATTTCATTCCATTCTATCCCACTCCACTCCACTTCAGCACACTCCCTTCCATAGCATTCCACTCCATTCCACTCCACTGCACTCCACTCCACTCCATTCGATTCCACACAATTTCACTCCACTCCAGTCCACTCCATTCCACTCCCCTCCACTAAACTCCACTCCAATCCATCCCACTCCATTTGAGTCCACTTCACTCCATTCCACTCCATTCCACTCCACTCCACTCCATTCCTCTCCACTCCATTCCACACCACTCCACTCCACTCCATTCCATTACACTCCATTCCATGCCACGTGACTCCAGTCCACTCCACTCCACTCCAATCCATTCCACTCCACTCCACTCCACGTCACTCCATTCCACTCCACACCCTTCCACTCCACTCCACTGTTCTCCACTCCACTCCATTCCATGACATTACATTCTACTCCATTCCACCACCCTCCACTCCACTCCAGCCCACTCCATTGAACTCTGCTCCATTCCATTCCACAACACTCCAATCCACTTCATTCCACTCCATTCCATTCCATCCCATTCCATTCCACTCCTCTCCACTCCTCTCCACTCCACTAAACTGTGTTCCATTCCATTCCACTACATTCCCCTCCATTACACTCCACTCCACTCCATTCCATTCCATGCCTTTCTTTCGACAGGATCAAACTCTCTCACCCAGGCTGTAGTGCTGTGGCAGAATCTCAACTCACATTTCATTTCACAATTCCTTTCCATTAAATTCCATTGCATTACAATCCAGTGCATTCCATTCAACTCCACTGCACTCCACTACACTCGACTCCACTCCATTGCACTCCACTCAACTCCATTCCATTCCACTCCATTCCACTGTACTCCACTCCACTCCATCCCACTCCACTCTGTGTCACTTCACACCACTGCATTCCACTCCACTCCATTCCAGGCCACTCCACTGCATTCCACTCCACTCCATTCCACGTCTCTACTCCCCACTCCATTCCACTCCACTCCATTCAACCCCATTCCATTCCACTCCATTCCAATCTGTTCCATTCCATTACAATCAATTCCACTCCACTCCACTCCAGTCCATACCACTCCATTCCACTCCAATCCCTTCCTCTCTACTCCAATCCACTCCACTCCTCTCCACTCCACTCCATTCCACTCCGCTCCATTCCATGCCACTACACTCCTCTCCCCTCAACTCCCTTCATTTACATCCTATTCCATTACACTCCATTCAACTCCACTCTATTCCATTCCATTCCATTCCATTCTGTTCCATTCCACCCCACCACACTCCACTCCTTTCCACTACACTACACTCCAACCAGTCGATTCCATTCCATCACTTTCCTTTCCCCTCCATTCCACTGCACTCGACCCAACACCACTCCACTCCACTCCATTCCATTCCATTCCATTTCCATTTCATTCCAGTCAATTCCACTCCACTACACTCCACTCCAATCCATTCGATTCCACTCCATTCCACTCAACTCCAATGCATACCACTCCACTCCAATCCATTCCAATCCGTATCATTCCATTCGACTCCTTTCCACTCCACTCTACTCGACTCCACTCATTCCCATTGCATCCCATTCCATTCTTCTCCATTCCTCTACACTCCATTACACTCGACTCCACCTTACTCCACTCCACTTCTCTCCACTCCATTACATTCTATTCCACTCCACTCCACTCCTCTCCACTCCATTCCATTCCACTTCATATCACTCAACTCCTCTCCACCCCAGTCCACTCTCATCCATTCCACTCCACTCAGTTACATTGCACTCCATTCGACTGCACTTCACTCCACTCCACTCCATTCCATTCCAGTCCATTCCGTTCCATCCTATTCCATTCCACTGCCTTCCACTCCAATCCACTTCACTCCATTCCACTCCAATCCACTCCACTCCATCCCATCCCATTCCACTCAATTCCACTCCACTACACTCCACACCCCTACATTCCATTCTATTCCATTTCAGTCCACTCCCCTAAACTCCACCCCACTCCATTAAATCTCATTCCATTCCAATCCTCTCCACTTCACTCCACTCCACTCGACTGCATTCCATTCCGTCATATTCCATCCCACTCCATTCCATTCCAATTCACTCCACTCTCCACTCCACTCCACTCTCCTCAACTCCCTTCCATTCCATTCATTCCATTCCACTCCATTCTCTTCCATTCCTTTCTTTCGACAGTATCTTACTCTCTCACCCAATCTGGAGTGCAGTGGCACAAACTTAGCTCACAATTAATTTCAACTTCCCCTTTCATTCAATTCCATTCAGTTCCATTCCATTCCATTACTTCAGTTTCATTCCACTCCAATCCACTGCACTCCATTCCAGTCCATTCCATTCCATTCCTTCCCATTTGACTCCACTCCATTGACAAAACTCCACTCCTTTACACTCCACTCCATTCCATTCCATTTCATTCCTTTCCTTCAACAGGATCTCTCTGTCACCCAGGTTGGAGTGCAGTTGCACAATTGGAGCTCCCATTTTCCTTCACCATTCCATTACATTCCATCCCTTTGCATTCTATTCCATTCCAGTGCACTCCACTGAACTCCAATCAACTCCAATCCACTCCATTCCACCCCACTCCACCCAACTCCCCTCCACTCCACTCCATTACATCCCATTCCATTCTACTCTATTTCTCTTCTCTCCATTCCAGTCCACTCCACCCTACTCCACTCCACTCCACTCCAGTCCCCAACACTCCAGTCCACACCATTCCATTCCACTCTATTAGACTGCACTTCACTCCACTCCACTCCATTCCATTCCACTCCATTCCATTTCTTTCCATTCCACTAAATTCCACTCCACTCCACTCTACTCCACTCCTCTCCTCTCTACTCCACTCCATTCCATTCCATCCCACTCCATTCCACCCAATTCCACTCCACTCCACTCCATTCCATTCCATCCCATTCCATTCCACTCCATTCCACTCCACTCCATTCTAATCTAGTCCCCTCCACTCCAATCCACTCCACTCCACTCGACTACTCTCCACTCCACTACAGTCCATTCCAATTATTTCTTTCAACAGGATCTCCCACTGTCACCCAGTCTGGAGTGCAGTGGCATTATCTCAGCTCACATTTCTTTTCCCCATTCCATTCCATTCAACTCCATTCGACTGCACTTCACTCCACTGCATTCCATTCTTCCCTATCCTGTTCCAACGCATTCCATTGCACCCCATTCCACTCCACTCCATTCCACTCCACTCCACTCCTATCCATTCCACTCCACTCCATTCTGCTCCACTCCACTCCACTAGACTCCACCCTATTCTACTCCACTCCATTTCACTCCAGTCTTGTCCACTCCACTCCATTGCATTCCATTTCATTCCATTGCACTCCATTCCACTCCCCTCCACTCTACTCCACTCTGATCCACTCCACTCCTCTCCACTCTACAGCATTCCATTCCACTCAACTCCTTTCCACTCCACTCCTTTCCACTCCACTCCTTTCCACTCCACTCCAATCCACTCCATTCCATTCCACTCCATTCCATTCCAATCCACTCCACTCCAGTCCATTCCACTCCATCCTACTCCATTACACTCCATTCCAGTCCACTCCAGTCCACTCCATTCCGTTCCATTCCACTCCACTACACTACACTCCACCCAACTCCACTCCACTCGTTCCATTCCATTCCATTCACGTACACTTCACTCCATTGCACACCACTCCATTCCATTCCATCCCATTCCATTCCACCCCAATCCACTCCACTGCACTACACTCCATTAAATTCGGTCCCATTCCATTCCACACCATTCCACTCCACTCCACTCCACTCCACTTCACTAAACTCCACTCCACTGCATTCCATTCCATTCCACTCCAGTCATTTACTTTAATATCTTTTTGACAGGATCTCACTCTGTCACCCTGACTGGAGGGGAGTGGCACAATGTCAGCTCACATTTCATTTCACAATTCCATTCCATTCCATTCCAATCTAATGCATTCCATTCCACTCCATGCCACTCAACTCCACTACATTCGACTCCACTCCACTCCACTCCATTCCATTCCACTCCATTCCATTCCATTCCATTCCACTCCTCTCCACTCCACTCCATTTCCTTCCATTCCATCCCATACCATTCCACTCCATTCCACTCCACTCCACCCCACTCTATTCCACTCCAGTCCACTCCTCTCCACTCCGCTACACTGCAATCCATTCCATTCCATCCCATTTCATTTCACTCCATTCCTTTCCATTCTCTTACACTCCACTCCACTGCAGTCCACTCAATCCCATTCCAACCAATTCATTTCCACTACATTCCTCTCCGCTCCCTTCCATTCCACTCCACTCCACTTTATTCCATTCCATTCCATTCCTTTACACTCCATTTCACTCCACTGCACTTCACTCCACTATACTAGACAACACTACACTCTCCTCCTCTCCACTCCACTCCATTCCATTCCGTTCCTTTCTTTCGACAGGATCTCACTCTGTCACCCAGGCTGCAGTTTAGTCGCACAATCTCAGCTCACATTTCATTTCACCTTTCCATTTGATTCCATTCCCTTCCATTCCATGCAACTCCACTCCATTCCACTACACTCCACACAGCTAAATTCAAGTCCATTCCATTCCACTAAACTCCACTCCATTCCATTCCATCCCATTCCGTTTCACTCCACTCCTGTCCACTCCTCTCCACTCCACTCAACTCCACAACACTCCACTCCATTCCACTCCACTCCACTTAACTTGAAACCACTGCATTCAACTCTACTCCATTCCAGGAAACTCCACTCCATTCCACTTGACTCCGTTCCACTCCACTACACTCCACTTATTACACTCCACTCCACTCTTCTGAACTCCACTCCACTCCACTCCGTTTCATTCCATTCCAACCTATTACACCTCATTCCAATCCACTCCACTCCACTACAATCCAATCCACTTCACTCCTCTCCACTCTATTCCACTCAACTCCACTCCACTCCACAGCACTCCATTCCATTCTAATCCATTCCTCTCCACTCCAATCCACTCCACTCCTCTCCACTCCACTCCACTCCATTCCATTCCATTCCATTCCACTACATTCCACTCCGCTCCTTTCCACCACACTGAACTCCACTCCATTCCACTCTGCTCCATTCCACTCCACTACACTCCACTCAAATCCATTCAATTCCATCCTATTCCATCACACTCCATTCTACTCCACTCGACTCCACTCCACTCCACTTTACTCCATTCCATTCCATTCCTTTCCATTATCTTCCATTCCATTCCACTCCACTCCACTCCACGCAACTCCACTCCACTCCCCTCCTTTCCATTCCACTCCATTCCACTCCTCAACACTCCATTCCATTCCATCCCATTACATTACTCTCCATTCCACTCCAATCGACCCCAATCCACGCCACTCCACTCCATTCCATTCTATTCCATTCCATTTCCATTTCTTTCCAATCCATTCCACTCCACTCCATTCCATTCCACTCCATTCCACTCCTCTCCGATCCATACCACTCCATTCCAATCCATTCCATTCCATCCCATTCCATTCGACTCCATTCCACTCCACTCCACTCGACTGCATTCAATCCCATTCCAAACCATTCCATTATACTACATTCCTCTACACTCTATTCCACTCCACTCCAGCCTACTCCACTCCACTCCACTCAACTACATTCCATCCCATTCCACTCTACTCCATTCCCGTCCACTTTATTTCACTCCACTCCACTCCCCTCCATTCCACTTCACTCCTTTCCATTCCACTAAATTTGACTGCTTTTCACTCCACTCCACTCCATTCCATTCCACTCCATTGCATTCCATACCATTCCATTCCAGTCTATTGCTCTCCACTCGACTCTACTCCACTCCTTTCCACTCCACTCTACTCCATTCCATTCCATTCCATCCCTTTCCATTCCACTCCATTCCACTCCTATCCACTCCACTCCACTACACTCTACTAAACTCCAGTCCATTCCAAACCGTTCCATTCCTTTCTTTCAAAATGTTCTCACTCTGTCACACAGCCTGGAGTGCAGTGGCACAATCTCAGCTTACATTTCATTTCAACATTCCATTCCATTCAACTCCAGTCCACTCCACTCCACTCAACTGCATTCTAATGAACTCCATTCCATGCCACTTCTCTCGAATCCATTCCACTCCACTGCATTCCACTCCATTTCCCTCCACTCCATTCCACTCCATTCCATTCCACTCCACTCTGCTCCACTCCATTCAATTCCAGTCCTTTCCATTACACTTAATTCCACTCCATTTCACTCCACTCCACTCCACTGTACTCCATTCCACTCTACTCTAATCCACACCTCTTCATTCTACTCCACTCCATTCCACGCCACTTCACTCGAATCCTCTCCACTGCACTCCATTCCATTCCATTCCATTCCATTCTACTCCATTCCTCCACACTATGTCCAGTCCATTCCACTCCATTCTACTGTGTTCCATTCCATTCCACTCCAGGAGACTCCCCTCCACTGCACTCCATTCAATTCCATCTTATTCCATTACACTCCATTCCGCTGCACTCCACCCCAATCCATGCCACTCCACTCCACTCCATTCTATTCCATTCCCTTTCCATTCCATTCCAATCCATTCCACTCCACTCCACTCCATTCCACTCCTCTTCAATCCATACCACGCCACTCCAATCCATTCCATTCCATCCCATTCCATTCAACTCCATTCCACTCCACTCCGCTCGACTGCACTCATTCCCACTCCATCCCATTCCATTCTACTCCATTCCTCTACACTCTATTCCACTCCACTCCACCCTACTCCACTCCACTCCATTCCATTCCATTCCATTCCACTCCACTGCACTCCATTCCATTCCATTCCATTCCTTTCCACTCCACTCCATTCCATTCCACCTTATTTCACTCCAGTCCACTCCACTCCACTTTCCTCCATTCCACTCCACTCCATTCCATTCCACTAAATTCGACTGCACTTCACTCTACTCCACTCCATTACATTACATTACATTCCTTTTCATACCATTCCATTCCACTCTATTGCTCTCCACTCCACTCTACTCCATTCATTTCCACTCCACTCTACTCCATTCCATTCCATTCCTTTCCAATCCACTCCATTCCACTCCAATCCACTCAACTTCACTCCACTCCTATCCACTCCACTCCACTAAATTCGACTAAACTCCAGTCCACTCCAAACCATTCCATTCCTTTCTTTCAACACGTTCTCACTCTGTCACACAGCCTAGAGTGCAGTGGCACAATCTCAGCTCACATTTCATTACACAATTCCATTCCATACCATTCCATTCCATTCAACTCCATTCCACTCCACTTCACTCCACTCCATTCCACTCAACTACATTCCACTCCACTCCACTCGAATCCATTCCACTCCACTCCATTCCACTCCATTCCACTCCACTCCACTCCACTCTTTTCATCTCCACTCCATTCCACTCCACTGCTATCCACTCCACTCTGTTCCATTCCATTCCATACCATTGCACTCCTTTCCCCTCCACTCCACTCCACTCTTATCCACTCCACTCCAATCCACTCCATTCCATTCCCTTCCATTCCATTCCCCTCCATTGCACACCACACCACTCTACTCCATTACATTCCATCCTATTCCATTGCACTCCATTCCAGTCCACTCCACTACACTGCATTCCATTCCATGGCATTAAATTCCATTCCATTCCACCACACTGAACTCCACTCCACTCCTCTGCATTCCACTCCGCTCCATTTCACTCCACTCCACTACACTCCACTCAAATCCATTCAATTCCAACCTAATCCATTACACTCCATTTTATTCCACTCCACTCGAGTCCACTCCCCTCCACTCCACTCCACTCTACTCCATTCCATTCCATTCCATCCCATTCCGTTCCATTCGATTCTGCTCCACTCCTCTCCACTCCAAGCAACTCCACTTCACTCCACTCTTTTCCACTCCACTCCACTCTACTCCACACCACTCCATTCAATTCAATTTCCATTCCATTCCAATATATTCCACTTCACCCCACTCTACTCCAAATCCTTTCCATTCCACTCCAGTCTAATCCATGCCACTCCATTCCAATCCATTCCATTCCATACCATTCCATTCAACTCCACTCCACTCCAATCTATGGCACTCCACTGCATTCCACTCCCCTGCACTCCATTCCACTCCCTTCCATTCTTTTGCACTCCACTGCACCATACTCCATTCCACCCCACCCTATTCCACTCCATGCCACTGCACTGCACTCCACTCCAATCCACTCCATTCCATTCCAATCCATTCCATTACACTCAATTCCACTCCACTCCAGTCCGCACCTCTCCATTCCACTCCACTCCATTCCATGCCACTCCACTCGTATCCTCTCCACTCTACTCCATTCCTTCCATTGCATTCAATTCTACTCCATTCCTCCACACTGCATCCAGTCCATTCCACTCCATTCTACTCTGCTCCATTCCACTCCACTCCAGGACACTCCACTCTACTCCACTCCATTCAATTACATCCTACTCCTTTCCACTCCATTCCACTCCACTCCACTC
Source organism: Nomascus leucogenys (assembly GCF_006542625.1). Classification (NCBI taxonomy): domain Eukaryota; kingdom Metazoa; phylum Chordata; class Mammalia; order Primates; family Hylobatidae; genus Nomascus; species Nomascus leucogenys. The sequence continues at coordinate 886,002 of NC_044404.1, forward strand.
CTCCCTTATCCATTCCACTCCACTCCATTCTATTCCATTTCATTCCATTCCATTACTTTTCATTTAACTCCACTCCACTCCACTCCACACAACTACAATCCACTATACTGTACACCTTTCCACTACACTCAACTCCATTCCTCACCACTCTATTCCATTCCATCACATTCCATTCCATTGCAACCCACTCCACTACACTTCACTGCACTCCACTCCACGCCACTGCATCCCATTCCATCCCATTCAATTCCATTGCACTCCAGTCCATTCCATTCCATTCCACTTCAGTCCATTCCAATAATTTCTTTTGACAGGATCTCATTCTGTCACACAGCCTGGATTGCAGTGGCACAATCTCTGCTCACGTTTTATTTCACCATTGCATTTCATTCCATTCCATTCCATAAAATTTCACTCCATTTTACTCCACGCCACTCCACTCCACTCCACACCACTCCATTCCACTCCACTCCATTCCACTCCATACATTCCATTAGATTCCACTACATTGCACTCCAATCCACTCCACTGAACTCTACTCCACTCCACTCCATTCCACTCCATTCCATTCCTTTCCATTCCACTCCATTCCATTGCATTCCTTTCTTCAACAGGATCACACTCTGTCACCCAGGCTGGAATGCAGTGACACAATCTCAGCTAACATTTAATTTCACCATTCCAATCCATTCCATATGATTCCATTCCTTTCCACTCCACTCCACTCCACTCCACTGCACTCTATTCTATTCCATTCCATTCCACTCCATTACACTCCTTTCCACTCCACTCCACTCCTCTCCACTCTTCTCCACTCCATTCCATTGCATGCCATTCCCTTCCAATCCACTCCACTGTACTCCAGTCCACTCCACTCCATTCCATACCATTCCATTACACTCCATTCCATGCCACTACACTCCACTCCACTCCACTACTCTCCACTCCACTCCATTCCACGCCACTCCACTCCACTCCTCTCTACTACTCTCCACTCCACTCCATTCCATTCCATTTGATCCCATTCCATTCCACTCCCATCCAGTCCACTCCACTCCACTCCACTGCACTCCACTACACTCCACTTCATTCCTTACCTTTCTTTCAACAGGATCTCAGTCTGTCACCCAGGCTGGAGAGCAGTGGAAGAATCTCTGCTCACATTTCATTGCAACATTCCATTCCATTGATTCCATTCCAAGCCACTCCACTCCACTCCAGTCCATTCCACTCCACTCCGTTCCATTCCATTCCTTCCCATTCCATTCCATTCCATCCCATTCCATTCCATGCCCCTCCACTGCACTCCAGTCCACTCCAATCCACTCCCATTTCATTCCATTCCATTCCATTCCATTCCATTCTCCTCCATTCCTTCACACTGCATTCAGTCCATTCCACTCCATTCTACTCCGCTCCATTCCACTCCACTCCAGGAGACTCCATCCATTCCACTACATTCAATTCCATCCTATTCCATTACACTCTATTCCACTCCACTCCACTCCATCCCAATCCATTCCACTCCACTGCACTCCATTCCATTCCATTTCATTCCATTCCGTTAAATTTCATTCCACTCCACTCCACTCCAAGCAACTACAGTCCACTCCACTCTACACCTTTCCACTACAACCCCTCCACTCCTCACCACTCTATTCGATTCCATCCCATTCCATTCCACTGCATTCCACTCAAATCCACTTCACTGCACTCCACTCCACTCCACTGCATTCCATTCCATCCCATTCCATTCCATTCCATTCCAGTCCATTCCATTCATTCCTTTCGACAGGATCTCAAACTGTCACACAGCCTGTAGTGCAGAGGAACAATCTCTGTTCACATTTCATTTCACCATTGCATTTCATTCCATTCCATTCCATTAAATTCCATTACACTCCACTCCACGCCACTGCGTTCCATTCCACTCCACTCCTCTCCACACCACTCCATTCCACTCCACTTTATTCCATGCCACTCCACTCGAATCCTCTCCACTACACTCCATTCCATTCCATTCCATTCCATTCTACTCCATTCCTCCACAATGCATCCAGTCCATTCCACTCCATTTTTCTCCACTCCATTCCACTCCACTCCAGTAGATTCCACTCCACTCCATTCCATTCAATTCCATCCTATTCAATTCCACTCCATTCCACTCCACTCCACGTCACCCCAATCCACTCCACTCCACTCCATTCCATTCCATTTCATTCCACTCCTTTACTTTTAATTCCACTCCACTCCACTCCACACAACTACAATCCACTCCACTCTACACTATTCCACTACAATCCACTCCACTCCTCACCACTCTATTCCATTCCATCCCATTCCATTCCATTGTAATCCACTCCACTCCACTCCAGTGCACTCCACTCCACTGCATTCCATTCCATTCCATTCCACTCCAGTCCAATCCATTCATTTCTTTTGACACAATCTCACACTGTCACACAACCTGGAGTGCAGTGAGACAATCTCTGCTCGCATTTCATTTCACCATTGCATTTCATTCCATTCCATTAAATTCCATTCCATTCCACTCCACACCACTGCACTCCTTTGCACTCCACTCCATTTCACTCCTCTCCATTCCACTCCACAGCACTCCATACCTTCCATTACATTCCACTCCATTGCACTCCAATCCACTCTGCTCCACTCCACTCCAATCCACTCTGTTCCACTCCATTCCATTCCATGCCATCCCATTCCATTCCATTCCATTCCATTCCACTCCATTCCATTCCATTCCTTTCTTCAGCAGGATCTCACTCTGTCCCCAAGGCTGCAATACAGTGACACAATCTCAGCTAACGTTTAATTTCACCATTCGAATCCTTTCCATTTGATTCCATTCCATTCCACTCCACTCCACTCCACTCTATTCCATTCCATTCCTTTCCACTCCAATCCACTCTACTCCAATCCACTCCACTCCATTCCACTCCACTCCACTCCTCTCCACTCCATTCCATTCCATTGCATTCCATTCCATTCCACTCCACTCCACTCCACTGCATTCCACTCCACTCCATTCCATACTATTGCATTCCACTCCATTCCACGCCACTGCACTCCACTCCTCTCCACTACTCTACACTCCACTCCACTCCACTCCTTTCCGTTCCATTCGATCCCATTTCATTCCACTCCAATCCAATCCACTCCAATCCACTGCACTCCACTACACTCCACTTCATTCCATACCTTTCTTTCAACAGGATCTCAGTCTGTCACCCAGGCTGGAGAGCAGTGGAAGTATCTCCACTTACATTTCATTGCAACATTCCAGTGCATTGCATTCCATTCCATTCCATGCCACTTCACTGCACTCCAGTCCACTCCACTCCACTTCATTCCATTCCATTCCACTCCATTCCACTCTTCTCCACTCCCCTGCACTCCACTCTAGTCCATTCCATTGCACTCCATTCCACTCCACTTCACTCTGCTCCACTCCATTCCATTCCTTCCCATTCCATTCCATTACATAAAATTCCACTCCACTCCACTCCACTCCATTCCACTCTGCTCCATTCATCTCCACTTCAATGCACTCCACTCCATTCCACTCCATTTCACTCCATCCAATTCCGTTCCACTCTATTACATTGCAATCCACTCCTCTCCACTCCACTTAATTCCATTCCATCACATTCCATTCCATTCCACTCCACTCCACTCAACTCCACGTAACTCTTCTTCACTCAACTTCCTTTTTACTCCACTCCATTCCACTCCACTCCAATTCACACCACTCTATTCCATTCCATCCCATTCCATTTGAATCTATTCCAGTCCACACAACTCCACTCCACTCCTCTCCACTCTACTCCACTCCTCTCCACTCCACTCCACTCCTCTCCTCTCCACTCCACTCTATTCCTTCCATTCCATTCCACCCCATTCCATTCCTTTCATTTCTTTCAAGAACATCTCACTCTGTCCCTCAGGCTGCAGTGCAGTGGCACAATCTCAGCTCACATTTCATTTCACCATTCCATTCCATACCATTCCATTCCATTCAACTCCAGTCCAGTCCACTCCACTCCATTCCAGTCAACTCCATTCCACTCCACTCCACTCCACTCGAATACATTCCACTCCACTCCATTCCACTCCATTCCACTCCACTCCACTCTATTCCTCTTTACTCCACTCCACTCCTATCCACTCCACTCCGTTCCATTCCATTCCATTCCATTCCATTGCACTCCATTCCACTCCAGTCCACTCCACTCCTATCCACTCCATTCCAAACTACTCCATTCCATTCCCTTCCAATCCATTCCCCTCCATCCCACACCACACCACTCCATTCCATTGCATTCCATCCTATTCCATTACAATCCATTCCAGTCCACTCCACTACACTCCATTCCACTCCATGGCATTTAATTCCATTCCATTCCACCACACTTGTACTCCACTCCACTCCACTCCATTCCACTCCGCTCCATTCCACTCCACTCAACTCCACTCCACTCCACTCAACTCCATTCTATTCCATCCTATTCCATTACACTCCATTCTATTCCACTCCACTCGAGTCCACTCCCCTCCACTCCACTCCACTCCATTCCATTCCATACTGTTCCATTCCATTCAACTCCACTCCACTCCACTCCAAGCAACTCTACTTCACTACACTCCACTTCCTTCCACTCCACTCCACTCCACACCCCTCCATTCCATTCAATTTCCATTCCATTCCAGTATATTCCATTCCACTCCACTCCACTCCAATCCATTCCATTACACTCCATTCCATGCCACTCCAATCCATGCCACTCCACTCCAATCTATTCCATTCCATCCCATTCCATTCAACCCCACTGCACTCCAATCCACTCCACTCCACTGCATTCCACTACCATGCACTCCATTACACTCCTCTCCATTCTTCTGCACTGCACTCCACCACACTCTATTCCACCCCACTCCATTCCACTCCACTCCACTTCACTCCACTGCACTCCACTCAGTTCCATTCCACTCCATTCCACTCCACTCCACTCCATTCCATTCCAGTCCATTCCACTCCACTCCACTGCACTCCATTGCACTCCACTCAACTCCACACCTCTCCATTCCAATCCACTCCATTCCATGCCACTCCACTCGAATCCTCTCCACTCCATTCCTTTCCATTCCATTCAATTCTACTCCATTCTTCCACACTGCATCCAGTCCATTCCACTCCATTCTACTCCACTCCATTCCATTTCACTCCAGTAGACTCCACTCCACTCCATTCAATTCCACCCTATTCCATTCCACTCCACTCCACTCCATTCAATTCCATCCTATTCAATTCCACTCCATTCCACTCCTCTCCACTCCACTCCAATCCACTCCACTGCACTCCACTCCATTCCATTCCATTTCATTTCATTCCATTACTTTAAATTCCACTCCACTCGACTCTGCACAACTACAATCCACTCCACTCTACACCTTTCCACTCCACTCCACTCCATTCTTCACCACTCTATTCCATTCCATACCATTCCATTCCATTGCAATCCACTCCACTCCACTCCACTCCAATCCACTGCACTCCACTCCACTCCACTGCATTCCATTCCATTCCACTGAAGTCCATTCCATTCATTTCTTTTGACAGGTTCTCACACTGTCACACAGCCTGGAGTGCCCTGGGACAATCTCTGCTCACATTTCATTTCACCATTCCATTCTATTCCATTCCATTTCATTAAATTTCATTCCATTCCACTCCACGCCACTGCATTCCATTCCACTCCACTCCATTACACTCGGCTCCATTCCACTCCACTACACTCCATACCTTCAATTACATTCCACTCCATTGAACTCCAATCCACTCCCCTCCACTCCACTCCACTCCATTCCACTCCATACCATTCCATGCCATTCCATTCCATTCCTTTCCATTCCACTCCATTCCATTCCATTCCTTTCTTCAACAGGATCTCACTCTGTCACCCAGCCTGGAATGCAGTGACACAATCTCAGCTAACATTTAATTTCACCATTCCAATCTGTTCCATATGATTCCATTCCATTCCACTCCATTCCATTACATTCCACTCCACTCCACTCCACTCCAATCAATTCCATTCCATTCCATTCCACTCCAATCCACTCCACTCCACTCCTCTCCACTCCATTCCATTCCATTGCATCCCATTCCATTCCACTCCACTCCACTGCACTCCACTCCACTCCACTCCATTCCATACCATTCCATTCCACTCCATTACATGCCAATCCACGCCACTCCTCTCCATTACTCTCCACCCCAATCCACTCCATTCCATTCCATTCAGTGCCAGTCCATTCCACTCCATTACATGCCAATCCACTCCACTCCTCTCCACTACTCTCCACCCCAATCCACTCCATTCCATTCCATTCAATGCCAGTCCATTCCACTCCAATCCAATCCACTCCACTCCACTCCACTATATTCCAAATCATTCCATACCTTTCTTTCAACAGGATCTCAGTCTGTCATCCAGGCTGGAGAGCAGTGGAAGAATCTCTGGTAACATTTCATTTCACCACTGCATTCCATTCCTTTCCATTCCATGCCACTTCACTGCACTCTAGTCCACTCCACTCCACTTCATTCCATTCCATTCCACTCCATTCCACTCCTCTCCACTCCCCTGCACTCCACTCCACTCCATTCCATTGCACTCCATTCCACTCCACTTCACTCTACTCCACTCCATTACACTCCACTCCATTCCAATCCATCCCATTCCATTCCACTACATTCCACTAATCTCCACTCCACTCCATTCCATTCCATTCCATCCCATTTCATTCCAATCCATTCCACAACAATCCACTCGACTCCACTGCCATCCATTCCAATAGACTCCATTCCATTCCATTCTATTCCATTCCAAGCCATTTCATTCCATTACTTTTTTGTGACAGCATCTCACTTTGTCTCCCAAGCTGGAGTGTAGTGAAACAATCTCAGCTCACATTTCATATAACTATTCCATTCCATGTCCTTCCATTCCACTCCGTTCCATTCCATTCCACTCCATTCCACTCCTCTCCACTCCTCTCATTCCACTCCTCTCCATTCCACTCCACTCCATTCCACTCCACTGCACTCCACAACAATCCACTCTAATCAACTCCACTCCATTCCATTAAATCCCATTACATTCCACTCCATTCCACTCAACTCCACTCCACGCCATTCCACTCCACTCCATTCAACTCCACTGCACTATGAACTACTCCACTCCACTCTACTCCTCTCCATTCCATTAAATCCCTTTTCATTCCACTCCATTCCACTCCACTCCACTCCACTCCTATAGATTCCATTCCATTCCATTACTTTACATTCCTTTCCATTCCATTACACTCCACTCCACTGCAGTGCACACCACTCCACTCCAATCCATTCCACATCACTGCACTCCACTCCATTCCATTCCATTCCTCTCCATTCCATTCCACTCCTTTCTATCGACAGGATCTCCCTCTCCCACACAGGCTGGAGTGCATTGGCAGAATCTCAGCTAATATTTCATTTCACCAATTCTTTCCATTCCATTCTGTTCCATTGCACTCCATTCCACTGTACTCCACTCCGTTCCACTCCACTACATTACACTCCACTCCCTACCACACCACTCCACTCCATACCATCCCATTCCATTCCACTACATTCCACTCCAATCCACTCCATTCCACTTCTATCCATTCCATTCCATTCCTTCCCATTCCTCTCCACTCCATTGACAACATTCCACTCCCATCCATTCCATTCCTCTCCTTTGTATTCCATTCCATTCTATCTGCAGGATGTCTCACTCCCACACAGGCTGGAGTGCATTGGCACAATCTCAGCTAACGTTTCATTTCACCATTCCCTTCCCCTCCATTCCATTATATTCCGTTCCATTGCACTCCCCTCCAATCCATTCCACTCCATTCCACTCCACCCCTCTCCACTACACTCCATTCGACTCCTCTCCATTACAGTCCACTCCATTCCAATCCATCCCATTCCATTCCACTATATTCCACTAAACTCCACTACACTCCACTCCTTTCCATCTCATCCCATTGCATTCCAATCCATTCCACACCAATCCACTCCACTCCACTGCCATCCATTTCAATAGACTCCATTCCATTCCAAGCCATTTCATTCCATTAAATCCCAGCACTTTGGGAGGAATAGCAGGTGGATCACCTGAGGTCAGGAGTTCGAGACCAGCCTGGTTCAACATGGTGAAACCCACTCTCTACTAAATATACAAAAATTAGCCTGGCATGGAGGCATGCACCTGTAATCCCAGCTACTCGGGACGCTGAGGTGGGAGAATTGCTTGAACTTGGGGATGGAGGTTGCAGTCAGTAGAGATCACGCTACTGCAGTCCAGCTTGGGTGACAGAGCAAGACTCCATCTCAAAAAAAAAGGAGGAAATAAGCAGAATTAAAGCAACTGAGTATGTATTTAAAAATGCAAAACCTCACTTTTTCAGAAAAATATTAAAATATTAAACCTAACAAATATCTAGGTAGACTGATGGAGAAAAATACAGAAAATGCACAAAAAACCAGTTACCTGGAATGTGAAGGACACAAAACGTCAGCAGTTGTAGATTTTAAATAAGCAATGACTTTGAGTTCAACCATGATGGGGTATATTGGAAAGAATCTCTCCAGAAAAATAGAAAAAGAAAACTTTTATAAAGGTATGTACAAAATGTTAAGCACTATTGAAGTCTCCCAATTCTACCAGTTATGGAGTTATTGGTCTTGGACTAACTCTGCTGAAAAGAAAAAATCAAAGCAAAACAAAACCTAAACACCTGGATAAAATAGTCTACAGTGGGCACTGGCAATGCAGCCAAGCAGGTACCACATGGGTGCTACATTCTCTTTGTCAGAACACGAAGCATTCATACACTCTTCTCACCCTCACTCTCACCTTTTAATCTTAGATCTACTATTAAATGTATTCAACGCTACTATCAATCCTTTGGTCAAAATTTCTTTAGACACATTTTCTTGATGCACTTGGATAGACTGTTCAACAAAGTGTGAGTAGTGAATTCCTCAAACTCTTGCATATTTAAAATTACATTTCTGAATCTTGATGCTTAAGGTGTAGCTTGGGTAATGGGTGGGTTATAAGCCAAATTTGGCATATAAGGGGTTGAGTTTATTAGGCATCAGCACCTCTGAAAATCCTGGGGATGCAGGCTTAATTTCAACACTATTCTAAATACTTGAAAGATATTATATAATTCTTTAGTAAACTCCTGTGCCTACAAATGGTTCAGATTAACTCAATATCCATGATTACACATCTATAAAATCAAGGCACTCTTACTTAGTGGAGACTTGCTGGCTATTCTATGAGAGGAGGTATTGTTATTGTAATCTCACCCTCTCATAAAAGTGTATCATATTACTCATAACCAGCCCTTCATATTCTATTCCTATTTTGGTATTTTAAAATAAGATATCTTTGAAATACTTGAATTCAAAGAGGGCATCTGAATAGTTTTAAAAATGTCAATGAAATGCCATTTCTTCATGCTTGAACAACTAAAAATTGACTAAAGTGCTTCTCTTCAAACTTTCTGGAACATTTTTTATCTAAATTCTAAGAACAATCACAATAGGTTTTAACCACCAATGTGAGAATATTTTAAATGTTAGGGTGGAAAACATTTTTTAAATAATTTTATAGTAATTTTTTTATCATAGTGACAGTGTGCTAAATTTTTTAAGTCAAATATTACTGTAGATATTTAAGTCAAGATTCTAAGAAGCTGTTCTAAAGTCCAAAATTTAGTTTCATATACAATGATATTATATATATTTGCATATAAAATTAATATATGTGAGCCATGTTTCAAATAGAGTCAAAAGATTCTTGATTATATAAAATGCCAATTACTTATAGGCACACAAGCTTTAAGTCATTACAAAGGCAGTTGTGGTTGATTCTACTCTTGCTACTGGCATTTATATGGACATAATATTTTGGTCTGAAGAATGTTTAGGGAAATTTATCCCTCATACGATCAGAAGAACAATTCAAGATAGTTTATATCTGAAAGGAAAAAAGTCTTTTTTTTTTTTTGAGACGGGGTCTTGCTCTGTCGCCCAGGCAGGAGTGCAGTGGTGCAATCTCGGCTCACTGCAAGCTCCGCCTCCCGGGTTCATGCCATTCTCCTGCCTCAGCCTCTCTGAGTAGCTGGGACTACAGGCGCCAGCCACCACGCCCGGTTAATTTTTTTTTTTTGTATTTTTAGTAGAGATGGGGTTTCACCGTGGTCTCGATCTCCTGACCTCGTGATCCGCCCGCCTCGGGCTCCCAAAGTGCGGGGATTACAAGCGTGAGCCACCGCGCCTGGCCAGAAAAAAATCTTTATATGGTTCTGAAAGCCTAAATCATTAACAACTTGGATAATAATTAGCAGAAAAATACACAAACATGCCCTCTTCCTAGCAGTAAGTACACAGTGACAACAGAATCAAAGCATGTGGCTATGTGCATGTTTCTATTTCAAGAAGCAGAGCACTCTATTCCTCTTCTCTACCCGTTCTAAATGGCACAATTCCTCATGAATCTAAGTGCAGTCACAGGGTGGATTAGGGTGACCTGCCATTTGTACGCAACTGATCTCTATTTTGGAAGTAATTAAAGTAAAAATATATTTTTAAAAGATAATTTCAAATTTCAGTGGAAACTAGCATGGTTTCACCCCTTTTCTTTGTAACATTTTTTTCTAAGTTTGGAAAAGTAAGGTAGGATTTAGTACAGTTTTTAATCAGAAGTTTTCAAAGTGAGACGCAAAATGGTGGCGCCAACCCATTTCAAGTCTGCTACATTTTGAATACACTTATTGGAGAAAAGACCTTCTCATCATTTTTCTCTTACAGGAAAGGAAATAACATGTACAGTTGACCCTTAAGCAACATGGAAGTTGGGGTGCTGGCCCCCCTGCACAGTAGAAAATCCACTATAACTTTGACTCTCCCAAAACTTAACTACTAATAGCCTACTATAAGCCTTACAAATAACACAAGCAGTCAATTAACACATATTTAATGTTATATGTCTTATATACTGTATTCTTAACAAACATGCCAGAGAAAAGAAAAAGAAAATCCTAAGGAAAATATGTTTACTAGTAATTAAATGGAAGTAGATGATCAAACAGGTCTTCATCCTCATCCTTTTCATGGGCAGGGTGTGGAGAAGGATGTAGAATTGTTGGTTTTGCTAAGTGGGCCTGCACAGTTCAAACCCCTGTGGTGCAAAGGCCAACTGTATTGCCATTGAATAGCAATTTATTTTTAGAAATTAACCACACTAAAATACTCTTAGAAGGATGCCAAGAAAAAAATGAATAAGTATTTTGGGTTCATCTATTTCATCATTTCATTTCATCATTTCATCTCATCATTTCATTTCATCATTTCATCTCATCATTTCATCATTTCATCTCATCATTTCATCATTTCATCTCATCATTTCATCTCATCATTTCATTTCATCATTTCATTTCATTTCATCCTTTCATTTCATTTCATCATTTCATTTCATGAATTCATCTAAACATTTCATTTCATTATTTCACTTCATCTCATTATTTCATCATTTCATCTCATGATTGCATTTCATCTCATCATTTCATTTCATCTCATCATTTCATTTCATCTTTTCATCTCGTCATTTCATTTTATCATTTCATTTCATTTCATCTTTTCATCACATTTCATTTCATCATTTCATTTCATCAATTCATTATTTCATTTATTTCATCATTTCACTTCATTTCATCATTTCATATCATTTAATTTCATCATTTCAACTTTTCATTTCACTTCATCATTTCACTTCATCATTTCATTTCATCATTACATTTCATTTCCTCATTTCATCATTTCATTTCATTTCATCCTTTCATTTCATCATTTCATCTTTTCATCTCATCATTTCATCCCTTCATTATATCATTTCATCATTTCACTTCATCTCATCATTTCACTTCATCTCATCATTTCATCATTTCATCTCATCATTTCATCTCATCATTTCACTTCATGTCATCATTTCATTTAAACTCATCATTTCATTTCATCATTTCATCATTTCATTTCATCATTTCATATTATTTCTTCATTTCATCTTTTCATTTCATCATTTCACATCATTTCATTTCATCATTTCATTTCCTCATTTCATTTCACCATTTCATCATTTCATTTCATTTCATCATTTCGTCTCATCATCTCATCCTTTCATTTCATTATTTCGTTTCATCATTTCATCTCATCATATCATTTCATCATTTCACTTCATCTCATCATTTCATCATTTCATTTCATGATTTCATTTCATCTCATCATTTCATCTCGATTTCATTTCATCTCATCAATTCATTTCATCTTTCATCTTGTCATTCATTTCATTTCATCATTTCATGTCATCAATTCATCATTTAATTTCATTTCAATATTTCATTTCATCATTTCATTTCATCATTTCATTCTATCATTTCATATCATGTCTTCATTTCATCATTTCACTTCATCATTTCATCATTTCATTTCATTTCCTCATTTCATTTCACCATTTCATTTCATCATCTCACCATTTCACGTCATCTCATCACTTCATTTCATCATTTCATTTCATCATTTCACCATTTCATTTCATCTCATCATTTCATCTCATCATTTTATCACTTCATTTCATCATTTCATCATTTCATTTCTTCATCATTTCATCATTTCGTTTCATCAGTTCATCATTTAATTTCATTTCATCATTTCACTTCATTTCAGTGGTACATGTATTTAAGTGCTAATGTGATGTCCAGGAGACAACCTATTTCCCTTTGTAAAACACCTCCTTCAACAAAAGGCAACCTCTCATGGCTGGCTAAGTCTACAGGGATACCAGCCTCTCTTCAACCACCCAGTTTGACTTAGAACCTCAAACAGCACCTCAATTTCATAAAAACCTAAAACATAAACACAACACTTGGTTGTAAGTGAGCCAACAGTTTCTTGTCTCTTTCTCTGCTCAAGGCTTAAGGCCGTGTCTCCCCAGTTATGTTCAGTGGAAGGAAAGATCCCCTGGACAAATAAGTTTGAGAACTGTTGTTGCAGGACTTCTCAGAACCTTTAAAACACAAATCCTCATCCGCAGGGATCTTCAGGAGGGAGATTGCTGATGCAGCACAACTTTCTTTCACAAGAGCATCTTGCAGAATACAGTATGAGATACAGAAAGGCTGCGTTGGGTCTTTTTAAGGGCCCGGGCCTTGGTGGGGGCGGGGTAGGAGCTCTCCAGATAGCATCTAATGAGTAAGAACATTCAGGTTGCTTTTTTTTTTCCTTATTGGCAAAACAGTGTGTGCACCATGAATGAAGCTGGTCTCCCTTATCCATATCAAAACTAAATCCAAATTAATTGGCTAAATTGGGACTCAACACCTCCAGGAGCCACGTGGAAGAAAGCCCCACCACACTTTAAAGTAGCTTACCTCATATTTGAGGAAAGCAAAACGCTTATGACCAGTATACTGCTAATACAAATCTGCAGATAATGCAGTATGAAAAATTACTTTTCCCAATCATAGCTGGCATAGTCCACATTTTGCATTACACTTCCCCCCCTTTTTAAATTTTAAACACAGGTCTTTTTCTCTTCTTTTTTTAAATTTTAATTATACAAGACGGAGTCTCAGTATGTTGCCCAGGCTGGTCTTGAACTCCTGAGCTCAAGCCATACATCCGTCTCCGCCTCCCAACGTGCTGAGATTACAGGCCTGAGACACTGTGCCTGGCCTTAAACACAAATCTTAATTCATTCTTACAATTATCCTGAGGTTAGAAAAATGGAAGGGGAAGAAAAATGGCAAGCAGGTAGGCTGACTTCGGCTTCATTATTTGGAAGGACAGTTTGCTCGGTTAAAACACACTACTGCCCACAAAGGCCAAGACAACAGAAAAATACAGACTTATATAAATAGATTTTATATGAGACAGCAGTTTGAATGGAGACTTTTTCAATGCAAATGACAAACAGCTGTGCTTGGGAATAAATGACAACGATTTTTTTATCTCAACAGCTGTCCTGAGAGCACCTCTCTACGTCTCTATCTGCATTCTGGAATCAGGGAGAAAGCCAAAATGGACGACAAGACACTAGATCAGCCTTGTCCAACCCTTTGACTACAAGGACTTTTCCGCCTATCTGTGGTGGTGGGTATCATGAAAATTATGCACAAACCTTTTTTTTTTTTTAAACTCATCAGCTATCGCTGGCATTAGTGGATTTTATGTGTGGTCCAGGAGCATTCTTCTTCCAGTGTGGCCCTGAGAAGCCAAAAGACTGGACACCTGTGCACTAGATCAAAAGGCTACTCCTTCTGGAAGCAATTGTAAAGAATTTCTGACATTATCTTGACATGAAAACCAATGGACAGTGGGACAGAATGCAAAATCTTCAAGAATTTTTCTTGTTGGTTTTTCTTTTGAGTCAAGGTCTTGCTCTGTGGCCCAGGCTGGAGTACACTGGTGACATCACAGCTCAGTGCAGGCTCAAGTGCTCCTCCCGCCTCAGCCACAGCAGTAGCTGGGAGTACAGATGCGCACAACCACCCCTGGTAAATATTTTATTTTTTGTAGAGACGGGGTCTCACTATATTATCCAGGTTGGTCTCAAACTCCTTGACTCAAGGGATCCAGGACAGGATAACAGGTGTGAGCCACCACACCTGGCCATGTGCATGAACTTTTAAGAAAAACACAAGGCCCCAAAAAAGTTAAGGTTCTCCCACCTCATTTCCAGGGGATCTTTTGGTGCAAGGATGAGAAGCCCTTAAAAGTACACAAACAACTCCAAAGATTCAAGACAGTTCATTAGGGCTGAGCCAGCCCACTGGGCAGACTGACCTTCAAGAAAGTCCCACCCATGACATACACTAGATGGCTCTCCAAGAATCTCTCCAGTTCTCAGGGTCCCTAAGGTACTGGACAGAGCTAGGAAAGGAAACCCATTTGCTTCTTCCTGCAGGAAGCCCCTTGAGGTCAAGACCCCACAATCAGACGAGGATGGAGTGGCTCACCCTCAGTCAACAGGTCAGACTCAAGGTGGTATACTGTCTTAACCAAGGGTGTGGGCCTCCAGGTCTGACTCCCAACTCAGTGCTCCTTTAATAACCACTCTTTGTTAATTATCCTTAACAGGGGTTCCTGGCAAGTCAGTTCTCCCTGAGGCCTTCAGTTTCCTCACCCATGATAAAAGAGGGCTGGACCAGATGGGAATTCGGGGGGTAAGGGGATGTCCGCATGCAGCCCACCCCACCCACGGGCCCCTGGAGCCTCCATCCAAGTTCCCACCACGCACCCGCCCCACAAATCCTGCCCAAGGTGAGGGCTGGTCCCGGGTCCTCTGGCTGCCTAAAAGCGAGTGCAGGAGCGAGGGGAAGCCTCCAAGGGGGCGACTAGGGCTCAAGGATGAAACTCGGCCAGGAGTGAACTGGGGCCAGGAGGAAGGTGTCCGGGCCGCTCCTCGAGCCCAGCCCAGGTCCCCGACCCTGTTACAAGCACCACTGTCCATATCTCCTGCTGGGTGAGGTCCTTGGACACAGCGCACTTGGTGTGCAGCCCCAGCAGGCTGCTGATGGAGATGCCGATGAGCTTCTGGAGCTGCCGGCACTGCTGCAGCGCCCGGCTGGCCGCGGCCCCCGCGCCTCACTCCACGGCCGCCTCCTTCTCTCCCATCGCGGCGGCGCACAGCGCTGCTCTATGCACACTGCGGCGGCCGAGGCAGGGAGCCCGGGGCGCGGGCGCCTAAGCCAGGAACCCCCGAGACGGAAGAGATGGACCAGGAGCGCCCCTCGCCGCTGCTCCAGCCAGGACGCCGGTAGAGCTGGCAGCCCAGTCTGCTGCTCCAGCCCTCAGAGACGCGGTGGCGGGAACAATAAGCCACGACTGCAAAAAGCTGCAACGGTGGGGGACAAAAAGCCGCGGCGGCAAAAGCCGCGGCGGTGGGGGGGCGAAGCCGCGGCGACGGGGGCAAAAAGTCGTACAGGCCTGGGCAAAAAGCCGCGGCTACAGGGGGAAAAAGCCGCAAAAAGATACGGCGGCGGAGGCAAAAAGCCGCGGTGGCGGTGGCAACTGCGGCGGGGAGGGGCAAAATGCTGTGGCGGCAAAAGCCGCGGCGACGGGGACAAAAAGCCGTGGCGGCGGGGAGCACAAAGCCCCGGGTGCTGGGACAAAAAGCCGCAGCAGCAAAAGCCGCGGCGGCGGGGAGCAAAAAGCCGCAAAAAGCCACGACGACGGGGGCAAAAAGCCTCGGGTGCGGGGGTAAAAAGCCGCAAAAAGCCGTGGGGGCGGGGGAAAAAGCCGCGACGACGGGGCAAAATGCCTTGGCGGCGGGGGTAAAAACCGCAAAAAGCCGCGGCGGCGGGGGCAAAAGGCCACAAAAAGCTGCAGCGGCGGGGTTAAAAAGCCGCAGCACATAATGAAATATTTCCTTAAAAAAGAAAAAAGCACAGTAATTAAAAAGGGAAATATAGTTAATATTTTTTCTCTCCATTAAGCATGCCATTAACTGAGTAAAAAAATCAAGCTACAATATGTAAGCTACATTTTCTAAAACCACAAAGAAAATAAGAAATGAAAAGGGATTTGGGAAACAAATCCAAAGGTACAGTCAACTACACAAAAAAAGCTCAGTCTCATTAATCATTATGAAAATGCAAATTGTAACTGAAATAAGATAAAACAACAATTCAAAGAGAAAGCCTAAAATTTCAACCCCCCAAAAATTCTGGGTTTTGGAGAGCTGGGATGGAATAGGGCTCCTAACCTTACAACAATGAAAGAACCAAACTAAGTTCAAAGTCTTGACTTTATTTTTATAGCAACCAGGTTGCCAAGAACTGAGTCAAAATGTGAGGGAAAACAAGCACCTGCAAGGAGAAAGAGGACAGATGCACTTACGTAGGACAGATGCAAATAGACACCACTCTGACAAGTAAAGCTGGGATAATCAATAAATTCCTGAATACAAAGTGGGGCTGGTCAGATTGGGAGACCGCTGACAGCTGCAGAAGTTGTGAAAGATCCATCACCTTGAAAACTTTTTGCCCACAAACCCACTGTGATCTCTCAAGCAATTGGTAAGGAATCCAAGATAGTCTGTATATGATACAGATCAGGGAGAGCAGAACACTTGGGAGGTGACCAGGTCTTGGGGGCCGAGCCCTTACGAATGGGATTAGTGCCTTTATAAAAGAAGCTCAATGGAGTTCTTGTGTGCCTTCCACTATGTGAGGACATAGAAAGAAGGCACTATCTATGAACCATGAAATGGGCTCTCATCAACACTGAATTTGTGAGCATCTTGACTGGAGATCTTACAGCCTCAAGAATTGTGAAAAAAAATCTGTTGTTTTTTAGTCACCCAGTTGATGTTATTTTGTTATAAAAGTCCAAATAGACCAAGATATTCCACTTAATATGTAGGGGAAGGCAACAAAAACTGCCACAGTTAGAATACTCCTGATGCTGGGAGTATGAAAACAGGAAATACAAAACAAAACTGCTCTTGAAGGTGAAGGAGGAATATCACTGAGCTCAGCAACACAGCCAGGAACAGAACAGAAGTGTGAGAAGGCTACATTCCTGAGACCCTGAGAAAAAGCACCTGCATAAGACTGAGATGAAATTACCCACGCTAGTTATAATTGAAATCCCAAAAAAAAGAGGGAAAAATAATGGAGCAAAAGAAATATTTTTCAAAATAACTGCCAAAAATATTCTAAAAGAAGTGACAGAAAATCAAACTTCAGATACAGGAAATTCAGAGAATGTCAAATAGAACAAAAATAAATACGAATTACATCTTCAAAAAATCTTTAAAAAATTAACTCTAAATTTTATATCTTGATCCAAATATGTAGAGATATAAATAGGTTATAATCAAGATATGGAGAAAGCCATATCATGGAAACACTAAAATAAAGCTGTGGAAGGACTACATTGATACTAGACGCAACAGAGTTCAGAACAAGAAGAATCAGAGATGAGAATATATAATATAATAATCAATTCTCAAGAAGATGTAAACATCCTACGAATTAGGGTATGCAGCTAACGACAGAACCTCCAAATACATGAAGTAAAACATGAAAGAAATCAAAGGTGAACTAGAAAAATCCAAAATTATATTTGCAGACTTCAACACTTTTGTCTTAGTAATGGACAGACTAGGCACAAACTCAGTAATCATATGGAAGATAAGAAAAACAACATCAACAACAAGACATCCAATCTTCAATGGCAGATACACTTTCCTTTCAAGTGAAAAAAAACCAGTATGGCATATTCTCTAACAAACCCAGAATTTCTAATATTTGCGGTCTTCCTTCCTTCGTTCCATCTTCCTTTCGCTTCTCTTCCCTTCCCTTGCCTTCTTCCTTCCTTTCTTCTTTTCCTCTTTCTTTGCTTTTCTTTCTTTTTTCTCCTTCCTTCTTTCCTTCCTTCTTTCTTTCCTCTTATTCTTCCTTCCCTCCTCCCTCCCTTCCTTTCTCCCTCCCTTCTTTTCTTCCTTCCTCCCTCCCTTCCTTTCCTCCTTTTTCCTTCCTTCCTTCCTTCCTTCTCCTCTTTATTTTCTTTGTTTCTTTGCCTTCCTCCCTTTTACCATTCTCTCTTCCTCCTTTCCTTCCTCCCTTCCTTCTTCCTTTCCTTCTTTTTCTTTCTTTCTTTTTCATTTTCTTTCTCTTTCTTTCTCTCTTTCTCTCTTTCTTTCTTTCTTGTGTTCTTGCTTTCTTTTTTCTCCCTTCCTGCTTTTCTCCCTTCCTCCCTCCCTCCCTTCCTTCCTTCTCTCATTTCCTCCTTCTTTTCTTTCTACTTCCTTCCTTCCTTCTTTTTTCTTTCTTTCCTTTCTTTTCTGTCTTTCTCTTTATTAAAATTCATATTATTTAAAAAAAATTAAGAGAGGGAGGCAGAAAAATAAAGAACACTTTAATCTGCAGGTAAATAGATTATGTCCGCTGTAGACAAAATAATGGCCTCCCAGAAATGTTCATGTCCTAATTCCCAGAGTCTAACATACAAATATGTTAGGTTGCATGGCAGTGGGAAATCAGATTTCAAGTGAAATTAAGGTTGCAATAAAATGATGGAGACATTATCTTAAACGCGTGGGTTCAATGAAATCACGAGCTTCCTTATAAGTGAAAGAAGAAGGCAGAAGAAAGACAACCATGGAGGTATTGGCATGAGAAATTACTCAACATCACTGACTTTTAAGATACAAGAATGAGGACCCAGCGCGGTGGCTCACGCCTAATCCCAGCACCTTGGGAGGCCGGGGTGGGTGGATCACGAGGTCAAGAGATCGAGACCATCCTGGCTAACATGGTGAAACCCCATCCCTACTAAAAATACAAAAAATTAGCTGGGCATGGTGGCACGTGCCTGTAGTCCAAGCTACTCAGGAAGCTGAGGCAGGAGAATCGCTTGAACCCGGGAGGCAGAGGTTGCAGTGAGCTGGGATCGTGCCACTGCACTCCAGCCTGCGTGACAGAAGGAGACTCCATCTCAACAACAACAAAAAAGAAGATATAAGAATGAGGTCATGTTCCAAGGAATAAAGGTGGCCTCTGGATGCTCAAAAAAATCAAGTGCATAGATTCTGCCACAGAGCCCTCAGAAAGACTGCAGCCCTGCCCAAAACTTGATGTTAGCCCTGTGAGTCTCATTTAAATCTTCTGAACTCCAGAACAGTAGGATTAACAGTCATTTTACTGTAAGATATGAAGTTTGTGGTAATTGGTTACAGCAGCAAGAGGAAGTTTATATGGTAATTGTATCATGAAAATGAGAACCATAATTTACAACTGCTTTTAATACTGCACTTGGATGTTTGAAATCACGTACATGGAAATGATCTCTATGTGTATGAGGGAGGATAGCAAATTGAAGCCAAAATAATGCAAATGCAAATCTTACACTCATTTGTATGTAGGTTTAATTTGATCTTTGAAATTAAAATGAAATTAAAGGATTATCATATTTTGATGAAATTAGACTAAAATGAACAATAACAAAATAAGCACTTATATTCTTTATATGGTCAATAAAGAAGTGATAGTGGAAAAAAACAAGAACAAATGAAGGTGATGATTTAGGAAGTTGGAAAGTTAGCTTAAACTACAAAATGGTATACAACTAGTGAACACTTAGACACACTGATTGATGAACTTCAGCTTTTGGCTTGGTGAGAGCATAAAATGACAGCAGCTGAGGTTTGCAAATTTGTAATCTCCTTGTGGAAAAACAGGGGAAAAGACATCTCACCATAATAAGATTAATCTACTAAAGAGTCAAGACTTGATCGATTTGTCCTTGTAATTCAAAAGCTAATTCAAATACTGATTTGATGTATTGTGTTAAGAACCATTGCTGGTTATCATCGCATACCTGGCATTCTCTTTCATCTGATATCTAAAATATTTGGTAATTCCTGGACTTTCTCTTTTCAAACCCAGTACGGTTTAATTTCAATCTTAGAACAGTTGTCTTTGAGAAATTCTTCCCTCTATGGCATCTGTGAATGGGCACAGCATGGTTACATATATACTGTCGCCCCAGAGAACATTTGTTAAATTAAAGCCAAAGTTTAAAGCAACAGCTTTAACTCACTGGTTTTACTCATTTTTTTCCTCCCCAATAGCCACAGCAATATTGATACCCTCACACCTTTGAACATAAAGCTTGGTGTTGTCTATTTTTCAGGTGCTGTCATCTGTATGATCTCAGTATTTTAAAAATCAGCTTCCATCCCATATGGCGGCTCATGCTTGTAATAAGAGCAGTTTAAGAGGCTGAAATGAGAGGATTCTTGAGCCCAGGAGTTCAAGAGCCACCTGGGCGACATAGAAAGACCCAGTCTCTATCAAACGTTAAGAAAAAAAAGGTGGGCATGGTGATGTGCACCTGTTGTCCTAGCTAGTTGGGAGGCCAAGGTGGAAGGATTGCTTGAGCTTGGGATGTTGAGGCTACAGTGAGCAGTGATCACACCACTGCACTCCAGCCTGGGCAACAAAGCCAGAGCCTATCTCAAAAATATATATATAATGAAAATAAAAATCAGCTCTCATTGATTTCTACATAAATATGCACAGGGGATGTCCATATAGACATAAATAATATATCTGACAATGGGTCCATAAGATCTTCAAAATGTAAAATGCCTAATTGTGTAATTGACTGGTTAGTCTCATTAATGAATATAGATTCAATTCTACTTTCTTGTTCTAGATAAATTATATAATCCAGCTTTTCATTTCACTTATTTACTGATAACAACAGGAAGAATGGCAAGATATCTATTTTGGAAAATTACTCTGGTACGAGTAAAGACGAAATAATGATAGAATTGCATGGAAAACTAGAAAAAAGTATGGTCTTCTGATATTCTATCACATCATATACAAAAGACCTCATAAAACTCAGATATTATATCTAAAAATATTATTTTCATCTTAGGAATGATTAAAGCATGACACTAGAATTGTATTACAATGACTCTCACAAGCACATGTGCTAAAAGGGAGGGGAAAACATCATTACTGATATTTTAAACGTATGTTTTACTTTCCATAAACATGAACCTCAACTTGATATGATGCAGATTGAAGGAAATCACCCATAATTCCATATTAAGAAGGCCTGTGATATTTTATGGGAAAAATAGAGAAAATGCTAACAGAATCCCTATTAAGCATTAAGCTTTATGGAGCAAAGGCAAATCCAGTGGTGAAAGATACACACTCGAGTTCTGTTTGTTGTCTTGGAGCAATACGGTTTAGAGGTGACTGGTGGGTGAGGAGAACATATGCGAGTTCACCAAACAGAAAAGCTGAATGAGGCAATGCCTCTTCCTGACTATATCTCTTACTCAGATAACTATATAATGTATTTTCCAGTAAAGGGTATATTTAAAAATCATATTAAAAGTCATGCAATGAAGTTGTCCAGGGAAATCAAGACTTAACAGTCTCACTCTGACAATAATGAATAGGGGGGTTCCCTCAAGATAGACTAGGACATGACCCCACACTGGCAGGTAGTAGTACCAGAAAAGAACCCATGGAAAATCTTTACCTTATTCTTGAGGTAGGGACCAGGCTAAAGTGAAAGCCAGACATAAAATTCTATCTAAAATATATCAACAATCGAAGAAAATATGTGGTGTACAGGCCTAGAATGTCTTTACTGGATCATTGAAATAGTAAGATAAATTCAAATTTTTACATTGTTTTATTTTCCTCCAGTTAGGGCTTCAGGTTTGTCTCTGGAGAGTGGCTGTCAATTGGAGCCTTGCCTTTCTGGAGTTCTGGGCAGGGGGTTGTGGATGCTTAACATGTGCCTTTCACAGGAGAATTCCTTACCCCAGCAGTGGCCAGGTGTGCATCCCACGACCAGGCCTCCCTCTCACAGAACATCTGCTGAGACTAGGAGGTGCCTGGTGGCTGTTGTCTGACCTATGTGCTGCGTATTTCTGACAAGAGACACTCTCAGAGACCCTGGCCAGGAGGAGAGTTAGGTTCCAGTGTAGGTCAGATCAGACACATGGAGGCCACAGGACCAAACACGGGAAATCAGAGAAGTAGTTTTATTACTCACAGGTCCAGAGAGAAGAGGGTAGCTGAGAAGAGGGTTTAGCTGTGTCCCCAGCCAAATTTCATCTTGAATTCCCGCATGTTGTGGGAGGGAACAGGTGGGAGGTAATTGAATCATGGGGGCAGGTCTTTCCCATGCTGTTCTTCTGATAGTGAATAAGTCTCACAAGATCTGATGGTTTTATAAAGTGGAGTTTCCCTGCACAATCTCTCTTGTCTGCTGCCATGTGAGACATGACTTTCACTTTCCGCTATGATTGTGAGGCCTACCCAGCCACGTGGAACTGTGCGTCTATTAAACCTCTTTCTTCTGGAAATTACCCAGTCTCAGGCATGTCTTTACCGGCATGTGAAAGTGAACTAATACAGTAGCACACCTCATAGGGTTGAACAAAATGGGGAAGATTAGTGGGGAGCAAGAGAGAGAAAAGGGGTCTGTGGGACTCCAGCCTTTATTGGGCCCAGAACATTACCCAAATAAGTTTTCCACAGGGCTCTAGCCAGTGGGGTGAGTGCCAGCAGGCACATTTCTTGGCTCCCGCTGCAACTTAGCAGGTCACTCTGGCATGTGGGGGCTGTCCATGTGGGCTGTGAGGTCTGTGGGGTGAGTCATGTAGGTTGTATCCAACGGTTCTGTAGCGGGTAGTCACCAGGGGGAGGCAACTGTGTAGGGTCAATATCTAGACCAGCCACACTGAGGAACTGTGAGGGTTAAAACTGGAAATTGTCAAGGGACTCTGAACCCAGCTACCATATGAGAGAGTTCAACTTACGTTCAATGTGAATGCCATGGCAAAATTAAAATGTAAGAACTCGCTCCATACGTGTTTGAGGTAAATAGGAGAAACCTAGAATTTATGTAAACGGTGAGAAGGTTGGATGCATTTTCTGTCACATATTTTAATACTTTCAGTTTATTATATATGTCAGTCCATCAGGCATTCAGAATTACATGCTTATGAAAATTTTTTGCACCATCAGACAAAAGACAAGGGTAGAAGACATTTTTAGCCCTATAAACACTAGTAAATTAAAAACAGAAGGACCTTTATGTCCTAATATATCTGTGTTGTGAAAGGCTGCCCTGTGAAATACGGGATTTCTTTTTTATTTTTTTTTATTATTATACTTTAAATTTTAGGGTACACGTGTACAATGTGCAGGTTTGTTACATATGTATCCATATGCCATGTTGTTGTGCTGCCCACATTAACTCATCATTTAGCATTAGGAATATCTCCTAATGCTGTCCCTCCCCCCTCCCCACACCCCATAACAGTCCCTGGAGTGTGATGTTCCCCTTCCTGTGTCCATGAGTTCTCATTGTTCAATTCCCACCTATGAGTGAGAACATGCGGTGTTTGGTTTTTTATCCTTGCCATAGTTTACTGAGAACTATGGTTTCCAGTTTCATCCATGTCCCTACAAAGGACATGAACTCATCATTTTTTATGGCTGCATAGTATTCCACGGCCTATATGTGCCACATTTTCTTAATCCAGTCTATCGTTGTGGGACACTTGGGTTGGTTCCAAGTCTTTGCTATTGTGAATAGTGCCACATTAAACATACGTGTGCATGTGTCTTTACAGCAGCATGATTAATAGTCCTTTGGGTAGATACCCAGTAATGGGATATCTGGGTCAAATGGTATTTCTAGTTCTAGATCCCTGAGGAATCGCCACACTGACATCCACAGTGGTTTAACTAGTTTACAGTCCCACCAACTGTGTAAAAGTGTTCCTATTTCTCCACATCCTCTCCAGCACCTGTTGTTTCCTGACTTTTTAATGATCACCATTCTAACTGGTGTGAGACGGTATGTCATTGTGGTTTTGATTTGCATTCTCTGATGGCCAGTGATGATGAGCATTTTTTCATGTGTTTTTTTGGCTGCATAAATGTTTTCTTTTGAGAAGTGTCTGTTCATGTACTTCACCCACTTTTTGATAGGGTTGTTTGTTTTTTTCTTGTAAATTTGTTTGAGTTCATTGTAGATTCTGGATATTAGCCCTTTGTCAGATGATTAAGTTGTGAAAATTTTCTCTCATTTTGTAGGTTGCCTGTTCACTCTGATGGTAGTTTCTTTTGCTGTGCAGAAGCTCTTTAGTTTAATTAGATCCCATTTGTCAATTTTGGCTTTTGTTGCCATTGCTTTCGGTGTTTTAGACATGAAGTTCTTGCCCATGCCTATGTCCTGAATGGGATTGCCTAGGTTTTCTTCTAGGGTTTTTATGGTTTTAGCTCTAACATGTAAGTCTTTCATCCATCTTGAATTAATTTTTGTATAAGGTGTAAGGAAGGGATCCAGTTTCAGCTTTCTACATATGGCTAGCCCGTTTTCCCAGCACCATTTATTAAATAGGGAATCCATTCCCCATTGCTTGTTTTTGTCAGGTTTGTCAAAGATCAGATGGTTGTTATGTGGCATTATTTCTGAGGGCTCTGTTCTGTTCCATTGATCTATGTCTCTGTTGTGGTACGAGTACTATGCTGTTTTGGCTACTGTAGCCTTGTATTATAGATTGAAGTCAGGTAGTGTGATGCCATCAGCTTTGTTCTTTTGGCTTAGGATTGACTTGGTGATGTGGGCTCTTTTTTGGTTCCATATTCATATGAAACTTTAAAGCAGTTTTTTCCAATTTTGTGAAGAAAGTCATTGGTAACTTGATGGGGATGGCATTGAATCTATAAATTACCTTGGGCAGTGTGGCCATTTTCACGATACTGATTCTTCCAACCCATGAGCATGGAATGTTTTTCCATTTGTTTGTATCCTTTTTTATTTCATTGAGAAGTGGTTTGCAGTTCTCCTTGAAGAGGTCCTTCACATCCCTTGTAAGTTGGCTTCCTAGGTATTTGATTCTCTTTGAAGCAATTGTGAATGGGAGTTCACTCATGATTTGGCTCTTTTTTGTTTGTTATTGGTGTACAAGAATGCTTGTGATTTTTGTACATTGATTTTGTATCCTGTGACTTTGCTGAAGTTGCTTATCAGTTTAAGGAGACTTTGGGCTGAGACAATGGGGTTTTCTAGATATACAATCATGTCACCTGCAAACAGGGACAATTTGACTTCCTCTTTTCCTAATTGAATACCCTTTGTTTCCTTCTTCTGCCTGGTTGCCCTGGCCAGAACTTCCAGAACTATGTTGAATAGGAGTAGTGAGAGGGGGCATCCCTGTCTTGTGCCAGTTTTCAAAGGGAATGCTTCCAGTTTTTGCCCATTCAGTATGATAATGGCTGTGGGCTTGTCATAGATAGCTCTTATGAATCTGAGATACCTCCCATAAATACCTAATTTGTTGAGAGTTTTTAGCATGAAGGGTTGTTGAATTTTGTCAAAGGCCTTTTCTGCCTCTATTGAGATAATCATGAGGTTTTGGTGTTTGGTTCTGTTTATATGCTGGATTACATTTATTGATTTGCCTATGTTGAACCAGCCTTGCATCCCAGGGATGAAGCCCACTTGATCATGGTGGATAAGATTTTTGATGTGCTGCTGGATTCGATTTGCCAGTATTTTATTGAGGATTTTTGCATCAATGGATATCAAGGATATTGGTCTAAAATTCTCTTTTTTGGTTGTTCCTCTGCCAGGCTTTGGTATCAGGATGATGCTGGCCTCATAAAATGAGTTAGGGAGGATTCCCTCTTTTTCTATTGATTGGAATTGTTTCAGAAGGAATGGTACCAGTTCCTCCTCGTACCTCTGGTAGAATTCGGCTATGAATCCATCTGGTCCTGGACTCTTTTTGGTTGGTAAGCTATTGATTATTGCCACAATTTCAGAGCCTGTTATCGGTCTATTCAGAGAGTCAACTTCTTCCTGGTTTAGACTTGGGAGAGTGTATGTGTTGAGGAATTTATCCGTTTCTTCTAGATCTTCTAGTTTATTTGCGAAGAGGTGTTTGTAGTATTATCTGATGGTAGATTGTATTTCTGTGGGATTGGTGGTGATATCCTCTTTATCATTTTTTATTGCATCTATTTGATTCTTCTCTCTTTTCTTCTTTATTAGTCTTGCTAGCAGTCTATCAATTTTGTTGATCTTTTCAAAAAACCGGCTCCTGGATTCATTAATTTTTTAAAGGTTTTTTTTTTTGTATCTCTATTTCCTTCAGTTCTGCTCTATTTTAGTTATTTCTTGCCTCTGCTGGCTTTTGAATGTGTTTTCTCTTGCTTCTCTAGTTCTTTTAATTGTGACGTTAGGGTGTCAATTTTGGAACTTTCCTGCTTTCTCTTGTGGGCATTTAGTGCTATAAATTTCCTTCTACACACTGCTTTGAATGTGTCCCAGAGATTCTGGTATGTTGTGTCTTTGTTCTCGTTGGTTTCAAAGAACATCTTTATTTCTGCCTTCATTTCGTTATGTACCCAGTAGTCATTCTGGAGCAGGTTGTTCATTTGCCATGTAGTTGAGTGGTTTTGAGTGAGTTTCTTAATCTTGAGTTCTAGTTTGTTTGCACTGTGGTCTGAGAGACAGTTTGTTATAATTTCTGTTCTTTTACATTTGCTGAGGAGACCTTCCAACTATGTGATCAATTTTGGAATGGGTGTGGTGTGGTGCTGAATAAAATGTACATTCTGTTGATTTGTTGTGGAGAGTTCTGTAGATGTCTATTAGGTCCGCTTGGTGCAGAGCTGAGTTCAATTCCTGGGTGTCCTTGTTAACTTTCTGTCTCCTCGATGTGTCTAATGTTGACAGTGGGGTGTTTGAATCTCCCATTATTATTGTGTGGGAGTCTAAGTCTCTTTGTAGGTCACTCAGGACTTGCTTTATGAATCTGGGTGCTCCTGTATTGGGTGCATATATATTTAGGATAGTTAGCTCTTCTTGTTGAACTGATCCCTTTACCATTATGTAATGGCCTTCTTTGTCTCTTTTGATCTTCGTTGGTTTAAAGTCTATTTTATCAGAGACCAGAATTGCAACCCCAGCCTTTTTTTATTTTCCATTTGCTTGGTAGATCTTCCTCCATCCCTTTATTTTGAGTCTATGTGTGTCTCTGCACGTGAGATGGGTTTCCTGAACACAGCACTCTGATGGGTCTTGACTCCTTATCCAATTTGCCGGTCTGTGTCATTTAATTGGAGCATTTAGCCGATTTACATTTAAAATTAATATTGTTATGTGTGAATTTGATCCTATTTTCTCTACTTTTTATCTCTCTACTGTAATATTTCTAAATTTTCATTTCTTTTGTCCTTCGTGCACCAAACGGAATGCTTTATTTTGACTTGTTATATTTCACACTTCATTTTCTAGTATGCCTTCAAAGTAGATCAAATACTATCTAAATTTTCACTATTGTATTTTTCAGTTCTAAAAATTGAATTCTTTTCCTTTTTCACATGTAATACTTAATATGTATTTGCTGAAGTTCTCAATCCTTTTCTTTATTTGACTGTAATAAGAGTTATTAAAGTCAGTTTTAACAAATTTGCTATTCATGCAACGTTATGTCCATTTATAACTAATGTTTATCCCTTTTCTTTATTTCTAGTCATATTGAGTTATCTCTTCTTTTGCCTGGATATTTTCCAGTGGTATGCCATCTATTTATTACGAATAGTTTCAGGTGTAATTTGAGGCTTAGATTGATGTGATTTCCCCCCTGTTTGCTTTTTACCAGACACAAAGCTTCGATTCATTGTTCGTCTCCGATGAATCAAGGATTGAGATTATTCAAAGCGAATTTTTTAGCCCCTACAAAAGGTGGACTATTTGCTGCTTACCCTCATAACAGACTAGCTAATTAGAACAATGTAAGGCTTGGGGTAATTACCAATGCTTCCTTCTCTTTGGCAGGGCTTTTAACCCTGTCCTCCCCTGCCCATCCCTCTCCCTATTTATACTTTTGTTTAAAGCTCTTCTCAGGGTGTCTGCCATCTCAAAGCAAACATGTGAAAATGACCCCAGGAAACATTTGTCCTCAATTCTGACCCCTTCTCTTTGTGATTCTTTTCCTTGTGGCCTGGGTTTGTAATTCTTCACTGCCATGTCAGCATTATGTCTTCAAATATATATTTTTAAAAGATCCATATCTCTGATATTTTTCCAAATTGTCTAGTGTGTCATTTCAGGCAAAAGACTTCATATCAAAAATAAATAGACGTTCACATGTACTTCATAAGAAACATATCCAAATTCCCCACAGAAAGAGTTCCACCCAGTCAGAAATAAGGAAATGAAAAAGAAAATCACCATGAAATGAAATCGCTACTCATTCACTACATGATGGCTAATATTAAAAAAGTATATATGTATATTTTATATGTATATATATGACCTCTTATGATGCTATAATGTGACCACCATGCTGTAAGTATGTATATATATATAGTGTGTGTGTGTACATATATATATATATATATATATATATATATATAGTAACTCTTGACAAGGATGTAAATCAACTAGATCTTTCATATTAAGTATATTACTGGTAGCAAGGAAAATGTTAAAAACTGATGCTGGGCAGGTGAGCCCCCAAATGGAGCTTAGCCTGTAATGGTTCTTGGCTTTGCCCAGGTAAGAATTCAAGAGCCAGCCAGAGGTAGAAGTAAACAGTTTTACTGAAGAGGCAGTGTTACAGCACTGTGACTCCTCCTGCAGAGCAGGGCTACCCTGTAGGCTGAGAGTAGCAGTTTAGGGCAGTTTTGCTGTTATTTACACCCACTTTCAATTGCATGCAGACTAAGGGACAGTTTATGCAGAAATTTCTAGGGACGGGGCAGTAACTTTTGGGTCATTGGGTCATTGCCATGCAGAGGGTCAATAACTCATGGAAGTTGCCATGGCAACAGTAAATTGACATGGCAGACTTGTGGGTGTGTCTGATGGAAAGCTGCTCCTATCCTTACGCTGTTTTAGCTAGTCCTCCATCTGGTCCAGTGTCTGAGCCCCACCTCTCGAGTCCAGTCCTGCCTTATACCTCAATACCACTTGGGACAAATATTTGGCATAATATACCCAAACTAAACGACTGTGTGATCTACACACACACACACACACACAGACACACACACACACTGTATACAAGCTCCCCTCTAACTGGAAATGGCTCCAATATCAATTTCTCTGGTTACCCATCACTGCATAAGTAACCAGTACAAAACTGACTACCTTGAAAGGGTTTTCATGGGAAAGAATACTGTCCTGGGCTCTCAGTTTGTGTTTCTGGTTGGGCCAATAAAGCCCCTTCCTCATGCCTCTTTTCCACTTATCGCTAGAGACAGAAGCTAAAAACCATGGCTTCAGGCGCTAGAAGCCTAAAACAAAACAAAATAACAACAAAACAAGGTGGGTTGGACAAGCTTGCTAAAGCAACAACCACTTTATCTCAAGATTTTGTGGATCAGGAATTTAGTATGGGACCAGCTGGGCAATTATTCTGCTCTAGGCATGCACTGCCAGCTGAGGTCACTATGAAACATCCAGCTGGGAGGAAGAAGGGCCATTCTGGGAAAGTTAACATGGCTTCATTCCCATGTTACATTCGTAGGGATGACTGGAAGCCTGAATCAGCTGGCACTGTTGACCCGCATACCTACAGATGACCTCTATAGCACGGTGGTCACATCATAGCATCATCAGAGGTCTTATATGACAATTCAAGACCCTCAGATAGAGTGTCTTAAGGGACTGGAAGTGAATGCTGCCTGTCTCAATGTTTAGGACGAAAAGCTTCTTGTGAAAAAGCCCAGCTTCACTTTCCTGTATTCTATTGATCAAAAAAGCCACAGAGCCCATGCAAATTCAAATGGAAAGGAAACTGAT
Organism: Nomascus leucogenys; assembly: GCF_006542625.1. NCBI lineage: Eukaryota > Metazoa > Chordata > Mammalia > Primates > Hylobatidae > Nomascus > Nomascus leucogenys. The sequence goes on from NC_044404.1 coordinate 916,492, forward strand.
TATCTTTCCATCCAAGGAGTGTCAAAGTGTATGCACTTTCTTCTCTTCAACAGACACTGTTAAGAAAATAAAAGGACGAGCCACAGACTGAAATAAAATATTTACAAAACACATATCTGGTAGAGGATTGGTATCCAAAATATACACAGAATATTTAAAATTCAGTGTCAGGAAAACCACTCATTTGAAAAATTAGCAAAAACATCTGATCAGACACCTCACCAAATAAGATATACAGGGGAAAATATGCATATAAAAATGTTCAACAGCCTATGTGGTTAGGAAATTGCACATTACAGCAGCAATAAGTTGCCACCACACTTTTATTAAAATGACTGGTGAGGATGTAGAATAACAGGAACACTCATTCATTGCTGGTGGGAATGCAAAATGGTACAGCCAGACTGGAGGACAATGTGGTAGTTTCTTATAAAAATAAACATACTTTTCTCACCATACTATCCTGCAGTCATGCTCCAAGGCATTTGCTAAAATGACTTAAAGACATGTCCACAAAACAACCTGCACATGAATATTTACAGCATCTTTCTTTATAATACAAAATTTGAAAATAACCAAATAAGTAAGTGAGTATACACACCCTTGCGCATCCATACAATAAAGTATTATTTAGCAATAAAAATGAATGGTCAGGCCGGCACAGTGGCTCGTGCCGGTAATTCCAGCACTCTGGGAGGCTGAGGTGGGCAGATCACCTGAGGTCAGGAGTTTGAGACCAGCCTGGCCAACATGGCGAAACCCTGTCTCTACTAAAAATACAAAAATTAGCTGAGTGTAATGGTGGGCGCTTGTAACACCAGCTACTTGGGAGGCTGAGGCAGGAGAATTTCTTGAACCTGGAAGGTGGTGGTTGCAGTGAGTGGATATCTTGCCACTGCATGGCAGCCAGGGTGACAGAGCAAGATTGTCAAAAAAAAAAAGAAGATTTATCAAACCAAAAGAACACTGTATGATTTCAACTATATGACATTCTTGAGGAAGTAAAGCTCTGGAGACAGTATAACGATCAAGGTTAAGGGGGAGGGTGGGTGAGTAGCTAGAATATGGGAGATTTTTAGGGCAGTAAAATTTCTGTAGGATACTGTAATGGTGGACACATCATATTTTATATGCCTTTGTCAAAATTTGTAGAGTGTACAACACCAAGAATGGACTCTAATGTAGATTATGGGCTTTAATTAATTATAATTCAGTGAGTCATCTATTGTAATAAATGCACTATCCTAGTGAGAGATGTTAGTATTAGCAGAAACAGGAAGCCATGTGGGAGTATATGAAAATTTTTCTTTCTTTCCGGTAAATTTTCCTTTAAATCTAAAGTGTTTTTCTTTTTTTTTTTTCGTTTGTTTGTTTTTCTTTTTTGGTACGAAGTCTTGCTCCGTCGCCAGGCTGGAGCGCAGTGGTGAGATATCGGCTCACGGCAACCTCTGCCTCCCGGGTTCAAGCAATTCCCCTGCCTCAGTGTAATCCCGAGTAGCTGGGATTACAGGAGCATGCAATCATGACCAGCTAATTTTTTGTAATTTAGTAGAGAAGGGGTTTTACCACATTGGCCAGGATGGTCTCGATCTCCTGACCTCATGATCCACGCACCTCAGCCTCCCAAAGTGGTGGGATTAGAGGCATGAGCCACAAAGTGCTGAAAAAATCTATTAATTAAAAAATGTGTATGTAGCCATCTTTAATCTACCATGTCCATTAGCAGATAAATACTATAAGCAAAATAACAACAATGAAGTAAACACAGACTTAGAGTATATACTCTGATTCATTTAATAAAAATTTGAAAATAGACCAAATTACTCTATGATAAAAAAAATCTGTTACTATTGAGGATGGGGGTTAGTGTTTGGAAAAGGGCAGGAGAAGTATCACTACTTTTAGTAATGTTCTATTTTCACACATGGGCATAAGCAAATAATTGTGTTTCATTAATCAAGTTGTCCATATTTAATCATTGTATTTTTCTGCACGTATGATATGTCAATAAAATGTCTTAAATTACATACAGCAAAGATAGACAAAACCACAAGAAGACATACACAAATGTTAAACCTAGAGAGAAATTTGAATTAAAAAGTAAGTCTCTGAATGACTGGTGGAACAAACAGAAAAATAATCAGGATGTAGAGGTTTGGAACAGCATGATTACGAAAATTGACATATCTGTCTTTTAATACAGGTAGAAACATAGTTAGATCAAAAAAGGACTTGTCTTAGAGTATGATTTTGAAAATGGTGGAATCGAGTTTGAATCTAGTAACTACATATAAATAAATGTCTTAAAACTCCTCTGTTAGCTAATTATGAAATATTATTGTAACAGATATTAGAAAATATTTTAATAAATTGAGTGGATTTCACGGGCTAAGGAAATAATCTTACTTGCATTTGATAGTTCAATTACATACATATATACCTATAGGTAGTTTAAAATATTTCCAATAACTTTATATAGTTTTAAAAAGCATTGATATCTGTTGGCAATATGTGGTCTGTAGAGTACACATACCAAACATGGTTATAGCTCTTCTGCTCTAAACTTCAAATGTCTAATTAATGCAAAAATCTAGAATGAGGAGAGTTCTTTGCAATTTTTTTTTTTACTAAATAGAATATAGGAAAGATAGCTGCAAATATACTTGACACACTTATCTGTGAGTATGGTGGTAGCCTTTTTATTTGTATTTTTTTTTTTTTTGAGAAAGGGTCTCACTTTGTCAGCCAAGATGGAGTGCAGTCATGTGGTCAGAGCTCACTGAAGACTTCACATACTGTGCTCAAGCGATTCTCCCACCTCAGCCTCCTGAGTGGCAGGGACTGCAGGTGCATGACACCATACTACTAATTTTTGTAAAGATGGGGTTTCACCATGTTGCCCTGGCTGATCTCCAACTCCTAGACTCAAGAGATCGGGCCACCTTGGCCTCCCAAAGTGCTGGGATTATAGTTTTGAGGCACCACAATCAGCCCAGCCTTAAAAAAGGCTGACTAGAGATCTTTATCTATGTATATGTATATCTATATATAAAATAAACATGTTTATTATGTAAAAATATGTATTATTAATATTCTATAAAAATTTTTTTTCAAGGTAGAAATATATAAAGAGGGTGCATGTAGATCCTGGGTCATTGTGAAGTGAAGCTCAAGGCCTCTGATGAAATGCCCCTTGCATCTTTTGTCTGGGCTAGAATCCAAGAAGGGAAAGCAGCAGAAGCACTGCTTCCCAGGTTCTTGGCATCCTACAGAGAGAAACATGTTTGAGCTGGGGTAGCGCTAAACACCCTTGTTCTTACTCTCCTGTTTTATGTAGTGAGCAGAGACTAGCTTCATGAGAACAGACTGTGACAGTCAAAGCTGTCAGTTATTTTGTGCAGCATTAATTGAGAAATTCTAGCACCTGAAGACCTCTGGGCCATTTGAGGGTAGGTGCAGGGGAGGAAAGGGAAGTTTGCATGCCTCCTGCTGTGGAGAGGACCCATGGGAAGCACAGAACTTGTCCTAACTGAAGGCAGACCCCGTTGCTAACCAGCTTCTCATCAGCCAACCCTGGATGGGTTTCAATGTCTATTTACTAAATAATCCTTATTGCTTTTCTTCATATGGGCAAAGTATGGTTTACAGGGAATATTGTTCCTTTGAACACCCATCGTGCAAACCCCTTCCTGTGGTGGGAAAACAGGAAACACATAGGAAATTGGGAAACACATAGGCAATTTCTATGTTTTTACTGCATCTATTTCATGGATATGGGAACTGAATAGTGCCCATCAAAGGCTCATCTGATGATGGAAATTGATCTCAGAGCACGGAAGGACAGAATTCTTTCTTTGTTCCTGGGCAGTGGTGGTTGAGGGATCATTTTGTGGCAGCTACAGCGGCAATGATGGAGGCAGAATGGAGGGCTCAGTACCAAGACAAGGAGAGACTTGGCCTCACAATGGCAGCATTGCAGGGGTGCGCTCTACAGAGCATTTGCTCACATGGTTTTGGTCACTGTCTCTAACTACATTGCTTCCCCAACAGGTTGACCAATTCTAAATAACTCCTTTTCTCTTTAAAAAAATCAAATTTCATTTGTATTGCTTCCAATTGTGAATGACACCAATTGGCCAGTTATCATTCAAATTCTCTGTTACTTAATCCTGCCTTTTCCTAATGTATGCAACTTCCCCTAAAAAATTGGACACTTTGTTGCTTACTCATTGTCTTTACACATTTTAAAATGTTGCTTTATGCCCCCAATCCCTAACTACATTTTCAATGTTTTGCAAGTGGAGTCCATGTGTTCTTGATTTACATGAAGCTCAAAATAATGGTTATAGTAACTAGTACTTCATAATTAAGGAAAAAGTTCTTCTTGAAAAATGACAGAACTATACATAGAGATGACAACATGGAGAGATATTTCCTGAGATCACAATGTTATGGTATGGCAGAACTAAAACTGTGAGTAAAGATTCTGTGTTCCCAATCATTATTTCTACCACCAGATTTCTATTTTGATGTTAATAAGGTTCTTATGTGGGAAACCCTACATATTTGCCAATGGTTAGTTCATTGACAAAGAAATAAAAAGAGCTTCAAGAACACTCTAATCTATGAAAAATAAAATATCTACAATTGGCCATACGAAAAAATAGGTCTTGACATATACGGAGATCGTTTTATTTTGTGCTAGACAAATGAAGTCATAGAACAGAATGTGCTTTAAATATTACGAATAGTGCTTGCGTGTGTGTGTGTGTGTCTATAGATGCATATTAGGCCGCTGAAAAGTTTTACTATTCTTTCCAGGAGAGAGACTGCCAATTTGAACCTAATTAGAACAAGTATATTGCTTCTTCATATTTTTATTAAGGCAAAGAGAGTCTAGTTAAAAATAATTGAACTTATCGCGGAAAAGCTATAAATTGCTGTGAAGTGAGTTGCTGGCTATGGCTTGTCAGACCAAATATATTGTACAGAACTTAGGGGAGAATTAGTGCTTATGCATTAAAATCAAATCATCTTGCAGAACACTGAGAAAAAGGTTAGATTTTTAAAATAATTTCAAAGTCATGAAAAGGGCAAATATGCTCAACAAAGAGCCTAGCAACCCTCAATGACCAATTCCCGTTTTATATAGTTTGGTACCTGAATTAGAACCCAAGAATCTTCAAATTCCTCTGCGTGTGGGTGCTGCAGTTGGAGGATTTTATAACACTGCCATCACCAAGCTCTCTTTTGATATTCACTTTAAGGAGATAATTTACGGGAAACCAGAGAGCATAAACCAAAGTAGATATCTATCTGGATAGATAGATACATCTCCATATCATTGACGGGATACCTTCTGGCCAAGTGTGAGTACAACCTATGGGTGTGGTTGGAGAGAACATGCGTTCCACCTCAATGGCAGATCAAGATTATTCCTTCTTATCTGCTGCAATGGCTCAATGTGTTAAGGAGAGGAGCGAGACAGCAAGAACTGCATTCATTCAGTCATACAAACCAAAAGGAGGAATGTCGCCCAGCTCTCTAAACTGACCCAGAACCCAGCTCATGTCTCAACTGCTACCTCTACTACTTAGAAAGAAGTAACTCCGCCAAAGCAAGGTTCTAGACAAATATATTTTTATTGATCATATAGAAATAGATGAAGATGGACTTGGATGTTAAGAAAAATAATACTATACAAAATCAAGAGTAGACAGTCGCCTCTAGACTTAAATTAAGAGTGTGTACATTAGATAATTTAATCCAATGCATCAGGTCAAAACTTGAACAAACCTTTTGGGCTAAAATTCAGGGAAGCATGTCCTCCACAAAACAGAATCAAAATGTAAATAAAAGACTGGCTTAAGATGAAAGGAAACCTTAGAAATGAAAAGAAGCCAGATGAGAGGCACGTAACTGAGAATGAAAAGAAACTGAGTGGACAAAATAATTATGAGAAGATGAATCTTCAAATCAGAAAGACGGAAAAAAAGCTTATTTGATAATATGGGAACTCAAAAGAGAGTGAACACAAATGTGAAAATTCGAAGAGTACAGAAAAGTAGCATAACTAAACTAAGAGTATGAGAAAATGTATACAATTTTAAATAATAAGAACAGAAATTAAAAGTTAGAATTATATGTTATATTTTGGTAGAGCAACACTGAAGAAGAATGAAAACAAGAAATGATATGACTAAATATGAAGATAATGAGAACAGAACACTATTTTTAAAATTTTTAGTTTCTAAGTTATCTGAAATTTTAATTTTGGTTTCTTATGTAATACCAGTTATTAGGAAGGTATTAGCTAATAACACTATTTTCAGTGATATTTTAAGTATTTGTCCTAGAAAATTTTCTATTTTTAAAAAATGTATATTTAAAAATACATTAAATGTGTATATACATCAATCATATGTATCGATTTCTGTTTTTTTTAAATTGCAACTGATATTTGTATTTTTGTGTTCCTGGAATAAAATAAACTTAAATGGATTGTAATATGTTACTCATGCTGTAATTCAATGTATTTGAATACTTTAAGAATGTTACATTTATAGTTAACAGATGTTGACCTATAAATTTTCTTTCATATAATGATGTTGTGAGACAATCTAGGAAGAATTAAAACTTTAAATTCGTGTATTCCTACTTTTCTCTCTGTTCTCTAACTAATATATTTTAATTACAGATGGAGGAAGAGACAAATGTTAGATAAATAGGTATATAATAGATAGATCATCCAAAATTATTATTCTTATGATTTTATGTTGTCAGTATTTACCTCTATTTTTCTACATGTTTATCCTTCCAATTTAGTTCATTACTTCCTGCCCCTTTGATGTCATATATATAAACAGGAAATGACACATGGTGGCCGGGATGTAGAGAGAGCCACAGGACTTCTGAATAAAATCCATAGGCAAGGATGTGGCAATTCCTTTTGCAGTATTGGAGGGAATGCCAAACGCTACGTTTGCTGTGGAGAAGAGTATGGTAGTTCCTCAAAAAATCCAAATGGTATTGCCATATGATTCAGCAGTGCCACATCTCAGGATAGCAAAAGAATTGAAAGCAGAGTCTTGAAAAAATATTTGCACATCCATGTTTGCAGCAGCATTATTGGCAATAGCTAAAACGTAGAAGCAATTGAAGTGTCCAACAACAGATGAATGGATAAGCAAAATATGATATACACATACAATGGAATATTATTCAGCCTTAAACATGAGGGAAATATTCTGACATATGTTGCAACTTGGATGAAACTTGAGGATATTATGCCAAGTGAAATAAGTTAGTCAGTGAAGGACAAATACAGTATAATTCCATTTGTATAAGGGAGTTAAAGTGGACAGAATCCTAGAGATAGTACAATGATGGTTGCCAGAAGCTGGGGGGAGGAAGAAATGGGGAAGTATTGTTTAATGGGTATAGAGTTTCAGTTTTACAAGATGGAATGAGTTATGGGGATGGATGGTAGGGATGGCTGCACAATGGTGTGACTACAATTAGTACTACTGAACTGTGCACTTAAAGTGGTTAAGAGAGTAAATTTTATGTTATGTGTATTTTACCACATTAAAAAAATAAAATACTTTTAATCCCAGCACTTTGGGAGGCTGAGGCGGGCGGATCACGAGGTCAGGAGATCGAGATCGTGGTGAAACCCCGTCTCTACTAAAAAATACAAAAAATTAGCCGGGCGTGGTGGCGGGAGCTTGTAGTCCCAGCTACTCTGAGAGGCTGAGGCAGGAGAATGGCGTGAACCCGGGAGGCGACGCTTGCAGTGAACCGAGATCGCGCCACTGCACTCCAGCCTGGGCGACAGAGCGAGACTCCGTCTCAAAAAAATAAATAAATAAATAAATAATAAATAAAATACCTTAGGAACACTTTCATGAAAGAGTCCACATAAAATTCATTTTAATGCATGAGTTTATGCATAGCTTTCTATTTTTCCCTTTTCTATTTATATTCCAAATTAGAATATAATGCTAATCAAGCATAGTGGCTGTGTTTCTTGCTTCCTCTAGTCTGCAGGTAGCATCCAAATGTAATAAACTACTTATTAATGTTACATCTATTTATTTTCTGCCTTATACCAAGCTTGTGGGATTCTCTTAAATACAACATTGCTATACTTACACCTATGCAATACCCATTAGCATCGCCTTCCTAAATCAGGGGAAATTGAGCCTTTGTAAGGTGGAGTAACTTACTAAGACACAAAACTCAGCATTAAAATCTGTATACTTCAATATCCTGCCCTCTTCTCATTTGTCTTTACTGCCTTTTATGTATGTGTTAGATGTTCAATAAATTCTGTTTTAAACTGAATTTAAGCAGTGGAGCAGTGTTTTGTTGAACAATAAATATGATATAGGACACTCTTCCTACCTTTCATTTATGATCCAGTTCATGAAAAAGAGAAATTCTTTCATTGTGCTAGAAGATTAAAATAATGAAAATGCCACTTTCTACAGTAAACAGAAACTGAAGGGAATCAAGGTGAATTGCATGAGACATAGAAAACAAGTGGGAAATAAATCTAGTATAATTTGCCCTTTGTGTACCTTTATTATTTAGCGTTTGAGTAAATGTTTTCCCCAAATATCTTCCCATCTTAATTCATGTCTATAAAGTAGACATTTATGTCTCACCTTATCAAGAAGGGCAAACTCTAACATAAACATTTCTCAAAAATGCTTCCTGCTAAAACGTAAGCTCAGTCTGGCTAGAAATTAAGCTCACTTCATAAAGATTATTTGGTAGCTAATCTTTGCATGCTGTTCTCTGAACTTGAGTGAAAGCTTCCATCAGGCATACAGGGAATGACGGAAAAAGGTGACAACAGAAGATGAATGCTATGTCACTAACCTTCAAAGATGACCTTCCTTTTCTTTTAAATTCTTGATATCTTAAGACTTCATTAATTCTTCTCTCTTTGCCCTTGGTTCAACATTGTGCTATACCAATACTCATGTAAAGCAATGAAGTAATGTAATAAAAATGGCATTTTTCTTTCATGTAGATGCCAGCTAACTGGCATTTTTACAATCAACATAATTCCTTTGTCAATTTTTCATTCTGTATTGGAAGTAATTGATAGGTATTTCTGAAGGGATGAAGGTGTTTCTGTGTTCATTGTGATCCAAACTGTTTTTACACCTAGTGGTGTTTGTAAAACAATTTGTGCCAGCTGACCAAGGACCACTGTGGCAGAAAGCAGCAAACTTGCATAACATGTCACTGCCTCATAAGTGGGCTTTGAAAATTAGGGGCTTACTCTATAGTCTTATGAACTAAAAACATTGACAGATGTAGTATAAGATTACAATCGTATTTCCCTTTTGACAGTCACATTATAAAGCAGGATGTATTGCAATTAATCTCAATTAGCTGATCACGATTAAAATTAATAATGTTTATTATTGCTGATAAACAATCATGACTCCCCTGTTCTGAAATGTGCAAGTAATTCTTGTAAGTTTAATACAAATTTGCATATTATTACTAATTGATTTAATCTCATTGGATTTGGTTCATGGATCCAATTTATTAAAATATTGATAATGGGATAATGATTTGTCTCCCCATTTCATTTACACTAAAAGCCACAATTCTTTCAATGGTCTGCAAGCCCATCACGATCTGCCCCATGTTAACCGCCAAAATTCTTTTATATCTTCACCCTTGATCTTACCAGTGGTCCTGGCCACCTCACTGTCCTCTGGACATGCCAACATGCTGCTGTCTTATGACCAAGACTCTACTTAATTTCTTGGCTTGGAAAGATAGCCCTCCATATATCCATTGATCAGCTTATTCAGCTTCCTCAAGTCTTTACTGAAACCTCACATTCTCAATGAGACCTATTCAGTATTTCAAACTGCCTCCCAGCTGCAACACTCTAAAACCCCTTACTCTTCTGTGTATTTTTGAAAGATTTATTGAGATACAATTTACATAGGGTAGAGTGCACGCATTAATGTGTAGAAGTCAATGGCTTTTAGTATATGCACAGATAAGTGGAGCCATCATCACGATGACTTTTAGAGCATTTTCATCACTTCAAAAAGAAACCCCACGTTCTTTAGCTGTTAACCTCCTATGCACCCATCCCCTACTCAATCCTAAGCAACACAAATCTGTTTTCTGTCTCTGCAGATTTTCCTATTCTATTTTCATCTAAATAGAATCATACAATGGGTGGCCTTTTGTGCCTGGCTTCTTTCAGTTGGCATAATGCTATCAAGGTTCATGTACGTATTGGTACTTTATTTCTTTTTATAACTGTTTAACATTCAATTTCATGGGTATAACGTCTTGTTTATCCAATAATATTCTTATTGACATTTGAGTTGTGTTCAGCCTTTGGCTATTTTAAATACTGCTGCTAAAAATATTTGTGTACAATTTGTGCTTGAACACCTCTTTCCAATAATCTGGGTGTATACCTAGGAATAAATTTCTAGGTCATATGACAATTCTATATTTAATATATTTAGAAGCCATCGAACTAGTTTCCAAAGTGGCCAGTTCTATCCATAGAGTATGTAACTGTGGTTTTAATTTGTAGTCGCCTGATGAGTGATGCTATTTAATATCTTTTATGGGATTATTGACTGTTCGTGTATCTTCGTGAGAAACTTATCTATTCCTATCATTCATCAGTTTTGAGTTCGGATATTTGTTACCGAGTTAAAACAATTTTTCTATATTCAAGATACATATATATGCAGACAAATAGATACGTGTTTTTCAAATATCTTCTCACAATTTTTGAGCTGCCTTTTGACTTGCTTGGTTGTCCTTTGAAACACCAATGTCTTTAATTTTTAAGAAATTTTAAATATCTAATTTTTATTTTGTTGCTCATGTTTTTTGTGTTACAGCTATTTCTTTGCTAGATCCAAAATCCCAAAGATTTTCCCATATGCTTTGTTTTAGCTCTTGCATGTATGTCTTTAATTCATTTGAGTTAATATTTTTGTATGCTTTGGGGTAAGGGTTCGTTTTCATTACTTTGCAACTGATGATCCACGTGCACGTTGTTGACCCAGTTTGTTCAAAGACTGTCTCTTCCTCATTGAATTGCACATGGCACCACAGTAAGAAACCATTGACTATAGATACATAGTTTTATATATAGACTCAATTCTCTTCCATCAATCTAGATATTTTTCCTTCATCAGTATTGTGTTGTCTTGATTATTGATGCTTTGCAGTAAGGTTTGGAGCACGGGGGTGTGAATTATCCTAATATGTTTTCTTTTTTCAAGATTATTTTGGCTATTTCGAGTCCCTTACAGTTCCATGTGTATTTTAGAATCAGCTTGTTAGTTTCTAGACAGAAGTCTGTTGGGATACTTGCAGGGATTTCATCAAAACTGTAGTTCAACTTGTAAAGTACTACAATTAAATCTTCCAATTCGTGGCTGTAAGATGTTTGCTAATTATTTAGATCTTCTTTAAACAATAATTTTTAATTTTCAGAGTAAAATATTTTATCACATTTTCCAAATTAATGATTATTTCTTTTTTTGATGCTATTGTAAATTGAAGTGTTTTCTTAATTTAATTTTGGGGTTTTCATTGTAGATGTGTGCAATTGATTTTTGTATATTTATCTTGTATGTTGTAATATCGCTGAAAAAATTTACTAGTTTTGTCATTCAGTGGATTCCTTAAAATTTTCCATATACAAGAATGTTATTTGCAATTAAAGTTTTATTTCTTCCTGTTCAATATGGGTGACTCTTTATTTCTTTACTTGCTGATTTGCTCTGCATAAAATCTTTAGTACAATGCTGACTAGAAGAGGTAAAAGTATATATCCTATTCTTATCTCTGACCATAGCGGGAGAGTATCATTTCTTTCACCATTAAGTTGAATGTTTGCTGTTGGCTCTTCACAGGTGCCATGTGTCTGGTGTAGAAAGATCTCTATTCCTGGTTCATTGAGTTTTTATTTTTATTTTTAATTATTAAGGCATTTGGATTTTGTTAAATGTCTTTTCTGAATCTATGGAGATGATCTTGCAATTCTTGTTTCTTATTCTATGGATAAGATGTATTATCTTAATGCATTTTGGGCTGTTAAACCAACCTGGGATTACTAGTATAAATTTCACTTTGTCATAGTGTATAATTCTTTTATATGTTGCTTTGTTTTGATTTGTTATATGTTGCTTTGATTTGATTTGTTATTGTTTTTTAAGGAATTTTGCATTTATACTTATAGTAGTTTTATTTTTCTATGCTCTTTGGACTAATTTTTGTATCAAGGAAACACTGGCCCCACAGAATAAATTGGGAAGTGAATATTTCTCTTTCTGAAAAAAGCTAGTCCAGAATTAATATCAATTATTCAATACTAAAAATTTTATTAATATTATAAATTATTAATTTCTCAAATTTTTATTTTCTTCCTTCTCCTTGCTTTAGGTTTAGTTTGCTATTTTTTCCAGTGCCTTAATGTGGAAGGTCATCTTATCTCATCCTTTCATTTGTCTTTTCACTTTCTAAATAGTGTCTTTTTAGCATCAAGTCAGCTCCCCAGGTTGGTAGTACTCCATGTTTATTGCTATACAACAATGACAGGTAATATGTCCTGAAGACAATGGAAACTTAACATTCAAAATCCTCCTAGATTCCACCTTACACGATATATCTCTTCCTTTGAATGGTCCTAATTTCTACCCTTTCTCTATTATAAATTATGAGTACAATAGCATTCAATGAGTTCTGTGAGTCTTCTAGTAAATTCTTGAAACTGAGGGTGTTCTGGGGAAACCCCTGAACTGGCAGTTGGTGTCAGAAGTGAGAAGAGTCTTATATGGCCTCTTCCTTTGAACTTTGCAGCTGGACCCAAACTCTGCACAATTTGGGCCAGAAGTCTCGTGTTGACTTTGCAGCCTAAAGTACCTTGTAGTTTGTCTAACCCTCAATAAATTTGCTTTCATCAAATACTGTATTTGTTACCCAGAAATTACCATCAAGCTTTTTTTCTCCAAATAACATTGGGAGAAAGAGCCAGCTGAATCTGTAACTCAACAGAAACAAGTGATCCATATAGCATATAAGTGGCCATTTCATTTTGCCTCCTTCCACCAAATCTTAGCAACCTCAACCATTGCCATGAGCCACTGTAGGCCTACCGGCTACAAACAAACAAGTATCTTTTAAAAACACTTCACACTCCCATTTGATAAATTTCCTAGCAAAGAGATGCCTACTTTAACTCTATGCAAGTGGCTCATATTCGCGAAGTCTGGAGATATTATTCATGTAGTGTGAGAAAATCATCCCAGCGATGCTAGCACATTCTCCTTCCCATGATCTGCTTAGTTTGCAAATATATTCAGGCCATGGGTGAGAGATTTGTATTTCACAGTAAAACAATTTTATGGAGGACATTGAAACTTAGATTGAGCATTTTAGTACAGTCACCCATCACTGAATGATAGGGATACGTTCTAAGAGGTGCATCCATAGGCAATTTCATCATTTTGCAAACATCGGAGAGTATATTACAAACACCTAGATTGTACAGCCTACCACGTCTAGGTGATATGGTATAGCCTCTCTCTCCTAGGCTACAAACCTGTGTACTACATTACTGTACTGAATACTGCAGGCAATAAGAACACAGTGGTAAGAGTTTATGTATCTAAACATACTTAAACATAGAAAAGTATGTAAAAATATGTATTATAATCCCAAGGGACCACTTTTGTACATGTAATCCATCTTTGACTGAAATGTTTTTATGCATGACATGACTCTGACAAAAATAAAATAATAAATTGTAAAAATGTACACATGTATCAAACATATTAATATTATAAAAATAAAAATATTTATTCAGTGTAAGAATTTGTAATGATCACAAAATGTTCACAGCTTATATTTTAGTAGAGTTTCAAATGCCTAGTTTAATTACTTTTTATTTCTTTGTGTATTTTAGACATGTATATAATAAATATTTTTCAGGTTCCACTATATATCAATCCTACTGGCTCTTAAAAATATTAGTTAAAATCAATTAGCAAATTAATGTATATAAATACACACGTGTATCAGTGAGTGTGTGCATGTGTGTGTAAAATGTAATTGTACGTGTGTGTAAGTGTAATTGGATGCATCCTAATATTTACCCTTACCTACAAGATTTCCAAGATTCATTTATCTTTAGATGATGTGCATTTAAAGATTCACCAAATAAAACTGTGATCGTGGAAAATATCAAGATGTTATTAAATTCATCTTGTGCACATAATGGTTTCTTTCAATTTATGTATCTTGTGAAACTTGCAGTAACGCTCATGCACAAAATAATTGTCTAAACAAAAAAATTTTTCTCAGTCGTTAATTCTTAATAATTATTTCTCCCCAATAATTAATGGGAATTAATGCTTAATTCTTAATTACAGAATAACGTTGTCCTTCAGAGTTCTGAATCTTTTGCATGTGGTATACATTTCACTAACTAGAACAACTTCGGAAATATTGGCATTAATTAATGTCCCTCAGCAATAATTGATTTCAAAGAAATTAAATACCATTCATATTCTGAATCACAAGGGTACTTTGGCATCTAATTTAATCAAGCTCTTTGTATCATCATTTACACTGTAATTACTCAACAAACATTTCACTGTGTGAGAAAGATTGAGCAGGTCATTGTGCTTCTTTAAGATGCAACTTTTGCTTAATCTAGAGATAGGCAATGCTCCCTATAAGGGACAAAGAGAAAAATGAATGAGCAATAGAGATGTGACAGGCATGGGAAAAGACAGTACGTTTATAAAACGAATAGGGCCACAGATGACGATAATGGGGATCAAATCTTGAGATACTGACTCAGTTTATAACCGCACTGTATAATAGAGCAAATCATTTGCTAAATTTTTTACAAATGGAATTTAATTTAATTAAGATGAATACAGTGTTTTAAACAAGGCAGGTCTTCTTAAATTAAAATAGTGGAATAAAGTGATAAAACCAATGTAAAAATCATAAACATTTTATAAAGAAATTTTGTCATGTAATTTAATATTTTTGTTTATTTAAAATCACCCAAATCAAAATAATTATATCTTAATTTAAAAATAATCATCAGAAGTTAACTAATTTTTACTTTCTAATACTAGGTGTAAAAATTTTTCTTAACTGTATTTTTAATCATATGTGCTTATATATAAAATAGACATAGGATATATACTTACATGTTTACAATATTATATTGTAATTGTTTCAATGGATGTGGATTTTCAATAGAATTAATAAGTACTTTCAAAAATTTTCAATTTCAATGATATATATATTGGATTTTTCTTTGACAAAGCATACCTACATTGATAGGTAATAATATGAAAATCTTCTAAAGACATTACAGGAACATGAAAATGTAATTAAATACTCACTAATTTGTAACGTTTTATGTAAGCGGAACACACTTAACTGAAAATTGCTTTTATATAATACTCAAGCGAGACTAAAAACATATTAATTAGCGGAGTAAGTCTTCAAATTGATAATCTGAACTATGTAAGAGGAGAAACTTCAGGCGCTAAAATATTTGAAATGCTACAAAATATTTATATAAACTATTATTTAACAATTTCTGTTTGTAGAGTGCTATACAGTCATCAATATAAATGGCATCTCAAGTCTTTCTGTAGCTTTGACCACATTTACCTCCTAATTTTAATTATTAATATGTTGGAGCAGTGCATACAACTAGATTCCGATCTTCCTTTTTAATGAGTAAAAATATGTCCTTTGAGACAGCATTAAAGGAAGAGCACCTTGTATAAATTCAATGCCAAGAGACAAGATAGTCTTGATTCTGAAGTCTTGTTCTTTTATACAGAAATGTAATTAATAATAAGAAGAAAAGCAGGACATAGACGTGGAGTCTATTTTAATCAAAAATTGTCTATAGATTTTGATGATAAAATTTAAAAATCTACTATATTTAGTTAGTTACAAAAAACTATGTTGTGGGAACACATTTGGTCAATAAAACACCCCTAACCAAATGCTGACAAGAAAAAAAGTTAGGTACAACCTTTCTTCTCTGCAGATGGCCTGAGATGGGTTAATTTGAAAGAATGCTTCCAAACCTGAGGTTACCCCTGATAACAGCATAGTCCACTGCTGTCTCCTACATTCAGTTTCTCAGTTTGTGCTCTTTTAATTTTGGTGGGAGGGAAGCCAGTCCTTTAAACTGATCTTCAGCATGATGGCAGAGCCAAGGAGTGTGGACAGGTGGCACGGTGTCTGACTTTGTTCCAGCAGCCACTTGGGCTTTCTCTGGGTCTTCTCTGCCCTAGGGATAGCACCACTATTGAAAACATGTCTTTGTGACATTCTCTATGCCAGGAGCTCCTAACGCATTTTCCTTGAAACTGATGAAATGAATACAAATCCACCAAGAGGTGTGCTGTTTGTTTCTGTTTCCTCCTTTCTGCAGCCCTTCTTGATCATCTAATCTTTTTAAATACATTGTCGATCACCAAAAGGAGCGTAAGGGGTATATTGATTTGTAGCAGATGTATTAATAGCCCAGCCCCTATTCCTTACCTGTAGCTGCTGGGAAGAAAACCATTCTTAACACTCTACAAGGTCTCATCTCCAGAATTTGCACCTGTTTCTAGCTGAGGACTTTCTCTAGCAGCACGGGAGCTTGTTACTGGGCATGAAGTGGGAAGAAAAGGTGAGGGTAACTAAGAAGAATCTCCCTGGATTCAGTGATGTCATTCTGAGGCATGTTCCACAAAACTTCCCATAGAATTAAGCCCAGATATCTAACACAGGAACTTGCCTCTTAACACATGTGGTACTGGCTTTTCTATCTTTCCTGTTTTATTTTGTTCTCTCTTCCTTGTCTCACTTTCGCTGTGTCCTCACTCCTGCTTTAAGAATACCCAAACACATTCATTTATTTTATTAAACGCTCAGAACACAGTTGATAGTTGAACTCGTAATCTGTGATAATCAGCTTGGATGCTATACTGAGAGTAAGATGGTGAACTCACAATGTCTAATTAAGATAAAATTTAAAAAAATATATTGATTCATGTCTAAAGATTTAAAAAACCTTAGCGGCAATGTCACAATTTCTTCTTTTTAGTTCACATGGTTTCTTAAATGCCTACAATTATTTTAAAGGAAGCCTTGTGTCTAGGAAATATTGAGACATATGGAATAAATTACTAACCCATTTCTCCTTGAAATCCATTAGATGCTTCATGATTTTTCACATATATTTCTGAATTGAAAAGCTAGTTGTGAATTATTTTTATAAGCATATCCTTATGTAATACTTTGTTTTTAACAGTGAATTGAAAGTTTAAAGATTAAATTATTCTATCCAGAGAATGAAAAGCAATTATTTCACAAGGAGAACATGTATATGTTGACACATCTTAAAATCTAGATTTTAAAATAGGTCCCATATATTTTTGAGTCAATTAGAATATGTTTGTATCAGTCTGTCTACAGTTTTACACCTGTCAAAATATACTTGAACTACAACAAGTACCTTGAACAATTTTGAAATTTATTATTCCTCTGAAACTGATTAAAAGAATTATGGTAGAGAGAAATTCTCAATGGCATAATTTGGGAGAGGAATTATTCCTTGCAGATCAACCTCTGCCAAGATAGTTTCTAATGACATTGAGACTTTTTGATTTACAAAATTTGTTATATCAAAAACACTAAGACGATGACATATATAATACACAGACTTTAATTAAAATTGTACTAAAATTAAATGTCTAAATAAATTAGAAGGGTACATGGTACATCTAATTGTATGTTTATATATTTTATTTGTGCCTTTTATTCCTAGGGTTGCTTTTGCTTTAGTTTGTAACATGTTATTTTTATGATAATGTAGTATATACTAAATAAAGAAAAATCAGGAAAAAGAAAATGAAGAAGAAAACATTAGCTATTGTCAACCAAATAAAAATTGTGCAATCTCTAAGCACATGAACCATGTATTATTTGTACAGCATGTACACTGTTTATGCTTCACAGGGTCAGGTAGAGACTGCAAAACATTTAACCTGGGACAAATAAGAAACTAAGGAAATTTTCACAATATATTAATATTATAGAAAATGTTGAACTTAAGAGTTAAGATAAAAGTAGTGAAAAATGATAGAATTTAAGGAGGTCTAGAAAATTTAATCTAGATCTGTAATGTGTGAGAAGTATCAGAATAATGCTAGTATTTCTGGATTGGCATCGATTTCTATTGAGACTGGAAACATAATAGAAGTGAGGGAAAAGGAATTTAAATTGTGGATACTTGAGTTTTATACCTAGGAGTTCGAGAAATATATTTTGTTACTATCAAAGCAGTTGGCACAAGAGTGTACAAAATTCCCTAATTGTGTCTATGTGGAGAAGACATAGACAAACAGAGAATAGCAAAACAGAAATAGCAAAAAAGCACAAATAAATTTTACCTGTATTTTTACATAAAAGTCAATCAGAGTAGGAAAACATGAAACTTGTGTTTTATCAAAATTGTTCTCTTTCTTATAATATAGTTGATTATGTTACTGGAAAAAAATTGAAGCATTGGTATGTTCACAGAAAAAAGTAAAATATAAGGTCAAAACCATGAGAATGCAGGGCGCAGACAAGATATATCTGAACACCAAAACTAATTTTGCCCTACAGACATGTACCAAAATGAATGAGTGCGGATTCCTACGGTTATACATTACATAGGACAGTAAAGAAATACATAGTTTTTCCCAAGATACGGCATCACACAGGAGCTCCTCCCTAAAGCTAGGACCAAAATTTATATCCTCAGTATAAAGAAGAATCAGAAGTAAATTGGTCCCATTTCACATTCCCTGGAAATGGCAAATAAAAATGACTTGAGATTGGACAGATTTAAAGAAACTCAATCATTGATGATTTACAGCAACTAACTTAAAAATTGTTTAAATGTGCAGTCCAAACATACCTCCAAACACCTTTAGGACAAGAATTAACATAATGTGGTCCCAGAATGGTGGTCCCTTTAGTAGACTCACAAAAACATTCAAATTCTCTTTGGCAAATTTTCTTCTTACTAATCCTCAAAAGTGCACAAAAATAATTTTCAAAGAAAAATAAATATTTGTCATTCAAAGGCATCTAAGTACAGAAGGAAATGATATTCCAGCATTTGAAAGGAAAGCAGAAAAAGAGTACAAACAGATCCACAATGGTTCATTAGTAGAAATATCACTGTTAGATTATAAAGCATATTTGCTTTAAAAAAATTAAAAAAAGAATATTTTTAGGAGACTAAAAAATTGATGTAGCAAATTTGAAAAGTTGTTTGTATAAAAATATATTATTTTAAATTAAAAACTCAAAAATGAACTCATCAGATTAGACATGGCCATGGTGAGAGTTAATAAATATTTCAGAATGCATTACAGATCATTTAAAAATAAGCAAAATGTGGACAGAATCATTAAGAGACATGGAAGATACAGTGAGAAAGTGTAGCATGTGTTTAGTGAGTGTTCTCATAGAAGAAGGGACTGGGAAGGGACAATATGTGATGGCATTTTGGCTGAAATTTCTCTAGAGTTTTGTAAGACACTAATCCGTATATTCAAAAATTCAATGCATGCTAAGCAAGTTACAGTGGAGATAAACCTACACCTACGTATCTCCTGGAGAAACAGTAAACAATCAGGAAGGGAAAAATATTTCAATTAGCACTAAAAAAATCAAATTACCTTTAATTAATCATATTGAAATCTGAAAGAATGAAAGGTAAAATAATATTATTTCTTAAGAATAATAATGCCATTCTGAAATTCTCAACCAAGAAAAATATTCATCAACCTATGGCTAAATAACATATTTAGAGACAAAAAACAAAACGCCACCAGCAGAATTCCACTAAAGAAACTAAAAAGAAATTCTGAAAACATGCTTCAGAAAGGTTGAAGTTCTGAAATCAAAGAATGAACAAAGAGCAAAATATATTGTAAACATACAGGTAGATCTAAATAAAAAATTAGGTGTTGAAACAGAAAAGATATTTAAAATTAGATAAGCACTGCAATATGTATGTTAGGAAGCAAATTATTAGAGCTGAAGTATTCAAAGACCCCTTAATTGACAAGAGCAGAAAGGTGAGTATGACTTTGCAACTTTTTTTTTTTTTTTTTTTTGAGAAGGAATCTCACTCACCCTTTCGCCCAGGCTGGAGTGCAGTGGCGCCATCTCGGCTCACTGCAACCTCTACCTCTCAGGTTCAAGCAATTCTTCTGCCTCAGCCTCCTGAGTAGCGGGGATTACAGCCGTGTGCCACCATGCCTGGCTTATTTTTATCCTGTTAATATATATCTTAATAATATATATCTTCTGGCTTCTTTGCATGTCAGAGTTTTTTCTGGGGGGGTATTTTGATGTTATGCTATTGAATATCTAGATTTTATTGGCTACCTTTGAACAATGTTGTGGCACGCAGTTCAGTAACTTCAGGATGAGTATTTTTCTGTTGTTGTTTAAAGTCTTCTCTTTAAACTTTGTTGAGTTAGTCTAGAGCCACCTGTAATTTGGAGCTAAATTAGCAGTGTCACTGGGGCATGAACCTCCAGTGGTCTTTACTGAATATCCTGGATGTACAGAGGGGATTCCCTTCTCTGGCTGGTCAAAGCTAACATGTCTTCCTGTCATGTGATGCCAGGGAAGTGTTCTTCTTCCAACTCCCTGGTAGAGTCCTTTGCTGAGCTCCTTAGAATTTCATCCTATGTACATTTGGCTTAGGGACTTGGGAGAAACCTTATGCTGATTCTTGGTTCCTTTTTCTGTAAACATTTTCTTCTACTACACATTCCAGCTGCTTAACCTTTTTTGATTTTTATCTGGTTCCTTAATGCAATGACAATGTCTGCTCTCTCTGGGATTCCTCTCTACTGCTGTCACGGAGAACCTGGGAATAAAGCAGGACTCATTCTTGCTCCTTCTCTTCTCTTGCAGAGCATAGTCCTGTGCTGCCTGATGTTCAGTACTTCAAAAAAATGTTTCATATATTTTGTTCAGTTTACTATTCTTTAACTCTAAAAGAGTAACTCCAGTCCCAGTTACAGCATCATGTTCTGTAACCCTACTCCTTGTTGCTTCATTCTGCCATTGTCTGGTATGATCGCCCCTTTCCCTTTTGTAATCAGGCCAAGAGCATAATATAATACTAATTATAACTGCACAGCTTGCTTCTGTTGTGTAAAAAAGTCACTGAGACTTAACTGTGTCCAACTTTTTAAATGTGAATATAAATACAGCTAAAGCTATATTTTGGTTAATATTTGCATTACATGCTTTTCCATTATTTACTTTCAACATACGTGAAATATAAATATAAATTATAAAAACTTTAAGAGAGACCATTTAAAAAAATCTGGTCTGATTATGTTTTAGCTGGTTTATTACAACATGCATTCTTGACTTCAGGGTCTAATATAATTGGTACATTTGTCTATTTGCAAAAAAAATACTTGACGATATTTTAAAATTAATTTATCCAACTCACAACTTATATGCTTCTGCTGTTGTATGGAAGACACATTTTAAACTTTATGAGATAGCATTCTGTTATATAGTCGATATCCAAATAAATTTCTCTCCATGTTTATTTCTTTCATTAAAAAAATCGTTCTTCTAACTGCAAACTTTCATCAGGGATCATGGCTCTTCTACCTGAAGAGTAATCTTTACTATTTCCTTTCCTGTGGGTCTGCTTGGGAGAAATTCTTTATTGTATCTTGGCTTGTGATGGATGTGTCCACCAAGTAGACAGTTCTAGGTCAGCACTTATTTTATTTCAGGACTTGAAAGATATAAATACCTCACTTGTTGGCTTTCATTGATTCATTTGAGAAGACTGTTATCAGTCAACTCTTTCTCCTTGTAGCTAGCTCAATTATTTTATCAAGTGCTCTTTACATTTTTCTTTTACTTTTCAGAAATTGTCCCATTATGTTTCTAGGTGTGTCCTCTGTGTGTGTTTTCCTTTGGTTTGCAAAGCCTCTTGAACCTGTGGTTTAATATTATTGGCAATTTTGATAAAACCTCTAACATTGCCACTTAAAATGCTGTTCAGACCAGCTGTTTTCTCCTTCTTAGATTTCAAAGTGTTAGATTATTACTGTATCATTTATATTTTTTAAATGACCTTTCTCCACTTTTTTTTAGTTGGCTAATCTGTTTATTAGTGTATATTTTGTTTTTTTAATTTATTTTATTATTATACTTTAAGTTTTAGGATACATGTGCACAATGTGCAGGTTTGTAACATAAGTATTCATGTGCCATGTTGGTGTGCTGCACCCATTAATTCGCCATTTAGCATTAGGTGTATCTCCTAATGCTATCCCTCCCCTCTCCCCCTATCCCACGACAGTCCCCAAAGTGTGATGTTCCCCTTCCTGTGTCCATGTGTTCTCATTGTTCAATTCCCACCTATGAGTGAGAACATGCAGTGTTTGGTTTTTTGTCCTTGCGATAGTTTACTGAGAATGATGGTTTCCAGTTTCATCCATGTCCCTACAAAGGACATGAACTCATCATTTTTTATGACTGCATCATATTCCATGGTGTATATGTGCCAAATTTTCTTAATCCAGTCTATCGTTGTTGGACATTTGGGTTGGTTCCAAGTCTTTGCTATCGTGAATAGTGCCACAATAAACATACGTGTGCATGTGTCTTTATAGCAGATGATTTATAGTCCTTTGGGTATATACCCAGTAATGGGATGGCTGGGTCAAATGGTATTTCTAGTTCTAGATCCCTGAGGAATCACCACACTGACTTCCACAATGGTTGAACTAGTTTACAGTCCCACCAACAGTGTAAAAGTGTTCCTATTTCTCCACATCCTCTCCAGAACCTGTTGTTTCCTGACTTTTTAATGATCTCCATTGTAACTGGTGTGAGATGGTATCTCATTGTGGTTTTGATTTGCATTTCTCTGATGGCCAGTGATGATGAGCATTTTTTCATGTGTTTTTTGGCTGCATAAATGTCTTCTTTTGAGAAGTGTCTGTTCATGTCCTTTGCCCACTTTTTGATAGGGTTGTTTGTTTTTTTCTTGTAAATTTGTTTGAGTTCATTGTAGATTCTAGATATTAGCCCTTTGTCAGATGAGTAGCTTGCGAAAATTTTCTCCCATTTTGTTGGTTGCCTGTTCACTCTGATGGTAGTTTATTTTGCTGTGCAGAAGCTCTTTAGTTTAATTAGATCCCATTTGTCAATTGTGGCTTTTGTTGCCATTGCTTTTGGTGTTTTAAACATGAACTCCTTGACCCCACCTATGTTTGAATGGTATTGCCTAGGTTATCCTCAAGGGTTTTTATGGTTTTAGGTCTAACATTTAAGTCTTTAATCCATCTTGAATTAATTTTTGTATAAGGTGTAAGGAAGGGATCCAGTTTCAGCTTTCTACATATGGCTAGCCTGTTTTCCTAGCACTGTTTATTAAATAGGGAATCCTTTCCCCATTACTTGTTTTTGTCAGGTTTGTCAAAGATCAGATAGTTGTAGTTATGCGGCATTATTTCTGAGGGCTCTGTTCTGTTCCATTGATCTATGTCTCTGTTTTGGTACCCATACCATGCTGTTTTGGTTACTGTAGCCTTGTAGTATAGTTTGAAGTCAGGCAGCATGATGCCTCCAGCTTTGTTCTTTTTGCTTAGGATTGACTTGGCAAGGCAGGCTCCTTTTTGGTTCCATATGAACTTTAAAGTAGTTTTTTCCAATTCTGTGAAGAAAGTCATTGGTAGCTTGATGGGGATGGCATTGAATCTATAAATTACCTTGGGCAGTGTGGCCATTTTCACGATATTGATTCTTCCAACCCATGAGCATGGAATGTTCTTCCATTTGTTTTTATCCTCTTTTATTTCATTGAGCAGTGGTTTGCAGTTCTCCTTGAAGAGGTCCTTGTAAGTTGGATTCCTAGGTATTTTATTCTCTTTGAAGCAATTGTGAATGGGAGTTCACTCATGATTTGGCTCTCTGTTTGTCTGTTATTGCTGTACAAGAATGCTTGTGATTTTTGTACATTGATTTTGTATCCTGAGACTTTGCTGAAGTTGCTTATCAGCTTAAGGAGATTTTGGTCTGGGACAATGGGGTTTTCTAGATATACAATCATGTCATCTGCAAACAGGGACAATTTGACTTCCTCTTTTCCTAATTGAATACCCTTTATTTCCTTCTCCTGCCTGATTGCTCTGGCCAGAACTTCCAACACTATTTTGAATAGGAGCAGTGAGAGGGGGCATCCCTGTCTTGTGCCAGTTTTCAAAGGGAATGCTTCCAGTTTTTGCCCATTCAGTACGATATTGGCTGTGGGTTTGTCATAGATAGCTCTTATTATTTTGAGACACATCCCATCGATACCTAATTTATTAAGAGTTTTTAGCATGAAGGTTGTTGAATTTTGTCAAAGACCTTTTCTGCATCTATTGAGATAATCATGTGGTTTTTGTCTTTGGTTCTGTTTATATGCTGGATTACATTTATTGATTTGTGTATGTTGAACCAGCCTTGCATCCCAGGGATGAAGCCCACTTGATCGTGGTGGATAAGCTTTTTGATGTGCTGCTGGATTCGGTTTGCTAGTATTTCATTGAGGATTTTTGCATGAATGTTCATCAAGGATATTGGTCTAAAATTCTTTTTGATTGTGTCTCTGCCAGGCTTTGGTATCAGGATGATGCTGGCCTCATAAAATGAGTTAGGGATGATTCCCTCTTTTTCTATTGATTGGAACGTTTCAGAAGGAATGGTACCTGTTCCTCCTTGCACCTCTGGTAGAATTCGTCTGTGAATCCATCTGGTCCTGGACTCTTTGGTTCGTAAGCTATTGATTATTGCCACAATTTCAGAGCCTGTTATTGGTCTATTTAGAGATTCAACTTCTTCCTGTTGTAATCTTGGGAGGGTTTATATGTCGAGGAATTTATCCGTTTCGTCTAGGTTTTTTAGTTTATTTGCATAGAGGTGTTTGTAGTGTTCTCTGATGATAGATTGTATTTCTGTGAGATCACTGGTGATATCCCCTTTATCATTTTTTATTGCCTCTATTTGATTCTTCTCTCTTTTCTTCATTAGTCTTGCTAGTGGTCTATCAATTTTGTTGATCTTTTCCAAAAACCAGATCCTGGATTCATGAATTTTTTGAAGGGTTTTTTGTGTCTCTATTTCCTTCATTTCTGCTCTGAATTTAGTTATTTCTTGCCTTCTGCTAGCTTTTGAATGTGTTTGCTCTTGCTTCTCTAGTTCTTTTAATTGTGATGTTAGGGTGTCAATTTTGGATCTTTCCTGCTTTCTCTTGTGGGCATTTATTGCTATAAATTTCCCTCTACACACTGCTTTGAATGTGTCCCAGAGATTCTGGTATGTTGTGTCTTTGTTTTCATTGGTTTCAAAGAACATCTTTATTTCTGCCTTCATTTCGTTATGTACCCAGTAGTCATTCAGGAGCAGGTTGTTCCGTTTCCATGTAATTGAGTGGTTTTGAGTGAGTTTCTTAATCCTGAGTTCTAATTTGATTGCACTGTGTTCTGAGAGACAGTTTGTTATAATTTCTGTTCTTTTCCATTGGCTGAGGAGTGCTTTACTTCCAAATACGTGGTCAATTTTGGAATAGGTGTGGTGCTGAAAAGAATGTATATTCTGTTGATTTGGGGTGGAGAGTTCTCTATATGTCTATTAGGTCTGCTGGTGCAGAGCCACGTTCAATTCCTGGATATCCTTGTTAACGTTCTGTCTCCATGACCTGCCTAATTTTGACAGTGGGGTGTTAAAGTCTACCATTATTATTGTGTGGGAGTCTAAGTCTCTTTGTAGGTCTTTAAAGACTTGCTTTATGAATCTAGGTGCTCCTGTATTGGGTGCATATATATTTAGGATAGTTAGCTCTTCTTGTTCAATTGATCCCTTTACCATTATGTAATGGCCTTCTTTGTCTCTTTTCATTTTTGTTGGTTTAAAGTCTATTTTATCAGAGACTAGGATTGCAACCCCTGCCTTTTTTTGTTTTCCATTTGCTTGGTAGATCTTCCTCCATCCCTTTATTTGGAGCCTATGTGTTTCTCTGCATGTGAGATGGGTTTCCGGAATACAGCACATTGATGGGTCTTGATTCTTTATCCAATTTGCCAGTCTGTGTCTTTTAATTGGAGCATTTAACCCATTTACATTTAAGGTTAATATTGTTATGTGTGAATTTTGATCCTGTCATTATGATGTTAGCTGGTTATTTTGCTTGTTAGTTGATGCAGTTTCTCCCTAGCCTCGATGGTCTTTACAATTCGGCATGTTTTTGCAGTGGCTGGTACTGGTTGTTCCTTTCCATGTTTAGTGCTTCCTTCAGGAGCTCTTTTAGGGCAGGCCTGGTGCTGATAAAATCTATCAGCCTTTGCTTGTCTGTAAAGTATTTTATTTCTCCTTCACTTATGAAGATTAGTTTGGCTGGATATGAAATTCTAGATTGAAAATTCTTTTCTTTAAGAACATTGAATATTGGCCCCCACTCTCTTCTGGCTTGTAGAGTTTCTGCTGAGAGATCAGCTGTTAGTCTGATGGGTTTCCCTTTGTGGGTAACCCGACCTTTCTCTCTGACTGCCTTTAACATTTTTTCCTTCATTTCAACTTTGGTGAATCTGACAAATACATGTCTTGCAGTTACTCTTCTGGAGGAGTATCTTTGTGGCATTCTCTGTATTTTCTGAATCTGAATGTTGGCCTGCCTTGCTAGATTGGGGAAGTTCTCCTGGATAATATTCTGCAGAGTGTTTTCCAACTTGGTTCAATTCTCCCCGTCACTTTCAGTTACACCAATTAGATGTAGTTTTGGTCTTTTCACATAGTCCCATATTTCTTGGAGGCTTTGTTGATTTCTTTTTGTTCTTTTTTCTGTAAACTTCTCTTCTCACTTCCTTTCATTCATTTGATCTTCCATCACTGATACCCTTTCTTCTAGTTGATCAAATCAGCTACTGAGGCTTGTGCTTTCATCACGTAGATCTCGTGCTGTGGTTTTCAGCTCCATCAGGTCCTTTAGGGATTTCTCTGCATTGGTTATTCTAGTTAGCCATTCATTTAATATTTTTTCAAGGTTTTTAAATTCTTTGCCATTGATTCAAACTTCCTCCTTTAACTCAGAGAAGTTTGATCGTCTGAAGCCTTCTTCTCTCAACTCGTCAAAGTCATCCTCTGTCCAGCTTTGTTCCTTTGCTGGTGAGGAGCTGCGTTCCTTTGGAGGAGGAGAGGCACTCTGATTTGTCGAATTTTGAGTTTTTCTGCTCTGTTTTTTCCCTATCTTTGTGGTTTTATCTACCTTTGGTCTTTGATGATGGTGACGTACAGATGGGGTTTTGGTGTTGATCTCCTTTCTGTTTGTTAGTTATCCTTGTAACAGTCAGGACCCTCAGCTGCAGGTCTGTTGAAGTTTGTTGGAGGTCCATTCCAGACCCTGTTTGCCTGGGTATCAGCAGTGGAATCTGCAGAACAGCGAATATTGATGAACAGCAAATGATGATGCCTGATCGTTCCTCTGGAAGTTTTGTCTCAGAGGAGTACCTGGCCATGTGAGGTGTCAGTCTGCCCCCACTGGGGGTGCCTCCCTGTTAGTCTTCTTGGGGGTCAGGGACCCACTTGAGGAGGCAGTCTGTCCATTCTCTGATCTCAAGCTGTGTGCTGGGAGAACTACTACACTTCAAAGCTGTCAGACAGGGACATTTAAGTCTGCAGAGGTTTCTGCTGCCTTTTGTTTGGCTATGCCCTGCCCCAAGAGCTGGAATCTACAGAGGCAGGCAGGCCTCCTTGAGCTGCAGTGGGCTCCACCCAGTTAGAGCTTCCTGGCCACTTTGTTTACCTACTCAAGCCTCAGCAATGGCAGGCGCCCCTCCCCGAGCCTCACTGCCACCTTGCAGTTTGATCTCAGACTGCTGTGTTAGCAGTGAGGGAGGCTCCATGGGCATAAGACCCTCCGAGCCAGGCGCGGGATATAATCTCCTGGTGTGCCATTGCTAAGACTGTCGGAAAAGCACAGTATGATCTTTTTTCCAGGTGATCTTATTTTCCAGGTGCCATCTGTTCTTGGCTAGGAAAGGGAATTTCCTGACCCCTTGCACTTCCAGGGTGAGGCGATACTTTGCCCTGCTTAGGCTCAGGCTCGGTACACTACACCGACTGTCCTGCACCCACTGTCCAACAATCCCAAGTGAGATGAACCCAGTACCTCAGTTGGAAATGCAGAAATAATTCATCTTCTGCATCACTCATGCCAGGAGCTGTAGATTGGAGCTGTTCCTATTCGGCCATCTTGGCTCCATCGCAGGGAACAATGTCTTATAAATCCTTTTGCATGGGAGGGGTGTTAGGGGATAGGGGATAGGCAGAGTGGGAAGGTCTGCAAAGGGTCCTTCTGGAGGCTGAGACCTGGGAACCCAACCTCACCCCTTCCTGTCTTTAGCCCTTTCTCTGTGATGGCCATGCAGGCACCTTGTGCTCCACCTGCCTACAGGGTGGGCCAAAACTGGGCTGTCAGAGATGCTGCCTGCAGTCCTCAGGGTGGCCCTATGGCTGGCTATTCAGACACCTGCCCATGGTCCACTGTGTGCCTGCCCTGTGCAGGGCATGGGACATGTGCCCAGGCATCACCCACAGCCTCCTCTAGTGACCCTCAGTGGATTTCTACAGGGTCTGGCGTGAGAAGGGCTCAGAAAATACTTTAGGGCTGACTGTGGCAGGGCCCAGGATGGACACTGGTCCAATGCCCCATTTGGGAGAGGACTCTCCTAAATTATGGAGATCCAGTCTCTCCAGAGGGTTGTGATCCAGGCACGGGTACAGTGGCTGCACCATGCCATGATCACGTGGCAGGCCAATGACTGTGAGCCCCTTCTTCCAGTGCTCTGGTCCTAGGGTTGCCCCCATGGTAACTACAGTGTCTGACTTCCCATTTGAGGACCTAAGCCTTGCTGGTCAGGGGGCACAGGGACTCTGAAGCATGTGTCCTCCACTGTCATGTGGGCCTGGTCTCTGTGGCATTTGGGTTTTGGGGACTTTGGAGAGTGTGATGCAGACGAGTTCATGACCAGTCTTTTGGCTTGGGAGCCAGAAAGCGTGGGTGCTCAATACAATCTCAGAAGGATGTGGCCTTCCTGCCTCCTAGCATCCTTTTCCCTTCTTGAGATGGGCCCAGCTGCCCTCTGAGCAGGTTCTTCACTCATTCCCCAGCCCCTCCAGCAGGGGCAGCAGGCCCTGCCCCCAATTCCTGGGCAGAGACCTTGATTACGCCAATGCAACTGCCTGCTTCAGGTCCCTGGCTGGCCAACAAGATCTGCCAGACATTTTGCTGTTCCTTAGAGGCCTGGAGGCTGGGTAGGGTGGGGCTGAAGCCAGCAACCTTCTTGCTGCCTTTGAAGCTGAGATGGAACCCAAGAGAGCTAAGTAGGAAGGGAAGAGCTGGTGGGTGCTCATGGCTTCATGGAGCCCTGTGGTATCCACATCTGCCCTAGCTCCTTCCTGCCTATGTACACTGGTACAGCTCGGCTTAAGCCGGTTTGGGTTGTAGTTTCTGTCATTTGCAATTCCAACAATTGTAGCAGACGTACCCTCTGAGCCTCAGCTTCCACCCTTTATGCCTTGGGGGGAGGCTTTTCCTTGATTGGCAGTACCAATAGACAAGCCAAACCTCACCCAGGCCAACCCTCCCTGGAGTGGAAAATTCCTGCTGACACCAGCCTCCCTGGGGCGGTCCCCCAAGAAGGAGGCCAGCAAGTGCCTGAGTCCTGGGCTGCGCCTGAGCCCTGGTGATTCAAGTATTGAGTGGTTCTGTCTGGGGGCAGCCCTGGTCTTGCTGAGAGGCAGTGTGGCCATGGCTAAGAGGTTCGGGGAAGCAGCCAGGGCTGAATCCTAGACAGATTGAACATGAGTCTGTAGCCCACTCACCACACAGCGGTGGCTCACTTAAACTTGGATGACAATAGCAGCTACCTGTCGGGGCCCAGGAAGACACTGCCCAGGTGTGGCCCTTCTCCTTCCCTGGCTAGAAGGTGTTGGGGATCTCTATATACTGAGGTCCTTGATTTTCCCAAATGTGAGGTGAAGTTCCCAGCACAGGGGAACAGAACCCCTTCAGGGTCCACGTGGTGCCTGGGCCTTACTCACATCCTCCTGGGAGCGGCCTGGGGCTGAGGGCTTTGAGAGCCAGTGGAGAAGAGTAATTAATACCCCAGGCCTAGGGAGATCAAAGCCTAAACAGGGTGCACTGGATGGCAAAATTCCATTCTATTTTGTGGCTTCAAGACTAGAATGGTCAGCCTGGCTGATGTTGTAGCCCATTCATTCTCTCCCTCAGCTCTGGCCCCACTGTCCATGGCCACAGGCTTCAGCTTATGCAGCTCCTCCTGGGAAGTTCCCTATCAGGATCTCATCCTTTAGGCACCTGGAAATCAAGGCCACCCACACAGCCCCAGGGCCCCAGGCTCACTGGGCCCCAAGAGATTCAGAGGTATGGGGTATGGGACACATGTTCACAGGCAACCAGACAGAAAAGGGGCTCGACATGGCTGTGGATCTCCCAGGAGCTGAGACGTGTTGGGACACACGCACGCTGGGTGGGAACTGGAGTCTTGGGCTGCTGGGCCTCCCACCCCCAGGGTGTGAGCTCAGCACACACTTCATGGCTCTTGTCCACACAGGAGCACTGGCTCAGATTCCTCCCAATGGAGCAGCTGGAAAATCTCTCTCAGCAGGATCCATGGCAGGACCCCCAAAGAGGCTGCCTCCAGAAACTGCTAAGAAATGAGGTCCAAGGACTCTAAGCCCTGACCGGCACTGTCAGAGGAAAGTCAAGGCCGGGCTAAGACCCCCGTCCCTTCCCCTCAAGGGTGGGCATGAGACCCCGTCTCTCCTTGCCTCCGTTTCCTCACCTGTAGAGTGGCTGTGGGAGTAAATGACTTTATCTACGTGGGCTGAGCAGTTTGGAGGCACTGAGCTCTTGCGATGCAGATGTTCTTGTTGAAGGAAGGGCTTTTACAAAGGCCACTGCTGCAGGGCCCTCAGCGTCCCCATACACCATCCTTCCAGAAAGATCAACTCTGGCCATATCTCAGCACCAGACACCCCAAAGGGCCTGCCCAGTAGGACCTAGAGTCACACCCCCACCCTGCATGGCAAGGGAACCTCTTTGAGAAGACCTTGCTCAGTGTAGCAGAGGGGTCAGGATGCAGTGACTGGGGGAAGATGATGGCTGGGGCACCTCTGTTCAAGAAGGCGTCCTTAGTCCTTCTGCAGCAAGGTTATATCACTGTCATGAGTGGACCCTGTGCAGAGCTGGCATGCCCAGTCCTCACAGGAGCTTCCCCTAGCTATAGTGCACGTTGGCCAGGTTTCCTTAAGCATGCACTCACCTCGACCAACTGGGGGGACCTCACGGGTGCTGGGATTAGGAGCCCACCTTGCATGTGACCCCCAGCCCCTGCCAAAGGATGAGGCTGCTCTGGTGCAGAGGGAGGAGGGAGAAGGACGCGCCCGCAGGCTGGCCACAAATAAAGCTCTTGGCAGGACACCCCCACCCAAGGTAGCAATTCATCAGGCGATTGACGGCCCAGGTGTGGATATTTTTAGTCTGTGACCTGCCATCCACTCTTGTCTGGGTGTTAATGTCCAAATGTTTTACAAGTATATTAGCAGAAAGAATTATTCCCAAGAGGCAGCCATTTGTGGGAAGGTGTTAGAAAAATGTTGCTTTTCATCCCTTCATCCTTACCATGAACAGACAGCCAGGCAAACTGGCTTCTGAAGCTTTGGTAGGGTGTAGGCTGAGGAGGAACCTGGTGGACCTCCCAAACCTCCCTGCTGCAGGAGCTGCTTCCTTGCATGGAGGGCCCAGAGTAAGCAGCATGGACGCTAGAGCTTTTGGAACTCCTGCCATAGTGGGTGCCAGACAGAAGGGCTCCGCTCCATCTCTCTTGGAGGGTCATCCAGCAGCAGCCAGGTCAGGGGTTGCTGCCCTTCCTCAAAATGTGCTGGAACCCCTCTTTAGGAATTGGCTAAAGGAGAGCTGTCTGTCCTGTCCCTGCTAGAGAAGGGCTGGCGATGCAGGGGCTGACCAGATGGGGCCCCCAGAATCGTGGAGGCAGGAGTCAGCAGGACGAGAGGGGTTCCCTTAGCCTGTGCTTCTTCTAGATGGATGGTCCAGGCCAACCTGTATTCCAGCCAGCCCAGGGCACGCACTGCCTGGGGCCTATGTGGCCCTGTGAAGGGGTGCATCCTAAGGTGGGGCTTAGGCACCCGGGCTAAGAGGATACAGGATGGACGGGCAGGCATGTGAGATCCAAGACCACACTCCACCATGCTTCGAACAAACCCCTCATCCTCCATCTGCAGACTCAGCTCTGCATACTTAAGACACTAACGGGCCCTTACTTAAAAAAATATTTTGCTTGCACACTCAAGACTCTTCATCCGACATCAGTAGGGAATCAAAAATCTCTTATTTGGAAACAGCACGTAGGGGAAGCGATGTAGAAAATTTGTCATTGTTCCACAACCTACACATCCTCTGGGAGTTATTATTTTAAAATGCAACATGTACTGTTAGTTTAAATCATCCCAACTGTGAAAACACTCTTTAAATCCTCCATAAACCTTCGCATTTGAACCACTTGCAGATGAGAGTAAATCTATTCGGTGAGAGGAGAGTCAGCACTCAGTGGAGGTGAAATAAAATGAAGTAACAAAAACCTAGATTGTGGGCTAACACCTCCCACCATCCCCCTCAGAATGTGGCAGCTGAACAAGGAGACATGGCAGGCCCGGCCACAGTGCCCGGTGGGGATTCCCACCCTAGCTTTTAGGATACTGGACACTTGGGGCCAGTGTCCACCTGGGGCCTAGGGGTAAACCTACGATCTGTGTCCACCTGTGACCTAGGGGTCAACCTAAGACCTGTATTTCCCCTGGGACCTGATGTCCACCTGAAGACTGGAGTTCACCTGTGGCCTACTGTCCACCTGGGGCCTGAGGTCACTAGGGGCCTAGGCATCCTTCTGGGGCCTGGGGCCCACTTGTCCCTGATTTCTACCCGGATCCTGGGTATCCACCTGGAGCCATATACCATGAGCCTGGTTACCTTCCTGGGGCCTGGTGTCCATCTGGGGCCTGAGAGTCAACCCGGGTCCTAATGTACACCTGGAGTTCAGTGTTCACCTGGGGCCTGAGTTCTTGAGGAGCCTGGTCTTTACCTGGGGCCTGTATCTGTGTGTGTGTGTGTGTGTGTGTGTGTGTGTGTGTGTGTGTGTGTGTGTGTGTGCATGTGTGTAATCTCACTTTCTATATAGTTTTGAAAAATAACTCTGGGTTTTTTTGTTATCATTGTTCTTATGCAGTTAAGTTTCAAGTAAATGGACATTGATTTGTCTCTGCCTTCTCATGTTTTCTTATCGTGCTTCATTTGCTTTATTATTTCTGTTCATCGCCATTTGAAGGGTCAATCACAGGATACCAAAAAATGACTTTAGAAGGAACAGTGGTAAAGAAAATTTGATCAGAAAATATGAAAATCTGTAACATAAATATAATTAAAAGTATAACTTTGAAAGTTTAATTTAAACAAATAGGATAGGGAAAATAGGTGGAAAATTAATTTTAATTGGTTCTTTAGTTAACTAGCACAGAAATATTGAAAGAGAAAAGTAAAAAAGCTGAAAAAAGTATAAATAACATGGTCAATAAGCTTTATCTAAAAGTATACAAATGTGCATTCAACAAAAAAATATAAATTTAGTCATGTTTTCAAATGTAGGTCATGAATTAGACAACCAAGGAGTAATCAATGCATTCTAAATAATCAACATCATACTGTATTCCTCAAAGCCAGCACCAATTGGAGGTATATTTCTAACTTTAAGTATGTTTTTTCGAAAAGACTGAAAATCTAATAAAACAACTAAAACATCCACCTGAAAACCTAGAAAAAGCATATAAGTAAACAAAAAGCATAACAGATTTAAGAACTATAAAGTACTTAAATAACATAAGACAAATATTAAAATAAGAAAATAATTTTTTATATTAGCAGCAACACTAATTAAGAACATAAGGTACATGAATGAAACACAGAATTTTGAAAAAGATATTACTAGAGATGTAACAGAGATTAAAAAATTTGGTCTTAAAATAGCAGGAAAAAATGTTTATCCCTGTTCTTTTCACAAATGCCTCCAAACTATCAAAGATACACAGAAAGAAACAAACAAGAAAAAATAGAAAATAGAAAAGCACAACAAACCAGACCTATCCATTTCACACTCTCCTATTAGGTTGGTGTAAAATTATTCTGGTTTTTGCCATTAAAAGTAACGTCAAAAACTGCAATTACTTTTGCACCAACCTAACAATAGTTTGCTTATGATTTTCCTTTTTCTGCATATGGGACTGCGGAGAGAACACACCAGCCATGACAATCCAAGTATTCAATTTCCACATGTGCATTATGACTGGCATGGGTTTGTGGGTGGTGGATGTACAGAGTGTTGGCAAAATTTGCTATGTAGGGGATGCGCTTAGATATCCAGATAGAGTTACCAGGCAGTAGCCCATCACCTCTCTGAGTCTAGAGGTCTGAGAACAGGGTGGGTGGGAGAATATAGCGAGAACTCTGAGGAATTAGAGATATGGGGGTTACACCCTTGACCTACGTGTAGCCAGCAAGTCCTATTCAATGTGCTGAGTTCTAGAGAAAGGCTCAGACAAGGGACCAGAGCATGTGCAGGAGATTCCACAAGCTTCCCAGGGTTCTGCTTGGGCCAGGGCCTTGCCCAGCACAGTCTTGAAAGGACAGAACGGGGGTCCTGCAGTCCACCTCTGCGGGCACCTGGAACTAGGACAGTCCCACTTACCCTAGTGTAGACAGGGGCTACAGGAAAATAAGCCTCCGTTTTCTCCTGTATATAATGTGAGGTGCTTAGAGCATGAAACCACAGGGTTCTGCATGCTCAGAAAGTGTCTGTTGACCTTGATTTTTTATGAATGATCCCATTTGTGCTGAGACACTTGGAAAAAGCTATTCACTCCTGGGGGTCCCTCAGGACAGAGAAAGGATTGGAGGTTTGGGTAAATGATTTGGGATAGGACAGAATGTGCCCAGGCACTGGACCCTGTGTCAAAAGTCCCAGAACAAGATCAAACCTCATTTGGAAGTTGGGGGAAATTGCTGCCCTGGCTGAGGTGAGGATGCCTGGAGAGTGAACTGCACACCCCAGGAGCTGGAGGCAAAGAGGAGACAAGAGAGGCTGCTGAGGTCCTTCTTACTGCCCTTGGAGCCTGCAGATCCTGCTCCTTTGCCTCCTGGGACCCTGGAGAGCCAGCAACTTGAGGACTCCTAAATGCAGTTTCCTGTTTTGTTCTGTGATGCCCCTGCTGAGGCTGCGGTGCTGATGCTGGCTGGGTGGGTGGAGGACAGCCTCCTGTGTTCCTGGCACCCACTGAGCTTTGCTAATGCATCTGGAGCCAGGGGAGTCATGCTGAGGTCACGCATTTCCTGTTCTTGTGAATAATCTCCACATTATGAGGTGGCCAGAAGCAGGAAAGGGCATTTGTCATCCTCCCATTTATTCACTCAGCGACTCTGCCCTTAGCATTAGTCCTGGGTGCCAGGTGCCCTGGTGGGCCCAGCGTATGCTATTGAAAATGATCTCGTGGTCCCTGACCCCTAGGGGCCAACAGTCTGAAGATAGGCAAACATCAAACCCCAAGTTGATACCTAGGTGCCTGGTGAACATCAGGCCGCAGATGGACACCCTGGCCAGAGGTAGACATCAGGTCCCAATGGAAACTCGGCCCAAAGTGGATACCTTGCCACAGCTGAATAGCTAGTCCCAGGTGGACATCAGCCTCCAGGTTGACATCAGTCCCCAAGAGGATATCTAGGCCCCAGGTGGATACCCACTGCATACTTGTAAATTGTCAAGATTGCTTTTTTAAAGCAACACAGGGTTATCATAGAACATGATAACTTTTAGTAGATTTTGAATATTCCTAAACTCCATGAGAAATCATAATAAACATTTTTAAAATCAGGGTGTATATGAAATGAGTATTTAAATTTATCTTTCATGTTTAAGGATTTGGAATGAAATGTTACAAAAGCTATCTGTGTTATTTGTACAAAATGTAGACAATGAAAAAATCAGAGGGTAAAAATATGTTTTTTGGCTATAGGATAATCACTGCTATATCACATTCCTTCTAACCTTATTGCCATAGATTTTTTACAATTAATATTGATTTTATGCCACACAGTTCATTACATATGCAATGGAGTATTACTTGTTCATTAGTAAGTCACAAAGAGTTTGACTGTATGTATATTTAAAAAGGCAAAAGAGAGAGATAAATTTACATAATTCAGGTTTTTCCACTTAGCATTTTATCAATAAACACATGTGATTGAGTGCAGATGAATGAGATTTGGTTTTGCATTTACTGCGGAGGGCCTCATGCCCTATGTGCTTATCACTAAATATGATTCTATTGTAAACCATTTGGATTTATTTTTAAATATGTCCTTAAAGGAACAAAAACATCTACCTTTGATGTAAAGCAAATAAACAAGAATCTGTTCTAATGCTAGAGCAAAAGCAAACTGAGGATGATTGTAAAATTACATATATCAGTACGTCACTTTAGAGGCCACTTAATTTTTTTTCCAAGGGGATATTTGACTACATTTCACTTGCATCTTATTTAATGATTTTATAATTTAAACCCCAAATTGTAAATCTAGAATTTAGAAGGTATATTTCCTCACTGGATTACATTTTTGGAAATATTATTTTATATGTGCACAAATATTACAAAGTCACTGTAGACACTTGAAAACTGTAATATCTTTTAAAGGCAATATTCTACATTAAACTGGTGTAACAAAATTGTTTGGTGCATTTTTTCCAGTACATTTTGTATATTTTACATATTTAAGATTTTTTATTCAGCAAATAATTTTTGAGTATCTACTAAGTACTAGGTTCTGCATTACTAAATGAATTTAAGAGTGAAATAACAGACATGGTCTCAGACAATAAAAATTAACATTAGGTAACCTATTTATATATTTTAAAATGGTAATTATGAAAACTTTTTGAGATTTTTAACTAGATAACATTATAATAACACACTTGATGTTGTTAATATTTGCCAGTGAGCAAAAAAGAAAATAAAAAGATGGTTTAATTTATTCAATATACACTTTAAAATTGCAGAAAATAGTCAAGTTTCTCTGCTTTGCAGTTGAATGTCTATGTGTTTTTCTCTGCAACTTGGCTTTTGTGGAGTGAAACGATTATTCTTCCAGCCCAATAAAGTCAGAAGAGTAACAATAAATCTAACATTTTAAATGCTTATCAAAAGATAGTAAACATATTATTTCAGAATACTGAGATCAATAAGTTGACCTACAAAAAAGGCCAAACTGACAGTATTACTGAATAAGGAAAGGCCCAAACAGACAAAATAATTTTTATTTTGTAACCTCGGTATGACACAACTTACCCTAACTATAAAGACCCTAAATTACCAAGATGGGTGCTTATAATAAGGAGAGTAGAAAAAGTCATTTCACTTTTAGCTTTATTTCTCTCAGAATAAAAAGTGTATAAGGAGTATATAAAGAAGTTGATACTATAAGTTAATACTACAATGACAGCACTTTTCAAGAAAAGACTTTTTTCTCTCTTACAAATATCGTGTTAGCAGTATTTGTTTTCTCCGTGAATAATGAGGAAATAAAAGCATGAGTATGTGGGTAATTAGTGTAGTTTCTTAAAGAAACGAGTTAGGCAACAGGCTAATAATATATATTTCACTGACTTTTGAATGCCAACAATCATATTCTTTATAAGGCACAGATATTTTTCTAAAGAACAAGTATGTGAACCTGAAAAGTAATCACCACTTGGTAGTGACAATATGGATAGTGACAATACGGTGAAGGGTGTCATCAAGAAGCAGTGAAAAGATACATTTGCAGTTAAATTTGAAAACCATGATATTTAGTACATATGGTAATAAAGAATATTTTCTCCTGTTTCAACATTATTTTAGAATTTAAGATAGAAGCTAAAATACCTAGGGATAATGATATGACTATCAAAAATTAAAAATTAAAGGACATTTTGAGTATTATAAGAATGAGAACATACTACCCAATGAACAGGGGATAATTCATTATGCTCCATATCTATTGAATTAAAAGACAGGCCCATTACCTGGATAATTTGGAAGTTTAA
The DNA here is from genome assembly GCF_006542625.1 of Nomascus leucogenys. Taxonomy (NCBI): domain Eukaryota; kingdom Metazoa; phylum Chordata; class Mammalia; order Primates; family Hylobatidae; genus Nomascus; species Nomascus leucogenys. Next base: position 954,849 of record NC_044404.1, read on the forward strand.
TTTTATTTAAAAGTCTTGTTTCATTCATCAAGCTAAAGGATTAGCTCCCAAAAATATTCTAGGATTGCATATCCCCAACTTTGTAGGAAGTATAGAAAGAATGTTATAAGGGCCACCATCTAAACATTATTATGTAAATAATTTAGTACCATTCCATTTGCCTTTGTAGATTTAAAAATGTAAATGGCTTTCTCATATTATGAAACGTCATTTTTCAAAACCCAGATAAACATAGTACATTGCAAGAGAATAATTATTTTCTTTATTAAAGAAGAAATGCTGGAGGCTAAGTCCAAAAGACATAAATTATTTTATACTAATAACTACTAACATTTTATTCATTAAAATATAAAGGTCAAAGATTTTTAAATGATCTTTAAATGATTAATAACATGTTGATCTCTTTTTCTTCTTTCTGTGAAACTTTTTGAGTCTTAAAAATACTAAAGTATACAAGCAATATTAAATAGTATATAAACTTGGATTAAAATATTCAAATTTACTAGAATGTGGACATTGGAAAGAATGAAAATAAACAGAAGCATAAAGGAGCAGATATAAAATTAAGAAAGCAACTAAGAGTGTTTAAAGTACATATTCATCTGTAGTCTAATGTCTACCATAAAGAGTGAGTCTTCTCAGTAAAACACCAATTGTTCATGAAGGGAAAAAGCATGTTGTATTACAGAATATTCAACATAATTTTTTTTAGTACTAACTTGTGCCTGGAATATTATTGGTTTTTCTAGTATGAACTTATGCACTTGCTAATTTTTTTCATAAAAAATTGTGTTTACAACTCCATTCAAAAGCAGTTTTTGGTGGTTTTTTTTTTTTTTCTTCGAGACAGAGTTTTGCTCTTTTCACCTAGGCTGGAGTGCAATGGTGTGAACTTGGCTCACAGCAACCTAGCAACCTTCGCCTCCCAGGTTCAGCTGATTCTCTTGCCTCAGCCTCCCGAGTGGTTAGGACTACAAGCATGCACCACCATGCCTGGCTAATTTTGTGCTTTTAGTAGAGACGTGGTTTTGCCATGCTGACCAGGCTGTTCTTGAACTCCTGACATGAGGAATTCCGCCCACCTTGGCCTCCCAAAGTGCTGGGATTACTGGCAAGAGCCACCATACCCGGCCTCAAAAGCAGTTTTTAAAAGCAAACATAATATAACACCAAAGTTGAAAAATCTATGCTCACCCAAGGATGCCAGGTTTAATAAATTATTTATAGAATACTGCATCAAAAATACACAATAAACCAAAATATACCATTAAAGATGTATCCACTCCTACAACTGGAGATAACTATCTGGTAGCAAATGATACTTCAGTTTCAGCATGTCTGAAATCTTTAAGGACAAAAGTGATAAAACATGACCTTCATTCTTCATTAGACTCTTACAACACTTGAAGGAAAATAATTTCTGAAGCATAAAGAGGTAAAGAGGTGCAATTTTTCAAAAAGATATTCAGTGTTCAAAATCCAAGAGTGCAATATCAGGCTGGGTGCAGTGGCTCATGCCTGTAATCCCAGCACTTTGGGAGGCCATGGTGGGTGGATCACCTGATGTCAGCAGTTCAAGACCAGCCTGGCCAACAGGGTGAAACCCTGACTTTACTAAAAATACAAAAATTAGCCAGGCATGGTGGTCTGCACCTGTAGTCCTAGCTACTTGGGGGGCTGAGACAGGAGAATCACTTGAACCTGGGAGGTGGAGGTTGCAGTGAACGGAGATCATGCCACCTCACTCCAGCGTAACAGAATGAGATTCCATCTCAAAAAAAAAAAAAAAATGTAATATCGGTATACACAGATAATATACTGAATGAAACAAATAGAATAATTTGAAGAGGTATCTTGATGAACAAGGAGTCATTAGAAAGGTTGTATTCATGTCTTTGAAGGAAATTTCAATGTGAGAAATTAGTACTTTGACTGAATTTAGTAAATTTAGTACTATACTAGAAGTTTATGTGAGAATTTAGTACTTTGATTAAATTTAGTAAATTTAGTACCATTTTCTACTATACTAAAAGTACTATTTAGTATTGTACTATTTAGTACTATACTAAAAAAGTACTATTTAGTACTATACTATTTAGTACTACACTAAAGGTACTATTTAGTACTATACTAAAAGTTTATTGCTAACATGTATTGAGTTATTAACATGTGTTAGGCAGAATACCATATAATTTACACGTGTTATCTCATTTATTGTAGGTAAAACGTAATTTCAAACTCTGGGAGTATATATGAATTAGATGGAATAAAATTCTATTTAAATGGCCGTCAGTAAATCGGTATCTAGGAACAGGGTGATACAGTGCCCAAGTTTTCTATTCTTACTAAATGTTGTGTTTCATTTTCAACGTTTTCTTGGATATTGCTCATTTTTATTTTTTTATTTTAGAAGACTAATAAATTGACTCTTCTTGGTACTGACTCTTGGGTTTTATAGAAGAAAAACTAAATTCTGTACATTTACCTTTACCTCATTTTTTCTCTTTTAAATTTATTTTAATTGACATATAATAGATGTACATCTTATGGGGTACAGAGTGATATTTTGATATATTTATGCAATACGTAAAGATCAAGTCAGAGTCATTATCATATCCATTACCTAAATCATGTATTATTTCTTTGCAGTGAGAATATTCAAAATCTTTCATTTTAGTTATTTGAAAACACACAATAAATTCCCGTTAACTACAGTCATCCAACAGTGCTGTAGAGAACTAGAACTTCTTCTCTCCAGCTGTAATTTTCTACGTATTAACCACATTTTTCTTATACTCTTCTTTCTCCTACTCTTTCCAGGAGATGGTAACCAGAACTCTACCGTTATCTACTTCCACGAGATTAAAAATTTTAACTTTCATACATAAGTGAGAACATGTAGTTATGTGGTGTTTATGTTTCTATGCCAGGCTTATTTCACCTAACATAATGCCCTCCACTTGCATTCTTGTTCCCACAAATAACAGGATTTTGTTCTTTATTGTGACTAAATAATATTCCATTATATATGTATGTCACATTTCTTTATCCATTCATCTGTTGATGGACACTTATGTTGATTCCATATCCTGGCTATTGTGGATAGTGCTGTAATAAACATGGGGGTGCAGGTAACTCTTTGATATACTGATTTTCTTTCCTTTGGATATATACTGAAAACCATATGATTAAATTAATAAACACAATAAAAGCGTTTGGCAAAATTAAATATTCTTATGACAAAAAACTTCTCAACAATTTAGTATAGAAAATATATGCCTTAACACGGAAGGAAATAAAGGACAAATCTACAGCTAAGATCATACTGAATGTGGAAAAGGTGAAAGATTTTACTGTGAACAAGGAAAAGATTTTACTGGAACAAGAAAAGGATGCCTATTTTCACCAATCATATTTCACATAGTGAAAGTCTTAGCCAGGACAATTAGGTTAGAGAAAGAAATAAAGGACATCTGAATTGGAAAGGAGACAGTCAAATTGTCCCTGTACTAAGATAGGCCTTGCCTATCACTGTGTCCTGGGCACTCAGAAGGGGACCAACTCACATAGGTACTCAATGGGTACAGATGCCCCTCTGATGGGGCTGTGTCCAGTTAAACCAATAGCAAGTTGAAAATATTGTAAGTTGAAAGTGGATTTGGCCGGGCGCAGTGGCTCACACCTCTGATCTCAGCAGTTTGGGAGGCTGAGGTGGGCGGATCACAAGGTCAAGAGATCAAGACCATTCTGGCTAACATGGGGAAACCCCATCTCTACTAAACATACAAAATTTAGCTGGACGTGGTGGCGCAGGCTTGTAATCCCAGCTACTCAGGAGGCTGAGGCAGGAGACTCACTTGAACCTGGGAGGTGGAGGTTGCAGTGAGCCGCGATCACAGCACTGCACTCCAGCCTGGCAACAGAGCAAGACTCCGTCTCTTAAAAAAAAAATTTAAAAAAGAAAAAAGAAAAAAATAAACTGCATTATTTAAGGCCAGGTGCAGTGGCACAAGCCTGTAATCCCAGCACTTTGGGAGGTTGAGGTGGGTGGATCACTTGAGATAAGGAGTTCAAGACCAGCTTGGCCAACATGGTGAAACCCTGTCTCTACTAAAATACAAAAATTAGCCAGCCATGATGGCACATGCCTGTAGTCTCAGCTCCTCAGGAGGCTGAGGCAGGAGAATCACTTGAACCTGGGAGAAAGAGGTTGTGGTGAGCTGAGATCATGCCACTGCACTCCAGCTGGGGCAACAGAGTGAGACTCCACCTCAAAAAAAAAAGTGCATTTAATATACCTAACCTACTGAATATCATAGCCTTGCCTATCTAAACATGCTCAGAACACTTACAATAGCCTGAAGTTGTGCAAAATCATCTAGCACAAAGCCTATTTTATAATAAAGTGTGAAATACCTCACATAATTTATTGACTACTATACTCAAAGTAAAAAACCAAATGGTTGCATGGGTACTTGAAGTACAGTTCCTACTGAATGCCTGTCTTTTTCACACCACTGGAAGCTTGAAAAATTCTAAGTTGAGGCAGGGTATCTCGGGGACGGTCTAAGCAGAAGTCACCTCATGACATCCTCCCACAGTCCGGCTAGGTAATACTATGATCCCCTTTTATAAATGGAGAAACTGAGGCTCTGAGAGTTACAATGACTTGCCCAAGGCCACAGAACTAGAAAGGCAGGGCTTAAGCCTGCTGCCTTCTTTCTCCAGGTGCCCCCACCCAGCCCCAGCATTCAGCTGATGTGCCCCAGGCCAGCCCGCCTGATGCCTAGAGCCTCCCAGTCCCATCAGTGCCGGACCTTAGACCAGGATACTCTTCGAGTATCACTCCTATACCCACACTGTTCTTGCAAAAATAGAAGAAAGAAACCCACAAAGTTGGTCCTTTTTTTTTTTTTTTTTTAAGACAGGCTAGAGTGCAATGGTACGATCTCGGCTCACTGCAACCTCTGCCTCCCGGTTCAAGTGATTTTCCTGCCTCAGCCTCCCGAGTGGCTGGAATTACAGGTGCCAGCCACCATGGTAATTTCTGTATTTTTTTTTTTTTTAGTAGAGACAGGGTTTCACCATGTTGGTCAGGCTGGTCTTGAACTCCTGACCTCAGGTGATCCACCCATCTTGGCCTCCCAAAGTGCTGGGATTACAGGCATGAGGCACCACACCCGGCCTAATTTTTATATTTTCAGTAGAGACAGCGTTTCACCATGTTGGCCAGACTGGTCTCCAACTCCTGACCTCTGGTGATCCACCCGCCTCGGCCTACCAATGTGCTGGGATCACAGGAGTGAGCCACCACACCCAGCCTGAAAGTCAGTCCATTTCTGTAAGCACAAATGAAACGACACACTCACTCTGTGTTTCTGGATGGCGACGTTGGTGAGATGAACATGTTGTCCAGCTCACTGGTACTCGGGGTGTATTTCACTGTGCAAAACCGGCAAAACCCAAGCTTATACCTAGGTGGGAATGTAGATTAATTCAAATTCTGAGGAGAAACACAAAGAAAAGACACCACTTCATCTCTAAAAAGAGCTGCTTTTGTGTGAGTGATTTACACGACTCACATCAGCATCGGGCCTGACTGCTCTTACTTCCCTCAATCCCTGCCCCATGCCAGGCACCGCATATGCACTGTTTTACGAAACCTCACAATGGTGCTAAGAAGAAAGACGTTTTGGGTGAAAACACAATCAAGAGGGAACCAAAACCTTAGGGACACTTACATGTAACAGCGCAGCGGACGGTACATGGACACCAGAATGTACAAGCGCAGGTCAGACTTCCTCCCGCCGATTAGTAATGGGTTGTTAATATAGAGAGAGATCACATAGGCTTCTTCATTAGATGGAAACACAAACCTAAACATGGTAGAGAAAGTAAACATTAGATGGTAAAAGATGCAATACCGAAGACACAATCCATGAAAGGAATAACTGATAAGCTGGACTTCATTAAAATTAAAAAATTAAAGAGTTTTGGCCAGGCATGGTGGCTCACGCCTGTAATCCCAGTACTTTGGGAGGCTGAGGTGGGTGGATCACTTCAGGTCAGGAGTTCAAGACGAGCCTGGTCAACATGGTGAAACCCTATCTCTACTAAAAAGAAAAAAAATTAGCCTGGTATGGTATGTGCCTGTAGTCCCAGATACTCAGGAGGCTGAGGCAGGAGAATCACCTGAACCCAAGAGGTGGAGGTTGCAGTGAGCCGAGATGGCACCAATGCACTACAGCCTGGATGACAGAGCAAGACTCCATCTCAAATAAATAAATAAGTAAATAAATAAATAAAGACAGTAAAGTAAAAAGATCTGTGGTTGCCACAGACTAGGGATAAACAGGCAGAGCATAGACGATTTTGACAGCAGTGAAACTACTCTGTATGTTACTATAACGGTGGATCCGGCCGAGTTTAGTGGCTCACGCCTGTAATCCCAGCACTTTGGGAGGCCGAGGCGAGTGGATCACCTGAGGTCAGGAGTTCGAGACCAGCCTGGCCAACATGGTGAAACCCTGTCTCTACTAAAAATACAAAAATAGCCAGGCATGGGGGCAGGCGCCTGTAATGTCAGCTACTCGAGAGGCTGAGGCAGGAGAATCACTTGAACCCAGGAAGCAGAGGTTGCAGTGAACCAAGATCCTGCCACCGCACTCTAGCCTGGGAAATAGACTGAGACTCCATCTCAAAAAATAAGTTAATTAAATAATGGTGGATCCATGTCACTATACATTTGTCTAAGCTCCCAAAATGGACAACACTAAGAGTTATGGAAACGAAGTTCCCCTTACATGGAAGGAAAAATCTGGTGTTCTATTCCACAGCTGGGTGACTCTGGTTAACAATCTCATATTGCAGATTTCAAAGGAGCTGGAAGGAAGGGTTTTGAATGTTCACACAAGAATAACACCTGTGCTAGGAAACAGAAATGGCAAACACCCTGCTTTGATCATTACCCAATACACAGACTTATCCAAATGTCCCAGTGTAACCCTAATTATGGACCTTTATGATGTGCTAAGTGAAATTAAATACATATTAACAATACACAACACGAAAAATCACAAGAACCCACAACAGGCCCTAAATCTCCAAAGAATATCCTGAGAAATAAAATGAAAGCCTGAGGACTCAGAATCCCCGATACCAAATTACATTGCCAAGCTATGGTTATGCAGGATATATGGTACTTACACAAAAACCTAAAGCCATAGACAAGGAGAGAACACAAAAAAAGATCAACCCAAACATATACATAGTCACCTTACTTTTACAAAGACACAATGTGGAAAGCAGCGTCTGTTCAATAAAGAGCTTTGAGAGGCCGGGCGAGGTGGCTCACGCCTGTAATCCCAGCATTTTGGGAGGCCAAGGCAAGTGGATCACTTGAGGCCAGGAGTTCGAAACCAGCCTGGCCAACATGGTGAAACCCCATCTGTACTAAAAATACAAAAGTTAGATGGGCGTTGTGGCGTAGGCCTCTAATCCCAGCTACTGCTACTGGGGAGGCTGAGGTAGAAGAATCGCTTGAACCTGGGAGGTAGAGGGTGGAGGTTGCAGTGAGCTGAGATCGTGCCACTGCACTCCAGCCTGGGTGACAGGGCGAGATTCTGTCTCAACCCCCATCCCCCCCGACACATACAGACACACACACAATGAAGTGGCAAAAAAAAAATCCAATCTAGTATTTGGCAAAGAACCTGAGTAGACAATTCTGTAAAGTATACATCAAACTGAACAACAGGTAAGACAGAAGATCCTCAAAATCACTCTTCATTAGAAAACTGTAATTCAAAACTGCAGGCAGGTATCTCACACTTTTTGGAATAAATATTCCTACAAAGATAATAGGGTTTTTTTGTTTTGTTTTGAGACAGAGTCTCCCTCTGTCTCCCAGGCTGGGGTGCAGTGGTGCGATCTCGTCTCACTGCAAGCTCCGCCTCCCGGGTTCACGCCATTCCCCAGCTAATTTTTTGTATTTTTAGTAGAGACGGGGTTTCACTGTGTTAGTCAGGATGGTCTTGATCTCCTGGCCTAGTGATCCACCCGCCTCGGCCTCCCGAAGTGCTGGAATTATAGGCGTGAGCCACCGCACCTGGCCAACAGTTTTTTAAAATAGGAATGTTCCTATAATTTTGGAGAAACAGGGTCTTATACGCTGCAGGTGGGAATGGAAATTATCCTCAAATAACTGAAAATACGATGTCCCCTGCTTTACTGAGTTCTCTTTCTAAACGTCCTGTAGCTTCAATAATTACTGCAGACCATGGCCGGCACGGTGGCTCACGCCTGTAATGACATGAAATGAAATGAAATGAAATGACATGAAATGAAATAACATGACATGAAATGAAATAACATGACATGAAATGAAATGACATGACATGAAATGACATGACACGAAATGACATGACATGACATGAAATGACATGACATGACATAAAATGACATGAAGACATGAAATGACATAAATTGACAAGAAATGATGACATGAGATAACATGAAATGACATGAAATGACATGACATGAAATGACATGACATGAAATGACATGAAATGACATGAAATGACATGAAATGACGTGAAATGACATAGCATGACATAAAATGCCATGACATGAAATGACATGACATGAAATGACATTATGACGTGCCATGACATGACATGAAATGACATATTAAATGACATGAAATGACATGACTTGAAATGACATGACATGAAATGACATGACATGATTTGACATGAAATGACGTGACATGACATGACGAGACATGACATGACATGAGACATGACATGACAGATGACATGGCATGACATGGCATATGACATGAGATGGCATGACATGACACATGACATGAAATGACATGGAATGACATGACATGAAATATGAGATGACATGACATGAAATGACATGAAATGATATGACATGACATGAAATGAAATGATGACATGACATGAAATGACATGAAATGTGACGAGATGACATGACATGAAACGACATGAAATATGACATGAGATAACATGAAATGACATGAAATGTGACATGAGATGACATGAAATGACATGAAATATGAAATGAAATGACATGACATGAAATATGAAATGAAATGACATGAAATGAAATAACATGAAATATGAAATGAAATGAAATAATGAAATGAAATGAAATGACATGACATGAAATGACATGACATGACATAGCATGAGATGACATGACATGACATGAAAGGACATGACATGAAACGACATGAAACGAAAGGAAACGAAATAAAATAAAATAAAATAAGCCAGGAATGGTGGCACACACTTTTAATCCCAGCTATTCAGGAGATTGAGGCAGAAGAGTCACTTGAACCCAGGGGGCGGAGGTTGCAGTGAGCTGAGATCATGCCACTGCACTCCAGCCTGGGCGACAGAGACTCCATCTCAAAAGTAAATAAATAAATAAATAAATAAATAAATAAACAAATAAATATGTTTGTGTAGCATTGATATAATTAAGAAAAGGCAGGGTTCTGACACCTTCCTGAATTACACATCATTCTCAACAAATTCAGAACAGAACATGAGGGTCTTTACTGTGTGTATGTAAAAATGAGTAAGTCCATTTTACTTACACAAAAGTTATTTTCTAAAACTAAGAAGGCATCTCAGGTGAAATCAAGACCCCTACCTTTGGTTCCTTCAAAGTCAGGGCCTGTGTAATGGGCAATAGCACAGCAGGTGACCTCTGCAGGGGTCGAGCAATGTCCAGGGAGATGAGCAGGACAGGTGAGCACTGGCCCATCTCAGCACTGCTCTCAGACGTCAGACCCCACATGGGATTCACTTCTCTCTAGAGTTCATTCATCATGAACAGTTCTGCATTTCTAAATTGCTGCAATGTTGAGATATCTGCAGAGGCCTCCCTCATCTAGCTGAGGGACTGACAGTCATTCTCAAAAGGAGGTGGGCTTACATGCCTGGACAGAGGTCCTCACTGCAAGCTGTTACACACAGACAAGGTGAATGGCTTCTGATCACCAAGGGCAGCTGTGTCACCTGGACATGAGGGCAGACCTCAGGTGAGCATCAGCAGAACAACGCTGTCTTACTTCCTGTGGTTTTCTGCTCGCAGCCACAGGAATTGATGGGGATGCTTCTGGCTTCAGTGCTTGTGTTTATTGCTCATTGGCTGAGCTGATCTGTGATAACAAGGAAAGAAATAGTGGGATGAAGACATATTCCACAGGATTCAGACTCTCCTTACAAGTTCTTTACTCAAAAAGTGCACTCTGTCTGGCCTGAGTTCCCATGGTTCTTACGGCTGGATCCCATCACCCCTCGTGTCTCTACACAGACCCCCACTCCACTCCCAGCTGGCCACCTGCCCTAGCACCACTGCCCTTGGCATCCAAGGCTGGAGTGGTGACCACATGAAGAGATGGAGTCTGACAAGTCACAGTGATCACCAATGCCAAGAGGTCACCCGGCCTCACCTGTAATGCACAGCCCTGACCACACACCCTTTGGCGTGTGAGTTTATCCACAATGGAACAAAGCTGACATGAGGCAATTTTACCCCATAACTTCCTCATGTGGCATCCTGCAGTATGCTAGCATTATTAACACTGGAAGTTCTTTTGAAGATTTTGAAAATCTGGTTGTCATGAAATTTTCCCAAACTAGTTTAGAACATGTTTCCAAACATGAACGTAGGTTCATGGTATGGATTTTTAAATTGTATCCAATTTAAGTCACATTTCAATTCAAATCTAAATCTAAAACTGATAGACCTTGGCTGGGCATGATACCTGATACCTGAAATCCCAGCACTTTGGGAGGCTCAAGTGAGTGGATCACCCGAGGTCAGGAGTTTGAGACCAGCCTGGCCAACATGGCAAAACCCCATCTCCACCAAAAATACAAAAATTAGCCGGGCATGGTGGTGTATGCCTGTAATCCCAGCTGCTTGGGTGGCTGAGGCATGAGAATCTCTTGAACCCAGGGGGCAAAAGTTGTGGTGAGCCGAGATCACACCACTGCACTCCAGCCTGGGTGACAGAGTGAGGCTCTGCCTCAAAAAATAAAATAAGGCTGGGCACAGTGGCTCATGCCTGCAATCGCAGCTCTTTGGGAGGCTGAGGTGGGTGGATCACCTAAGGTCAGGAGTTCAAGAACAGGCTGGCCAACATGGTATAACCCCATCTCTACTAAAAATACAAAGATTAGCCGGGAGTGGTGGCAGGGGCCCATAATCCCAGCTACTCAGGAGGCTGAGGCAGGGGAATCGCTTGAACCGGGAGGCAGGGGTTGCAGTGAGCCGAGATCACGCCATTGCACTCCAGCCTGGGCAACAGGAGCAAAACTCTATCTCTAATAATAATAATAATAATAATAATAATAATAATAAAAACTGATAGACCTGGGGATTTCAGGTAATTAGCACCTTTTTTTGTTTTTCTGAGATGGAGTCTTACTCTGTCACCCAGGCTAGAGTGCAGTAGTGTGATCTCGGCTCCCTGCAAACTGCACCTCCCAGGTTCAAGCGATTCTCATGCCTCAGCCTCTCAAGTAGCTGGGATTACAGGTGCCTGCCACCACACACCTGGCTAATGTTTTGTATTTTTAGTACAGATGGGGTTTCACCATGTCGGCCAGGCTGGTCTCAAACTCCTAACCTCAGGTCATCTACCTGCCTTGGCTTCCCAAAGTGCTGGGATTACAGGCATGAGCCACCATACCTGGCCCTGTATTTTAATTTTGAAATGAAGTAACATATTTGATATTTTTAATAGGGTTGTTTGTTTTGTCTTTGACAGAGTTTTGCTCATCACCCAGGCTGGAGTGCAGTGGCACCATCTTAGGTCACCGCAACCTCCGCCTCCCAGGTTCAGGTACTTCTCATGCCTCAGTCTCCTGAGTAGCTGGGATTACAGGCATGAGCCACCACACCCGGCTATTAAATAGGGTGTTTTTATTCAGTTAAAAGATGCTGTTTACCACGGGGATGGTGGCTCATGCCTGTAATCCCAGCACTTTGGGTGGCTGAGGTGGGCAGATCACCTGAGGTCAGGAGTTTGAGATCAGCCTGGCCAACATGGCAAAACCCCATCTCTACTAAAAATACCAAAATTAGCTGGGTGTGGGGGCAGGTGCCTATAATCCCAGGTACTCTCAGGAAGCTGAGGCAGGAGAATCACTTGAATCCAGGAGGCCGAGGTTGCCATGAGCCGAGATCGTGCCACTACACTCAAGCCTGGGAGACAGAGTGAGACTTTGTCTCAAAAAACAAAATACAGGCCAGGCGTGGTGGCTTAAGCCTGTAATCCCAGCACTTTGGGAGGCCGAGGTGGGTGGATCACGAGGTCAGGAGATTGAGACCATCCTGGCTAACACGGTGAAACCCCATCTCTACTAAAAACACAAAAAAATTAGCCAGGCGTGGTGGTGGGTGCCTGCAGTCCCAGCTACTTGGGAGGCTGAAGCAGGGGAATGGTGCCAACCCAGGAGGCGGAGCTTGCAGTGAGCCGAGAATGCTGCACTGCACTCCACCCTGGGTGACAGAGCGAGACTCTGTCTCAAAAAAAAATAAAAAATAAAAAAGTTAAAATAGTCATGCATCATGTAATAATCAGAATACACTGAAAAATCTGTCCTTGTGCTGGCACCCTCGAGTATACTTACACAAGCCTGGACAGCAGAGCCTGCTGCAAACCCAGGATATGAGGTACAGTCTATTGCTTCCAGACTACAAGCTTGTGCAACATGGTACTGTGCTGAATACCACAGGCAGCTGTAACACAGTGAGAACTCTGGGGTCTAAACATAGAAAAGGTACAGTAATAATACTGTATTGGCCAGGTGTGGTGGCTCACATCTGTAATCCTAGCACTTTGGGAGACCAAGGCGGGTGGATCACGAGGTCAGGAGATCAAGACCATCCTGGCTAACATAGTGAAAACCCATCTCTACTAAAAATACAAAAAATTAGCTGGATGTGGTGGCACACACCTGTAATCCCGGCTACTCGGGAGGCTGAGGCAGGAGAATCACATGAACCCGGGAGGCGGAGGTTGCACTGAGCTGAGATCGTGCTGTTGCACACCAGCCTGGGCAACAGAGTGAATAAATGAATGAATGAATGAATGAATAAATAAATAAATAAAACTGTATTGTAATTGTGTGGGACCCCTGCTGTATATGCAGTCTGTCCTTGACTGAAACTTCTTTATGCAGCACATGACTGTATTTCAAAAAGAAACTAAACTTCCAAGACTCAAGGATGAAAAAATTACAATGTCCATACAACGTGTTCACTCAGATTTTTTTTTTATTTTTATTTTTTTAGATGGAGTTTTGCTCGTCGCCCAGGCTGGAGTGCAGTGGTGCTATCTTGGCTCACTGCAACATCTGCCACCCGGGTTAAAGCTATTATCCTACCTCAGCCTCCCAAAGAGCTGGGATTACAGGCCTGCACCACCATACCCAGCTAATTTTTTTGTATTTTTAGTAGAGAGTTTTTCCATGTTGGTCAAGCTGGTCTCTAATTCCTGACCTCAAGTGGTCCACCCTCCTCAGCCTCCCAAAGTGCTGGGATTACAGGCATGAGCCACTGCGCCTAGCCTTACTTTCTCATTTTCAGCATCAGTTTGTTTTCAAACAGCTCTGCTCTTCCTTGTGCATATTTATCTTTCCTTCTATCTACTGCCTCCTCCATCTTATGCCTGCAAAGATGAATGAGATCAAGTTTTAGGGGCTCATAACTTCACTAATATTCATATCTATGGGTGGGCATAAACTTTTATTTTTTCCACTGAGGAACACGTGAAAACCTACTGCTCTCATTCTGACATTTCTAATTTATCTTTTAACATCAAGATTTCCCTCTTCAGGACCAACTGGTGGCTTTCTGAATCATGCACCTCCTTCAGGTTTTTCACTGCTAGCACATGGGAGGCCTCATGTCTGACCAATTCCTCTTCATAAAAAAAGAGTTCATCTCAAGCTCGCATTTTGTTTTGGAAATCTGCGGATGCTGTCAAGGGGCACCTGGTCCAGGGTCTCCTTGCTTCACCTGCAGAGGAAGGTTAACATAAAGTGATGAATCTGTGTGTCTTCGGGGGTCACACTTTCTTTCATCCCCGGCAAGTGCAGACACCTTCCCAAGGACTATTTGCATGCCGGACTACCCCGAATGATGTTGCTGACCTGGATAATGTGATCCAAACTCTAGGGGCTGCCTTGCAGCGATATGCCCAGATCTTCCGGGGACCCCAGAAGCTTTGCCCCACCCTCTGTTCATTCATCCATGCAACTTTTGAGGGCTGACTCTGTGCCCAGCCCTTTTCTGGTGACTGGGGTGACACTGGGGTGTCTCCTCTCATGGGTGGGGGTACTGACAGCCAACCAGTAAAGAAGCAGATGAGACACACACACAGGCTGAGTCATAAGGAATGGAGAGCATGCCTGATGGTTATGGACAGCATCTATGAGGTCGTCACCTATTACGTGAGATATCAGGCCAGGGGCAAAGAACGAGGCCTGTGTGAGGGGGTGAGGTGGGAATGTACTGCAGGTGTTCATGGCACAGAGAGAGGCCAGTGTGTCTGGAGTGGTGGTGAAGAAGGAGCGGGAGAGGTGTTTCCAGGCTGCTGGAGAGCTGTGGAGTGATGAGGGCCCTGGCTGTGAAAGTGACATGTTCTGACTTCATCCTGCCAAGGTCACTCTGGCTGCCATGTGGAGGGGAGACTCAAGGGCCAAGAAAGGGGCATGGAGGCCCAGGCACCAGCACATTGAGGTCCAGCCAAGCTGAGCTGCTGGTGGCTGGACCAAGCAGCAGCAAAGACAACAGACAGGAACAGATATCTTGGGCACATGTGCTAGAGAAAAAGCTGACAGGTCACTAAGGCAGGAGGAAGAGGTGAGACCCATCACACCCACCTCACACAGGAGACACAGGCCACGCTACACTGCCGGGAGACCCGTCTGCTGACCCAGGCCATGCTACACTGCCAGGAGACCCATCTGCTGATCCAGGCCATGCTACACTGCTGAGACCCATCCACTGACCTCTTGCCCAGGATTAGCCACTCTGGCCTTCTGTGGTCAGTCCCTCCTTGGCCTCCATGGCACCCTCTGGTCCCACCAGGGGCCCCGACGGATGGCCATCCTGTCTTTTTTTTTTTTGGTCAGCGGCAGGTCATGGGCTTTACGGAGCTTTTCTAAAACTGAACTGCACTGAATTTAGGAAACCAGGATATGAAGGAGGATATGGATTGATTGGACTGAACCAGGATAGGAGTTAATTAGTTGTTGGTTTACTAGGACTTACTGTGAACTGCCTGAAACTTTTATATAGAAAAATAAAAAACTTGGTGATATAATTTCAAATCTCATGTGAAATTGTTATCCCCAATGTGGGAGGAGGGACCTCGTGGGAGATGACTGGATTATGGGAGATTTTCCGCTTGCTGTGTTTGTGATAGTGAGTTCTCATGAGATCTGGTTGTTTGAAGGTGTGTAGCATCTCCCTGCTCTCTCTCTTCCTCCTGCTCTGGCTACATAAGATGTGCCTGCATCCCCTTCCACCAGATTGCAAGTTTCCTCAGGCCTCCCTGGAAGCAGAAGCCTGTATAGCCTGCAAAACTGTGAGCCAATTAAACCTCTTTTCTTTATAAATTACCCAGTCTCAGGTAATTCTTTTTTGTTTGTTTTTTGAGACCGAGTCTCACCCTGTCACCCAGGCTGGAGTGCAATGGCACGATCTCGGCTTACTGCAACCTCCACCTTCCAGATTCAAGTGGTTCTCCTGCCTCAGCCTCCCGAGTAGCTGAGATTACAGGTGCCCACCACCATGCCCAGCTAATTTTTGATACTTTTAGTAGAGACGGGGTTTCACCATGTTGGTCAGGCTGGTCTTGATCTCCTGACCTCAGATGATCCACCTGACTCAGCCTCCCAAAGTGTTGGGATTAAGCCATGAGCCACCACGCCCGGCCTCAGGTAATTCTTTTTTTTTTTTTGAGACGGAGTCTTGCTCTGTCACCCAGCCTGGAGTGCAGTGTTGTGACTTTGGCTCACTGCAAGCTTTACCTCCAGGGTTTAAGTAATTCTCCTGCCTCAGCCTCTTGAGTAGCTGGGATTACAGTCATGTGCTATCATGCCCAGCTAAGGTAAATCTTTATAGCTGAGAGAGAATGGGTTAATACACTTGGTTTTCAAACATGAAAGCAATCAAAAGGAAGGGTCCTGCCCCACCTCTCCACATCCCTGTCTTATCTGGAACTGCCTCAGGTAATCTCAGCCGGGACGAGCACATTACACAAGGTGATGCCCACGTGATGGCATCAGCAAGGATGAGCTTTCTGTCTTGGTTAAGAGTAAAGACCCTAACCCAGAACCACCTCGAGGGCCTGGGGCTCACTTTCTGCTTGCTTGCTCCGCACTGTGCTCACGAAGTTTGCACTCCTTTGAGGCCTCGGCAACAGGGTCCTAGAGCTGAGCTTCCAGCTACAAAAGGAAGATGCGCTTTTCATTAACACAAAGCAAGAACAGCCTCACCAGTTAGATCTTCACCCAAAGGACCTCTAAGAGAACAAGACCTTTGTATATTTTTGCCCTTCATCAAATCTTACCACAAATTAAAGTTTCAGAAATACACTTCAGGACTCAGCTGAAATGGTCAGTTAGTAATAAAGCAAGTTCAAATTTTAAGTTAAGTTGATACTTGAGATTAGATTCCAAGAAAGGAGACTGACTTGTGAAAACAAGTACTTCTGATATCTGCAAAACACTGATTCATGTTTTTAAATGCACTTTCAAACACACACAGAAGAGAGTAATGAACCCCATGTGCCTGGCACCCAGCTTTGACAGTGAGCAACTCAGCCAAGCCTGCTTCACCTCTGCCTACACCCAAACCATCAGAGAGCAAATCCCAGGCAATGTATCATTGCATCCATATGTGGAATGGTAATCCTTAGGGGTTTCATTAACTCAAGTTGTAACTGGCTACAACAACAAATATATTTGTGTTCTAAAATAAACTGTCTAAAAAGAAAACAAATAGGAATTCTGTGGCTAAAAAGCAAAAAGCCCTGAACTTGAAAGGAACATGAGCATGTGCTTCCAGGCCTTCTCATTCATGGAATTCATTAAGTAGATTTTAACACAATTTTTTTGAGACAGAGTCTAACTCTGTCACCCAGGCTGGAGTACAGTGGTGTGATCTTGGCTCACTGCAGCCTCCACCTCCCTGGCTCAAGTGATCCTCCCACCAGACTCCTGAGTATCTTGTACCACAGGTGCATGCCACAACCCCAGCTATATATTTTTTCTTTCTTTTTCAAGACAGGGTCTCCCTCTGTTGCCCAAGCTAGAATGCTGTGGTGTGTTCTCGGCTCACTGAAACCTCTGCCTCTTGAGTTCAAGAGATTCTCTTGCCTCAGCTTCCTAAGCAGCTGGGACTACAGGCATGCACCACCACAGGCTGGCTAATTTTTGTTTTTAGTAGAGACAGGGTTTCACCATATTAGTCAGGCTGATCTCGATCTTCCAACCTCAGGTGATCCATCCACCTCAGGCTCCCAAAGTGCTGGAATTACAGGCATATGCCCCCGCACCTGGCCACAGCCAACTAGTTTTTTGTACTTTTAGTAGAGATGGGGTTTCATTATGTTGTCCAGGCTGGTCTCAAACTCCTGATCTCAAGTGACCTGCCCACCTTGGCCTCCCGAAGTGCTGAGATTAGAGGTGTGAGCCACTGCTCCTGGCCTTTAATCAAATTTTAAAGTAAGCATTGCTTAGAACATGTCATTCATCAACAGCAGAGCATTCAGAATACCCAGGGCAGCAGTTCTCAAAGTGGGGGCTGAGAACACTGGGATCCTGAGATGTTGTTAGAGCATAAATACCCTCTACTTACTTAAAAGGGAGTTTTAAAAACTTAGTACCACAGGAACATCTTTGAATAATTAGCTTCTGTAGGAGCCAGGAATTCTTTATGTACTTCATCCAGAACAGTGTATCAAAACAGATTGAATGCAGAAACAGACATGAGGACCCAAGTGTTTCCTATTAAGCCAGATATTAAAGAAACATTAAAAATGGCTGGGTGCGGTGGCTCACACCTGTAATCCCAGCACTTTGGGAGGCTGAGGCAGGTGGATCACGAGGTCAGGAGGTCGAGACCATCCTGGCTAACACAGTGAAACCCCATCTCTACTAAAAATACAAAAAAAAAAAAAAAAATAGCCAGGCATGGTGGTGGGTGCCTGTAGCCCCAGCTACTCAAGAGCTGAGGCAGGAGAATGGCATGAACCCAGGAGGTGGAGCTTGCAATGAGCTGAGATCACACCACTGCCCTCCAGCCTAGGCATCAGAGCGAGACTCCTTCTCAAAAAAAAAAAAAAACAAAACAGAGTCAGGGTCTCACTGTGTTACCCAGGCTGGACTTGAACTCATAGGCTCAAGCAATCCACCAGCCTTGGCCTCCTAAAGTTGTGGGATTACAGGCACCACCCACTGTGCCTGGCCAAAAATTGTTAAATTTTTAAATTAAAAATCCCCCAAAATAGGCTGGGTGCAGTGACTCACACCTGTAATCCCAGCACTTGGGGAGGTCAAAGAGGGTGGGTTGTTTCAGGCCAGGAGGTCAAAACCAGCCTGACCAACATGGCAAAACCCCATCTCTACTAAAAATACAAAAATTACCCAGACATGGTGCTTCAGGCCTGTAATCCCAGCCATCCGGGAGGCTGAGGCAGGAGAATCGCTTGAGGGAGACAGAGGTTGTGGTAAAGTGAAATCACACCACTGAACTCCAGCCTGGGCAACAGAGCCACTCTGTATCATTAAAGAAAACATTCCCCCAAATATTTGCAAATTATGTATCTCATAAGAGACTTACATCCAAATGCATAAAGAACTATTACAATCCAACAATAAAAAGACTAGCAACACAATTTAAAAACGGACAGAGGATCTGAATAGACATACTTCAAAGAAAATATACAAATGGCCAAAAAGCACAGGAAAAGATGCTCAACATCGTTAGTCACTAGTCAAATGCAAATCTAAGCAATGAGACACCAATTCAAAGGCTATAATTAAACAGTAACAAGTACTGGAGAGGATGAGGGGAAACTGGAATGTCATTTAAGCTGCTGGGGAGAATTGAAAACAGTGCAGTTGCTTTGGGAAACACCTGACAATTCCTCAAAAGGTTAAATACAGAGGTACCATATGACTGGGCAACACTACCGCTAGGTATACACCCAGGAGAAGGGAAAACACAGCCCCCATCAACTATTGTTCTACTTATTCATGAAAACCAAACAGTAGAAACAATCCATATATCCACCAACTAATGAATGGCTATGAAAAAATGTGATATGGCCATTCATACATGGATTATTTGACAATGAAAAGGAATAAAGTACATACCAAACACTGTTCATGGGCCTTAAACTTTAAAAATATTATGCTAAGTGAAATAAGCCACCTGCAAAATAAAACATGCATTGTACAATTGTATTTATATGGAAAATTCAGAATAGGCAAATCCACAGCAGTGAAAAGTATAACTGGTGGCTGAGGGTTGAAGGAAAGAAGAGCGTGTGACTGCTAACAGGTATAAAATTCCTTTAAAAAATACAGACTGGGCCGGGCGCGGTGGCTCACGCCTGTAATCCCAGCACTTTGGGAGGCCGAGGCAGGCAGGTCACCTGAGGTCAGGAGTTGGAGACCAGCCTGGCCAACATGGTAAAACCCCATCTCCACTAAAAATACAAAAATTAGCCAGATGTGGTGGTGAGCGCCTGTAATCCCAGCTACCCAGGAGGCTGAGGCAGGACAATCGCTTGAACCTGGGAGGCAGAGGCTGCAGTGAGCCAAGATGGTGCCACTGCACTCTAGCCTGAGCAACAGGGCAAGACTCACTCTCAAAAAATAAAAAAAAAGCAAACTGGGCACGGTGGCTCACACTTGTAATCTCAGCACTTTGGGAGGCAGGAGGATAGCTTGAGATTCGAAGTTTAAGACCAACCAGGGTGACATAGTGGACTCTATCTATAAAAAATGAAAAAATAGCCCGGCGTGGTGGCACATGCCAGTAGTCCCAGCTACTCAGAAGGCTGAGGAAGGAGGATCGCTTAAGCCCAGGAGGTTGAGGCTGCAGTGGCCTGGGATCATGCCACTGCACTCCACCCTGGGTGACAGAGACCCTATCTCAAAAAAAAAAAAGTTCTAAAATTAGGCCGGGCTTGGTGGCTCACACCTGTACCCCCAAGCACTTTGGGAGGCCTAGGCAAAAGGATTGCATGAGGCCAACAGTTTGAAACCAGCCTGGGCAACATAGTGAAGGTACACCCCTGTTTATTTATTAATTAATGTTTCAAAATTAGATTTTGGTGACGGCTGCACAACTGTGAATATCCTGAAGACCACTGACAAGTAATCCTGAAAGGGTGAATTGTATAAAGCTCTTACACAGAAAAAGCTTATCACATGCATGCACAGACAGAGCCCACTCCACCCACCTCAGCCCGTGCTCTTGCAGCTCTGCCTCACACACACACGTGCACACAAGTGCATGTGTGCTTTGTTCATTTCTAGTAAAACAGTTCTGTCCCAGGGAGCACACACAGATGGAAAGAAGGTGGTCACATCAGGCCCTCAGTGTGGTGCTGGCCCTAGGAGAGAGGCCATGTGGTGGAAACCCTTCTCCTCTACTCCACCGGGATGAATTCTTCTAGATAAGCATCACCTCCATTTAGCAAAAGGGGACAGGGATGATTCTGGCCCGTGCCTCAGGGATCTGTGGGGCTTAGGTAAAGACCCCTAGGAGGGGCTATAAGGACAAACCAGATTCTTGCTCATGGCACTGATCCCTTCCACAGGAGCAGCTGGGGGTCCGAGCTCTCTATAGGATTCATGGGGGCTGACCAGATGGAAAGTGCTGGCAGTGAGGTCTGGGGCCAGAGGCTGGGCCTGCATACCAAGTGTCCTCCTTGTACTGTGGACACACAGGAGGACCCAGAGTGCTGCAGGCAAAGCCAACTATGCCTGTGATCAATCAATGAACAAGCACCCCACCCCGACTCCCTGTGATCAATAAACCACTCCACCCAGACTCCCTGTGATCAATCAATGAGCAACCACCCCATCCCGACTCCCTAGGACCTCCCACAGAGGGGTTCCAGAGTCTGTGACACTCTCCTTTCCCAGCCTCTCTGCCAGAGGGGGCTCACCGGCTAGGGCTTTATCCAGGACTTGGCCTTTAGGAACACATGGCTCTCCATATGCCTGCTGGATTTACTATGCGTCACGCCAGCTTTCCTCATGGCATCCTTGCTGAAACACAAAAGGAGAAGAGAGGTTTGCACACACCACTGAGTCCAATGCTGTGGGATCTTGGCCAACGGGCCTTGCAGTGGTGCTGTCCCTAGCACACAAGCCTGGCTGAGCTCTAGGAGAGGAAAGAAGGAAGCAGCACTCAAAAGAGAGCAATGACAGGCCGCTGAGTCAGGGAGAAAGTGAGCAGGGTGATGAGAAAGAAGGGACAGGAAAGATGGTCGCCGTGGAGGAAAGATAAACCCCTGGCATGAGGCGGTGGGGGACTAGCCCCTAGGGATGGCTCACAACCCATTCAAGTTGAAGGAAGTACGCTTTACACTACTGGGCAGCAGCTGGCCCCTAGTTCCTAGTTCCTGCTCTCTGAGTGGCCTGCATCCACTCTGCCAGCATGGTAGGACCCAGATTCCTCCTCTATAAAATGAAGGGGCCACATGAAGTCATCACTCAGTCCCTCCCAAGGCAAAGGTCTGTCCCTGTGTGGGACAGTGCAGGTTTCATATGTGGGATCAAAGAGACAAGCCCCAACTTCCAACAACTTCTAGCTGGGTAGGAGAGGAGAAAGACCATATAAATGTGAACAATATCTTTAAAAACACATTTACCAACAATTCTGTATTAAGAGATGGAATCCTGTGAAAGGTTTGTCATCACACTGCTGCTCTGCAAGGACAGAGAGCCATGTGCATCAGTTTAAGCTGGAACTCCCTTGATTGCAGCACATGCTGCCCCCCACATTCACACAGGGCAAGACAGGAACAGGTGTGTATCTATCTGTTAGGAAGGCCTGGCCTGTGGCTCCTGGGGACTGGCTGCCCTCGTCTGTTCATGGCCTGCCTTCTTCCCAGTAGGAGGGGTCCCTGCCTGGCCTCCCTGTAATAGCTTTGAGGTGATGGGATGACCATGGTGGTGCAAGATCATGAGTGCACCTCACCTTTGGGCTCAGTGATGATGTGACAGACTCCAAGTCTCTCGCAGACATAATGGAAGGCTTGATTCCCCGGGGTTACACCACTGATCGATATAGTCATTCGAGCACATCCATAACATGTTCAGAGTCCTAACACGTGCCTGCAAAAACAGCATACTTTATTCAACTGTCATGCCACCAGCTACCTGCACACACATTCCACACAAGCACTGCTCAAAAATACAACGGCAAGGGTGCTCTCTAATGTTGAAAACCCACATCCCTACTCCCATATATTTACATGGCAACACACTAGGTTGGGACTTGGCAAGAATCCAAGATTTTTACATTTTGCTTAACTCCTATGTGAGAAGGAATAATCTCACAGAATAAACAGTAACTGATTTATGTGTGGCCTAATTCCAAAAAGGATTTAAGTGTCTTACATTAAAAATCCAGGTAAAAGGGGACCAATTAACATTAATACACAATAAAAAGCCCTAGTAACTGAGCCCAACACTTAGATATAAGCTTCCTACCAGCCAGGGCAAATAGAAAATCCAATGCATTACATAATGTTCCCTTTCTCACAATAACAAGTGTACCAGTTCCTTACAATAAATAAACCTTTTTATAGCATTAACCTTGATAATTTGTTATAGGCATCATCACACAACCTAATGAACAGTATCTTCAATTGCAGTTTATTCAGAGGGATTTTGCATATGGAAATTTCTTATACTGATTCCCAAATTTAAATAGTATAGAATTCTTTCTGGCTGGGTGCGATGGCTCATGCCTGTAATCCCAGCACTTTGGGAGGCGAAGGCAAGAAGACTGCTTGAACCCAGGGGTTTGAGACCATGCTGGGGTACATAAGTGAGACCTTGGCTCTACAAAAAATAAAATTAACTGGGCATGCTGGTGCGTGCCTGTAGTCCAACTACTCAGGTGACTGAGGTGGGAGCCCTGGAGGTGGAGGCTGCTGTGAGCCAAGATCACGCCACTTCACTCTAGCTTAGGTGACAGAAGAGATTCTGTCTTAAACAAAACTTTTCTTTTCAAGGAAACTAGAATGCCATAGAAAATTGGCAAGATATTTCAGGAAAAATTTGCTAAAATTTTGAATTTTCCAAAGAAATGTGTTTATTTCTTATTCAATCCTGGTACAAGAGCACTACGGCCCAGTGAGCTCTCAGCAGCAATGAGGTCTGCACAACTTGTAAACTGACCACCCAAAATATGATACACCAAGCCAGAGGCTAGGACTTTGGAAACAAACATTAAGCTGTTTCATGAGTCTGGAGATTATTTTCAAAGTTTTTAAGTTTTAGGCTCTTAAGACTTTTCTAACAATCACACCCTTTTGTCATTGTTGTGTATTGGCGGCAATTAGTGGTAAAGAGATGGAAAATATACATGTAAGACCACAGAAAGAAAACTGTCACCACACATCTTCCTAAATTTAATACTGAACCAGAATTTGCAAACTGTTTCTAAAATGGCAACTTTTGCATGAAGGCTTTTCCCGATACACATTAATTATCAAAAGGATAACTGCAAGAGGGGCTAGGATCATTAACATCACAAGGTAAAAATGTTTACAGGAAACTTTGTAGTTAATGCTCAATACAGATCGGTGTACACACAAACATAGCTCAGCTGCAATCCTTCCAAATACTAGCTCTGAAACCTGGAGACACCTTGGCCTTTTCCCTTACCACAGGACAGTGCAGTGACAGCATGGACTTTAGACTTCAGAGGTTGAATTCCAGCTCTAACACTTTTGGGTGGCCCTGGGAAAGTCATGGAATATCTGTTACCTCATTGTACAGTGGAAATAATAAAAGTACATACCTACCTTATACAGTTATTGTGAAGAGTAAATGAGTTAAGTATGTCAGGGATCCACACCAGCATACACACACACACACACACACACACACACACACACACACACAAATTGCAATCACTGATTTTATTTTCTTCACCACTTTCAAACAAAACTTTGGCACTGTGTCTCTTGAGTTTGTTTCTCTAGAGTAGCTGGAACTACTGGTGCGCCACCATGCCCGGCTAATTTTTGTATTTTTAATAGAGATGGTTGTGCATGATGACCAGGCTGGTATCGAACTCTTGACCTTCGGTGATCCATCCACCTTGGCTTCTCAAAGTGCGGGGATAACAGAAGTGAGCTGCCACGCCCAGCCTGAGGAACATTTTTTGATTCTATACATTATTCTATTTAACTATGTACCCACTCTGAAGCCAAAGATACACTGCTTTAATTACTATAGTGTGCCTCTTTATAAAAATATATGTACATTTAAAAATATTAATGTTTCCATATATTTTTTTCTGTATTGTATGCTTAGTATTTTGTATGTGTCCTAAAATGAGGTGTTTTACATGCTTATTTTAATAGCTTTGAAAGTCTATCATAGTGAGTAGAGTTCTTGCTGTCATCAGTAAATAACACGGGAAAATCCTATTTTCTAAAACTTTGTTGAACTGATTATTGTCTCGACTACTTTTACAGGATGATACTTTTCAAAACTATACTATTACGTCAATCATAACAATTGTATTTTTAAATCTTCCAACCCTATTATTGATAATTGGTATTTTTGGTTATCACAGTTATTGCAAACATTTTTTTTTTAAAGATAGTCTCTGTCACCTGGGCTGGAGTGCAATAGTGCGATCTCAGCCCACTGCAACCTCTGCTTCCTGGATTCAAGTGATTCTCCTGCCTCAGCCTCCCAAATAGCTGGTATTACAGGCACCCAAGCAATTTTTCTATTTTTGTAGAGACGAGGTTTCACCATGTTGGCCAGGCTGGTCTTGATCTTCTGACCTCAGGTGGTTCACCCACCTTGGCCTTCCAAAGTGCTGGGACTACAGGCACGCACCACCACACCTGGCCACAAACAACTGTTTAACAAAGTAAGTTTAAAATAATAGGAAAGCCTTAAATTTCAGAATTTGAGATAAATCAAGGAATGAGCCACAAGTAAAAATCACTTACTTTTCAAAGATCACAGACCGTTTGTTCCACCAAAAGGAGAGCAAATGGCAGAGCTGCTTGATCCCCCTGGAGAAGGCACCAGCATCACCAAGCTGGTGCCACAGATATGTGTCTTCTGCAGCATTTTTAGAGGCAGCCCACAGCTAGTATTTGCTAGAGAAAGGAATGAAAATACTAAGTCCAAGTATTTGACACAGAAATTAATTTGATTACCAAAACAGATTAGGGTATAACGAGGGAGCCCCAAACTGAAACTAAGATAAATCCCAATTAGGAAAACAGAGCAAGTAATAGCTAAGGGAAAAAAGAATACTTATCTTCTGACTCCACAGCCTGACCCCAATTATATGGTCTATTATTATAAGGCCTCCTATGATATGGTCTGACATTTCTTGAAGGTGTTCCCAATCCTCAATATGCCCTCATGCCTCTACTAATTATTCCAAAAAAATTTCTCACATGGACTAAATCTCAAAATAAGAGAAGAAATCCTATTTGTGTTTCCCCTAAAAAACGGATATAGGTTGAATACACTTATCTGAAATGCTTGGGACCAGAAGTGTTTGGATTTCAGATTTTTTCAGATTTTGAAATACTTGCATTATACTTAAGAGTTGAGCATTCCTAACTGAAAAATCAAAAATCCACAATACTCCAATGAACATTTCCTTTATTTTTATTTTATTTTACTTATTACATCTGAGATTAGTGAGACTATTTCCTTTGAGCATCATGTCAGCACTCAAAAAGTTTCAGATTTCAGAGCACTTTGGATTTTTAGATTCGGGATGAACCACCTGTATTCCAATCAAGATCTTGGGCTTTTTTTTCCATTTTATACAGCACAAATTCTTGACAGGTTTGTGATACTACACTCATAACAAACAGCAACATAAAAAAAATCAGCCAAAAAGTTCACCCTAATGAAAGCTTTCAAATACTACAAAACAATTTTATACCTGTGTAACTTAACCCTTTATATACATTTTGTTTTTCCTTTTATAAAGAATCAATGACATAAACTATCATTAGGAAAATCATTATTGTTTCTAGTCAAGAGGTGCCAAATGTACTTTAATCTCCCTTATTGGCATATCTGAAACATGGAGTATATGGATTTTCCATATACAAGCTTAGTGAGAACTGATGTCAACAGAAAATCAGAGTGGTTCACTTAGAAAGCTGTCAGGCTATAAAATATACCTTAATGGCCTGGCGTGGTGGCTCATGCCTGTAATCCTAGCATTTTGGGAAGACAAGGTGGGCAGATCACAAGGTCAGGAGTTGGAGACCAGCCTGGCCAACATGGTCAAACCCCATCTCTACTAAAAACATAAAAAATAGCCAGCTGTGGCAGCACATGCCTGTAATCCAAGCTACTCGGGAGGCTGAGGCAGGAGAATCACCTGAACTCAGGAGGCGGAGGTTGCAGTGAGCTGAGATCGTGATTACGCCACTGCACTCCAGCCTGAGTGACACAGCGAGATTCCGTCGAGAAGAAAAAAAAAGTAGCCTAGATAGATGAAAATTCATTTTTAAATGGTTCAGATTAGAAAAGCAAGTAAAAATCAATCTGCCCGGTATTTGTTTTGAATGCCTGTGCTTCTAAAAACCTTCATTTTTATTAAGCTGCAAGCCCCAAGAAGTATATTCTTCATCCAGGACATAAATCCAAGAGGATAAATTTCCACTGGTAAGAAACCCAAAAAGGGGCATAACTGAAAAATTGGGAACTTTGTTAGCATAACATTTTCACCAACATGTTTTTAACAGAGGTACTCTTATTAACATGGTAATAGGTAGTAATTTATAATGGAATAAAAACTTATAGACCTCCTGAATGTTCACCTAATTTTCAAAACTTTGCTCAGTTTATAACTGGTGAATTTCAATGTAGTGACATGTTAAATGAATACACAGAGAATGCATATAGAAGTAAAATCCTTCCTTGGGCCCTGCAGTTCGGGACCAGCCTGGGTAACATAACAAGACCTTGTCTCTCAAAAAAAAAAAAATACACTGAAATCATGTTTAAAATATACATACCAATTTCTACCAAGTTATAAATATACCTTTGCCTTCTGATGGCTTTTTTTAATACTGCGCACATTTTCAACTAGCATTCCTTCAGTATTTCCATAGTTTAGGGTAAGATTTTTCTCCCATGGGACAAGCCCAGATCAAGCCTTCAACTTGTCATGACAATGTTTATTCAGGTAAAACAAACAAATTGTCCTCTAAAAAGTATTTTCTACAGCACAAGTTATAACAACTATTAACAATTTTATCATTTATATTTGATACAATAGAGGCCTATGAAAATAAAATACTGTCCTTAAATTCTAGTGTGGACTAATAAGTATTTCATTTGGTGTAAGTATTTAACTTGGTAGTCTCATAATGAATTAATCGTATTTTCACTTTCTAGCATTTCCAACTATAAAATTAAAGCATAAAATTACACTGAATTCATTAAATGCATATTAATTCAGATGCATTTTTCTACATATGGCATCTTATTTTAGCCTTACCTTTTTACTACAGCTTATGGTTTGTTACAAATCCAGGTATTTGGTATGTTATCTGTAAACTCTGATGGAATGATGATTTTTAATCTTTTGGTGAGTCACAGATGGCTTTAAAAATCTGATGAAAGTTATGACCAGATACAGATAAAATGGTATTTAAATAAAGTTTGAGGGAGTATGTTTGACAACCCCTTAAAGGTTTATGCTGGTTAAGAACTCCTCCTACTTTAAAAGTTCAGTGGGCCGGGCACAGTGGCTCATGCCTGTAATCCCAGCACTTTGGGAGGCCGAGGCGGGCGGGTCACCAGGTCAGGAGTTTGAGACCAGCCTGGCCAACATGATGAAACCCTATGTCTACTAAAGATACACCAAATTAGCCAGGCGTGGTGGTGAGCGCCTGTAATCCCAGCTACTCTGGAGGTTTAAGCAGGAGAATTGCTTGAACCTGGGAAGTGGAGGTTGCAGTGAGCCAAGATCACACCATTGCACTCCAGCCTGGGTGACAGGGCCAGACTCCATCTCAAAAAAAAAAAAAAGTACAGAACAGCATATATAGTATACTACCTTTTATTAAGGTAGGAATTATGAACATATATAATGTAATTATATTTGCATAAAGAAACCCTGGAAGAATAAGTGAAAACTAATAAATATGGTTACCTCTGGGGGATGGGGTGGGGGCAGAATGTAGAATTCATCAACATGGTGGGAATAACACTTCTCTGCATGTACCTTTGTACACTGTTTTGACTTTAAAACTCTGTACATCTATTTTTAAAACATTAAATTACAAAAACAATGGTAAATTCTAAAAAAAAACTACTACAGAAAGCTTTTACTTGCTTGGTCAAGACTGTATTTAGCAATGATGATGCTAAATATCAGGTTTTCACATTCACAAAGCATATGCGAAACATGAACTCAACTAATTTATACTACCAGTGATGATGATAGTGTTTACAGTTAAAGATGGGGCTGTTTTGCATTCTTACAGGTTCATGCACATTTATGTCCATAGCCTACAACATGTATTGGCTGGAATAAAAATCTGGACAGCGACTGGAAAAAAAAAATAAGGTCAAGTATGCATAGGTAAGGGCTTTGTAAAGCACAGAGTAAGTGCTCAATAAAACATAGATGACCAGAGCTATACAGAGGAACAGGTCTGGGAAGCTCAGAGCAATATAGCTGCTTGATCCTGTTCCAGAGTGTTGGAGATGGTGGAACCAGTCCAGGCAGTGAGTGTTGCTGACGGGGAGGCTCTATATCAAGGAAGTCTACTTAGAAGCATCTCATTAATGCTTTCTGCAGACTTGCCCTCTTTTCTCATTAGTATTGAACGTTCTGAACTGGGTTGGCTACAAATGCACCGTTTTCAACCTAATATATAAAAAAGGGAGGTCTCAAAATGATTTATCTGTTTCCATTTAGTTAGCAAATTTCTACTTGAGGATATTATTGTTAGTAGTTGCTCAAAAATATTTCAAAAACTACACCTGAGTAGACATACGCCTTAAAACTACAACGTACTATAGAAACTACTACAAATAAATGAGATTACGCTAAGTTTGAGAGCTTTCATTTTTCCTAACAGCTCAGATTCTAAATGTAATAAGCCATGTTTAGCAGGTCTATGAAAAATTATTGATTAAAATTCCTTATACTGGATTCCACAGGCAGTGCTTACTAATTACATGCCCCTGATGGGTCAAAGTGAAATGAGAGGAAAACAAATCAGTCTTTGATTTACCATTAAGGACAAATATGAGAATAACATCTTCTCAAAATATCATCAGTGACTAAAATCCAAACTCTCTATCAACAGTAGTTAACATCAGCACCAGGTCGGGCCCTGGCAGAGCAAGCCTGGACAAAGGCTGACTTTGCTAAAAATACATGTCAACTTCAACTGGATCTTTGCTGGTGCTTGGCAGTTTCTTCATTCTTCACTTGGTTAGGTCCCAGAAAAATCTTTGTGGAGTGGTAACTCCAAAATTCCTGCAACAATTTTGAGCTTGACTTTCAGCAGACCTGGCTTTCTGGCCCCCCCCCCCGCCCCACCTGGCTTTCTGTATTTCTACAAAGATCCAGACCACCTACCATAACCTTCTGTCACTCATGTCTCTTCCAACTCAAGAATCTTGGAACGCATCCTCATTTAGTCTTTCCTTCCTCTTAAATTCAGAGGAAGAAGAATTTCACCTTATATTAAGATCAGCCCTTCCACTTCTGCCTCAAATCCTGTGCTCTCTTCTGCCTCTTCATCATTAGTGTCTCCCTATTAATTTCCTTCTGTTTTTAAACATTCACAAGTCTTAAACACCTTGGTGGCCCATTGAAGTATCATCCCTTTTGTCAAATATCATGGCCACTTTCTAGATCCAGGAACCAGGTTCCCACCAGCCAAGACAGGCAGGACTGGCCTGCAGCTATGGGGTGTCTGGAGATTAAGAGAGAATGGAATGCAAGGTGGCAAGTCTTCAGCAGCAAAGAGATTAAGTAAAGGAGGAGCCCACAGAGAAGGGGCAAGAGAAAGTGAGTAAATTCAGGAGCACAGCCAGGAAAGATTTCCAAAGATGGGTGTGCATGTAGTGGGGGAGTCTTTTATGGCATATTCACAAATGATAAAGGAAAAGATTTGTTAGAGTCCAAAAATGCCATTAGTAATTCCTCATCCCCTGCTTAACCCTTTGCAGTTGGTGGTCTCTGAATTCAGCACCCTTTAATGAGTGCACAATCTCAATGGTCCACCAGTAACTAAAACCAAAACCAGTGACCGTTTCCTTGACTTCCTTGCAGGTCATGCCATCACTGCCATCTTTCTTGGGATTCTGATTCCTCAGTCTTGGTGGCAGAACACAATCCTGGTTTCTTTTTTTAGTCAGGGTCTTCCTCTGCCACCAAGGCTAGAGTGTAGTGGCACGATCACAGCTCGCTGCAGCCTCAACCTCCTTGGGCTCAGAAGATCCTCCCACCTCAGCCTCCCAAGTAGCTGGGACCACAGGCATGCACCACTATGCCCGGGTAATTTTTGTATTAGTATTTTCTGTAGAGACAGGGTTTTGCCATGTTGCACAGGATGATCTTGAACTTCTGGGCTCAAGGAATCTGCCTGCCTTGGCCTCTCATAATGCTGGGATTACAGGCATGAGGCACCGTGCCCAGCCTTGTTTCTTTTTAACATGAACACTTATATCTGTGTAAAGTGCTCACTGTGCTGGTGACTGAAGCCAGCAAGGTCCCTGTCCTCCTTCCTGTCTCTTTGCTGCTCAACATCTTCACTTGCTTAAATGAGACCTTGCCCAAGATTAGACTTAGCTCCTGTTGTCCAAGACTTCTACCTGCAATGCTCTATCCCTACATCTTCCAGAGGTGGGATCTTTCCTATCATTCAGGTCTCATTTCAACATCACCTACTCAAAGAGGCCTTCCCTGGTTGCCAATCTAAGAAAGAATCTTCCCCAGCACCCACAAGCCAGAGTACATCAGACTTTTATTATCTGAACAGCACTTACCACTCTCTGAAATTATTTTACTCATGGGGTCATGATTGTTTGCCCTTCTACCTCCCCATGCCTGATTGAATGCCAACTCCCTGAGAACAGGGATCCGCCTGCCTCCTTCATCATAACATTCCCAGCACTTAGGAGGTATTCAACGAATACTTGATGGCTTGCTGAATACACAGATCAGGGCCCTCCCTCAAATCCAACTCCGCCTCTCTCTGGCGACTCCCACATTTCCATTTACTGACCCATCCTTGCTTCTAAGAGCTAGTCCCACTTTTCTAACTACCCCTCACCCTCCCCACCAACATTTCTACTTGAACAGTCTCCTGTCACCTAAAACTCAACACGTCCCCGTCTTACTTGTCTTACCTCAACCCTCATGCTAGGCTAACCTTTACAAAGTACAGCTCCATTTATGTCGGACAATTCTAAATACACCCCTTTAAAGGCATCCAAGACAAAAATCAATCACTTTAAGGTTGGCATTCAGAAGCATTATCTAATCCGGTCCTCTGAGAAAATCAGTGGACACCTTAAAGTCAAGCACAATGCTGTATGATTGTCACTGCGTACTTTGAAAAGACTGCAAACGAAAACTGATAAAGCACCTGTGCGACACAAGTAGGGCTGAGGATTGCTCCAAAATGGTAAATCTGCTGGGAATCCCTACTTCAGCAAAGATGCTCTTCAGGGAAAGAAGCTGCTGATTCAGGAAGGAGAGGAAGAGCTGGGAGGGGTGAGAAGCAGCCCAGAGTCTGACATCATAAGGGGCTTCCTTCCTGCCAACCGCTCTGGTCCAAGTCGTATCATCTCAAGACAGATGATTGGACCAGCCTCCCAACCTGTCTCCCCACTTCCCCAGGCACCCCAATGGTTTACTCTCTGTGTGGCCAGTTTGTTAGCAGAAAATGACTATTATTATACATATAAAATTGAATGTCACGGGGAATTTAGCTTGCTTTGTTCACTACTGTATTCCCAGTGTCAAGAAGGCTATATAGTAGGTGCTCAAAAAATATCTCTGACATGAATAAATGTATCTACGAAAACATAAACCACGAGAAACTATTTCTCAGTTTGTTTTTATTAATATGAATTTGCCACTTGTTCATTCACTATGTCATTTGCTACAAGTGGAAACAGGTCAGGAATAATGTATGCAACACAGCCTTAAAGAAGGAACATTTCATGCATTAACTTTGAGTTGAGTGATGCAGCACCTCAAAGCCAGGTCCAAGAAAATCCTGTTACAAAACCATTGCTGTCATGTCAGTTTGGAATTGTGTACCACTAGCAATAGAATAATACATCCTGTTAAATCTAAGCAAGGCAAGCTTTTGTTACCTTGAAATAAATGGTTGATGTAAAAGAAGAGCTGTGCTAGATCAAAAAGAACTGGTTTCACCTCTAGGAATTAAAAAAATATATATCAAAATCCTTTCAATCATAGTACATTGAATTAAATGACTCCAAATTTTCATGATACATACCAGAGAAGCTACTTAAAGGAATCCAGCTCACAAGCTGAAGGATCTGCAACTGACAACAGAGGCCATCCCAGAAGGAAGACTCTTATACAGGAATGCTTCACAGGAATGAAACCCCTCCTGTAACACAAGTGAACAGTAAATTCTTATATGGAACTCTTCAGTCAAAAGTTATGCTCTAAAAAACCAGTTTATTTTGTGCTATAGTTGCTTCGCTCTTAGACTAATTTTTTGTCATCAATATAAACAGCCTTAGGTTAGACACCAGACTTCCTCAGAAAAAGGATATGATGATTAGCATTAGAATGCACTGCCATCTTTATCAATGTAGTTCTCAAATACCAAAAAACTTCATCAATTGGAAAGAAGGTTAAAAGTTACAGAATCTTTAAAGTAAATTTATTATCTTGGGGTACATGCAGTAATGTCAACAGTGAAAATGCATACAGTAGTACAGCTAGAATTTCATTAGAGGCCATAGGCCAAATCCCAACTCTGAGCAGCTCTATCTTTAGAGGCTGAAACGTCTAGGCTGCTTATATTTCCACCAGAGTGAGGACCTGGGGCTTCCCTTTTTTCCTTTCTCACCCAAGCCTTACATAATGACATAAACCAGGACTCTGTCCTAAGACCTGCTTGCTTTCATGACATGAATCCTCTGGGCAATCCCATCCACATCATAGCTAAAACCACCGCTTTTAACATGAGGAGTCCTAAATCTGTATCTCTAGCCCAAACCTCATTCCTGAGCTTTAGACTCATTATTTTACTGGGTCCTGGATATGATTGCTTTGATGTCCCATAGGCATCACTTAAGTGAAACATCTTTCCTTCCAAGCCTGCTCCTCCTATACTCCTTTTCTCAGTGAATGCCATCCATCTTCCCAAGTAGGAAACATAAATGTCAACCTAAATTGCTATCCTCACTACCATCGTCTGCACCCAGCTTCCAATTAAATGGTTTCACACCAAATCCCTAAAACTTGGTTTGGGTGTGGTGGCTCATGCCTGTAATCTTGGCACTTTTGGAAGACAAGGCAGAAGGAATGCTTAAGCCCAGGAGTATGAGACCAGCCTGGGCAACATGGTAAACCCCATTTTTACAAGAAACAAAACAAAAACAAAACAACAACAAAAAGCAAAACAAAAAACATAAAAAAAAAAACAAACAAAAAAACCCCACAAAAAAACAAAAAGACTAGCTGGGAGTGGTGAGGCACACCTGTAGTCCTAGCTACTAGATTGAGGGGGGAGGATCGATTGAGCCCAGGAGGTCAGGGCTGCAGTAAGCCATGATTGTGCCAGTGCACTCCAGCCTGGGCAACAGAGTGAGACCTTGTCTCAAAAAAATAAAAATAAAAATAAAAATAAAAAATAAAAATAAACACAAAGAATTATTCCACAGACATTTATCAATCAAGCTGAACATCTAAACATGAAGAAGAGTTAGATATGGTTTCTGCCTGCTGGGAGCTCATCATGTGTCGAAAAATGAATGGATGCTAAAAGTGTCACGATAGAAGTAAGCACAGGGAGCCATGGGAGCACATAGGACAAGGAGCTAACCCACACTGGGCAGTAAGTGAAGGCTTCTTGATGGTGCTGATACCTAAGCTGCAGCTTAAAATACAACTCAGGGTTACCCAGACCAATCAGTCCATTGGCTGGAATATATTTGACACACAAAAAATGTTTGTTGATTATAAGAATATGAGTGACCCTATGAAATTTACATTACTGGCTAATCCAATTAACTGAATCTATTTAATTACATCTTCAGTTTGTTCTCTTAAATTACAGGCTTTTCCCTTTTATTTTGCATAATGTAACATATTCTTTCTTCAAATCCAACAGCGCAAACACTAAAGTCCAACTCAGCTCTATTTATGAGTTTCAAATTCAACAAATATTATTTACAAAAGGTGTCAGGTATTAAAATAATGGTTTTTTATTTTTGTTTTTGAGACAGGATGTCACTGTCACCCAGGCTGCAGTGCAGTGGCACAATTACAGGTCACTGCACCCTCGACCTCCTGAGCTCAAGTGATCCTCCTACCTCATCCTCCTGAGTAGCTGGGACTACAGATGCATGCCCCCATGCTTGGCTAATTTTTTTATTCCTTGTAGATATGGGGTTTTGCTGTGTTGCCCAAGCTAGTCTTGAACTCCTGAGCTCAAGCGATCCACCTGCCTTGGCCTCCAAAGTGCTGAGATTATAGGTGTGAGCTACCACACCTGGCCAAGAAAAAGGTTTTCAATGGATATCTAAATAAATGTTAGTAAAGAGTGGTGGAGTGTGGAAGAAGCAAGTTAAATCTTATTGGTAAGAAGAAGGACTCTGCCCTGATGTTAGTATCCAGGCAGTTGGTAAATTCTTTTCCATGCTCATAATTATTCACCCTGTACCAAATGCATTCTAGAGCAGAAACAGTGAATATAAGCATCTAGCTGTACCACAGTAAAAAAAGTGCACAGAACATAATTATCACTAAAGTGACAAATAAGTGACAAAGTAAAAAAGCCATTAGTCTCATACATCCTAGCTAACTCATGAGGTAGACTACAACAGATATGTTCAACAACTTGGTAATATAGGGAAAAGCTTATAGTGAAAACATAAATGGAGAGAATTCACATATAATGAATAAGGTAAGCTTTATGTCACATAGTACTCCAAGAAAGTATAAACATCTGAATTGAAAGTTTTAGAATACCCTAAACTTCAATTAGGGTAGGCTGGGTATAATGTAAAAATGATAGAAATTTAGTAAGTGGAAATCTAACTAACTATATTCTATTTAAAAGATTCAGAGTAAGAGAAGGAGAATTGGCCTGGAACCAACTAAAAGCAACTTTAACCACTAGAAGAATCAGGGATTGCTTATCCAGTAATGAAACACTCAGTTTGGTCAAAAGAAGTATCATCTCCCCACCGCCCCCAACCAGGGGAGGAATGAAATGCTCAGGCTTTACTATGGCCTGGATAGAAGGCTTCTCACTGCCCTTTCCTTTAACTCTATAATTAAAAAACTTTCTAATGACAAATTTGGTTCCCAGGTATGCTGATAGCAGAAAGGGGATATTCTAGTTAGCAGATATGAGCATTTTGCTTACCAGAAATAATTTAACAATTAGCTGACAATCTGGCTTATGCATTAGTCTCCTCTGAGTTTCATTACCATTAACAGGATGACTCTGGGGGCCTCACAGCAAGTTTCTGGACATACAAAGATGAAGAATCCTTGGATTGCGATAGTCAAAGTAGAGGCACCCAGTGAGTCTTGGTGGCCATCCATCCAGCTCCCTTCCTACTGCCTTGAAATTACAACGGAAACATTCATGCTCTAAATATATGATTACCACAGACAGATAGTCATCAAAGTAGAGGCACCCAGTGAGTCTTGGTGGCATCCAGCAGTGTTTCCTTAACAAAATCCCTCTCCCTTCTTACTGCCTTGAAATTACAACAGAAACATTCATGCTCTAAATATATGATTACCACAGACATAATTACAGCATAGGAAGGCTCTTCTTGCCTAGAATTTGGCACCCTTACAAAAGAAACCCATTTGTAAACTATCTTGTCCCATCCTCACGCAACTCTTACCTTCTTGTAATGTTTGACTGGACCACTAATAAGACCTCAGCAAGACTGGCTCATCTGTTACACAGTTAAAGTAGTGAAGCAGCAGAGAGTTGTTTAGCACTGAGCCCAACTGAGAAGGCAGCTACAATGACAGAACAACTGATCAACAGTTAAGTATCTGAAAAGTGAATAAGGGAATCATCATACAGAAAATATATAATAAAAATAGGCTGGGCATGGTGGCTCATGCCTATCATTACAACACTTTGGGAGGCTGAGGCAGGAGGATCACTTGAGCCCAGGGGTTTGAGACCAGCCTGAGCAACGTATTTCATGTGTGTATATATATATATTTGTGTGTGTGCATGACAGAGTCTCACTCTGTCATTGAGGCTGGAGAGCAGTGGCAAGATCTCAGCTCATCGCAACCTCTGCCTCCCAGGTTTGGGCAATTCTTGTGCCTCAGCCTCCTGAGTAGCTGGGACTACAGGCATGCACCACCATGCCCAGCTAATTTTTGTATTTTGGGGTACAGATGTGATTTCACCATGCTGACCAGGCTGGTCTCAAACTTCTGATCTCAAGTGATCCACCCGCCTTGGCCTCCCAAAGTGTTAGGTTAATCAGTGTGAGCCACTGTGCCCAGCCTGATACAGATTTTTTTAAAAATTAGCCTGCCTGCCTGCCTTCCTGCCTTCCTTCCTTTCTTTCTCTTTCCCTCTGTGGTCCAGGCTGCAATCTACTCGGCTCGCTGCTGCCCGCGCTGCGGACTGCCTGGGACTGCCGGCGCGCGCCACCGGTTCCTGCTTTTTCTCCTTTGGCTGCAGGCGCGCGTTCGCCATATTGGCCACACTGGTCGCCAGCTCCTGACGCCGAGTGCTCTGCCCGCCTCAGCCTCCCGAGGTACTGGGTCTGCAGACGGAGTCTCGCTCACCCGGTGCTCGGTGTTGCCTGGGCTGGAGTGCGGTGGCGTGGTCTGGGCTCGCGGCAGCCTCCGCCTCCCAGCCGCCTGCCTTGGCCTACCAGGGTGCTGGGATTGCAGCCCCTGCCCGGCCGCCGCCCCGCTGGGAGGTGGGGAGCGTCTCTGCCCGGCTGCCCCTCTGCCCGGCCTCCCCATCTGGGAAGTGAGGAGCGCCTCTGCCCGGCCACCCATCGTCTGGGAGGTGAGGAGCGCCTCTGCCCGGCCACCCATCGTCTGGGAAGTGAGGAGCGCTTCTGCCAGGCCACCCACCGTCTGGGAAGTGAGGAGCGCCTATGCCTGGCCGCCCCGTCTGGGAAGAGGTGAGGAGCGCCTCTGCCCAGCCGCCCCATCTGGGAAGTGAGGAGCGCCTCTGCCCAGGCGCCCCATCCGGGAAGAAGTGAGGAGCGCCTCTGCCCGGCCGCCCGCCTGCGAAGAGGTGAGGGGCGCCTCTGCCCGGCCACCCATCCTCTGGGAAGTGAGGAGCGCCTCTGCCCGGCCGCCCCGTCTGGGAAGTGAGGAGCGCCTCTGCCCGGCCACCCATCGTCTGGGAAGTGGGGAGCGCCTCTGCCCGCCGCCCGGCCACCCATCTCTGGGAAGTGGGGAGCGCCTCTGCCCGGCCACCCCGCCTGGGAAGTGAGGAGCGCCTCTGCCCGGCCACCCACCATCTGGGAAGTGAGGAGCGCCTCTGCCCCAGCCACCCTGCCCATCCTGGGAAGTGAGGAGCGCCTCTGCCCAGCCACCCATCGTCTGGGAGGTGAGGAGCGCCTCTGCCCGCCACCCATCGTCTGGGAGGTGAGGAGCGCCTCTGCCTGGCCACCCATCGTCTGGGAGGTGAGGAGCGCCTCTGCCCGGCCGCCCCATCCGGGAGGAAGTGAGGAGCACCTCTGCCCGGCCGCCCCGTCCGGGAGGAAGTGAGGAGCGCCTCTGCCCGGCCTCCCCGTCTGGGAAGAAGTGAGGAGCGCCTCTGCCCGGCCACCCCATCTGGGAAATGAGGAGAGCCTCTGCCCGGCCACCCATCATCTGGGAAGTGAGGAGCGCCTCTGCCCGGCCGCCCTGTCCGGGAGGAAGTGAGGAGCACCTCTGCCCGGCCGCCCCGTCCGGGAAGAAGTGAGGAGCGCCTCTGCCCGGGCGCCCCGTCCGGGAAGAAGTGAGGAGTGCCTCTGCCCGGCCTCCCCGTCCGGGAAGAAGTGAAGAGCGCCTTCTGCCGGCCGCCCCATCTGGGAAATGAGAGCCTCTGCCTGGCCACCCATCGTCTGGGAAGTGAGGAGCACCTTGCCCGGCCACCCATCATCTGGGAAATGAGTAGCACCTCGGCCCGGCCGCCCTGTCTGGGAAGTGAGGAGCGCCTCTGCCCAGCCGCCCCGTCTGGGAAGTGAGGAGCGCCTCTGCCCGGCCGCCCCGTCTGGGAAGTGAGGAGCGCCTCTGCCCAGCCACCTATCGTCTGGGAAGAAGTGAGGAGTGCCTCTGCCCGACCGCCCCGTCTCGGAGGTCTACCACAGAGGCCAGAAGCAAAGTGGGGGCTGGACATGGTGGCTCACGCCTGTGGTCCCGGCACTCTGGGGTACGAGGCGGGTTGATCACTTCGGGCTAGGAGTTCGAGACCAGTCTGGCCAACTTGGCGAAACATGAAAAATACAACACACAAACCAACCAACCAACTCAGTGACAACACAACAGGTCTACCCTGGAGTCATACTCTAATTTTTTCTATTTTCCTCCCTTTCTGATCCTTTATCCCACTTTCTTTTTCTTCCTCTTCCTTCTCCCTCTTCTTTGTCAAATAGAGGATTGAGTTATTATCACTGATCCATATAAAGTCCCTCT
This sequence comes from Nomascus leucogenys, assembly GCF_006542625.1. NCBI lineage: Eukaryota > Metazoa > Chordata > Mammalia > Primates > Hylobatidae > Nomascus > Nomascus leucogenys. The sequence goes on from NC_044404.1 coordinate 994,026, forward strand.
CTCATTTATTGTAACTCCCACCCCCCATTTCTATTCCCCGACTTCCCATGTGTAACCTTCCTAATATGTTTGATACGCATCTTTTTCTTTGTATGTATTTTTAGAAAATGTTTATTGTTTTTGTGTGCAAAAAAAAATTTTTAAAAAAAAATTTAGCCAGGTGTGGTGGTGCACATCTATAGTCCCAGCTACTTGGAAGGCTGAGGTGGAAGGATCACATAAGCCCAGGAGTTCATGGCAGCAGTGAGCTATGAATGTGCCACGGCCTGGGTGACAGAGTTAAGACTGTCTCAAAAAAAAAATAAAAAAAAAAAGACCATGAAGGAAGTTCAAATAGAAAAATGCAAACAAGCATACGGTCCAGTCACATACCTCTAAGCAATGGATGTTCTGTAAAAGTTGGGGAAAGCTTTGAAGCTGTTCTAGTGGAAATGATACACTTCTATTCAATCAGAAAGACTCATCTCTTTTTTTCCACATCCTTTAGTGTAGCTACTGGAATCAAGCACTAGTATAACTGAGAGAGAATTCCACTTCTAAAAAAAAAGATAATAAAACAATCTATTGATGGACTAAACAGACTTACACACCATAAATATAAAAGCAGCTATTAAGGTGTTTCAATTGAAGGAATCTGAATATGGTTTACATAGAATCCTGGGTAACTGACATGTATTTAAATATCTATAATCTCCTCTAAGATCTGAATGGTTACTATTTGGATTTAACGAAGGAAAGCCATGCAAGTTGTTTGGGCTTTAGACACTTACTCTTTTTATAGGACAAACATTAGCTGGACCTAACATCAACTTCAGAGGTTCTGGAGAAGATCCCTGGTTTCTTTTCTTCACAGCAAGCTGAGCCATCTTCCACAGATTCTTTGAATTCTTCAAATAGATCTATAAATTTGGATATAAAGTACAAAAGAGTAGGTATCCATAAATTGGAGCAACATAAAGTCTAAAACTCCTCTTTAATTGAAAATATAGTATGAAATCCTGGACATTTTACTGAGTGAATGGAGAGATCTAATCCATCTGGCAAATCAGTTAAGAGAGCTTCTGCCATTTTTGTTGACATGTTATACTGTAATAAACTGACATGTAATACTGTAAAGCTCTGTAAAAAAATTTTTTTAACCTAGCCTGTTTGTTTAAAGGGGATGTTGACAATTCATGCTCCCTTGAACCTCTTCATTTTTGCTTTTAGGACAGGAGGGTTCATTAACACACTCAATCAATTACTAAACACACACAATCAGTTACTAAGTATTATAAAGCAGTAACCAAAAAATTCAACTTAAGGCTATCATATCCAAACTGAAATATCCAGAAGCCAATTTAAGTAGTCCATACCTCCTTGGCAAGACTGTATGGATACCACTTTTTCCTTGTGATAGTAAAACGTATCCATTTTCTTACCTCACCCAGTATCAGCTTTTATGCTTTACAGATAAGGCAGACAATGAACATACTGTATAGAAATCTTGAATTCTTAATTAAAAGGTACACACAGGGCCGGGCGCGGTAGCTCCCGCTTGTAATCCCAGCACTTTGGGACGCCGAGGCAGGCGGATCACGAGGTCAGGAGATCGAGACCACGGTGAAACCCTGTCTCTACTAAAAATACAAAAAAATTAACCGGGCGTGGTGACGGGTGGCGGGCGCCTGTAGTCCCAGCTACTCGGAGACGCTGAGGCAGGAGAATGGCGTGAACCCGGGAGGCGGAGCTTGCAGTGAGCCGAGATCGCGCCACTGCACTCCAGCCTGGGTGACAGAGAAAGACTCCGTCTCGGAAAAAAAAAAAAAAAAAAAGGTACACACAGAATTATACCTAAATCATTGGCTACAATGATCTAAAATGCAGTTTTATCTGAATCACTTGCTACGATGATCTAAAACCACTTTATTTACATCTTATATTAATCACAGGACAAAAACTGTTACATGACCTTTATTTTCGGAACTACAGCCAGCATTGCTCTCTGGCGCGGGAAACATGTCTTCATAACCCCATGATACTGTGTGTTTGCCCCCAAGCAAACAAGGAGGATACAGGCCCCCCTTCCAAAAGCAACAGCATAGAGGAGAGAAGGAACATCAAAGACACTGAGACGATTCATTTTAGCAAGAAGTGAACCTGCCACCCAAAAGAGCATAAAACAAAATCTTTTTTTTTTTTTTTTTTTTTTTTTTTTGAGACGGAGTCTTGCTCTGTCGCCCAGGCTGGAGTGCAGTGGCGCAATCTCGGCTCACTGCAAGCTCCGCCTCCCGGGTTCACGCCATTCTCCTGTCTCAGCCTCTCCGAGTAGCTGGGACTACAGGCACCCGCCACCACGCCCGGCTAATTTTTTTTGTATTTTTAGTAGAGACGGGGTTTCATCGTGGTCTCGATCTCCTGACCTCGTGATCCACCCGCCTCGGCCTCCCAAAGTGCTGGGATTACAAGCGTGAGCCACCGCGCCCGGCTAAAACAAAATCTTAAAATTAAGCTGTACAATATTTTCTATGAATATTATTCACAAAACTTATTCGCAACATTTTTAAATAAAAATTACAAAACTTTCTGCAAAGTTACAATAAAATTATATCTGCGTGTAAAATGTATCTATCTTATGTGTACATTTGTGTGTGTGTGTGTGTGTGTGTGTGAGAGAGAGAGAGAGACGGGGTTATGAATTAGGAAGCGAATGTACCAAAACATTAGAAACAGTTATCTCTAGGTAATGAGATGATGAATGATTTTCACTTTCTTTATGCCTTAAAATATCATCATCTCAATATTTATAATCAGAATTCATTACAAGCTACTGTATTTTTATTTATTTATTTAGTGAGACGTGGTCTCATCACTCTGTCACCCAGGCTGGAGAGTGCAGTGGCACGATCTCAGCTGGCTGCAACCTCGACCTCCCAGGCTCAAGCAATGCTCCCCCACCCAAGGGAGCCTCCTGAGTAGCTGAGAACAAAGTTAAGTTTTCTTCAGTTTGAAGTAACTTATTATAATTATTGTTTAGCCTCATGGTAACCAGAAAACAAAAATCAATAACAGACATCCTAAACATAAAAAGCAAGGAATTAAAAAACACACTACCAGAAAAAATTACTTCACTACAAATAAAGACAGGAAGGCAGGCGAGGAGGAAAGAAAAGAAAGAAAAAGATCAGAGAGAAGAGAAAGAGGAAGGAAGAAAGAACAAAACAAAAAAGAGTAGCAAAACAAAAAAACAAGTAAAAAATGTCAGTAGTATGTTTTCACCTGTTAGTAGTAACCCTGAATATGTGAATTAAATGAAATTAAGAAAGAGTGACTTAATGGATTAAAAGACAAGACCCAATTATATACTGCCTACAAGAAACTCAGTTCACCTATGAAGATACACATAGACTGAAAGTGAAGGGATGATGAAAGATATCCCACAGAAATGGAAACAAAAAAGCAGGAGTAGCTACACTTAGATAAAAAAGACTTTAAGTCAAAAAAAGAAAAAATAAAGACAATTATATAATGAGAAAGAAGTAAACAGCAGCCTAACAATTATAAGTGCATATTCAACCAACACTCAAGCACCTAAATACAGAAGCAAGTATTAACAGACCTTAAAGGACAGATGGACTGCAATGTAACAGCAGAGAACCTCAACACTCCACTATAACCAACACCCCACTACCGTCAATGAACAGATCATACAGACAACAAAATATCGGTTAAACTTTATACGAATGGACCAAACAGACATTTACACAGCTTTCCACTCCGTAACTGCACAATGCACATTCTACTGAATAGCACCTGGATTATTCTCCAGGACAGACTATGTGTTAGGCCAAAAAACAAGTGACAACACATGTTTTAAAAACTGAACTCATATCAAGTATCTTTTCTGACCCCAGTGGAATAGTATTAGAAATCAATAACGAGGAACTTTAAAAACTGTACAAACACATGGAAATTAAAATACGTGCTCATGAACAACCGATAAATGAAAAAAATAAAAAGGAAATTAAATAGTTATAAAAACAAGTAAGAATAGAAACACAACATAATAAAGCCTGTGGGATTCAGGAAAGCAGCTGTAAGTTTGAACAGTGCATATATATAAATGCCTACAAATCAGAAACGTAGAAAGATCTCAAATAGCCAACCTGACAGTAAAGCTTCAGTACTGAGAACAAGAAAAATCAAACGCTAGAATTAGTAGAAAAAATATCATAAAGATTAGAAAATAAATTTTAAAAATAGAAACAAAAAATGCAGAAAGTCAACGGAACAAAGTGCTTGGGTGTTTTAGAAAAATCAAAATTGACAAGCTTTAACTAGACTGAGGATAAGAAAAAAATCATAATGAGAAAGGAGACATTACAATTGATAACACAGAAATACGAATGCTTGAAGAGATTACTAAAAACATCTATATACAAATTGAAAAATCTATAAGTGAATAAATTCCTAGACACATTATGAATTCCCAAAATAGAATGATAAAAAATAAAAAACCTAAACAGACCAATAATGAGTAATGTAATTAAAGCAGTAATAGAGAGTCTCCCGGCAAAGAAAAACACAGCAATCATGGTTTTACTGTTAAATTCTACCAAACATTTTTTAAAAAGCTAATACCAATTTTACTCAAAATATTCCCCATAAAATGAAGAGGAAGGCAGGCTTTGAAACTTCTATGAGGACAGCATGACCCTGGTACAAAACCCAGACCAGGACACAACACAAAAAGAAAAACCATCCCTGACGAACAAAGATGCAAAAAATCCTCAACAAAATACTTGAAAATAGCATTTGACAACACAATAAAAATATCATCTGCCATGATCAAATGGGATTCATCCCAGGAATATGAGAATGATTCAATAAACACAAGTAAGTGTGATACCACATTCAGCACATCAAGAACAAAAGCCATATAATCATTTAAGCACATGCTGAAAAAAATCAACATTCCTTCATGATAAAAACTTAACAACATGAGCACAGAAGGCACATATCTCAGTGCAATACAGGCCACATATGACAAACACACAGCTACTACCATAATCAATGGGGAAAAGTTAAAAGCTCTTCCTGTAAGATCTGGAACAAGTGTACCTACTTTTACACCACTTTTATTCATCATAGTACTGGAAGTCCTAGCTAGAGCAATTGGACAGGAGAATGCAATAAAAGGCATACAAATTGGAAAAAAGTCAAATTATCTGTGTTGGCAGGCGACATGAACATATATAGAGAGAACTCCAAAGATTCCATAAAAAACCTACTAGAAATAATAAATTCAGTCAAGTTGCAGGATACAATATCAGTATATAAAAATGAGTAGCATGCCCATGCATCAATAGTGAAATACCTAAGAAAGAAATCAACAGTTATTTCATTACCAAAAAAATCATATCTCGAGATAAACTTAACCCAAAAGGCAAAATATCCCACAATGAAAACTATAAAACATAGATGAAAGATATTAAAGCAGACTCAGTAAATGGAAAGATATCCCATGTCCATGCACAAGAATATTGTTAAAATATCTATATCACCCAATGGGATCTACAGAATCAATGCAATCCACGTTAAACTACGAGACATTCTTCATAGAAATAGTAAAAACCATCCTAAAATTCACATGGAAATGCAGAATACCTCAGATAAACAAAACAATCTGGAATAAAAAGAAAAGCTGGAGACATCACACTATAGTAAGTATGGTACCATCAAAACAGCATGGTACCATCAACAAAACGGGTGAGGGAGAGACAGAGAAATGAATGAGAGAGAGACACAGACAAGTGAAGCAAAATAGAGAAATCAGAAATAAATTCACGCATTTATGGTCAACTCATTTTTAACAAAGGCACCAAGAACACACATTCGGGAACGACAAGCTCTTCAATAAACTGTGCTAGGAAAACCCAAAACCCACACGCACAAGAACACATCTAGGCTGTCATCTTACCATATACAAAACTCTACTCAAAAATAAAGGTTTAAACGTAGGACATGAAACTATGAAACTACTGGAGAAGAAAACATAAGATAAATGCTTCATGAAATTGGTTAGGACAAGGAATTTTCAAATAGACATCAAAAGCACAAGCAACAAAAGCAAAGATGTAATTACATTTAACTTAAACGCTTCTACAAAGCAGAGGAAGCAATTAGAATGAAGAAACCTAGAGAACGGAAGAAAGTATTTGCAAACTACGCATCAGGCAACTGGTTAATACACAAAACATATAAAGAACTCAAAGTACTCAAAAGCAAAATTACAAATACTCTTTTAAAAAAAAATCTACCCAAAACCTTTGTCCCCCACCATTATTTCCCCACCTTCTTTTCCCGACCACCTTTGCCCCCCTCCCTCTCGCCACCCTTTTTCTTCCTCCACCTACTCCTAAACTTTCACCACCATTTTTTCTTTCTCCACCGTCATTTCGCAAAGCCTTCTCTACTCTCCCGCTCACCATCCTTTTCCCCATCCATCTACCCACTTTCCCCACTGTTTCTTCCCACCATCTTTTCCCCTACTCCCTAGCCACTCTTTTTTCCCCCTCCCGCTCTCATCACCCTATTTTGCTCCTTTATCTAAGCAAAAACATTTCCCCCCGTCTTTTCCCAAAGCCTTCTGTCCACTGTTGCTGCTCACCACCCTCTTTTCCCCCTTCATCTACCCAAAAACTGTTTTCCTCATCGTCTTCCCCCCCGTTCCTCAACACCCTGTTTCCCTTCTCCATCTACCCAAAAACATTTCCCCCCGTCTTTTCACAAAGCCTTCTTCCCACTCTCGCTCACCTCTTTCCCCCTCCATGTACTCCCCAAAACTTTCCCTACCATCTTTTCAGTCTCCCCCCTTTACCACTCGTGCTCTTCTTTCCCCTATCTTGCTTGCAACCCTTTTTTTCCGTCTTTTTCCCAACCGTGTATCCCTGGCTCCCTTTTGCCACCCTCTTTCCTCCTCCTCGTCACCCTCTTTCCCCTCTCCATCTATCGAAACTCTTTTTACCCACCGTCTTTTCTTTTTCCACCGTCTTTCTTTTCTGCCACCGTCTTTTTGCAAAACCTTATCTTCCTCCTGCTGGCTACCCTCTTTTTACTTCTCCCACTTGCTGCCCTCTTCTGCTCCTCTACCCAAAAACATTTTCCCCCCACTGTATTTTCTCCCCACCGTCTTTTCACAAAACCTTCTCTCCCTACTGCCAGCCCGTTTTTCCCCATCACCACCCTCTCTTTCCTCCTCCCACTTGCCACCCTCTTTTCCCCCTCCATCTACCCATAAACTTCTTACCCACCATCTTTCTGCAAAACCTTCCCTCCCTCCCGCTCCCCACCCTGTTTTTCCGCCTCCATCTACCCAAAACCTTTGTTCCCCGCCATCTTTTTGCCACCATCTTTTTGCAACGCTTTCTCCTGCTAGCTATCCTTTTTTTCCCTTTGGCACTAACTACCCACTTTACCCCCCTCCATCTATCCCAAAACTGTTTTCCTTCTCCTACTGCTTCAGGCACGCTATCTCAGTCGAGGCCAACCACAGCGAGGCGAGCCGTGCTCCCGTGGCTCCAGCCTCCAGCACACGGCCAGTGACTCCCAAGTCCTAATCCTCTAGCCTGGGCACTAACCAACTCAACAAAACACGGTAACCTGAAAATTCCTGTTCTGTTGTCAGCATCACTTATATACTGCGGTTATGCCCACGGAGGTTCCTGGACTGCATGTTTTGATTGGATGAGAAAAAAACCTCCAGGCTTACTCTGATTGGACTTTATTATCATGTTCTGATTGGATGAGAGCAAGTCTTAACACAACCAATCACAGCACGAAAATAAAGTCCAATCAGAGTAGGCCTAGAGGTTTTTCCCTCGTCCAATCAGAACATGCAGTCTAGGAACTTCATTTGCATAACTCGGTATATAAAGTATGCAGAGGTTGCGTCAGATCATTTCACGCTTTTCCGTGTTGGGCGGAGGAGCTACTCTGTGCCCGGCTTAGAGAGTTGGAAGGGGCCGCTGCCACATTCTGTTGGCTGGAGGATGGAGGGAGCCTGGAGCCCTGGAGCCGGGGACACTATGCCGCTGTGGTTGGTGGTGGCGACAGAGTAGTAGGAGGGCGGTCGGCAGCTGGAGCTTCTCCTGCTGGGCTAGAGGACTAGGAGAAGGAAGAGGCACCGCCACATGCTGGAGGCTGGAGACTGCAACTGCGGCTCGCCTGGCTGTGGTTGGTGGCAACATCAGAGACTGCAGCTCGGCCACAGCGGTGGAAATGTGATGGGGTAGGTGAGTTTTCGGGGGCTTCCCTGCATGCCTCTGGGAGCAAGGGTTTGATGTCCTATTGGGGCTCGCTGGTAGAGGCTACCCTGCCTGTGGCAGTGGTCTGGTTGGGGGCACTCTTCGGGGTGGCATTGCTGGTGTTGGGGCAGGTTGGCTGGCTATCCGGGGCTACACTAGTGTGCCCACGGTGGCAGGGGTGGTCGGGGGAGGCAGGTTGTGTACACTAACGTGTACTGCCAGTGGCTGGGGAAGGGTTAGGGGCACTATCTTCTGCTGCACTGCCTGCGGCAGGGGGTGAGTGGGGTGGAGTTATCCGGGGCTACAGTGCTAGCAGTGGGGGGTGGTTTAGGGGCATTGTTGGGTGCTGCACTGCCTGGGGCGTTGTTGGGTGCTGACTGGGGGGTGCGCCATCAGGAGCTGAACTGCCCGTAGTGGGGTGGTGGGAGGCAGGTTTGGGATGCTATCTAGTGCAGGAACACCTGTGGCTTGGTCAGATTGTGGGCACTATGGGGTGATACACTGCCTGCGGTGTGGGGGGAGTGCTCTTGGGGGGGAGGTATTGGGGAAAGGACACCCTATTCAATATACGGTGCTGGGATAATTGGCAAGCCACATGCAGAAGAATGAAACAGTTCTTCAAAAGGTTAAATATAGAATTACCACGTGACTCAATAAATTCACTCCTATGTATACACCAAAAAGAAATTAAAACAAATGCCTCCATAAAAAGTAGCATAGAAGTATTTATAGCAATAAAAAGTAGGAAACAACAGAAATGTCCATCAATTGAGTAGATTAATGAAATGTGGCCTGTTCATAAAATATAGTATTACTTGGCAATGAAAAAGAAAAAGATTAATACATGCTTCAAAAGATGAACACTGAAAACATGAGAAGTGAAAGTAGTGAGTCACACATAACTATATATTATTATAATTCTGCTTACATGAAATGTCCAGGATAGGCAAATCCTTCCAGAATAGGCAAATCCTTAGGAAGTAGATGGATGGTTGCCTAGGGCTGGGAGGGGTTTAAAGGAAGAGTGGGAAAAATGGGGAAAGATTGCTAATGGGTGCAAGGTTTCTTTTAAGGAGCATAAAAATGTTCTATAATTATATTGTGGTGATTGCTTATCCACTCAGTTAATGCACCAAAAAAATTGAATTTTATACTTTATATGAGTGAATTAAATGATATATAAATTATATCTCAATGAACCTATGAAAAAAGTTATGTGGTATGCATACACAAAATTTCTTCCTTTTATTTTATTTTACTTCCATAGGTTTTTGGGGAACAGGTGGTGTTTGATTATATGAGTAAGTTCTTTAGAGGTGATTAGTGAGATTTTGGTGCACCCAACACCTGTGTAGTATACACTATCCAATTTGTAGTCTTTTATTCCTCATGCCCCACACCCTTTCTCCCAAGTCCCCAAAGTCCATTGTAGTATTCTAATGCCTTTGCATCCTCATAGCTTAATTCCCACTTATGAACGAGAGCATGCAATGTTTGGTTTTCCATTCTGATGTTGCTTCACTTAGAATACTAGTCTCTGATTCCATCCAGGTTGCTGTGAATCCCATTTTTTTTTCCTTTTATGGCTGAATAATATTCCTTTATATATATTTATATATATATTTATATCACAACTTCTTAATCTACTTATTGATGGGCACTTGGGCTGGTTACATATTTTTGCAGTTGTGAATTGTGCTGCTATAAACACGCGTGTGCAAGTACCTTTTTTATATAATGACTTCTTTTCCTCTGTATAGATACCCAGTAATGGAATTGCTGGATTACATGGTAGTTCTACTTTTGTTCTTTAAGAAATCTGCACACTGTTTACCATAGAGGCTGTACTAGTTTACATTCCCACCAGCAGTGTAAAAGTGTTCCCTTTTCACCACATGCCCACCAATATTTATTATTTTTTGATGTTTTGATTATGACCATTCTTGCAGGAGTGAGGCGGCATAGCTTTTTTTTTTTTTTTTTTTTTGACAGAGTCTGTTGTCAGGCAGGAGTGCAACCTCCACCCCCTGAATTCAAGTGATTCTCCTGCCTCAGCCTCCCAAGTAGCCGGGACTAGAGGTGCCCACCACCACACTAAACTAATTTTTATATTTTTAGTAGAGATGGATTTTCACCATGTTGGCCAAGATGGTTTTGGTATCTTGACCTCGGGATCCACCCCTCCCGGCCTCCCAAAGTGCTGGGGTTTCAGGCGTGAGCTGTGAGCCACTGCACCCGGCCCAGCATTGTGGTTTCAATTAACATATCTCTGATCGTTAGTGATGTTGAGCATTTTTTCATATGTTTTTTGGCCATGTTTTATATGTTCTTTTGAGAATTGTCTGTTCAAGTCCTTAGACTATTATTTGAATGGATTGGTTTTATTTTTTTTCTGCTACTTTGTCTGAGTTCCTTGTAGATTCTGGATATTAGTCCTTTGTCAGATGTATAGATGGTGAAGATATTCTCCCATACTGTGGGTTGTCTGTTTACTCTGCTAATTGTTTCTTGTGCTGTGCAGAAACTTTTTGGTTTAATTAAGTCTCATCTGTTGATCTTCATTTTGTTGTTGTCACACTTGCTTTAGGGTTCTTGGTCATGAAGTCTTTGCCTAAGCCAATGTCTAGAAGGGTTTTTCCAATGTTATCTTCTATAATTTTTATGGTTTCAGGTCTCAGGTTTCAGTTGATTTTTGTTTAAGGTAAGATGAGGATCCAGTTTTATTTTTCTACATGTGGCTTACCAATTATCCTAGCAACATATGTTGAATAGGGTGTCCTTTCCCCACTTTATGTTTTTGTTTGCTTTGTCAAAGGCAAGTTGGCTGTAAGTATTTGGGATTATTTCTGGGATTTCTATTATGTTGCATTGGTCTATGTGCCTACTTTTATACCAGTACTATGCTGTTTTGCTGACTTGCAGTACAGATTCAAGTCAGGTAATGTAATGCCTCCAAATTTGTTCTTTCTGCTTAGTCTTGCTTTGGCTGTGTGGGCTCTTTTTTGGTTCCATATGAACTTTTGAATTATCTTTTCTAGTTTTGTGAAGAATGATGTGATATATTGATGGGAATTGCTTTGAATTTGTAAATTGCTTTTTGGCTTTACGATCATTTTTCTAATACTGATTTTACCCATCCATGAGCATGAGATGTGTTTCCGTTCATTTGTGTCATCTATGATTTCTTTCAGCAGTGTTTTGTAGTTTTCCTTGCAGAGCTCTTTTACCTCCTAGTTAGGTATATTCCTAAGTATTTTACTTATTTTTTTATTTGCAGCTATTGTAAAAGGGGTTGAATTCTTGATCTGATTCTCAGCTTGCACCTTGTTGGGGTATAGCAGAGCTACTGATTTGGGTACCGTTAATTTTATATCCTGAATATTTCCTGAAATTACCAGTTTTAGGAGCTTTTTGGAGGAGTCTTTAGGGTTTTCTAGGTGTACAATCATATCATCAGCAAACAGTGACGGTTTGACTTCCCCTTTACCAATCTGGATACCTTTTATTTCTCTTGTTTGAGTGCTCTGGTTATGACTGTCAGTGCTATGCTGAATAGAAGTGGTGAGAGTGGGCATCCTTGTCTTGTTTCAGTTCTCAGAGGAAATGCTTTCAACTTTCCCCTGTTTAGTATTATGTTGGCTGTGGGTTTATCATAGGATGGCTTTTATTACCTTAAAGCATGTCCCTTCTATGCATATTTTATTGAGGGTTTTAATCATAAAGGGATGCTGGATTTTGTCAAATGCCTTTTGTGTGTCTATTGAGATAACCACGTGACTTTGCTTTTAATTCTGTTTATGTGATGCATCACATTTATTGACCTGCCTATATTCAACCAGAAAAGCTCGTGTGTTCTCAAGAGCTACAGGGTGCCATGGCAGCTTTGGGATAACTTGAGGCTGCATCCTGGGGAAGAAACACCTCCTGTGTCCTGGCTGACTGCTGAGGACAGAGCTTTGGTGTGGCCTCTCTGCGGCCCGGCTTCTTTGGGGTGTTTTTCCTTCATGGTGAGTACAGAAGCTTTCGTTTTCTCGCATATTCTCTGTATTCATGCTAGATTCTCACTCCTTTTCCTTCTTGCTATCTTACCATTAATTTTACAGTAGTACTCCTTTCTCAAGGGCTTTTGAGGTTGGAAAGTGTAGGAGGCTTTAGGACTGTCTCCAAGGGAGACTCCCCATGTGGTTGGAGAGAGAGGAAGGACCTGGCTGTGGGAGGAAGGGGAACCCTGGTGCAGGTGGGGTGTTGGGGCCAGGCCCCAGTTTGGCTGCCTTGCATCCAAGCCTCAGGTGGAAGGAAAGGATCCAACAACCTCCAGGGTTTGCTGATTTTTTTTATTTTTTTTTTTTTTTTTTTTTTTTTTTTGGAGATACAGTCTGGGCCTATTGCCTAGGCTGGAGTGCAGTGCGGATCTCAGCTCACTGTAACCTCCATTTTCTGGGCTCAATGGATTCTCCAACCACTGCCTCCGCAGTAGCTGGGTGTGTGTCACCATGCCCAGCTATTTTTAAAAAATATTTTTGGTAGAGATGCGGTTTCGTCATGTTGCCCAGGCTCGTCTCAAACTCCTGACCTCAAAGCAGTCCTCCTGCCTTGGCTTCCCAAAGTGCTGGGATTTATAGGCATGGACTACCGAGCCTGGTCTGCTGAATTTTTAAATCTGTGTCCCAGCCATCAGGACATAGGGGTCACTTTTCTCCATTCCCTGCAGCGCTTGACTAATTCTGCCCCACTAGTCATGGCCACCTGACCGGGGGAAAGGAGCTTGCTTGTGGTTTAATGTCCTCTTTGCAGAAATGTCTATTCAGGGTCCCTGCTCAGTTTTGGGTGGATCATTGGTTTTTTTGTTGCTACTTAGTACTGTTAATGTGTTGCATATTTGCCATAACAACCCCTTAGCTGATACGTGATTCCTCAAAACGTTCTCCCAGCCTTTCTCTTTGGGTTCATTGTTTCCTTTCCCTTGCAAACATTTTTCACTTTGATTTAGCCATGCATTTTTTTTTTATGGCCAGGCATAACGGCTCATGCCTGTAATCCAAGCACTTTGGAAGGCCGAGGTGGGTAGATCACTTGAGCCAAAGATTTTGAGACCAGCCTAGGCAACATGGCAAGACTTCATCTCTAAAAATTCCAAAACAATTAGCCAGGTATGGAGGTGTGTGCCTGTAGTTCCAGCTATTCAGGAGGCAGAAGTGGGAGGATCACTTGTGCCAGGGAGGTCAAGACTGCAGTGAGCCATGATCATGCCACTGTGCTCCAGCGTGAGTGACAGAGTCCCTGTAGTTACCACTTCTATGATTCTCTCAAATTTTCTAACTGTTTTTTGAGACAGTGTCTCATTCTGTTACCCAGACTGGAGCACAGCGGCATATCAGGGATTGTGAGTCCTCCAGCTTAGTTTCCATTTCTCAGGATTCCTTAGTCATTCAGGGCCATTCATGTTTTCATGTCAACATTAGCATTATGTATTCACATTTCTTAAATTTCTGTGCATAATACAGAGTATGCTGGGACTGTTTTTCCTCTGGGACATTTTGATGCATGTATTCTTTAGTAATCAAATCAGGGTACTTGGCATATCTGTTCTGTCATGCAGGTATTATTGTTCTTTTGTGAGAACATTTGAATTGCTCCCTTCCAGGTTTTTTGAAAAATACAGTATTTTGTTAACCAGAATCACCCAGCTGTGGTATAGTGCACAAGAATGTATTTGTCCCAATTAACTGCAACTTCGTTTCCATAACCAATCTTCCCATCCGCCTTTTCCCCCTCTTCTCAGAAAACCTCTACTGTACCTTCCCTTATTAAAGGCAAAGTTTTTTGGATTCCATATAAGTGAGATGAATCTGTGCTTGTCTTTCTGTGCCTGGCTTATTTTATCTATCGTATTTTCGAGTTTCATCCATATGGCTCCAAATGAAAATTACATTATTTTGTTATGGATGAAGAGTATTGCGTTGTGCAGATATACTTAAGTTCTTGCAAACCTTGCCACTGAGGGCTAAAATGGTGAGTCTCTAAGTAAACTTTAAAGGCAATCTAGGCCAAAAAGACTGTAACTCTCAGGTAAGTCAGGAAACAACAGGTGCTGGAGAGGATGTGGAGAAATAGGAACACTTTTACACTGTTGGTGGGACTGTCAACTAGTTCAACCATTGTGGAAGTCAGTGTGGCGATTCCTCAGGGATCTAGAACTAGAAATACCATTTGACCCAGCCGTCCCATTACTGGGTATATACCCAAAGGTCTATAAATCATGCTGCTATAAAGACACATGCACACGTATGTTTATTGCGGCACTATTCACAATACCAAAGAGTTGGAACTAACCCAAATGTCCAACAACGATAGACTGGATTAAGAAAATGTGGCACATATACACCATGGAATACTATGCAGCCATAAAAAATGATGAGTTCATGTCCTTTGTAGGGACATGGATGAAACTGGAAAACATCATTCTCAGTAAACTATTGCAAGGACAAAAAACCAAACACCGCATGTTCTCACTCATAGGTGGGAATTGAACAATGAGAACTCATGGACACAGGAAGGGGAACATCACATTCCGGGGACTGTTGTGGGGTTGGGGGAGGGGGGAGGGACAGCATTAGAAGATATACCTAATGCTAAATGATGAGTTAATGGGTGCAGCAAAACAACATGGCACACGGATACATATGTAACAAACCTGCACATTGTGCACATGTACCCTAAAACGTAAAGTATAATAATAAAAAAAAAATACAAAAAATTAGCTGGGCATGGTGGCGGGCACCTGTAATCGCAGCTACTCGGTAGGCTGAGGCAGAGAATTGCTTGAATCGGGAACCAGAGGTTATAGCGAGCTGATATTGCACCACTGTACTCCGGCCTGAGCAATGGAGTGAGAATCTGTCTCAGAAAAATAAATAAATAAATAAATATTTGCACATGTGTTTTCTTCTGGTACTTTTCTCCTTTTGTATATTTAAAGTTTTTAATCTATACTCCAGGAACTTATTTTTGTGACATAAAAATCTAGGTAGTTTTCTCCAAACAGCATGCATTTAATTTATGAATAATTCATCTTGTTTTACCAATATGAAACGTCACCATTATCAAGTGCTAAATTCTTGTATATATTTGGCCATTTCTGGACTTCCTATTCTGTTCTGTTCATTTATGTCTTTTCAGCTGTTAGTAAACAATTTGTGGAAATAGCACATGCACATTTTGATATCTGGAAAAGCAAGTCTTTTTCTATTCTGTTACAAAAATTTAACTTATCACAATGATAAAATACATCATGTGCAATTTAAGGACACTAAGACTTTGCTATTTTTATTTGGCTTATGTAAAAGTGATAAAACAGGAAAAGCTCACATCTTAAGAAAAATGAACTTTCCTATTCAAAGACACGAACTATATTTCCCATTTCAGTTTCCTTTTAAGGTTACTCAGTAAAGAACATATTTACATAGGGTACATCAATATAAAATCCATATTGGATTTTATTTGAAAAATATTTAGCCCAGAATTTGATATATTATGGGACTTGTTCTCAATATACACCTTTCTGTAATGTATAGAACATTCTTTTAAAATGTGTACATTAAAAATAATCTGCTGCATTGACTTAATTTTGCTAGTTAAATCACTTTAAAACAATCTATTAGTGTTCTATAGGGAAATTATAATTGGATTGGAAATCAGCTAAAGTTTTGTTTTTGTGTTGCTGTTTATAAAGGGACCTGGGCCCTGACCTCTCTGAGGTTTCCACACCCAGGGTTGTGGGGCCTGCGGAGGAAGAGAAAGCCAGGCTCATCCCTCTCCACACCAGGAGGGTATGTCCCCATCATCCCCCCATGTCCCGCCTCCTCCCAGCCCAGGCCCAGTTACCTCTTTTGCTTGTCCCTCTTGTTCACGTCAGTGTCCCTGAGCATGACGATGAGATCCTTTCTGGGGACTTTACCCCACCAGGCAGCTCTGTGGAGCTTGTCCAGATCTTCTCGACGGACGTGGTACCTCGGCTCCATGAAGGAGCTGTCGTTGTAGTCTCCCCAAGCGCCCACGTTGCTCTTGCCACTCCCCCTGCAGCAGGGGAAGCAGTGACAGCACCACTTCGCCATCTTGCTCCTGAGCGTCTTCACAGCGGAGTCATCCAGTCTCCAGAAGTGCCCACGTTGCTCTTGCCGCTCCCCCTGCCGCAGGGGAAGCAGTGGCAGCACCACTTGTCCATCTTGCTCCTGAGATCAAATGGCTTCTTCGCAGCAGAGGCAGTGGGCATTGAACAAACCTCAGCCGTGTCATAAATATCATAATCCTATTTTGCTGTTTGTACTAAAACATTAGCAAATATTTATTGAGAAATTGCTATCTGCCTGAAAGTATAATGCTTTGATGCACATTATATCATAAAAACTAGGTACTATTATTAGTAGTATCTTAAGAGTATAAATATTGAGTCTTAGAGATGTTAAGCAACATGCCCAAATAGCATAGGGAAAGTTGGAATTCTGAAATTCTGACTATGCTGTATGTATGATAGGAGAATCAATGCTTGTCAAATGTAACTGTTAAGTCATTGTGGGGATATGGAGGCCTCTGATTGCTAGGGTCAGTACACTTAAGCAGATCATGTCACTACTTAGTTAAATCTATTTCATTAAAGCAAAATTCCCTAAAGATTATTGGCACCAAAACCATTATTTTTCCTTCCTTCCTTCTGTCTTTCTTTCTGTCTTTTTGTCTTTCTGTCTTTCTTTGAGACAAGGTCTCAGTCTGTTGCCCAAGCTAGAGTGCAGTGGCACAATCATGGCTCTCTGCAGCCCCAGCTTCTCCAGGCTCAGGTGATCCTCCCACCTCATCCTCCTGAGCAGCTGGGACTACAGGCAAGCCACTACGCCTGGCTAAATTTTTTTTTTTTTTTTTTTTGTAAAGATTGGGTTTCACCATGTTGCCGAGCCTGGTCTGCAACTCCTCAGCTCAAGCAATCCACTGCCTTTGCCTCCCGAAGTATTGGGATTCCAGGTGTAAGCCACATGCCTGGCAAAAAATATTATTTAACAAGTTCAATTTAGCTATTAGATTTTGGACAATGAGGGATAGAATTTTCTACATCATAATTCATCTTGTGTTCTTTATTTAAAGTAATATATAAGGATTTCGATTCAATTCAAATATATTTATTAGCAAATTAAATGTCTTTTTCAGGATTCCAAACTTTTGTTGAAGACATAGATGTTAAATGATGTCACTAATTTTAATTAGATTAACAGAAAGGTATTCTGGTGTTTAATAACAGTGACAAAATGGGCTATTAATTTTATTTTCTTTCCCTTTCTCTCTTTCTCCTTTTTAAAATATTTTACTTTTTAGGCTCTTTGGAATCCTGTAGATAGAGTTTTGAGAATTAGACAAAACACTCACAGAAACTGCCAGCCCTAGGATGAAATATATTGTTACTGTGCTTTGGGATTTAAATAAGTAACTACAGTTTATAGAACTTTTATACTGATACACAGACACTAAAAAGGGAAAGGGTTTGGATGAGAAGCTCTACTATGCAACCAAGAATCTCAGCCACTCATTTCTGTAGAAGCTGCAGGAGCTCCCTGTAAAGAGAGGTTATGGAGTCTGTGGCTTCAGGAAAGACACTTAAAACCCTTCAGAGTTTCTCCACTTTTCCCAGAGTTTCCCCAAAAAGGTTATGACACTTTATAAGAATGCTTCACTTGTGAAAAACTAATATCAAAGTCTTCTTGTCATTTATATTTAAGGATAAATCTTTATTCCATGTTTAATTTATTTAGCTTCCCCTGTAGCTAATATTCATGCTGAACACATTTTAAATGCTGTAAATGTAGATAATGTAATTCATGGATCATTAATGCCTCTTTAGTAGTTTAGAGAAAACGTCAAAAGAAATGCCCCCAGAATAAGCCTCTTGATTTGTAAAATTCTATGTCGTTGACTCAAGTTTGTATGGCATCTCAAAATATAAATATAGACATCTCAGATAATATATTTGAAATCGCAAATTCCTGTTAGAAAAGAATAGTACTTAACTAGATAAGAATAACAGGTCACCATTTTTTGAATTGTCTCCTATTAATTTTTGTTTTGTTGTGTTACACATGTTTTACTTATGGGGATATACATAACTTCTGCTGTTTTCAGAATTATTGCATGCGGTCAGTGTGAGAATGCAATTTAAGTTTCCTCGATGCTTTTTCACACTTCTATTACTAGAAATAAGAATATCGTAATATTGGCAAAGAAAATTGACCAGTTCAATAAAACTTTTTAGTAAATCTGATTGAAAATAAACATTGCCTATAGGTTTCTGACATCAATATTGCTATGTCCTAGACTACCTTATCTGAAATTAAGGCTTTGAAATTCTAATTATGTGCAAATGCATAAAATATCATCACCTAACGCTATATAATATATTCTATTTCTATACTGTGATGGCAGGTTTATAATTCTGGAAAGATATACACAACATAAAATTTACCTTTTTAATCACTTTAAGTGCACAGTTTTGTGGCATTAAGTATATTTGCACTATTGTGCAACAGTCACCACCGTAGACCTCCAGAACTTGTCTTCTTCTCCAACTAAAACGCTGTACTCATTGAACACCAACTTCCCCTTCCTCTCCTCTCCCTCCCCCTAGCAATCACCATTCTACTTTCTGTCTCTACAAATTTCCCTAAGTAACTCATAGAAGTGGCATTATAGAATGTTTGAATTTTTCTGACTGGCTTATTTCACTTAGCATGTCTTCAAGTTTCAACTATTTTATAGCATCTGTGAGAATATATTTTAAGGCTGAATATTATTATGTTGCCATATATACCACATTTTGTTTAACTACTCATCCATCAATATTCACATGGGCTGCTCCCTCCCTTTGATTATTGTGAATAATATTGCTAATGGACACGCTGCACAAACATCTGTTTGGTCCCTGCACTCATTTATTTTGGATATGGATTTGCATTTTAATACAAAGGAGAAATTACACAGCTTTTTAAAAGTGTCCAAATAAAAAGGAGCACAACATCAGTAAAATATTAGAAAGTAGATTGGGGGAAAAACAGGGAAGGAATTGAACCAAAAGTCGATAAGCTGCATAAGGGAGTTTCAAGAGGAGGAAAAAACTGACAATATAAACATAGAATTAAAGAGCAATAGGTTGATATTTAGAAAATTGTTGCATGTACTCATATGTCACCTGTGAACTGATATTTACATTATTTTATTATTCCAAGTTTCCAAAAGTAAGTGCAATATGAGAGTTTCATGATGCTAAATAAACTGAAACATGATATATATTTTGATATATTGTCCTTGAGAGCAGGCTGAGTGGTAATTAGTTCAACTTTAAATTATGATATGATAATGCAGTCAATCTGCCAAACTGAAAAAAAAGTATATATACAATATGTATACATTTCTCACAAAACCCAGTTTTATCATACAATTAAACTATGATTTAAAACTACCTGACAATTAATGGAGGAAAAAATAAAATAACATTTGCATTAATATTACCATAATTTTGATATTATTGTAAATATCAAAATATGTAGTACTTAGAGATAAACCTGCAAAAAAGAGAAACATTTGAAAACTACAAAACTACAAAATATTGCTAAAATAAATGAGACCTAAATAAATGGAATTTATGAGTCATAAATCTCAATATTGTTAAGATGTCTACTCTTCCCACATCAATCTATTACAATTCCAGTCAAATCACAGCTGGATTTCTTATTTTAGAAATTGAGAAACTAAAATTCTGAAATGTACATCAATGGGTAGAGGGTCTATAATGGCAAATTACTTTGAAAGAAACAGTTACTTTGAAACCAGGTGCTGTTGGAGAATTAACAGCACCTGGATTCAAGACTTATAAAGTTACAGTAATACTTAAGACAATGTAGTACAAATATACATATACACATATGTATCAGCTATCAGCTAATTTTTGATAAAGTTCTTAGACCATTCATGGACATAACATTTTCAACAAATGCTTCTGAAACACTTAGATATTCCAGTGTGTATGTGTGAAGCTCAATACTTCACATCTGAGAGGTATGAGTGTACATTACAAAAGAGAACTGGGAAGCTTTGAGAGTATTGGATATGCTCATTGTCCCCTTCATGGTGATTGTTTAATGGGCACATATATATATCAAATTCATCTCATTTACACTTCAAATATTGGAAGTGTGTTTTATGTTCATTAGACATGAATAAAGCTGTAAAATGTTATCAAAATATTCACTTACTATGCTTTTATTCATTTTCCTCTCTCTCTCTATAAACCTTCAGATAGAAAATGCAGTTGAAAGATATTTCATAAAGGAAAAAAAGAAGTATGAATACAGGTGGGAGATATTACTGAGATTTTCTTTTTCAGTGCAATCCTGGTCTTTTCTGACTAACACTATTTTTATGTGCAGAAGTAGTAGAAAAGATAAATATTTTGTACAGCAGAAAAACGCATCATTTCTGTGCCATGGAAGAGATAACTCAAAAAGATTACAGCTTCTGGCTGTGTTGGATACTAACCAGTATTGTAACTAACCAACGATCTGACCTTAACATTGGCTGTAAAGCTCCTTTAATGTTCCTTGCAATGATTTGAACCTATTACTGGAACCCTCATCGCTTATTGAGTTGAATAACATTGGTGGTATGTGTTTATCTTATATTTGCAGTAGAGTCATAATTTTACTTCTTAGAAAATTATACATTAAAAAAGACACATGAAATTGTATATTGTTTAATGTTTCAACTGTGATATCACTCCATGTGCATATTCAGATTCTTATTTGATAAAGGATAGCCAATACAGAAAGAATTGTTTTGATAATAAAGAACACAGAACTGTTGAAAGGTGTTGAAGCTGAGCTGGAGAGTCACCAAGGCTGGCGCCAAAGCTGTCAAGGTCGGAGGGTTTCCTGCCTGGGCGGCAGAGCTTGAGCTCGCCCTGCGTCAGGAGTGGTGGAAACTGCAGACCCAGCTGGGCCCCGAGGTCTCTGCCTCAGCCTCCCGCCCGCCAGGAGCTGCGCTGAGGTCCCAGATAGGCGACCCTGGCGGGCCGCCCCTGAGCCAAGGCGGCCCATGTGCGGGACAGCAGCAGGAGCCCAGGGTCCAAAGACCCACCTCCCGCCGCGGGAACCTCGAGCCTCCCCTGGCACCCCTAGCTTGGTCCGCCTGGCCTCCGGAGCCCGGTGTGCATCCTGGTCATGGGGACGCCCACCAGGTGCCCGGGAGTCCCCCTCGGCCACAGCCTGCGGCTCCGCCGGCCCTCACGCCTGATGCGGGGACTCCAGCCCTGCCGTCTCTGCTCCCGCCAAGCCCGGACCTGTCCTCCTCCTGGGCGCCCTGCAGTAGGGGCGATGCACACTGCCCGCTGCCCTGCACAGCCTTTCGCCGCACATCACCTCTCGCCCCTCCGCCCCGGGCCAGGACCTTCCTGGCCGCACAGAGAACCCACCTTCCCGCTGCAGAGCTGCTACGCTTCCCCCACCCACAGGGAAAAACGGCAGATCTCCAACCGAACAGAAATCTGTGTATGACTCCTCTGTTTGGATACTGCCAGTCCCCATATTTTCTTCCTGGAGTTTTCTTGGCAGAAGGTGTCGAATGTTTGATGTGTCACCAGCGATGAGGCTGAAAAGTGACAGCAATAGAGAAACACATCAGGCTTTCCGCGACAAAGAGGACCTTCCCTCATTCAAAACTCAGCAATCTCCATGGCACACAAAGGACTTAGGACAAGATGACCGAGCTGGAGTGCTCGCCCCAAAATGCAGGCCCGGAGTGGGTCACCTCCTTAGGGCAGGCCCAGGCTTGTCCTGGCTGCCCAGGCGCCTTTCTCCTCACTCCCACCCAATGCAGGGGACCCCACAAACTCGGCTGTTGGGGCTTCCTGCGCCTCCCTCCACAGAAGCCGCCTCCTGCTCGCCAAGCTGGGGCGTCCTGGGCTGAGAGGGAAAGACGCCAGCTCCACAAGCCGGGGAGGGAACACTGCCACATTGTTACACGGACACACCACCACACTGTCACATGTACAGACACACGGAGACATTACCACACGGACACACTGGCACATTCACATGGACAGACACACAGACATACGGAGAAATCACCACTTGGACACACCACCACACTATCACAGGGACACACAGACACACGGAGACATCACCACACTGTCAAATGGACAGACAGAGACATCACCACATGGACACACCATCACACTACCACAGGGACACACAGACACACAAGAGACATCACTACACTGTCGCATGGACACGCCATCACACTCTCACACGAACACACAAACACACTGCCACATGGACACTGCCACACAGACACACCGGCACACTGTCACATGGACACACCTCCACACTGTCAGATACCACCACACAGACACTGCCATGTGGACACAAGGACACACAGACACTGTCACACGGATGCACAAACACACACGGAGACATCACCATGCAGATACGTGAACACACCACCACATGGACATAGCACCACACAGACACACTGCCACACGGACACACCACCACACAGAAATGCGGACACACAGACACACCACCACACTGCCACACAGAGACACCACCACATCGTTGCCACACTTTCATGTGTCAGCTGGCGGTGTGGGCCCCACGACTCTGGGCTCTAATAGAGAAATTACTTAGGCATATAGTGAAGGCAAAATAATTTTTTTTTTTTCTGAGACGTAGTCTCGCTCTGTCCCCCAGGCTGGAGTGCAGTGGCGCGATCTCGGCTCACTGCAAGCTCCACCTCCTGGGTTCACGCCACTCTCCCACCTCAGCCTCCGGAGTAGCTAGGACTACAGGCGCCGGCCACCAAGCCCGGCCAACTTTTTGTGTGTTTTTAGTAGAGACGGGGTTTCACCTTGCTAGCCAGGATGGTCTCAATCTCCTGACCTCGTGATCTGCCCGCCTTGGCCTCCCAAAGTGGTGGGACTACAGGCGTGAGCCACTGCACCTGGCCAAGAATTTCTTTCCATCTCCTGTGTCATTGCTTTGGCAGTGGAAATGCGCGTGGCCTCTAAAGAGTGGGTCCCAAGGTCATGAAGGCCTGTGGGGTGGAGGGCGAGGTCTCTGTTTCCAGGCTGGAATGGAGGAAGACGCGGCGGCCGAGGGGCTGCATGTCCTCCTCGCAGCAGGCCCCTGAAGACCTTTATCCTCCAGAGCCGTGAATGTCCCTCAGGGGTGTCTAAAACGCTGGGTGGGGCCCTTATAGGCCTTAGGGGCTCTGGCCAATTAGTGGTCAGTAAAATGCAGAGGTGAACACCATAGAACCACAGGTCCAGGAGAATTTTGCAAAAGCTCTGATGATGCCCTTTTTTGTTCTCCCACTGCAAAATTGTTTTAAAAAGGAAAAAATCCAGCGATGTCCGGGGAAAGTCAATACTGAGTGTCAGCGCGGGACGCTGCCGCTGATAGGATCCCGGCGTCCTGGCCAAAAGCGCCCTCGGCGACCGCATCTCCGCGCACCATGGCAGCAAACGCAGCGGTTTGTGGGCGGATGGTGTCCCTGCGGCCATCCCGGCTCCTGAGTGCGGAAGGACAGACAGGAGCGGGGACTTCTGGGTGTTCTTGGTGTCAGCCAGCTTGACGCCGTTGTTCCTCCTTGAAGTCCGGGATTTGGAGAAGCACCTGGTTCCTGATGGAGGCTGTGGGCCTTTTGGTCCCGGTTTACCAGGCAGCGGCGCCAGCCTAGTTCTCAGCCCCGCCCCCGATGGGCGCCGCCTTCCATCAGGCCAAAGACTTTCCTCCAAACTGCCCTTCTTGGGGCCGGGAAGCAGCATCGTGGGCCTCCCCTGGGGCCTGTGGCGCTGGCAGCAGCTCCACGTTGAGGTCGCCTGCAGCCCGCACTGGGAGCGCTGGAGGTCCCTGAGCCCGGCGTGGGGAGGCCAATCCGCAGGTGCCGGGCACCCGGTGCCGGCCGCAGTCTCAAAAGCGCCTGGAGGTGACATCCAGGAGCACCACCACGCCGCCTGCAGGGAAACCCACGGCGAGGCGCGCCCCCTAAAGCGGTCAAGGAAGAAGCAGAAGGACAGGAAGGCGTCCCAGAGCTCGGGGTGATCTCAGGCCGCGCGCCCAGACCAAGTTCCTGGTCTCCGGGAGGTCTTTTTTTGATTTCTTCCATATTGCTATTTTTATTATTAGTAACTTTTCAAGATGGATTAAAGACTTAAATGTTGGACCTAAAACCATAAAAACCCTAGAAGAAAACCTAGGCAATACCATTCAGGACATAGGCATGGGCAAGGACTTCATGTCTAAATCACCAAAAGCAATGGCAGCAAAAGCCAAAATTGACAAATGGGATCTAACTAAACTAAAGAGCTTCTGCACAGCAAAAGAAACCACCATCAGAGTGAACAGGCAACCTACAGAATGGGAGAAAATATTTGCAATCTACCCATCTGACAAAGGGCTAACATCCACAATCTACAAAGAACTTAAACAAATGTACAAGAAAAAATCAAACAATCCCGTCAAAAAGTGGGCAAAGGATATGAACAGACACTTCTCAAAAGAAGACATTTATGCAGCCAACAGACACATGAAAAAATGTTCATCATCACTGGCCATCAGAGAAATGCAAATCAAAACCACAATCCAGGAGGTCTTGCCACAGACGATCTGGGCTTTCTGGGCAATGTCCAGCCTAAGCTGGAGCTTCTGGGACGCGGTCACGTGGCCCTTTGGAGATTCCACGGCTTCGGATCGCTACTGCAGGATGCTCCACTGTGTCTGCCAGCCTCTGGCGTTTTGCTGAGGGGTAAACTCGGAATGTCTAGAAATAAGAACACTGGGATGGCCCAGTCGTGCCCCAGGCATTCCCGCACACGGTGGTAGCAAAGGCAGGCACGCAGGCAGAGTGCCCAGTCGGCTTAGTGAGAGTTCTTTACAGGTTAGTGACAGACTTGGTCCCACGCTTGTGTCCTCTCGTGTTTTCAGTTAACCTGCGGACGCCCAGGGGCTCCTCCATCTCCACCGTGTTCTCCTCGGGCTGAAGCCCAAAGTCCCCCATTTTCTCCTCAAATGGCTCACAGAGCCACTTCTGCAGGCAGGAGAACGGCAGTGGGCTCAGTGGCTGACCAGGGAAGCCACATCTGAAGGAACTGCTGGGTTACTATGGCTTTGAGTCAATCAAAGCAGACTTTCTCTGGCTTGCTGCGCTACATCGATTTTATTTTCATATTTTAAAAGAAGCAGAAGGGAGGTCCTAGGAAATT
The DNA here is from genome assembly GCF_006542625.1 of Nomascus leucogenys. Classification (NCBI taxonomy): domain Eukaryota; kingdom Metazoa; phylum Chordata; class Mammalia; order Primates; family Hylobatidae; genus Nomascus; species Nomascus leucogenys. Next base: position 1,019,604 of record NC_044404.1, read on the forward strand.
TGCCCAATGCAGATGCTGACAAGAGTGGTGACATGAAAAAGATTACCCAGAAGGAAAACAAGAGCTATTTTCTACACATCTGAAATCTGTGTAGGCTTTTGGAAAAGTGAAACTAGATGCAAAGCACAATGATATAATTTTGGCAATTTCCACTGACACAGAACTCAGTCAATCTGAATTAATCTAAGGATTATAAGGAAAATGGCACTCCAAGAAGCACTTATTAACATCACTCAGCTGCTGTGAAATAGGCTTACAGGCAACATGGAGTGTCAATTATCCAATGTTTAAAGTCAGTGATACAGATTGGACTACAATCTCTAAGGCTCATAAAGTCTTTAAAAGATTGACAGATGATTTATCTCATATGTAGACAACGATTCTCAGCAGTTAACTAGCACAACTTGCTAATATCAATTGCTTGAGAAAATCAGATAATTGCTTGAGAAAATTAGGACATTGCTTGAGGAAGTTAGGTAATTAAATAAATTACTTTTTTTAAGAATAGTTTAATATTTTGGCAAGTAGACTTTAAAATAGATTGGTAATATTTTAAAGGCTACTTTTAAAGAAGTAGCAATATAACATGTTTAATTATGAAAAATAATAATTTTGGAAACAATTCAATTTTCTATCACAGATAATTTCACAAATACCATCTCAATAATTAGAAGAAGTAGCAGCAATTTCTGTCATTTTTATGCAAGTTACTCCTAGTCCATTTATTTGGTTTTAAATAGTGTTTTTAAAATCTGTTTTCAAAGAAGGCTAATCATAAATAATAGAATATATTTTACAATAGTTGAAGGTAACAAAAAATAAAATCACAGGGTATGTATACTTTCTGATCACTCAGCATCACTATTTTTGAGATTTATTCATGTTGCTACATCTATCAATTGTTCTGTTCTTACTAGGGAGTATTATTTCATTATATACATATACCATAGTAAGTTTATAAGTCACAAATTCACCTGTCCATGGATATTTGGACTGTTTTCAGGTTTTGACTGTTGCAAGTAAAGCTGCTGTGAAGATTCATGTAAAATCCTTTGAATGGGCCTGTGCTCTTAGGTTTTCATCTCTACTGGAAGTGGAATAGATAGCTATATGGCTATCGTGTCTGTAATATGCAAACACAAAGCCTGACAAAACTGATTTCTAAAGTGGAAACTCCACTGGAGAACCTTGACTCCAGCGTGGCTTTTGAGATTATCTCCTATGTCTGGTGCAATGATTGGTCCTGGGGTAGCCACATGACCCAAGGAGGACCATGTTTAAACTTCTGAGTTTTCACTGAGATTAACACGCATTTTAGAAGCCCCTTTTCCCCTACGCCCCCAGCTGCAAATGCTTTCAGGGATCACATTATGTTGGAACATTTGGTTACAGTGTTTCCTAAACTTTGCGGGTAAAAACTGTTCAAGTAGGTAAAAATGGAGCACATACAAAGAAAAAAGGAGTCCAGAAATATCAGATAAAGAAAGGGCCTCCATAAAATCATTTGAACTTATGATTAATTCATTAGTCATTAAAACAAGTTTAGTGTACAACGAATCATCCCCCCAACCACCCTTTATTCCTTCACCAGGTTTAAGTTACATTTTTTTAACTTGCCAACAAAAGATTTGTCATTAACTTAGACATCAAATCCCTTGTCTCCAAGAGCAATCATTCAACTCTGTTCCTCTCATTGTTACAATAATATGTTCACTTTATTCTGCATACACCTGCTCTTTGCCCTTGTCTCCCTATTCTATTCTGTTAAAGTTATATCCAGACATTTATTTCAGTTTATATCAAAGAAACTGTATACATGTTTTTAATCTTAGAAAAATTTCTGAGTAATTTTTTGTCTCATATTCGATTTTAAGCCACCCAAGAAGCATTATTTTTTCATTTAGCATTTTAACTTTTCTAACCCAGGTCTTTTATAGTAGATATTTTGTCTTTTTCTAAATGCTCTGCTACAATTTACATTTTAAATCTAATTTTAAAAAGTGTATGTTTTGAATATTAGCATCATGCATCTCAGGCCTAAATATCCCTTGATAACAAATATTGTCTTTTTTTCTCTACATTTTTCACATATTTCAATAGGGGGCTATATTGCCTGCCACAATAAAAGTTTTTGTCAATGTAACATAACATATAGGCAAAATATTGTTTCCAAGTGATTGATGATGTGGTGCCTTCAGTTTAGTCCCAATCCCTCAATGTAATCATCATCCCTAAATCTAATGAAATATGAAATAAATATTTCATTTGGTTTCTAAAATTCAGCAGACAAATATATAGCCTGTCACATATAGCCTGTAACGCCAACATATAAAAATTAAAGCAATTCCTTCTCCACTCCCACTGTTTCACTTGACTAGCCTTAAAAAATAATAATAATAAAGCAAAATTGTTCCTTTGCTTATCTTTGAAATCTAATGGATATACTATCAGAAAATCTCTTATATATATGGAGGGCCTCTATAAAATATAGACTCTTAACTAGAAAAGTAGACTTATATGATAGTTAAATTTAAAACACAATTATATATAGTACCTTCACAAATGCACCAGTACTTATTTCAGAATGCATGATGTAATTGACTAAACCATTTAGGGCTAGACCTCTGAAATAAAAGGCATTCACACTTTGTGATTCCTGGGGAAAATATTATTCAAAATAGAAACATGCAGAACCTTTACCTGATCATGATAAAAAAAAAAATGTTCCTACTTGTTGTTAATATGCCACAGCATTTACAAGGTCAGCAAAAGGAGATTATCCCATAATATAAGCTGATGGCTAAAATTACCTGCCTTACTTTAGTTACCATAATATCTATAAAGTGTAAATTTCTTCTGAAAGAAAACAGATAGATTTTTCTCAGAAATGTCTTTAGATGCAGATCTAGCACATCTGTTTTTCTCACTTTTTAAAATGTTGATTTTATTGATAAATAAATATATATAGGGTACAATATGGTACGATACATGTAAATATTGTGAAATGGACAAATTAGGCTAAATAACGTATCTTTCACTTCAGATACTTATTACATTATGGTGAAACATTTAAAATGTACTATTTTAGCACTTTGAAGCTATGCACTACATTATGAGTAACTGCAGTCACTTTGCTGTGTACCATATCACCAGAATGTATTTCTCCTAACGGAAGCATTATCCCATTCAATATTTCCCCTTTTTCCACCCCTGCCCCCTGCCCTGCTCTGCCTCTGATAAACTACCATTCTACTCTTAACTTCTATGAGGGCACATTTTTGGATTTCACATATAAGTGACATTATGAGATATTTGTCTTTCTGTGTCTGGCTTATTTTACTTAGTATAATGTCCTCTAAATTCATCCATGTTTTTGCAAATGACAGAATTTCATTCATTTATAAAGATAAGTAGTATTTTTGTATGCATCCTACATATACTTTTAACTTTCCATAGCTTTATTGAGATAAAATTTATACATTGTGTAATTCACTCATTTAAAGTACAGACTTCAAATTCTTTTAGTATATTAACTGGATGGACAAATAATTATCATAATACAATTTTAGAACATTTTAATTCTCCTTAAAAGAGACTTGCACCCATTAGCAATCTTTCCCCATTTTCTCCAGCCTTTTTTAAACCCCTCCTAGTCTAGGCAACCACTCGTCTACTTTCTGACTATGAATTTGCCTATTCTGGACAAATGGATTCATAATAATTTCATTTCACATAAATGGAATCATAATAACACATAGTCACTTTTTACTCACATCTTTCTCAACATATTTTTAATATTCATCCATTTTGGAGCATGCATTAACAGTTTTTTACCTTTTCTAGCTAAATAAGATTCTATTTTATGGGCACACCACATTTTATTTATCCACACTCCTCAGCTGATGAACATTTCTGTTGTTTTCTACTTTGTGTTGCTATAAACATTTGTGTACTACTGTTTGTGTAGCATTTGTTTTATTTTATTTTTGGTAAACACATAGGAGTGGAATTGCTGGATCATGTGATAACTCTGTGTTTAACCATTTGAAGAACTGCCAGACTGTTTTACATTTTAAAGTCTCACCAGTGGTATAGAAGGGTTCCAATTTTTCCACATATTTTTATCCATTCTTCAGTTGATAAGCACTTAGGTTGTTTCTAATTCATGGGTATTATGAATAATGCTGCAATGAACATGAAATTGCAGATGTCTCTTTTTGACACACTGATTGAAATTCCTTTGGACATATATCCAGAAGTGGGATTGGTGGATCATAGGGTAAATATATTTATAATTTCTTGAGGAAGCTTCATACTGTTTTCCAAGATGGCTGTACTAATTTCCATTCCTACCAACAGTGCACAGGATTTCTTTCTCCACATCCTCATCAACACTTATCTTCCATCTTTTTTTATAATAGCCCTAGCAAAATGTGTGAGGTGATACCTCATTGTAGCTTTGATTTGCATTTCTCTGATAATTAGAAATGTCTATGATTTTTTCATGTACCTGTTGGCCTTTTGTATGCCTTAGGAAATGTCTATTCTGGTTTTTTGCTTATTTTTTTTAATAAGCATAGTTTTTTTCTTATTTTTGAGTAGGTTGAGTTACTTATATATTATTATATGAGCCCCTTATCTGATGTATGGTTTAAAAATGTTATCCCATTTGTGGGTCCTCTTCATCCTATTATCGCTTCTTTTCCTGTGGAAAAGATTTTTAGTTTTGTGCAATCTCATTCGTGTGTTTTTGCCTTTGTTGCCTGTGCTTTTGGAATAATCTACAGAAAATCATAGCTCAAGCCAATGTCATACAGTCTTCTATATTTCCTTGTAGTAGTTTTACATTTAAGTCTTTAATTTTGATTTGATGCTTGTATAAAGAGCAAAAGAAAAGTCAAATTTTATTCTTCTGTATGTGGATAGTCAGTTTTTTCTACACAATTTATTGAAAATAATTTTCTTTCTTCATTGTGTATTTTTAGTTATTTTATCAAAAAATCAATTGACCACAGACACACGGATTTATTTACGGGTTCTAGATCCCTTTGCACTGTTCTACATGTCTGTTTTTATGCCACTGCTGTGTTGTTTTAATTACTATAGCTTTGTAATATCGTTTGGAATCGGGTAGTCTGATGCTTCCAGCTTTGTTCTTTTGGTTCAAGATTGCTTTGGTTAGTCAGGGTCTTTTGTGGTTCCATACAAATTTTAGCAGTAATTTTTCTACTTCTCGGAATTTGATAGTGGTTGCATTTAATCTGTAGATTGCTTTGGGTAGCATTGACACTTTTACAATACTAATTTTTGAATCCATCAATAAAGGATGTTTCTCCATTTATTTATGCCATTTTAATTTTTTTCATCAATGTGCTGTAGCTTTCAGTGTACAAATCTTTCACATTCTTGATTAAATTTACTCCTAAGTCTTTTATATATTTTGTATCTGTTTCGATTCTATTATAAATTGAATTGCCTTATTAATTTATTTTTCAGGTAATAGTTTCTCATTAATGTATAGAAACAATAATGCTATCGGTATGTTGATTTTGTAACTATTAACTTCATTGAATTTCTTTATCAGGAATATCTCTAAAAACGTAGAAAACACTACAGTGGTTTAGAAATTACTAATTTTACTTCTAAGTCGTTCATAAACCTTGTCTATGAAATGACTTCTTAAATATTTAGTTGATAGACTGCTACAGGTAATAGGGACTTAGCAAGCTCTTTTATATGCTAAAGGAGCATCTATCAGATTAAGTTAGAACATTTGCTGTCAGCCACATATTGAGATGATACTAGGTGCAATAGCAGGGATAGATTTTGTTAGTGAGTGGTCTCATGCCTTGAGATCTGTGGTGGTCTTTAAAATGGTGGCCAGCCAGATCAAGGATGTAGTATCTCATAGTTCCCAACTAAATACTAGCTTTCCACTTTAGGTGATATTTTTCTTATTAGAAAAACATTGCAACTCATTTATTGTTTGGCAATTATAGATTGAAATTTCCTAATTCTAAATTTTAAGTGGTTCTTTGGTTTCAGTGCTTTATGTCGTTTGTTGTTGTTTTTGGATGGCATTACATATTATATGTTCTAGAAACATGTAATCCTAAATTTACCCTCTTGAATCCCTGGATGATATTTTTATCATAAATGCAGAATAATCAAATACATTTTAAGCAAGTAAGTGTCCTCCATCAATTCTGTATTCCAGACTTGGGAGGACGTACAGTTGCTATTGTGTGATCAAACATGTCTCTGTGTAGTTCCAGCAAATCAAGCTGAGCTTCAAAAAATTTTGAGTCTCAGTTTTGTGAGAGTGATTTATTCTTAAAAAAAAAAAAAAGAAAGAAAAACAAAAAGAAAAAGAAAAAAAGATAAGAAAAAGGAGTAACGGGACTACTCCTCTTGGCAAATGTGCTAAATATCATTTTAGGAGAAGAAACTGGATTTATTGTATTTCCCTTAAGATTGTGAGGGAGTGTGGATACAGAAGAATGAGCCAACAGTTTCTTTATAATAAATACGGTCTGCAATAAATTATTTCACTAGCTCCAAAACCTTTCCCTCGATTTTAGTAGGGAGTTGGTTTCTGTTAATATCTTTGGGTGCTGTGGTGGTAAATGCTACATTATAAACGGTGGCATGTATTTACAGTTAGAGTATTGTGTGTACACTTTTTTAATGTTAAACTTAAGCTGAATGTGTAATGGATTTGTGTATAGTTTTACATATTTGGAAGCATTTTAAAAATAGGTTTTAACCTTACATAAAATTACTTTTATACTTGTGTTAACATTTTCTTCTGTGCCTTTTGGGTAATTTAATTTCTGTTATGAATTCCTGGTGCCTATGAGCTAGCTATCACCCACCTGAAAGGTGCTTAGAGGTGAAGGTACTGTTTCTAAAAACACATCACTGTGACACCTTTCTATCCTCACATTTTCAAGCTTGCCTCTTTTCTATTCTTTATGGATATAACTTAAGCGATTGTGTTATTCATAAAGATTTAGAAATTTCAATATTCTCAACACTCTATGTTTCTGATTTTATAACAGTAGCCATTTTTGAATGTCAGATGTTTGGCCTGTTTTATATGAATAAAGTTTATTTATAAAATATTATAAAAATAAGTAAACAGAACATTAATAATAAAAAAAGATTTTCTGTATCTTAAGATTGTATTTTCAGTAAACAGAAACAATCTTACGTCTTCCTTCCCTATATGGATTTCTTTTATTTCTTTGTCTTGTGTAATTGTTCTGGCTAGGCAATTACACATAATGTTTTCAGCATTTGTAATTTTACGTCAAATTCATCCATTGTAACACATTGATTGCTACTTTTCAACTTGTAAACCTGGACATTTGTCACTACTCTTCCTCCAGTACAGGAGTCTATGGCGCGGTGTGGGCGCTACTGTGCCACAGTCCAGGGCACGGCTGGACGCAGGTTCTCTCCTGCAAGAGTCCGCGGCTCTGCGGAGCAGGAGTTCTCCAGCGCCTTAGTCCGGGGAGAGGCAGGGGTGAGGCTCCTTCAGTAGCTCAGTCCAGGGCGCAGCCCTGCGAGGGTCCTCCCGTGCAGGAGTACACGATGCTGCGGGGTCCTACTGTGTCTTAGTCCAGGTCGCGGGGAGCTGGGTCCTCTGGTGCCATAATCCAGAGTGCAGCGGAACAGGAGTCCTGCGGAGCAGTAGTCCAGGGCGCGCTGGGGCGTGGATCCTCAGGTGCCGCAGTCCAGAGCGCGACAGGGCAGGATTCCTGCCTGGCTATATCCAGGGTGCAGAGGGGCGGGGGTTCTCTTGTGCAGGAGTCCAGGACGTGGCGGAGCGGGAGTCCTCCGTGTAGGAGTCCTCCGGTGCTGAAGTCCAGAGCGCAGTGAGGCTGGGTCCTCCCGTGCCATAGTGTAGGGCATGGCGGGACAGGGATCCTGCCCTGAGGTAGTCCAGTGCTTGAGTCCGCAGGAAGGCAATAGTCCCTCGGTTCACGGCGTGGTGGGGTCGGGGTCCTTCCGTGACTTAGTCCAGGACGTACCAGGGCGGGGGTCCACAGTTGCCATAGTGAGGACCTCGGAGGAGGGTGGTTCCTGCCTTGCTGTAGTCCGGGGAGCAAGGGGCGGGGAGGGGTCCTATCTTGTCAGAGTCTCCCGCGCGGGGTGGGGGTGGGGTGGGGGTTTTCCTGTGCGATGGCCCACAGGGCGGTGAAGCCGGGTCCTCCCGTGCCTTTGTCCAGGGCGCAGGGGGGCGAAGGTCTTCCGTGGTGGAGTCCGAGGAGCGGCGGGACGGGAGTCTTCCAGTGCCATATTCCAGGGTGCGGCTGAGTGGGGGACCTGTCCTGCAGTGATCCAGGGCATGCGGGAGTGGTGGTCCTCCTGTGCCATAGTCCATCGCGCGGCGGGGTGGGGGTCACCTCGTCCTGCAGTCACCATGCACGAGGCCCAGGTCCTGCTGTGCATCAGTCCAGTGCGCGGTGGGACGGCGGTCCTGCTGTGCTGTAGTGCAGGACGCGGTGGGGCAGCAGCAGCCCAGAGAGCGCCGTGGCAGGGGGTCCTCCGGTGCTGGAATCCAGTGAATGGCGGGTCAGGGGTCTTATCGTGCAGAAGTCAGTGGCAAGGGTCTTCCCGTGCCATAGTCTAGGGGGCGATGGGGCAGGGTTCTCTAGTGCAGGTGTCCAGGGTGCGGCGGGGCAGGAGTCCTCTGGTGCAGGAGTCCAGAACGTAGCCGAGGAGTCCTCCAATGCCAGAGTCCAGGGCTCTGCGGAGCCGGGTTCCCCCATGCCGGAGTGTAGGGCGCGTTCAGGCGAGGGTCTTGGCGTGCAGTAGTCCAGAGTGCGGTGGGGCAGGGGTAGTCCAGACCTCCACGCCGGGGGTCCCTCTGTGCAGGAGCCCAGTGCCCGGCGGATCGCGGTCCCTCCGTGCTGTAGTCCAGGGCACGGCAAGGTGTGGATCCTCTGGTGCTCTATCCAGGGGGCGGCGAGTCCGAGATTCTCCCATGTCTTGGTCTAGGGCCTGGCAGGACTGGGGTCCTGGAGTCCACGCGGTAGCCCAAGATGCCACAGGACTAGGTCCTCTGGAACCACAGTCCAGGGCGCTGAGGGGCAGGAGTAGTTCAGGGCGAGCCAGGGCCCAGATCCTCAGGAGCCAGAGTCCAGGGTGTGGAGGGGTGGGGGTTCTGCAGTGGCAGAGTCCAGGACACCGCGGGGCGGGGCGGGGCGGGGATCCTCAGGTGCCTTAGTCCAGGGCTGAGCCGCGGGAGAGGTCCTTCAGTACATAGTCTAGCGCACGGCGTTGCAGGGGTCCTCCAGTACCTGAGGCCGCGGCAGGTCGCGGGTCCCACTGGGCTCTAGTTCAGGGCGGAGCAGGTCCGGGGTCCTCTCCTGCCTCAGTCTGGGGCGCTGGAGAGCGGGGATCCTCTGGTGCCAGAGTCAATGGATCCACGGGTCGGGGTCCTCCCATGTGTTAACCCCGGGAGGGGAGAGGCAGGGGTCCTCCTTTGCCCTAGTCCAAGGCATTGTGAGGCCCGGCTCCTACAGCCTTAACTGTGCCTCTGCCACCGCGAGGGAAAACTGCACCATCTCAGGCAAGCCTAACAGAGCAGCTGTCCTTAAAAGATTCCCAGTTGAGTGTGGTTTGGAGCAGGCCTGAGAAGTGTGCCCTTAGATGGCTTCAAGGGCTCTGGGCAGTGTTTAAGGAATCCAGCTGACCTCAGTTACTCCAAGCCCTTTTCCACTCAGCAGAACTTCTGGCCACAGGGTCCCCTATCTGCGGGGCCCTTTCATTATCCCAGATTCCCACACGATGGACTCCCTCTCATCCTCACAATCTCAGCTCAGGCCTTATTCGTCACCGCATTCCTGGCACCAGGCCTGGCCCATGAGAAATGGGTCAGATTAAGAGCTAAATGTATTTTCATGGTCACTTGTTTTCTTCAGGCCTCCTTTCTTTGTGCCAACATCTTTGGGTTTCTGGTTAAGGTTTTCAGCAGCTGCGTGCAGTTCCATTTTCCTTACCAGGCGAGAGACATAGCTTCATGAAAACAAAGGGAGAAGGCTTGTGACCAGAGAACTCCCAGTCCTCTCCCTGCATAGGAAAACTGGACTTATCCGGAGGGCTCCAGCTCCTGGGCAAATCTCTAGGGCCACTTAATTGGGCTGTCCCCCACCTTTGTTTCTGGTTTTTGAGGGGCCAAGGTTGGGAATCCTTTCTAAGTCTCTACACATGGAGCCCTTCTTTGGTGGGAAAGTCTTGACATATACCAGGATTCTCACTGACCTTTCAGAGCCTTCAAGAATCCTGAGCTGCTTTGGCTTCTGTTCCTGGAAGAGAGGCCACTGAACTGCTCTGGAGCTGGAGTTCAAGTTCAAATATTCATCACTGTTACTAAGCCTTTACATAGCATGTGATTTCTTTCTGGCAGGCTCATGGTCACTTAGATTTGCTTGTATGTAGATGGAGGGTCTGCATCCTCATTCAGGTAACACCCTCAGCCTTTCATGCTGAGATTGGCCATTTTATTTGTAACTCACTGTACAATCCATTCGCTCTTCCAGTGTCCCTTAGAAGGATGCAGAGTGTTCTGTAGAATGCCATAGAGACCTGGGTTTAGGGAAAATATTTGACCAAAAGTCCGCCAACTCACATGAGTATCTCCCCACAACTTGTACAGTGCTAGTCTCTGGGTATACAGCAAATAAAACCGTGCCTGAGCAGATGTTACAAACACACTCCCCTAAGAGGCTCCAGGGCTGGTTTATTCAAGCAAAACGGTGTGCTCTAATAAGCTCAGAGCTGAGAGAAACAAGTTTTCATTCCAGCTTTCTCAAAAACTCCCTCTGTGACTTTAGACCTAATAATAATAATACCTAGTTAGTGAACATCTCTGTGCCAAGAAACATCATATCATTGCCTGAGTTATAATTCTCACAGTAGTCCTGCAGGACAGCTGCTGTTACTGCTTATTATGCAGATGGACAACCTGAGGCTCAGATGGAGTTAAGTGGCTTAACTGGTAACAATAGAGCCAGGATTGTCTGCTTCAAGGTTAGAATGCAACTTGTCTATCAAAATGTGGTTATCTGACCTCCACAATGCTGCAGTCCAGCTAAATCCTGCAAATATTCATCTACCATTTACTATGGATAAAATAATAATGTGCTGTGGGGAATCCAATTACACACACACACACACACACAAAAGTGCACACACACGTGCATGCACACACACTGCTCCTGCTGTCTCAGAGCTTCCATGCTGGCAAGGCAGAAGTGCAAACATTAGCAGGTAAGTCCACTAGCAGGAGGAATGTGATAAGTAGATCCAACAGGGTACAACACGGTATGATAGAAACAAACAAGGTAGAAATGACTTCTGACTCCCTTTCACTTATGAAACTGATTATGGAATAGTGTATGAAAGACTTGCCTGAATGAATCTCATATTTTCCAAGTGTTTTCTATCCCAGTGATTGGAACTTTTATTCATTTATACCGTTGTCCAAAAGGAAAATAAAGATTTTCCTAAGATCATCCTCTCTCTTATCCCTCATATCATATCCCCAAACATCACCAAGCCCTGCCCACTTTTACCTACTCGGTTTCTCTCCGGTTGCTCTGTTTTCTCCATATGCACTAGTAATACCTTGGCTACATGAAGACCACCAGCAGCAGCTGGGACAATCAGCACCCTGTGGAACTGCATAGGGTGCATAGAATACGTCCTCCCTTCAGTCGGCTTGGGTCAGCTTGGGTCATGGGCCACCTGGACTGACAGCAGTTTCCGCAGAAATGTCTCAAGATGATAGAATAATCCAAATCTCTTTGCATGGGGCATGGTGTGGCTATCTGAGAAAATCCTGGCTTTTGTAGGAAAGAGAAAGAAGAACGCTTCTTGAGGGGAAGAAACCAACAGGAATGTGCCTCAGGGAAACATCACCAGAGGAGAGTGAGCTGTAATGAGTATTTTGGCAGATTGCATGTTTCCTGTGGTTCTTGGGTTCCTTGGCCCTGCACAGAGCTACCATTTACTCATTTGACAAATATTTGAGTAGTAGACTCCAGGGTTCAATAGTGAGCAAAAATGCACAGAATTTCTTCTGTAGTGGAGCTGAGAGTCTAACAGAAAGAGCTGACATTAGTCACAGAATTATGTAATAAGGGAAAGCTCAGCAGACCCAGGGGTGCTACAAGAGCCTGGGAAGGCGGACTGACCTCAATAGGGAGGCAGGAAAGGCTGCCCCCAGGAAGCAGCACTTGAGCTAAAATCAGGGAGAAAACTAGGCAAAGACACAGCATTCAGGAGGAGATAGAAGCTGGCCCATGGGGATGGTGGTGTGGAGAGGCGAACAAATACCCAGGTCTTGGATTTATTGTTGAGCTGCTGAATGAACCAGGGCTGGCTCTTGCCCAACCTCTGCACTTCTTGTTTTGCAAGGTTATAATTTTTGTTTTATTTAAAAGCTAGTATGAGTTGGGAGCTGTTGCTTTCCTGAGACCCCATCCTGTGAGGTAGACAGGGGGCCTCACTGTACTCTGGGGAAGCTAAAGATGGAGAAGAGTTTTAGAGTGCCTGGAGAAGAGGCTCTTTAATAGATCATTTAAGAAGAGGGTGTTACCGCTAGACTGCCCAGATTCACTTTCTGGCTTTGTGACCTTGGGCACTCTGTGTCTGTTTCCCAATCTGAAAACTGGAATAATGATAGTATCTGCCTCTGCCTGCAAGACCCTGACCTATCAGACCAACTACCTTTTCACTTAGAACTCTCTTCCTGCACTGTACCCCAACTGGACCCTCATTAACACTGAAAATGGGCATGTTTTCCTTTTCTAGATTTTGCTCAAGACATTTCCCTCATCGAAATTAACTTTGGTCCATCTCCCCCTATTGGAATTCAACCCATTCTCCAGAAATCAGTTCAAATTTTATCACCAGAAAGCCTCTGTCAATTACAGCAAGCCTCTTTTATACTTTGTGCCATTTCTGCCGTGATTTCTTATGTTTTTCTTTTATGCTACATATTGGTATAAGTACATATGATCTCCACTTCCACTCAAATATGAAGTTACTACGGGCAATCCCTATAGGTATAGTCATATCCCAAGAGTCCTGAGCAGAGGGTCTCCCTCTTTCACCCAGGCTGGAGTGCAGTGGGGCAACCAGAGCTTACTGCAGCCTCGACCTCCTGGGTTCAAATGATCCTCTCACCTTAGCCTTTCCAGTAGCTGGCACTAAAAGGCGAGCACCACCATGCTTTGCTAATTTTCATATTTTTCATAGAGATGGGGTTCCACCATGTTGCCTTGCTTGGTCTCAAAGTTCTGAGCTCAAGCAATCCACCTGCCTCAGCCTCTCAACGTCCTGGAATGACAGCATGAGCTACCACACCTGGCCAAATGCTGAATACTTTAGAGTCATATATGCCTGACACTTCCAGGGCATGCAGAACTGCCTCACTTACTTTTCTTTTGACTCAGTTTATAAATTTTCTTAATTTAAATTTTAATTTCAACATGTATACATCTTTGAAATAAATAAAATAATCTCTTTGAATGTTTGGCATAATGTAGAAGAAATTGACACATGGACATCTTTACTTCATTTTCCGTCTCAAAATGTGGTAGAAATATGCTCCCCTAAAGTGATCCCAATTATTACATAGCCATCTTGCTGTGGCTAATGTAGAATGTTTTTGCAATATCACATGCATGACAGGGCACATCCAAAAAATATTTTAAGTGAAGATAATACTAGATTCTTGAAAGTATCTAGACACTTAAGAGCAGGCGGTGATGATGTTAATTAACAGTAACAATGTCGAGGGGCTGGTTTTGCCCTTCCCTAATAAACATGAAGAGCATAGAAACTCAGCAAATTTGCTCTTATTTTCTTCATTATTTGGTTGTTGAATCAGTAAATGCTTTCCACAGGGGTCATCTTGTTAGTCATCTTGTCATTTTGCTGTGTCCCGTCTTCATCCTTGCAATTTTTCCTTTCTCCCATTTTGGCATTTATTGTGAGGAGTATTATGCTGACGGAATGCCCTATCCTGACTTGCCATCTGATTAGAACTTCCCTCAATTTTTAAAATGCTTCTTGATATGGTTTGGATTTGTGCACCACCCACCCCCAATCTCACGTGGAATTGTAATTGCCAGTGTTGGAGGAGAGGCTTAGTGGAAGGTGTTTGCATCATGGAGGTGGTTTCTAATGGTTTAGCCTCATCCCGCTACTGTTGTCTGATGATAAATTTCTCCTGAGATCTGCTTGTTTAGAAAGTGTGTAGCACCTCCCCTGACTCCTGTCAGCCATGTGAATATGTGCTTGTTTCCTTTTCACCTTCTGCCACAATTGTAAGCTTCTTGAGGCCTCCCTATAAGCATAAGTCTGTACAACCCACAGAACTGTAAGCCAATTCAATCTCTTTTCTTTTTCAATTACCCATTCTCGGGTATGTCTTTATAGCAGTGTGAGACAGACTAATACACTCCTCCTCAGAAAGCATTCAATTTAGCTGTGTCTAAAGATATGCCAGCTGTTGTGGGGCATTATCTTAGCCAATCATTCTTCCTCTTCAGCAAGATCTGTTTGCCTGTCACAGCTTGACCTACAGTTCCCACCATACTTGTCAGTAACAAGTAGCCTATAACATCTGGAGGGATTTCATTGAAATCACAGAGGTTCCTTTGTTCTTTATTTTATTAGCAGGCATTACGAAAGCACATCAACTTTCTTATTTAATAAAGTGCCTGTTGCTTTGAAAAATTGCTCAAAAGAAGAAAAGAGAGGGTTACTTAAAGATATCACTATAGGCATGGCATGCTGGTCCACACCTGTAATCCCAGTACTTTGCGAGGCTGAGGAGAGAGGATCACTTGAGTCCAGAAGTTCAATACCAGCCTAGGTGACATGGCAAAACCCCATCTCTACAAAACAAAACAAAACAAACAAAACAAAACGAATAAAACAAAACAAAATAGAAAAAATATTCAGGGACAGTGGCATGTGCTTGTATTCTCAGTTACTCAGGAGACTGAAGTGGGAGAATCACTGAGCCCAGGGAGGTTGAGGCTGCAGTGAGCCATGATCATGCTGCTCCACTCCAATCTGGGTGACAGAGCAAGACCCTGTCTCAAAAAAAAAAAAAAAAAAAAGGCTATCACTATACTATCTATAACTATTCTTAATTAGGATAACTGGGTTTTTTCCAACAGTGGAAACTCCAAACAGACTAAATTGTTGTACATCAAGGTGAATTGTCATAGTCAGTTAATTCCTTTGCTTGCAACTGCCCAATAAATGGATGATGACTCACTTCACCAATAAATAAGAAAGATGAACAGCACATGGGACCTGTAGATGCCTTTTGCAGGGCCCTCTTTTAATCTTCCTAAAGTTGCAATTTGCGTATTTCTGTAGGTGGGCACATCATAGAAACTGTCATCCTAAATCAGAGCCTGGAGAGAGAGATCCAGGTGTCATGCTTACATCTGCAGAGTGGGAACAAGCCCAGAGAAATCAAGATGATTAAGCAGAGAGCTTCCATACTGGAGATAAACCAGCTGTGTAAAAAATCATGCTTATTGAGCAAAAAAGCATTGCACCATCGAAAGAACTGCTTTAACTAAGAAGTAAAGGACTGACACCCCAACAGAGCACAGAGAGCCACACAGACAGGAGCTGCGTTTCAAACAAGGTCATTGCTGTTGTCCCCACTCTGAGTTAAGTGTCTCTGCTTCACCCTTCCTTACCAAAGTTCTGCGTGGTCATCCTTGTGTTTTGTTTTGTTTTTTGTACTTCACTTCTTTGAGAAAATATAAACCAAAATTTTACATAAAACAGGAATTGAGCTTTTGACAATGTTAGCCATTGAAACAAGAACAGAAAAAGGTTTCTATTATTTCTCATCTCTGTGCTATCCAGTGCAGTAGCCAGTAGCCACAGGTGACTATTAAAATTAAAATTAATTCAAATAAAATAAAATTTAACATCAGCTGGTCAGTTGTACTAGCCACATCTCAGTTACTCAATAGCCACATGTGGCTGGTGGCTACTGAAATAGGCAGCATGAATGTAGAACATTTTCATCATCATAGTTTTCTAGGTCATGGAAAAATTACAGAACTAAATTTCCAGTGTGCACATTTATTTGTATACCTAGGAGTTTTCTGACCCTGTGTTGAGCTGCCTATCCAGTTTCCTGATTGACCTCCTGATATTTCTGCAAATGTGGACTAAGAGGCCAGGATTCCTCAGGGCCCAGATGACTCAGGTTATTCAGAAATTATTTTTGGACTACCAGGCCTCTACTTGATTTGGGATGCAAAAGGGGACTTTCTTCCTAATCGCTAAAATAGCTTTTCAGGGTCCCCCTCTCATTGCGGTAAGAGTTTCATTTCCTGAGACTCTTATTTCTTTCCATGACTTATGGTCTATTCTAGAGAGAGTGGATTCAGACAGAAGAGCTGGCTCTGTGCTGGTTTTCCAGGGGTCAGTCCCCTTGTCAGTGACAAGTCTGCCTCTCTAAATGAGGTACACTGTGTCCCACTACTGGTAATAGAAGCTCAGCAATTGATTGTTAGGTTATTTTCAAAGCTCAATATTCACAATGATCTAACAATAATCTAATAATCTAACACCCACACAACCACAAGGACAGACAAGGCTCTCATAACCTGCAAAAGACAAGGTGCACATTTCTTCTTTCCATCCCAGCAACAGATTGCCAACCCAGCCAGCACTTAAGTTGGGGTAAAAATTAATTAAAAGAAGAATCTACCAATGTAGATAAAAGAACAGAAAAGCTACTGCAGCTGTCTTCATAACAGAGGCCTGTGATTTGAATTTTGATGTTTTCATCTACTTTCTGCTCTTGTGTTTATTATTTATTTTTTGTCACTGTCTCTTATTTGTAGATACAAATTTTTCATATTTAAAAGCTATTTTAAATATAATCTTTAAAATGAGAAACATTTTTTTTAATTGCACAAAATACTGAAAGTGAGATCCACTGATTGGAATGTGAAATTGGACAATATCTCTGGAAGCAATTTTATCCAGATAAATCAATAGCTTTAAAACAATTCATAACCTTGGACCTAATACCTCTCCTTCTAGGAAGCTAGCCTATGAAGGTTTCTGCTGAAAGATGTGTATCACAGTACTATTTATAATGCAAAAAAGCCAAAGAGGAGAACTGAAATGTTTCAAAGATGAAAATGGTTTGATAAACAACATTTTTTTTTTGAGACAGGGTCTTGCTCTGTTGCTCAGGCTGGGGTACAGTGGCACGATCTCGGCTCATTGCAACATCCACCTCCCAGGTTCAAGCAATTCTCCTGTCTCAGCCTCCCAAGTAGCTGGGAATACAGGCACACCCCACCACGCCTTGCTATTTTTTTTGTATTTTAGTAGAGATGGGGGATTTCACCGTGTTGCCTAGGCTGGTCTCAAACTCCTAAGCTCAGGCAATCCACCTGCCTCAAACTCCCAAAATGCTGGGATTACAGGCGTGAGCCACCGCACCTGGCAATAAACAATATATTTAAACACTAGAATATTATGCAAACATTCCAGGCATGCTTTGGAAAAACTATTAATCCCACAAAAGATGTTTATGTTATTATATAGACTAAGAGACCAAGATTCTCCAGGACACTTACTATGTTAAGTGTCTGAAGTGCAATATAATGCCATATATAAAATGTGACCCCAACTCAGGCCCCAGTCTTTTCATCTGGAAAATTCTATTAATTATACTGCCCTTCCCCTTTTTAGGTTTTCTGTAGGAGTTAAATACAATACACTTTGTCAATTGCTTAACACCATGCTCAACACTGGTCAGGGAGATATAAATGTCAGCTATTGTACTATGTGCCAAAAAAACAAACAAAAAACCACACAGACAGACACACACACATGAAGACACACATGGAGGGAGAGGAAGTAAAGATTAGGAAGCAGCACATAATGTTATGGTAGGCAATGGGACCACTAGTGATTTTCATATTCTTTTTTATTTTCTTCTTTATACTGCTTACATTTTTCAGTGTATACAATGAGCATTTATTGCTCCTGTAACCAGAAGAATGTGATATAAACCTCACCTTAATATAATAGAACAAAATTACTGGCCAGGCACGGTGTCTCACACCTGTAATCCTAGCACTTTGGAAGGCTGAGACTAGTAAATCTCTTGAGCTCAAGAATTTGAAACCAGCCTGAGCAATATAGTGAGCCCTTGTCTCTGCAAAAAATACAAAAATTAGCCAATCATAGTGGTATACAACTGTAATCCTAAGTTACTTGGGAGGCTGAGGTGGGAGGATGGCTTGAGACCAGGAGGTGGCTGCAGTGAGCTGTGATTGCACCACTGCACTCCAGCCGGGGTGAAAAAGCCAGACCCTGTCTTGTACAAAAATAAAAACAAACAAAAAAGTTATTACTTAGATCCCACGTGCTGTCTTGGAGCCATTGTAGTGTTGGGGGATTCAAGAGACTGGAGAGACCAATGTGATGAGACGGGAGGATTTTATTAAAGTGACCACTGGCCTAGTGGATTCGCATCCAAAAGGCTGAGGCCTGAACAAAGATGGGGCCTGGTTTTTAAGCATGCAGCTGCGTGAAACTCACAGGGCAGGCTTAGCAAGCTTATAGAGGCAGAACAAAGGCAGTTAATCAAACAGCGACAGGTGTATGACTCAAACATGCCTGGTGACTTCTGCTGGGCCGCCCAGCAGGCCCTCAGCTGATGGTCACTATTTTAGGCTTGCTCAGGCATGTCTTGTGACCTCAGTGTTGCACAGATGGAAAACAGGAACTTACAAAATCCTTACAAACTTACAGAAATAGTTACAAAAATAGTTACGAGAGCAGAGCAAAGACATACAGGCCTAGGAAAGAATCTGAAAGGGGGAAGCCAATAAGAAGAACTTGTTCTTCTCATCCCCGTTCCTGGAGTCCATTCCTTCTGGGCTCTGCTTGGCCTTGTATATAAAGTTAGCTTAGTCCTAGCAGGGCCTTGGAGTGAGTCAGCCTGGTACAGGCAGGAACTTAGGTTTTTCTCCTTTTAATTTCTGCTTTAGTAGGCCAAGGTTGTGGTTGTCACTGCTGAGAAAGTAAAGTGTGTTCAGGCTGTCCGTGGTTCTGGGCTCCCCCGGGTCTCTGAGGAGGGCTGTCCCCTCCATCACAGAGAATATCAGGACACTAGCCTGTTCCTAGTTATACTTAACACATTTCTCTCATGTTGTCTATGGAGTGAAGGCTGCAGGGAGGGTGACATCCTAGTTAGTCCCAAGCGCCAGACTGTCTGAAGCTCACTGTTAACAAGTCCTGCCTTGGAGAAGAAGGAAGGGTGTCTCTGTGAACCTCCCACCTGTGCCGAAGGGAGGCCACTCTCTCCTCTTCCTCTCCCCAACCTTGGTCTTCTGCACTCCTAGTGAACCTCTCACCCCCTGCCTACAGGCTTGGAATCTAAGACCATGATGACCTCTCATCACCCCTGAATCCAGAGCTTTCCCTTTACAAAGCAAAAACTGAGACCTGGAGCAGGGCTGATGTTCAGCCAGTGCATAAGGGAATAGCCGAATTGATGGTAAAATACTGAAATAGCTCCAGTGTGGATGGAAAGGAGCTGCTGCCCTGATCTTCTCTACCCCCCACCTCAGCCCTTCCTCCCGGACCCTGAGTCAGCACCAGGAGCATCAAAGTGGCCAGGATTGGCTGAAGCCCATGCTAATGGCTCTGCCAGTCCTTCTCCCCACCAGAGAGGGCAGGGGAATTCAGGCCATCTGGAGGTAGCACTGTGACCGTGTATGCAGTAGTCAAATCTTGTGTGCCACCATCCCTGACTTTGTTGATAAGGGCATCAGGCTACTTCCCTCTGGTACTCAGTGGTAAGAATCTAAAATCTTAAAGAAAAAATTTAAAAAGCTTTCAAAATGTGGGACTTAACATATGAGGCTGCATAAACATCTCTTTAGCAGTTGTCCAAATGGTGCTTCTGGTTCTGCCTCCCCAGAGAGTGGATGACCTGGGCCACCCTCCACCACTGCCCTGTAAGGCCATGGGACACACAGCCCATCAGTTCTCTTCATGTGGTCATCCCCCTTTAGATGGGAGAAAATACACCTGCCTCATTTTTGTACCTTCTGTGTGGACATTCCATGACAGAGCTTCACTAAATGTGTGATGAAGAACTGAATGAATGAATGAATATGAGAGCAAATGAATGAATGGCTCAGATCCTGGGCTGGAAGGCTGTGTATGAGGATAGTGGGTAGAGGAGGGTCTGTTTTTCTTGCCTTTAAGTCATTACTTGTCATTCTGGGGCAGGAGCACAGGCTTTGAATGCAGACTGACTGGACTTTAATCCTGGCTTTACTAGTTGTGATTGTGTGACCTTGTACATGTTACTTAAATCCTCTGTGCTTGTTTCTTTATCTGTAAAATGGAGATAATAAGATGACAAAGGACTGTGGTAAGAATTAAATGGTTTTAAAAAATCGCAGTTTGTATTAAGTCCTCAATAGATTGGGTTTAGCATCAAGAGTGCATGTGTTTCTGGAGCAATGCTCATCTTGGGCTGGATGGTGCCTACACAGAGAAAGACTCTGGTCTCTTCTCATCCACATGTATCTGTCTTATGCCTGGTTCCAATTCCCAGATCCTTGGAAGATCCATATTGCTGAAACGGTGAAGGGTGATGGGCACCTCAGGACAACCAAGTTGCTCCCCAAACATCTTCCCCCTCCCAAACGCTCCTGTGGTCTTTAGCATTTAACAGGAAACTCTCCACATTCCAAGGGGTGATCCTCTCATGGAAGACCAGTGGGGAGGAGGCTGCGGGAAAGGTCAGGCACTGTGCACTTCCCTGACAGCTGCAAATGGTTCTGTTTCCAAGCCCACGGGTCACTACAAATAAGGCAAGTTATATGACATAATAATGTGATTCTTTGGTGCCTCAGTCCACACTGGCACTTTAGTACTCCTCGAGTGGATTGCATGGTGGTCTATCAAAGGATATGTCTACCTGGAACTTGTGAATGTGCCTTTATTTGGAAAACAATCTGCAGATGTAATTAAATCCAGCACCTTGAGATGAGGGCATCTCATCTTGGATTAGGATGGGCCCTAAATCCGATGACAAGTATCCTTATAAGAAAAGCGGCAGGTAGGGCACAGTGGCTCACACATATAATCCCACCACTGAGGAATGTCAAGTTGGGAGGATCACGTGAACTCCAGGCGTTCAAGACCTGCCTGGGCAACATGGTGAGAACCTGTCTCTCCAAAATATATATAAAATATAATAGCCAGGCATGATGGCACCTGCTTGTAGTCCCAGGTACCACCTAATCAGGAGGCTGAGGTGACAGCATAGCTTGAATCTGGGAGATTGAGGCTTCAGTGAGCTGTGATCATGACACAGCCCTCCAGCCTGGGTGGCCCCTGGCCCCTCCACAACCTGCGCTAGAAGAGCTGGGCCCTGGCTCTGGGCACCATGCAGCCTCCGAGGTGGGGCTGAGCGCCAGTTCCTGCCCTCCTGCAGCTGGCGACCAACACCCTGACTTAGGCGCTGTGGAGGCTTCTGGCCCAAGGGTCCGCAGTGCTGGTGGCACTGGCAGGATAGGAGTTTGCCACAGCTGCTGCTCTGCGCCTTGTGCAGGTTACCACTGCAGCTGAACCTACAGCAGAGGCAGGCAGGGCTGGTCCCAGACAGCCTGGGGGTCTCTGAGTGCAGGGCCTTTTCACCCTAGAGTCAGCTCTTTCTTGCCGGCGTCCATAGCGGGGTGTGCAGGTGCTGGGTACAGGGCAGCAGCCAGGATAATGGCCGAGCGGCCGGTTCCTGCCCTCCTGCAGCTGGGGTCTGACCACCTGAATTAGCCGCTGGGCGGCGTCTGGCCCTGGGATCCGCCTGGCTGGTGTAGGAGCATGGTCTGGGGTTGCCTCCAAGGCTGCTGTGCAGGTGGCTGCTGCAGCTGAGCCCATCACCTGACAAGGCGTTTCCCAGACAGCCTCAGGGTCATGGAGTGGACCACTATCCCAGCCTTGGGTCCGCTCTTCCTTTGCCTGCGCCCAGAGTTCCGGGTCGCGGGCTCTGGGAACTGTGCAGCCAAGGGGCCTGGGCCCAGGGCAAAGGTTTCTGCCCTGCTGCAGCTGCGGGGCTGAGTGCCTGAATTAGGCGCTGAGGCGGCGTTGTCCCCGGTGTCCTGGCTCTTGGTGATGCAGGCAAAGTGCCCGGTTGCTCTGCTGCTGCGGCGCCCTTGTACAGGTGGCAGCTGTAGCTGAGTTCTCAGTAGAGGCCGGCAGGGTTGGTCCTAGAAAGCGTGAGGATCGCCGAGTGCACCGCCCTTCCTTGGCCCAAGCCCAGAGCTCGGGGTTTCAAGTGCTGGGCCCTGTGCAGCTG
This sequence comes from Nomascus leucogenys, assembly GCF_006542625.1. NCBI lineage: Eukaryota > Metazoa > Chordata > Mammalia > Primates > Hylobatidae > Nomascus > Nomascus leucogenys. The sequence continues at coordinate 1,042,003 of NC_044404.1, forward strand.
CCCAGCAGGATAGGCTGAGCGGCAGGTTGCCGCCCTGGCAAGGGATCCAGCCGTGGAATCCTCACTGCTATTGGCGGCGGGCAAGGTCAGCGGGGTTTCCACCGCTGCTGTTGGGAGCCACCTGGCGGTGGTAGCTGCAGCTGAGCACGTGGCAGAGACTGGCAGGGCTGGTCCCAGACACCCTGAGGGTCTCTGGGTGCATCGCCCTACTAACCTAGGCTCTGCTCTTCCTTAGCCTGCTCCCAGGACGCGGTGTACGAGCGCTAGACTCTGAGCAGCCTCCAGGATGGGGCTGAGCGGCGGATTCCTGCCCTGCTGCAGCTACGGTCTGAATTAGGCGCCACCGCAGTATCTGGCCTTGGGGTACGTGCTACTGGTGGCATGGACAGAGATGAGGGCTACCACAGCTCCTATAGGGCTGAGCAGCCGATTCCTGCCCTGCTGCAGCAGGCGACCACTGCAATCCCCAGGGCTATGGGACCGACCACCTGACTTAGATGCCTTGGAGGCATCCGGCCCTGGGATCTTTGCTGCTGGTGTCTGAGGGCAGAGTCAGGGCTGCCACTACTACTGCTGTGCGCCATGCGCAGGTGCCAGCTGCAGCTGAGTCCGAGGCAGATGCTGTCAGGGCTGGTCTGAGGTTGCCTAAGTATGGCTGAGTGCACCGCCCTTCCACCCCAGGGTCCGTTATTCCTAGGCCGGGGCCCACATTGCAGGGTCGTGGACGTTGGACACCGTGCAGCCATGAGTATCTGGTTGGGTGCCGATTCCCGCCCTCCTGCAGCTGAGAGGCCAACCTCCTAACAGGCGCTGCAGTGACCTCTGGCTCTGCGGTCCGCGCTGCTGCTGGAGCTGGCAGAGACCAGAGCTGCCACCGCTGCTGCTTCTAGGAGTGTGCAGCTGGCAGCTGCAGCTAAGCCCGCGGCGGAGGCTGGAAGGGCTTATTCCAGAAGTCTTGAGGGTCCCCGAATGCACCGCCCTCCTACCCTAAGGTCCAGCCTTCCTTGCCCGCTCCCAGAGAGTGGGATTGCAGGTGCTGAGTACACTGCAGGCGCTGGGACGGGCTAAGCTGCCAGTTTCCGCCCTCTGGCTGCTGGGGGGCCGACCACCTGAGTTATGCGCCGCGGCGGCTTTTGGTCATGGGGTCCGCACCGCCGGTGGCTTGCACAGGGTCAGGGGCTGCCACAGCTGCTATATAGTTCACCGTGTGCACGTGGCAGCCGCCCCTGAGCCCGTCGCTGAGGCTGCAGGGCTGGTCCGGTCCCAGACGGCCTGAGGGTCATTTGCCCGCGCCCAGATCCGGGTGGCGGGCGCTGGGCGCTGGGCAGCCTCCAGGAATCCGCTGAAGGGCACGTTCCAGCTCTGCTACAGCTGTGGGACGACTGCCTGATTTTGGCCACTAGGCGGAGTCTGGCTCTAGGGTTTCGAGGCAGCTGGTGTCGGCAGGCGGAGTCCGGGTTTGCCACCGCTGCGCGTCCTGAGCAGGTAGCAGCTGCAGCGGAGCTTTAGACCGAGGCGGCAGGGCTGGCCCCAGACGGCCTGAGGGTCAGGGAGTGCAGGATCCTCCCACCCTAGGTCCGCTCTTCCTTTGCCCTTACCCAGAGCGGGTTGTGCGGGCGCTGGGCTCTGTGCAGCCGCCGAGATAAGGCCGAGCAGCGGATTTCCGCCCTGCTGCAGCTGGAGGACGATAACCTGAATTAGCCGTTGAGGCGGCATCTGGCCCCGGGTTACTGCTGCTGGTGACGCGGGCAGGGTCAGGGTTGGTTGCAGGTGGCAGCTGCTACTAAACCCATTGCGAGCCTCAGGGTCACCAAGCTCACCGTCCTTTCATCATAGTATCTGATCTTTGGCCCGCGCCCAGAGTGCGGGCTCGCCTGCGCTGGGGATTGCATAGCTTCTGGGGGGCGGTCAGCGCCAGTTTCACGTCCTCCTGCAGCTGCGTGGCCTAAGGTCTTAGGCGCCACGCCGCTATCTGGCCCTGCTGTCCACGCTGCTGGTGGCGGGGACAGGGTCAAGGGTTGTCACTGCTGCTCCCGTGCGCCATCAGCAGGTGGCAGTTGCAGCTGAGCCCACAATTGAGGCTGTTGGGGCTGCTCCCAGGTTGTCAGAGGGTCGCGGATTTCACCGACATGCCACCCTAGGTTACGCTGTTTCTTGGCCCGCACCCAGAGCGCCGGGTTACGAGTCCTGGGCCCTGTGCAGCCACGGGGATGGTGCTGAGTGCAGGTTTCCGTCTTCCTGAGATGCGGGGCGACCACTGGAATTAGCCTTTGTGGTGGTATCTGACCCTAGGGTCCGAGCTGCTGGTGGCGTGGGCGGGGTCGAAGTCGCCTCTGTTGCTGCGGCGTGCCATTTGCACTGTCCTCTGGAACAGGCTGGTCTGTGCTGTGTATGGTCAGTGGAGTCTTCTCTGGGCATTCTTCACTGATATCTGCTGACATGGCTCATCTTCTCTTCGATTTTTGCATGTATTGGCACCCACTGATGAAGTTTCTGGTCACCCACTGCCATTTTCCTCTAGCCTCCAAGACCTCACATTCTGAGGCCAGCATGTCCCACCAGGGGCCTCCACTGGTCCTGTCAAACCAGTTGTGAGTCCCCCTTCCACCAAGCTTGGAGAGACTGGCTTTTCAGACAGCACTCACAGGCTGAGAGTAAGGGAATTGATCTCTCAGGCACTTCCCCCTGTCCTGCCACTCTCTCATTCCTGGGACACCCTATGTGCACTAGAGAAGTAAGACACCAGCCTGCATATTTTCTGATCTTTCTTTAACTGTCTATTTTTTCTTATCTATCTGTTTGAGCGAGTCCCAGGAGGATGTTGGGGCTGAATACCTGATCAGAGACACAGGCAGAGCCGTAGTCACATCTCCTGGGAACTTTCTTCTTCCTGTGTAGTTAAAAGCCCTTCTCTTCCTCTTGTTCATAGAAATTCCCCTTACACTAAACCTTTGACTAAAACCATCCCCTCAGCTTGATAAAATTTTAGACAGGATTATTTCTGATTCTTGGTTCCTGGCCTCTTGTTTTTTAGCATATTTTAGAAATGTTGTCATTGTAAATTCTTTCTCTGCCTCTTTGATATATAAATCTTTTTAAAAGCCCACTTACCAGTTTTACACTTCAGAAACATCCATTTCAAGGACTTCAGAGCCATCTCTTTGAAATGTAATCCTCAAGAAAGATAACACCATTATCTCCCAGACTCCATGAGAGAGTAAGAGCCAAATTTTGGTGAGCATATTGCTCTAATTTGTAAAATTACCTTCTGTCATAAAGATAAGAGATAGTTTAATATTCCTTTGGAAAAAGACAACTAGCAAAGACAAGTGGTCTATGATCTCCCCCTCATCCCAGCTCTTAAACTCTCTACTGCTATTTGTTTCAGTGGAGCTGAGTTCAGACTAAGTTCTGGCCTCTTTGCCCTTTTGCAATAGCCTTCAATGACAGCTTTTTTATGTGTTTAACTTTGTCTGGTGCAATTGTTTTCTTGGACACTTTCCACCCTAACTAGAACTTCCATTAAAGTCATAGTAAGATTCAAGGCAGCCAAACTTGACTCACATACATAAAAAAAGTCGTTAGGATTAAGAAACCCATATTCTCTTCAATAAATTGTTTCTTCAGACTATTGCCTTATTAAAAGTTTCTAGTTCTTATTTTGGCATTGAAAAGGAGAATACCAATTTTTAAATAAGTCTCTGCTCACTTTTAATTTCTGCTATCACAATTTTATTGCTTTCCATGGCTGAACAATGAGAAGACCAGAACACAATTTTAAGTTAAATTTTATTTAATTTTTACTATTACAATTTTATTGCTTTCTCTGACTGAAAAGAGAAAACTCAAAGTAGTCTAGTCTCTAAAGTGAAGACTAGAACAAAGAATCATGTCTCATTAATACATTTCAGAAAGTTACCTCCATTTAACATCAATGGTGTCATTTAATATTCTTAACTTTCCTATCAAGTAGATGCTATTATTACCTCTATTTTATAGGATATTAAGTCTTATATACTATACATAACCAGCTGAAGGTCATGTAGCATGTAGATATATATGATAGGCATACAAAGAAACAATGACATTAGAAGCAGAAGAGGGAGAAGGATTAAAAGGCTAAACCTAGGTCAGTTAAGAGAAAAAGAAAAACTAGGAGAAGACAAATTCTTGTTAGAAAAAAAAAATGATCGAGGCAGAGCAAGACAGTGGCACAGACCTCTCCAGCTATCATACCCCTATAGAAACATCAATATGAACAACTGTCCACATGTGAAATTACCATTATAAGAGCCAACAGAACCTCAATACATGAACAAGGTTATGAAGCACCTTTGGACTGTGAAGATGGGTAAAACCATGGCTTATGCAGTGAGAGAACCAATACTCTGTGACTGTGATACTCCTCCCTCAGGCCATTATGGTACCATCTGCAGAAACTCCCACAGGGCTTATAGTTTTCACACTGAAAAAAGTGAGCAGGAGTTTGATATTTGTTTTTTCCACTATACTGAGTGCCTTCACAGTAGACTAACTCCTGTATCAGCCCACAAGTGGCACCATGAGTGCCAAAAGGTTTGAACTACCTGAGGCATGTTAAGGACATACGAGGAGGTGGGGCCAGCAACAGCCACCATGTGAAACATAATATACAGACTCTACAGGCTTGATGGCTTTACTTGTTCTCCCCCATAGCCAGGGGGCCTCCCTGTGGATCACCCATGGGCCCATCCAGCAAATGTTGCATCAGTGGTGGAGCCATTGGAAGACTTACATCTAACGTGGGATTTGGGCTCTCTCTAATGCTAAAATGGAATACAATGATAAGTCCACTCAAAATTTCTTAATAAGCCCACTTAAAAGTAGTCACAAACAAACCCAGACTAAGAAGACTCAAATAAATATCTAATTCATCAATGTGTAGACAGACATGTATATCTACATATAATCATGATAGCTTAGGAAAAGTTGCCTCTCCAAATGGACAAAACAAGGTGTCAGCAACTGAACTTAAAGACATACAGATGAATGATCTCGCAGGCAAAGAATTCAAAATAGCTGTTTTAAGAAGAGCCTGAACACTGAGAAAGCAGATACACAGTTCAGAAATTTACCAGAGACATTCAACAAAGAAATCAAAATAATGGGAAAAAATCACATGTAAATCCTGGAGCAGCAAAGTTCAATGAACACATTGAAAATCCAACGGAAGGCATCAACAGAAGAACTGATCAAGCAGAAGAAAGAAACAGTGAGCTCAAAGACAGGCCCTTTGAAAATACATGGTCAGAGTAGAATGAAAAGAAACAAAGAAAGTTTATGAGATTTGTGGGACACCAACAAAAGAGCAAATCTATATATCATTGGTGTTAAAGGGGAACTAAGAATGAAAAAGAGATGGTTCATTCAAAGAAATAACAGAAAACTTTTTAAACCTGGAGAAAGATTAAAATGTTTAGGATGGTCAAAGTGCCCAGTCATATTTAATCTGAATAAGACAACCAAAGACATATTATAATTAAACTCTCAAAGGTCAAAGACAAAGAGAAGACCCTGAAAGGACTAAGAAAAAGGAAACAACACATAAGAGAATTCCAATATGCCTGGCAGCAGACTTCTCAGCAGAAACACTACAGGCCAGGAGAGAGTAGGATAATAGATTCAAGTGCTGAATTAAAAAAACTGTCAACCATGAATAAAGTATCCAGCATAGCTATCATTTAGAAATAAAGGAGAGATTGAAACATTCTCAGACAAACAAAACGCAAAGGAATTCATTGTAATCAAACCAGCCTTACAAGAAATGCTAAATATTGATCTTCTAAATGAAAGGAAATGGCAGCAATATGTAACACAAAAAATCTGAAGGTATAAATCCACAGATAGAAGTGAGGATTCAGACAAATTTGGAATGCTCTAATATGGCAATAATTGGATGTAAACCATTTACATATCCTTAGTAGGAAGGTTAAAATACAATACAAATAAAATAATAATAATTACAATAATTTGTTAAGGAATAGCGATATACAAAGATGTAAATTAAGACATCAAAAATGTAAAATGTGAGGGAGTGATGGAGTTAAAGAGTAGAGTGGTTTATTTTCACCTTTTTTTGAATCAAAATTAAGTTGCTGTCTCTTTAAAATAACTTATTGTAACCATGAAATGTTCTTTGCATGCCTTGTGGTAACCACAAAGCAAAAACTTTTAAAAGATACTCTAAAAATTAAAAAAAAAAAGAAACCGAAACACACCAATAGAGTAAATCACTTAACCACCAAGGAAGATAGTGAAATCAACCAATCAATCAAAGTATAAATTTTTAAAAAAATGAAAATAAGTAATAATATGGCAGGACCAAGTCCTTGCCTATCAATAATTATCTTGTATGTAAATGGATTATCCCATTTAAGACATATAATGGCTACACTCATTAAAAACAAGACCTAACTATAAACTTTCTACAGGAAATTCACCTCATCTGTAAATACACACATAAATTGAAAGTGATCAGATGGAAAAACATATTTTATAAATATGGAAACCAAAAGAAAGTCAGTATAGATATATTTATATCAGATAACATATACTTCAAGCAAAATCCTATAAAAACAGACAAATACAGCCATTATATAATGATAAAGGGGTCAATATCACAAGATAATATGATAATTGTAAATATATATGCCCTCTATATTAAAGCACCTAAATATATAAAACAAAAGTTAATAGATCTAACAGGAGAAACAGCAAGCAATAAAATAATAGTAAGAAACCTTAACATTCCACTTTCAGCAATAAACAGATTATCAAGACAGAAAATCAACAAAGAAACATCATATTTAAACTGAACTATAGACCAAAATAACTTAGCAGTCATTTACAGAACATGTCATCCAACAATTGCATAATTCACAGTCTTGTCTACTGTGCATGGAACATTTTCCATGATGGATCATATATTAGGCACAAAATGAGCCTTAGCAAATTGAAAAAAATCAAAATTATATCACATCTTTTCTGACAATATAGAATAAAACGAAAATAAACAACAAGAACTTCAGAAATTGTGCAAATACGTACAAATTAAATGTGTCCCTAAACAAACAATGGGTTAAAAAATAAATTGTTTCATTTTAAAAATTCTTAAGACAAATGAAAATGAAATCAGAACATAGAAAAACTTATGAAATACAGCAAAAAAGTCCTCAGAGGGAAGTTTGTATAAATAAATTTCTATATGAAAAAAGAAAACTCTAACAATTTAAGAATGTATTTCAAGGAATTATAGAAATGTGAACAAACTAAGCCCCAAATTGGTAAAAGAATATAGATAATGAAGACCAGAGCACAAATAAACAAGATGGAGACAAAAATATGAAAGATCAATGAAATAAAAAGTTATTTTTTGAAAAGATAAACACAATTGATATATCTTTAGTCAGATTAAGAAAAAAAGATTCACATAAATAAAATCAGATGAAAAAGACATTAAAATGGTTACTACGGAAATACAAAGAATCATGAGAAAGTACCAAAATTATATGCCAATAAATTAGAAAACCTAGAAGAAATAAATACGTTTCTGAACACATATAACCTATCAAAATTGAAGAATTAAGAAATACAAAATGCAAACAGACCAATAACAAATACTGATTGAAGCACTATCTCTCAATACAAGAAAATCTGGAGGGCCTGGCACAGTATCTCACACATGTAAACTCACAGTTTAGAGGCCAAAGCAGGAGGATTACTTGAAGCCAGAAGTTCCAGATTAGCCTGGGGAACAGAGTGAGACCCAGTCTTTACAAAAATAAAAATAAAAATTATCCAGGTGTAGTGGTGTGCACTTGTAGTCCTAACAACAAGGGAGGCTGGGGCAGGAGGATCACTTAAGACCAGGAATTTGAAGCTGCAGTGAGCTATGATTGCACCACTGTACTCCAGCCTGAGTGACAGAGAAAGACCCTGTCTGTAAACCAAAAATATTTGAGAAGGAAGGAAGGAAGGAAGGAGAGAGAGAGAGAGAGGGAGGGAGGGAGGGAGGAAGGAAAGAAGGAAGGGAGGGAAGGAGAAGAAAATAAAAATTGAGGATCCAATGCTTATACTCTGAATTCTTCAAAACATTTAAAGACCTTATACTAATTATTTACAAACTGTTCCAAAAAATGAAAAGGAGGAAACTCTTCCTAATTCTATAAAGACAGAATTACCTTATTCCAAAATGCAACAAGAACAGTGAAAAACTAAACTACAGGCCAATATCAGTGATGAACATAAATGCAAAAATTCAAAACTAGCAATGCTAGCAATCATAATTTGAAAGCACATTAAAAAGATGATTCACCATAATCAGCTTGTATTTGTTCCAAGGAGGCAAGGAGGGCTTATGATATATAAATCAATAAATGTGATACACCACATTCGATAAGGGAAGATAAAAATCATATAATCATTTAAATAGATACAGAAAAGCATTTGACAAAATTCAATGTTTTTTTAAACATAAGATCTCTTAACAAATTAGTTATAAAAAGAATATAACTCAATAAAATAAAGGCCATATATGATAACCCACAGCCAACATGATACTGAATAAGGAAAAATTGAAAACTGTGTCTCTAAGGTCTAGAACAAGACGTTCACTTTAATAACTTCTCTTCAACATAGTACTGGAAGTCCTAGCTAGAGCAATTAGAAAAGAGAAAGAAAAGACATCCAAATTGAAAAACAAAAAGAAAGTCAAATTGTCCCTGTTTGCAGATGACACGCTTTTATGTATAAAAAACCCTAAATGCTCAAAAACAGAAATAGTAAATGAATACAGTAAAGTTTTAGAATACAAAATCAGCATAGAAAAATCAGTTGCATTTCTATACCCAACAGCATACTATCTGAAAAAGGAATCCCCATTGAAAATAGCTATAAAAAAATACCTGGCAATAAACTAAGCCAAAGATGTCTAAAATGAAAACTATAAAACATTGATAAAAATCAATTGAAAAATAGAAATAAAGAGAAGGTTATCCCATTTTTATGAATTAGAAGTGTTAATACTGTTAAAATGACCATCATACTCAAATCAATCTATAGGTCCAATACAAACAAATTTCCAATGTAATTCTTCACAGATGTTAAAGATTTTAAAAATCGTTCTGCGAATGTTAAAAAAGATTTTTAAAACCGATTTTTTTGTTCTGCAGGCGAAGGCTGTGGCCGCGCTCCCGCCGGCCAGTTCCCAGCAGCAGCTCATCCCCCTGCTCCGCGCCTTCGCTCCAGGCCCGCAGGGTCGCAGCCCCGCGGGGATCACCACTGAGCCGGCCCCGCCGCCCCAGTGTCCCGGCTGCTGCTGCGGGAAGCCGATAGCCCAGCGCTTGGAGGAGGGCGACGAGGCCTTCGGCGCGAGCGAGTAGCAGAAAGCAGCCGGGCTCTTCCGCTCCACGCTGGCCTGGCTGGCGCAGCCCGACCGCGGCCGGTGCCTGAGGCTGGGGGACGCGCTGGCTCACGCCGGCCGCCTCCCTGTGGCCCTGGGCGCGTTCCGTGTCGCCGGGAGTCTTGAGGCGCTGCGGCAGGAGGAGCTGGGGGAGCTGGCGGGCGGCCTGGTGTGTCCCGGCCTGCGCGGACGGCCACTGTTCACGGGGAAGCCGGGCGGCGAACTCAAGGCTAGGGAGGGCCGGCCCTGGCGCCCGGCGCGCCCGGCTACTTGCTCGGCTGCCCGAGGCTGCTGCACAAGCCGGTGACACTGCCCTGCGGGCTCACGGTCTGCGAGCGCTGCGTGGAGCTGGGGCCCTCGCGGCCACAGGCGCGGCGCGGGAACGTGGTGCTGAGCCGCCTGCTGGAGAGCTGCTTCCCGGCCGAGTGCCCGCTGCGCAGGCTGGAGGGTCAGGCGCGGATCCTGCAGAGTCAGCAGCAGCCCGAGGCCGCGCTGCTCAGGTGCGACCAGGCCCTGGAGCTGTGACTTGGCTGTGGGGCTGGCCCGCCTCCCTGACCCCTGTCAGGCCGAGCGGCTGCAGCTGACCCGCGGGCCTGGGCTTTCGAGCGCTTTGTCCAGGCGTAGGGGTCACTTCGCTTACTACTGATGGGAAGGTGAAAGGTGGGGGAGGCCACTCTCTGCAGTCAGAATGGCAGGTGTCAGAGGCCACATGCAACCCACTGGTTTTGTCTTTTCTAGGATGCTGATAAGTTTCCCGCGGCCCCCGGAGCAGCTCTGTAAGGCCGTGTAATTGACTTTCGTTCCCTTCTGCTCTATTGGAGCGGGAGGATGACAAAGTGTTTTTGCTCAACCCGAAGGAAAATGCACATGGAAGGACACGCCTGGTTATTGAGTAGCCCAGGCAAGAGACCAGCAGTCTGCTTCAGCCATGAGACCACCTCAGGCCAAAAATAGCCTTGTGGTTGTTTTACTTCTTTTCACCAAATGGGTCTTTTGGCGGTTTGTGGCGTGTCCTATGTAGCGATGATCTCTTGGTTCCCCTGAGGTGGCGGGGGAGTGGGGGGGACGGGGAGTGGCCACCTGCGCCAGGTGTGAGAGAAGCCACACCTGAGACCGGCCCCTCTGTCCTGCCTCTGCATCCAGCGTCCCTGCAGGAGGCAGAAGGGGTGAAAAGTAGCCTCGATGTGAAGGTGCTTGTGTGTCCCTGAGGGGGGAAGCAAGTCACAGTCGGGACACTGGTTCCTGTCATTGGGTGCAGCACAAAGAAGGACCCCAGGACATGGGGTGCAGACGGGAGCACAGAGAGGGTGGGTGCTACTGGGGTGCACAGGCAGCTTGAGGAGGATGGAGATGGCAAACTTCCCTTTGTCACACCAGGTCCACGTTTAGGGCCAGAGGACCACCAGATCCCCAAAGCCTCCTGTGCTTCCGAGGTAGAGGAGAGGCAAGGCCGGTGGCCCCCGGCATCCAGGGACCTGGCGGCCACCACTGAGGCCCACCTGCTTGTCCCTCAGCCGGGTGCCCACTGGCGGCCACATTCTAGGTCTCTGGGCTCTGCCTAGGACGAGTGTTTGGGCTTCTCTCCCGAGCAGAAGTCATCTGCGTACCCTCTGCATCCCACGGATTTGCTTTGTTTCTGAGGGAATAATTAAGGAATGTTAGTATGATATCAGAAAATAGCTAATTATGGTGAAGAGCTAACAGGGCAATCTGGGAAGTTGTGGAGCGCTAGTTAGTGATGACAGAAGAGGAACGTATTTGACTGTTTTGTGCCACACCCAGGTTCTCAGGAGGTGGCCAGGGAGGAGGCTTGGCACTGTGTCATGCTCAGAGCCCCTGGTCCCAGGGACTCTGTTTCCCTGTGGGAGTTTGGATGACAGGCAGTTGGCTGGGAAGCTCAGGATGGAGTGAGGAAGGAGAACGACTTGAGGTGCTTGGGTTGGAAAGATGTAGTACCCCAGGAGGGACTGGCTGTGGCCTGCACCCACCCCAAACTCACACACTCTGTCATGCTCACACAGACGCACACACACACTCATAGGCCCAAGCTCACACACCACACTCACATGGCTTATTCACACACTTACACACATTAACACACATACGCATTCATATTTACACATCCACACGCAGTTATATTCCACATACACACTCATACTCCCAAGTTCAAACACCACTATCACACATTTCTTCACATTCACACAATAACTCACATACACACTCTCACACATGTACACAGTCACCTACCCACTCTCCATTACACACATTTACCTGTCCGTTCTCACGCACATGCACAAACACAAAGCCAAATTAGAGCCATTTTCCTGGTCCCACACAAACAAAAATGATAGCTCAGTTTCTTGGTCTTGACCAGAATTGGGCGCATGATTCCATCCAACCACAAGGTGGGGCGGGGAATGAAATCCTATCACGTCCTCAGGCCATGGAGAAAAAAAAAACTATGTCAGGCCTCTCTAATGCCTCCCACAAATGAGCAGGAGGGATTGAAACACAAAAGGGGTTCCTCCTGACATGTGGCGTTGACGGAGCCCAGTTCTGCCTCATTCCAAGCCCTGCCTTGCCCCTCGATGATGGAAAATGGTTGTGTGTCTTGTTTCCTGGCCTCCATCTCTGTCTTGGTACAGAGTAGAGACTTGAGTCTCAGTTCCAAAGACAGGAGTCCCGCTGAGCTGACCCGCCCACTGACAGATGAAGTCTTGCCATCTGCTGACCAAGTTCCCCAAGGCCCCTTGAGACTCGATTTCTGAAGAGAGTCTGTTCAGAATTCCCTGTCCCCATGCTCTGCCCAGCTCTCAGGACACTTGTGAGCCTGCTCTGTGGTCAGTCCCTTTTCAGCACAGTCAGCAGGTGGCTCTTCTCTACAAAGAGGCAGGGGATGAACCTCCTCTCTAGTTTTAGCAGCAGAGGCCATGAGATCCATGGCAGAGGCCAGAGCGGTGCAGGCTGTAGGAGGTACCACGTCAGGGATTTCAAATGGAGGAAGGTACTTTCCAGAGAGTACTGCAGGGAACCAAGCCATATCCACCGTGGCTGCAATGAAACCTCTGAGGCTCAGCTGAAACTCAATCCTAGAAATGATGTTCCAGCACAAGCTTTGCAGGATAAGCAAAATCTAGAGAAGAGAAAATGCAGACCCAGGCAATGATAAACATAAGTCATCTGGACCAGCGCGGAGCAGATACAGTGCCTTCTCCACGTGCAGTGAATGAGGTTCTCATGTCTGTTAGTGTGTGGAATTGAACATCAATATCAGAATCATTCTGTGTTACCTACAGCTGGTTTCATGTTGTTATGCCTGTCACCTGATGAACATGTATCTTTAGCCAACCCTTTCACCCCAAAGCTCCTGCCCCAACCCCTCCTCCTGGAAGTGCCCATCTCTGGTCTCAGCAGGAGGCTGTTCTTCCCAGCCTGTGGGGTGGCCACCTTGCAGGCTGTAACCCTCTACAAGAAATAAAGTCTTCTCTCCTTTTCCAAATTTCAATATTCGCTGAATCCTTAGCTTCTATTTTTTCAAGCTTTTAAACTGCTTTTAGGTCATGGCTTCTTCTCTGTAGGGTCTGTCCAGCAGGAAAGAGCTGCTAATTCCAGTAGCGCTGCTCTTCTGCCTAACAGAGGTGTTTAAATGTTGATTTTGGCAAAATCTATGAGCAGGTTGCTCTCCCTCTCCCGAGATCTCTCACAATACTTTGTAAAACCCAATTTAGTGCATTGTCTGTGAGGGCAGCTTTTACTGGTTCTGCAGCGATCTTCGTTACTCATAATCTATTGAAATATTGTAAAGCGATGCAGATTTGTGGCATGTGAGGAGAGCATGCAGACACACACTCCACTGTGATTCAAAGTGCCCTAAAACCTTCCTCTCCCCTACAGGCTGTGATAGGAGGGTGCTCTGGGTCACTGAAGAAGGGGACTGATAAAGGAGCAGAGGCCCCGCGTCGTGAATGCCATCTGACCTTGAGTGTGGCCTCTTGTTCTAGCCCACAGGCCCACCATGGCCTGACTAAATGCTCGCACTGCTCATATATCCACTTTTAAAAATTGAGTTGAACATGAGAACATGATCATTCATATTTGATCCATTTGCATGTATTCAATACCATCCTTTCATCATCTCTGCTTTACCACCTTTTTCTTTAAAGAATGAATGCTTCCAGGTTTTATATCCACAGAATTTCTGGTTTTTCCCTTTGGAGCCCAAGGAGCAAGGGCAGAATGAGGAACATGATGTTCCTTACAGACAGTTACTCATGAGGCCACAGCACAGAAACTGCAAGAAATGTCAGTCATGAAGTGTCCCAGTGCATTTTAAATTGATGGTTATTAAAATCCTTCTTTATCTATAGGGGATCTAAAAAATTAAACAACTCATAATTTAAACACAGTTGCCAGGTAGCCTGAGTCAAAAATCAGGAGAGGCTCCGTGGTCTGAAGTCTCCTAGTGCTCACCTTGGGTGACGGTCTAGTTGCCTAACGGGTTGGTGTAATGACATCATTCAACACAAGCAAAACACAACTCCCTTGGAGTTGTTCAAAAAATCAGGAAATAGAAAAAAAAATAAGGGAGAATAAAATATTGACAGGAGGAAAAAATGAAGAGTTACTTGGAGATTTGAAGGAGGTGAAATGGGCAAAAAGTAAATTTAGCAATTAGAATTTAAAGTCAGTGGATAATTAAGTCGAATAATTTATTCTTATGTCCGTGTATTTTGGTTTTAAAGTTTTGATTAATACTCACTCAACACTAATTTCTAACAAATTAGAATATTTCCACATTGTCTGTTTTTACCACTGAGCTTGTAATAAAGATCCACTGGTAATTTTAGTACACCGTAACCTTTCAAAAGAAGCCCATAGAATAAACTAATTTTTAAAGAGTCACATTTTATTCAATGGCTATTTATACCTGTTACTAGCACTAAACTCTTTTATCTTTAATTTTGAGAAGCTTTACAAATACAGAAAAGTAGAATGACTAATAGAGCCAGTAGCCAGGACTCAAATTGGAAAAATAGTTCTAATCGGTTGTTACACTGTGTTTATGTCATACATTTCACTTATTTTTATCAAATAAAAATTAGAATTTATAAAATGTTGATTAAAAGGAAAACATTCTGATTAAAGTTTAGTCCCATGTTTCTTCCTCCAAATCTCTTTGTTCTACATTAACAGGTCAGGATTAGTATGGATGGGGAGGCTGCAAAAGGGGCATCCTTCCCCATGCGGTCCCCAGAGCCATCTTCTCCAAGCAGGACTTGGGGAACTTCCTTCTCCATCCAGGACCTAGGGAGCATCCTTTCTCCATTCAGGACCTGAAGGATGTCCTTCTCCACCCAGGATTTGGGAGGTGTCTTATCCACCCAGGACTTGAAGGGGATCCTATTCCATTCAGGAGTGGGGGAAATTCTTCTTCATCTGGACTTCAGAGGCATCCTTCTCCATCCAGGACTTGGGGGGCATCCTTCTCCACTCAGGAATTGGGGGCATCCTTCTCCACTCAGGAATTGGGGGCATCCTTCTCCATCCAGGACTCAGGGGACATCATTCTCCATCCAGTAACTAGGGGGCATCCTTCTCCACCCAGGACTGGGGGGCATCCTTCCCCATCCCAGAATTAGGGGTCATCCTTCTCCATCCTGGAATTAGGGGGCATCCTTCTCCATCCAGGACTTGGCATCAGAGCTGTTCCTGCCATGGGCACTGGTAATTGACTTACTGGAGAAAGTCAAGCTTTTAAGTCCCAGGAATAAAGAGTTCCTTTTTTTTTTTTTTTTTTTTTTTTTTTTTTTTTGAGACGGAGTCTTGCTCTGTCACCCAGGCTGGAGTGCAGTGGCGCGATCTCGGCTCACTGCAAGCTCCGCCTCCCGGGTTCACGCCATTTTCCTGCCTCAGCCCCCCGAGTAGCTGGGACTACAGGCACCCGCCACCACGCCCGGCTAATTTTTTGTATTTTTAGTAGAGACCGGGTTTCACCGTAGTCTCGATCTCCTGACCTCGTGATCCGCCCGCCTCGGCCTCCTAAAGTGCTGGGATTACAAGCGTGAGCCACCGCGCCCGGCCGTTCCTATTTCTTTAAGCTGTGTTTCTTTTTACACTATTGCTGGTAGAGTCAGTGTGTACTGAGTGAAGATGAGGCAAAAGTGTCAAAGAGTGATTTCCAATAAGATGAAAAGTGATCTGCAGTTTCTACTTCCTCAGCCAGCAGGAAACGTCTCTCCTGTAGCATCGGACAGTGGAGGCAGTGGCGCTCAGTGTGGGGCCTCCTGGCTGAAGGAGGGGACAACACAGCGTCCCATCTCCCTAGATGCTGTATGCACCTCACCTGGCTGGTGATTTACTTGAGAGAAACCCATGTGTGGAGTAGGGAATGCTGCCTTTGGCATCTACCCAGGTTCTGCTCTGGACTCTGCCTCTTAGCAAGGGTGACTTGTGGGTCCAACTCACCTGGTGGCTGTGAGCCACTGCACTCCAGCCTGGGCAACAGAGTGAGACCTTGTGTGAAAATAAAATAAAATACAAAAATAAAAATGAGCCGGGAATGGTGGCTCACGGCTGTAATCCCAGCACTTTGGGAAGCCGAGACAGGCAGATCACATGTGGTTGGGAGTTCGAGACTAGCCTGACCAACATGGAGAAACGCCATCTCTACTAAAAATACAAAAAATTAACCGGGTGTTGTGGCTCATGCCTGTAATCCCAGCTACTCAGGAGGCTGAGGCAGGAAAGTCACTTGAACCCAGGAGGCGGAGGTTGCGGTGAGCCAAGTTCCCGCCATTACACTGCAGCCTGGGCAGCAAGAGCAAAACTCTATCTCAAAAATAAAATAAAATAAAGTTTTAAGGCTACGTTTTTAAGTAGCAGGTGGCAGTGTCATAGGGTAATGAAATCAATGTACTTATTTTAAAAAACATTTTAAAAAAGAATATATCAATACATTGCGTAAAGTAAAAGTAAATATTGATTTGGGAAACTTTTGTTTCTTTTTAAAAGATATGTTTATGTATGTATACTTGGTTGCCGTGTAAAATGTATGTTTTCTTTTTAAAAATTCTTATTTTCATTTTTTGTAGAGACAAGGTTTTGCTACATTGCCCAGGCTGGTCTTGAACTCCTGGGCTTGAGTAGTCCTACTGCCTTGGTCTCCCAAAGTGCTAGGATTATAGACATGAGCCACTGCACCTGTCCTAAAAGGTTATTTTTTCTTTTGGGTTGTGATAAAACTTTGTCGTAGTTGTTTAGGGACATAGTACTTGCGCAATGTGGATAGAATGACCGTCTATAAAATAGTAAGGCATGAAACAAATGAAAACAGAGAAAATTGTGAAGATGGGTTACCTTAAAGCTGCTCTGTTAGCGGTGAAATGCCTCATAGCTTTGTTCTAAATTGTTGATTTAATGAACAAAGCACATAAACTTATGCTATAATAATCTTCTTTTCCCTTAAGATGGAGTGTGGAGCACTTGTTAACCACACAGGTGTTGTCTTGATCTGATAACTATAGATATTCAGAATGATTCTGTTATGACAGATAGTAGCAAGCTTTTCTGATTTCACTTATCTAGGGTCTAATCTAATTTCTTTAGTAGTTTATATATATATATATATATATATATATATTTTTTTTTTTTTTTTGATACAGAGTCTTGCTCTATCACCCAGGCTGGAGTGCAATGGCATGATCTCGCCTCACTGCAACCTCTGCCTCCCAGGTTCAAGTGATTCTCCCTGCCTCAGCCTGCCGAAGTAGTTAATACTTTTGTAACTTAGTTGCAGAAGAGAGATAGAAATTTCTGAATAATTTTCAGAATTATTCATAGATTTATAATCTGGCAAAATATAAGGAAGTTATAAGTATATTGATAAATCATGGCATAACTGGCAAGAATTGGTATAAAGACAAGATGGTTAACTTGAAATGGGATTGTTATTTATTATATGCCTATCATTTTTCCATGAGATAAACCAAATATTAGATTAAGTATTTAGACTGATCCACAAATGACATGGGAAGACAGAGTGTTTACAAGGAGTTTTGGAAGTGATACAGGACAATAATTTGGAGTTTTAACTTAATCTCATTTTAAATTTCAAAATGAAATTATTTCTGATTATGAAAGCTACAGAAATTTTTTTAGATGGAGTCTCACTGTGTCGCCCAGGCTGTAGTGCAGTGGCGTGATCTCAGCTCACTGCAACCTCTGCCTCCTGGGTTCCAGCAATTCTGCTGCCTCAGCCTCCTGAGTAGCTGGGATTTACAGGTACCCGCCATCACACCCGGCTAATTTTTGTATTTTTAGTAGGGACAGGGTTTCACCATGTTGGCCAGGCTGATTTCTAACTCCTGACCTCAGGTGATCCACCTGCCTTGGCCTCCTAAAGTGCTAGGATTACAGGCGTGAGCCAATGCACCTGGCCCAGAACAGTTTTAATGTTTTTCTTTTTTTAAAAATGTAGAGATGACCTGTAATCCCATCTGGATGTGATGTTTGGTGTTTTCATTTTTTTTCTTATACATACCTATTGAAATACTTAAGAACAACTTTCCATGTAAAATTGATATTCCCTTAATGAGTAAATGAGGATTTAGTGTTCTATAGTATGGATGCATCATAGTTTATAGCAGTTCTGTGTTGTTAATGGATATTGCCAGTTTTTCTCTTAAAGTAGTACTGTGATGAACTCGTTTGGGCATTGAATTGTCCTATTATTTCCTTAGGATAATTTTTTTCTTTTTTTGAGACAGAGTCTCACTCTGTCGCCCAGGCTGGAGTGCAGTGGTGTGATCTTGGCTCACTGCAGCCTCTGCCTCCCAGATTCAAGTGATTCTCCTGCCTCAGCCTCCTGAGTAGCTGGGAGTACAGCCGTGCGCTGCCATGCCCGGCTAATTTTTTGCATTTTCAGCAGAGATGGGGTTTTACCATGTTGGCCAGGCTGGTCTCGATCTCCTGACCTAGTGATCCACCCATCTTGGCCTCCCAAAGTGCCAGAATTACAGGCCTGAGCCACCGCACCTGGCCCAGGATAAATTCTTAAAAGCGGGTTTATTAGCCAGGCATGGTGGCTCATGCCTGTAATCCCAGCACTTAGGGGGGCCAAGGCGGGCGGGTGGATCACCTGAGGTCAGCAGTTCAAGACCAGCCTGGCCAAAATGGTGAAACCCCATCTCTACTAAAAATACAAAAATTAGTCGGGTGTGGTGGCAAGGGTCTATAATTCCAGCTACTTGGAAGGCTGACGCACAGAGAATCACTTGAACCCAGGAGGCGGAGGCTGCAGTGAGCTGAGATTAAGCTACTGCACTCCAGCCTGGGCAAGAGAGTGAGACTCATTCTCAAAAAAATAAATAAATAAAAATTTTAAAAAGGCTTATTAGGTCAAAGGATATGTGTGTTTTAAATTTGGATATACTCAAGATGCCCTTTAGATAGGATGTCTATTTGAAATTCCCATCAACAGCATATTAGTATTCAATTCCATATATTCTTGCTAGTGATTTGTCATCTTTAGCTTGTTGGGAGTTCAAAATAGTTTGAAACAGTTTTTCTTCTGTTTCTTTTTCAGCATCAGGACTTACTTCCATAGCTTAACTCTTGGGAAGGAGCTGATAAAAAAGAAAGTTCAGTGACAATCAGTAGTGTAGACCAGTGGTCTTCAAACTTTGGTTGCTTACCCCATCACCAAAAACTTTTGAGCATTAAGCAGGTGTGGCACATGGTCCTGTGGTCCCAGCCACGTAGTTGGCTGAGGCAGGAGGATATTCGAGGTCAGGAGTTCAAGGCTAAAGTTCAGTGTGATTGTGCTTATGAATACAGCCACTGTACTCCAGCCTGGGCAACATAATGAGACCCTGTCTCTTTAAAAAGAAACAAAAAACTGATGGGATGGGAAGAATGAAGTCAGAAAAAAAAATTGATACAACTTCATGTTGTTGCTTTGAAAAAAGAGAAAAAAAATATTGAGCATCAGTTCTTAATCCTTATTTAATTAACAAATAATAGACATATAGTAACTGATTATTGTGGACTTTAAAATACAAACAAAAAATTAACAAGGATGATAATTAAAAATAAAGTTCAGATATTTTCCTTTTTTACCCTGGGGCTTCTCGAGTACTCCTGGAGGTGTGTGTGTGTGTGCACATGTGTATATGTGTGTGTGTGCACATGTGTATATGTATGTGTGTGTGTATATGTATAATATATATGTATATATAATAATATATTTTATATATATATTTGAGACAAGAGTCTTGCTCTGTTACCCAGACTGGTGTGCAGTGGTGTGATCTTGGCTCACTGCAACCTCCGCCTCCTGAGTTCAAGTGATTCTTGTGCCTCAGCCACTCGAGCAGTTGGGATTACAGGTGTGTGCCACCATGCCTGGTTAGTTTTTGTATTCTTTGGTAGAGATGGGGTTTCACCATGTTGGCCAGGCTGGTCTTGAACTCCTGGGCTCAAGTGATCCGCCTGCCTTGGCCTCCCAAAGTGCTGGGATTCCAGGTGTGAGCCACCGTGCCCAATCTCCTGGAGGTATGTTATACTTGCTTTGGATACTACCGCTTTAGACCCTTGAGGTTTAATATTGAGCATTTATAGATGTTTGTTTTTGGGCATTTCACTAGTTTTGCAGGTGGTCCAGTTTAGTTGGATTATGAATGCCTTTAAAATGTCCCATGCTAGGCCGGGCGCAGTGGCTCATGCCTGTAATCCCAGCACTTCAGGAGGCCGAGGCGGGTGGATCATGAGGTCAGGAGATCGAGACCAGCCTGGATAACATGGTGAAACCCCATCTCTACAAAACTGCAAAAAACTAGCTGGGTGTGGTGGCACGTGCCTGTAATTCCAGCTACTTGGGAGGCTGAGGCAGGATAATCTCTTGAACCCAGGAGGTGGAGGTTGCAGTGAGCCGAGATTGTACCACTGCACTGCAACCTCTGTGACAGAGCGAGACTCCATCTCAAAAAAAAAAAAAAAAAACACACTCCCATGCTCTTGAGAGTCATATCTGCAGTGAGGGCAAAAATAAATTTAAAGCATCAGTTTGATACTTTTTTGCATTATTGAGGTGGCTGACTTTGAAAAGGATAAATAGTAGGATAAGAAGCAATGTAAATAGTCTATTTCTTTTAGATACAAACAGTTGATATTGTGTAGAGCGTATTTTTAAAAATTATGTTTTTTGGAAAGCAATTTGGCTATAATACATATCTCCCTGTTTTTTAAGAGGTTAGGTATTACAGACTGAGTGAAGGGAAGAATAATTGCTACTTGCTCTCCTTTGCTTTCAAAGTACCACAATTAACCTGTCACTATATGGACTAGCCTGAGCCTATAACAAACTTTCCATGGTGATTCTTAGATTAAAAGATAATTTTTTTCTTGAGTTTGAATAAGTTGCTTTTGATCTGTGGCTGCCTGCCCCCAACCCCTATAAATTATGAAATCAGGAAATAAAGCTTTTTGTATTAGAAAAAAACAAATCTTTTCTCCCCCATCATGGGGAAACTAATTTCAGTTATTTCATATGGGTCATTGGCAGAGAAAGATAATATTAAAATCTTAGAGACTGTCAAAAGAGATTATATTAAGCAACTTGAGTGATTATTTTTTTGCCAGTTAAAAGAAATGAGAGGCCAGGCGTGGTGGCTCACCCCTGCAATCCCAGCACTTTGGGAGGCCAAGGTGGGCAGATCACAAGGTCAGGAGATCGAGACCATCCTAGCTAACACAGTTGAAACTCCATCTCTACTAAAAATACAAAAAATTAGCCAGTCGTGGTGGCGGGTGCCTGTAGTCCCAGCTACGTGGGAGGCTGAGGCAGGAGAATGGCCTGAACCCCAGAGGCAGAGGTTGCAGTGAGCCGAGATCATGCCACTGCACTCCAGCCTGGGTGACAGAGCGAGTCTCCATCTCAATAAATAAATAAATAAATAAATAAATAAATAAATAAAATAATTTATATTGAAAATGATTGCTATAAACAGTGCTTTGACACAAATGGCTACATATCTCTTTTTACATTAGGTAACATGATTTATAAGCTACTTTCACATATATCTTCTTAGATCATCACAAGGATTTGAGATCATCATTTAATCAGGACTGTTGTGACTTGCTTGAGGCCACATGCCTAGTGTTTGACATCATACTTCAAGAGATAGATTGAAAGTTCTGCAGAAATAGCGACTGGTGGCTCTTCTCTCCCTTACTCCCTAGCAGTTAATACATTGCCTGGTACAGAGTAAGCTATCAATATTTGTGGACTGTTTAAACTCCTGCATATTTATTTACACATGTAAATAAGTTATAGCATTGTAAAATCAACGGTTACGTTTTCCGTAGTTAGATTGTTCCTTCATCTTCTGTGCACAAAAACTATTTTTGTGGAAGAGGTCATGAATTTTAGATCAACCTTTCACATATCCCTTTACTGTCTCTTAAGATACTTTCATGGTGACAAAAAACAATACTCTTGTTCTAGATCCCTGAGGAATCGCCACACTGACTTCCACAATGGTTGAACTAGTTTACAGTCCCACCAACAGTGTAAAAGTGTTCCTATTTCTCCACATCCTCTCCAGCACCTGTTGTTTCCTGACTTTTTAATGATCGCCGTTCTAACTGGTGTGAGATGGTATCTCATAGTGGTTTTGATTTGCATTTCTCTGATGGCCAGTGATGACGAGCATTTTTTCATGTGTCTTTTGGCTGCATAAATGTCTTCTTTTGAGAAGTGTCTGTTCATATCCTTTGCCCACTTTTTGATGGGGTTGTTTGTCTTTTTCTTGTAAATTTGTTGGAGTTCATTGTAGATTCTGGATATTAGCCCTTTGTCAGATGAGTAGATTGGAAAAATTTTCTCCCATTCTGTAGGTTGCCTGTTCACTCTGATGGTAGTTTCTTTTGCTATGCAGAAGCTCTTCAGTTTAATTAGATCCCATTTATTTGACCCAGCAATCCCATTACTGGATATATACCCAAAGGATTATAAATCATGCTGCTATAAATCATGTATACACATGCACACATGTCTTTATTGCGGCACTATTCACAATAGCAAAGACTGGGAACCAAGCCAAATATCCAAAAATGATAGACTGGATTAAGAAAATGTGGCACATATACACCATGGAATACTATGCAGCCATAAAAAATGATGAGTTCATGTCCTTTGTATGGACATGGATGAAGCTGGAAACCATCATTCTCAGCAAACTATCACAAGGACAAAAAAAACAAACACCGCATGTTCTCACTCATAGGTGGGAATTGAACAGTGAAAACACATGGACACAGGAAGGGGAACATCACACACCAGGGCCTGTTGTGGGGTGGGGGGAGGGGGGAGGGACAGCATTAGGAGATATACCTAATGTTAAATGATGAGTTAATGGGTGCAGCACACCAACAGGTTACATATGTAACTAACCTGCACGTTATGCACATGTACCCTAAAACTTAAAGTATAATAATAAAAAAAATACTCTTAATGTCATTCCTTTCACTGTGTGTGTAACTCCTGTGGCAAGACTGTATATTTCTATATATGTATGTATGTGTTTATTTAGTAGGCTGCTATTTATAAAGGAAACATACTCATTAGTTGGTCTTTGTGTACATAATGGTTCCCAGAACATGGACTCCATGGTTTGCTGTGAGTGAATGAAAAAAAAAGCAGGCATGATTTCCCTCACCTTTGTCATTCTCTCCAGTTTCCTATATATATGGTTGACTTACTCAGCAGTAAGTGTAACTTCTTTACACTGAAGAAAATCAGTCTTCCAAAGAACTAGTGTGCTACTTCCGCCTTGTTCTGCAGTGCTTAAAATCCTGTTTGGTAAATGAACTAAGACACTTTTATATACAGAAGAGACCCTGAATTGCCACGAATGGAAATATTAGTAGTGATTAATTTCTGTCTTGGTGGGATAATGTGGCTTTTTTGCTTCTTATTCTTCTATAGTTTCCCATTTTTCTACAATGAGCATGTATTACTTTTATAAGTAGGAAAAATTGCTATTTTTTTTAAGACAGAGTGTCACTCTGTCACCCAGGCTGGAGTGAAATGGTGCGATCTCAGCTCACTATAACCTCTGCCTGCCAGGTTCAAGTGATTCTCATGTCTCCACCTCCCAAGCGGCTGAGACTACAGGCACAAGCTGGCCACAGCCAGCTAATTTTTGTGTTTTTTAGTAGAGATGGGATTTCGCCATGTTGGCCAGGCTGATCTTGAACTCCTGACCTCAGGTGATCCACCCATGGCCTTCCAAAGTGCTGGGATTACAGGTCTGAGCCACCACGCTCAGCCAAAACCTGCTATTTTAAAGTCTTTATTTTTCATTGGATGTCTTGTGAAGGTTTTAGTCACAGTCACCATTGAGAAAGTGGGTGGTTAACTGGCTCCAGTTCTTAAGAGGAGTGGCAGCTGTAGGAAGTAGTATGGGAGGAATGGGGCAGGTAAGCTGATTTGAACTTTATCATTGTGAACTCCGCTATGACTAAAGACATTGTGGGATTTGATCACAAACACAAGAGGACTGAGCCATCTAGTTTTTCTCTTTTTAATAAGCTGATTGAGAATTATGAAAGACACCTTAAGAAAAATCCGTTTCTATGAACTCTGTAAATGCAGAACTCAGCCTGAACTCCCAAGTTCTGTATCCGTGTGTGTGTGTTTCTGTGCGTGTGTGTTGTGGTGTGTTTTAAATATCAAATGGAGTTGTAGCAACTCAGATAGGATATGGTTTATATTAATACATCTAATATGAATTGGAAGAGATTTAGGCAAATGCTTTTTATTAACACAGTATAGGCTTATTGGAGATTTGGTGTTAATATGCAGCTGGGAGTTAAGCCGTTCTACGTTTATATACCCATCTGGTGATATTTTAGGAAGAGCCGTGTCACATATTCTCTAGAGTTTAAGTGATTAGAGCTTGTTGGCTTTTGCTGTTTACTGCACACTTGTAGTGTTTTAAATGCTTCTGTGAATGGAGAACATCATTCAAAAAGGTGAGATTTCTGGGTTAAGACATTCGTTATTGTCTGCCCTTACTTTATTCTTTTAAAGAATAAGATTAGGCTGGATGCGGTGGCTCATGTCTATAATCCCAGCACTCTGGGAGGCCAAGGTGGACAGATGAGATCAGGAGTTTGAGACCAGTGTGGCCAACACGGCAAAACCCCGTCTCTACTAAAAATACACAAATTAGCCAGGCGTGGTGGTGGACGTCTGTAATCCCAGCTACTCAGGAGGCTGAGGCAGGAGAATCACTTGATCCCTAGAGGTGGAGGTTGCAGTGAGCCGAGATTGTGCCACTGCACTTCAGCCTGGGTGACAGAGGGATACTCTGTCTCAAAAAAAGAAAGTTGAAGAGCAGTTGAGGTAATAAATGTAGGTACTGTTAGGTTGGTGCAAAATTTATCATGGTTTTGGATTGCGAATTTTAAATTATTGTAACTAGGCCCAAACACATCTTTATCAAAATAGGAACCATTACAATCAACACATTTTTTGCCAATGAGAAATGTTTGTTTATTCCTGTAGTGTAAAAATCCATGCTTCGGGATTCGATGAACTCTTGGAAAGCATTTTCTGCATCCTGATGGTTGTGGAAGTATTTTCCCTGCAAAAAAATTTTCTAGATGCTTGGAAAAGTGGCAGTCAGTTGGTGAGAGGTCAGTTCAATATGGTGGATGAGGCAAAACTTTGTAGCCCAATTCATTCAACTTTTGAAATATTGGTTGTGCAACGTGTTGTCGGGTGTTGTCGTGGAGAAGAACTGGACCCTTTCTGTGGACCAGTGCCAGCTGCAGGCCTTGCAGTTTTCGGTGCATCTCGTAGATTTGCTGAGCATACTTCTCAGATGTATTGGTTTTACTGGGATTCAGTAGCTATAGTGGATCAGACCGGGAGCAGACCACCAAACAGTGACCCTGACCTCTTTTTGATGAAAGTTTGGCTTCAGGAAGTGCTTTGGAGCGTCTTCTCAGTCCAACCACTGAGCTGGTCATCACTTTTGTTGTATAAAATACACTTTTTGTCAAACGTCACAATCCAACTAAGAAATGGTTCATCGTCGTTATGTAGAATAAGACAACACTTCAAAATGACGATTTTTAAAATTTTTGGTCAGCTCATGGGCCACCCACTTATCAAGCATTTTCACCTTTTGGCAGGGCTTGGTGGCTCACGCCTGTAATCCCAGTACTTTCGGAGGCTGAGGCGGGCAGATCACTTGAGGCCAGGAGTTCACAACCAGCCTGTCCAACATGGTGAAATCCCAACTCTACTAAAAATACAAAAATTAGTCAGGTGTGGTGGTGGGTGCCTGTAATCCCATCAACTAGGGAGGCTGAGGCACTAGAATCACTTGAACCCAGGAAGTAGAGGTTGCAGTGAGCCCAGAAGGTGCCACTGCATTCCAACCTAGGTGATAGAGTGAGACTCCATCTCAAAAAAAAAGAAAAAGCTTTTGCACCTTTCCAGCTTGCTTCAATTGCCAAACAAGCATAGAATGGTTGACATTGAGTTCTTCGGCAATTTCTCGTGTAGTTGTAAGGCCACTACACTCCTCATCTTCAAGGCTCTCGTCTCCTTTGCAACATTTCTTGAACCACCACTGCACAGTTCCTGGGCCAAATGTGTAGTTGATTTTGCAAGTTGTCTACACTGCTTTGCGACCCATTTTGAACTCAAGAAAATCACTTGAATTTGCTTTTTTTAATAATATAATTTCCATTGTCTAAAAGAATAAACAGCAAATAATACATTATTAGCAAAAAAGGTGAGAAATGTGCATTAAAATGATGCATAAATAACCACATTTATTTAAGAATGTATCCAGTATCAAATGGTAAATTTCAACAATACGAAAACTGCAACTACATTTGCACCAACCTAATATAATTTTTTTTTAGTTAGAAATTTTATAGTACAGAATAAGAGGCTTGTCTCATGCACACACACACACACACACACACACACACACACACATCCTATATTGAATCTACAAAGCCTGTCTCTGAATTCCAAAATCTCGACTTTTTTAAAGTTTAAATATTTCAAAAATTTAGAAAAATATGGAGAGTAATTTAACAAACACCATGTACTAATTCAGTAGATTTTTTTTCTTTTTTCCTTTCCTTTCTTTTCTTTTTTTTTTTTTTTTTTTTTTTTTTTTTGAGATGGAGTCTCGCTCTGTTGCTCAGGCTGGAGTGCAGTGGTACAATCTCAGCTCACTGTAACCTCTGCCTCCTGGGTTCAAGTGATTCTCCTGTCTCAGCCTCCTGAGTAGCTGGGACTACAGGCACACGCCACCGCACCCAGCTAATTTTTTATTTTTGGTAGAGATGGAGTTTCACCATGTTGGCCAGGGTGGTCTCTTATCTCTTCACTTCGTGATCTGCCCACCTTGGCCTCCCAAAGTGTTGGTATTACAGGCGTGAGCCACCGCGCCCGGCCCATTCAGTAGATTTCATAGATGCTGACACCTTGTCAGATTTGCTTCAAAGGTGTATTTATATATGTTTTTATTTATTATTTTTGAGATGGGGTCTCATTCTGTTGCCCAGGCTGGTGTACAGTGGTAAAATCCCTGCTCACTGCAACCGCCACCTCCCAGGTTCAAGCAATTCTTGTGCCTTGGCCTTTTGAGTAGCTGGGATTATAGGAGCTTGTCACTACTCCTGGCTAATTTTTGTATTTTTAATAGAGACGGGGTTTCACTATGTTGTCCAGGCTGGTCTCCAACCGACCTCTAGTGATCTGCCCATCTTGGCCCCCTAAAGTGCTGGGATTACAGGGGTGAGCCACTGTGCCTGGCCAATATTTGTTTTTAAAAATAAAATATGCATGCGGTTGGAGTCCCTTTTGTAATCCTCTTAGATCCTATTTTCTTATGCAGAAGTTATTTATCTATTTAGCTCATGCACTTATATTCTTCCTACAAATATCTATATGTATTTAACATGTACTACTATTGTATTTCAAATTTATGTGATATTTTGGTACATACATTCTATAATTGGAAAGTTACATTTATTTATGCTGATATATGTGTATTATTAGTAGTATTATTACTATTATTTTCAAACAGAGTCTTACTCTGTCACCCAGGTTGTAGAGCAGTGGCACAATCTTGGCTCACTGCAACCTCTGTCTTCCAGGTTCAAGTGATTCTTGAGCCTCAGCCTCCCGAGTAGCAGGGATTACAAGTGTGAGCCACTGCACCTGCCTTACTTCATTAATTTTAATAGCTGTGTAGTATTCAGTCATATGAATGAATAGTACGCAATTTTAGTTCTTTATTGATAGTTCTTTTCAACAAATATACAAATGTAAAATTTTTCCTCAAATTGGGTCAAGCTACATATATTGTTCTAAATTAGCTCTGTTTCTCCCAATAATAATAGTGTGCAGGTTTGTTACATGGGTATATTGCATGAGGTTTGGGGTATAATTGATCCCATCACCCAGGTAGTAAGCATAGCACCCAGTACGTAGTTTTGTTTAAGTTTTTTGACACAAGGTAGGTCTCTGTTCCCCAGGCTGGAGTGCAATTTTGCAATCACTGGTCACTGCAGTTTTGACCTCTTGGGCTCAGCCAATCCTCCCAGCTCAGCCTCCTGGGTAGCTGGGACTACAGTGGTGGGCCACCACACCCTACTGTTTTTTGTATTTTTTTGTAGAGACTGGGTTTCGCCCTGTTACCCAGGCTGGTCTCGAACTCCTGGACTCAAGCAATCCACCCACCTCGGCCTCCCAAAGTGCTGGGATTATAGGCGTGAGCCACTGTACCCAGCCCCCAGTAGGTAGTTTTGAGCTTTCACTCCTTCCCATCCTCTCCTCTCTGTTAGTTCCCTGTATCTATTGTTCCCATGTTTATGTCCATGTTTACCCAATGTTTAGCTTAGGATGATGATCTCCAGCTGCATCACGTTGCCGCAAAGGATATGATTTTGTTCCTTTTTATGGCTGCGGTGAACCTTTGGGTAAAGAAAATTTAGAAAAACATCTCACATCGGTGTTTTTTTAATCAAAGTAAGTAGTAGCAATCCATAGTTCAGATCTACTTTGTAAGTGAGACACAGATAAAGACAGTAGTTACACATTTTATAACATTACCTTGATGTGGCAGATTTTTCTTGTTTTGTTTTTGTTTTACATGAGTTAATTTGGATGAAACTTTCTTGAATTACTTACATTTACAGCATTTACCTCCAGTGGGGTTGAGATGAGGAGCCTTCAACAAAGTTGTATACATGCATTCATGGAGGTGACACTTAGGTTATTTAATCAGGAAACACTCCTGCTTGTCCACATGTAGGTGCTATACGTGGAGTTAGTCCTATTCTTTGGAGGTTTCACTATGTTGCCCACACTGGTCTTGAACTCCTGAGCTCCAGTGATCCTCCCACCTTGGCCTCCCAGAGTGCTGGGGTTATAGATGTGAGCCACTGTGCCCAGCCGGAAATGTGATTTTAATTCCATAATATATGTTACTGTGAATACAATATATGTTTATTCCATAAGTAGCAAATTGACTCCTTTAACCGTTTTAGTAGTTTTCCAGTTGCTTTGTCTTTAGTTTCCCAGGCAAATAATGCTATTGTCTTCAATCACAGTATTGATTAGTTCATCCCATTCTTCATATTGATCATTTTTTTGGATATGAAATAATACAGACTACTGTAATAATAAAAAAGATGGAAAGCCTCACCAATTTGCATGTCATCCTTGTGCAGGGACCATGCTAATGTTCTCTGTGTTGTTCCAATTTTGGTATATTTGCTGCCGAAGCAAGCACTCCATTTCTGTAAAGCTTAAAAAACAGACAAAACTAACAGATGGGAATGGAATCAGAATAATGGTTATCTTTGGTGGTGAGGACAAGGGAGATTGTAGGTGTGCTGGTAATGTTCTCTGTCTTGATCTGGGTCATGATTTCATGGTTGTGTTCAGTTTTTGAGAATCATTGAGTAGTAGACATAGGAAGTGTGCACTTCTTTGTACATGTATTATATACCTCAGTTAAAAACTTTTGCCTCTCACAAAATTTTAAAGAACAGAATCTGCTGAGTTTGTTGCCTTTTAGCTTTTGCTATAACTTTTCCACTACTTCTCTTCATATGTGAATACAAGTGTATGTATTCATATGTGAATACAAGTGAATACTAGTGTATTAAGTAATAAGCCACTTAACCTTTCTATTATGATACAGAACATACAGAAGAGTGCACAAATCAAATATATAGCTTAATGAAATTTTTAAATTATTAAATTGGAGGTTTTTGGGGGTGCATTATACCCGTATCTTTGTTAGGAGGGAAGGAATTGATGGAGGGCTAAAAATTTTGGAGAGGACAAAGTTTTAAGGAGTCTCAATACCAAATCCTCATCTTGGCTCTGCCTTCACATTACCGTTTCTTTGGGTAAGTCATTTAACTTATTTATAGTTCACTTTTTTATATATAAGAGGTATAATACTTAACCTTTCTTTTGCAAACTGAATTAGGTAGGTGCAATTCAGGTAAAATAATAGGAATGTAGAGTAGTATCACTAGGTAGGTCTGTATTTAGGCCATTGAATTTAGGCCACTTACCTTACAGAGCAGACTTGTGGTATACAAAGACTACACAGCTGGTGATTATTGGTGTCATTCATTTACGTTAGGTTGGTATTGAGACTTAGTTAACTATGCCAGGCATTACCCTGTGATTTATTATAATACATGTATTAACTCATGTAATAGTCTAGGAATATTCCTAGAGGTAGGTAAAATTATCCCAGTTTTACTGATGATACAATTGAGGGAAAATTAGGTTAAATAACTTGCCTAGGTGGGTTGAGTTCTTGAGCCTGTGCTTTAAAAATAAATTTTTTTTTGAGAAAGGGTCCCACTCTATCACCCAGAGTGGAGTGAGTGGCGTGATCTTGGCTCACTGCAGCCTCTGTCTCTAAGACTCAAGCCATCCTTCTGCCTCATCCCCTGAAGTAGCTGGGACTACAGGTATGGGCCACATTTTAATGTATTTTATAGAGACAGGGTTTCGCCACATTTCCCAGACAGGTCTCAAACTGCTGGACTCAGTCGATCTGCCCTGGCCTCCCAAAATGTTAGGATTACAGGTGTCAGCCACTGCATCCAGCCTAAGCCTGTGCTCTTTTTTTGTTATACTGCCTAGTTATGTGAAAATACTTAAAGACTTTTAGGCAAATGTTAAGATTTTATAAGAATCTGTTAGAGAGTTTTTGAAGTAAAAATTCTGGTATTTTCAACCAAAATTAGGAGAAGAGTCTCATTTGTTTTGACCATCATGATTCTGGAAAAGATGGATGTTAATATTTATTACTTGGGCTTTATTCCCTTCTTAACAAAGCTAATTTTCTCCTAAAATGACTTGGATGTAAGCACTAGGTAGTTTTCTTTAAGAATATATATATATATTTTAATCTTAAAGGATTTTGTGACTAATTTACAAATATTGTTTAATTTTTAAGCAAAATGTTAATGGAAGGGAGTTTTCAAACTTGGAGGCAGACCAGACCAAGGTTTAGTATTCTTGCTTCAGTGGTTTAAGCAGCATCTATTTGGTCTTAGTATGAGAGCAATAATTATGATTCTGTCATATGTATGGTTGAAAATTATCTTTATTAAGGTATATTTGAATATGGTTCTGTAAGATTGGGGAACACATCTAGTTGTGCAACCATCGTGATGATCAAGATATAGAGTAGTTTCTCAAAAAATTTCCCCATGACCCTTTCCACAGTCAGCCTATTTCCTTACCTCTAGTCTCTGCCCACTACTGATCTGTTTTTTTCTCTGTTGTTTTGTCTTTTTTTTTTTTTTTCAGAATCCCATGTAAACAAAATCATGCAGTATTTAGTCTTTTTGTTTTCATTTTTGTTTGTTTAATAGAAATGAGAAGTCTTGTTATATTGCCTATGCTGGCCTCAAGCTCCTGGTCTCAAGGGATCCCCCTGCTTGACTCAGTACGTGGCTTCTTGAGACGGATGTCTCTTATTTAACCTAATGTATTTTGAGATTCATCCATGTTTTTATGTATCAGTAATTACTTTCTGTTGCTTAGTAGCATTCCATTGTATGGATGTACAACAGGTTCTGTATTCATTCCCCAGTTCATTTGGGTTGTTTCCAGTTTTTGGTAATTACGAATAAAACTGCCATAAAAGCATTCATGCATACATACATACACAAATATGCCCATGTATTTTCTTATGGTTTAAAAAAATATGGTGCCTAAAACTTTTATAACTTTACTACAGAACCTGAAAAAGCTGATCATTTTCACAGAACATTGTAAATTGCTTAGTAAACTTCATCCCCAAAAAAGCCCACTCTGGAATGAGAATAATCTGTTTGTATAAATAATCTTGTGGTAAAAACTGTAAGTCATTAGAATTTTTTTAAATTAAAGAAGTACATACACATATTTATTTAATGGGTAAATTTATATATAAAACTCCTTAGTGCATAATTTCATATTTTATGTTTTTAGTAGCTTTTAAATCGTGAATTATTGACTTTATTGTTCCTCTAAGTAGTAGAATGGTTATATAATTGGTTATGAAAGTTTGTGGTTTTTTTTGACAGGGTCTGACTTTGTCATCCAGGCTGGAGTGCAATGGCGTGATCTCGGCTCACTGTAACCTCTGCCTTCTGGGCTTAAGCTATCCTCAACTTCAGCCTCCTGAGTAGGTGGGACTACAGGCATGTGCCACCACACCTGGCTAATTTTTGTAAACACGGGGTTTTGCCATGTTGCCCAGGCTGGTCTCGAACTCCTGAGCTCAAATGATCAGCCCACTTCAGTCTCCCAGAAGGCTGGGATTACAGATGTGAGCCACCATGCCCACCCATAAACTCTTACTTATTAATTTGAGATGAAAAATACACAGAACATGATTAATAGCAGATTAAACATTGCCAAATACAAGACATAGCAATAAAAACTATCCAAAAGGAAATAGAGTAAAAGGATTTTAAGAAACTAAACTGTAGAACACCTTCAAGCAGCCAATAATACATGTAATTTGAGTCCTAGGAGGACTGAAAAGAGGAGGGACAGAAAAAAATAATACAAAAAAATGGCCAAAATGTTTTCAAATTTGATATAAACTATAAATCTCTTATCCAAGAAACCCAGTAAAGCCCACCTATAAGAAATATGAAGAACTCCACAAAGGTTCATAGTAATCAAAGTATTGAACCCTAGTGATACAGACATAGAGGAATGGGACACACCATACATAGAGATTAACAAAGGATGCTGCCAGAGTTCTCATCACAGATAACCAGAATCTGGGAGGATATAGAAAAAAATATTTTAAATTCTAAAAGAGGATATACTGTTAACTCTGAATCCTGTAGCCAGTGTAAATAACTTTCCAAAATGAAGGTGAAATAAAGATATATCCAAGCAGAAAAAAACCGTAAGAATGTATCACCAGCAGACCTGCTCTACAGGAAATAAAATAGGAACTCCTCAGGCAGAAGAAAGATGATACCAGATGGAAATATTGATCTGTAATAAAGCATGAAGAGCTCTGGAAAGTAACTGTACAGGAAGATGTATAAGACCCCTCCCTTAAAAAATCTTGAAATAACAATTGAATTTTATACAAAAATAACAACAGTGTTTCGTGTAGTTTGTAATTTATGTGTGAGTGAAATGCAGGACAACAATAGCGAAACGCCAGGAAAGGAAAAATGAAAGCATGTTACTGGAAGGTTCTTACACCACACATGAAGTACGATAACATGTGAAAGTAGGCTGCAGTAACTTACAGTTGTAAAGCAACCACTGAAATAACAAAACAAAAAGTTTTGTTATCATATAAGCCAACAAAGAAGATGAGATGGAATAACAACAACAACAACAAAATCCAAAATAGGGCACTAAAGAGGAAAGGGGAGCAAAGAACAGATGGATTGAGTAAAAGATGAATAACAAGATGACAGGTATAACATAACCATTTCAAAAATCTCGTTAAATGTTCTAAGCATCCCAATTAAAAGGTAGAGATTGTCAGCTCTGATGAAAAAAATGAAGACCCAAGTACATGCTGCCTGTAAGAAAGACATTTTAAATATAAAGGTACAAACATATTAAAAGTAAAAGATTGAAAAAGAGTTACCATGAATCAAATGAAAGCTGGAGTGGCTATATTCATATCAGATAAAGTAGACACCAGATAAAAGAATATTATCAGGCATGAAGAATGTCATTTTATAAGGAGAACAGGGTCTGCTTCTCAGGAGGACATAATAATTCTAAGAATAACAAGCACTATATATGTCATCACAGAGCTTCAACACAAATGAAACAAACACCGATAGAACTCAAAAGAGAAATAGACAATTCCACAATTATAATTGGGGATTACAATACTCACTCTCAATAATTGGTAGAACAAGTAGAAAAAAAATCAGTGAAGATACAGCAGACTTAAAAAAATAAAACTATCAAACAACTTGATTTTATTGATTTTTATAAATCAGTCCACCTGACAGTCACATAATATAAACTCTTCTCAAGCAAACACAGAATACTTATCAAGATAGAACACATTCTGTGCCAGAAAGCAAGTCTCAGAATATTTGGAGTGATTTAAGTCATATGAAGTATGTTCTTGGACATACTTCACATTGGAAATATTTCACATTGGACATATTTCCACATTGGAAATAAATTAGAAGTTAATAATAAAAACTTTTCTAGAAAAACATCAAGTATTAGGATGATAAATTACACAAGTCTACATATTACGAGGGCTAAAGAAGATTTCAAAAGAGAAATCAGAATACATTTTCAGCTAAGTGAGAGTGAAAACAATATTTCAAAATGTGTGGAATGCTGATAAGGCAATATTTATGTGTAAAATTATGGGATTAAACACTATAGTAGAAAAGACAATCGATTTTAGATCAATTAACTACCCCAGCTTCTGCCTTAATAATTAGAAAAAGAAGAGCAAATTAAACACAAAAAAACAATTTTGGAAATACTAAAGATCAGAGTGAACATCAATAAAACAAAAAAAATAGAGAAAAATCTATGAAACCAAATATTTATAAACTTCCAGCAGGATGATCATCAAAATGAAAAAGAGACAAATTCCTAATATCAGGTATGAAAGAAACTGTATCAGCACAGAATTTGTAAAAATTAAAAATGGAGTAAGGGAATACCATGTACAGCATTACCCAATAAATTTTGTAATTGAGATGAAATGACAATTCTTTGAAAGATACAAATTGCTATAGTTCACTCAAGAAGAATCAGATCATTGAATAACTTTATATTTATTGAAGTAATTGAATTTTAATTAAATGCTCATCCTACAAAGGAAACTCTAACCCCAAATTGCTTCTCTGAAGTTTTTTGTTCAAACCTCTAAGGAAGAAATATTATCAATTCTACTTAAACTCCTTCAGAAAATTGAAGAGTAGGAACCAGTTACCAACTTATTTTATAAGGTTAGTATCACCTTGATACCAAAGCTAGACTAAGACATTACAAAAAAATTATAAACGAATATTCTTTTTGAATTTAGATATAAAAGTTCTTTACAAAATGTTAGCAAATCAGTTCCAACAATACATAAAAATTATACTGTACCGTGGACAAATATAATGTATCTCAGAAAGGTTGGTTGGTTGAACATCCTCAAATCAATCAATGTATTGCACCATATTAATGATCATGTCAATAGATGCAGTAAACACATTTGATGAAGTCATATATTTACATTTGGAACATTTAGAAGGGAGGTTCCTCATCCTGATAAAAGGCATTTGTGAAAAATCCTACAGCTAACATCATTATTAGTAATGAAACACTCCATGCTTTCTCGTTTGTCTTATCAGGAACAAGACGGGATGTTTGCTCTCACCACGCTTAAATTTAACATTGTTGTGGAAATCCTAGCCAGACAAGAAGCTGAAATAGAATACGTCCAGGATAGAAAGAAAGAAGCAAAACTGCACATAGACAAAATGAACATCTATGTAGAAAATTCAATATAAAATACAAAAAAGCTATTAGAACTAATAAATGAGTTTAGCAAGGTCGCAGGATACGTGAACAATATACAAAAACCAATTGCATTTTATACTAGCAACAAATAACCAGAAATTGGAATTTTAAAAGCAGTGCCATTTAAAGTAGCATCAAAATATATTAAACTCTTAGGAATAAATCTGACAAAAGATGTGCATGATCTGTACACTGAAAACTGTGGAATACTGAGAAAAATTAAAGAAAACCCAAATACATGGAGAGATACACTGTGTTCATGCATTGGAAACCAATATTTAAAACATAAGTGCTCCCCAAATTGATAGATAGTTTCAACACAATCCTAGTCAAAATTCTAGCGGGATTTTAATATTTTTTGGTAGATATTGACAAGCTGATTCTGAAATTCATAAGAAAATGCAAATGATCTAGAAGAGCCAAAATAACTGAAAAAAGAACAAATTTAATAAATTAACTTTACCTGATTTCAACAATAAAACTATAATATATATGAAATTCAGAACTGTATCTACAGATACAAAAATATTTTGTGTATATCTGTCTCTATATCTATGTGTCTGTTTATACATTTGCTGATATATATTGCAGGATCCTCTATTCTATTGCTTTAATATATACAGTATTTCCAACAAGCTGCAAAAGCTGTCAACAAATTGTGCTAGAACCTCAGCTAACCATATGCAAAAAAATCAACTTTTATCTATATTTCTTAGCCTATATGAGAGTTAATTCAAAATAGATCATATAACTAAATGTAAACCTAAAACTAGGAAGTGCCTAAAAGTAAACAATGAAGAAAATCTTTCTGGTTTTGGATAAGGCAAACAATTCTTTGATACAACATCAAAGCACAATGTATAAAATTTTTAAAAATTTGATAAAAGTTTGGGGCCAGCCACGGTGATTCATGCCTGTAATCCCCGCACTTTGGAAGGCAGAAGCAGGTGGATCACGAGATTAAGAGATTGAGACCATCCTGGCCAACATGGTGAAACCCCTTCTCTACTAAAAATACTAAAATTAGCTGGGTGTGCTGGCTGTATGAGCTGGGACCTGTAGTCCCAGATACTCGGGAGGCTGAGGCAGGAGAATCGCTTGAACCGGGGAGGCGGAGCTTGCAGTGAGCCGAGATCGCACCACTGCACTCCAGCCTGGCGACAGAGTGAGACTCTGTCTCAAAATAAAAATAACAATAAAAAATTGATAAAACTTAAAATTTCTGTTCTTTGAAATTTACTGCTAAGAGAAGAAAACAAGCCACAGATTTGGAGAAAATATTTGCAAATCAAATATGACAAAAAAAAATTGTATCCAGAATGTATGAAGAATTTTAAAAACTCAATAATAAGAAAATAAATAACCCAAATTTTATTTTATTTTTTTCAGATGGAGTCTTGCTCTGCTGTCCAGGCTGGTGTGCAATGGCACAATCTTGGCTCACTGTGACCTCAGCTTCCCAGATTCAAGCGATTCTCTCCCCTCAGCCTCCCAATCCCCCACCCTCACCCCTGTGAGTAGCTGGGATTACAGGCACCCGCCATCATGCCTGGCTAATTTTTGTATTTTTGTAGAGATGAGGTTTCACCATGTTGGCCAGGCTGGTCTTGAACTGACCCCAGGTGATCCACCCACCTTGGCCTCCCAAGTGGTGAAATAACAGGTGTGAGCCACCGCTCCCGAACTCAACCCAAATTTTTTAAATGGGCAGAGTATTTGAACAGGTTCCTCAACAGAGAAGATACATGTGGCAAAGAAGCACACAAATGAATGCTCCACACCACTAGTAATTAAGGGAATTCAATTACTACTTACTGGAGGCTAAGAGACCAGTTAAGGGGTTACGGGAGAAATTGTGGATTAAAATTATGTGTGATAGCGTGGGGATGGAGAGGAGAGGATACGAGGAATATTGAGGAGATAAAATTGCAAAAACTTCACACTTGGTTGGAAGTGGAAGCTGACTTATAAGAGAATCGGCAATGATTCTCAGGTTTCCAACTTGAACAAAGGAGTGG
This sequence comes from Nomascus leucogenys, assembly GCF_006542625.1. Taxonomy (NCBI): domain Eukaryota; kingdom Metazoa; phylum Chordata; class Mammalia; order Primates; family Hylobatidae; genus Nomascus; species Nomascus leucogenys. The sequence goes on from NC_044404.1 coordinate 1,079,546, forward strand.
AGGCCACGGATAGACTCTGAGATCATGAAACACAAGGTGGAGCAGATCTAGGCGGGTATGGAGGAAGAGATGTGATCATTGGATTATTTTCTTTGTTGTTGTGTTGTTGGAATATTTCAAGTCAAATCCCTGACATCATGTTGTTCCATCTCTACACACTTTAACATGTATCACTAAAAGTAGGGACACTTTCTCCCATAATCACATTGCTGTGATCGCTCCTGAAGATGTGCTCAATGATTCTGATTATCATCATATACAGAGCCCACAGTCATATATACTTGATTATCACAAGTATTTCTCTTTTTGCAGTCTATTTATTGGAATCAGAATCCTGACAAGGTCCACCCTGCACACCACTTTCTCACAAAGGTCCTCTCGTCCTGAGCAGTCCTCCCTGCCACTGATTTGTTGTCCTTCACAGTGTCCCACAATCTGCACCTGTCTTTGTTCTCCCTCATGATGCTGCTTCACTTCTATGCCCTGAATTTCCTATAATGGGGAAGGAGCTCTAAAGCCTGGTCGTAGGAACACTTCATGAACAGTACTGTGCGTGGCACACAATCTCTAGCCATCCCACTTGTCACGCTTCTGGTGGTGTCAGCCTGACTCTTTGGACATGCTGAGTAAGCAGAGTGAGAAGGGAAGAGGGCTTCGACCAGAGGAAGAGGAGCAGAGAAAACAGGGAAGGAGAATTCAGGGAAGTGGGGAAAATCGAGGGAGCAGCAGCGTGGGAGCTGAAGAAAGAAGGGTCGAGTGTCGCTGGGCAGCCAAGAAGAGACAAACGGGTCAGATGGTTTTCACAATTGATGGCTGATAACTTGTATGAGAGCAGCTTTAATGGAAGGATTAAGGTGTAAGTCAGATTGCCCTGGATGGAGGTGTGAATAGGGGTGGGAAGTGGAGGGCAAGGAATATCAATAACAATTTCAGGAATTTGGCTGTAAGACAAGGGAAAGAGATGGGAGACGTGAGCATAGGAAGAGGGATGTTGAAAAAAGAGGCTGTGTTTATTCTGTGGCTATTTTGATGGAAGCCATATTCATGCTGGGAGGTTGAATATTTAGGAACCATAAGGAACTATTACTAACAAAGAAAGTTCCAAAAACATTCCTGGTTGGAAGGTTTCACTGTTTTGTTCATTAATTTCATATATTTTTCTAACTCTCTACCACTGTTTTTTGTTGTGAGCTCAACTGGTCTAGGAGACACAGATTTTGAAACGTGATGAAATTATTCGATAAAGCTGGTGTTAGATGCGGGTGTTAGAATGCATTTTTGTCAGACTTGGACCATATGAATTGAAGTTACTCTGTCATCTGACTGATGGGCATCACTTGTTTTTGTCTATTTATTTGAACTGTATATATTCCAAAAATTTTTTGATGTAGCTGCTATATGATAAGAATATTGTAATGGGATTCTCCTGGGTTTCTAATCCAAAGTTTGCTTTTTTTAGATTCTGGATATTAGCCCTTTGTCAGATCAGTAGATTGCAAAAATTTTTTCCCATTCTGTAGGTTGCCTATTCACTCTGATGGTAGTTTCTTTTGCTGTGCAAAAGCTCTTTAGTTTAATTAGATCCCATTTGTCAATTTTGGCTTTTGTTGCTATTGCTTTTGGTGTTTTAGACATGAAGTCCTTGCCCATGCCTATGTCCTGAATGGTATTGCCTAGGTTTTCTTCTAGGGTTTGTATGGTTTTAGGTCTAACATGTAAGTCTTTAATCCATCTTGAATTAATTTTTGTATAAGGTGTAAGGAAGGGATCCAGTTTCAGCTTTCTACATATGGCTAGTCAGTTTTCCCAGTACCATTTATTAAATAGGGAATCCTTTCCCCATTTCTTATTTTTGTCAGGTTTGTCAAAGATCAGATAGTTGTAGATATGCGGCATTATTTCTGAGGGCTCTGTTCTTTTCCATTGGTCTATATCTCTGTTTTGCTACCAGTACCATGCTGTTTTGGTTACTGTAGCCCTGTAGTATAGTCTGAAGTCAGGTAGCGTGATGCCTCCAGCTTTGTTCTTTTGGCTTAGGATTGACTTGGCAATGCGGGCTCTTTTTTGGTTCCATATGAACTTTAAAGTAGTTTTTTCCAATTCTGTGAAGAAAGTCATTGGTAGTTTGATGGGGATGGCATTGAATCTATAAATTACCTTGAGCAGTGTGGCCATTTTCACGATATTGATTCTTCCTACCCATGAGCATGGAATGTTCTTCCATTTGTTTGTATCCTCTTTTATTTCACTGAACAGTGGTTTGTGGTTCTCCTTGAAGAGGTCCTTCACATCGTTTGTAAGTTGGATTCCTAGGTATTTTATTCTCTTTGAAGCAGTTGTGAATGGGAGTTCACTCATGATTTGGCTCTCTGTTTGTCTGTTATTGGTGTATAAGAATGCTTGTGATTTTCGCGCATTGATTTTGTATCCTGAGACTTGAAGTTGCCTAACAGTTTAAGGAGATTTTGGGCTGAGACGATAGGGTTTTCTAGATATACAATCATGTCATCTGCAAACAGGGACAATTTGACTTCCTCTTTTCCTAATTGAATACCCTGTATTTCCTTCTCCTGCCTGATTGCCCTGGCCAGAACATCCAACAGTATGTTGAATAGGAGTGGTGAGAGAGGGCATCCTTGTCTTTTTTGAGACAGAGTTTTGCTCTCCACACCCAGCTAATTTTTTGTATTTTTAGTAGAGATAGGGTTTCATCATCAGGTGGGTCTCGAGCTCCTGAGCTCAAGTGATCCACCTGCCTCGGCCTCCCAAAGTGCTGGGATTACAGGTGTCAGCCACCATGCCCAGCCGGCTTTCCCTGCATTCTAAAAGTGAGCCAGTCACATTTATTGCTTAATAAAATGAATTCAAAAAGCAGATGAGTTACTTCAGCAGAAACTTTTAGTTAATAATGGCTTTTTAAATGTCATTTAAAAAACTAAATGGCTTTTTATTGAGGTTAGCAATTTCAGATTTTTAAACCCATGATATTTATGTTTTTAAATTTTATCAATATAAAGGGTTGAGTTTCTTTGAGACGGGGTCTCGATACATTGCCCAGACTAGTCTTGAACTCTTGGGCTCAAAAAATCCTCCTTCAGCCTTCTGAGTAACTGGGACTACAGGTGTTTTGCCAGCACACTCAAGACTCAATAGAAGTTTGTATTTCTGCTGGATTGATATTTTTCTTTTCTTTTTTAGGCTACACTATTTGAAGTGTGTGTTTTAAATAGAACTCTTAATAATGTATATAAGCAAACATTCTTGTAACAAATTTTTAAAGTATTTGTTGAAAAGGTAATCTTGTTTTTGTTATTTTAGGCTGGACCCTTGAATAGTGAAGGATCCCTCAATATTTTACATTTGGAGAGAATCAGACTATATATTTCAAAAATAAGAAAGAACAAGTAAGAAACAATAACTTCTCAGTAGAACGAGTTCTAAGAAACCATTTTTCTAGCTGACCATCACAAGAGCCAATGCATGGAGAGGCAAGATTTCAACCCAGGAGTGTCTGGCCTTAATATCTGTCCTCTTTACCCAAAGTCCCCCATGCACTCAGGGCAAATGTGGTTATCCTGCAGCTGGTGGAGTTGTATAGATAAAAACGTTTACCTGTGGCACACTGCAGTCATTTTTCAGCGGGACTTGTCTTCGCATGGGAGGACAGAGGCTTCTGTAACCACCGCTCACCATTTACAATGCTCATTCCCCTCCCAGCAGCACCTGGGTCTAGCAGTGCCTCAGGCTGCAGCGCACCAGGAGCCTGCCTGGGCCCGTGCCATGGCCCTGCCCCAATTTCTCCAACTGACAGTTCAGACTAGTAGATCTGAAGTGGGAAAAAGCTACAATAAACTCATTTATCTCCTTTTTTTTCTGATTTTATTTATAGGATAGAATATCTAACATTTGTGTCCTAAGACCGCTGTAACAAAAGGCCACAGACTGGGTGGTTTAAACAGAAATGCGTGGTGTCACAGCTCTGGAGGCCAGAAATCCGAGATCCAGGTGTGAGAGCAGAGCTGGCTGTCCTGAGGCTGTGAGGAAGAACTGGCCCGGGCCCCTGCCAGCCTCTGGTGGTTGCAGCGTCTCTGGCCTGCCCTGGCTTGCAGAAGCGTCCCGCGATCTCTGCATCTTCACATGGTGTTCGCTGTGTGTGTCTGTGTCCACATTTTTCCTTTTTATAAGGACACGATCGTCGTGGGTTAGGGCCCACCCTAATGACCTCATCTGACCTCAATTACCTGCAACGACCCTGTTTCCAATTAAGGTCACATTCACAGGTGCTGGGAGTGAAGACTTTAACATCTTTTGGGGGGACAGAATCCAACCCTGTAATAAGCTGTCTTACTTTCGTTTTGGAGTCTAAGATGGTTTTGAGGTTTGTGGGTGACGGTTTTGTTTAGGTCTAGAAATTAAGGCCTGAAACAGAGTGGGCCCCAGATTCCGGGATCGGAAGAAGAGTTGCGCTTTCCTCCACGCCCCTGCTGGCCTCCCTTTCCTGCAATGGGTCTCAGAAATGCTTTGCTGGTTAAAAGAATGGTAGCTGTTTTCATTTGTAAAAAGCCTTGCCCTTTATGCTTAATTACTTTGCAGCATAACTGAATGCTTAAGCTACAAAAATCTGGTAGGAGAAAAAAGCCTGGAAATGCGAGGGCAAATCAAAGTAGAAACCCCAAGGCAATTGCTTCCTCCTTCCAGTGAAATGAGGTCATTTGGTAGGTACAAGCAGCAGTAGATTTATTTTCAAGTATTACTTAGGTGGAAAGTTAAATCGTCTATTAATGTTCTGTTTATGTTCTTGCTAAATTTTCCATAAAAATTCACCTTTAACTTTTAAAAACCACAGCAGTCTGATTTTCATGCAGTTCACAAACAACTGGAGATTAACAAATGGGAGGCATTTAACAGTTTAAAGAACATTGTCATTTTGTTTTAAAATTTATGTAGATGAAGATGAACTGGTATTTCCTGAAACATCAGATAATCACCAGAAGCAAATGGTCCCCCGAGTCCACAGCAGGCGGTGTGGCATCATCCTAATTCCCAAAGGGAAAGGGACTCTGTCCAAGGATCTGTGACCACCGTCCCTTCACTCGTGGGCCAGAGGACAACTCGCAGGCCGCATGATAACTGTTGTAATTTAGAAGAAAAAGAGAAATCTCTGAAACTTTAGGCAGAAACACCAGTTCCTTGCACTGAGCTGTCTTCTTTTATGGTAGTGAGTATGAATTTAAGTGTAATACGTTGATTCATTTCTCTGTGAATTCGGAATAATTAGGGGTTTTTTTGTTTTTGTTTTTTGAGATGGAGTCTTGCTCTGTCATCCAGGCTGGAGTGCAGTGGTGCGATCTTGGCTCACTGTAACCTCCGCCTCCTGGGTTCAAGCGATTCTCCTGCCTCAGCTTCCCAAGTAGACAGAACTTCCATGCAGGGCAGGAGCTGAGCTGCACGGGGCGCTCAGGATGCACCCAGCACAGGATCCAGCCCTGGAGCAGGTGCACAGGAGGCTGGGAAGGGGTTTTCTCTCAGGGATTGAATGTTCATTATTTCAAAGCAATAATGACCTAACATTTAAATAAGAATTTAGCAAGTACTGATATGCCTTTAAGTATTTTATTGTATATGCAGCTATACTTAACCAAATAATTTAATGCAAACCACATTTAAAAGGAGAAATGTCTAGGCTTTTCACATGTATTTATAGTTAGTAATTGAGGAGTGTTTTTATTCAATGAGTGTTACTATTGGGAAACACACTCATCCTAGAAGTTAGATGTGCAGAGGGCAAGGCCCAGGGAAAGTTCAGGTTGTCAGCGTGCCACATGAGCAAGGAATCACATTGATGACAATGTCTTCTGAGATTCCAGGTTTCTGTGAGAAGAATTCTGTCTGCAAGAACTTCTGAGCATGTCAGTGAACAAATATCATTAAACAAAGTTCAGGGCAGGGAGCTCGGCATCCCACTGTAGTGTGGTCCATGTGTCACCTATCTTCTTCCGCAGGTTGAGGTGGCTTGAGCTATGAAATACCTGCCTCATGAATATGCAAGTACACTGCTGTCTACCGAGGTACATACAGATCTGTCCTTGCCCAGAGAGCATCACACAACAACCACATCCCTCCCCTACAGAAGCCCCCAGAGCACAGCACCTCACCATGGACTGGACCTGGAGGATCCTCCTCTTGGTGGCAGCAGCTACAGGGAAGAGAATCTGAAGTTCCAGGGCTGATGAGGGGACTGGGTAAAGTCAAGGGAGATTTTATCCACTCCTCTGTCCTCTCCACAGGCGCCCACTCCAAGGTGCAGCTGGTGCAGTCTGGCACTGAGGTAAAGAAGCCTGGGGCCTCAGTGAAGGTCTCCTGCCAGGATTCCGGATACACCCTCACCGACTACTCCAAGCACTGGGTGCGACAGACCCCTGGAAAAGGGCTTCAGTGGATGGGAGGTTTTGATCCTGTAGATGGTGAAACAGTCAACTCACAGAAGTTCCAGCGCAGAGTCACCATGACCGAGGACACGTCTACAGACACAGCCTACATGGAGCTCAGCAGCCTGAGATCTGAGGACACAGCTGTGTATTACTGTCCAGCAGGCACAGCATGAAAACCCACATCCTGAGAGTGTTGGAAACCCCAGGCAGGAGGCAGCTGTGCTGGGGCTGAGGAGATGACAGGCTTTATGAGGTTTAAACATGTTTAGAAAATGGGTTAAGTAATTGAGGAAAAGAAGCAATAGAAAGATATATACACTATAATTACACAGGAAATAGTCTTTTCACCTGTCACCCTATAAGTAACACTCACACAGTGGGAAAGGCAGCAATCAATCAAGCTGATGCAAACATTCCAGTGGAGTCTTTGTGGGGACATACATTTTAAAATTGGATGTGTAAATCATTAAGAACAGGATTGCTTGATCTCATGGTAAGACTAAATATAATGTCTAAGAAGTGGCCAAAACTTCTTTCAAAATGTCTTTGCCCCTTCTTTTACATCGAATGTATTTTAAAGGAGTTTTAGGATCACAGCAAATTTGAATAGAAGAAACAAAGTCCCCATGTACTCCCTCCCCCCCACCCCCACCCCGCGCTCAGCCTTCTCTGCTATCGACACCCTGCACCAGAGTCATAAATCGGTTACAGCAGATGAGCCTCCACAGACACATTGGTTGTTTCCCTTTCTGGTGGTGCCTGGTATAACAAGCCTCACCTATCTTGAAGCACCCCAATTTCTTCAAGTGGGTTACTGAAAATGATGCCTGCTAGAGGGAAAGTGGGTTGGGGCTGTTAACTCTTTGCACTCTATCCTCAAGGGTCCATAAAATGTACATTTACTTGGAGCTCCTCTTTCTCCTGGTTTTTGCATGCCCCTTCCCTGAGGGTAAGGTTTCCAAGTGTTTACAGAAGGCGTCCCCAATCCCCAGGCTGTGGATGCGTTAAGGTGTGCAGTGTGCTAGGAACCGGGCCATAGCTGGAGATGAGTGCATTTGAGCTGGCATCACTGCCTGAGCTCCGCCTCCTGTCAGATCAGCTGTGCATTAGATTCTCCTAAGAGCCGAATTCTGTTGTGAACTGCGCATGCAAGGCATCTAGGTCAAGCGCTCCCTATGAGAATCTAATGCCTGGTGATTGCAGGTGGAACAGCTTCATCCCGTAACTACCCGCCACCCTCATCCGTGGAAAAATTGTTTTCCACGAAACTGTTCCCTGGTGCTGAAAAGTTTGAGGACCACTGTTGTAGACGCAGGTCTGTGCCTATGAAAGGCCGCAGCTTCTGGTGAATCCCATAATCAATGTCCTTTAATGAGAAGTGAAGACTTTGGTCATGAGAGCTTTCGTGAATACTGCCCTTCAGTTGAATTCAAAACACTATAAGCTCTTGGGGGGTGTTTCTGGATAAAGCCCTTTGTGAAGAAAATACAAACACATGCATGGGATCCAGGCAGGAAAAAGGCTTCCCTTAGGAAATGGTTTGGTACCTGGAAGGAGCTCTCAGGGTTGGGCACTGGACCCCTTGCTGGCTGCACTTCAGCCAGAGGCCTGAGCCTGATTGGTCTTGCAGCAGGAGAGCCTCACTGGGGTCACAGTTTACAAAAATGCCAGTCATCTTCCAGCTGAGCAAGCCCATCTGCGTGCTTGTGACTGTCAACCCCATGAGGGTTGACATCTGGAAGATGACAAGATGCACACAAACCTCCTCCCCCCACTTATCCACAACCACACACTCAACTGCAACCTGTGCTCCAGAAAGGGGCAGGTGCCTACAGAGATAAACAGAACGGAAGTATTATCTTACCTGGGAAAGACACTGCCAAATACCACATGTTTCAGGAAGATTAACTCATAAGTGTTCAGGAAGTGACTGAAGGGCAACGGTGGGTGAAGTGACGTGACAGCCCCAGGGCTGCACGTGAGGAGGGCTCCCTCCCCCACGCAGGCTTTTCCTCCAGGAGCTGCACCAGGAACTCATAGAGGATCAGGAATTATTCTGAGAACATACTTCTGAGGTGCCGCCTAGAGGGGGAAAATAAATTATAAAAAATAAATCAATTCTAAACAAAGTATGACATTTGTTATAGAAACTATTTCTGGTACCTGTGGGGATCCTGACATAAGCCACCACTATCTGTGAACATGTAAACCCTCCCACCTTGGAGAGGTTGACTAGGTTGGATCCGTTCTTTCACGGATAATATCCCCCAAACTCCTCTCTTTTCCTGCATATCCCGGGTCTCTCAGTGACAAGTTCTCCTCAGTGGAGTGTGGCTGATGTAGTGAGATATTCAGTTTTCCCATCTTCTGTGTTCTCATGTTTCTCTCCTCATCTGAGATTAAGAAACTCACCTGCATGTAGTACATCACAGCCAAATGTCTCTCGTGGACAAAACGGTGGCTAAACAAACTAACCCTGTGGCTGACGGCAACCACCGGCGGCCACCATCCCCTCCACAGCCCTGCGATGGAACATCACCTGAGTGATTGTATTAGGAACTTTCTTTCAGAATCATCTTAAAAAGTATGTGTCCCATTTCACACGGAGAGGTCATCTATCCATTTTGTCTTCATAGAGAAATAGGAGGTGAAAACCAATACACTTCACATCTCCGGATTATTCAAATCTAATTGCCCTTTTATCACCTTCTGACTTCTGGTCTACACAGAACAATCTGCAAATTTTTCTCACTGGTGTTATACTAAAACTCGTGAAGGGCCAGATACTGGAATAATTTCAACTTACATTATTATTCTTAAAATTCTAAGAATTTAGAATTATGATTATCCTCTTTTCATAGATGGATAAACTAACCTAGATATTTGAAAATAAACCCTTAACTGAGACGGAAAAGATCAGCCATAGATTTGGAGAATTTGCTTGCCAATCCAATATTTGGAAAAGGGTTTTTATCACAAATATACAAATCGACTTATAATTGAACAACAACAAAACCACAAAATTTATTTTTAAAATGGGCAAAGACCTGAAGAGAAACCACATCTAAAAGTAAATATAAAAAGTGATCAGTTTGATTTTTATTAGGTAAATGTACATTTAATCTTCAAAAAATACTGCTAACCTACTAAAATGGGTAAAATAAACAATATAGACAATACCAAATGGTGAAGAGAAAGCTGAAAATCAGGAACTTTCACTTACTGCTATTAGGAATGCTAAAATGGCACATAGACAACTACAGCTAATAATTTATTGTATGTTTCAAAATAACTAGAATATTTAGAATGTTCTTAACACAAAGAAATATCAATGATTGATATGAAGGATATCCCAGTTATCCAGGTTTGATCCCTGCACATATTATTTTATCAAAATATCACATGTACCACATAAAGGTTTTGAACTATTATGTATCTGTATAAATTCAACATTTAAAAATCAAATGCAGTGGAATCCAGCTACTTGCACATTCCCATTAGATTTGATGTTCTGTATAACCTGTAAACTAATCAGAATCTGTGGGTTTCTAAAGGACTTTAGAAATCAACTAGATTACTTGTTTCTAAAGATAAGTCTTGCAAGTTTAATTATTTTCCTAATGGGTGGCAATTTTGAACATAGAAGAAATGTTAACATTTGTTTCTTGTAACTTTTCTTCTTCTAGTAACAGGAGAGAAGGTTTGCAGGGAGGAATTTGGGACCATCTTTCAAGTCTCAACTTTAAAGTGATTACCTCAATGAATATTTTCTGATACCCCTGATTAGGATAAGTCTCGTATATGTCCTATAAACTAAAAATAGAATTCTAAGCACCCCAGCTGGCTGAATGGACCCTTCCTCTTCAAAAGGGAGTTCCAGAGACACTTGAAAAACTAGTTTAGGCCATGTTAGAAAGAGAGAATCAGAAATGCCTCATTATGCACTCCTCCCTTTGGAATGCAAGCACAACTAACCAGCATTTTCATTCAGACAGATCTTAAGGCTCAGAAAACAGATTATTTGTAGCAGTAAGATACCAAATTCTAACCTGACTCAAGAATAGCATCACATGACAGAGAGCAGGCCTTGAGAGGAATCAAAGTCTTTTGCCCTAAAGTATATTTTTGACATATTTTAAATTGCCCTGCACAGTTATATTTTGTGAGAGAAATTTACATTCTGTAGAGAATCTCTTTCCCTTTCCAGGTGGTTTTGTTGTATGGAGGAGATTAACTGAGAGCCTAGCATCTTTTAAAGGTCTTAATAGAAAACATTTCCCATCTATTGCCTCTACAGGTGGCCACATAACAGACTTCATCTACATAATAAGAATATTGTTCTCCAAAGCCCGCTCTGTTAATCTAGAACTTTTTCAACTGATTTCAGGTCTTTAGATAAAACCTTAAGTCTTTAAATCAATTGCCAATAAGAAAAACTTTGAATCCACCTGCAAGCTGTAATCCCCTCCCCACACTGCCTCACTTCTAGCTGTTTTGTCTTTATGGACCAAATCAACACATATCTCACATGTACTGATTGATGTCAAATGTCTCTCTAAGACATTAGATATAAGCAGCAATCAAACCACTTTGGACACATGGACACATGTTCTCAAGATCTTCTAAGGTGTGTCACAGGGCATGGTCCTCACATTTGGCCCAGAATAAATCTCTCTAAATATTTTGCAAAGTTGGCTTTTTAAAATTATACTTTAAGTTATGGGATATATGCACAGAATGTGCAGGTTTGTTACATAGGTATACATATGCCATGGTGGTTTGCTGCACCCATCAACCCATCATCTATATTAGGTATTTCTCCTAATGCTATTCTTCCCCTAGCCCCTCGCCCCCCAACAGGGCCTGTTGTGTGATGTTCCCCTTCCTGTGTCCATGTGTTCTCATTGTTCAGCTCTCACTTATGAGGGAGAACATGCGGTGTTTGGTTTTCTGTTCCTGGGTTAGTTTGCTGAGGATGAAGGTTTCCAGATTCACCCACGTCCCTGCAAAGAACATGAACTCATTCTTTTTTATGGCTGCATAGTATTCTGTGATGTATATGTGCCACATTTTCTTTATCCAGTCTATCACTGATGGGCATTTGGGTTGCTTCCAAGTCTTTGCTATTGTCAACAGTGCTGCAATAAACATACACGTGCATGTGTCTTTATAGTGGATTAATTTTTAATCCTTTGGGTATATACCCAGTAATGGGATTGCTGGGACAAATGATATTTGTGGTTCTAGATCCTTGAGGAATTGCCACACTGTCTTCCACAATGGTTTAACTAATTTACACTCCCACCAACAGTGTAAAAGCATCCCTATTTCTCCACATCCTCTCCAGCATCTGTTGTTTCCTGACTTTTTAATGATTGCCATTCTAACTGGTGTGAGATGGTATCTCAGTGTGGTTTTGATTTGCATTTCTCTAATGACCAGCGAGGATGATCTTTTTTTCATATGTTTGTTGGCCACATAAATGTTTTCTTTTGAGAAGTGTCTGCTCGTATCCTTCACCCACTCTTTGATGGTTGTTTTTTTTTAATTTGTCTAAGTCCCTTATAGATTCTGGATATTAGCCCTTTGTCAGTTGGATAGATTGCAAAAATTTTCTCCCATTCTGTAGGTTGCCTGTTCACTCCAATGATAGTTTCTTTTGCTGTGCAGAAGCTATTTAGTTTAATTAGATCCCATTTGTCAATTTTGGCTTTTGTTGCCATTGCTTTTGGTGTTTTAGTCATGAAGTCTTTGCCCATGCCTATGTCCTAAATGACATTGCCTATGTTTTCTTCTAGGGTTTTTATGGTTTTAGGTCTAACATTTAAGTCTTTAATCCATCTTGAGTTAATTTTTGTGTAAAGTGTAAGGAAGGGGTCCAGTTTTAGTATTCTGCATATGTCTAGCCAGTTTTCCCAGCACCATTTCTTAAATAGGGAATCCTTTCCCCATTGCTTGTTTTTGTCAGGTTTGTCAGAGATCAGATGGTTCTAGATGTGTGGAATTATTTCTGAGGCCTCTGTTCTGTTCCTTTGGTCTATATATCTGTTTTGGTGTCAGCATCATGCTGTTTTGGTTACTGTAGCCTTGTAGTATAGTTTGAAATCAGGTAGCATGATGCCTCCAGCTTTGTTTGTTTGTTCTTGCTTAGGATTGTCTTTGCTTTACAGTCTCTTTTTTGGTTCCATATGAAATGTAAAGTAGTTTTTTTTTCTAATTCTGGAAGAAAGTCAACGGTAGCTTGATGGGGATAGCATTAAATCTATAAATTACTTTGGGCAGTATGGCCATTTTTACAACATTGATTCTTCCAACCCATGAGCATGAAATATTTTTCCATTTGTTTGTGTCCTCTCTTATTTTCTTTGGCAGTGATTTGTATTTCTCCTTGAAGAGATCCTTCACATCCCTTGTAAGTTGTATTCCTAAGTATTTTATTCTCTTTGTAGCAATTGCGAATGGGAGTTCACTCATTATTTGGTTCTCTGGTTGTCTATTATTTGTGTGTAGGGATTCTTGTGATTTTTGCACATTGATGTTGTATCCTGAGACTTTGCTGAAGTTGCTTATCAGCTTAAGGAGATTTGGGGCTGAGAGGATGAGGTTTTCTAAATATACAATCATGTCATCTGCAAACAGAGATAATTTGACTTCCTCTCTTTCTATTTGAATACCTTTATTTCTTTCTCTGGCCTGATTGCTCTGGCCAGAGTTTCCAATACTACGTTGAATAGGAGTGGTGAGGGAGGGTATCCTTGTCTTTTGCTGGTTTTCAAAGGGAATGCTTCCAGTTTATGCCCATTCAGTAAGATATTGGCTGTGGATTTGTCATAAATAGCTCTTACTATTTTGAGATATATTCCATCAATACCTAGTTTACTGAAATTTTTTAGCATGAAGCGGTGTTGAATTTTATCAATGGCCTTTTCTGCTTCTATTGGGATAATCGTGTGTTTTTTCCATTGGTTCTGTTTATGTGATGGATTATGTTTATTGATTTGTGTATGTTGAACCAGCCTTGCATCCCAGGGATGAAGCCAACTTGATCATGGTGGATCAGCTTCTTTATGTGCTGCTGGATTTGGTTGGCCAGTATTTTATTGAGGATTTTTGCATCGATGTTTATCAGGGATATAGGCCTGAAATTTTTTTGATGTTGTGTCTCTGACAGGTTTCGGTATCAGGATGATGCTGCTCTCATAAAATGAGTTAGGGAGGAGTCCCTCTTTTTCTATTGTTTGGAATAGTTTCAGAAGGAATGGTACCAGCACCTCTTTGTACCTCTGGAAGAATTCATCTGTGAATCTGTCTTGACCTGGACTTTTTTTGGTTGGTAGGCAATTAATTACTGCCTCAATTTCAGAACTTGTTATTGGTCTCTTCAGAGATTCGACTTCTTCCTGGTTTAGTCTTGGGAGGGTGTATGTGTCCAGGAAGTTATCCATTTCTTCTGACTTTCTAGTTTATTTGTGTAGAGGTGCTTATAGTATTCTCTAATGGTAGTTTGTATTTCTGTGGGATCAGTGATGATATGCCTTTCATCATTTTTTATTGTGTCTATTTGATTCTTCTCTCTTTTCTTCTTTATTAGTCTGGCTAGCAGTCTATCTATTTTGTTAATCTTTTCAAAAAACCACCTACTGGATTCACTGATTTTTTGAAGGGATTTTTATGTCTCTATCTCCTTCAGTTCTGCTCTGATCTTAGTTATTTATTGTCTTCTGCTAGCTTTTGAATTTATTTGCTCTCACTTCTCTAGTTCTTTAATTGTGATGTTAGTGTGTTGATTTTAGATCTTTCCTGCTTCCTCTTGGGGGCATTTAGTGCTATAAATTTCCCTCTAAACACTGCTTTAGCTGTGTCCCAGAGATTCTGGTACATTGTATCTTTGTTCTCATTGGTTTCAAGGAACTTATTTATTTCTGCCTTGATTTCATTATTTACCCAGTAGTCATTCAGGAGCAGCTTGTTCAGTTTTCATGTACTTGTGCAGTTTTTTTTTTTTTTTTTTTGAGACGGAGTCTCGCTCTGTCGCCCAGGCTGGAGTGCAGTGGCGCAATCTCGGCTCACTGCAAGCTCTGCCTCCCAGGTTCACGCCATTCTCCTGCCTCAGCCTCTCTGAGTAGCTGGGACTACAGGCACCCACCACCACGCCCGGCTAATTTTTTGTATTTTTAGTAGAGACGGGGTTTCACTGTGGTCTCGATCTCCTGACCTCGTGATCCGCCTGCCTCGGCCTCCCAAAGTGCTGGGATTACAAGCGTGAGCCACTGCACCCGGCCACTTGTGCAGTTTTGAGGAGTTTCTTAATCCTGAGTTCTAATTTGATTGCACCGTGGTCTGGGAGACTGTTTGTTCTGATTTCCGTTCTTTTGCATTTGCTGAGGAGTGTTTTACATCCAATAATATGGTCAATTTTAGAATAAGTGCAATGTGGTGCTGAGAACAATGTATATTCTGTTGATTTGGGGTGGAGATTTATGTAGATGTTCATTAGGTCCACTTGGTCCAGAGCTGAGCTCAAGTTCTGAATATCCTTGTTAATTTTCTGTCTCATTGATCTGTCGAATATTGACAGTGGGGTGTTAAAGTCTCCAACTATTATTGTGTGGGAGTCTAAGTCTCTTTGTAGGTCTCTAAGAACTTGCTTTATGAATCTGGGTGCTCCTGTATTGGGTGAATATGTATTTAGGATAGTTAGCTCTTCTTGTTCCATCGATACCTTTACCATTAGGTAATCCTCTTCTTTGTCTTTTTTGATGTTTGTTGGTTTAAAGTCTGTTTTATATCACACTAGGAGTGCAACTGCTGTTTGTTTTCTTTCCATTTGATTGGTAAATATTCCTGCATCCCTTTATTTTGAGACCTAGGTGAGTCTTTGCACATGAGATGCATCTCCCGACTACAGCACACCGATGGGTCTTGAGTCTTGATCTAATTTGTCAGTCTCTGTCTTTTAATTGGGGCACTTAGCCTGTTTACATTTAAGGTTAACATTGTTATGTGTAAATTTGATCCTGTCATTATGATGTTAGCTGATTGTTGTGCCCATTAGTTGATGCGGTTTCTTCATATTGTTGATGATCTTTACAATTTGGTATGTTTTTGCAGTGGCTGGTACTGGTTTTTCCTTTCCATATTTAGTGCTTCCCTCAGAAGCTCTTGTAAGGCAGGCCCGGTGGTGCAAAATCTGTCAGTATTTGCTTGTCTGTGAAGGCTTTTATTTCTCGTTCGCTTAAGAAGCTTATTCGGCTGGATATGAAATTCTGGGTTGAAAATTCTTTTCTTTAAGAATATTGAATATTGGCCCCCACTCTCTTCTAGCTTGTAGGGTTTCTGCAGAGAGATCTGCTGACAGTCTGATGGGCTTCCCTTTACGGGTAAACTGACCTTTCTCTCTGGCTGCCCTTAACATTTTTTCATTCATTTCAACCTTGGTGAATCTGAAGATTATGTGTCTTGCAGTTGCTCTTCCCGAGGAGTATCTCTGTGGTGCTCTCTGTATTTCCTGAATTTGAATGTTGGCCTGTCTTGCTAGGTTGGGGAAGTTCTCCTGGATAATATCCTGAAGAGTGTTTTCCAACTTGGTTCCATTCTCCTCATCATTTTCAGGTACACCAATCAAACGAAGGTTTGGTCTTTTCACATACTCCAATATTTCTTGGAGGCTTTGTTCATTCCTTTCATTCTTTTTTCTCTAATCTTGTGTTCACACTTTATTTCATTAAATTGGTCTTGAATCTCTGATATCCTTTCTTCCACTTGTTCAATTCAGCTATTGATATTTGCGTATGCTTCACGAAGTTGTTGTGCTGTGTTTTACAGCTCCATCAGGTTATTTATGTTCTTCTTTAAGCTGGTTATTCTAGTTAGCAATTCGTCTAACCTTTTTTCAAGGTTCTTAGCTTCCCTGCATTGGGTTAGAACATGCTCCTTTACCTCGGAGGAGTTTGTTATTACCCACCTTCTGAGGCCTCCTTCTGTCAGTTCATCAAACTCATTTTCCATCCAGTTTTGTCCCCTTGCTGATGAGGAGTTGTGATCCTTTGGAGGAGAAGTGTTCTGGTTTTGGGAATTTTAAGCCCTTTTGAACTGGTTTATCCTCATCTTTGTGGATTTATCTACCTTTGATCTTTGATGTTGGTGACCTTCAGATGGGGTTTCTGTGTGGACGTCCTTTTCGTTGATGTTGATACTATTCCTTTCTGTTTGTTAATTTTCCTTCTAAAAGTCAGGCCCCTCAGCTGCAGGTCTGCTGAGTTTGCTGGAGGTCCACTCTAGATCCTGTTTGCCTGGGTATCACCAGCAGAGACTGCAGAACAGCAAAGATTGCTGCCTGCTTCTTCCTCTGATTTGTCCTAGAGGGGCACCTGCCAGGTGCCTGCTGGAGCACTCCTGTATGAGGAGTCTGTCCGCCCCTGTTGGGAGGTGTCTCCCAGTCAGGAGGCATGGGGGCCAGGGACCCACTTGAAGAGGCGGTCTGTCCCTTAGCAGAGCTGGAGCACTGTGCTGGGAGATCTGCTCATCTCTTCAGAGCCAGCAGGCAGGAATGTTTAAGTCTGCTGAAGCTGTGTCCACAGCCACCCCTTCCCCCAGGTACTCTGTCCCAGGGAGATGGGGGTTTTAACTATAAGCCTAGGATGGCTGCCTTTTTTTCAGAGATGCCCTGCATAGCAAGGAAGAATCTAGAAAGGCAGTCTGGCTACAGCAGCTTTGCCGAGCTGTGGTGGGTTCCGGCCAGTTTGAACTTCCGGGTGGCTCTGTTTACACTGTGAGGGGAAAACCACCTTCTCAAACCTCAGTAATGGCAAACGCCCCTCCGCCCACCAAGCTCAAGCATCCCAGGTCAACTTCAGATCGCTGTCCGGGCAGCAAGAATCTCAAGCCAGTGGATTTTAGCTTGCTGGGCTTCGTAGGGGTGGGATCCATTGAGCTAGACCACTTGGCTCTCTGCCTTCAGCCCCCTTTCCAGGGGAGTGAAAGGTGCTCTCTCGCTGGCGTTCCAGGTGCCACAGGAGTATATTAAAAAAAAAAAAAAAAAAAAACAACTCCTGCAGCTAGCTTGGTGTCTGTCCAAATGGCCCAGTTTTGTAGTTGAAACCCAGGGTCCTGGTGGTGTAGGAACCCGAGGGGAATCTCCTGGTCTGCGGGTTTTGAATCTCCTGGTCTGTGGGAAAAGTGTAGTATCTGGGCCAGAGTGCGCCGTTCCTCACCGCACGGTCTCTCACCCGGCACAGTCCCTCACGGCCTCCCTTGGCTGGGGGAGGGAGTTCCCTGACCCATTGGAATTCCTGGGGGAGGTGACACCCCACCCTGCTTCAACTCGCCCTCCGTGGGCTGCACCCACTTTCTAACCAGTCCCAATGAGATGACCCTCAGTTCGAAATGCTGTCATCGGCGAAAGCAGGAGGCCATGGCCGCCGCCAGCACCCGCTGCTGAGGGGCTCGGCCGCGAGCGCCTGCTGCCGCTGACGATGGTGACCGTAAGGGCCGTGCCGCTGCCGCTGCCTCCGCTTCCCCAGAAGCAGCGTCCGAGGCCTGGCGCAGAAGAGCCGCCGCTGTGAGCCGCGCAGTCCCGGCCCCCGCCGCCGCCCGAGGAGAACGGGAGGGCGGGCGAGAGAGCCGGGGAGTTGCGGAGCCCGCCCGCCAGCAGCGCCGCTCCCCAGGGAGGGAGTCCACAGCCTGAGGTTATATCTTAAGTGTGGTGCTGCTAACATTGCCCAGGCAGCAACTGGTTCAGCTTTATCTATATTTTTTGACTGCTCTGCTCCTCTATGCTGGACATCAAATTTCCAGGGACTACGTTCGGAGTGAACTGGAGTTTGCCTATGAGGGACCAATGTATTTAGAACCTATCTCCATGAATCGGTTTACCGCAGCCTTAATCGGTCAGTTGGTGGTGTGTACTTTATGCTCCTGTGTCACGAAAACAAAGCAGATTTGGCTGTTTTCAGCTCACGTGCTTCCTCTACTGGCACGACTCTACCTTGTTCCTTTGGAGACAATTGTTATCATCAATAAATTTGCTATGATTTTTACTGGATTGGAAGTTCTTTATTTTCTTGGGTCTAATCTTTTGCTACCTTATAACCTTGCTAAATCTGCATACAGAGAATTGGTTCAGGTAGTGGAGGTGTATGGCCTTCTCGCCTTGGGAATGTCCCTGTGGAATCAACTGGTAGTCCCTGTTCTTTTCATGGTGTTCTGGCTCATCTTATTTGCTCTTCAGATTTACTCCTATTTCAGTACTCGAGATCAGCCTGCATCATGTGAGAGGCTTCTTTTCCTTTTTCTGACAAGTATTGCAGAATGCTGCAGCTCTCCTTACTCTCTTTTGGGTTTGATCTTCACGGTTTCTTTTGTTGCCTTGGGCGTTCTCACACTCTGCAAGTTTTACTTGCAGGGTTATCGAGCTTTCATGAATGATCCTGCCATGAATCGGGGCATGACAGAAGGAGTAACGCTGTTAATCCTGGCAGTGCAGACTGGGCTGATAGAACTGCAGGTTGTTCATCGGGCATTCCTGCCCAGTATTACCCTTTTCATTGTCGTAGCTTCTATCCTACAGTCTGTGTTAGAAACTGCAGATCCTATTGTTTTGGCACTGGGAGCAACTAGAGACAACAGCTTGTGGAAACACTTCCCTGCCGTAAGCCTTTGTTTATTTTTATTGGTATTCCCTGCTCATGTGGCTTATATGATTTGCCAGTTTTTCCACATGGATTTTTGGCTTCTTGTCATTATTTCCAGCAGCATTCTTACCTCTCTTCAGGTTCTGGGAACACTTTTTATTTATGTCTGATTTATGGTTGAGGAATTCAGAAAAGAGCCCGTGGAAAACATGGATGATGTCATCTGCTATGTGAATGGCACTTACCGCCTGCTGGAGTTTCTTGTGGCCCCTGTGTGGTGGCCTGTGGCGTCTCGGAGACCGTCTTTGGAGAATGGACAGTGATGGGCTCAGTGATCATCTTCATTCATTCCTACTATAACGTGTGGCTTCGGGCCCAGCTGGGGTGGAAGAGCTTTCTTCTCCACAGGGATGTTGTGAATAACATTAAATCGTTACCCATTGCTATGAAAGAGCAGCTTGAGAAACACAATGATATTTGTGCCATCTGTTATCAGGTAACTCCTTCAATAAGAATCTGTTTGGGACATTGAATCTGCTGTGATCACGCCTTGCAGTCATTTTTTCCATGCAGGCTGTCTTAAGAAATTGCCGTATGTCCAGGAGACCTGCCCTCTGTGCCACTGCCACCTGAAAAACTCCTCCCAGCTTCCAGGATTAGGAACTGGGCCAGTTCTACAGCCTCATGCTGGAGCTGAGCAAAACCTCATCCATCATGTTTCAGGTAGGTACTGAACCCCCAGGCCAAGAGCATACTCCAGGGACCAGGATACAGGAAGGTCCTAGGGACAATAATGAGCACATCGCCAGATGACCAGATAACCAGGAAGGGGCTTTTGACCCCAGAGAATATCCTCACGGTGCAAAAGATGAAGCACATCCTGTTGAATCAGCCTAAAGGAGAAGCAGCAGGAATGATGCTTTGATACTCTGGAGGAGAAGTTAACTCAAGATGGAATTCATGTTCTGATTTGAGGAATGAAAATGAGATGATCAGGCAGGAAATTGACATTCCGAGGATCTTATCGAGGAAGTACTCTCAGTGGGGACCACCTGCTTTCATCCCCTGACATTGTGGGAGAAATTTTGCAATGTATGCTAATCAAAATATATTTATATGTTCTATGCTGATGTTATATAGAGGTTTGTGAAGAAAATTCAACCTCGACAACTTCAGAAACTACCCCTGATATGTGTGAGAGAGAAATAAAATCAGATTTTGAGTGTTGAAGGGACTGAGGAAGTGAGGATAAAGAGCATGAGGACAGCATGGAAAGAAGGAAGCAGAAGTGGAAATGAACTTTCATTCTCCATGGGACAGATCACTCTCATTATCAAGTCTGAATAGCAACCAGCCCTCTCCACCCGCTTTCTCCTCAGTTAATTGGAACCCAGTCAGGTGATTATTGAGTCTTATACAGCACTGAAATGAAATCAAAGATGAAGAGGCATTGATTGTATTCAAAGATTGAAGCACGCTCATACTTCGTATGTGCTTTAGGAAAGGGGTGGGTGGGCACTTGGGCCTTGCGGGTGCATTCATGTAACCTGAGACTCTTGAACTTTATGACAGAGTCTTCAATATTTTTATGTATATGAAACTTTTGTTAATATGTTGTATACTTCGCTGGCTGTGTGAAGTAAACTAAAACTCTAATGAACACTTTGGAGTCTGCTTTAGTGAAGGAGACCAAAGTGGGAAGGGCTTTAGGGCACTGACAGAGGCCCTGGGTGTGCTTTTCAATCCTGTGTAATGTTTAATTCTTGCAACTGAATCAAAACAGTGTTAAATTATGGCAATATTTGCACTTTGGGAATGAGTACATAACTGTATGATCACACTCTGCAAATGCCACTTTTAAAGCTGTTAATAGACTTTGCACCTTTTCTTTGACAAGGATGTGTCATATTTAAATTTTTACATTCATCCTGGCTACAGGTAGAACTGGGGGGGGGATGTAATTTTTTGTGGGAATTTTGATATGAAAAGAAACTAGTCATTTATTTATACAATAGGCTTGGCTCAAAAAGTGTTTTTCAGACCTCGGTATTCCTAATGTGAGATGTGACTTTATTTTATTTTTAGTAGCAAATTTGGATGTAGACTGACAGACATAGCTGAATGTCTTAATAAATTTAAATTTGAAGATAAAAAAAAAGAAATGCTGACATCACCTGCCTTCTGTGTTGATCTTGCTGGGAGCTACAGACCAAAGCTTTTCTTATTCGGCCATCTTGCCAGCCACACCTGTCAAACCTCAAAGTTGGCTTTTTTATCAATAGTTCTAATAGAACCTATTCTGTGGTCTTTGTTACATTCACAGGCATGATATTAATAAAATATTAGTTACTAAAAATAAACACATGTTGGCAGTTTCTTCTGAAGTTACACATAAATGAATTATGGAACCAAGTGTAAATGTTTCAAAGTATTTATGCAAGTTATTTCAAAAGTTATGTTCCATAGATACTTACATCAGATTCCTTATATCAGCCAATTGTTTGCTTTATGATTTTTTCATTTCTTGTAGATGATCACACCCTATCTTTTATAGGCCTTTATTGTAGAAAATTGTCTAAAATTAGTCAGGGATACATTTGAAAGTCATTGATGCAGTGGCTGCCAGAATTGGAGTGCATTTTCTCTGCAGCCACCAGACACGCAGATTCCTCCAGTGCACCTTACTTTTGTTTTCTGCTTGGCTTTGGGCCTTAATCTTGTGCTATCCCCAGAGACTCTTTTTTTCATCTCTACATGGTCATGCCAAAGCCACATGGACCTGACAATTGTCACTGTGGTGGGAGGGGTTGCACTGAACAGGCACTCTCTGTCCTTGTGAGGGAGCCATACTCCAGGCAGACATCACAGTACTGGATCAGGGTGTGTCCTTCCAAGTATCCCTGCCCCTCCTACAGGTGCGATGCTGATTCATGCATCTTCCTCCCGTTCCTGGTTAGAGTGTCTCCTTGTTTTTTCCCCGGTCTTCTTTCAGCAGCCACTATGTATTCCCACTGATATCTTCAGCTTCCTCTTTTCTGCCCTTTCCAGCAGGATGAGGCTGTTATTCCTGAGGGAAGAGAGAAGAGGTGGGAGATGAGGCTGTTATTCCTGAGATAAAGGACAGAGCTTTGGAGCTTTTCTTTCTTTCTCTCACAGTTTCTTTGAGTTCCTCCAGTGCCAGTAACACAGAGGTGTTAGTGGCTTTGCCCCTGCATATTAATTCTTTGGTAATGTAGTGGTGGCCGGTGAGGTGGGTCTGGATGCATTTCAGCCACAGCTGCTATATCTGTATTCAGTAATAAACCTCTCTTTATCCCCTTCTCTCTTGTATCCATCCAGCCTTCTGGTAAGCAACAATCTACTCTCTGTCTACAGGAAATCCTGCTTTTTAGTTTTCATGTAAAAGTAAGAAGATGCAGTATTTGTCTTTCTTTGTATGTCTTATTTAACTTAACATAATGACTTCTGGTTCCATTCATATTGTTGCAAATGACAAGATATTTTCTTTAATGGCTGGATAATAGTCTATTGCATACATACAACCCATTTTCTCTATCCATTTGTCCACCTACAGACACTGAGGTTACTTTCTTATCTGGGCTATTGTGAATAGAGCTGCAAAGAACATGGAGTGCAAATGTCTTTATGAGGTGGTGATTTTATTTTCTTTAGTACATACACAGAAGAGAAATTGCCGAGTCATCAGGTATTTCTATTTTTATTTTATTTGGAGTCTTCATACTACTTTGCACAACAGTGGAAATACAAACGGAATAACCATTATAAAAAGTAGTTTGAGTTTTGAGGTATGATCCAAAAACAAATGATATTTGATCATGATTCTCACTGGGAGTCCTTAATGGATGTGGTGGAAATGCAGGACATTTTCTAACCTTGTTCAGAAATTTATGAGTTTGTACCATTTTCTTTTTAAGGCTGGAAATTGAATGATTCAAGATGCATACTGTTGGCAGATTTCAGAATGATACAGCAAAAATCTTAGTGAGAAGGCAAGAGAGACAATGAGAGAGAGAGAGAGAGAGTAAGGCCAGCAAAAAGAAAAACTAAATTTAACAAGAGGAGAAAGTGCTGGATATCAGTGTTGTGTTTTGCTCATAGACACATCTGTACTGAGTGAGAAACAGTGAAGTCAAGGGAGGAGTCTAGAACTTGTTCACTTGAAGCAAGTGCATATCTCTCAGAGTCACCTATTGCCACCACATCACAAGGTTGATGAATTTTGGAATGCTATTAAATATGAGCTCCCAGGAAGTAATCATGTTTCCAACAGTTAAAATGCCAGGGGTGGGTCCAGATCACTCATGCAAAAATACACAAAATTTGCTTTTCATGTATGGCTATCTAGAGAAAAAGTGCATTAAGGAGACTTCAGCAGGTTACAGAGGTCTGTTTAACTTTGGGATCGCATAGGAGAGTGCCTCTTAGTGAAGGTTGGTGTATAAATTAAGTAGGTCAAAATTCCCTCTGTGGGAGTAGCATTCCACTTGTGTGGAATTTTTAATTCCTTATTGAGTTGTAAAACATAATCCCAAGGACTGACTCCATGGAGTTTTACTGCTGTGTTGATAAAACTATTTAATAAGCTTCCTTCTAGTGTTTCAAGGGAAGTTTTTCTCTAATTTTTTCCCAATATATACATTTTTCTGGCTAAAGATAATAAAAAGGTTTTTAAAAAGACATATAGGAAGGGCAGCTTTAATCTTTTGGTGATAGGAGTGAACATAATACATGAATCTTTTTGAGTGTTCTCCCTCATCCAAATACAATATGGCACAGGCTAGTATTCGGAAGTGAAATCTCTAAATGTGTTTTTTCCAACGGCCAAGTCATAGGACAATAACAGATACATCCTTGAGGCAGAGGACCGTAATGCTGTGGTGCTAGTGGGATTACACGTGGCCATGGGAGTCCAAGGGTTCCTTGAAATTGTGATAATTTTAATGTAAGAATACCATTCTTTTAAACTTATATGGAAGATTGTGGGAGGTTACACCAATGTAGTACTTTTGTATCAGCCCCACATCACACAATCATTTTATAATCGTTCCTTTCACGGGTGTGCTTCACTCCGTTAGTACGAAACCTGGCAGGTCACAGGCTAAAAACACAAAATATGGAAGCTTTTAATCAACTGAAAGGGCTGTAGCCTTTTGTCAAGGAATTATTTAAAGACACAGAGAACACAGATAGATGATAAATAAAATACGTTCACATCCCCTCAAGGGTGGAAACTGAGGAAAGCTTGCCTAAATGTGTCCCAAGGTCCCTGTGGCTTGGTTTCTGTCTAGGCTCCAATGTTAGAGTTCTCCCAGGATTTGGTGGTTAGCTGGTTACACCTCCTCAAGAATTAACCTCTGCTGTCTTTTCTAAGTTTCCCCAAAGTTTTGTCTCAATCTGATACACAATTTTTGCATAAATTATAGAACTGATTTCCGACAAATATTCATTTATAACAATCTGGCACAAATTAAGTAAAGCCAATAACTAGATGTTTTTCACTCATTTTTATTTAAGATGGGGCTAAGCGTTGCTATTTTTTTATAACATCTGTGACTCTCTAAGCAGTTTTATCTTCTGAGGATATGATCTGCTGCGGCAGTTTTCAGAGCTTCAGTGTTACCTCTTTTCGCGTTGACTTCCACCTTTATATTTGCCAGTAATCTGGGATAAGGAGTGATTCCAAGAGTTTCCTAACTTGCCCATTTTTGCGGGTATTCCAGAATATATGAGATGCTTTTTTGTTTACAAGACCTCCCAAAGCCATGCGCTGTCCTAAAATGTGTTTATATCCTAGTTTAAAAAATTGGAAAGTTCTAATACATACAATCACTTCTGCCATCTGGGCTGATTTTACGTCAGATAGAGGACTATGTTCTAAACGAAAGCATACAGCAATTTTGGTCATTAACCTGGAGTTTTATTATTGAGGTGTGATTCATAAATAATATTAGGTCAAGGTTCTCACTGGGAGTGTCTAAATCTCTTGTGTGTACAGGGTCTTCCTTATTAACATGAAGCATTTATGAGCACAGTCATACCTTCCAGCCATGCTTCTTTCTGTCTCACTATCACCACAAACTATGACCTCACCTGGAACATGAGTTAATTTCCAAATAAGTTATTTTTTAATCTTTATGCCGCTAGATTATTATGTGAGGCTATTTCAGTAGAAAGTTAAAAAGAACATTTGAAATGACTAAACAACACAGAAAATCACTAATAAAATGCAAAGCCTAGACGTGAGTGGCTCCAGGCCTGGATAATGCAGCAGTTCATGTATGGAAGTAGTTTCTTTGCCCAGTTCTACACTGACACACCCAGCATGTCAGCTTCATGCTTCACTTGACTCCTATTATGCAGAGCCATGGCAATGACATTCGCAAGGGTCACACACAGATATGAAAATTGGTAGGAACAGGAGAGAAGACAATTCTGCAATTCGCTGAAGGACCAGGAAAGCCTGGCTGACCATCTCCCCAGCCTCCATGATTGCACCACGTGCC
Source organism: Nomascus leucogenys (assembly GCF_006542625.1). Lineage (NCBI taxonomy): Eukaryota > Metazoa > Chordata > Mammalia > Primates > Hylobatidae > Nomascus > Nomascus leucogenys. The sequence continues at coordinate 1,105,133 of NC_044404.1, forward strand.
CACATGGACACTCAACCCTGACACAATAAGAGGACTCCATTGATGAGGCTGAGCATTTTATGATATCAATTACTAGAGACTGACATTGAGGTTTCAATAACTAATTTTTATAACCTAAATTTAATTACCCCCAAATTGTTACCTCTTTCTTCAGTGAAAAATAGCTTGCCGTGATTGAGATTTAGGTAGATTCCCAATGTTCACAACTGAGCTTCCAATAGAGACTTGTGAACAGAAACTTAATGAGGGCAGAGAAACCCATCTTTACTGTGTTCACCACTAAACTCATGTAATCTCAGCACTGCCTTTGATCACTGCTGCTTCTCTGCAGAGTTCAGGTTTCCACTTCTCACAGTTCCAACACAGACTCTCTCTCCCAAATGTTTGGCCTCCAGTTGATGTAAGGTCACATTCTGTTCCTAGCTGGTTCTCTGAACCATTTTATCAGGGTGTTGATGAGCCATTAAATGGAAATTTTTTATCTTCTCAGCATGAATCCCATGGGTGGTCATGAATGATTCTTCTGGTTATGGTAATTGATTTTTTTGGCATGTTTATTACTAGTAATATTCAAAGCCATTTCATTTAAACTTTTGATGCTTCATTTTTTGTTGCTATGACAGTTTTTCTTCTATTAAGTCTCCCCACTAGCAGTATAACATGATGCAGTATCCAGGTTCAGATGTCATTAATAATAAGCATATACATCAAAAGTTATGTATTCTTTTCACAGCAGACATAATTTTCTCTTTTCTGAGGTTGACCACATACTGCTGAGCTACCCCCACTCACAATAACATATGCACAATTATGACATTTTCCTTTATTTGACTAATAAGTTATATCATTCTCCCTTCAAATTCTTTATCCCCCAGAAAGCCTCGACAAATTATTCTGCATCTGTTCAAAACATAAAGTCAGAAACCACATGGTGAGTAAATGCTCACCTGGTTCTGGATATTGGGTCCATCTCTTCCTCTCCAATGTTCCACAGCAACTTAGCCACTTGTCCAGGTTCTATCAAGAAAGTTTAGCATGTGAAAATTGAAGGAAACAATTGATTGAGGAGAGCACCTGCAGATGATAGACAATATTTGAAAACTATTCATATGACAAGGGATTACTATCAAACACGTAAAATAAACTCAACTGAACTGCAAATAACAATGTGATTAATAAGGGATGAATAATATGGATAAACATCTCTCAAAAGAAGACATGCAAAGGGCATATAGATGATAGATAAAGATATTTGATATGTACATACATATATTGCTAGAAATCATTAATATTCAGGTAAATGCAAATTCACAATGACATATCTTTTCATCCTTCATCTTTACTAGAAAGTCTGTTATCAGAAAGACAAAAATAAATAAATAAATAAATAAATAACAGAAGCTGTCCCGAATGCATAGAAAGGGAAACTCTTATAGATCACTGGTGGAAATGTAAATTAGTCGGGCCATCATGGGAAAAAAATAGAACTACCATATAATTCAGCAATCCAACTCTGAGTACATATCTATATAATAATTAAAATAAAAAACTAATATTGAAGAGCTACCTATACACCCATGTTTATTGCAGTATTAATCAAAATAGCTAAGATATGTAATCAACATATGTGTCCATCAACAGACCAATGGATAAATAAAATGTGGTATATTTACACAATGGAATATTATTTGCCTTAAAAATGAAATTCTGCCGTTTGAAGCAACCTGGATGGAACTAGACACCATTATGCTGAGTGAAACAAGGCAGACACAGAAGAACAAATACCATATTTTCTCAATGTTATGTGGAAGTTTAAAAAAGTTGATCTTCTAGAAGTAAATTAGTAGCGTAGTGGTTATGAGATGCCAGGAATTGGAGGAGACTGAAAGGTAAGGAGAGGTTTGTTAACAAATGCACAATTACAGGTAGACCGGTGGGATACACTCTAGTGTTCTACAGCACAGAAGTGCGACTACAGTTAACAATATAGTGTACATTTAACATTTACAAGCAGCTAGAATATTGAATTTTGTATGCTACCAACACAAAGAAATGTGTCTGAGCTGTTGAATGCTCGTTCTGATTTGGTTGTACCACTTGGCACATTTGCGTTGAAATATCACACTGTACCCCATAAATATATACAGTTTGCACCAACTTAAAAATCCATTAGTTAAAAAGTTTTTATTGCATACATTATGAATAATTCAACACAGATCCAGGAATAAATACAATTTTTCTTTGAAATAATGAATTTCCTAACAACGTAGTTACATTCATTTGCAACAAACTGTGTATTTGATCATGGTAAGCATAGGCTGACTTAGGGATAGAATAATATTTTTTTAATTTTAGACTTCTACTTATTACTGTAAATGCAAATAATTTTAAAACTAAGTAAAAAGAATAAAGTTGAGGAAATGTGTTGTGATTTGTGTTGTGTGAGCTTTTTCTTGTGTGCCACTCTGTGCATGGTGGATTTGTGGTATGTGTGTCTGTGTCTGTTTGTGTTTACTCTGCTTGGGGTTCTCTGTGATTCTTGGACGTGTAGTTCAGTGTCTTTCACAAAACCGGGAACATTCTTAGCCATTATTTTTTCAAATACTTTCTCTGTATTTATCATTTCTCCTTTCCAGATTTAAAATATACATATACTATACCTTTTGATATTAATGTTTAGTTTCTTTACTCTCTTCTCCTTTGAGAATTACTTTTTGAAATTTCTAGTGACATTTTAAGTGCACAGTTTCATTTAAAAGCTGAGCCAGCCCTACTGAGAAGTGTGACCAAAGCTTGCTCAATGTTTATACTGCATTGCTTTTGATTTCTTAGGCATTTCCATTTGATTCTTTCTTAGTATTTTCAACTCGCAGTTTCCTATCTAGTCCTGAATTATGTCCACAGTTTCTGTAAGAGATTTTTACATATGAATTATAGTTACTTTCCATACATTATTTAATTATTTAGTTCTACTATCTGCATCATTTAGAAATCTCACGCTGATCATTTGTTTATTATGACCTTGGTATTTCTCATTAATGTATGTAATAATTGTTGATAGCCAAACATGTTGGGTTGGACAGTTGATATTGATTGGCTTATTGTTTCATTTTGTGCATTTTCTGCCTGTATTTGTCCACACTTTCTTTGTCAGGCCTTTATTGTGGAAATGTCTGTGAATCTTCTCAGAGCTACATTTGACATCTACTTTTGCAGTGAGTGTCACAGTTGAAGTCTGTTCTTCCGTGTCCACCAGAGACTTCAGATCCTCCAGCGATACCTTGTTTTTCTTTCCTGCTTGCCTTTTTCTCTTCACCTTGTTCCCTTCTCCGTAGAATCTCTTTCAGCCCCCTCAGGTGGATTAAAATGTTATTCAACTGACAATTGTGCAATTGGTGATAGGCAATAGAATAAAGGAAGATTTTCTGACCTTTGTTGGGTCCATAATTTGAACATGAGTCCGGGTGTGAGATTTCCAGTGTTTCTGAACTTCCTCCAGATGAGATGTTGGTCTGTGTGTCTTTGCCCTTTTCCCTGGGGTAGAGTCCCCTTGTTTTCCCCAGTGGTTCCCTCCCACAGCTCCAGTGTTCTCCATTGGTGTTATCACCTTCCAGATTTACTGAACTGACCTGCAGATTAAGGCTCTGATTAAATAAGAAAGAGAGGGGAGGTAGTTCTCAGTGGAACTTAGGTGAAGATTTCTCGTCCCATCTCAGTTCCTAAGGGGTTGCACCAGTGCCCCTAAGATACTGGTTATGGTGGCTTGCTCCTGCAGAGTAATTTCTTGGTTCTGCCATGGGGATACCGCAGGTGGGTCTGAATGCATTTCAGAAGTGTGGGCTCTTTTTCTCTCCCAGACAGACACATTGAGACAGAAAGATTTTTGTGACTGTCCCCATTTTTGGGAAAAGGGATTCAAGAGGATAGAAAAGCTCTTCAGTATGTGGTCCCTGAGAAATTCACACCACAACACATTTACCACACTCAGCTTCAAGCAATCCAATATATATTTGTGTTTTTATCTTGTAATAGCCTACATTTCATATGCCAGACTCTGCCTCAGTTCAGCTCATACCCTGGCTTTTTACTCACTACAAAAACTTGCCTCTCCCTAAATTTCAGATTTGATGTTTATCTTAAAATTTCAAGTATTTAAAGTATTTTTAAAAATTTGCAAAATTTCATCTTCTCTGTTATTTTTGATGTTGTTGTTGTAAAAAAAAAAAAAGTAAAATATATTCCTTATCTACGTACATTTCCAAGCAGAGTAGCACATTTTTTAGTGAGACCGAGAGTGATAAAGGAATGCAAATATTGTTAAGGTGCTTAACAGGAAAACAAATTATGATAAATGTGTTCACTGGAATACTACCCATCATTTATAATAAATAAATGCCTGATACACGGAACAAAAAGCTAAAATATCTATTTATGTTGAGTAAAATAAGCTAAACAAATAAGAATATACGCTATTATTTTATTTTTATAAATTCTGATAAATAAAAAGCATCTAAAGTAAAATAATGAAGATCAGTAGTTGCTGGAGAAAATGGTAGAAGAAGGGAAGGGGAAAGGAAGAGGAATATAGCAGAACAAGAGGAAATGTTGAGAAGAATCCACATGTACACTTTCTTGATAATGATGACAGTTGTATCATGTTTATTAATTGTACATTTTAAATATGTGAAATTTATTATCTCTCAAATAAGCCTCATAAAATGTATTACAAGCAAACACATGGAAACTTAGACAAGTAAGGAGTAATAGAAAGATAGAAAAAATGTGTTAAATGTCAGAAGTACCTGAAAATTAATGTACCTGAACCCTAGTTCTCTCCATATTTTCAGGCGAGTGCTCAAGTGAAGCAAAACCACACATGCTCTTATTACGGAAAGTGGGTTCTGAAAAAAACACTAGACACATCCAGCTTTGTCCTGGAGTTGGTTTAGGGAGCAGTCGGAGCCGGTGATGAGGAGCACAGGGCCAGATACCAGGGTTCACTCGTCTTAGACATGAGCCCTTAGATACACACAGAGGTTTGGGTTTACTTCCACATCTGAAAATTGAAAATATATTGACTCCTACAGAACATAATGTACACATATATTTTAAAATGAAATCGGGGCCGGGCGCGGTGGCTCAAGCCTGTAATCCCAGCACTTTGGGAGGCCGAGGCGGGCGGATCACGAGGTCAGGAGATCGAGACCATCCTGGCTAACATGGTGAAACCCCGTCTCTACTAAAAATACAAAAAATTAGCCGGGCGTGTTGGCGGGCGCCTGTAGTCCCAGCTACTCAGGAGGCTGAGGCAGGAGAATGGCGTGAACCCGGGAGGCAGAGCTTGCAGTGAGCCGAGATTGCGCCACTGCACTCCAGCCTGGGGGACAGAGCAAGACTCCGTCTCAAAAAAAAACAAAAAAAAAAAAAACAAAAAACAAAAAATAAAATGAAATCGGATGATAAAGGCAAAATGTTTATCACAGCACAATTTCATAATAAGACAGCGTATTTTCCAAATACCATCATTATCAGCAAACTTCTGCAGGGTAACATCTTCTTATCTGGGTACAGCCTACTTCTCCAGTGTCCCACCCTAGCACTTGCTATATAGTTGGAGATATGAAATTAGGGCCCTCCCTCTACTGATGAAAACCAACCCAACCCTGACCCTGCAGCTCTGAGAGAGGAGCCTTAGCCCTGGGACTCCAAGGCATTTCCACTTGGTGATCAGCAGTGAACACAGAGGACTCACCATTGAGTTTGGGCTGAGCTGGGTTTTCCTTTTTGCTGTTTTAGAAAGTGATTCATGGAAAACTAGAGAGACTGAGTGGTTGTGGATATGAGTGAGAGAAACAGATTTGTGGGGCAGTTTGTGATCACGATGTCTCTTTGTTTGCAGGTGTCCAGGTTGAGGTGCAACTGATCGAGTCTGGGGGAGGCTTGGTACAGCCTGGGGAGTCCCTGAAACTCTCCTGTGAGGCATCTGGATTCACCTTTAGTAACTCTACCATGGATTGGGTCCACCAGGCTCCAGGGAAGGGGCTGGAGTGGGTTTCAGTTATTAGCAGTGGTAGCACCATACACTACGCAGACTCTGAAGGGCCGATTCACCATCTCCAGAGACAACGCCAAGAACTCACTGTATCTGCAAATGAACAGCCTGAGAGCCGAGGACACGGCTGTGTATTACTGTGTGAGAGGCACAGTGAGGGGAAGTCAGTGTGAGTCTAGACACAAACCTTCCTGCAGGGGTCCCCGAGACCACCAGGGGGCGCGCGGGACACTGTGCACGGGGCTGTCTCTCGGGCAGGTGCAGATGCTGCCAAGGACTGGCTTCCTGTCATGATCTGGGGCTGCCTCATTGTCAGATTTCCCCAGGGAACTTCCCAGGTTTACAATTCTGTACTAACATTTGATATCGCTAAATGCAGACCTTTTTTGTCCTTTTGTTTCTTTGTTTTTGTAACAGGAGGGCACATCTTCACCTCCACAGAAGCCACAGTGCCACTTTGGGGGCAGATAATCCTTCTGTGGCCGGCTGGATGAAAGTCCTGATAAATCTCAGGGGAACCTGGGGAGTGTTTTCTCAGGGCAGAAACCTCCATGGGAATCTCTGATTAGAACAGGCTTTGAGTTCTGATCGGAACTAAGAGAGAGGCTCACCCAGGGTCGGGGTCATTAAAACCTTATGGTTTTCACCGCTGTCCCCCTCATCTTGTCAAACTGTGCACATCTGACTCAGACTGATTCAGTTGACCCTCTTTCTGCTAATCCATTTTCTTTCTCTGTAGGCTTGATTCTCACAGTTCCCTTTCTTCTTCTCTCTTCCCTGAAAACAGAGGATGTGTTTTCTGTAGTCAAAATCCCACGACTCAGGTCTGCAGGACCTGGGTAGCTGAGGGGACTTTCTCACTCCCCGTTGCCTGGACTCTCCTGCTGTCTTCTGTGCATGGAAGCCTTTGGGAAATGAAACGGACGTTAGTCATGAAGGGAATAATACTAGTTTTTCTCCAGTGGGATATTGATATAGAGCTGGTCTTGGGCTTCTCACACTGTCAGAGTTTGCACTCTCACCCGCGACTTTGAGGAGAGCTCAGGATGGACACTCCATTGTGCTGTGAGCGCTGGGTAACAGTAATTGTAGGGTCTGGCTAGGCAGCCTATGGTCAATATTGCTGGCCACTGGGAAAGACAGGCTGGAATTCCTGGGAAGACCTGCATTTGCCATCTACCATGGAGCCCCATTGCCTTCTGTTATGCTCTGGTTGAATCAGCCCCACCTCAATTATCTAGAACATTCTTCATTACTTAGGAAAAAATAATGGGAAAACATAATGACGGGCTCTCCTAATACCTGTATTATGTCATTGGAGCAACACCAATGTGTGAATAAGTATATGAGACAGTTGTCTAGTCAAGATAACACATAAAATTGAATGTTGCCATTATTTTATTGTATTTTATATTTGGCAATATAATCATGCTCATATTATAAGTATTTTTGCTACTTTATTTGTGTCAGAGGCTTTGGAACCAGAACAACTACATCTTGCATAGGGGCTAGGAAAAATAAGACAGACCTGCTGGGCCACATTCCCAGTAAGTGAAGGCGTTCTTAGTCACAGGATGAGATAGGAGGTCTGCACAAGACCCAGGTCATAAAGACCTTGCTGTTAAAGCTCACCAAGATGGTGACAAAAGTGACCTCAGTTCATCCGCACTGCTCATTATATGCTAATTATAATGCATTAACATGGTAGAAGACACTCCACCCAGCGCCATGACAGTTGCAAATGCCATGGCAACATCAGGAAGTTTCCCTGTACGGTCTAAAGAGGGGAGGAACCATCAGCTCCAGGAAGTGCCTGGGAAACTCATGAATAATCCATCCCTTGTTTAACATATAATCAAGAAATAACCATAAAATTGGACAACCAGCAGCCCATACTGCTGCTCTGCCTATGGCGTAGACATTCTTAATCTTCTACTTTTCTAATCAACTTGCTTTCCTTTTACTCCATGGATTTGCCCCGAATTGGAACCTCTTTCTGGTAACATTTGTGTTATATTGGTTTTCTAAGCAGAAAACTCCAAGATAGGATGATGGGTCCCTGCATTTTTGTCAGAAGTACATCCATTCCTTTGAGAGAAAATGCGCAGGGAGTGGAATGAGGCTGGGAAGCTGAAGGCATATGATGGAAGCCTGTTTCTGAATGAAGGAGAGGGGGAAGGTGGATTGGGTGGAAGGATTCTATATTTCTGTGCTGTGCAAGGAAGCTGCCAAAGATAATTGAGTCTTGTGCAAGTCAGTGCTGCCTGTCAGGGGATCATCACGACTCCCAGAAATGGCTGTGCTTAGGAATCACTGTGGAGTCCGTCCTTTCCTTAGAGTAGACCACAGGACATGGGCCTCAGCACACGCCATGCCACAGACGTCAGAAAGCAGCAGCTGGGAACCTGACCACCTGCATTTTGCTGCCTGTAGTAGGAAGGAGGCAGGTGCATTCTCAGGGTTAACACACTGTTTGTGGATTTTTTATTTCTAATTTTTTTTATTTTTGAGATGGAGTCTTGCTCTGTCGCCCAGGCTGGAGTGCAGTGGTGCGATCTCATCTCAATTCAACCTCTGCCTCCCGAGTTCACGCCATTCTCCTGGTTCAGCCTCCCAAGTAGCTGGGACTACAGGCGCCCGCCACCATGGCGGGCTAATTTTTTTATATTTTTAGTAGAGTCGGGATTTCACCATGTTAGCCAGGATGGTCTCGATCTCCTGACCTTGTGATCCACCTGCCTCGGCCTCCCAAAGTGCTGGGATTACAGGCGTGAGCCACCGCGCCCAGGCTGTTTGTGGATTTTTATAGGGTACACCCACTTTTACTGTGTTTTATTGGAAAATATATGAACAAGTGTGCACCTTTGTTTCAACTGCATTATTTAATAATTCTGCTTGAAGTCCTGGCACAGAGTTGGCTTTTTCATAGTGATTGTTCAAAAGATCAAGAACGCGCATTTTCCACATTCACTGGTTTTTCTCCATGTGCAGAGACCTTGAGTAGAGCACGTCTCGCGCTTTTCCACACTATCTTTGCATCCCCGGGAAAGAGCAGAGATTTGTCTGATTGCAGAATCTGGGGTAGGATTCTGCACACCTCAGAGCCTGCAGAGAAGCCCAGCGAAGTTTTATGGAGTCAGAGAGCTACCCGATGTGGGGGAACCTCTAGCTTCCCCACTGTCAGAGACTGCTGGCCAGCTGTAATCGAGTGGTTAAGAATTAGAGCACCTGGGAGCCTATCTCAAGACAGCTCCATTATGTAACTTTCCACCATTAGACTGCAGGTAATAACTCAATCTTGATTTTTCTGACCCTATATTCTTATCTTATTCATTTGCAAGTTTGGTTATAGAAAATGTTATCTTTTAGTTTATGATTAAAACCTCAAAATTTTCTGAACTTATCAGGAATAATACAAAATGTGTCCAGTTTTGGGGAAATATACATGAATGTCTATGCAATTTGCGTGTGTGTGTGTGTGTGCGTGTGTGTGTGTGTGTGTGTGTGGATATGTCAGCCACTTACACCCCGAGGAACGTGATTCCTGAATTATATCATCAAACTACAGTTAGATTTGCTGAAAATTGCCTGCAGTAATGTCTGTGAAGCTGACGCCGTCACCTTGTTCTGAGGAAGCTCAGAGCACAGGCGAGGTCGCACAGAGTAAAATCCAAGGTGCAGCCCCCAGGACAGGCAGAGCTTCTGGCCTGGAGCCAGACATAGCACTGGGCACCTCAGGATCGGATCCCCCAGCCCTCCTTTGTCTGGGCTGCATGGGCAGCAGAGGACTGGCAGGAGATGCTCAGAACCCACCCAAGGCAGATCCCCAGTGAAGAGCAGATGCAGAAAGGAACCAGTCAGGGAGCTTCTGACCACCTTCTAGGGCAGTCTTCTTTTGCTTAACAGCATCCAACCCTCAGGAGACCATTCATGGTGTTGTTTAGACCATATATATATATATAAAACAAAATAACACTATATAATTCTATTGGTAGAATTAATATATATATAACAAAATAAACACTATATACAGAGTGTATATATATATATATATAAAACAAAATTTTATGATACCTTGAAATTTAAGGTTGAATATTTGTATACATTCCAAGATAAATCTTGGTGAACATCATAAAATTAATTCTAATATTTTTTGTGCGAGATGATCACTTTCAAACTAGGTTTAACAACAGAGACCAGATGTATCTTTCCACCAGAAATACTTGTAAAACACAGTGAAATTTTTTAAATTCGATTTTATGATGTGTGACAACAGGTAGCAAGGACAGTAACTGCTGAGAGAGGGGAAATAAAGAAAAGGAGTCCTCTGATGAATGCACGCTCAGATACTTCCTTAAGGGAGTTTCCAGGCACAATGCTGAAGTGAAACCAGGTAGAATTGAAGTTGAGGAAAAGGAGCTGAGACTGACCATGGACTTGTCCTGGCCAGTTTCCGGAGGCTGTGCACTGCGTGTCTTTCTGCCCCTGCACAAAGCCTTTTCGTGTACAGGGCCAGATTGTAATTCATCTGGTTCTCATGTCCTCACCCAAAAGGATATAGGAAATGCATGTAACGTTTGTGTTTGCTTTTTACACATGAAAGCCTGCCTGTCATGTAATTATCAATAGGTCCTTCTATAGCCTGCTGAGGGTGTACACTTGGCCAATCCATTCGCATGAATTCATTTCTTGTCTTTCCCTCTCTTGAAGTGCGTGTCACACTCTCTGTGGGAGGCTTTGCTTTCCAGCCTGTTAAGATGGCCGTCCTGCAGCTCCAACCCTTTTTCAGAAATAAAATCTCCTTTCTAAATTGATAGATTGGGTGATTCTTCCATTGAAAGCACAAGCTGGTGCGAACAGTTACATGGTAAATCCATAAATGCCTGGAGGACAAGCGGGGAAAGGGTAGGGTAAGAACTGGGGGCCACACACCTCATACTTTTATGGAATTTCCCTCCAAAAGCTTCTGGGTTCTCAAGATGAGAATTCAAACAGATTCCCTCATGGCTCTGTCATCAGGAGAACTATTTTCTGATAAATATGCCCAGAACTTTCTCCAGACAGACTCTACAAAGAAAAAATGCTTTTCAAGATCTGTATTCTATGTGAGAGGAAGGGGTTCTTTTCCATCCCACACAGCTTCATCTTAGCCTTCCTGTGTCATGAAAAGGGGTATAATTAATAAACAACTGGGGTCAGATTCAAGACAATAATCTGTGTATGCTGCAGCCAGGAGGTGGAATAGAGGACAGAGGAAGATCAGCTGTATGACTGGAGACTCCTTGTAAAGGGTACAGCCTAGAGAAAGCACAGCAAGAAATCATTGAACATATACTGCTCCCCTGCCCACCACATCACCTGCTCACCACTAGAATTAAGATGGATTAAAGAGAAAAGTTTTGCAAGGCACATGCTCTGTCTAAGGACTAGAACTTAGGGAAACCAAAGGCACTGGGAGAGAACAAGTCAAGTATAGTGAAGTGATTTAAAGCGTCTGAAACCAACAGCTTCAGGATCAAGATCACAGCCCCTCCCTCAATGGCCTTAGATTTTCCTGTCATGGGGCATCTGCAGGGTTCTCCGGTGAGAATTGGCAAAGACAATGTGAAGGCACTTTCCAAGTCTCCAATAGTACTGAACTGGCTTTAGCTCTGCTTGGAAAAAAACAAAACAACAACAACAAACATAAGCAGGACTAGGGTCACAGTTGGAAGCACTTTTCATTGGCAAGACACTAGGGAGGAGGGCAAATTTGAAGTTTGTTACTGTGCAAATATTCCACTGTGAGTGTGGGGGCAGGGGCTTTGAGAAACAGGGTCTGTGCATAAAAGTTCTAATCTGATATAATCTTCAACCACAGAATCCTAAAAAAGAGGCTGCCCCAAAGTCCCCATCAGTTCCTGCACTTGCCATGTGTCTGGAGGTATCAGTGCATATGGAGCTCCAGGGGAAGGGCTCCCTGGTGGCTTTAGTGATTCCTTGCTTGCTGTGCTAAAGTATCCCAATAGATTGTGCTGGGTTTTCTAAGGCCTATTCCTATTGTAAGAGGTGGTGTGAGAAGCAATTGCTGTCACTGAGGGAACATTCTGAGCCAGGGCACGGCCACTTCATACTGGGCTTGAGATGCTTGGAGAAAAATGTTCTGTGAGGCAGCTGGGATTACAAGCGTGTGGTGTCACACCCGGCTAATTTTGTATTTTTAGTAGAGATGGGGTTTCACCATGCTGGCCAGGCTGGTTTCAAACTCCTGACCTCATGTGATCCACCCGCCTCTGCCTCCCAATGTGCTGGGATTACAGGCGTGAGCCATCAGGCCTGGCCTGGAATAGTTAATATTTGCTATGTAAACCTCCACATGATGCAAATATAGAACAAATGCCCACGTGCAATGTATGTCCCATAATCATTCTGTGAACACATGAATAGCACTGAGTATGCACAGGGCTTGATTCCTTCCTGACCTCTGGTTTCCTTTAAGGTAACCTTGAGTCAATGAGCCATTAGTTGAGGGTGATATTCTACAACCGAGTAGGCAGAAAAATAGACCGATCTTCTTTTGAGTTATAAATGAAAACACTTCGAAATAGTAGAAATTCTTTTAAATGAGCCATAATTATATGAAAAAATGATGTGGTAGAACTTCTTTGGTGTCTGTGGCTGTTAAAGACAACATGATTTTTACTAAAAACCCAGATAATTTAAAAAAATCTGTGACGGATGTATATTCTTCGCCATTCACCAAGTTTGTAATCGGACGTCTTCCACAAGCTGCCCTTGAAAAACCACCAGTACAATTTTGTCTTTGTCAAAGTTGACTCCAGTAGCATGCTATTTGCTTATTCATATCTAGAGTCATAAGAAAGTAGCAATTCCCAAAGTGCAGCAGAAGCCCTTCTAATTCCAAACATGAAAATTACTGAAGTATTTGTTTAAACTGGTGTCTTCTATTGTTTTCCTTTTCCATCTTCAAAGAAGACCCGGGGCTGAAGCCGGCAGCCCTGCCTGCGCCCTGCCTGCACTCTGCCCTTCCTCATGCCCAAGGCTGACAATGCCTTTGTTTCCCAGCACCTATGTTATGTTGAGGTATTTCTAGGCATATAAGACCTTATTCAGAAGCTTCTGCATTCTTTTCTGTGAAAATTTCCTGGTTTTACCGTAATAATAACAATGGTAACATGAACACCTCAAGTCTGCTGTAAGCCTCGATTAGGATAAGGTGGTCCTAGGGAAACGGAGGCTTAATCTAGAGAAATGTGGGCATGGGTAATGTAGTCATTATCTGGGGCAGTGCTTCTCAAAGTGAGGTCCTTGCATCAGCAGCATCTACATCATCTGGAAATGGGTCAGACACAGAAACCAAGAACTCCGGGGGAAGGCTGGACTCAGTGGCTGATGTGGGAGCAGCCTCTTCCGTTCTGCAGTAGGAATTACTATCCAGAGCCAGGTACAGGCCCCGGAGGAGGGTGCCGTGGGGCCACAGGCCTGAGGCCCTCCAGTTCCCTCTGCCCAGCTGGGGTCTTGTGGAAGAGGAAAGCCAGTGTCCTGAAATTATTCCTTCCTCACTGCCATCAATACCGGAAATACTCCCAAGGGATTTAGAATAAGCAAAATCAAATTCTGTCATTTCTAAATTTTCTAAGACGAACATGTATAGCTTTTATACACAGAAAAACCATATTAAAACACAAACACACGGCCAGGCGTGGTGGCTGATGCCTGTAAGCCCAGTACTTTGGGAGGCCGAGGCGGGTGGATCACGAGGTCAAGAGATCGAGACCATCCTGGCTCGGTAAAACCCCGTCTCTACTAAAAAATATTTTAAAAATTAGCCGGGCGTGGTGGCGGGCGCCTGTAGTCCCAGCTACTGGAGAGGCAGGAGAATGGCGTGAACCCAGGAGGCAGAGCTTGCAGTGAGCCGAGATCGCGCCACTGCATTCCAGCCTGGGCAACAGAGCGAGACTCTGTCTCAAAAAAAAAAAAAAAAAAAAAAACCAGAAAAAATCACAAACACACATACAGCCTCCCTGGGTCTTGAGAAAGCTTGTCACTGGGGAGGTTAATGGAAATTGCACACTTTTCTCTGTCAGCTAGTTAAAAGTGTTTAAAAACCCTGTCTCAATTTAACCTTGGGAAATGGAACTTTATAGATGGTTCAGGAATGTGAAGATTCACACATCACAAAATATTTAAATGTATTTGACGTGTGATAAACATGTAAATATGATAGTATTGTGACCTTGCTTATGAGTTATATATTTCTAATCGTTTTAATGGTTATCACGATTTTTAAAAAAGATCTTTAATGTAGTAGTTATTATTTGGGGTTACTGTGTAAGAAAGCTATTCAGCCACCAGAGGGCGATGTGACACAGCACAAAGTAGGTCTCTGTTGGGCTGAAACCTTTACTTTCCAAAATGGGAAATCACCAGCCTGGCCAACATGGTGAAACCTAAAAAATAATACCAAACTAAAAAAAATACATAAATTAGCCGGGCGCGGTGGCGGGCGCCTGTAATTCCAGCTACTCAGGAGGCTGAGGCAAGAGAATCGCTTGAACTGGGGAGGCGAAGGTTGCAGTGAGCAGAGATTGCGCCACTGCACTCCAGCCTGGGCGTCAGAGCGAGACTCCGTCTCAAAACAAACCAAAACAAAACCAAAACAAAACAAAATAAAACACAACAAAATGAGAACTCAAAATGGAATTCTAACTGGTCACTTTTATACATGTCCATGTTAAAGTTCTAGAGCTTTTGATAAATATAAAAACAATAATTGTAAGTTATTCCAGTAGGAGTTATTCATTATTTTCTTTATTAATGCTTAATGTTTTTCAATTCATATTTCAGGTATATGTACTCTATATTAAATTTTCATAAAATGGAGAATGGCGTGCTATCTAAAATGTAAAAAACACATATACATGTATATATACATAGATATCTAGATTTTGCTGTTGTAAATATAGAAGAAAACAATGACCTCTGTGCCATTAAAAAAGCGTTTGATTTTCCCACATTTGTTTCTCTTTTCCTTAGGGACTCAGAGTTGCAATGAAGTGGTTTTTGAAGGTTCTGTCTTGTAATATTGTTCTGCTGTTATAGAAACTCAAAAAGACTTTGTAACAATAGACTTTATTAGAATTAACTTACCTGTATTTTTACTTTATTTTTGCGGAAGACCAGAGTTTCATTATTATTCAAATCAGACTTCCTGAGCATTTGTTTTGTTTTGTTTTAAGATGGAGCCTCGCACTGTCTCCTGGGCTGGAGTGCAATGGTGTGACCTCAGCTCACTGCAACTTCTGCCTCCAGGGTTCAAGCGATTCTCCTGCCTCAGCCTCCCAAGTTTCTGGGATTACAGGTGCCCACCACCACGCCTGGCTTTTTTTGTAGTTTTAGTAGAGACGGTGTTTCATTATGTTGGCCAGGCTGCTCTCCAAATCCTCACCTCGTGATCGCCCACCTCAGCCTCCCAAAGTGCTGGAATTACAGGCGTAAGCCACCATGCTCAGCCTAAGTTTTTAAAGACAATTTGACCGGTATGGGCTAAGGAAGTGGGGAGTGCTGATTGATTAAGTTGGAGATGGAATCATAGGGGGTCAAAGTAAGGTTTTCTTGCTGTCTTCTGTTCCTGGGTAGGATCTCAGAACTAATTGAGCCAGATTACCAGTCTAGGTGGTGTCAGCTGATCCATCGAGTGCAGGGTCTGCAAATTCCTTCCCGAGGTTATTTCGGCCTATGCCCAGGAATGAACAAGGACAGCTTAAAGGTTAGAAGCAAGATGGAGTCAGTTAGGTCTGATCTCTTTCACTGTCATAATTTTCTCAGTTATAATTTTTGCAAAGCCTGTTTCAATCCCTCCCTTAGGGTTTCATGCACCTTATTCTTAAGGTGTGGGCTATGAAGATGGGAAAAGGCCGTCGATCACTCTGGATTCTTCCTGCAGACAGTGGGCATAGTGGGGTAGGTGTTGACCCCAAGGTGAGAGGAGCGGAACTGCTTTGCAGCTGTCTGAGCTGTTTGCATGTACTCATGCAGGCCAGGCTGAGGTTCCAAGGCTTTCATGACAAAGGCATTCATATTCTCCTCTACAGTTTTAGTACAACATTTAAGCAAACAGTGTACAATAAGGTAAGTAATGAGTTCTAGAACAAGGAGTGCAATTCCCAGTTTTAAAAGTAAAGATTTAAAAGCATTAGTTTGAGCACTTGTGGCCTCCCAAAATTTAGGATTCAGTCTAAATGGCAGAAAAAAAGATCCTCAAAAACAACTAACAACAGGTGTATTATAGTTTTTGAAACATTTTTTTCTGTCTTCAGTTCTTACTTTTATTAAAAACAAATCCTGATAGGACCAATTTTGTTTGTGAAATAAACTTTAGTTTTATTATACTTGGCATGATTATGTGCATAGAGCATAGCAAGAATAATTATTTTTCACATAGGCCTTTTAAGTTGGCTTTGATGGAACCCTGTATAAAGAGTCTTAGATAAGACTTTTTTTTAAAGCCCATCCCAGCCATGGGTTTGTACCCTCAAATGCCTATGAGTTGGGTACATCCTCTCTTCTTGAGATCCTAAGATAACTTAAGATTCCTGGGCCTGTTGGAAAGTGACATTCTTTATTTACCATATGTTAGGAACCCTGTACAGGGACTGCACAGACAAGGTATGAGGCCAGTTTACCCTCGGGGTTTTTATTGGCTCTGTAAATCAAGTTTGATTCCTTAAACAAAAGCATGCCATCCCAGTCAAAACCTTAGTAAAATAAACATTTTCTCCAATTGTGTCCTGTTGCAAAAGAAAACATTCTTATTGCACTTATGCAAATAATTATGTTGCCATAAATTAAGAATACTTGCAGATATCTTCCAGATTCTTGAGAAATCAGGTAGAAACAAACATGCTCCAAATTTTGTTCACAGGAGTATATTTTACTCAGTTGTTAAAAGCTGTAATCAAAAGAAAAGTTTTCTTGGCTCTCTGAAAAACGAAAAGGAGCAGCCACATTTTAAGCAAAAAAAAAAAAAAAAGGAAAAGATTACTTCAGTTTTCTATTAGTTCATTCCATTCAGTAAACCCTTGTTCTGCTTAATATTCATGAACAAGCCAGCTCTCCATGACAGTCCTGAACGTTTTTTCCTTTATTCTAATGTTGTAATCTCCAAAGCTGTCAGAAACTTGCATTCAAGAGCACCCATCCAAGTTTCATAGCTGATTATAAAACAAGAACATTTTTAAGCTCTGTGGCACACAATAATTTAACATATCAATTATAATTATTACTGATAACATATGCTAAGGCATATCAAAATTATAGGAATCTTATACAGTTTTGAAACACATGCTAATAATGTATTTATATGAATATAACCCAAAGAAAGTTAGACATCATTTAATATTTGGCCATGTTTTCTGCATGATTTTAATACATTAAATAAGCAGACTATATCTTTTTGGACTGTAGGGGACCTATTTTTGTTTAACTTGAAATTTGATCTTGGCAGGTTTGTCAAATATGGTTTAAAACACTGGATATCACAAAATAGAATGCCAGGTCACCATAAGTCAGTTATTTAGCCAAAATGATAACTCACAAAGTTTTAAAAAGGAAAAAACCTTTGGTTTGATAGAAAAGAGACTCAGCTTCTCAAACTACAAGACCCAGTGAAGACAGCATGAGGCCAGTTGAATTGGTCTCTTCTCTCTCCTCCCTTAAAAGGCAAACAAAATTTTTTCATTGCCTCTCAATATTACATAAGAATCTTTTTCAAAAGAGAAAACCAAATTTCATGTTTGCATTATTGCACCTTTAATGCTAAAGCTAGTTTTTATTAAAATTTTATAAATCTATCCAGTTTTAATTAGTTTGACCATAAGTTAATGTTCTTATAAACCTTTTATAACCCTTTACAATTTAGTTGCTGTTGTTACAGAGCAGAACCATGTTTTAAGAAAACTCTGTTATGCTTTTATTCCAATGTTCAACTTATGGAAACATTGACTAATACCCCTTTAACTTTAGCCAATATGTTTACACACAGAATGTCTTTTACAATTAATTTTTTATAAAGCTTTCATAATTTGCTTAAACCTTTAGATTTTTTCCTATCTCACTTAAAACAATAACCCTTTAAACTTGGGCAAGAAATCCATATTCCCAGTTCTTCTTATAATCTTTTATCAAAAGTACATTCTACTTTTCTTACATGACTTGCATGTGGAACTGTTTCTTCAGTTGCCTCAATACATGTTACACTGTTAACTGTGTGCAACTTCTATTTTTGGTGAAAAACCTGGTTAGTAGGACATTTTAATTATGTACCAAGTGTGGAGCTTAGGACAGACAAAGGACAGAAGTGCAGATCAAGTCTGACTTTTTCCAGCATAGCTACGGGATGTGGCTAACTCCACATATGCCCAGCACTTACCTAGCAGTAAAGCAGGTAAGTGTATAGTTAAGAGTCACAGTGGCATTTGTGAAGCATTTAGGCAGCCTAATAACCTTTAAATTGTACATTTCTTACATAAATTCTCTTTCATGAATCCTTTCATGGCTTAGACCACCTATTACATGCTTGGAAAATGGTCACTTCAACAACCAGTCATTTCACTTTAGGACAAAAATTTACCATACAAGATCCTTTCTTATACAAAATCTCTTTTCTTTTTAACCTTCTTTGCACAGCTAGGGGGCTAATTTCACATGTCACCAGGCCTTATCTAGAAAGTAATGACTCCAAGCTAGGTAAATTGAACAATTTTCAAAAGTTAAAGAAGCAGTTTATGATCTTAAAGCATTTAGAAAACCTAACATCAGACCCAATTTAGACCAAATGTCTAAATTTTGAAGACATTTTATTTTAACAATCTTTTTTTTTTTTGAGACAAATTCTCACTCTCACCCAGGCTGAAGTGCAGTGGTGCAATCTCAGCTCACTGCAAGCTCTGCCTCTGGGGTTCACGTCATTCTCCTGCCTCAGCCTCCTGAGTAGCTGGGACTACAGGTGTTCATCACTATGCCCGGCTAATTTTTTTGTATTTTTAGTAAAGACGGGGTTTCACCGTGTTAGCCAGGATGGTCTTGATCTCCTGACCTCATGATCTGCCCACCTCAGCCTCCCAAAGTGCTGGGATTACAGGCGTGAGCCACTGTGCCCAGCCTATTTTATCAATAATTTTTAAATCTGCCTTTATTACCAAAAGATTACTGAAGTTAGGTGAACTAAGGGACATTAGTTTTAATTTTGCTGACAAAATATTTGATTTAAGTGCTTACTTTTCTTTAAACCAATTAATTAGAGCTTTTATGTAAACATCACACACAAAACATATATAAATACATAGACAGACAGAAGACCCAGTAGTTGTAAGATTTTTCATTTGCCAGTTCTTAAGTTTCCTAGTGGGATTACTAGATTCGGGCTGGAGCCCTTTGAGAAATAGGGCTGGGAAAGCATGCAGTTTCTAGGGCCTAATAAGCAGGCACAGCTGGAAGGCAAAAACAGATCCCCCAAATTAAGGGTGCCATTTTATATGGGATCCTGGATTCCCCCAAAAAAGAGGGAAATACTACAGAAGAAGCTAGTGCAGTGCTTCTACCCTGCATTTTGATGCAAGACAATCGTGGTGATTCCTCAAAGATTTAGAATGGGAAATATCATTTGACCCAGCAATCCCATTACTGGGTATATACCCAAAGGAATATAAATTATTCTGTTATAAAGATGAATGCACTTATATATTCATTGCAGCACTACTCACAGTAGCAAAGACATGGAATCAACCCAAATGCCCATCAATGATAGACTGGATAAAGAAAATGTGGTGCATAGACCACATGGAATACTATGCAGCCATAAAAATGAATGAGATTATGTCCTTTGCAGCGACATGAATGAAGCTGGAAGCCATTATCCTCAGCAAACTAACACAGGAACAGAAAACCAAACACCACACGTTCTCACTTATAAGTGGGAGCTGACCAAAGGGAACACATGCAAACAGGTAGGGGAACAACACACTCGGGCCTGTCAGAAGCAGGAGAGAGCATCAGTAAAAACAGCTAATGCATACCGGGCTTAATACCTATGTGATGGGTTGATAGGTGCAGCAAACCACCATGGCACACATTTACCTATGTAACAAACCTGCACATCCTGCACATGTACCCCAGAAGTTAAAATAAAATAATAAAAAAATAAAAAATACACAAAAGATGTGAACAGAGATTTCTCAAAAGAAGACATATGAATGGCAAACAGGTATATGAAAAGGTGCTCAACATCACTGATATCAGAGAAAGGCAATCAAAACTACAAGGAGATCTCATCTCACCCCAGTTAAAATGGCTTTCATCCAAACGACAGACAATGACAAATGCTGGCAAGGATGTAAAGGGAACCCTCATACACTGCTGGTGGAAATGTAAGTCAGTGCAACTTCTATGGAGAACAGTTAGGAGGTTCCTGAAAAACTAAAACTAGAGCTACCATATGATCCAGCAATCCCACTGCTGGGTACACACCCAGAAGAAAGGAAATCAGTATATTGAAGGGATACTTGCACTCCCATGTTCCTTCTAGCACTGTTCACAATAGCCAAGATTTAGAAGCAACCTGGTTAGTGTCCATCAACAGATGAAAGGATAAAGAAAAGGTGGTACATATACACAGTGGAGTGCTCTTCAGCCATAAAAAAACAATGAGAGCCTATCATTTGCAATAGCATGGATGGAACTGGAGGTCATTAAGTGAAATCAGGCAAAGAAAGACAAACGTCACATGTTCTCTCTTATTTATGAGAGCTAAAAATTAAACAAACTCATGGAGATACAGAGTAGAAGGATGGTTACTAGAGGCTGGGGAGGCGCAGGGAGACAGAGATGGGGATGGTTAATGGATAAAGAAGGTAATTAGAAAGAATGAATAAAACTGGGTATTTGTAGTATTTGACAGCAATAGAATGCCTATAGTCAATAATAATTTAATTGTACATTTAAAAAATAAATAGTATAATTGGATGGTTTGTAACACAAAGGAAAAAGGCTTGAGGTGATGGACACCCCACTTACCATGCTGTGATTATTACACACTGCATGACTGTATGAAAGTATCTCATGTGCCCCATTAACATATACACCTACTGTGTGCCCACAAAAATAATATTAAACTTTTAAAAAATTATGAAAATTGTAATCAAAATTCACAATGATCAATAAGTACAAAAAATGTAAGTTCTATGTCTGAGTTGATATAGGGCAAGAACATATTACGGGGGAAAGTTAGAACTGCAAACAAATGAGATCCTAAGAGCAAGAAACTGGAGAAATAACAGAAACTCCAGGGAGAAGTCTAGATCTTAAAATTGCGGGAGATTGAGGGACTGGCACAGAGATCACCACAAAACCAGGTAACATCTGTGTTCCAGGGAACAGAATAGAAAATGGACCCGGGGCTCTCTCTGACAGGGTGAGCAACTGGAGTGGGAAAAAAAGATCTGGGGGACCCAGGAGGGTGGAGAGACCTGGGACTGGGACCTGAGGGCGGGACTGTGCTTCAGCCTCCTCTTCCCACTGCCCTTCCCTGCCCCCAGGAGCCCTTGGTGAGGAGGAGACCCCAGCTCTGTGATGCAGGCCCGGGCTCCAGTCCCTAGTCCCAAAAGCAATGCCCAGGGCTCAGTTGCTTGAAGGCAACATTGCACTTCAGATGGAAAAAAATGCTCTTTCCTCTGAAGAGCCCTAGTGCCACGTGGCTGGGCCCAAGCTCCACTCCCTGGATTGTGGATTTCATCCTCACTTGAGTGTGGAGCCAGGGGTTCCTCTTCCTACTGGTCCCCTACCTCCCCAGTGACCCACCCTCACCCCCGCACGGGAGGAAGAGGAGTCAGCCCAGCCCCACAGAGAAAGAATCTCTCTTCTTTTTCTCCCCTCATTTCCACTTTTCCTAAGCAATGAGAGACTCTCCTGTGATGGAAAAATCTCATCATCCCTCTAGGAAGGGCAGGGCAGGCACGGGTGGGAGTGGGCAGAGGATTCCATCCTCAGCTCCCAGACCATCTGTGACATGCACAGGAGGCATCAGGGCATAAACCAACACTGGACTCAGCGGTGAGGACGAGATCAGGAGAGGGGTGAGGTCTCTGTGGGAGGACAGGCCCCAGCCCTGGCTCATGAGCCCCTTTCCGAGGCAGGTGTCTGGGGGCCCAGCATCCTCTGTATGGGGTGATCTGGGAGCTGTGCTGAACCCCGGAGAGCCTCCCACTAGAGCCTGGATTCACATCTGGTCTCCTCTGAAGCAGAATCCTACTGGCAGCTCAGAGGTGCCTGTAGGCCTGAGCCTGGGTGTGCCTTCAGCAGAGGTGCAGGGACTGGGGCTGTCCAGGGTGGAGTCACACAGAAAACTGCTGCTTGCATTTCCCTAAAAAGTAAAACAGAAAATATTTCATCAATGGTAAACATGAGTAAAAGAAACGCACACACAGCTCCCTGAGCTAGAGGCAGAAAGCTGCGTCCTTCCTGAGCACTGCGTGTGTGCAGCTGGTCTGGGGAGAGGAGACTGAGAACTGGTCCCAGCCCCTCACCCTTGCTTGTCTCTCAGCATCAAAGGAAGAGATAGGGGAGGCCCAGGAGCAGGAAGAAGATCCTAGCTCTGAATTGTGAGGCCCTACTAATCCCTGAGACTCCCCAGAGGTGATTGAGCATCGTCTGTCCCTGAGGAAGTCATTTGCAGAGGCCTCAGAGGGAAGCTCCTGGGAGGGAAATCAGAACCCGGGGCCTCCTCAGATTCCCTGTGGGAATGAAGCCGTGGGCCCAGGAACTGGTATTGCCCATAAGGGGGTGGTGTGGGGAAGGGACCAAGGCCTGCCAGGATCTGGGGGGTGGTCAGGGAGGCCCCAGGTCCATGTGGACAGCTGTTCTCCTCAGCCATGGCTGACTCTTCTTAGAGACCACCCCGTCCACTGTCCCCACAAGATGGTTGTGACACCCATGAGGGGCTGTACATGGAAGCACTTTTTGCAAATGACAAAGTTCTGCAGTGCACACCTTGCTGTCACCATTGGGGCCATGAGGCCTTGGACACAGACGCATGGGCTTCAGGGTCTAGTTCCCCATGGTGTCCCCTAAAGAGACATCCACTCAGCCTCCCATGAGGTTCACTGGCACCGCCCTCCCCGCCATAACTCTGTCTCCTTACTTCCAGCTTGCAGAATCCTCCTGAGGGAGCTGGAGGAGACCCAGGACCTGACCTGCCTTCTGGAAAGATGAGGAGATTCCCCTTCTCTCCCTGTGCTCCTTTCTACCAGGGCCTCTGAGGCAGCCTTAGGGCCTGGTGGTGATCTGGGAGAGGGAGGTCCTGGGAAGAGGCAGGAGTGGACTGAAGCCCTGGGGCAGGCATAGACAGAGCTTTGTGAAGCCAGCAGTGGGGGAGGTGGAGGAGCCGTGGGCACCAGGTGCCCAGCCCTCCCGACCTCCCAACCCCACTTGCGTCTGGCTGTAGCTTGTGCCTTGTGCAGCCACCTGAGAAAGCTCACTGGGGAAGGCGGCTCCCATCTGCCCTTAGGTGGAGCCCCACCGGGTGATGTGTACAAACCAGCGCCTGCTAAGGCCCACCAGCCGCATAGGAAATGCATGCAAGATCCATCTCCTGCCAGCTTGTCCCTAAGGGCTCCCCCAGTTCTTCTGGCCTCCAACCTGTCACCAGGCACAATGACCTTCTCAGAATTTTTGGACCACACTCAACCCTGAGTGCCTCCAGGCCTCCAGAGCCCTTGCTTCCCCAAAACGCCCTGCAACCCCAGCCACATGTGCTTTTCCTCCTTCACCACAGCCCCACGCTCCCGTGGCCTCCTCTCCACCTCCACCTGACCCCAGCCTGGCTGGACTTCAGTGTGGCTCCACAACACACCCTGTCCCCCAGAGCTCCCCTCTACACAACCAGGGGCCACCTTCTCCAACCAGAGTGATCTCTGGCCTTGAGTGCTCTAGTGGTCCCATCCGGGACCTCTCCCGCTGGAGGGAGGCTGCCACCACCTGGGGCCTCTCCACCTGCTCACATGGCAAATCCCAGCAACAGCATCTTCCCAACCATCCTCCAGAGGCTTCCTTCTGGGGAGACCCCACACCAAGGCAGATGGAGGCAGGTGGCTGCACGTTCATCCATCCCAACGTGCAGAAGCTGCTGGAGACTCTCATCGCCAAGAGAGCAGTGATGAAGACGTGGCAGGAGAAAGAATGGGGGGGGGGGCAGGCTACCCACAGATGACATCACTGGGGAAGGAGTGGGACATCACGACTCTAAATTCCTTCTGGAACGTGACAACCCAACCACAGCAGCTGCCCCATCCTCAGCAGGTCTCTGATGCCACGGCCGTGTGGGACCACTTAGAGCAGAAATGCAGCCATCTCTTCTGGGATCTCCCCTCTTTCAATAGCGAGTCCCTGGTGGCCACGGCCTGGGTTTCTAGGAACCCTTCCTCACAGAATGAGCACTCTGTACCATTGGATAAAGCCTCCACTTCTCTTCCAGGTGAAAATGAGGTGGAGACACCCTCACAGCTTTCCCAGGCACGGCCCCAGCCCCACCACGTGGCCCAGCCCCAACCTTTCACTCCAACCTGGCTCCAGTCCCACCCCCCGCCTCTGGCTGGGATCCAGACACAGTGGGGCAAATCTCAACCCCTGTCCCAAGCCTACCGTGCTCTTCTCCACCCCAGATTAGGGTCTGTGGGGTATCTTGCCCTACATCCCAGGAGAGGGCACAGTCTGTCATCCCCACTGGAAAGGAGTATCTTGAGTGGCCCTTGCAGAAGTGACCAAAGTGGAAGAGGGTTTTGCCCTCTCTCCTCAAAAAGTCTCAGGCCATCCTGAGACAGCCCACTGCCCACCTTCCCCAGGAGAGGCCAGCCTCCCAGAACCCTAAGTCAGCCCCATCCTTCCCAGGATTGCCACCAGCCCTGAGCTCTCAGAGCACCGGTGGCAAGGAAGGAGCGCCATCCACTAGGAGCAGTCCCGTGGCATCCCAGCAGATTCCAGGCATCTGGAGACCTGCTGCAGCCTGAGGGGGAATTCCCAGGGAGGACCCAGAGTCAAGCAGAAGACATGCAGGGGGTCCTCTTGCCCTCCCAGGATTCTGAATTTGTAGGAAAGGGCACGAAGGTTGTGCAGAAGGCAGAGCTCAGGAGCTCTGGAAGGTTCTCTGGGAAGGCGTGCTTAGGGTCCAAACTAGAGCCAGAACCAGGATCAAGGCTCAGGAAGGACTTCAGTGAAGGTTCTAGAGAAAGACAAGGAGGAAGCAGAAGGTGATTTCAAGAGGCCCTGGAAGTATCATTCAGTAAGTTCTGCACCCAGGAACCCAGACAAGAAGCATCCGGAAAACAAGCCGCAGGTGTGTCTGGACAGGAAGGTGGGGGAGATCAAGGAGGGCTGGATCCCTGTGTCTGTGCATCGCTCCTGGTTCATGGCCAAACATGCCGTTCCCAAGTCTGACACCCACAGGAAACTAGGAAAGGTGACATCCTGGAGGGGTGGGAAAACCCACGTGAACACCTCCCAGGAGCTTTCCTTCCTCCATCCCTGCACCCAGCAGATGCTGGAAGCACATCTTTTCAAGTTCCATGTGAGGCACAGGTGGGGTCCAGACCTTCAGTCCTTGGAGCCCATAAATGTCCAGTCAGGTGAGGCTCAGCCTCCACCCCTCCCACATTCCACCATTCTCCCCTGGGCCTCCTGGGAATCTCTGGCTGAATCTGTAGCCAAGGTTGCCATTTTATTGGGAAAACCTCCCCAGAATGGTCCAGGAGACAATAGAACAACAAGCAAGTCAGTCCCCATCATGAGTGGCCCTGTCCCTGCCCCACCACCTGAGCAGGAGGAAGTCCAGAGGGTCCCAAGAGGGTCCCAGTCAGCTGACACCCATGAGCAATCAGAGGCCTCTCTGACTGGACAGGAGGACAGGGCATCTTCTCAGCCCCTCATGTGCCACCTTGTAGGCAGAACCTGGCAGGACGGGACTGTCCTGGGGTCCAGGAAACCCAGACTCGAGGGGAGTGTGGGTTCAGAAATGGCTGGGAATGAGGCATGGCTTGAGACCGAGAGCATGTCCCCAGGAGACCCCTGTCGTAGCAGAGCCCTACAAGATCTCAGCATAAGGTCCCAGTGGGCAAGGGCCAAAGATGCCCTGGAGGCACTGGAGGCCGAGGAGGAGAAGCCCCCTGATCAGAAAGTCACCTTGGGAGCCAGTGTGAGGGCAAGATCAGGAAGTGTTCAGGTGGATCTGAGGAGCACAGGGGCCCTGGGGACCACTTATTACCCCTCAGTGTCTACAATCTGTGTTGCTCAGGATCCAGGGCAGCTGTGCCTGAAAGCGCAGGTGGTCAGTGAGATTGCGCTCATAGTGCAGGTGGACTCAGAGGAGCAGCTGCCAGGCCGTGTTTCCAGCATCCTCCTCCAGGAGGGCGCCACAGGCCTGTGCCTTCCAGGCCGCCACATGGACATGCTCCCAGCCACATACAGCCACCCACTTAGGCCCCTCTGTTCACCACCCAGAGTGTGTTCAGTAGGAGGAACACAGCAGCTTCCCAGGGACCATGTGCCCTCCTATGGAAGGGAGGGGACAGACTGGGGCAGCAAGAGCCTGGGAGCCCAAAAGTGAAGGCCCCACAGAAGAGTCAGAAGACACTGGGCTCTTTGGACAAGGGCGAGGCCCGCAGGAGGCCCAGACCAGGGGAGCAGGGACACAGGTCCAAGGGACCGAGGACCTCCGAAGCCAGTGGGAGAAACCACCCTGCCCATACCAGGGAAACAGGAGACAAACAAGACAGGAAATACAATCAGCCTCAGCCAGAGAAGGGACAGGCACCACCAGAAAGCAACTTCCAGAGAGAGATAAGTCACCGTCCACAGGGTCTACCCCCCAGGAAAAGAGGCTCAGGGCAGGAAGACGTCCTGCAGAAAGACAAGCCTGGGGCAGATGCTGTCCAGAGCCGGGGGTCTGGCCCAGCAAGGTTGTTTATGGACAGCATGGCTGATGAAGCCCAGACCATCATCAGAGTTATGGGGCAAATCCTGGTGGACAAACTGGGGCTTCAGCAGGGACGTGGTCCCTCAGAGGTCAATCGCCACAAAGGTGACCTCCACGCCCAGGAGAATGTGCCTTCCTGCTGCCACAGGAGTCACTACCACCAGGAACATAGCAGAGAGATGAGAGCCCTGGTCTGCAGCCCCAAAGCCACCACCAAGGGCCACAAATGTCCTGTCAAAAACAAGGGCATCAGAGACAGAGACAGCAGTTGGGCCCCCACCTCCCAGGGAGCTTGTGTCCACAGCTGGTCCCCACCACCACAGGCCATGAGTGGCAAGCACCTTGGGCAGCTCCATCCACAGCTGCAGGAACTGAGGTCTACACAGAGGTGTCTTGCCTCCTGAAACAGACCAGGCTTCCCACACCTCTCCTGGGGGAGACAGGGTGTTCTATTCAAATAACACTGGACACCTACACAACAAACCTGTCCTGCGTGGGTGATAACAGTCCCCATGTGTTCCTGACTTCCACGGAGAAGGTCCCAATATACCTGCTTTCCCTGCAGAGGTGGTGGCTTCTGTGTGTGCCATGCTAGGGCGCAGGAAAGGGCTCAGTGTCAGCTCCTCCTGAGTGCAGCTTCCAGAATGGCAGGCCCTAGAGGAGGTTGGCAGGGACCTGGAGGACCCCCTTTTCTTCCTGTCCCCATACTGTGTCTGGTTTCCAAACTGGACATGACCCAGAGCCTTCAGGATGTGTAAGGGCAGCAAACGCAATGGAGACCCCACCCGGGCTCTGGCTCACTGCATTCCCTGTTCTACGGTGACTTCTGTGCTGCTGTAGGGCTGGGTCTGCAGGGGCCTCACGGACTGGGGGGTGGTAGGCTCCCCTCAGGCTGGAGGAGTGACTGATCCCAGCAGCCTCCCTGCCTCACAGTAGCCTGGGAATGTGGGGGGTGTCCTGTGCTGGCCCTGGGTCAGAGGGGAGACTGCTCTTTCTGGGATCTCCTGGTGGGGAAGAGATGACACCCTCCCCAGACCCTTTCCTGCCTGCTGAGTTCTGGGTCTGGGATGGACCTGGGCCCCACCAGCACTTGGCTCAGCCTTGATAACACCCCTGGGTTCATGTCTGGTGTCCCCTGCCTCACTCTCCAGAGCAGTCTCCCAGCCCACTAGTGTGGCGTGTCTGTTTCAGGAGGTATCCAGGGCTGCTGCCTGCCCCTCTGGCGGGAATCTGTGGTCAGGAATCACAGGAGGAGACCTCAGGGCCCAGGGTGAGAGGTGGGAGAAGAATCAGGGAAGGTGAGCATAAGTTTGCAAGTGCAGGATCCACAGGCTGCCCACAGCTGCAACCAGGGTCCTCGCAGTCTGGTGACCATTACAAGCAAAAGTGATCAGTGCCATTGCCAGGGGAGTGGGACCCAGAAGGCAAGGGCTGACCTGGGTTACAAAGCAATCTATGGTTCCAGGCCCAGGTGCTGGCAAGGGACACATTGGGGCTCAAAGAATCTGGTCACATGGCTGGCAGGGACAGTCCCCACAGGGCCCAGTCCTGCGCTCCCTTCGTCCTGGTCCTGGGTCCTTCCTGGCCATCCCCAGGGAAGGCAAGACCAAGGGCAGGGCAGGCAGGAGCCAGTTCCTCAGAGGGCTCTGCCCAGGGGCCTACTGCCCAGGGAGAGCTCTGCACCTGCAGGGGCTGTGGAGGCTGAAGACAAGGCGTCAGGTCTGTACCCAAGCCTGGCGGGACCCACACTGGGGACCTGTTTCGAACATGCCCCGGTGTCACTTTGGGTGTCCAGGCTACTGCTGGAGCCAAGTCCTGTCTGGGGTGGTGACCTGGGCAGCTCCAGTGTAGGCCCAACGTCTACGAGACCCAGGATCCTGGGACCTGCAGCAGAGGAACCCCACAGAGACCCCCGGTAGACCCCAGCACTCAAAGATTCCCACAGAGACCCCACATTCATCGAGATGTCAGAGATTCCCCACAGTGACGCCCAGAGACCCCAACACTGAGACCCCCCTATGAAGACCCCCAAGAGGGACCCCCCACAGAAACCTCTGACAGAGACGCACACAGAGACCCTTCAAAACCCACACAGGGATCCCCACGGAGACACTCACGGTGACTCTAACAGAGACCAGCGCAGAGAAAAGATATCAAGGTCATTTTGCCACCCCCTAAAATCCCTGGCACTGCACTTGGTGAAAATGAGCGGCGTCTACCTCATCACCAGCAGCGGCTTTCTCCTGGTGGCCCTCGGCCCTCTTCTAGATAAAATTCCTTGAGATATGAGATACTGAACAATAGAAAAGCCTCCTCTATCAGACAGCGTCCAACTTAGAGTGACCCCCCGACCCACTGACAGACCCTTCCCAAGGTCACCCAATCACAACCCCCGTGCTGATATCAAACTGTAAGTGTTCATGATAGAAATGGTGAGAGTTCCTCTGATGCCGTCCTTCTGAGACCGTGCTCAGCTCCTCAGGCCATGCTCCCCCTCAATGCCGAGGGAATCCACCTGGCTGGTCTAGGTTGGCCTTGCTCACAGGGCTTCCCCTGCAGGCCTTGTGCTGGAGCACATGGAACAAGAAAGATCTCGGCTTGGATACAGCTTCCTCAGAAAACCTTCTCCGACTCCCCTGTGAGGGCAGGCCCCCTGTGCTGGGTTCCCCACCCTGGCCCTTCTTCCCTTGTGGCAACCTCTGCACGCCTGGGCATGTTTCTCCTAGAACCCTGAAAGCTTGTGGTGGGCCCAGTGAGGAGGGAGGCTTGCCTGACCACACTCCTGGTACTGACTGTGGCCCCTGTTAAAAATTGTTTCATAAAATCTTCTTAGTTAATGGGCACAGGAAGTAAGCCTTCCTAATCTACCTCATATACAAGTTGCATCACTAAAATCATATTTTCATAAAGAGTATTAACTCTTTCCAGTAGCCAATATAATGTTTCAAGGAAAATTTGTAAAAATAAATGTGGCATTGATACTTCAAATTTAGTGGTATAAAGAAATTTCCAAATTCAAATTATTCCATCTAAGTCACTTATTTTATAGGTCAAATATGAATATTCTTGTAAGTTTTGAAATCCTTCAAAGTAAAATTCTGATGTTTAGATAATACAAACTAAAAAGCAATTTTTCTTAAAAACATTCTAATGTGCCACAAATTTATTTTAAAAAACTCTTACCAAAGAAGATGTATTTTTAAGTAATTTAAATATACAATTTGCATCAGACACATATATTGTAAATCTAGTCTTCTAAAAATGAGGAGCAGCTATGCGTTTACTTTAACATCTAAGATGCTGAAATATCTATACAACAGGACACTTACTTACAGCCACATGTAAAATAGGGGATTGATAAATAATTCAGCATGCATATTTGTTCTGTTCGAAATTTTTTTAATTATTGAAAATAATAGAAAATCTTACAAAGCATCATCTGTTTAAAAGATGTTAGAAAAGAGAGGGTAGAAAAATACGACTGCATTCTTATTGCCTAATGGTTTAACCTCAGTTACAAATACACACATATTACACATATCTATATGTGTATATGTGCATACATCTGTATACACATACAGACATATGGGTGTGTTGTAACATCATTTAGTTAGTATCACCTCTCCTATTTTTTTTCTGGAATACACTGTTTTTATTATTCTACAGAGAAGGGCACATCACAGTTGGTCTCTAGACTTGCCCAAGTAACTTTCTCTCTCCAGCAGTTTCTGCTAGTTCTTGGGTTTGGAAATTTCCTTTCTGCTCACCTCCACTGGCAGCGTGTTCACCTCACCTTAGGGCCTCTGGTTCTGTGCTCCAAAATGTGATGAGCATACAGAGAATTTTCCTCTCAGGAAAACAATAGTGACTGGATCACTGATTCACTATGGGTTCATAAAGAAAGGTGAGTCTATTAACCTGGAAGAGCACATTGAACATTTTTTCTTTTTTAGAATAAGTACAGGTACACATTGATCTTTTACTGAAAATAAAAAAACATTAAAAGATACTTGTAAATAAGAACAAAGGACTTTTATCTAGCCCTAGATCCCAATAACTTTTTTAGAACTCTCTTTTCCTAAAAGGTTTATAGTATAACCTTTTATATTTAAGTTTGCAAACCATTTCTAGTTAATTAGTGTATGAAGTGCAAGGTTTACACTGAGATTTTGAGCCTATAAATGTTTATTTTCTCCAGTAACATTTGTTAAAAAGACTATTCTTTCTCTTTCAATTACTTTTGTACCATTGTCAAAAATGAGTTGGGCATATTTACTTGTGTCAATTTCTGAGTCCTTCATTCTGTTCTACAGACCTATGTGTCCATCTCTCCACCAGTATCATGTGCCATTTCATATAAACTTAAAATAGGTTTATCTATATGCATAAAAAATATGTAGCTGCAGTTTTGATATGACTGTCATTAAGTCTACCCATCAATTTGAAGAGAGTTGACATATTTGCTATCTTGAGTCTTCCAAACCATTAATAAGGTATGTTTGAATTTATTTAGTTCTTCTCTCAATTCTTTCAGGCATATTTTCTAATTTTTGCCATCTTGATTCTGCATGTCTTGTCAGATTTATGCCTAAGTATTTTATTTAGAGCAATTGTAAAGGTATATTCAGTTTCCACACATTCATTGTTAGTTCATAGAAATACGACGAATTTTGGAGGATGGCTCATTTATCCTGTGAACTTGCTAAATATTATTATTTCTACAAGACTTTTTTTCGTTTCTCTGAGACTTTACAAAGACAATCGTGTAATCTGCAATAGACGCCACTTTCCTTCTTTCTTTTTTTTTCAATCAGTATGCCTTACTTGTTTCTTGCCCAATTGTGCCAACTAGAACTTTCAGTGCTCTGTCAAATAGCATTGTTGAGAGCAGATATCTCTGCCTTGTTTCCACCCTGAGGGGAAAACCATTCATTCTTTCATCATTAAGCATGACATAGCTGTTTGCTTTTGATAAATACTCTTGATAAAGTTCAGTAAGTTTCCTTCTATTTCTAGGTTTCTGAAAGTTTTTATCATAAAACTGTGCCATATTTTGGCAAATGCTCTTTCTGCATCAATTGAGATAAGTAACGTACGTATTTTTGTATCATGTTTCTGTGTCCAGGTTGATATTCGTTGTATTTTAATTGACACATGTACATAATTTATATTTAAGATAACTGTAGGCTGGGCGCGGTGGCTCACGCATGTAATCCCAGCACTTTGAGAGGCTGAGGCAGGTGGATCACCAGGTCAGAAGATCGAGACCATCCTGGCTAACACGGTGAAACCCCGTCTCTACTAAAAATACAAAAAAATTAGCTGGGCGTGGTGGTGGGCGCCTGTAGTCCCAGCTACTCGGGAGGCTGAGCAGGAGAATGGTGTGAACCCGGGAGGCAGGGCTTGCAGTGAGCCGAGATCGCGCCACTGCACTCCAGCCTGGGCAACAGAGTGAGACTCCGTCTCAAAAAAAAAAAAAGAAATACTAGAATGCCACCTTCTTTTGCAATGTGGGAGAGCGAAGATTTATCTCCCTTCTTGGCCCCACTGACCCCATCAGGCAAGGGAATCAGAGCACTGCTGATTCTTTCCCTTCTGTGGAAGTGAAGTGGATCGTCAGCTCCACACTTGACTCCACTGAACTATGGTGTTTGCGGGGTGGGGGATTCCATTGATATTTGGCTACACTCAGGTGGGTATTCCTTGCTAGGCCATTATTTTCCAGGTTCTTTGGCTAAGACAGCTGGGGTTTTATTAGGTTTGGTTTTGTTGGCTGTGGTTCTGGTTGGAGGCTTCTGCAGCACTCTCTCCAGGGCAGATGAGAAGAACAGGAGACCCAAGGAACATACCACTGTGTCATTCCCCAAGGAGTCTGTCTTCCTTATTATACTTTTCCAACACTTCCCATGCTCATTTGTTGTTTTATGTGCGGACTTTCATTTAGAACACAAAGGATGTGATAGTAATGAGGCTTCTCCAACTGGGCTGAAAACAGATGTGTTTTTGTCTTAAAATCATAAGAGTATTTTAAAAAATACTTGAATAGGTTGGAGAGAATCCTGGGGAGAATTAACACATGATTGGGAAAAAAAAAACATTCTCAACTCTACAAGAAAAAGTCATTTCATAACAGTAAAAACTCTAGCTCACATTATCTGCAACTTACTTACTTATTTGTTCCAGCCGGATGTCAAAATTATCATTTGCCCCTGTGATAAACAAAATTACCAACCGAAGTGGAGTGTTTCTACGCAGCTTGTTTGGTCTTAACTTTAAAGTATCCAATCAAAATACCATTTTCCAAAGTGTCTTTGATCAGTTTCTTTTTCCTCCTGGAATCCTCTGACTTCCTGGTGGATTTTTTTTTTTTTTTTTTTTTTTTTTTGCAAAAAATAAGAACGAAGTTTTGTAGTGTAGCATTTGGTAGGTTTTGAGAAACCCATAGAGACATGTGTCCACCCTCCAGCACTACACAGAATAGCTGCATCACCCTAAAATTCTCTGTGTGATGCCTTTGTCATCAACCCTTCCCTTTCTCCCAATTGTGGGCAAACTGATCTGTTTTCTAGACCTACAATTTTGCCTTCTCCAGAATGTTATATGAATGAAATCACACAATATGTAGACATTTGGGGCTGACTTCTTTCACATAGCAAAATACATCTAAGTTCATCCATACTGCTGTGTAAGTGAATAGTCTGTTCCTTTGTATTGCTGAATAGCAGTTGATGGTATTGATGCAATAGTCCATCTGTTCACCTATTGTAAGATGTGTTGGTTAGGCCAGGTGCGGTGGCTCGTGCCTATAATCCCAGCACTTTGGGAGGCCAAGGCAGGTGGATCATGAGGTCAGGAGTTCAAGACCAGCCTGGCCAACATAGTGAAACCCTGTCTCTATTAAAAATACAAAAAATTAGCCAGGCATAATGGTGGGTGCCTGTATTCCCAACCACTTGGGAAGCTGAGGCAGAAGAATTCCTTGAACCTGGGAGGCGGAGGTTGCAGTGAGCCGAGATTGTGACTTTGCACTCCAGCCTGGGTGACAGTGTGAGACTCCGTCTCAAAAAAGAAAAAAAAAAAGAAGGATGTCTTGGTTGTTTCCAGATTTTGGAGATTATGAGTAAAGCTGCTAAAACATTTGCCTAGCCTACAGGCTTTTTTATGTGAATTTGTTTTCATTACACATTGATAAATATATAGGAGTGGAATGGCTGAACCTCACACTGGACATATGTTTTACTTTATAAAAAGCTGCCAAATTATCTCCTAAAGTGACCATGTCATTTTACATTCCCAACAGTAATGAACAGTAATTTCAGGGTTGGATCTTTACTAATATGTAATATCTACCAGGTATCCAAGCCCAGAAATCAACTCACCAGTTTTGTACAGGATTCTGTATGGAGATCAAATCTGGGATTTCTAAAGTTAAGAATTCAGGCCTTGGTAATGGATTCGATTAGATCTGCCTGAGCTTATTTTAGAAAAAAGAGAGGGAGGGAGATAGCAAGACAGAGAGAGAAAGATACAGAGAGAGAGAGAGAAAGAGAGACAGAGGCAGAGACAGACAGAGACAAAGACACAGAAAGAGACAGCAAAAGAGAGAGAGAGACAGATGGACAGACAAAAGTGACTGACAGAGACAGACAGAGAGAGACAAACGGATAAAGAGAGAAAGATGATGGAGACAGAGAGAAACAGAGGCAGAGAGAGAGAGACAGAGAGAAACAGAGGCAGAGAGACACAGAGAGAGAGAAACAGACAGAGAGACAGAGAGAGAGACAGACACAGACAGACAGAGAGACAGACAAGGAAAGAGACAGAGTGACAGAGAGACAGAAGAAAGAGAAAGAGAGAAACAGACAAAGAGAGATAGAGACAGACAGACAGAGAGAGACAGAGAGAGGAAGAAGAAGGGGTACTCAAGAAATAATTACACATATTTTATAATGCTTTGGTGCCATAAACGGTAACTGGGGTATGCTTTGACAACAACACCAAAAAAACAACAGCAGCAGCAGCACTTATGGATTTCTAAAAAATAAGAAGTTATGAACTATAGTTTACATCAACTTGCTCTCACTATACGTTGAGAGATTTGCAAAAGCACTAGTTAACAACAGAAGGAAACAGCAGCTAATATGTCCTGGGGAAAATATACGTCTTCCTAAAAATTGGTGATTTCTACTTCATCTGAAAAAAGAAATAAATAAGAAAAAGGAAAAACACAAACAAAGAAAGCAAACAAACACAGGCCAAAGCATTGTCTCTGAAAATCTTAAGTGAGCAAAACCCTTCTTAGAAAGCATTTCTATTTTGGGCAAATACTAATAAGGCCCAGGGAAGAGCTGTGACGCCCTTCCCATTTTGAAAACGTGCTGGCTGGAGGGAGGAGAAAATAAAACATCTTGATAAAAGGTGATTAAGACCCAGCCAGGATGAAGCTTTCCTAGGGAGGGAGGCCTGAGGAGTGAAGTGGGGAAAAAACCCACAACTGCAGTCCCGCCCACCCACCCGCTTGCCTACATGAGTCAAGGGCTATGCCATCAGCCCAAGCTGCCTCTGGGGAAGTGGGACCGTGCCAACCCCATTTTCACAAATGGTGGCCACTGAGTGAGGCATGATGACCACCGATGCAAATGTCAGCCTGGTGAGAATGAGATTGCCGGCAAGGGGTGGGGGAAGGGGAGAGAAGATGAGGCACACACGGGTCGCTTTATCTCATCATTTCATCATTTCATCTTTTCATTCCATTTAATCTCACTTCATCTCATCATTTCATCTCATCTCATTTCATCTCATCTCATCATTTCATCATTTCCTCTCGTCATTTCATCTCATCATTTCATCTCATTTCATCTCATCTCACCTCATCTCATCATTTCATTTCATCATTTCATCTCATCATTTCATCTCATCTCTTCTCATCTCAATTTCATTTATTTCATATCATTTCATTATTTAATTTCATTATTTCATTTCATTTCATCTCATTTCATTTCATCTCATTTCATCTCATCTCATCTCATTTCAATTTTATTTCAATTTCATCATTTCATCTCATCTCAATTCATCTCATCATTTCATCTAACCTCTTCTCATCTCATTTCAATTTCATTTCAATTTCATCATTTCATTTCATCTCATTTCATTATTTCATTTCATTTCATATCATTTCATTTCATCTCATCATTTTTCATCTCATT
This sequence comes from Nomascus leucogenys, assembly GCF_006542625.1. Classification (NCBI taxonomy): domain Eukaryota; kingdom Metazoa; phylum Chordata; class Mammalia; order Primates; family Hylobatidae; genus Nomascus; species Nomascus leucogenys. The sequence continues at coordinate 1,141,410 of NC_044404.1, forward strand.
TTTTTCATCTCATCTCATCTCATCATTTCATTTCATCATTTTATCCATCATCTCATCATTTCATCTCATCATTTCATCCATCATCTCATCATTTCATTTCGTCATTTCATCTCATCTTATCTCATTTCAATTTCATTTCAATTTCTTCATTTCATTTCATCATTTCATTTCTTCCTTTCGTTTCATCATTTCATTTCATTATTTCATTTCTCTAATTCATTTCATTATTTCATTTCATCTCATTTCATCATTTCATCTCATCATTTTTCATCTCATCATTTCATCTCATAATTTCGTCTCATCATTTAGTCACATCATTTCATTTCATCTCATCACTTCATCTCATCTTATCTCATCATCTCATCATTTCATCTCATCTCATCTCATCTTTCAGTTTCAGTTCAATTTCATCTTTCATTATTTCATCATTTCATTTCATTATTTCATCTCATTTCAGTATTTCATTTCATCTCATTTCATTTCATCTCATTTCATCTCATCATTTCATCTCATCATTTCATCATTTCATCTCATCAATTCATCATTTCATCTCATCATTTCATGTCATCTCATCTCAATTTCACCTATTTCATTTCATTATTTCATTTCATTTCATCTCATTTCATTTCATATTTCATTTCATCTCATCATTTCATCTCACCATTTCATTTCATCTCATCTCATCATTTCACCTCATCTGGTCTCATTATTTCATCTCATCATTTCATCTCATCATCTCATCTCATCTCATCATTTCATCTCGTTTCATCTCATCTCATCTCATTATTTCATCTCATCTCATTTTCATTTAATTTCCATTTCATTATTTCATCATTTCATCTCATTTCATTATGTCATTTCATCTCATTTCATTTCATCTCATTTCATCACATCATTTCATTTCATTCCATCTCATCATTTCATCTCATCATTTTATCTCATCATCTCATCTCATCATCTCATTTCATCTTATCTCATCATTTCATCTCATCATTTCATTTCATCTCATTTCAATTTCATTTGATTATTTCATTTCATTATTTCATCTCATCTCATCTCATCATTTCATCTCATCATTTCATGTCATCTCATCTCAATTTCACTTATTTCATTTCATTATTTCATTTCATTTCATTTCATTTCATTTCATATTTCATTTCATCTCATCATTTCATCTCATCATTTCATCTCATCTCATCTCATCATTTCATCTCATCTCGTCTCATTATTTCATCTCATCATTTCATCTCATCATCTCATCTCATCATTTCATCTCGTTTCATCTCATCTCATCTCATCATCTCATCTCATCATTTCATCTCGTTTCATCTCATCTCATCTCATTATTTCATCTCATCTCATTTTCATTTAATTTCCATTTCATTATTTCATCATTTCATCTCATTTCATTATGTCATTTCATTTCATCTCATTTCATTTCGTCTCATTTCATCACATCATTTCATTTCATTCCATCTCATCATTTTATCTCATCATCTCATCATCTTATCTCATCATCTCATTTCATCTTATCTCATCATTTCATCTCATTATTTCGTTTCATCTCATTTCAATTTCATTTCATTATTTCATTTCATTATTTCATCTCATCTCATCTCATTTCATCTCATCTCATCTCATCATTTCATCTCATCTCATCTCATCATTTCATCTCATCATTTTTCATCTCATCATTTCATCTCATTTCATCTTATCATTTCATCTCATCTCATCTCGCTTCATCATTTCATTTCATCATTTCATCTCATCATTTCGTCTCATTTCTTCTCATCATTTCATCTGCTCTCATCTCATTTCAACTTCATTCATTTCAATTTCATTTCATTTCGTTATTTCATTTCATCTCATCTCAATATTTCATTATTTTATTTCATTATTTCATTTCATTTCATCTCATTTCATCATTTCATCGCATCATTTTTCATCTCACCATTTTTTTCTAATCATTTCATCTCATCATTTCATCTTATCTCATTTCATCATTTCATCTCATCATTCATCTCATCATTTCATCTCATCATTTTATCTCATTATTTCATCTCATTTTATCTCATTATTTCATCTCATCTCATCTCATTTCAATTTCATTTCATTATTTCATATCATTTCATTATTTCATCTCATTTCATCTCATTTCATTTCATCTCATCATTTCATCTCATTTCATCTCATCATTTCATCCATCATCTCATCATTTCATCTCATCTCTTTTCAGTTTCATTTCAATTTCATCATTTCATCTCATCATTTCATCTCATCTCATCTCATCATTTTGTCATTTCATCTCATCATTTCATCTCATCTCAACTCATCTCATCATTTCATCTAAGTGAAATGATGTAATGAAATCATGAAATGAAATGGCTAGGATGCCCTCAGTGATGTTAAATTTAAAAATTGTTTTCATATATTCATTTTTATATTTATATGTATTTATATTTACTTATATTTTTTACTTATTTTTATTTATATTTTTACTTTTTTTTATTTATAGACAAGGTCCTGTTCTGTGGCCTAGGCTGGAATGCAGTGGTGCATTCACAGTTCACTGCAGCCTCGAGCAAACCTCCCACCTTAGCCTCCCAGGTAGCTGGGACCCCCGGTGCACACCACCACACCTGGTTAATATTTTATTATTTGTAGAGGTGGAGTCTTGCTATGCTGCCCAGGCTGGTCTCAAATTCCTGGGCTCAAGCAATCCTCCTGCCTTGGCATCCCAAAACGCTGGGATTACAGACATGAGCCACAGTGCCCAACCTATTTATTTATTTATTTATTTAATAAAGATAAGGTCTCACTATGTTGCCCAGGCTGGTCTTCAACTCCTGGCCTCAAATAATTCTCCAACCTTGGCCTCTCAAAATGTTGGGATTGCAGGTATGAGCCACCATGCCTGGCCTAAAAATAGTATTATATTTTTGTATTATATAATTTTCAATTAGGTAATATGAATATTCTGTACAGGAAATATGCCCTTAATTACATAGGAATAAACATTCGTTACTCTGAGAAAATTCTAATAGCGCTAAAAATAAAAATAAATTTGGAAAGGTCATTATATACTCATACATTCTTATGTTTATACATTCTTTCATATATTCATATATTCTTTTAACAGTATCAATGGTTTGGAGTTATGTGTACAAAACCATGACCTATATGTAATACAACTAACAACAGGCACTTAAAATTCAAGGCATATGATATACAAAGCTTTAACTTATCATCATCAGATTTTGTTTTTTTCTTTCTGTTTTGGCAGATACTATGAACATAACATTCAACTCACAGACACTATGGAGCCCTTACTAAGCATAAAGTACTGTGAAAGGCCAGGGCTAGGACAGAGCTGGGGCAGGGTCATGGCCACAAAAAAATCAGGGGTAAGATCACAGCCAGGGACATGACAGGACCAAGGCCAGGGCCAGAAGCAGGGCAGAACCAGGGCCGGAGCAGGGACATGGCAAGGCCAGGGCAGGGCTAGGGTAGCACAGGGTCAAGGCAGGGCAGGGTCAGTGTAGAGCAAGAACCAGGCCAGGGTGTGGCAGAGCAGGGACAGGGAAGTCCAGGGCCAGAGCCAGGTCTGGGACACGGACAGGGCAGGGCCAGAAGCATGGCAGGACCAGAAAGGGACCAGGGCAAAGGCAAGGCCAGAGAAGGACCAGGGAAAAAACATGGCCAGGGAGGGTCCAGGGCAAGGGCAGGGCCAGGGCAGAACCAGAGCCAGAGCAGGCCAAAGGCAGTGCCAGGGCAGGGCAAGGCCAGGGTAGGGCAGGGCCAGGGTAAGGTGAGGGTAGGGCCAGGGGGAGTTCAAGGCCAGGGCAGGACTAAGATAGCACAGGGTCAAGGCAGGGCCTGGGCAGGGCCAAAGGAGGGGCCAGGGCCAAGTATGACCAGTGTGGGGCCTGGGGATTGTCAGGGCCAGGGCCAGGGTCAAGGCTGGGCCAGGGACAGGGCCAGAGCAAGGGCAGGGCCAGGGAGAAGGCAGAACCAGGGAGGATCCAGAGCAAGGGCAGGGCCAGGGCAGAACCAGGACCAGGACAAGGCAAAGCCAAGACCAGGGAAGGGCAAGGCCAGGGCAGGGCAAGACCAGGGAAGGGCAAGGCCAGGGTAGGGCAAGGCCAGGGTAGGAGAAGGCCAGGGTAGGACAAGGGCCAAGACAGGGCAAAGATAGGGTAGCACAGGGCATGGCCAAAAACAGGGCAGGGCCATAGCAGTGGCAGGACTAGCAACAGCGCCAGGGCAGGCGCTGGACCAGAGCATGGTGGGGACAATACAGGGCCAGGACAGAGGATGGCAAGGCAGGTCCAGGTCCATGTCATGGACACGTTAGGCCCAGGGTCAGGCCAGAGCAGGGCAAGGGCAAGGCTGGGGAGAAGGCAGGGTGGGGGCCAAGGCAGTGCCAGGGCAGAGCAGGGCCAGTGCAGAGACAATGCAGGGTAAGGGAAAGGCCAGGGCCTGGAAGGGCAGGGCAGAACCAAGGAAGGGCCAGGGCAGGGTCAGGGCCAGAACAAGGGTACGGCCAGGGCCAGGAATATGGTAGGACCAGGGCTGGGCCCAGGCTGGGACACACAGGGCAGAGCATGGCCTGCTCAAGGCAGGGCCAGAGCCAGGCCACAGAGAAGGGAGGGCAACACCAAAGCAGAGTCAGGGTAGTTCCAGGGCCGAGCAGGGTCAGGGCAGGTCCAGAATCGAGGCAGAGCTAGGGCCCAGGCAGGGCCACAGCAGTGCCAGGGCAGAGGAGGGCAAGGCAGTGGCAGGATTGGGCCATGGCAGCACCTGGTCAGCTCCAGGCCAGGGCCAGAAGCAGGACAGGGCCAGGGCCAACGCTCAGACCAGGGACAGGGCATAGCAGGAAGTGCCAGAGCAGGGCCAGGCTAAGGTTGGGGCAGGGCAAATCAGGCCAGGATAACTCCAAGTCTAGTTCTGGCCCTGCCTTGGCCCTGGCCCCTTCCTGGCCTGATCTTGTCCCTGGCTCTGCCCTATCCATGCCATGTGTATTTGACCAGTGTTTTATAACCAGAATCCTACAAGAAACTTAAATCACCTCTTTTTGTGCATTTTTAGTAGAGATGGGATTTCACAATGTTGCCCAGGCTGGTCCAAAACTCCTGAGCTCAAGCGATCTGCCTGCCTTGGCCTCTCAAAGTGATGGGATTACAGAAGTAATCTGGCCAAGTATTTAACCTCTTTATCCCCATTTGGAAAATGGGGATGCTATAAGTACCTAGCACATAGAGTTATTGTGAGAATCAATGCCTCACATATTTACATACTGATAAAATTATACTCATAGAACACTACCGGAAGCAAAGATAGTATTAGCTAAAATTTAGTGATTATTTACTGCAAATATTATTACTATTACAAACAACATAGTATAGACATTATTATTACTACTGTAGTTATCTTAAAAATCTAAAATAAAATTTTTACACAATAGCCTAATGTAATCTCTCCTGCTCTGCCCTGGCTCAGCCCTAGTGCTGGCCCTGCCCCTAGTCCTACCATATCCCTGGCCCTGACCCTTCCCTGGTCCTGCCACTGCCCTGGCCCTTCCCATCTTCAGGCCTTACCATGGCCCTACCCTGGTCCTGACCCTGATGTGGCCTGGTCCTCACCCTGGCCCTACCCCAGAGAATGGGTATGGCAGAGCCTGGGAAGGGCCGGGGCAAATAAGGGACAGGACACATCCAAATCCAGGAAAGGGCCAGGGCCATGACAGAGCCAGGGCGAGTCCTTGGCAGGGCCAGGTCCCAGGCCAGGGCCAGGAAAGGGTCATGGCAGGGTCACTGTATGGCCAGGCCAAAGCCAGGGCAGGGGCAGGGTCAGGCCTGCGTAACGGCAGGACCAGGGCCAGGGATATGGCAGGGCCAGGGCCACGGCCAGGGCTATGCCAGGACAGTACAAGAGCAGAGCAGGGCAGGACCAGAGCCAGCCCATAGAGAGGGCAGGGCAAATGCCAAGGCAAGGCCAAGGAAGTGCCAGAGCTAAGGAAAGGTCAGGGAAGGTCCAGGGCTGAGTCAGGGCTAGAATCAAGACAGGGCCAAAGGCTGGGGCAGATCCAGGGCACAAGCAGGGCAGGCTATGGCAGGGCAATGGCAAGACCAGGCCATGGCAGGGCCAGCCCAGGATAGAACAGGGTACAGGCAGGGCAGGGCCAGGGCCACGGCTGGGGCAAAACAAGGACCAGGACCAGGGTCCAGGCCAGGACAAGGGTATGGCCAGGGCAGAGGTAGGGCCAGAGCCAGGGTCTGGGCAGGGCCCAGGCAGGTCCATTGCAGGGCCAGGGTTCAGACCAGGGCCAGAGCAGGGCTCGGGCAGGGCCAGGGCCAGGACCAGGAAAGGGCAATGTCAGGACAAGGGCCATGGCAGGACCAGCAACGGGCTAGGGCCAGGACAGGGACAGGGACAGGGTCAGGACTAGGGCCAGAATAGCATGCCAGGGTAGGGCCAGGGCAAATTAGGGCCAGGACAGGGTCAGGACCAGGGCTGGGCCAGGGTATGGCCTTAAGTAGTGAAGGGCCAGGGCCGGGGTCCATGCCAGTGCCAGCGCCAGTCCAAGGCAGAGGCAGGGCCATGGCCAGGTCTAGGACAAGGCTGGGCCAGGACCAAGGTCTGGGTCAGGATCAGCACAAGACCAGGGCAGAGCCAGGGGACGGGCAGGGCCATGGTAGGGCCAGGGCAGGGATGGGCCAAGGCAGAGCCAGGTTAAATCCGGGATAAGACACCTTCAAATCCACTTCAGGGACAGGGTCAGGGCAGGGCCAGTTCAGGTCCAGGGCCAAGACAGGGCCAGGGCCACGGCTGTCAGGATCATTGGCAGGGCCAGGGCCATGGCAGGACCAGGGTCAGGAGCAGGGGTCAATGCCAGACTAAGGCCAGAGATAGGATCAGGTCTGTGCCAGGGCCAGTGTGAGGGCCAAGGCGGGGTCAGGGCAGGGCCAAAGGCAGGGCAAGGCCAGGCCAGGACAGGGTGGAGCAGGCCCGGAGTACCACAGGGTTAAGGCAGGGCACGACCAACCAGGACAGGTCTATGACTGGGGCAGGGCCAGGGCTGGGGCAGGGCCAAGACAGTGGCAGCTCCAGGGCAAGGCCAGGGTTAGGACCATGGACATGTCCAAGGCTAGTGCCAGGGCAAGGGCAGGGGCAGGGCCAGGGTCATCTAAGAACCAGAGACAAAGCCAAGCCCAGAGCACAGCCAGGACAGGTACCTGGCAGGGCTAGGGTCTGGGACAGGGCCATGCAGGGCCAGGGCCACAACCAGGTCTGTGCTATGACCAGGTCCGACATAGGGCCCAGGCAAGGCTAGAGTGAAGGCCAAGGTAGGGCCAGGGCAGGGTCAAAGCCAGGCTAGGGCCAAGGCAGGGCCAGGGCAGGCAAGGCAGGGCCAGGAAAGCATAGGGCCAAGGCAGGGCAGGGCCAGGTCAGTGCCAAGACCTGGGCAGGGCCAGGGAACAGCCAGGGCAGAGACAGGGCCATGGTCATGGCCTGGGCAGGACCAGGTTCAGGGCAGGAGCAAAACAAGGGTACAGAAGAAACATACCGCAACATAATAAAAACCACATGAGAGACACCCACAGCTAGAATCATATGGAATGGGGAAAAATGGACAGCTTTCCCTCTAAGATCTGGAATATGATAAGGGTGCCCACTATCACCACTGTTATTTAGCATAGTACTGGAAATCCTAGCTAAAGCAATCAGTGCAGCCCCTGATATGGCACCCAACCCACCCTGACCCCCTGCCACCAGCAGTGTCGCCCCCCTCAATAGCGCACCCAACACACCCAAACCGCCCCGCCTCCACACACCGTGGGCATTGCAGCACCCCTTAGCGCCCTCAACCCGACACCGCCACCCCCACCACAGCCGCGCAGTGCAGCCCGGATAGCACAGTCGGCCCACCTCACTGGTGCCAGCGATACAAGCTGGGATAGTGCCCCCAACAGGCTCCCGGCCGAGGGCAGTGCAGCCCCAGTTAGGGCCCCCAAACCACCCCCCTGTGCAGGCAGCACAGCCCCAAATGGCAGACCCAACCAGCCATCCAAGGCGGTCAGTGACGCCTGAGATAGGGCCCCCAACCCGTCCCAGGCCACGGGCAGTGCAGCCCTGGATAGCGCACTTACCCCGACACCTTTCTACACTCTGGCCGGCTGCAGTGTCCCTCGCTGCCACCAACCGCAGCGGGCGAGGCAAGCCAGCGAGGTGAGGCGATGTGAGCCAGCGAGGCCAGCCACAGCCCCGCAGGCTGCAGCCTCCAGCGTGTAGCGGCTGGCACCTCCTACTCCAAGCTGGGAACCGAGCAGCTACGAAGTCAGTAGCCTACCAGGCTGGACTAGTGGAACGCTCCCCCTTAACTTGCTTTATGTACCGAGATTATAAACTACATGTTCTGATTGGATGAGAGGAAAACGCTAGGCCTACTCTGATTGGACTTTATTGTCACATTCTGATTGATTATCCTAAGACTTGCTCTCATCCAATCAGCCCCTGCACTGGGCCCCGAGGACACTGATGACCCCGGTTCAAGCCCCAGGTGCGTCTAGGGCCCGCTAGGGGTACCCCAAAGCGGGCAGATGTCCCATGAGGGGATAGGGGAGGCACCTGGGGCAGAGAAAAAAAAAAAAAAACCGCTCCACCGAGAAGCGGAGCCTGGGTCTCCCACGGACGAAAAGTGCCTTCCCATCCTAGACAAAAGTGGCCCAGTATTGATCTCAAGATATTTCTGAGTGAGATCCCAGTGTGGAGGTACATTTTTTCCTTTGTTCACTCCAGTCCTCCATGCCTCCCATAACCAGTTATAGCAAGTACATTTGTAATAGAAAGTGGTCAAGTTGCAATCATAGAAAATGAATGTTGGCCTCCTAGGAAGATAATGAACAATTTTTAAGGGCTGAACCATAGAGCAATCAGAAATGGAATCAGCATGCATTTCTGTTACTTTTACTTAATCCCAAACGTTCAGTGTTGTGGGCATTCCTGAGCGGAGAAACTTAGGTCTGCAGTTTTATGTTTATTGCTTAGTTGTGACCCTTGCGTCAGATTCTCCTCTTCTATAAATGTAAATATATATTTTTAGTATCATTATAGAAAATTTTAAACATGTGCAAAAGTAGATGAAATAGTTAAATGAACCTCCACGTATTCATCACCCAGCTTCAATAACAATCAATTTATGGCCAGTCTTGTTTCATCTATACTCTTTAATTCTTTCTGGCTATCTTGAAGCGAATTTCAGACATCATCTAATTTTATGTCTAAATATTTCAGCATGTATTTCTAACATACAAGGACTCCCCCTTTTAAACATAACTATAATACCTTCATCATACACTCCAAAATCAACAATAATTCCAAAAAAATTTTAAATAAAACTTGCTAGGCCTGGTGCAGTGGCTCATGTCTATAATCCCGGCACTTTGGGAGGCTGAGGCAGGTGAATTACCTGAGGTCAGGGGTTCCAGACCAGCCTGGTCAACATGGTGAAACCCCGTCCCTCCTAAAAATACAAAAAAATAGCTGGACCTGGTGGCACGTGCTTGTAATCCCAGCTACTCAGAAGGCTGAGGAGGAGAATCGCTTGAACCCAGGAGGTGGAGGTTGCAGTGAGCCGAGAACATGCCATTGCACTCCAGCCTGGGTGACAGAGCGAGATTCAAAGAAAAAACAAAGAAAGAAAACAACTTGTTTCACAGATAAAACGGTGCTAATTTATTCAAATGCAATTGTTGAACGCAAGGTTCCAAAAGGTTGTATCCTAAACCCCTTAAGCAGGAGAAATGAATAGGATGCTCTCTAATACTCTCTCAATCCAATAGCTGCCCCTGCCTCGCTCAACCAAAGAGGTGGTACTTCATAGAGTGCTGAATTCAGAGAAGAATACAGCCCCTTGGCATCCCTGTGGTTTTGCCCAGTGGCCAAGAGTAACAGAGTCGTTGCGCAGTGTCTGGGTACTGGATTTTAACTCTCAGAACTAGTCTCACCCAGACGAAGCCTGGAAGGCTTGGCCAAGTCATAGGACAGCATCTTGGCCATGTAATGGCAAGAATGTGAGCAACAGAAGGCGGGGAGCAGAAGGGAGGTGGGAGGAAGGTGGAGATAAGGCCCGGAGAGCCAGTATCCTCGTCTCAGAAAGGGGGAGGGTTCTGGAAGGAGAACTAGAGGTTCAGGCATGTTATTTATTATAATAATATTCAAGCATAGTATATTATTTGTATCTACAAAGATAACCAGTAGAGGATCTTATGATTATCACCTACCTATCAAGCACTAGGAGAAGTGGGAAGAAGAGATGAGATACACAAAACTAAACTAAAACAACATTTGTCTTATCAGAGTTGGCAAATAGTCAAGAAATTGAGGCTGAGTGACGTGGCTCACACCTATAATCCCAGCACTTCAGGAGGCCAGGGCAGGAGGATTGCTTGAGCCAAGGAGTTTGAGACCAGCTGGGGCAATGTGGCAAGACCCTAAAAAAAGTACAAAATACTAACAGGGTGTGGTGGCACGAACCTGCAGTCCCAGCTACTCCAAGGCTGAGGTGGGAGGATCCCCTTGTGCCCAGGAGGTCGAGGCTGCAGTGAGCCGTGATTGCACCACTGCATTTCCCCCTGGTGACAGAGCGAGACCCTGTCTCAGAGAGACAGAGACAGAGAGAGAGCAAAGAGGGAGGAAGGGAGGAAGGAAGGAAGGAAGGAAGGAGGAAGGAAGGAAGGAAGGAAGGAAGGAAGGAAGGAAGGAAGGCAGGCAGGCAGGCAGGCAGGAAGGAATTGAGAAATAAGTATGTAAGTGTAGAGATGACTTGGAAACCACCCAGGAAGACTAAGCATAGATTTCTGTTGTTACTGCTGTTACTGGTTAGACCGGAGAGGGGGACGGAGGGGAGGCCGCTGATTTCATCAAGGACTGCTGAGCCTGACTTATTGGCATGTGCACCGCTGCTTTGATTTAAAAACCAACGGGCCGGGTGCGATGGCTCATGCTGTTATCCCAGCACTTTGGGAGGCCGAGGTGGATGGATCACAAGGTCAGGAGTTTGAGACCAGCCTGACCAACACAGTGAAACTAAAAATAAAAACAAATTAGCCGGGCATGGTGGCATGTGCTGTAATCCCAGTTACTTAGGAGGCTGAGGCAGGAGAATCGCTTGAACCTGGGAGGTGGAGGTTGCAGTGAGCTGAGATAGTGCCAATGCAGTCCAGCCTGGGTGACAGAGTGAGACTCTGTCTCAAAAAAAATAATAATAAATAAAATAAATAAAAACCAATGAAAAGACAGTGCTATGGTGATACAAAGATGTAGTCATCTTCCTCTTTCTAGGCAAAAGTAGGTAATATTCTTAGTATTATTTGTTTGGTGGGTGAGCATTCAGAAAATCACTTAGTATTGCTTATACTTATTGGCTGGGCACGGTGGCTCATGCCTGTAATCCCAGCACTTTGGGAGGCCGAGGCGGGCGGATCACAGAGTCAGGAGATCAAGACCATCCTAGCTAACATGGTGAAACCCTGTCTCTCTAAAAATACAAAAAATTAGCCGGGTGTGGTGGTGGGCGCCTGTAGTCCCAGCTACTCGGGAGGCTGAGGCAGGAGAATGGAGTGAACCCAGGAGGTGGAGCTTGCAGTGAGCTGAGATCACACCACTGCACTCCAGCCTGGGCGAGAGAGCAAGACTCCATCTCAAAAAAAAAAAAAAAAAGAATTGCTTATACTTATTTTGTGCTTCAAGGGCCTTAGAAATTACTTGGAAAAGTTCAGACTACTAAGCAAAGAGATATTCTAGAAGATGGAATGAGAGGAAGAAAGAGAAGAAAGTAAGTCCAAGATTGCTTTCTTGATGCCCCCAATAGTGGAAATAGCACCCATTAGCTTTAAACTCCAAAAGCATTAGTACTGACCCAAATTCTAGGTACACATGGGAAATGCATCCTGCCACCTTTCCTCAGGCCTTCTGGCCTCCTAAGTTCCTGACCTCTGCCCCTCTATACCTAGGGCTTGTTTACTTGGCACTAAACAATTTACCATTTTTCATTTCGCTTCACTTTCCATCTGATTTAAATTTTTCAAACATGCAACATTGTCTTCAATAGATCATTTATCACCTTCTGCATTTAAGAAGGGTGTGCCATCTGCATGAGGGAGATGGGTGATGTCTCTTTAAACCCAGAATCTTTGGTCTTAGCAACAAATTGACTTACTCATCCTGAGTACACTGCCAGAAAGGACTAAGAGTAAATCCTTCTTGGTCCAGCTGTTAGTTGAGTACAAATAAACACAGGCTGGGAGTGGAAGATCTGCTTTGCTCTCTATTTTTGTTTCTGACTTGAACTTGGATTTTCCTTCCCAATCAAGAGTTATTGTGGCTCAGCCTGCTAATCTGAATTTAAAGCCTTCCAAGCATAAAGGAGTCCTTCTCAGGGTTACAGAATCATGTCAAGCTCAGATACACTTTATAAGGGACATGTCTCCAATCACTGTCAGGAGTCTTCTTTAGAATTCGCCGTCTTTCCTGCAGCCAATTCCTCTCATTCAAGGATCCCCTCCCATCCATGCCTAGTTTCACACCCTCCCAGGGCTGCATTCATTTGTAAAGGTACCAGCTCAGGGGCAGATGAAGAAATAAGGGGTGGGGAGAAAGACAGCCGGTGTGAACCAAAGTCAGGTGGGGGACACCTGTCTCTCTCCCCCACCCCTGAAACTGAGCAATACAGACACTAATCCCTCATGATTGTTTCTATGGTATTGAACTGTAGTGGCAATGACAGTCGTGACTTCATTGAAGAAAGCAAGACAGCTGGCAGGCCTGGTAGATGTGCTCCTATTTTGTGGACAGATAGCTTTGTAGTTCACAATGGGTTCTGGCCTGCAGTGACTGGAGCCAGACAGGGAAAGAAGAAAAAAGCCCTTCTATTGAAAACGTGGCCTCCTTCTTCTCACTGAAGTCAACGTCAAAACTTGCTTTTGTGAGGTGCCAAAGGGTTGAGTCCTACAGTTTAAAAAAAGTAACACACACATGCACAAACGCATTCTTCTTCCAGGCCAATCACACTTTTCTCTTGAATTCAGAATGCCTGCTGCCTTCTCTTGGCTCTTAAGTGTACAGAATGAACTTAGAACCTATGGATATGATTTCTTAAAAATGATAGCATCTCCGTCTCTAGAAAGATAATTCCTCTTTTTTTTTTTCTTTGAGACGGAGTCTTGCTCTGTCACCGAGGCTAGAGTGCAGTGGCACGATCTCAGCTCACTGCAAGCTCCGCCTCCTGGGTTCAAGCCATTCTCCTGCCTCAGCCTCCCAAGTAGCTGGGACTACAGGCACCCGCCACTGCGCCTGGCTAATTTTTTGTATTTTTAGTAGAGACAGGGTTTCACCGTGTTAGCCAGGATGGTCTCGATCTCCTGACCTCATGATCCACCCGCCTCGGCCTCCCAAAGTGCTGGGATTACACACGTGAGCCACTTCCCCTGGCCTTTTTTTTTGTTTTTGAGAGAGAGAGAGTGCAATCACAGCTCACTGCAGCATCAACCTTTTGAGCTCAAGCAATCCTCCCACCTCAGCTCCCGAGTAATTAGGACTATAGGTGCACACAAACATGCACGGCTAATCCGCTTTTCTTTTTTGTAGAGACAGTGTTTTGTCATGTTGCCCAAGCTGGTCTCTAACTCCTGGGCTCAGGCAACCCTCCCACCTTGGCCTTCCAAAGTGCTGGGATTACAGGCATGAGCCACTGCGTCTGGCCAGAATCTCTTTATTTCCAAATAAAAATTTGAGAATTCTTTCAGTTTGAGAAATCATCCTTGGGTCTATATGAAAGAAGATGATACCTTTCTGAAACTTTCTGAAGTAAAAGGGGCAAGGCCTACAGGGCCAGGTGGAGGATGGGGAGGTGGTTGATGTGAAAGTTCCAGATACCTGGAGGAAATCATTTCTGTCAAACCCAGACAAAAGAGGGCCAGGAAGGAGAGGAGGCTCAAGCTTACATTCTGCAATAAACAATTTCCAAGGACTTTCTATAAGCCCTTCACACATATCCTGCTTTAATAAGGTTTATCACTAGACATTCTTTTTTTTTTTTTTTTTATAGATGCAGTTTTGCTCTTGTTACCCAGGCTGGAGTACAATGGCACAATCTCGGCTCACTGCAACCTCCACCTCCCAGTTTCAGGAGATTCTCCTACTTCAGCCTTCCCAAGTCGCTGGGATTACAGGCATGTGCCACCACGCCCTGCTAATTTTGTATTTTTGGTAGAGATGGGGTTTCTCCATGTTGGTCAGGCTGGTCTCGAAACCCCGACCTCGGCCTCCCAAAGTGCTGGGATTATAGGCATGAGCCACCGCGCCTGGCCTGTCACTAGACATTCTTTAGGACTGCAGTGATTCAAATAAAATGTTCTTGGAAGAACATTTGCCCAGTAGTGACATCTCCACCAATGAACTGACAACAACTCTGGCTTTGAACCTCTGGAACCAGTGAACTTGTTTCTAAGCAGCTTATGTCAATTTATTTCTGCTAATAAAAGCTCCCTTCCCCCTTCCTCACTGAATGCACTAGTGGCTTGCCATTCCATGCATTCCAGTCTTTAATCCTTACTTCTATTCTCAAGTAAACCCAACATATTTAGAGACAATTTTCTCTGGTGTCTTTTTTTTTAGGTTGATACTGACTACGTAGTCAGCGTCAGGAGAGGTTAGTTCATACCTTTACAATTACATGGCTTGATAAGCTGGTCTTGACTGTCACACAAACCTACCTACCTTTGTCTTATTATTCCCTCTAGTAAACATGTGTCACTCTTTGGCCACCCGGGGCCATTCTCCCTTCCTAACACTACTTGCAGATTCCTGCAGGAAATCTATCCTTTCTCATTCTAGCCCTGTGGCTTGGGAGGGATTCACCCACCTCTCCTGCTCTACGGGTGGACTGTGGTTGGCTTAAACCAATCAGCTTTTCCCATGTACTTACTTACATCCTCCACTGATTCCCAGATAAACCAGTAACCCATTCAGATCCATGAAGACATAGGAGCCATTTGAAGCCTCTGGGAAAGACAAGCTTCCTCCTCTTCCACAGATGCTACCAGGAAAGAGGCTTGCTCTTCCTCCGGAAGGTATAGGGAGATCTGAGGCCTGGAGTTACTGCAGCCATTTTCTGTCACAGGTGGAGAGCCAGGAGCTGCCTAGAAGAGGATGGGGATGGCAGGTAGGGACAATGTGGTATCTGAGGATGAAGCTGAGGCAGAGAGGAACTAGCATCTGGGAGTTCTTGTTTGGAATGCTAGATCAAACCTTACCTGAGGCCAATATCTGTCTTTGGAGATTTCTACTGTGTAAGCTAAGAAACTTCCTTTGTTGTTTAAACCAGGTCAAATTGGCTTCTCTGCTGTTTATGATAAAATAGGCTTAAATGGGCCAGGCACAGTGGCTCACGCCTGTAATCTCAGCACTTTGGGAGGCCGAGGTGGGCGGATGGCCAGGTCAGGAGATTGAGACCATCCTGGCTGACATGGTGAAACCCCGTCTCTACTAAAAATACAAAATAAAAATTAGCCAGGTGTGGTGGCAGGCGCCTGTAGTCCCAACTACTCGGGAGGCTGAGGCAGAAGAATGGCGTGAACCTCAGAGGTGGAGCTTGCAGTGAGCCAAGATTGTGCCACTGCACTCCAGCCTGGGTGACAGAGCAAGACTCTATCTCACAAAAAAAAAAAAAAAAAAAAAAAAGCCCTAAATTATATAAGTCCCTTGTTAAGAATATTCTATGGCTCCCTGCTGTCCATAAAAAAAAGTTAATGGACATAAGCCTCTCCTTGATGGTGGTGATCGCTTCATAGGCATATACTTATGCCCAAACTTATCAAGATGTATACATTAAGTAGACACAGCTTTTTATGTGTCAATCATACCTAATAAATTTTCTTCTTTTTTTAAAGACAAGTTTAAATTCCTTAGCTTACCACCTGAGACAGTGCACAAGTGAAACACAGGAGACCTTTTTCTCCTCATCAAACTAGTCTTTAGCTGTTCCCTCTGGCTTGTCCCTTTTCTCTGCTTATCCCTCCTTAAATTTTATATTTTCCACGATCTAAATTTCACATCATTCCTGGTCTTTCCAAACAATATTTATCTCTCTTGATCTCTGTTTTCCTTCACATTCTTCTTCCAATTATGATTTAAACTGTTGTCTTTTCTTTGCCCTTTTCCTAGACTGTCATGTATTCTGAATTACTTTAATGTGTACTTAACCTGTCTTCTGGAGAGCAGGTCTTACAGGCTTCTGATCAATGTCTAGCTCATAGCATCTAGAACTATGCCTTATACATAGAAACACATGCTGGGTAGTTGGCAATTGCAGTGTTTTTTGATCAATGTCAACACAAATGCTTATGTCTGGTTAAGGATCAGGATCAGAGACTACCTGGACACATGCAAACAACAAACCAGAGGGGTTTGGCTAAATAGTTTTCACTTGAGAAGACAATGGGCTACTCCACTATAAGAAAACCATCTGTATGAAAGAATCTTGGTGAGTGGACTGTAATCTAACTCTTCAAATCCCAGGGCTATGGAAACAAATGAGGTAAACTTATTTGACCAATATCTCTCTATTGTAAAGGACACTGGAGCTTGCTGAATCATAAGCAGGTATCAAGTGGCCATATGATATAGCCCTGTGATTCAAGAGCTGCCTGTGGCCAAACAGGCCTGCCAAGAAGCTGTGCAATTTGGTGGTCCCAATTCCCAGTTCTATGTAAAGCCTCCGGGTGACTGGCCAATCAAGAGGCCCGTAGACGAAGTCTCCCGAAGAGCAGCTATGCGGAGCCGTCATGACATCATTTCCCGCATCACTTCCCGCCTACCTTCCCTCTGGCTTCATAGGGTCTGTTTACAAAGAGAAATGAATGCCCATATTCTGCTTGGCCTGCAGTGTAGGTGTTATTGTAACTCTTTAAAGCTTTATGACATTCAGTGGTGTACTTCCCTCACATTCCTGCGTGAGCCATGTCGTGGTGGAAACAGGCTGCCCTTAGCATTTCACAGGCTGCACACTAAATGACATCATTCGGTGAGATGAAGGGAGAGCTCTAAGAAAAACCTAATTTGGCCTGCTGTAGCAATAGTTGCCTTACTTAGTCTCGATTTTTAATGCAATAAAAGGAATCAAAGTAAAGGTGGCTGGCCAGGAAAATTAATAAGCTTTCCAGGTACACTTGGTTACTATGATTTTTCTGTTAGTAGAAAGCGTTGTTAAGCTGCTGTTTTGCTCTCTGTCTTGAGAACACAGATTACAAGGAAAAAGAAAGGTACACATAGACATTGCTAAAAAGGCATTAGGCCAGGTGCGGTGGCTCATGCCTGTAATCCCAGCACTTTGGGAGGCCAAGGTGGGTGGATCATGAGGTCAGTAGTTTGAGACCAGCCTGGCCAACATGGTGAAACCCTGTCTCTACTAAAAATACAAATATTAGCTGGGCATGGTGGCGGGCACCTGTAATCCCAGCTACTCAGGAGGCTGAGGCGGGAGAATCATTTCAACCCTGAAGGTGGAGGTTGCAGTGAGCTGAGAGCATGCCATTGCATTCCAGCCTGGGCAACAGGGTGAGACTCCATCTCAAAAAAAAAAAAAAAGCATTAAGGTGAACTATCTGGTACTATCTGCCGTCTTGGCATCTTATTCATTCCAGAGAGCATAAGCTCTTTTTCTCTGAATTGGTTCTTTCCCCTCCTTGCTAAGAGCCTTATAATTTATGAAACACAAATATGTAATATGGAGGGGGACTGGGTTCACTCTTCACTATAAAGCTGCATTATCTACATTGGCATCCCTCTTGAGCAATCTTTAAGCAAAGAGGCATTTGGGACATCAGCAGAAGAAGGGAAATTTTCCCTGTGCGTGGGCTGTATTCTTCTGAGTAAACAGATGCTTTAAAACCAGCCAAGTCACCATTTGGTGCATCTGAGTAGGAGTTTGATATTTGCACTGAGAAATATTGAACTCCTAGAACACCAGGGGGTGATGCAAGAATTTTCTTTCAAGCCCATTAGACTTTAAATAAAAATTATTTACATATTCATGAGCAGATATATTTCTCTAGTATGTGCTAGGCATGAAAAAAAAGAGCATCAACCATCAAGTTTACCTTTGCTATGGGCATGTCTTGTGATACACCAGAAACTTAGGTGATACAGTTGTGGGAAAAAAAAAAAAAAAAAGGATTCCATGTAAGATCCTCAGGAGGAATAACTACCCCGATCTTTCACACCTGTGGAGTTAGAACAACCATAGCCCTGATAAGGTCACTGATGTGTTGTGATCTATGAATTTAAATCCCATGCTGTAAGTTATCAAATCACTTGCTTGTTAGGGGGCCTAGCCAGCCACCAGCATTCACATCCAAAGCAACTTTATCGCCCTCTTCCTCATATAAGACATACAGCAACTCTTACAACTTGTTAAAGACATTTCTCTAGAAAAATGGCAACGTCTCTCCTCCCCCAACTCTCACCTCCATAAAGGCAACGAATGCTACCCATGGAAATGAAAGCATAGATGAAAAGATCTAACAGAGGAGTGGTGTTTATGCTCAGTCTCTCTCAAACATTGAGGTTGCTATGGTTGTGTGACCTTCGGCAAGCCACTCCACCAATCTAAGCCTTGTTCTGTCCTTTCTTCCCTCATTCCATCATTTCTTCATCCCCTCACATACTTAGTACTTATAGACCACCCACTATACGTCAGGCCCTGGCCTAGGGGCTCTGCATATAACAGTGAACTAAGCCAAGTCCCTGCCCTCATGCAGCTTATGCTCTGGTGAGCAGAGGGAGAAGGAAGACAGACAACAGGCCGTAGCATCTGGTCATTTGTAGTCAATTCACTGGGACAAATCGAGCAACTTTATTCTTATTTAATGGACAAGGCTTTATATTCCATTATATTAAAATAAGGACTCCGTGCCTTTTGGTTAACCTTTATAAAATATTGCAAAGGGGCTGGGGATAGTGGCTGACATCTGTAATCCCAGCACTTTGGGAGGCCGAGGCAAGCAGATCACTTGAGGTCAGGAGTTCAAGACCAGTCTGGCCAACATGGCGAAACCCCGTCTCTACCAAAAATACAAAAATTATGTGATGGGATGTGATGGTGGATGCCTGTAATCCCAGCTACTTGGGAGGCTGAGGCAGGAGAATTACTTGAACCTGGAGGCGGAGGTTGCAGTGAGTTGAGATCTCACCACTGCACTCTTGCCTGGGCAACAGAGGGAGACTCCGTTTAAAAAATAAAAATAGGCTGGGCACGGTGGCTCATGCCTGTAATCCCAGCACTTTGCGAGGCTGAGGCAGGCGGATCACGAGGTCAGAAGATGGAGACCATCCTGGCTAACATGATGAAACCCCATCTCTACTAAAAATACAAAAATTAGCCGGGCGTGGTGGCAGGCACCTGTAGTCCCAGCTACTTGGGAGGCTGAGGCAGGAGAATGGTGTGAACCTGAGAGGCAGAGGTTGCAGTGAGCCGAGATTGCACCACTGCACTTCAGCCTGGGCAACAGAGCGAGACTTTGCCTTAAAAAAAAGAATTAAAATTAAATAAAAATAAAAATGAATGACTGGGCACAGTGGCTCACACCTGTAATTCCAGCACTTTGGGAGGCCAACGCGGGGAGATCATGAGATCAAGAGATCGAGACCATCCTGGCCAACATGGTGAAACCCCGTCTCTACTAAAAATACAAAAATTAGTATTTTTTTATTTAAAATACTAATTTTAAATAAAATTTAACTAATTTTAAATAAATGGGCATGGTGGCGGGCACCTGTAGCCCCAGCTACTCAGGAGGCTAAGGCAGGAGAATCTCTTGAACCCAGGAGGCAGGGGTTGCAGTGAGCTGAAATCGCGCTACTGTACTCCAGCCTGGTGGCAGAGTGAGACTCCGTCTAAAAAATAAAATAAAATAAAGTAAAATAAATTTAAAAAATAAAATAAACTATTCCAAAGGGCATATTCTGGTACATTTTTAGAGTGTCATTCAATTTAACCTGGAGACAAAGGAGAGAACGAGGCAGGCCCTCCTCCACTTACTGAATGTTACCCCTGCAGAAGTCATTTAGCCTTTTCACCCCTCAAGGTGGCAAGAGTGCTTTCCTTACCACCTCCTAGGTTAATCTAAGCACCAAACTGAGCCATGGACAGGGAGCTATGGAATAATGGCTGATAAACCCTAAGCATTATGAAATACAGTGGCTGCAAATGGTGATGCAGATTAAGATGAAGTGATGTGTAGTGATGATAACTAATCAAGGGAAAACACATACGGTCATTTCTCCCCTGAGTTTCTTCCCAATTTCTAAGGGGATCCAGAGTCAACTTAATATGGCACCATTGACAAATAAATTGTGTTAGGCACTTGCCTAAGCATACACCTGGACCTGTAGATTCTTGACCGGCACTATTCCCTCTGCGTTCATTCACTTCCTTGTTGTGCACCTCTGGCCATGGGCATTGCCAGACCAAACCCATCAATCAGAAGAAAATTCACCTCTGCAGGAATTCTCAGTCAATTTTGGCTCTGAACAAACGGTGCCTTTGCTTTGTGTTCTTTGGCACCCACATTAATATTTAAAGACATATAAATGGTTGTCATTAGTTGAAAATGAACAGATGATTGGTGAAATGAAACTGTGGATAGAATACATCTTTCTCGATTCTCAATCTGTTTTGCATTGAAGACAAGAAAAGACCATATTAGCAAAAGAAAAATTGGCCTAAATGTGAGAATAGTTGGCTTTAAATATATATATATGTATATATGTATATACATTTATAATTAAGTATTCACAGACTGGCATGAGGCCAGGAAAGCACTCAGTGGAGTTCTCCATTCCACTCCCCACGTCTTGTTTGCAGAGTGTGTGCTTTTTCTCTTAAAGCACCACACTTCCAAGTTGAAAAGTTCTTTAGAGTAGACTTTCTTTCTACTTTCTACGTAAATAACACAGTTAAGTAAGAGACAAGCAGATTTTTGACTTGAAGAACAGATAAGCAGACTAATAAATACTAAGCTAACAGAAGCCTTTCCCCTCGAAACCCTTGTCCTTGTTAGGAACGATGGGCTGGTCCTAACCCAATACAGCTAAAAGCTAATTGACATTATAATTCCCACAGCGTGGGAGTGAGGCTGGTAAAGAGACCAGGATCTGAAATCATGCAAGGAGTGGAATGAGTCTTTGTAGCTTCTGCTGTAATTTTGAGATTTTAAAAATTCCTTTCCACCTAAAAAAGATATATGTCATGACACAGCAATAAAAAGGGGTGCACTGCTGGTCCAAGCAACAACACAGATGAACCTCAAGACCATGTTCACAAAGGAGGCCAGATATGAAAGAGGGGATGCTGGATGATTCCCCTTACATAAAGTTCAAGGACAGGCAAAACTTGTCTCTGGAGAGTTCAGAAGTGTGGTTACCTCTGGGAGGGGAGTATTGACTGGAGAGGGGCCTGAAGGAAATTTCTGGGATGATGCAACATCGCATATCCTAATCTGGGTATGTGTCAAGGTATGACATATGTCATTGAGCTGTACCTTATGATTTGTGCACTTTACTTCATGTAAGTTGTATCTCTTTTATTTATTTATTTATTTATTTATTTATTTATTTGAGATGGAGTTTCACTCTGTCACCCAGGCTGGAGTGCAGTGGCTCAATCTAGACTCACTGCAACCTCCACTTCCCATGTTCGAGCAATTCTTGTACCTCAGCCTCCAATGTAATAAATTTTCTGTTGTGTAGTCCATTGGTGTCCTCAAGGAATGGTGCCATATTGGGAGATCAGTTCAAGTCTCCACAGCTGGCAGTTTTAATGTTTTGTGATAGCAATAGCTACATCAACCTTCTGCCACTGGGCCCATACATAGCCTCTCTCTTTACTGATGGTCATTCTTTTCATATGTCCATCATGCCAGCGTTGGTGTATCTGTTCACTGAGACTGGCTGATGTAAACTGGTGATTCATTATGTCTACTTGGTGGATTAGTGTCTCTTCATAGGTATTCTTTGGTAGGCATTAACATAGGATACAAAGATCTTTGGGTTTTGTTTTACATCCATCCACATTGCCTCTACCACAGAGCACTTTCCCCAATCTTTTAATAATTCTTTCAGACTCTTGATACATCTAGCATGGCAGCTAAAATTGAGCCTACTACTTACTTGGGTGAGTTGGGTTTTACTGTCTTCCTTCACCTGAATCTGCAAGGCTTAGAATGGTGAGTTAAAAATGATAAATACCCCCATCACTACATCTTTTTGATCTGTGAGGGCTAGGCAACAACTTTCACCATCTACCCAAAGGTAAAATATGGGTAGATTGCAAGATTTGTCACCTTTGTAACATTGTTTTTATTATGTTAACTAGGTTGACAATGTCAAAAGCTTCCTCCTTATCTTTGTCAGTATCATATCACTTAACATACAGGTAAGGAACCCAACCCTGGTTGCATCTACTACTGCTCTTCAAAGATTTCTCCAGGAACAGAGGATAAACAGAATCCTGAAGAAGCTACTTTCAAAATGTATGTGAAAAATGAATTTGAGCAGAGCAAGGATATATTGTCAGCAAAATAAGGCTAGATACCAATACCTACTTCAAGGGAAGACACATTACCTCAGCTGCCAGAAAACAGCCTCTAGCTGTCTGAAACATTAGAGTTGATTCAGCTGTAGAGATTCACTTCACCAAAGGGCCTTCCTTTCCTCCAGCAGCCCATATTCTGTGAACAATTGCAGTAAAGGACAGAAAGCCCCAGCTATTATGGCAGGACAACTCTCATGGGCCATATATTCTCCCAAATTCCAGTGGGGTTGGCCGAAGCATTTTTAGGCTAGCATCACAGCATAATTTCTCCCTCTGCCCATGCCGTCTTTCATTTTCATGATATAGGTGTTTATTCTTAGTAAATATCCTGCACATCAAACTCTCTTTCATTGTCTGCTTCAGTTGACCCCAAACTTGGACAATTGTCACCTGGTTTTGTTTCTGATAAAAAGTTCAATATCTGTGTAATATTTTCTCCTATGAAGAAAATCCCTTCTGTTCTGATTGATTTCAAGTTTTTCTTTTAAAAATAATTTTATTAAAAATTTTTGCGAAGATTTGGTAATTTTTTGAATTTTATTTTAATGCTAGAAAAATCCCTGGAATATTCAAGAAGATAATGTGGCATATGTGGAAAATATTTAGAGTTCTCGCCCCTAAAAAGCTATACATTTAATTTGGTTATGTTGTATAAAGCAATGTAATGTTCAAAAATCTCCAAAAGTAGATAAAGTTGTTTTCCTAATGATAACCTACTTTGTAAGGAAAAGTATCCATGTTGTTATTTTCTCAATGTTTTACTTTGTCTCCAAACTCAACCTCATCCTTAGTGGGATTATCTGCATCTGATCTCAAACCCCCCAACCAACCCCCTACCATCACTTCAGGATTTCGAGAAGGCTGGATACAGTTCCATGATCCAACTTCAATTGTCAAATTTAATCCCTTCTGCTATCCCCTTCCAGTTTTCAATTTGTGATACAGATTTGACTAATTTTTAGATTTAAATTATTAACTCCATAAGAGGTTAACTAGATAAACACTATGGTCCCTTCTGAGTCTCTATTATTCCATGCAATACATCTCTTGGAAATTCTGAGTCTTATAACAGGGGATATCTTTCAAATTTTTTTATTTGAAACTTCAATTTCTAAAACAAGATATTCTTTAAACATGTTTATTACTCACCAGTTTTACTATAATAATCTTCTCTGTATTTTGTGTCCTAGGTTTTATAGGCTTCTTAAATATATTTGATATCTTTCATTACTTTTAAAATCTGCTTTTAAATTTTAAATTACTTTTAAAATCTCCTCAAATGTCACTTCACTTTCTTACTGGAATTCCAATTACCTGATATTAGACTTTACCATTCTCCCAAAATTTTCTTATGTTATCTTCTGTTTGTTTGTTTGTTTATTTGAGACTGAGTTTAGCACTTGTCACGGACGCTGGAGTGCAGTGCCATGATCTCGGCTCACTGCAACCTCTGCCTCCTGTATTCAAGCGATTCTCCTGCCTCAACCTCCCGAGTAGCTGGGATTACAGATGCCCATCACCACGCTCAGCTAATTTTTGTATTCTTTTTAGTAGAGATGAGGTTCACCATGTTGGCCAGGCTGGTCTCAAACTCCTGACCTCAGGCGATCCACCGCCTTGGCCTCTCAAAGTGCTGGGATTACAGGCATGGGCCACCACACCCAGCCTCTTCTGTATGTTTTTAACCTTTTTGCCTCTCTATTTTTAATTTAGGTTGTTTGCTTTTGACCTCTTACTAGTATTTGAACTAGCTAGTGTTTTCTAAACTTGCCATTTGTGTTATTTTTTCTGTGTGTGTGTGTGCGTGTTTTTTTTTCTAACCTACACTTGATCCTTCTTTACAATTTCTTTTTTTTTTGTTAGCTATTGTTTGTTTTAATGAATTTTAATGGCTAAATCCTATTTTATAGAGTACATATGATTTCTTTTTTTTTATTATTATACTTTAGGTTTTAGGGTACATGTGCACAATGTGCAGGTTTGTTACATATGTATCCATGTGCCATGTTGATTTCCTGCACCCATTAACTCATCATTTAGCATTAGGTATATCTCCTAATGCTGTCCCTCCCCCCTCCCCCCACCCCACAGCAGTCCCCGGAGTGTGATGTTCCCCTTCCTGTGTCCATGAGTTCTCATTGTTCAATTCCCACCTATGAGTGAGAACATGCGGTGTTTGGTTTTTTGTCCTTGTGATAGTTTACTGAGAATGATGTTTCTTATTGTATGTCAAAATTCTCAATGACAAATAATTTTGGCTCCTGGAGTAACCTGTTCTCAGCTACTTTTTCTGTTATCATCACCCCTGTTAAGGAATTTCCTGGGGGCAGAATTACAAGATAACAGAAAAAAATGAGAATAAATAAAAATGGTTATTTTCCTTATTCTTTCTGAGCTTTCAGCATTTCTTTTTCCACTCCTTAAATGAGACAAGTAGATTTCTTCTGGATCTTTCTTTGCAGTGTAAAGTTTACTTCCAGTTTTTCAAATTATGCTGAGTTCAGGCCAGAGGATACCAGAGCAGGAAAAAAATGGTTAAACACATCACCATTTCAATGGGACATAAAATTGTGCCATTCTTTCTTTATCTGCTTTCTTATATTTAATTTTCAGAGTTCCCAAATAATAACTCCTGTGCATCTGTCTAGGTTTATTTGATGAATTCAGTGAGATATAGGGAGGTATGTGTTTACCTTACTCAGAATCAGCAGGATCTACCCCAACTTTACCCTTTATTATCTAGAAAATAGTGACCATAGTTATTTTTACACTAATGTCTGACAATTACATTATCTCCATTTCCTACGTTCCTGTTTATATTGTGTATGGCTACTCTTGGTTTTCATTGCCTTATCTTATCTCGTAGAGTATTTCTATTGTGTTACTGATATTTGATAGAAAAATGTTATACAAATAAAATGTTAACAAGCTTCTGTCAATTCCTACTTCTGTCAATTCCTACTTCTGTCAAGCAGTTAGTGGCAGTAATAATCACTGATGATCTTAATTCAACTTCAAGAACTAGATGATTTGAAGGTGTGAGATCCAGTTTATTTCTAATTTGGCCTAACTCCTAAAATGTAGTTTTCACGATTTCAACCCACCGGACTCCCTTATCAGCAGGCCTTGAGTTCCACTTTTGCTAAGCTAGCTATTAATTATTAATTATCAAATACACATACACAGTAGTCTTTAGAGACTAATGGCAAAGGCTTGTGATTTCTCTCTAGTGGGTTTCTCAAAAGCACTCTGAGAAGGTTCTCAGTGAATGCCTGTTATTATTGTTGCTTCTTGCTTTAAGAGATTGTTGGGTCAATGTGGCCATGATGACCACTTGTTTTATTAATTAAGAATAATGTCATATCATAGCGTGCAGTACTGCATGCTGTGCTTTCCAGGTCACAGAAACGCAGCCTTCAAAATAAAATCCAAGAAAATACAGAAAGAAGAACTTAGCATGGAATTCATATCACGCGTCAGAAGAAATTGATTCTCTATCAATTTAGGAAACGTGACTCACCATGAAAACAGACTAAAAAATACAAATTAATTAATTATCTATTAAGTGTTAGTCAATACACTAAAAAATGTTCCCCAAATAACTGTCTCTTGTGGTGGATCTGGATTTGTTCATGCTGAACAAAGGCACTTAAACTTGGTCTGATTTTTTAGGTCCTTTTCACACCTTACATGGCCTACTCTATAAGACACCATTCATTCATGGATTCGTTCATTGAATACACATTTATTTAACACATAACTTATTTCAGTCACTTTGAAATGCATTAAATATAAAGACTGTATGTAATAAATGCAGAGCTTGCTCAAAAGGAGTGTTTAACAGAGTGGACATTTTTATTAGTTCAATTAAAGAGCTATTAAGTGTCATTTTATATGCTGCAAAAGCATGTGAGCCATCACATATGTAGAAGTGAAAAGAAAATCAAATAATCTTTCTATTTTAGGTATTAAAAAGTCATTGAATTTTTGGGGGGTTGCACATAGTAGACAATATATGCTTTAATAACTCACTACAATTTTCCAACTAGTGCTATGATACACAACAATGTTTAAATCTTTAGTTCTAACAAAACTGAAGTGGAGTGTAGGTTACATGACTTCTCTGCTTTAATTATTTTTTCTTTCCAACATTTACGTAATACATTGACATCACTGTGGACTCTCACAAATTTAAAAAACTATGGCTCTACTGCAAATTTGGATCATAAACTCCTCCAAGAAAACAGTCAAATAGCTTTCTAATTATATAAAATTTATACACAACTTGTATTATTGCATGATTTCCCTTGACCTGCAATGTTTAAAAGTAGGCATGAGTTGAAATTCTGAGAAAAACATATTCTTTAACTTCAAAGTCCTTTAGGTATGCCTACACCGTCCCTTCACTCCAGGGACTCTATTGAAAGATTGCCTGGGCAATGGAACTGTCAGGAATGTCTGTCTCCTTTAAGCAAAGTTTTGGACTCTATTCACTTGACAGATGAACCAAGTAGGTAGAGATCAATCCAATTTCATCTGAACCATTGGAAGTCTCATTAAATGATACCATTTTCTAACCACCTACTGCCCCATGTTCTATTAACCCAGGGAGATTTCAGAAGCATTGCCAAGGTCTCTTCTGTCTGAAAAAAAGGGAGTGGGGCAGTTATAATTCAGCAGCTTTGGTAGCTTTTTCTTTCACCGTGTGTAATTTACAAAGCAAGACAGATGATATTTATTGTCTATATTGTGGATAAATAACAAGAAATAGTTTTTCTGAATTACTAATGTCCTTTTCCAGTCCATGCATTATAATACTCTGGGGTCTGTGTTGTTTTACCAAAAGGCAGTAAAGATGAGAAGCAGAATCCGCTAGTCTCTGACCCTATCCCACTAATATGTTGACTTACCTCTGAGTGGTTGTAGACTCCAGCACCTATCATAGGCCAGATATTATGCTGGGCTATGAGAACACAAAGTTGAGTAATACATACTATGGCTTTCAGGTGTGACCCACCTACTGATGGCCTTCCACTGATAGACTCCTTCCAGGAGTTTGCCTCTATTTCTGCCACATTTTTTCATTGAAGATTTAGAGTGTTTCAAATTTTAAGTATTGTATTGAAATCCTTGGGATTGATGGAAAGGTATTTTTCAAGACTATTTATGTTGTTTTAGATAGAACAAGATAAAATAATCTTGCAAGTGTCTGATATGAAAGAGTTTGAAGACACTGCACCTAAAAATTTGTTGTCATTTTTTAAGAAACAGAAGAATGATTTCTTGTAATAGTCACTGGAAAGTATACAAAAACAGCTTAAAAATTGAAAGCCTCTGAGCTTACAGTATCCTATATGTAGCAAGTTTTATTCCTATCAATCAGAAAGACGCTAAAATAAATATAACAGCACTTCATCCTAAGCACCAGTTAAGTCAGATCAGTTGGAAAGAGAATTTTCAGGCTAGTAATGCTCTCTACTTTTTTCAAAGGAAGAAATTCAGTGCCCAGGTATTTTTAATCACAAAATTAATGTAAGCTTATTTATTGTAAAATTATGGTGAAAACCCTATAATTTTCCTCAATTAAATGTTTAATGTAGTAAAAGCTGTCTCAGTAAAAGAGGTGATGTTTTTAACTCAGCCAATGCAAATGAGAGCTTTGAACTCATTTAGGTTCCTTAATATTATGGTAACTTGGGAAGTCTTAGGACTTAAAAAAAAAAAAAAAAAGTAGCCACAAGATTGGAGAGTCAGGAAGGCACAGGGTCCCACCACAAGAAATGCATAGGTTCACCCTAAAGAAAAAGAGACTAACAGAGAGAATGGTCTTCAAACTGTTAAAAGATCAACAAATATAAAACAAAGTAGACATACACAAGCCAGCACAGGACCAACTGGTGGAAAATAACAAGGAGAAAACACTTCTGCCCTCCATGAAAGTAAGTTTCCTGACAGTTGATGCAGCTCAATTATGAAATGAGCTGTCCTCTGAAAAACAGAACCTCCCACATAGTATATACTTAAGAAACGGCTGGCCGGGCGCGGTGGCTCACGCTTGTAATCCCAGCACTTTGGGAGGCCAAGGCGGGCGGATCACGAGGTCAGGAGATCGAGACCACGGTGAAACCCCGTCTCTACTAAAAATACAAAAAATTAGCCGGGCGTGGTGGCGGGCGCCTGTAGTCCCAGCTACTCGGAGAGGCTGAGGCAGGAGAATGGCGTGAACCCGGGAGGCGGAGCTTGCAGTGAGCCGAGATTGCACCACTGCACTCCAGCCTGGGTGACAGAGCGAGACTCCATCTCAAAAAAAAAAAAAAAAAAAAGAAACGGCTATGTGGCTATCAGTCAATAACACTGTAAAAGGGTTTCCAGCAATAACACGGGAAATAGGTTTAGGGGTCTTTCATTAGAAAGTCTATTTCTGCTTCCTTCTCTCTGTGTTTCCCCTCTCTCATTTCCTCTCATTTCAAACATTTAATTTCAGGTGGCTCCACCCCAATAAAGACAACAGAAATAAGCATTTGGCTTAAGGTAAATGGAAGAAAGAATGGTAGGAAGTATTTTTAGCACTTTGTGGAATCTCAGTCCTCTTGCGATGAGAGCCTTGGGCACTCTCTTTTCCCAGAGCAGATGAAAACAACAGGCACCAATGTAGCACTTCTATGTGCTTTGGTGAGGATGATTTCTATTTCTTCAGTATACAGGGCCTAGCACCATCATGCTCAGCTTAAAGCAAACACATTTTCCTGCGTCTATACCATAGGAGTATATAGAATTTTTCCAAGAAAACTTCAAAAGAAACTTTTGAATGAATACAAACATATCTGAAATGCTATTTATACCTCATATTGCCTGAATATTGAACAATAATCAAAGCTTATGAAATTCTGTTATATTTGTGTTCCCTAATTACCTCCTCCTCTTCCATTTCTAATCTCAGTTGAAGAATTTCAAAAAGAAAAAGAAAAAGCAAAGAACAGTGTGAGAAGACAGATGGCTCAGCTGATGACAAAATCCATTTGACTTTTACCACACTGGGAGATGCAGAGCTTGATCAATAGTAGGTCAGCCAATGAGATAATTTTAAAAGAAAAGCTACTTGGCAAAATATGTCTTAACCAGATAGACACGGCTTATAATCGCTTGACTTAAATGTTTCTTGTGGAATCACCATTTTGCATCAGACCTCTTAAAATATGCCTGTTTGAATAAGCTCAAACCAACATAAAACTGTTTCTAGCATTAAGTCCACAACATAAGCCAATATATAAACCTATTTTAACTGCATCTACTGATTAGGTAAAAAAGAAAATGCCATTGAAAACTTCTTAGTGCCTTTCCCTGAATGGTGCTATAGTCTATTACAATTACTAAAGAGAAAAAAAGATCAAAGAAAGCCTGCCTATACAAATTATTCTTGGAATAACAGAACTTCAGAACTGGAAAGAGCCTGAAACTTCTTCTGGCCAATTACCTTTATTTTACAAGTAAAATTAATGAGGTGCAGACACATGAAGCGATTTTGCTGAGACCACACAGCCTTGCAGCAAAAACTATGTGAGAACATGAAGTTCTGGTCTTCTAATTCAATATTCACTATCTTTTTTTTTAATATGTGCATAGTCAGTATCTTAGAAATGTTGTTAGGATTATTATGGCTTGTTTTTTAAAGTTGGAGAGGACATTGACCATTAAATTACATTTGCTTATGCTTCAGAGTTATACAAAATCTAAAATAAAGGGTATTCAAATAGGAAAGGAAGAAGCCAAATTGTCTCTGTTTGCAGATGACAAGATTGTATATTTAGAAAACTCCATCATCTAAGCCCAAAACTCCGTAAGCTGGTAAGCAACTTCGGCAAAGTCTCAGGATACAAAATCAATGTGCGAAGTCAAAAGCATTCATATGCACCAGTAATAGACAAACAGAGAGCCAAATCATGAGTGAACTCCCATTCACAATTGCTACAAAGAGAATAAAATATCTAGGAATACAACTTACAAGGGATGTGAAGGACCTCTTTAAGAACTACAAACCACTGTTAGAGGAAATAAGAGAGGACACAAACAAATGGAAAAATTCCATGCTCATGGATAGGAAGAGTCAATATTGTGAAAATGGCCATACTGCTCAAAGTAATTTATAGATTAAATGCTATTCCCATAAAGCTACCATTGACTTTCTTCACAGAATTAGAAGAAAAACTACTTTAAATTTCATATGGAACCAAAAAAGAGCCTGTATAGCCAAGACAATCCTAAGCAAAAAGAACAAAGCTGAAGGCATCATGCCATGTGACTTCAAACTACACTACAAAGCTACAGTAACCAAAACAGCACAGTACTTGTACCAAAACAGACATATAGACCAACGGAACAGAACAGAGTCCTCAGAAATAACAGCACACGTGTACAACCATCTGGTCTTTGACAAACCTGACAAAAACAAGCAATGGGGAAAGGAGTCCCTATTTAATAAATGGTGTTGGAAAAATTGGCTAGCCATATGTAGAAAACTGAAACTGGACCCTGTCCTTACACCTTTTGTACAGCAAAAGAAACTATTATCAGAGCAAACAGGCAACCTACTGAAAGGGAGAAAATTTTTGCAATCTATCCATCTGACAAAGGGCTAATATCAAGAATCTACAAGGAACTTAAACAAATTTACAAGGAAAAAACATCAAAAAGTGGGCAAAGGATATGAACAGACACTTCTCAAAAGAAGGCATTTATGTGGCCAAAAACATGAAAAAAAACTCATCATCACTGGTCATTAGAGAAATGCAAATCAAAACCACAATGAGATACCATCTCATGCCAGTTAGAATGGCGATCATTGAAAAGTCAGGAAACAACAGATGCTGGAGATGATGTGGAGAAACAGGAACGCTTTTACACTGTTGGTGGGAGTATAAATTAGTTCAAACATTGTGGAAGACAGTGTGGTGATTCCTCAAGGATCTAGAACCAGAAATATCATCTGACCCAGCATCCCATTACTGGATATATATCCAAAGGATTATAAATCATTCTACTATAAAGACACATGCACAGTATGTTTAATGCAGCACTGTTCACAATAGCAAAGACTTGGAACCAACCCAAATGCCCTTCAATGATAGCCTGGATAAAGAAAATGTGGCACATATACACCATGGAATACTATGCAGCCATAAAAAAGGCTGAGTTCATGTCCTTTGCAGAGACATGGATGAAGCTGGAAACCATCATTCTCAGCAAACTAACACAGGAACAGAAAACCAAACACCGTATGTTCTCACTCATAAGTGGCAGTTGAACAATGATAACACATGGACACAGAAAGGGGAACAACACACACTGGGGCCTGTTGTGGGGTGAGGGCTAAGGGAGGGATAGCATTAGGAGAAATGTGTAATGTAGATGACGGGTTGATGGATGTAGCAAACCACCATGGCACATATATACCTATGTAACAAGCCTGCATGTTCGGCACATGTATCCCAGAACTTAAAGTATTTTTTTTTTAAAAAGCCTTTCCTCGTTTAATTGACTTAGTGCCTCCACTTACTTTAAAAACAATCACACATGTTCCCTGATAGATGACAGCTGTCAGAGTTAATTATTGATTAAATATAATTATATTGTGGGTGTGAGTCTCATGTCACATCGTCTGTAGTAGGAAAAAAATGTGAATGTGTGTTCTTTAGTTTAAAACATCACATGGTAGACAATGATTACGAAAGGGGAGATGGGGCTCAGTCAAGGAAAGCATTAAACAAGATGAGGGAAGATTGAAGGAGTAGTTTTCTAGACAGAGAAGAAAGGCCACAGAAGGTATAAAGATGAACCACCATGGCACAGGCATTGAATGCCATAAAACCAAAGCTACCTCTTCATTTGGAAGTACATCCTAGCAAAGAGAAGAAGAATGTGATTTCTTTATTGCAGTTTGAAGTTGAATCCTAGTTAATCATTATACAAGCAGTGAAGCAGCAGTCAGCCAATGCTGTCTGCAGTAACTCAGGTGGGTTATGCACAGGCAGTGCAGTCACAATTAACATAAGGCCATGTAGAATGGACATTATTTTTTTTTTTTTTAAGACACAGTCTAGTTCTGTGGCCCGGGCTGGAGTGCAGTGGCATAATCTTGGCTCACGGCAACCTCTGCTTCCTGGATTCAAGCGATTCTCTTGCTTCAGCCACCCGAGTAGCTGGGATTATAGGCATGCACCACCACTCCCAGCTAATTTTTGTATTTTTAGTAGAGACAGGGTTTCACCATGTTGCCCAGGCTGGTCTCAAACTCCTGACCCCAAGTGATCCACCAGCCTCGATCTCACTAAGTGCTGGGATTACAGGTGTGGGCCACTGGGCCCGGCCATCAACGTATGTTTTCCCTTGTCTTTCTTCCTTACTGCCCTCCTCCAACCTTTTACATGGTTCTCTAATATGATGTCTATATTGTTGAATAAATAACTGACTCTCTTTCAAGTAGGGCTTTCAGAGAATGTCTCAGTTCTCTGCTAAAACTTATTATACACATTATTATTTCTTCTTTCCTGGTTCTCCTCCTCCTCTTAGCTAACCACGAAGTCTGACCCTTCTAGTATTGGAGTGTGGGGAGGACAGAGAAATGGAGACAAGGAGGCAGGAAAGTTCTTACTGGAATGGTGTCAATGGTGGACTGGAGCCAGCTCCTAGTGGCTTGTAAGAACTGATTGTTAAACTTTCAGGAACTTGCAATTCAGTTATTACATAGAGCCATTAATGCACATAAAATTATAATTAAATAAATTGTATTTAAAATAAATGCAATAAATACTAAAAACTCTTCACTTCCTAATGATTTTGCTACATTTTACTCTGCGGTCAGTGGAGGAGGAGAGCCAGGAAAGAAACAAATAATAACGTAAGGAAATAATTTTTGAACATTTACACCACAAAAATCTTCAAATGCCACAAATCAGGGCTATCCCCTGACAAAGATTCTTTGCTTAGTCAAACTTTAGTCGGGCTTCTAAGCCTTCCCCTAGGTCCATCTTAGAGAGACATCGTAAAATCCAGTTTTAGCAACGAGCCCTGCTAAGTCAGTTTAGCAAGAACTTTTCAGACTTAATTTCCTGGCTCTCCTCCTCCCCTGATGCCTGAGTAAAACGTAGCAAAATAATTAGGAAGTGAAGAGTTTTTAGTATTTATTGCATTTATTTTAAATACAATTTATTTAATTATAATTTTATGTGCATTAATGGCTCTATGTAATAACTGAATTGCAAATTCCCGATCACCCTTGATATCTGATGAGGTTCCTCCAGGTGAGGACTGATCACACTGGCCTGTCTTTAGCAAGAATATCGTCAGGTTGGCTTAGCCAAAATCTTACCCTTGATGTTTTACCTCTTAGTAATTTTCAATCCACTGACCACACTCTGCTCTTTGGCTATAAATGCCCACTTGCCTATGCTGTGTTCCGGGGTTGAACCCAATCTCTGTCCCCCACTACAAGACCTTATTGCAGTGATCCTGAACAATGTCTTCCTTACTGTGCTTTAACACATGTCACTAAATAAGTTTTTGTTTAGCAACTTCCCCCTGGTTGTTTAACATTTACCAGCACACATCTGTCTGAGTAGTATTGTTCTAAAGCAGTTTTGCATCCTCTGAGTCTGGCATTGGTTTAAAG
This sequence comes from Nomascus leucogenys, assembly GCF_006542625.1. NCBI lineage: Eukaryota > Metazoa > Chordata > Mammalia > Primates > Hylobatidae > Nomascus > Nomascus leucogenys. The sequence goes on from NC_044404.1 coordinate 1,175,726, forward strand.
CTGACTCTATCATAAGGAATTTTGTAATGCCTTTAGAGACCTGACCCACCACTGATGGGTAATCCTTCACATTCAGTTCCCTTCACCTGGGAGAAAGTTGTGTTTTTGTTTTGTTTTGTTTTGTTTTGTTTTGTTTTGTTTTGTTTTGTTTTGTTTTTGAGATGGAGTTTCGCTCTTGTTGCCCAGGCTGGAGTGCAATGGGTGTGATCTCAGCTCACTGCAATCTCCGCCTCCCGGGTCCTGCCTCAGCCTCCCCAGTAGCTAGGATTACAAGCATAGGCCACCATGCCTGGCTAATTTTGCCTTTTCAGTAGAGAAGGGGTTTCTCCATGTTGTTCAGGCTGGTTTCGACCTCCCAACCTCAGGTGATTCCCCTGCCTCAGCCTCCCAAAGTGCCGAGATTACAGGCATGAGCCACCATGCCCAGCAGGAGTTTTGCTCTTTTTGCCCAGGCTGGAGTGCAATGGCATGATCTCGGCTCATCGCAACCTCTGCCTCCTGGATTCAAGCAATTCTCCTGCCTTAGCCTCCCAAGTAGCTGGGATTACAGGCATGCACCACCACATCCAGCTAATTTTTTGTATTTTTTAAACAGAGACAGGGTTTCACTATGTTGGTCAGGCTGGTCTCGAGCTCCTGATCTCAGGTAATCCACCCACTTTGGCCTCCCAAAGTGCTGGGATTACAGGCGTGAGCCACCTTGCCCAGCCTCAAAGATTCTTTATTTCATCCTTGGAATACAGAGCACAAAGTCTATCTCCATTTTCTCTACTGAGGGCTGTTCACCCTTCAAACCATCCTATCAACAGGATTTAACCAGGCTGGTTCTCACTTGAGCATATCTCCTGTGTAGCTTGTAAGGAATACTTGTTGGCTGAATAAATTCTGGCAGTGCACAGTAATCATTCTCTTTGCTCTACCATCACACCATTTATGATCAGAGCCAACCATAGTTTCTTATCCATTAGGTTCCTCAGGTGTGAATCAGATACCAGTCTTCTGTGTCCCTAAATGCAGAAGACACATGCCAAGCCTTCAAGAGATTCTACTGAAACTCCTTTCACTAGACTTGACTGGGGGAGAGAGACAAGTCACAGCTTACCAGCAGCCCACCTGCAGATTTCTCTAAATAAATCATCACAAAAATCCCCTGCACATCTCTCCTCTCTCAAACATTTAATGTCCTCAGTGTAAATGATGGCTGTTGGTCATCTTGTGTTTAAATTCCTGTAGGGTGTTTGATCTCACAATTAATTATAGTATATGATACCTATTGTTTCTTGGTGCCTTATTCAAAACTTTCAATTTAACATAATAGAATATCTTTATAAATTCAGACAAGGAGAGACTTTTTTTTTTTTTTTGGCAGCGGGGTGGGGACAGAGTCTCACTCTGTCTCCCAGGCTCAAGCAATTCTCCTGCCTCAGCCTCCCAAGTAGCTGGGACTACAGATGCGTGCCACCACACCAGGCTTTTTTTTTTTTTTTATGTAGAGAAGGGGTTTCACTATGTTAGCCAGGATGGTCTCGATCTCCTGACCTCATGATCCACCTGCCTTGGCCTCCCAAAGTGCTGGGATTACAGGCATAAGCCACCATGCCCAGCCAAGGAGAGACTTCTTAAACAAGATCCAAAATCATCATACACACACAAGAGTCAAGATTGAATAACTGCACACAAATCATGTGGTAATATGATGCCCTCGTGGGCCAGGCCTACACCACAACAATTTATTTTTTTACGTTAATATTTATTGTTTTAAAACAAAAAAATTAATAAATTGTACAACATGAAAATTAAGAACTTCTGTTTATCCAAAGACATCATTCTCTTTCCCAATTAGAAGAAGATACTTAAAACACATACAACTAGGAAAAGACTAAAATCCAGAATATATAAAGAATACCTAGCCAGGTGCCGTAGCTCATGCCTATAATCCCAGCACTTTGAACGCCAAGGCAGGTGGACCGCTTGAGCCCAGGAGTTCTGGACCAGCTTAGGCAACACAGTAAGATCCCATCTCTACAAAAATTATAACCAATTAGCCGGGCATAGTGGTGCATACCTGTAGTCCCAGCTACTTGGGAGGCTGAGGTGGGAGGATCGCATGAGCCAGGGAGGTGGAGGCTGCAGTGAGCCATTATTGTACCAATACACTCCAGCTTGGGTGAGAGTGAGACCCTGCCTTAAAAAAAAAAAAAAGAAAAAAAGAATACCTATATATCAACATCAGTAAGAAAAAGATGAACAACCCAGTAAAAATTGGGCAAGCACTTTAAATAGGCATTTCAAAGAAGAAAAAACATATATGACTAATATCATATTGAAAGGTAAAATCGGCTGGGCATGGTGGCTCATGCCTGTAATCCCAGCACTTTGGGAGGCTGAAGCAGGCGGATCACCTGAGGTCGGGAGGTCAAAACCAGCCTGAACAACATGGAGAAACCCCTTCTCTACTGAAAAGGCAAAATTAGCTGGGCATGGTGGCCTACGCCTGTAATCCCAGCTACTGGGGAGGCTGAGGCAGGACCCGGGAGGCGGAGGTTGCAGTGAGCTGAGGGAAATATACATCATTCATATGACCAGAAATCCCATTCCTAGGTATTTACCCTAGAAAAATCAAATTTACACCACATGAATGTTTATAGTAACTCTATTCATAATTGCCAAAATACAAACCTTGTAAATATTCTTCAACAGGGAATTGGAAAAACACATATATATTTTTACAAAGGAATTATACTCAGTACTCCCAAACAACAAACTATTGATACACACAGCAGCATGGGAATCTCACTGGGTTATGTTGATGAAAGATGTCACAGTCAGAGTTGATTTTATCCATCTGTTTTCTTTTCTTTTCTCTCTTTCTTTTTTTGTTTGTTTGTTGTCTTGCTCTGTTGCCCAAGCTAGTCTTGAACTCTTGAACTCCTAGATTCAAGCAGTCCTCCCACCTCAGAATCCCAAAGTGCTGAGATTACAGCCATAAGCCAGCATGCCCAGCCTTTAACACATGTATTTCATGTAGATGAGGATAGAACTGTTGAACCATTTAGCAAGATCCGAAGGGAAGATTTGTTCAAAAATGAGATTGTTCTTGTCTACACAGTAAAATCACAAGCAACCAAAACATCATACATTTGCTGTATCATATAGTTGTAACTAAGTTTCAAGAACACTGACCCATTTTCGTTTGAGTTTAGTTATACTCTCAAAGAGTTTAGATGTACTCACAAAGTGTCCTGGTGTAAGACAGGCACCAATACATAATCTAACGTCATTTCCTTCATTTTGAGTTAACCACTTCACATATTTGAAATTAGAGTCATAATCACTGCTGATTTCAGCCCAATATTGACACTGACTGCAGCAAGACAGATCAATGCGAGACAGCAATATCTTCACTGAAGTTTGTGGAAAAGATAATAGAATGTTAGAGCCAAATAATTCCTTTAAGGTAGTTTAATACAATTCTCTCGTTTCATAGGTGAGGAAACTGAAATAGAGATAAAATGATTTAGCTAAAAACACAGGTGAATTAATAACAGAGCCATAATAGAATTCCAAAGCCAAGCCCTTGGTATGCTGCCTAAGCTAACACAAAGATTTAGGTGATTATTTAGAAATATTCCTATGAAATTTAAACATGTAGCTGTATAATGAATGTAATGTAGATTAATTTAATTTTCGTTTATTGATTTATTCAAAAAATGTATATGTTATACACTAGAAACTGGGGATAAAATGGCCAAGAGTCACGAAATTGCACCCAGGGAGCTCAGAATTAGAAAGCAGTTGGATGTTGAAGCCGATGTCTATGAAACTGAGTTGCATGAAGCATTCCACAATGACCTAGAGGAAAGAAGTCCTAATCTGGCCTGGAGGGGTTAAGAAATGCCTAAGGAGAGGCCGGGCGTGGTGGTTCACACCTGTAATCCCAGCACTGTGGAAGGCCGAGGCGGGCGGATCACGAGGTCAGGAGATTGAGACCATCCTGGCTAACACGGTGAAACTCCGTCTCTACTAAAAACACAAAAAATTAGCCGGGCGTGGTGGCGGGTGCCTGTAGTCCCAGCTACTCGGAGAGGCTGAGGCAGGAGAATGGCGTGAACCCGGGAGGCGGAGCTTGCAGTGAGCCGAGATGGGCCACGGCACTCCAGCCTGGGCGACAGAGCGAGACTCCGTCTCAAAAAAAATAAAAAAATAAAAAATGCCTAACGAGAATCCTCAAAGTTTTCAAAGACTCTTAGCTGCTATCCAGGAAGAACTGACATTCTATCCAGGAATTTGAGGGTTTGTCAAAACCCTGGAAACTGACAAATGCCATATTTTTGGAGAATGGGGAAAAATACCTATGATTGGAGCAGAACATGCATGGAAAATGACAGAGTTTTAGACTGCAGGGCTTGGGGGTGAAAAGGCAGGCAGCTGCAATATTATGGCTTATTTTTTCAAAAGAATATTATATGTTGTTCTATAACAAATAGATAATTGTTTAGTGTTTCACTGGGATAATTTTATTTTTAGGTTTAAACCAGAATAATATATACAATAGAGTCAATTTGGGGAAAATTGAGCTGTTTTAAAGAAAGCGATGACTACGTAACTATATGTTATGATGAATGTTAAAGTACGGTATGTCCCCACTTAACATTATTAAAAGATCTTCAGAAACTGTGACTCTAAGCAAAACTCTGTGTAACAAAACCAATATTCTCCTTGGGCTAACCGATATAAACAAGAATTTAAGTTCCTATGGCATATTTCTGCTCACAAAAAGCATCACCAAACTTCAAACACTCCTAATAAACATTTAAATAGATATGGGCTATACACACAATTCAGAAATATAAATAAAAACAAGATAATTATTTCCCCAAGTTTTGGTGGATGGGTGAGTGACAGTGGTAGGAGTGGAGGTTGGTTAAATGAAGGAGTAAATGTTTGCAAATGGAGCATGGTCAGGAACACCTCCTTCCCCTGTGCAGGTCAAAAACAATCACGAATGTGACAGCTCCCTGAGCACTTTCCTATCGCATTGTTTATTGTCCTGCATTTGTATGATTATCATATACTTGACAAATTTTTATTTGACAACAATTTGCATTCATTCATTAATTCCTTTCCAAGCAGCTGATTACCTAACACCAATAAACCTCATATACACAGTTTTAGAATGTTGGATAAAACCTGTGTCCAGGCAGACATGGGAAATACACCAACTCCATACAGACAGCAGCCCTGCCTGGAACCTATTTTCTTCATTAATGTTAGAAATGACATTGAAGAAAAAGATTTTATTTGAGCACCTGCTACAGTTCATGAAAGCCAGCATCTATTTTATTTTTCAGTTACAAATTATTATTTTAAAAGTCCTGTTTCAAACAGATAAGCAGTTGCAAAGGGTAACAATATTGCTTGCTTCTTTGTTTTAAACAAATTATTTCTCAGTGCTAACAGGCTAAAATTGTTCTGAAATGAGAACACATGAACACAAAAAGGGGAACATCACACACTGGGGCCTGTTAGGGGGTGGGGGGCTGGGAAAGGGATAGCATTAGGATAAATACCTAATGTAGACGATGGGTTGATGTGTGCAGCAAACCATCATGGCACATGTATACCTATGTAACAAACCTGAACGTTCTGCACATGTACCCCAGAACTTAAAGTATTTAAAAAAAAAGAAAAAAGATTGTTGTGGAAACATGAAAAAGAAACAAAAGTTCTTTTGTTGTAAATGATTATAAAATAACTTTTTTAAATTTAAAAATAAACGTAGAATTTTTTACTTTATGTAATTTTTTTAAAGTTAATTAGTTTTAAAATAATTATAACAAGCCGTGATTACAGTTCTACTCATAAATATAACCATCACATAGCAGGCTTAAAATTCCAAAATGAGTAATAAACATGAACGTGATTTACATTTGATTGAATGAACTTGGTGCAGAGTGTGGCAGTGTGTTTCCTTACTATTTCAAGCGAATTAACAAAATAACATAAGATTAAATTAAAACAAAGTTCAGTACAGGACTGAAGAATTTAAATATATAAACTTATAGGTATATCTAAAGTAGTTGACTAGGCAGTATAAGTCTTTTCAATGTGTAAGAACTTTCTATATGGTAATTAAGTTTTTAATTAGTTAAAATCAAGTCAAATGTCTAGGAGGGAGGGAATGCCAGAATCAGGAGGGGGACTTAGGAGCCTGCTTCAGTGAGATGAGTGTGAGATCATCAGTGTTCAACTGAGAGGGTGGGAATGGGGAGAAAACAATGGTGTAAAAAACATCGAATAAGTAAGAGGAGAATGAACTGCCCCCAACAGTTACTTCTGGTGGCTCATGGCTGGTGATGGGAAAAAAAAAAAAAAAAAGGAGATTTTGAGAAGCACGTATTACATGTTTTGATTGCCTTAAAATATTAATTCAAGGTAGACTGTGATAAAGATATATATTGTAATCTTTTGACTAACAATTAAAAAATTAAAACAAACAGATATAGCTAAAAAGCCAGCAAAAGAGAAAACAGAAGACTAAAAATAATCACACTAAAGAAAGAATAGAGAAAAAAATAGAAACAAACAGAAAACAAACAGCAAGAGGGTACATTTAAACCTAGTCATTTCAACAGTTACATTAAATATAAAAGGACTCGGGCTTGGTGGCTCACGCTTGTAATCCCAGCACTCTGGGAGCGGAGGTGACAGGATGACTCGAGACAAGGAGTTTGAGGCCAGCCCTGGCAATGTAGTGAGATCATGTCTCTGCAGAAAAAAAAAATTTTAATGAAAAACTAGCCAAACAAAGTGCCATGTCCCTGCAGTCCTAACTACTCAGGAGGGTGAGGCAAGCAGACCCTATGAGCCCAGGAATCCGAAGCTACAATGAGCTTTGCGCATGCCACCTGCAGTCCAACCTGTGTCACAGAGCCAGATCCTGTTTCTAATAAATATAGATGGACTGGGCCCGGCGCGGTGGCTCAAGCCTGTAATCCCAGCACTTTGGGAGGCTGAGACTGGCAGATCACGAGGTCAGGAGATCGAGACCATCCTGGCTAACACAGTGAAACCCCGTCTCTACTAAAAACACAAAAAATTAGCCAGGCGTGGTGGCAGGCACCTGTAGTCCCAGCTTCTCGGGAGGCTGAGGCAGGAGAATGGTGTGAACCCGGGAGGCGGAGCTTGCAGTGAGCCGAGATGGCGCTACTGCACTCCAGCCTGGGCGACAGAGCAAGACTCCATCACAAAAAATAATATAAATAAATAAATAAATAAATAAATAAATCATAGAGATGGACTCTATCTCAATTTCAAAGTTGAGATTTTCAGATGAGATTAAAAAATAAATACACAACACCCAACACTATGGTGTTCACAAGAAACACATTTTAGATACAGAGGCAACATTGAGGCAAAAGTGTGGATATAAATGTGCCATGCAAATACTAATCCTAAAAGAGTTGGTGTGCCCATACTAATATTAGGTAAACACTCTTCAAAACAAAAGTGCGGCCAAAGATAAAGGTGTCAAGTCATCATCAAAATAGGCCAGTTTAGAAAATTAACAATCTTAAATGGGTGAGCCTCATGAAACTCCAAAATGTGTGGAATAGACACCAACAGAGTAAAGGTGACGATAATTAGATCTACTTTTCAAATGTCTGTGGAACATTAAGATCAAATACTGGATCATAAAATAATTCTCAATAACATAAAAAGAATTAGGCCTGGCACGGTGGCTCATGCCTGTAATCCCAGAACTTTGGGAGGCCGAGGCGGGTGGATCACGAGGTCAGGAGATGGAAACCATCTTGGCTAACATGGTGAAACCCCGTCTCTACTAAAAATACAAAAAATTAGCTGGGCGTGGTGGCGGGCGCCTGTAGTCCCAGCTACTCGGGAGGCTGAGGCAGGAGAATGGCGTGAACCCAGGAGGCAGAGGTTGCAGTGAGCCGAGATCAAGCCACTGCACTCCAGCCTGGGCGACACAGCAAGACTCTGTCTCAAAATAATAATAATAATATAAAAAGATTTAAATCATCAAGAGTTTGTACTCTGACTAAAAGGACTAAATTAAAAATCAACAAAAATATATTCAGAAATACCTTAATATTTGGCAATGAAGCAAAGAACTTATAAATAACCATGGATATAAGAATAAATCTCAGGTATATATTTAAAATTTTTATTGTGTTAAAATTTTAACAATTTTAAGTATATAATTCAGTAGCAGTAAGTACATTTACAGTATTGTACAACCAGTATCTCTATCTGCATCACAATCAGAAATAAAGTACCCATTAAACAGTAACTCACCATTGCTTCCTCTCCCCAGTCTCTGGTAAACACTAATCTTCATTCTGTCCTCACAATTTTGCCTGTTCTAGATATTGCACATCAGTGGAATAAAACAACATCTGTCCTTTTCTGCCTGGCTTACTTAGCATCATGTTTCTAAGTTCCATTCATGTTGGATATATCAGAACTTCATTCCCTTTAATGGCTGAATAATATTTTATTATATATGTCTATATTTTGTTTGTCCATGTGTTTGTTGATGGACACATGTTGTCTCTGCCTTTCAGCTGTGGCGAATAATGCTGCAATAAACTTTGGTGTAAAAATATCTGCTCCAGGCCCTGTTGTCATTTTTTGTGTGTATAATAGCTAGGCATGGAATTTCTGGGTCTCTCTGTGAGTCTGTGAGGAATCACCGAACTGTTTGCCACAGCAAGTGCATCATTTTCTATTCCTAGCAGCCAGTTCATGAAGCCTCTAATTTCGCCACCTCCTTAGCAACTTTTATTTCCTGTCTTGTTGTTATGAAAGCCATACTAGAGGATGCAAAGTGGTATCTCATTTTGGTTTTGATTTGCATTTTATTAATGAATAATGGTGTTTAGCATCTTTTCTTGTCCTTACCAAGTCCTTTTCCCTTTTTTTATTTTACTTACTTATTTTTTGAGAACGTGGAGCTGGGCTCAGTGGCTCGCACCTGTGTTTCCAGCTACTCCAGAGGCTGAAGCAGGAGGATTGCTTGAGCTCAGGAGGCTGACAGCAGCCTGAGCAACAGTGAGACCCTATCTCTCTAAGGAAAACAAACGAGTGAGACTGCATTTTTTAAATGAGTAATAGCACCGTGCTTTTTTTAATTTATTTTTTGGAGACAGGGTTTTGCTCTGTCACCCAGGCTGGAGTGCAGTGGTGCGATCTTGGCTCATTGCAACCTCTGCCTCCCAGGTTCAAGTGATTCCCCTGCCTCATCCTCGCGAGTAGCTGGGATTACAGGTATGTGCCACCACGCCCGGCTAATTTTTGTATTTTTAGTAGAGAGGGGTTTTCACCATGTTGACCAGATTGGTCTTGAACTCCTGGCCTCAAATGATCTGCCTGCTTGGCCTCCCAAAGTGCTGGGATTAGAGGTGTGAGCCACTGCTGCCCAGTCCTTTGCCTATTTTTAAGCTGGAATATTAATACTTGTTGTTGAGTTGCAGGGGTTCACCATATATTCTAGATACTAAGCTTTTATCAGGCACATGTTTTGCTAATATCAGATAAATACTTTCTCACATACCATGGGCTGTCTTTTCACTCCCTTAGTAGTGTCCTTTGATGCATAAAGGTTTTTGATTTTACATATTTTTTCTTTCGTTATGTGTGATTTTGTGTCATATTTCAAAAAACATTCAAAACTCCAAGGCCATAAAGATTTGCCTGTGTGTTTTCTTCTAAGAGTTACATTGTTTAATCCTTACATGTAAGTGTTTTATTAATTCAGTTAATTATTGTATATAGTGCAAGGTAGGGGTCTAACACCACTCTTCTACATGTGGATATCCAGCTGGTGAAGAGACTGTTCTTTCCTCCATTGACTGGTCTTGGCCCCCTTGTCGAAAAGTCATTGACCATATAGGTGAAGACTAATTTCTAGGATCTCAATTCTATTCTATTGGTCTACATGTCTATCTTTATGCCAGTACCACACTTGATTACTGTAGATTTGTAGTAGGTTGTGAAACTGGAAAATGGGAGTTTTCCAATGTTCTTTTTCAAGATTGTTTTGTCTATGTCAGGTCCCCTAAATTTTTGTATGAATTTTAGAATGAGTTTCTCCGTTTCTGCAAAAAATGCCATTGGGATTTTGACGACATTGCATTGAATCTATAGATTACTTTAGATGGTATTGTCATCTTAACAATATCATCTTACAACCCTTGACCACAGAATGTCTTTCCAGTTATTTCAACTCTCTTTAGTTTCTTTCAGCAAAGTTTTGTGTATATCACCGTGGTTACATTTTTTTTTTTTTTTTTTTTTTTCAGACGGAGTCTCGCTCTGTCGCCCAGGCTGGAGTGCAGTGGCGCAATCTCGGCTCACTGCAAGCTCCGCCTCCCGGGTTCACGCCCTTCTCCTGCCTCAGCCTCTCCGAGTAGCTGGGACTACAGGCGCCCGCCACCACGCCCGGCTAATTTTTTTTGTATTTTTAGTAGAGACGGGGTTTCACCGTGGTCTCGATCTCCTGACCTCATGATCCACCCGCCTCGGCCTCCCAAAGTGCTGGGATTACAAGCGTGAGCCACCGCGCCCGGCCGTCATGGTTACATTTATACCTGAGTATCTTACTCTTCGATGCTATTGTAAATGGAATTTTTTAAATATTTTGACAGTTCATTACAACTATAAAGAAATACAACTAATAAGCTTGTGTTTTTCTTGCATCCTGCCTCTTTCGTTAGTTCTAATGGGTTTTGTGTGTTCTTTAGAGCTTTATACACATAAGATGATGTTATCTACAAATAGACATAATTTTACTTCTATTTTTCATTTCCAATTTACTTCTATTTTTCATTTCCCAGACAATTTTATTTCTTTGTCTTGCCTAAGTTGCTCTGGCTAGAACTTCCAGTGCTATGTTGAATAGAAGTGGCAAATGCCCCATTCTTGTCTTATTCTAGATCTTAGGAAAACAGCTTTCAGTGTTTTATCATTGAGCACGATATTAACTGTGGGTTTTTTATACATCCCATTGTCATGTTGCAGAAGTTCCCTTCTATGCCTAGTTTACTGAATTTTTTATCATAAAAGGGTGTTGTATTTCATCAATGCTTTTTGTGTATCAATCGAAATAATCATGTGCTTCTTCATTTTACTATTATAGTATATTACACTGATTTTTAATATGTTGAGCCTCCCTTGCATTTTGGGGATAAATCTCACCTGATGATAGTTTACAATCCTTTGATTAGACAGTATTGCTGGAAGTATTTTGCTAGTATTGCTCGTATTTTGCTGAGATTTTTGCCTATATTTTTATGAGGGATATTGTGCTGTAGTTCTCTTTTTTTGTGCTGTCATTGTCTGGCTATGGTATCAGGATAATGCTGTTATCGAAAAATGAATTAGCAAGTATTCCTTCATCATACATTTTGTTGGAAGAGTTGCAGAAGAAATGGTATTAATTCTTCTTTAAATGTTAAGTAGACTCACCAGTTAATGTGGCTATTTGATCATAAATCTTTCTTTGTTAAATGGATTCAATCTCCTTGTTTGTTTTAGATCTATTCAGATTTTCTCTTTCTTCTTGAGGCAGTTTGGTAGTTTGTGTCTTTATAGCAATTCGCCCATTTCATCCAGGGCACCTAATTTGTTGGTATACAGTTGTTCACAGTATTCTCCTATAATCCTTTTCTGTTTCTGTAAAGTTGGTAGTAATGGGTCTGCTTTCATTTAGGATTTTACTAATGACAGTCTTCCATCTTTTGCTCAGTCAATAAAGTGAAATGTTTGATCTTTTCAAAGGACCAACTTTTGGCTATGTTTATTCCTTTTACTGCTTTCCAACCTTCTATTTTATTGATTTATGCTCTAATCTTTATTATTTCTTTTTTTTTTTTTTTTTTTTTTTTTTTTGAGACGGAGTCTCGCTCTGTCGCCCAGGCTGGAGTGCAGTGGCGTGATCTCGGCTCACTGCAAGCTCCGCCTCCCGGGTTCACGCCATTCTCCTGCCTCAGCCTCCCGAGTAGCTGGGACTACAGGCACCCGCCACCACGCCCGGCTAATTTTTTTGTATTTTTAGTAGAGACGGGGTTTCACCGTGGTTTTGATCTGTCGACCTCGTGATCCGCCCACCTCGGCCTCCCAAAGTGCTGGGATTACAAGCATGAGCCACCACGCCCGGCCTCTTTATTATTTCTTTACTTCTACTAGCTTCAGATTTAGTTTTCTCTGGTTTTTATACTGCCTTTAGGTATAGGGTGAGGTTACTGACTTGAGATTTTTTTTAATGTAGTTGTTTATATCCATACATTTTCCTTCAAACTCTACTTTCACTGCAGTCACTAAGTTTTGGTATGTTTTGTTTTTATTTGTCTTAAGATACTTTATAATTTCACTTGTGATTTATTCTTTCACTGGTAGTTTAAGAGTGTATTGTTTAATTTCTACATATTTGTGAATTTTTCAGGTTTCATGTTTTATTTATCTGTTGTTTCCTCCATTGTGGTTGTAAATTATATTTTGTATGATTTAAAACTTTTCTAAATGATTAGGACATATTTTTGTGGACGAAGATATGGCCTATCCTAGAGAAAGTTCCATATTCACTTAAAAAGAATGTATAGTATATTCTGCTGTTTTTGGGTGGACTGTTCTGTACATGTGTATCAGCTCTAAATGGCTTATACTGTTGTTCAAGTCTCTATTTCTCATGAAGCTTGTGTCTGGTTTTTCTACCCATTAATTAAAATGAGGTATTGAAGTGTCCAACTACTATTATAGAACTGTGTGTTTATCCTTTCAATCCTGTTAATTTTTTTCAGCTTTACTGAGGTATATTTGAGAAATAAAATTGTACATATTCAAGGTTTACAATGTGATGTGTTTCTATCTACATGTACATTCTGAAATGATTACTAAAATGAAGTCAATTAACATATTAATTACCTCCCCTAATAGTTACCTTTTTTGTGTGCGTGCATGGGATAAGAATACTTAACCATATCCCTAGTGACTGCAGAGTGGCCATTCCAGCTGCTCCAGGCTCCGGCAGAGGAGGAGCAGAGCGGGTGGCACCGCCAGGGGGGCCCTCAGGCCTGGCGCGCACGCATTTCGGAGGCTGCCCAGGCCAAGATGCAGCTGCCCTCTGCCGTGTGTGTGCAGGCAGCAGCCGCCTTTCAACTCCCGAGCCCAGTCGCGCTGCCAGCGTCGCAAAGCCGGGGTCAGATGTCCCGACGGCTGCACAGGAGTGAGAACCGAGAACCTGCCGCTCAAACCCATCCCAGGTGACTGTGGAGTGCCCATGCCAGCGGCTCCTGTACCTCCCTGTGGTGGAAGAGCCGGGCGGGATGCACGGCTTAGGGGCTCTCAGCCTGGGCGCGCTGGCGATCCGCAGGCCTCCCGGGCCATGCCCCTCCAGCCCGCCTGGGCACCCAAGCTGCAGCCGCCCTCTGTGTGCAGGCAGCAGCCTCTGGGGAACCTCTAAGCCCGCCTGCACTCGTAACATCTCAGAACCGGGGACAGATGTCCCGGTGGCTGCAGCCAAGCCAGATGGTCTGCCCGATGGCGGCTACACATGGGCAAGAACCTGCCGCTCAATCCCATCCCCGGTGGCTGCGGAGGGCCCCTGGCCAGCGGTCCCGAGCTCTGGCAGAGGCGGGGGCAGGGCCTGGCGGGCTCTTAGGCTCGGTGCACTCGCGATCCAGAGGCCCCCCAGGCCATGTTCCACCGCCTGGACACCCAAGCTGCAGCCGCCCTCCGCCTGCAGGCAGTGGCTGCCTGGTAACTCCCAAGCTCGCTCGCGCTCCCAGCATCGCAGAACCAGGGCCAAACGTCACCGTGGCTGTGGCCAACCCAGGCGGTCTGCCCGGCGGCGGCTGCACAGGGGCGAGAACTGAGAACCTGCGGCTCAACCCCATCTCTGTAGGCTGCGGAGTGGGGTCCGGACTCCCTCGGACCTCCTGGCCAGCGGTCCTGAGCTCCAGCAGAGGAAGAGGGCGGGAGGCATGGCGAAGGGGGCGCGCGCTGGCAATCCCAAGACCGCCCAGCCCATGCCCCGCCAGCCCGCCTGGACGCCCAAGCTGCAGCTGCTTTTTTGTTTGTTTGTTTTTCTTTCTGCAGGCAGCAGCCGCCAGGCAACCTCCAAGCCCGCCAGCGCCCCCAGCCTCGCAGAACTCGAGCCAGTGTCGCTGTGGCTGCAGCCAAGCCCGGCGGTTGGCCTGGCGGCGGCTGCACTGGAAACAAAAACTGGCCTCAGCCCCATCCCCGGTGGCTGCGGAGGGCCCCTGCCAGCGGCCCTATCTGTCTTCAAAGGAGGAGCAGGGCGGCCAGAGCGGCCCGGAGGGCTGCGCGCCTGCGATCCTAGGGCGTCCCAGGGGAGCCCAAGAGAACCGGCGAGCCAGCGGCACCTGCGCCCAAGCTGTAGCCGCCCCCTGAGGCCGCGACGCTTGGGAGCGGCTTCCCGAGTCCCGGCGGGCGCTGAGCTGCAAGCGTGCGCCTAAAGGCTTCGCTTGGCTTACTCTGTCCGAGAGGTCGGAGGCTGCCAGTGTCACTGCTAAAGGCTGTTAAAATCAGCTACACAACCATCTGAAAGCCATTTTCCTCCCTCTGGTTAAAAACAGTCATATGTCGCCGGGCGCGGTGGCTCACGCCTGTAATCCCAGCACTCTGGGAGGCCGAGGCGGGCGGATCACGAGGTCGGGAGATCGAGACCATCCTGGCTAATACAGTGAAACTCCGGCTCTACTAAAAAATACAAAAAAATAGCTGGGCGTGGTGGCAGGCGCATGTAGTCCCAGCTACTCGGGAGGCTGAGGCAGGAGAATGGTGTGAACCCGGGAGGCGGAGGTTGCAGTGAGCCAGATCACGCCACTGCACTCCAGCCTGGGTGACAGAGGGAGACTGTGTCTCAAAAAAAAAAAAACAGTCATGTGTCTACTGATGTAGTTAAGGCTGTGTCTACATTCATCTCTCAGCAGGGACATGGTTTCTCAAATGCGAATGTTTGACCTGCAAAAGTTTTGCAGCCAGAGCCTGTGCAAGTATTGGTAGATTGAAAATACAAAATCAAACCACTTCTCATGCCTAGCTTTTTTTTTTTTTTTTTTTTTTCTGAGACAGAGTCTCACTGGGTTGCCCCAGGCTGGAGTGCAATGGTGCAATCTTGGCTCACTGCAACCTCCACCTCCTGGGTTCAAGCGGTTCTCCTGTCTCAGCCTCCTGAGTAGCTGGGATTACAGGCATGAGCCACCATGCCCAGCTAATTTTTGTAGTTTTAGTAGAGATGGGGTTTCACCATGTTGGCCAGGCTGGTCTCGAACCCCTGACCTCAGATGATGCGCCACCTCGGACTCCCAAAGTGTTGAGATTTCAGGCGTGAACCACCTTGCCCGGCTGGAAACTATTTTTGTTTTGTTTTGAGACACGAACTCACTCTGCCGCCCAGGCTAGAGTGTAGTGGCATGATCAAACTCACCAGAGCCTCGACCTCCTGGGCTCAAATAGTCCTCCCCCATCAGCCCCAGAGTAGCTGGGACTACAGGTGTGTGGTACCACGACTGGTTAATTTTTTTTTTTTTAATTTTGAGACAGAGTCTCACCCTGTTGTCCAGGCTGGAGTGGAATGGTGTGATCTCGGCTCACTGCAACCTCCACCTCCTGGGTTCAAGCCGGTTCTCCTGTCTCAGCCTCCTGAGTAGCTGGGATTACAGGTGTGTGCCACCATGCCCGGCTAATTTTTGTGTTTTCAATAGAGACGCGGTTTCACCACGTTGGCCAGGCTGGTCTTGAACTCCTTGGCTCAAGCGATTCGCCTGCCTCGGCCTCCCAAAGTGCTGGGATTACAGGTGTGAGCCACTGAGCAGCTGATGTCAAAAAGATTAATAAATGGTGCCTCCTGAGTGGCTGGGATTGCGGGCGTGGGCCACCATACCCGGTTAGTTGTTTCGTTTTTATTTTTTTTGGTAGAGACAGGGTTTCTCCATGTTGGTCGGGGTGGTCCCGAGCTCCTCCCCTCGGGTAATCCGCGGGCCTCGGCCTGCTGGGATTGCAGGCGTGAGTCCCTGCACCTGGCCCAAAACCCGGTCTCATAACGGAAAAACAAAACAAAAACCACAAAGATTAGCCGCCCCTCAGGTAGTCCCAGCTACTCCCAAGGCTGACGTAGGCGGATTGCTTGAGCCTGGAGGTGGAGGTGGCAGTGAGCCATGATGGCTCTGCTGCAGTCCAGACTGGGCTACAGAGAGGGACTGTGTCTCAGGAAACAGGAGAGGAAAAAAAAAAGTATATAAAATTGCTAAATCAAGGAACAGCTTGACAGTATATTATTGAGAGAAAAAGAGGCAAAGGTTAGCAGACACCAATGTTCGCTTAGTGGAACTGCAGGTGTCCCCGACAGGAGGGTGCTACTTTTCCAAAAGAAATGTATTATTGACCAAAAAAAAAAAAAGTTGTAGGTTTGTTACAATATACAAACAGCTAAACTTTATATAACGACAACCCTCTTCTAGCACTGCTCTAAGCCTTTTCCTGCTCTGAAATAGCTACTATTGTTACCTCCATTGCAGAGAAAACAGATGCCAGAGGTTGTGGAAGGACCACGGAAACTGACTATGAAATTGACTTGTAAGTTTCGGACTCAAGGGTCTTCCTGCTCTGCTCCTTACATTGCCACATTTTAGTTAACATATCTCTTAAAATACTGGTCCTTTCTATATTTGGAGGGACTCCTCTTGCAATTTGAACTTTTTTCTTGCACTAAGCATTTGGTCATAGGATCATCTGTGTTTTATGTCAATTTAAGTTTAGACATTGTTCAGTTAGGAAGGTAAGTATGAGCAAACAGGTATCTGACTGAAATAGATAACCTAGAAAAAATCACTTATGAGAAAGTCAAGAAAATGTGAACTCTGGATTTGTGGCTATTTTCAGAATGTATTAAATTTTTTGGTATTTAATGGCATTGTGAATATATTTATTTTTTTAAATCTTTGTCTTCTACAGATACATATAAGGTAATTAAAAAATAATATGATGTATAGGTTTTACTTCAAAATAATTCAGAGGAAGAAGGAATGTAAATATGAGCAAACAGGTATCTGACTGAAATAGATAACCTAGAAAAATCACTTATGAGAAAGTCAAGAAAATGTGAACTCTGGATTTGTGGCTATTTTCAGAATGTATTAATTTTTTGGTATTTAATGGCATTGTGAATATATTTATTTTTAAAAATTCTTTGTCTTCTACAGATACATATAAGGTAATTAAAAATGATATGATGTATAGGTTTTACTTCAAAATAATTCAGAGGAAGAAGGAATATATATAAATGAAGAGGGAATATAAATGAAACAAAACTGGCTGTGGCCAGGTGTGGTGGCTCAGCCTGTAATCCCAGCACTTCGGGAGGCCAAGGCAGGTGGATCACCTGAGGTCAGGAGTTCAAGACCAGCCTGGCCGACATGGTGAAACCCCATCTCTACTAAAAATACAAAAATTAGCTGGATGTGGTGCCGGGCGCCTGTAATCCCAGCTACTTGGGAGGCTGAGGCAGGAGAATCGCTTGAACTCGGGAGGGGGAAGTTGCAGTGAGCCAAGATCATGCCACTACACTCCAGCCTGGGCAACCACAGCAAAACCCCACCTTTAAAAAAAAAAAAAAACTGTCCATGCCATGAATGAAAAATTGTTGATGATGTGTACGTGTAGGGCAATTATTTTTCTCAACTTTTTTTAGGTTTGAAAATTTTTATTGAATACACGCACACGTCCCTTGATAACTGGGGCTGCTTCCCCATTATTCTCTTAGTAGCCCTTCTGATTTTCACTTCATCTTCATTCTTAGAGATTCTGGATTTTTTTTTTTTGACAAGTTCAAGTATGTCTTTGCAAGGACTATCCAGCATGTCTATTTTATGAGAGAGGTTTTGCAGAGTACCTACTCAGCCATATTATCAGAAACACAAATATTTTCCAGATTCTGTTCTTGTCCTGTTTACATTTTTTAAGTTCCAAGAACAGTCACCTTCTACCAGACATTCTGATGTTGGAAGACAAAGCATATTTTATAAGTGGCATGATTTCTGGCTCAAATTAAGAACAGAGCCACAGCTTTCAACAACCCAAAAATAACTTACTGTGACTCACCATATTTAGAAAGATGGAGATTATTAAAAAAAGAAAACCTTAAGTTACTATGTGACCTCTAAGTATCCGGCTGAAAATTCTAAAGATAGAAAGGTAAATCAAAAGATACAGAGACTGTAATCATGCACTTAATGAAGTGCTAAATCAAAATATTTTTGGCTTATGTGAAATTGTTTAATTTTATCACATTTTTACTGGCACTATAGCTATTTGCAAGTACATATAAAACTACAGTGTTACATATAAACTATCAAAAAAGAACTTAAGAAATGAGACTAATCTAGCAACTTTACTTAAAAGTTTATTTTAAGGGAATAATTAAGGATGTCCATACAAAAGGATTTAGCCATGACATGAGAATATTCTTCCTGGCAAATCAATGGAAATTATTAAATGTGCAAAAGGGAACTGTTGGAATAAATTGTAATACTTCATATGATCATATATCATAACCTTTTAAAATGATTTTGAAGACTTGCATAAATTGACTTAAACACATATTTGTAATGCATGACTGAATAGGAGAAATATGGGCCAGCAAAGAACATAGCGTTGGTCCAATTTCTACAAAACAAAGAAGACTCTAATAGTATGACAGCAGGGAAGGGGGAATATGTCAACGTATGCATATGTATATGTATATATACGCGTAGCAAGTATGAACTTGAAAGGATATATATCAAATTGCTTACACAGATTACCTCAGAGAGGTAAATAACTTTGGCCTTTGGTGTTCTGTATTCCACATATTCTGAATTTTCCTTTTTTATTTAAATAGAGATGGGATCTCAGCCAGGAGCAGTGGCTCATACCTGTAATCTCAGCACTTTGGGAGGGTGAGAAGGGCAGATTGCTTGAGGCCAGGAGTTGGAGACCAATCTGGCCAAGATGGCAAAACTCTGTCTCTACTAAAAATTCAAAAAGTAGCCAGGTGCAGTGGCTCATGCCTGTAACCCCAGGTACTCAGCAGGCTGAGGCATGAGAATTGCTTGAACAAGGAGGCGGAGGTTGCAGTGAGCTGAGATCACACCACCGCGCTCCAGCCTGGGCAACAGACCAAGACTCTGTCAAAAAAAAAACAAAACAAAACAAAACAGCAACAAAAAAACAGTAATAAAGAGAAAACCTTATGGACAGGAGCAATGTCTCATGCCTGTAATCCCAGTGCTTTGGGAGGCCAAAATGGGAGAAGTGCTTGAGGCCAGGAGTTCAAGACCAGCATGGGCAACATAGCAAGACTTTTTCTCTACAAAAAAATTTAAAAATTAGCCAGGCATGGGCCGGGCACGGTGGCTCACGCCTGTAATACCAGCATTTTGGGAGGCCGAGGCACGTGGATCACGAGGTCAGGAGATCAAGACCATCCTGGCTAACACAGTGAAACCTTGTCTCTACTAAAAATACAAAAAAAAAATTAGCTGGGCGTGGTGGCGGGTGCCTGTAGTCCCAGCTACTCGGGAGGCTGAGGCAGGAGAATGGTGTGAACCCGGGAGGCAGAGCTTGCAGTGAGCCAAGATCACACCACTGCACTCAGCCTGGGCGACAGAGCAAGACTCTGTCTCAAAAATAAAATAAATAAATACATAAATAAATATTAGCCAGGCATACTAGTGCATGCTTATACTCCCAGGTATGTGGGAGGCTGAGGTGGGAGGATCACTTGAGCCTGAGAGTTGGAGGTTGCAGTGAGCTGTGATCACACCACCAGGGAGCCACAACCCCATCCCCACCTCCTTCCTCTGTCCTATGCTAGCAATAAATAAGTTTCCCAGTTACAAATAATTATTAGAACCTCCTCCACATGTGCCAGTTCCAACCTCAGCTAGGT
The DNA here is from genome assembly GCF_006542625.1 of Nomascus leucogenys. Taxonomy (NCBI): domain Eukaryota; kingdom Metazoa; phylum Chordata; class Mammalia; order Primates; family Hylobatidae; genus Nomascus; species Nomascus leucogenys. The sequence continues at coordinate 1,195,698 of NC_044404.1, forward strand.
AGGATACAGGGGCAGCCCTACCCTCTGGAATATACAAAACGTTACACAGACACAGTATGTACACCGGAGAAGGGGGGCCACCCCAGCAGCCCATGCCCTCGCCTGGTCCACAGTTAGCCACACTGTCCTGCCTCAGCTACCTCTCTGAATAAGACGATTGGAGCCCCACTGAGGGAAAAGTTGCTATGGTGAGAGTAACGGGGCCGTCAGGCCTCCTCCAAACAAACCAACTCCATCAGCCTCTGGCTCTTAAGTAACAATCATCATCATCCAGAAATTTAAGGACTCAGCCCTGGTCAAGGTGGCAAAGGGTCTGTTTGTCTTTCCCCATTAGACAGAGGTCTTGTCTTGCTATCCAAATTGTAAAGGGGTGACTGAGAAGGGGAGATAGGGACATGTGGTGGTGGAGACTCCAGCCCCACTTCTCCAGGCTTTGCTGACAGGGGCCTGATTTTAATTTTTATTTTTATCCCATGACTTTTTTTTAAATCCCATAACTTCTTTTTCATAACTTTTTTTGGTAACTTTTCATAAAATTTTTTCTACTTTTTTGCCACAAGTTTTCTTGCCACAACTTTTTTACATTTTTTATCCCCAAAATTTTTCACCCTATAACTTTAATCCCATAACTTTTTTATATTGTGTTGTTTTAATAAACACTTGCATAGTTGTATTACAATTTTGCAAAAATGAAACAGATTATCTCATGCCAAGCATGCCCAGCATTTGCACAGTATCAATACCTTTAATACTATAGTTTTCAAGACATGCAAAATAAAACTTTAAGGCAAAAACAGCACTTTGCAACAATAATTTATTACATTACAGTAGCATCACACCAGCAGTCAATAATGCCACTTTAGGCAAAAGTCTTTCAGTATTTCCATTATACAGTCTGTTTACAAGAATTCATAAATTGGTAAAATTCATTCTAAGAAAACTTGGCAAATAAAGCTTTGGACTGGAATTCGCATTTCTTTCTCTACTTTTCCTTCCCAACGTTTCTTTCTTTTAAACTACAGTATTCATATTTTTAAATATTTTAACTTATTTCAGAACACTAAGATAGCAGTTACATTTTTTAACGGTTATATTATTTTTAAATGACTAAGATACACTTTTAGAGAAACTATATTATGTATAGGGCTGATTTACATTTTCAAATTTTCCAAAAATCAGCTTTGGTTTTAGAGCTGATTTTTTTTTTTCATTTCTGGAAAACCTATCAGGTTTAATCAAATACTTTAAAAATGATTATTATATATTGCAATCTTTAGCTGTTTTGATTATTCCTACAGAAATTCAAATTTATTCAGTTGAACTCACATTTTAAAATTCTATGTTTCTGATGAACTCTAACCTTCCAATGTTGCCTTCTAAGCAAATTGAAAGCTGCCTTATACTAAATGAGAGCACAAATACTCGGCTGAATGAGGTATTGCAAAAGACGGCATGCACTTTGAAGAAAGACTTAAGTTATTGTCATACAATTTCCATTCTTTTTAGCTTTTTCTTAAATATATGACAAATACCTACACAAAGAGTGGTATTTCAGTTAATATAGTAAACTTATTTTCCAGACTGACATTCAGCTCAAATATGCCAGTATATGATTTAATCCATAGGCACCTGATGAACACATTATTGTTTAGACTGGTTACAGATGGTAGTAACCGTCTTTAAACTGAACTCAAAGAATGCAAAAGCAGCAAGTTCAGAAAATAAAAGGCAAGAACAGGACTTTAAGTGCATTTTAAACCCACAGGCTAGAAACTGTACCACTGATAATTGGCCGCATTATTTGGTCTACCAATTTTTCTTTATCATTCTGAAACTGGGTTTATCTAATACATTGATACATTCATATAATTTGGAAGAGTCAGTTGAAGTCACAAGGACCGAATATTTGCACTCTTTCAGTGAATGCCAGCAAATCTGTTATTCCATCGGCAGAATCGTATTGCTGCCCTCTTGTTAACGTCATATTTATAGAAGTATCATGAGGATGCCAGATGCTAAATATGGAGATGGTCTAGTAATTAGAAATCCCCACCCCAGGGAGCACACATACATATCTCCCTACATCCTATTAATGTGATGTGTTCTGGAATACAGACATTAGAACTTCATGAAGTTTGAACTGTTGAGTCTTTCCCAAGCATCATCAAGTTATGATTTAGGCAATGTCTGACTGAAATGCATTCATTCATCACGCATAGGCACAGTCACATAAATATTGCACAAAACATGTCCCTAACTGAAACCGAGAGGTACAGAAACATATTTCACTCTTTGTAAAGAAGTTTGTGAGGAAATATAACTGTGTGATTGTATAGACACGTTTCCTGATAATACATTGACATTCACAAACAGTAGATTGCACTGCAGTTTGTAAACATTTTAAGTTGCATAAACTTCTCCTTGATTTTCAAAGATAGTATAATACTGTTTACTAAAACTCCTTTTTGTTTCAACTAAGTACTCTCACATGTATTAGTTTATAATAATGTTTGTTATTATTTTTAAAGTGTTTTCCATTCAAGGAAAAGAAGTAAATTCCTATGTCAGAGTAACCAAGGTGGATGAAGAATAGGTATTAGCCAGAGAGGTCTAGATGGTAAAATCAATCTTCAAGCCTCAAAGAAGCTCCGTGAACAGAGAGGAATGCCAGGTGTCACACAGCTTTCCTTCACTCTAATTCATTCTTGGCTAGAGCCTGTATGCCTGTTCCAGGGACAGTTAAACTCTTAAAGGATTTCTTATGATCTTCAGTAAATACATTAAGAAGAATGCCAACCAGTGCCCTTTTGTGTACTGAGGCATGTAGTCATGTGATTAAAATAGGTAACATGAACTCTGACTTAAAAATGTATTATAGATACAAATGCTCTAAGCTAGGAAAGGTTTTCCACATGCACAGTCAATGATGGGAACCTTTCATTCCTCAGAAATCATCCCTTTTTAGGTCATCGAAAAAGAGTACAACTGCTGCAGCTCATGATGCAATATCTTCATGAGCCCAGAGCACATACAAATCCTAAGGGAACCAGCATAATACAGCGCTAATTCTTGGCACCGGAACAGATGAAACACACTCTATCCTGCACATACCTGCCAGAGCAGGCCACTTTCCTCTTCTGTGAGATTTAAAAAGCTCCCCCAAAAGGTTATGACTCCCATCACCAATACACCAATACAGAAAATGGAGGAAAGGCTGTTTCCAGTTCTCGGCCTTTAAACAACTCTAAATGTCAGTACTCATAGTGGCATATTACAAAGTAATAAACAGTGCACACCTGGGGGCAAACCACATATAGAGCTAATGAAGAGCTCACTGTGATTAAGATTAGATCAAACAATAGCAGAGTATAAGCAAATTTTATCTGAATTCTGTAATGAATATACATGTGGCAATAACATTAAAAACGCATGGCAGCCTATTCCAAACCATCAAGAATAGTTTTGTGCAAATAGTGGGTCTTTGTGTGTTTGAACTCCCACCATGTAAGGGCAAACTCAATATGCATGCTAATGACCTACAATTATGAAATTGAAAAATGCTAAAGGATGCCAGAGTGAACATCAGTGAAAGCCACAGAAACCCACTCTTAACTTTTTACAAATAAACTTAAACTATAAATTAGAAACACAAATAATCATGAGTGGCTGTAACATTCAAATGAAGTAAATGAATTGTGTAGGAGATTAACCCCATAACTTTGTTTTTTTAAAAATTTCTTGATCAGCCCTTTGATGATGGTGATGTTTATCTCCTTCTTCTTGGCAGCCAAACCCAGCAAAAGAATGGCACACAGTGGTTGCTGCCCAAGCCTGGGTGCACCTGGTGGTCCTGCACGATTGGCTCTGCAGTAGGGCTGTCTTGGGGAGAACCCTCCCTGGCCTTTCCTTGCGCAGGCTCCACACTGTCAGTGAGGCTCACCTCACAAAGATCTTTGAAGAGAGGGAGGCGGGGATCTGAGCACAGTGCGAGCCCCCCCTGCTCCTGCCTGCCCACCCTGCCTGAGGGCTGTACTCACCACCATGCTTGTGGGCAGCTAAAAGCTCCTGGGGGGCTGGGGATCCTGGACTGGGCTCATCAGCAGGATTCTGGGCAGTGGCCAGGAATTTGCTGTGCCCCTCACTGTAGTCACCACAAGCCGCAACATCATCTCTTGCAGCTTCAGCAGCTTCACCTGGAGTGGGGGGTGCTCAGGTGTCACGCCGCTGCTGGCGCCCACCCTCACACCCACCCCCACCCCCACAGAGATGTTGCACACCCTACCTTCATCTCCTTTCTGTCCTGGGCCAGCCTGATGATGTCCTCCTCCCGGTGCCGCATCTTTGGCACTGCCCCCCGGCTCTGTATTAAGGTGATGAACTTTACTGCAGGGGGACAGGGCTCAGACGCTGGGGTGCCTCCTACGGCCCTGCAGCTCCCCCTGCCGTGCCCTGGCCTCCCACTCACTGATGGCATCTCTCTCTCCAGGACTGAATGAATCGAAGTTCTAGTTTCTCCACCCACTCCCTCAGGTCTGTCTTCTCCTCCAAGAGGTCCATAAGGCCGCTCTGGAGCCAAAATAACGGGGTCACATCTTGGCAGTGACCTGCCCCTCCGCCCTGCCCTTCTGGGCCCATGCCAAGACTCAATCACCTCCAGCTTCTCCATGACTTCCTGCAAGGCCCGCTGGGTCTCCCCACTCACAGACTCGCCCCCAGTCCCTGGGGCTGGGACCACTGCCTCTGGCTCCTTCTGGGCCGAGGCCACCGGGTGAGCCAGGTGCTGGCAGCACACCCTCTGCTCTTTCACCTGCTCTAATAACCGTGCCTCTCTCTCCTGGGCACTGGCTCCAGCGGACTTGAAAAATGCCACCTGAGGGCAAGAAGTGAGCATTCTTGTAGGGGCATACACAGAACAAACAGGGCAGAGAGTTCGAGCGCAGCCCCTTCCCTTGGGGGCCTCAGAGAGTGCACCTGTTGGTCACAGGTGAAATGGTGTCTGACCACTGGCTCCCGGAAGGGGTGAGGGTCCAGAGAAATCAGAAGGCAGGGAATCTAAGAGCATAAAGGGGTTCTTGGAGGGACCACAGAGGAAGGTGGCAAAATGGGTGCAGGGGGAGTCAGGCTCACCGTGGCCTCCCAGCTCTCCAGGGCCTCTGGGACGCTCGGCATGGGCCAAGGTGCCTCCTCCCCCTCACTGTCCAGATGTCCTCCTCCATCTCCTGTGGGGGGTGGCCAGAAGGGTCCTCAGACAACCCAACAAGGGAGGTACCGTGGGCCCACCTGTGCCTCCACCCTCACTGTGTAACCCTGAGCCAGCCCCTCCCCAGAGAGGAATGAGCTGCTGTTCTTTATTTTTACTTTTAAGAACCAAGATCTTGCAATACTGTCAGGCACATTCCCACTACTGGTCGATGTGGGAGTTCTGACCTGCTCCCTTTCTGACCTGGCCCAGTTCAGCCATCCTTAGGCAACTTGGTGGACCCCCACTCACAGGAGGTCACCACAAATGCCAAACTTAGTGCAGGCACCCGGTAGGCATAATGACCAGCTGCTCTAAAGGTCTCTTCCAACTCCTCAATCCTATGCTGCTAACAGTCCCCCCTTCCTTCTGGGGCTCTCTTCTCTTCCTCTGAGCTGTCTCCCGTACCTTCCCCAAGGAGAGCCATGAGGCTCAACTGGGCCGTTAGCTGCTGTTTCTGCTGGCGGCAGCTTCCAGACGCTCCTAAGGGGCCAGGAAAGAGTGAGAAGGCACAGAGTTTGCCAGGTCGTCCCCCTCACAGCGCCGTCCTCGGCAGCTCCCTCCCCTGGGTCTCCTGCAACTTTTGGCGGGCCATCTCGGCCACCGCTTTGCCCCAAGCTTCCTGCTGCTGCAGCTGGTTCATTAGCTGGGTCTGCTGCAGTCACTGTCTGTGCAGCGCCTCCTTCTCAGAGGTCAGCTGCTGGTAGGTGGCCACTTGCTGCTGATAGGTGCCCACGTACTGCTGCAGGTGACCCAGGTAATGGTCTGGCTGCCACTGCAGACTCTGAGCCTCTTGGCTCTTCAGCTCCACCTGCAGGAAGACCCTGGGTGTGAGGGCACGTGGTGGCTGGCTTCCAGATTCTGGGCCCATTAATAGGGTAGCGAGGGCACTGTGGGGCTCTGTCACTGGCCCAGACCCCTGGCCCCTTGCTCCAGACCTAAGTGACTGCCTCCCTTTCCTAGAACCCCATGCCTCCTTCCCCAGCCTCAAATCTCATACCCTCTTCTCACCATTTCAACTGTAGGCCACAGACTGTTGGAAAAACAGTGGGAGCCAACCACCATCTGCTAGGTGTGCTACAGGCCTAATGCTTTCCATGTATTATCTCATTTAATCCCCAGCACCTCTGTCAGGAAAATGCTAACTTTCTTTTGAAGTGAAAGAAACAGACTTAGAGATGCAAAGTACTTGAATGGTGACCAGTGGAACCGAGGCTAGAATCCAGTTTTAATCTAAGGAGCACTTTTGTTTTGTTTTGAGACAGAGTGTCACTCTGTGGCCCAGGCTGGAGTGCAGTGGTGGAATCTCAGCTCACTGCATCCTCCATTTCCTGGGCTCAAGCGATTCTCGTGCCTCAGCCTCCTGAGTAGGTGGGATTACAGGCATGCACCACCATGCCTGGTTAATTTTTTTTTTTTTTTTTTTTGTAATTTTAGTAGAGATAAGGTTTTATCATGTTGGCCAGGCTGATCTCAAACTCCCGACCTCAACTGATTCTCCTGCCTCAGCCTCCCAAAGTGCTGGGATTATAGGCATGAGCCACCATGCCTGGCATAAGGAGCCTGTTATACCACTGTCTCTTCCCCTATGATTGGGGGGCTCCATGGCTCTAGCTGGGATGATGATGTCCAGACCTGGGAGGAGCCCAGGGCTACCCACTTTTAAAATTCAGAGGGCAGGAAGCAAGAAACAGCCATAGGACTGCCCTAGAGGGTGCTGGGGTCACCTGCCCCCAGGCTGGAACTGCCTCTGTCCTGGCACCTCCCCTCCCCAGAGCTGGTGCCTGTCTCCCAGCCCTTTTTGGATGGGGTGTGAGTTACCGTCTCCACCTCGCCAAGCTTCTGAAGCTCCTTTACTTGCGGTTCCAACTGCAGTGCACTCTTGTTCTCGTTGTTCAGGACAGAGAGAAGCAATCAGCTACCACCCACTGCAGCTGGAGACCCCAGAATTTGGTGTCTTCCTCCCATGGCACTGGGAAGGGTGGAGGCAAGTTAGAAAAATCATCCCCTCTCTCCCAAAGCCACCAGAGCAGGGCTCTGGCTCACAGGTGCCTTTAGAAGTAATATTTCATGTGAGGGCTACACTGCCCTATTTTACAGTCGGGAAAACAAAGGCCCGGAGGGCTAGGAAGGAGGGCAGGCTCCCCAGCTGGGGCAAGGCACCAGCTCCTTGAAGACGCTCTGTGGCTTGGCCAGCTGCTGAAGCCTCTCCTCCTGCTCCCGAAGCTTCTCCTCCTGCTCCCAAAGCATCTCCTTTTGCCCCCGGTTCAGGAGACTTATGCGCTGATTGTTTTTCACCTGGGCCTGGAGCTCTCCTGCCACTCTCTCCAGCTCCTTCCTCAGGTGCTGCAGCTCCACCTCAGAGGTCACTGCTGGGGGCTCCGGGGGCAAGGGTTCAGCTGAGAAAGGAAGCAGACAGTAAGAGCCTCTGGATTCCAAAAAAAAAAAAACAAAAAAACAAAAAACAAAAACAAAAACACAGAAAAAACCTCCTCTTGGTGCACAGCTCCTCTCAGGCTCCCCAAACTTGGCCTCGCTGCTAATGATTCCTCGCACCCGGATTGTAGCTAATCTTCCAAACCACTTTCAGATAGAGAGCAATGTGGGTGGCTGACAACGGGCCCTCTTTGCTGATGGGGACACTGAGGCTAATGGAGACGACAAGACTTGCTGTCTCCTGGCACAGACCTCTTTCCCTCTGCCTCAAAGCCCTTCCATCCACCCACCTCCCTGGGGCATTCTAAGCCACCCCCACAACCCTCTGATGCCAGTCCTGCTGCCAGGTCATGCCAGCCCCATCTTACCCCTCTGGTTTTTGAGTTTGGACAAGCTCCTTTCCAGCTTCTCTACCCGACAAGCATCATGCTTCTTCTTCTTCAATGTGCAAACCTGCCCAAAGCACAGGGGGAAAGGGCCGTGGAGAGAGGGGCTGGTGGCTAGACAGGCTGCCATCTCCCTCTCTGCCCCCACCTCCACAAAGCCCAGACCCATGACCACCTCTGGCTGTACTATTCCCATTTTACAGATGCCCAGAAAGATCCAGTGACCTATCTAAGGTGGGGGGGGCTGAAGGGTCAGATCTCACCTCCTGCGACATTTTTCTCATCCTCTGCTGCCACCGGGCCCTCTCTCCTTTTATATGCTGAGCAAATTCATCTTTCTCTAGCTGGACTTGTATCGGCAACTCCTTCAACTGCAAGAATGGGCACAGAAGTTAGGAAGGGCTGTCACTGGTCCTCACCTGCTCCTGGCCACCTGGGGTCATCTTCCTTCCACATCCCTCCCTCTGCAAAACCTCACCTGTGTCAGCTGTGCTTTTAGCAGTGCCTGCTCCTGTATGGAATGCTCTAACTTCCACTTCATACATGCTTTACTGCGGCTCGAGAACTGGATGGTGAAGAGTGAGAAGTTTCAATCTGGGGAGCCTGGGCCATTCCACACAGTGCCCCTTAAAAGGGCCAGGGCTAGGCTCAATAAACAACTCAGTCAGTAAAGATCAAGGCACTTCCAAGCCCATGGTCTAGTTTTTAAAAGAACTCTAAGCTGGAAGGGACAGGGAACAAGATCAAATTTATAGCTGGCTAACAGAGGCCCAGAGAGATCAGATAATATTGCTATTGTTATTACTGTTATTATTACCACTGTTTAAACCTTTATGGAGTGCTTCACTAGGTACCATGCTGGCAATCCCATTTAATCCTCACAACCACCATAGGAGTTGCAAGGTAATCGCCTCTATGGTGTAGATGAAAAAACATGGAGTATTTGAGGTTAAGTGCTTGCCTAAGATCACTTAGGCAGAGCTGGGATTTGAACACCCAGGTCTATCCGATTCTCTAAGCCCATTTTTCTTGCTGGGGGTGGTGGCACAGATAAGAAGGGGAAAATTAATATTTTGTTCACTTTTTGAAAGGATGATACGTTCGCATAGTCCAAAACTCAGAAGGTACAGAAGGGAAGTATCTCCCAGCCACCTTGTTGCTCTCTCCTGGGTTTTTAATGAACCCTTGCAAACATGTTTTATGTCTATTATCATAATATGGACACACAACACACACACACACGTTTCCTCTCTCTACAGAAATGGTAACATACTGAAGATACTCTTCTGTACCTTCACAATACAAGTACCCAATACCTCACCTAGGACTTGGCCAAGACCACAGCCAGGTAAGGGCAGGGCAGGCACTTGGCCTCCAAGCTCTACGTCCAGGGCTCGCTCCCCAGAGTGCCCCCCACAGCGCCCCCACAACTCACCCACAGCAGCTGCCTCAGCCCCAGGCTGCCTCTAAGAACCATACACAAAAGCAGTGAAAAATGGCCATGCTGCCTCCTGGGCAGGACACTCCATCCTGCAGAAGGGACCTTTAGGCTCACTCCTCCATCTGTGAAGCCAGGCTCCCAGGGGATGGGGCAGGTGGTTGGACTCACGCTGTTCACCTTCTTCTTCTGTGTAGCAGCGACAGCAGAGAGCCTGCTCTAACTCTCCTCTACACTGCAGGTGGCTGACCAGATCCTTGGACCCTTCTGTAATGAGAGTTGAGATGTGTCCCAAAGGGCTCCCCCGAAGGCCTGTCGAAGTGCCAGGTTGAAGGATGACAGGGTGCCCAGATTCCTACCTTCAAAGTGTCTGCGAGAGTGTTTCATGTGCTACAGGTCTGAATTTAGTTTCTCTTTCTGTATGTTCAATCTCTGGATTTGAACCTTTGGGAGAAAAGCCAAGCAAGTGCTGAAAGAGAAGGAAAGAAACATTCTCGGGAGGACAGGAGGAAACTTCACACCCTCCACTCACCTCTAGCTCCCTTTCAGCTCTCCGTTTCTTGTTGCTTGCTTTCTTTTCCTACAGGAAGAGGAAGACAGAGCTCTTACTGGGCGGAGGCAGAGATGGCCACAGCAAGAGACATGCCCCCAGAATGGCACCACTGCCCCAGGACAGGCCCACCCGTGGGACCAGGTTATCAGGGACCCTGTGGGGATGGGGTGGAATCTGGAGGGTGAGCCTTCTTCCCCAGGCTGGGAGTGGGTGAGACGAGACTGGGGCCTCTATGTCTGACTGCTCCCCAAACCCAGCAGTCGTGTCGCGAGGAAACAAAGAAATCACGTTACTTCTTCCAGCTGATATTCCACTTGTTTCTTCTGTTGCTTCTGTGGGGAGAGTCACATTAAGGTGACTGAGGGTGGCCCCCTCAATTCTATTCCCCAGGCCAGGAATGGATTTTAAAGGCAAAGTTCTCAGACATAATGGGAACATGAATTGGTAAACTCTCCTCAAGCTCCCAAGGACAGAGGATTTGGGTCTTTGTTGGTTTTTGCCCACAGCCACAGAACTCAAAGTCTGAATCAGGACTCTCTTGAGAGGACAGTAACATAAACCCCTAGAGATGGAGTTTGAGAAAGGCCCCTCCTTCTGGCAGCTTGTGATTTAGAAAAGTGCGTTCATTCAGTAAACATTTACTGAGCACGTACGGGCCAGGTACGGTTCTTCACAGCAGACACAGGATGGAAAAGGACAGACAGGAGCCCTTGGCCCTGAGGTTTCCATTCTCAGAGGCCTTTAAATCTCAGGCTCTCAGAGCTAACAGAGACCTTTGATACTCACTACCTCCTCTGGAAACACGAGCCCAAAAAGGAGAGGTGGCTTGTCCAGAATCGAAGAGCAAATTAGGGACTGAGTCACAGCAGAAATACATAGTCCCTGACAACCAGTCAGGGTAGCACTTCCCTGAGAGGCAACAACCCCAGGGCACGGGTAGCAAGGACTCGAGCAGGGGTGTCTGGAGAGGAGAGAGTCGGCAAAGAGGGCAGCAAAAGAGCCACGCTGCATGCTCTGGGGTCCCTCCAGGTGAGGCCTGGGTGCCCCAGCTCCCTATTTGTCCTTGGCACCAGGGGCCCCATCCCCCTTCTTCAGGGCCCCGATGGGAAACTGGAGCCCAAGATTGGCAGCATGGAATCAGGGGACCCCATTGGGCTCTTACCAAAGATTTGATGGTATTCTTCAGTTGACTGATTTTTACGGACTTCGAGTCCAGGACTACTGCTAGTTCTTGGCACGGGCTCTGAGGTACATGCAGAGAGGAGGAGGTGGAGGAGGAGTAGGGGGAGAGGTAGAGAGAACAATCATTAGGGCTGGGGTGTGTGTGGGCTGTCTCAGCTGGCAGGGGGGCACTGAGTCCCCGCTGTGGGAGGAAGTTGGAGGGCTGGCCTGCAGGGTCACTGCACCTCCGCCCAGAGCCTCTTACCTTCAGATCCTTCAGGGTAGCAGATGATGTAGGGCCCTCCCCGTGGAAACCTGTTGCTGACTACAAGAGATGAGAGTGCACATGGAGATGTTCTGTCCCCCTCAGTATCTAAGCCCTCTGACTTCCTTTCTTCCCCATCAACTGGCAACATTTTCTTTTCTGCCTATCTTGGACCCTTTGTCCCATAACTCCTTTGTGCCAACTTCTCTCATGGTTCTTATCTCCCCACCATCCCACCCTGGGGCCCTTTCAATGACTCCTGATGGCAAGTGGCTGTTCTCATTGTCCTGGCTTCCCCTTGAGACTGGGGATGAGGAAAATCAAACAGCAATGACCATATCCTGGGTGTCCTGAGTGTTTACAGCAGGCCATGTACTAGGGATTAACATAAAAACAACAGTAACAAATCCCATTTAAACTTCACAAATGGAAGTCAAACAATACCACCTCTGTTATACAGATGTGAAAAGAGAGGCCCAAAGAGCTCAAGCAACTTGCCCTAAATCATATCCCTAGTAGACGGAGAGGCAGGATTCAAACCCAGAATTCTTAACCAGTACCCCACCATCCATCCACAATCTTAACAATTACCCTCTACTGCCCCTTCGGCCCCCTGTCCCCAGAAGCCTGGTCAGCCAAGACTCACATCCCCAGGTGAGTGGCAATCACCAGAATTGGCTGTCTCAGAGATACTGCCATTTGTTTTCCTGTTCCTCTTTGCTCCTCCTGGAACACCAGAGCTGTTTCTCTGCCAACATTCTCTTAACTGTTGGAAAGAAGAGCAGTAATACTCATGAGAACAATCAGCCCTTACAGCCACATCCTCCTTTACAGATTTTACAAAATACTCTTATACACCATCTGATTTAATGACACCAACAACTGTACAAGGTGTTGTCACAATCATTTAGTGACTGAGAGGAATTGATATCATGGCTAGAAAAAAAAAAAGAAAAGAAAGAAAAAGGCAAAACTGGAACTTTGAAACTCAGTCTTCTGACTCCAAGCTCCGGGATTTTGCCAGGAATCAGCAGCTGCCAGGGACCAAAACCAGAGGCAGAGGTAGAAAAGTAAACATTAAGTAGGAAAGAACTGTATGCCGTGTGGTTTAGAGTCATACATCCTCACACGTCTGTTAGTGTGAAGAAGTGCGCCAGTACCTCTCAAACTTTTATATCAATGTGTCCTCATGGCAGAAGGCAGCCTTTCTGTTAAATCTGGGAATTTCTCAGAAAGAGGACAACTCAAGCCTCATTTCAGAGAGAATTCTGGTATACTCTTAGAAATCTATGTGACTGTCATCCCTAAGTACTTTGTTTTTCCTCTTGATCTCAAGACAATCAAGGGAAACTGATGCTTCAGAATGATGTCCCATATTTATCCTGTGGCACTCAAAGTACTCCAGGTTGAGAGAATAATATGAGAAAGATTCAAGCTGTCAAGTTCAATTTCTTTCAGATCTATTCCACAGAAGATGAGCAAATCTCAATTCAGAGACCACTGACTGAAGGGCAGTCTGGTCCCAGAACGATGGAGAATCAGAATACGAGGTGCAGAACTCAGAAAAAAAAAGTTAAAATCTCTCTGGAAAGTAGAAGCCTGGGAGAAAACCAAACCAAACCCATTCTCCCATTGCCACCCAGAGACACTGTCAATGTTTTGAGCTCACGGGGGAACTGTAGGCTTTTCCCACTGTCAATGTCTATGTAAAGGGAGTGAGGCAGCCTGAAACCTCTTGCTCCTAGATCCCATAGTCTCCATTCCCTTTCCAGCTGGAAATTTGTGCTGTGACCAGAGGAACCACAAATGGGGTGAGAAAGCTTAGGGGACTGGGTTGTAAGATCAAAGGCCAGTCTTCTAGTAATGACAGTTCCTAGGTGGACTGTGACATCACTACATTCCACTCCTCCTGGTGAGGGGGAGGGACCACATCAGCACGATGTAGGAGTCGCAGCTCCACGATGTGGGAGGGAAACACAGGGTTGGGACCCAGGTCCTTGAAGACGCCAGTGCAAACAGCCCAGGGAGGTCAAGCTTGGGGCAGCAGGAGATGAGGGCCCAGTAATAGAGCAGGGAGCTCCAGGAGTCACCCACCCAAAGTCACCCTGCAGTGATTTGCGAGGGCAGGGACTGGGCTGCTTGCTGAAGGAGTGGGGCTGACTGACAAAATTTTGGTGGGAGTAGCACAGAGGCACTGGGGTGGGGGGCTCAGTCCGGCGTGCCTCAGGTATGGATTCTGGCAGCAGTATTGTCATTGGAGTGGATCTGTGGTGGGTTTGGGGGGCCATGATCTGGTGTGTTTTTACCTTTTCCTTGGCTGCCGCAAATCTGCTCTGTTGAGTTTCTTCTGCCATTGCAGGGTGGGGAGGGAGGCGGGGTTGGGGCCACATCAGCAAAATCCCAGCAAGCACTGATCAACACCTCCAGTCACCTACCAGGCAGCTGTGAAATTGAGCCACAGGAGGTGTAACCAGGGCTCCAGTAGAATGCAGAATAGGGGCGTGGCATTAATGCTCCAAGCCCATTGGTCAATGAGAAAGATGACAGTGAAAGGGGGCGTGGCCAGACAGCAGTGTGTCCAGAGGGACCTGTGGCTCACAAGGAAAGCTGCCCATGCAACTGCTGTTCCCACCCACTCTAAGAGAGGGGAGAGGCCGCCCACTGCGGGAGAGGGGAGGGGCTAGCTTTTGCTTTAAAAGCTTTAAAACTTTAAAAAATGTATGTGTGTATACTTTATATATATGTGTGTCTGTGTGTGTATCTATGTGTTCCTTGAGAGCTGTCTTCATTATCCAGCTTCTATGCAAGGTCTATGATTTTGGCCTACATTTTTCATCTTCAAATACAGTACAAAAATTACCAGTATTACCTCAACTGAGATACAGATCCTATAAAAATGGAAAATCCATAGCACGCTTGATGATTAATGAAGCAGACTATATTATTCAACATTCCAATAAGATAAAATAATCACAATGATTTCTCTTTTTTGGAAAAACATTTCTCTTATTCTCCTACATTATTGTTAAGATTTTTTTTTCTTAAACAACAAACATGTCTAATATCTGTGAAAACACAAAGCTTTCGGGCTGGGTGCAGTGGCTCATGCCCATAATTCCAGCACTTGGGAGGCCAAGGCAGGCGAATCACAAGGTCAGGAGATTGAGCCCATCCTGGCTAACACGGTGAAACCCCGTCTCTACTAAAAATACAAAAAATTAGCCAGGCATGGTGGTAGGCACCTGTAGGCCCAGCTACTTGGCAGACTGAGGCAGGAGAATGGCATGAACCCAGGAGGCGGAGCTTGTAGTGAGCTGAGATCATGCCACTGCACTCCAGCCTGGGTGACAAAGCGAGACTCTGTCTCAAAACAAAACAAAACAAAAAACTTCTATTTCTCTCACTTTCTAATATAATTTTAATATCTCCTCCTGGGATTTCACTAAGACATATTTTAGACTTCATTCTGATCTCCCTCTACCCACCAACCCCACCAACTTCTGCCCTTTCATCTATCTTCATGTCTCTCTGTGTAACATACTGACTTACTTTTTGGAGAGAATCGTCTAAACAATTCTTTCTTCTCGTGTCTAATCCATCCACCGAGTTTCTTATTTCAACAATTACATTTTTCATTTCCTTATTTCATTTTATTCTGAGACAGCATCTCACTCTGTCACCCAGGCTGGATTTCAGTGGCACGAACCTGCAGCCTCGGCCTCCTGGGCACAAGTGATCCTCCCACCTCAGCCTCTTGAGTAGCTGGGACTATAGGCAGGTGCCCCATACACAGGTAATTTTTTTGTGTGGTGGTGGGGTATTTTTTGTAGAAATGACTTCTCATCATGTTACCCAAGCTCATCTACAACTCCTGGGCTCATGTCATCCTCCCGCCTCAGCCTCTCAAAAAGTGCTGGGATTATAGGTATGAGCCACCATACCCAGCTATATATTTTATTTCTGTAAGCTGTATTTCATCCATTTTTCTTTAAGGTCTTCCTCATCATTCCTGGTGGTCTTACTGCTTGCTCAATTTTATGAGTGAATCTTTTTTTATATATATTAGGTTTCACATGTAACTATTTTCTCACAATTATAATATTTGAAGTCTGTGTCTTGTATCTGATCATTCCAAAACCTACAATCTTTGGGAAACATATTATTCATTGTTTCTAACAATTCCCAAATATGTTGCGTTGACTATTTGAATGCTATGATTTCACTGAATTCATAGTTGCCTGCTTTTAATTTTGGAAACCCTACAGGCTTAAGTTAGAGACAATTTCCTATAAAAAGTATCTGTGTCTGCTTTTGATGAGAGCTGTGGATACAACTAACATAAGACCACTTTACCACTGAGCGTAATGCTGACACTCTCCTGGATTCTCTTGGAGAATCTCAGGATTACACAAGGTTCTGAAATTTGGCCCCCCACCCTTGCTCATTTATACACAGGAGACGAGACTGCTTAGTATAGTTGGTGACTCACTTCCTCCTACCCTGGAAAAAACAAAACAGATCTCTCATCTGAATGTGATCACAGACTAGGAAATTCTGAAGGTGAATAACTGAAGGTTGTGGGCAGCAGGGAAAGACAGGGGTCTTTCCCGACCATCGAAATAGGTCAGAAGCTGCCCTAAAGGCTGTGTGCTCCAGCATTTCACTATTTAGCTCAACTACCAGTCCCTCCATAAGCATGAATAGAAGCTTCTTAGAGCACCATGTTGCCTTTAAACCACAAATGCTTGTTAAAAGTCATGGTCATGGTAAAAAAAACCCATGGCTTTGGAAGGCTTTCTCGTTAATGTCCTGGAATTAAGGTTACAACCTGTGTTTCATGTTAACTGAACAGGAAACCAGCCTGCCCCATGGCTTGCTCTCAGCTCCTCTTGGTTGGGCCTTGGACAGCCAGACTGTCTGGTTTTAATCCTTGCTCTGCCACCCGTGAGCTTGGACAAGTTACCTACCTTCGGTTACCTTATCTACAAAATGCAGATATTAATAATACCCTCTTTTTAAGTTATTAAGAGGATTGAAAGAGTTAATAAAAAGTAAACATTAAAAAGACTTGGTAAGCATAGGCACAGAGGGGGAAAAAGGTAAAAATCAATCAATAAAAAGACTAGTGCCTAGCACATAAAAGTTCATCAGGAATTAATTCTATAATATGAACTCAATTTTGCAAAACTTCAAAGTACGTATAACTTTTAACTTACTAGGGTATACATACCAATAATAAATTTATAACTGTAGACATGTTTGTCTACAGGAAATACAACAAAGACTAAACAAGCAGGTACTAAATCATTAAGCGATTATCAGTTAGTATCTTTAATTTTCTTATGCTTCTATATTTTCTATAGATCATCTTTGTGACAAGAAGAAAACAAACCAAGTGAAAATGAAATTAATTCTCTCAAAAAGAATTAAGTCAAGACAGGAAGAAGGCTCACAGGTAATATAAAATATATCTTACGGTATATAAAGTTCATAATAAAATACCTTCTTTGCTCCAAGCTGCACTCTGGCTTTGCCTTTCAGTCAGGTGGCATCTCTTTGCACGATGACCGATTCTATTGAGTAGGCACTGCTTCAGCCCTACAGGAAAAACAAAACATCTCTAGAACACAGCAGCATTCCTGATTCCCACTTAAGAAGGCCTAACGAAATGGCATCTGCCTCAACAGCAGAAGATCAGTGTTAAAAAGTCTGGAGTCAAGGGGAAAAAGTAAAACTGGACCATTTCCAGAAGCTCACAAAAAGCAACAAACTGATGTTCTAATGCCCAACATGAGTAAATTAGAACCTTAAATAAAGGTCACTCTTAATGCCTACCCTAGCATAGATTCAGCACCACGTACAATGTCATTTTACTGGTTTACCTTTTTCATTCTTCAAAGTAGGGGCTATGAAAAAAAAAACACTAACATTTCTTTAAGAGAATCTTCTACTTAGAATCTAACTTACTAATCAAAACACTCTATTGAGGGTGAAAATTGAGTATTATAAGAAAATAATCACCTGTTTTGTGAGAAGTTCCATACATAATGCTCCTCCACCCAATACACACCTTAAAAAGAAAAAAGGAAACATACAAAATTATTTCAAGAATTATTCCTGCTTAAACAATTTCTACATGTCATTACTATGAAAGTATGCACACAGTAAAGATGAGAAGAGAACATGCAAGCATAAACGTACTTGTTAGGGATATAGGACTATGGGTAATTTTAAAATTCTATTGGTATTACTCTCATGTAATTGCTCTGAAATTGTAGTCAATTGTTTGAAATGGCTCTTAGAACAGAATACTTTGAAATATTTATGATGTCAAAAACTAAGAACTTAGCCCTAAATATTCCAAAGAATAGGGGCAGAAGAACCCATTTCCTTAAATGGCATTTGAGTATTCTTTAAAACTCAAACTCTCTCTTCCATCCTGTGATGGCCAAGAGTTTTTCCTCTGACAATAGCACTGAGTTTACCCTAACCAAAATATGAACCTCTGCATGGTTTCATGGTTCAAATTGTTTTTACCCATTCTGTCATGAGAATCAAATGGTTCAGACCATGCAGCTCCTCTTTGGGACTTCTCAAGTCCTTTCTACGTCTGAAGACTATTCTCTGAACCAAAGACAACTTCTGGGGATGTACCAAATCTCCCATTAGAAAATTATTTAGATCAAGATGTTCTAACCTTTTAACTCTTTCTCAAAATAATTTCGTTTCTCCTTTACTGTTATTTTAAATTTCAAAATACACAGATAGCATGCCTAAAATAAAATCAAGGGGATGACAGTTTTAGAACACAAACTGTAGTAATTTTGAAAACACAACAACTAAGACCACTGATTAGGTCTATGTGGACACCAAGTTCACCACAGCCTGTTCTGTCCTCTGGGGCTCTGCCCACGCTTTTCCCTTGCCTGAGATTCCTTCTGCTTCCTATCCTTCCAAATGCTGAACTTCCCCCCAGAAGACTTGCCAAGACCACTCTAGCCTGTACATCTTCCATTCCAGCTAACCAAAGGCATCCTTGCATTGACTAAACCAAATTATTTTGTAGAGAAGGCATCTAAAAACTTCTACTGTAGACCATTCACCTTAATAATTGTTATCGTGACATTATTCAAGAATAAAATGAGGGAAAGAAGTCCTCTTCACTCCCTTATCCTGGAGATTCCAAGCAAGTGTCTTTCCCACTTGCTTTGCCCAAACGCTGGGACCTTTCAAAATAACAGTTTAATAAAAAGAAAATCTAAAAGAAAAACTCTCCGAAAAATAAAACTTGGGCAAAGAATCATGGGATTAAAAATTTTTATTCTTTATGCATTTGATTTCTGAAACAGAAATCGATCTCCCACTCCTTAAATCTGCCACTGGGCTAAGAGTATTGTATAGAATGTGCACTCACTGATTTAACAGAATTAGAACATCCAGGCACTCACTAAGATTTTGCTTCTACGACCACTCAATCTAGTCATTAGTTACTAAGTTAACACCACACTTGATCTTCAAATTTTGGAAATGCTGACGGTAGACACGGACTTGTTTTGGGAAAGGAAGTATACAGTAGACATTGTTACCCATTACCCAACCACTACCACCTTTCCTTTAAAGTACCCCACTCTTCCTTTAAGGTTGCAGAGTCTCAGAAAGTGGAAGAAAGGAAATTTTTGCATTTTCAGGTCAAAAGAAAGTACATTTGTACAACCACATAATACCTATGCAAAGGTTTGTTGAAATATAAACACAAGACAGAAGTAGTTCTAGCACCTCCACAAAAAGTCAGGTAAGTAAACTTTTCCTTAAATGCACTTTCAGCAGCATCGACACCTAAAAGTGGTCGACTCTACTACTGTATTAAATTACATTCATTTTGTCAGTATGTGTTCCAGATTCTTACTGCCATTTGTCTCCAAAGGGTTCCTGCTGAATATTGAGACAGTTCAAGAATACTAGGGGAAAAAATTCTTAATAATCAAAGTAAGGGTCATCTAAGGATAATATGCCACATATACAGACACAGTCATATTTTCAACTTTAAAAAAAGTTCAGTTGTCAAAGTTGTACAGCAAACACTATCCTAAGCTTAGGCTCTTCAGGTATTTGATTTATAATCACTGTAAAGAAAGGCCAGTCACAAAATGCCACATTTTGTATGATTCTGTTTATATGAAATGTCCAGGATAGGCAAATCTACAGAGAAAGAAATTAGATCAGAGGTTTCCAGGATCAACGATGAGGGAGACGAGTATAGGGAGTGACTGCTAATGGGTACGGGGTTTCTTTTTGGGAGATGAAAATGTTCTGAAATTAGGGAGTGGTAATGGTTGCATAACTCTGAATGTACTAAAAACCACTGAACTGTACACTTGAAGGGTGGGGCTTATCATATAAAAACTATCACAATAAAGCTGTTAGTTTAAAAAATGTTTGGCTATGTCAAGAAATAAAGAAATAGGGTCATAGCTAGAAGATATGGGATATAAAATACATGGAACAAAACTGCTCAATAATATATCTAGAATCACACAATGCTTAAGCTTTACCCTGACTAAAATCACAAGCTTTGTGTTTTATTGGTATTTCACATTTTTTACTTCTTCTAAGTCAGCCAGTAATTCCTCTTTCTCACTTAATAGTTGACTACAAAGACCAAGACATTTTGATTCTGCCGCCAATGAGCTTTCACATTTCATTCCTCCTTCCATCCCCATGAGTACCACACCAATGTAGCTTCTCAAACTCATAGAAATGGAAACAGAAAATAGAATGGTTGTTTCCAGAAGCCAGGGGATAGAGAAAAGGGGAGTTGTATAGTGGGTATAGTTTCAGTTCTCCAAGAGGAGCAAGTTCTAGAAACTCGTTACTCAACAACATGTATATACTTAACACTACTGCACTGTATACTTACAAATGGCTAATACGGTACATTTTATGTTGTGCGTTATCATCATATTTTTAAAAGAAGGGGCTTGTGTTTCCCTTTGTAGTGATCACCCATTTTTCACTTCAACATTTTGAACTTCGTTTCCTGTAGCTGTTTTACGGAGGCCTGGAGTTATTGGCTCAGAATGTCTCCACCACCTTGTAACCTTGCAGGCAGAAACTTCTAAGCATCTCATTGGGCTCTGTGTGCTTGATGTGTAAAGTGACATGGAGACATCCCACTTGCTGTGAGGCAAAGAAAGGCAAAAGGTGACTGCCTTCCTGGCATCGATGAAGGCAGAGAGAAGGGATCTTGGAGGCACAGAGGTTAAGGCATAAGCAATAACAAGGGTTGCCAACAAAAGAACTAAGCCCTCTCCTGGTAACATTTGCAGGTGTTTTTCACAGGGCCAGTGGCTTTCATAATGTGAGTGCTGTCCAGCACCAAAGGGAATGGCCAACAGGGCAGCTGCAGGCCAGCCCAGGATGGCCAGCAGCTGGCAGCCAGCACCAAGGAGGATGGCCAGCAGGCATGGAGCAGCCTGCAGGGTCCAGTACCAAGGAGGATGGCCAGCAGGCATGGAGCAGCCTGCAGTGTCCAGCACCCAGGAGGATGGCCAGCAGGCATGGAGCAGCCTGCAGTGTCCAGCACCCAGGAGGATGGCCAGCAGGCATGGAGCAGCCTGCAGGGTCCAGTACCAAGGAGGATGGCCAGCAGGCATGGAGCAGCCTGCCTGTCCCAGGAAAGCAGGAGTCACAGGACACAGCTGGACCCAGGTAGGCATGTATATTAGTTTCCTGTGGCTGTTACAGCAAATTACCAAAAATTTGGTGACTCAAAACAACAGAAATTTATTTTCTCCCAGTTTTGGATAAGAGAAGTCCAAAATCAGTATCACTGGGCTGAAATCTAGGTATCAGCAGAGCCAATGCTCTCAGAGGCTGAGGGGAAAAATCCTTCCTTTGACTTCCCCAGCTTCTAGTGGCTGCTGGCATTCATTGGCTTGCAGCTTCACCACTCCAGGCTCTGCCTCCGTGGTCACAGGGCCTCCTTCTCTTCTGTCTGAAGATAAATCTCCTTTATCTCCCTCTTACAAGGATACATGTGCCGGGATTTAATGTGCACTGAGACAATCCAGGACAATCTCTCCTCAAGATCCTTAACTTAATCATACCTGAAAAGATGATTTTTCCAAATAAGGTAAAACTTACAGGTTCTAGGAATAAGGACTTAATGATTAGCTCCCACTTATAAGTGAGAACATGCAGTATTTGGTTTTCTATCTCTGTGTTAGTTTCCTTAGGATCCTGGCCTCCAAATGCATCCATGTTGCTGAAAAGGACATGATTTTGTTCCTTTTTATAGCTTCATAGTATTCCATGCTGTATATGGGCCACATTTTCTTAAAAAGAGATTTATGCAGCACTATTCACAATAGCAAAGACTTGGAACCAACCCAAATGTCCATCAATGATAGACTGGATTAAGAAAATGTGGCACATATACACCATGGAATACTATGCAGCCATAAAAAAGGATGAGTTCATGTCCTTTGTAGGGACATGGATGAAGCTGGAAACCATCATTCTCAGCAAACTATTGCAAGGACATAAAACCAAACACCGCATGTTCTCACTCATAGGTGAGAATTGAACAATGAGAACACTTGCACACAGTGGGGGGAACATCACACACTGGGGCCTGTCAGGGGGTGGGGGGAGGGGGGAGGGATAGCATTAGGAGATATACCTATGTAAATGATGAGTTAATGGGTGCAGCACACCAACATTGCACATGTATACATATGTAACAAATCTGCACGTTGTGCACATGTACCCTAGAACTTAAAGTATAATTAAAAAAGATTTATTATGGGATCATGGCTTACATGATTATGAAGGCAAAGAAGCTGCCATCTGGAAACTGGAAGACTCAGGAAAACTGGTGATTTAATTCTGTCCAAGTCAGAAGGCCTGAGAACCAGGAGAGCTGATGGTGTACATTCCAGTCCCAGGGCAGGAGAAGATAAGATGAGATGTCCCAGCACATGCAAAGAGGCAGAAAGAAAGGGGGCAAATTCACCCTTCCTCCTTTTGTTCTACTCAAGCCCTCACCAGGTTGGATGATACCCATCTCCATGGGGCCATCTATGTTACTGAATACACTGACTCAAATGCTAATGTCATCTGGAAACACTCAGAAACACACCCAGAAACAATGTTTAATCTGAGCACCCTGTGGCCCAGTTAAGTTGGCACATAAAATTAACCCTCACAGTGTAATCCCAGGACTTTGGATGGCCTAGCGTGGCAGATTGCTTGAGACTGGGAGTTCCAGACTGGCCTGGGTAACATGGTGAAACCTGGTCTTTTTTTTTTTGAGACGGAGTTTCACTCTCGTTGCCCAGGCTGGAGTGCAATGGCATGATCTTCGCTCACCGGAACCTCCGCCTCTTGGGTTTAAGTAATCTTCCTGCCTCAGCCTCCCAAGTGGCTGGGATTGCAGGCATGAGCCACCATGCTTGGCTAATTTTTTTTTAATACTTAAAGTTTTAGGGTACATGTGCACAACATGCACGTTTGTTACATATGTACATGTGCCATGTTGGTGTGATGCACCCATTAACTCATCATTTAACATTAGGTATATCTTCTAAAGCTATCCCTCCCCCCTCCCCCCCTCCCACAATAGGCCCCGGTGTGTGATGTTCCCCTTCCTGTGTCCATGTGTTCTCATTGTTCAATTCTCACCTATGAGTGAGAACATGTGGTGTTTGGTTTTATGTCCTTGCGATAGTTTGCTGAGAATGATGGTTTCCAGCTTCATCCATGTCCCCACAAAGGACAAGAACTCATGCTTTTTTATGGCTGCATAGTATTCCATGGTGTATATGTGCCACATTTGCTTAATTCAGTCTATCATTGATGGATATTTGGGTTGGTTCCAAGTCTTTGCTATTGTGAATAGTGCCACAATAAACATACATGTGCATGTGTCTTTATAGCAGCATGATTTATAGTCCTTTGGGTATATACCCAGTAATGGGATGGCTGGGTCAAATGGTATTTCTAGTTCTAGATCCCTGAGGAATTGCCACACTGACTTCCACAATGGTTGAACTAGTTTACAGTCCCATCAACAGTGTAAAAGTGTTCCTATTTCTCCACATCCTCTCCAGCACCTGTTGGTTCCTGACTTTTTAATGATCGCCATGCTAACTGGTGTGAGATGGTATCTCATTATGGTTTTGATTTGCATTTCTCTGAGGGCCAGTGATGATAAGCATTTTTTCACGTGTTTTTCAGCTGCATAAATGTCTTCTGAGAGTGTCTGTTCATATCCTTCACCCACTTTTTGATGGGGTTGTTTTTTTCTTGTACATTTGTTTGAGTTCATTGTAGATTCTCAATATTAGCCCTCTGTCAGATGAGTAGGTTGCAAAAATTTTCTCCCATTCTGTAGGTTGCCTGTTCATTCTGATGATAGTTTCTTTTGCTGTGCAGAAGCTCTTTAGTTTAATTAGATCACATTTGTCAATTTTGGCTTTTGTTGCCATTGCTTTTGGTGTTTTAGACATGAAGTCTTTGCCCATGCCTATGTCCTGAATGGTATTGCCTAGGTTTTCTTCTATGGTTTTTATGGTTTTTGGTCTAACATTTAAGTCTTTAATCCATCTTGAATTAATTTTTGTATAAGGTGTAAGGAAGGGATCCAGTTTCAGCTTTCTACATATGGTTAGCCAGTTTTCCCAGCACCATTTATTAAATAGGGAATCCTTTCCCCATTGCTTGTTTTTGTCAGGTTTGTCAAAGATCAGGTAGTTGTAGATATGTGGCATTATTTCTGAGGGCTCTGTTCTGTTCCATTGGTCTATATCTCTGTTTTGGTACCAGTACCATGCTGTTTTGGTTACTGTAGCCTTGTAGTATAGTTTGAAGTCAGGTAGCGTGATGCCTCCAGCTTTGTTCTTTTGGCTTAGGATTGACTTGGTGATGCGGGCTCTTTTTTGGTTCCATATGAACTTTAAAGTAGTTTTTTCCAATTCTGTGAAGAAAGTCATTGGTAGTTTGATGGTGATGGCATTGAATCTATAAATTACCTTGGGCAGTATGGCCATTTTCATGATATTGATTCTTCCTATCCATGAGCATGGAATGTTCTTCCATTTGTTTGTATCCTCTTTTATTTCATTGAGCAGTGGTTTGTAGTTCTCCTTGAAGAGGTCCTTCACATCCCTTGTAAGTTAGATTCTTAGATATTTTATTCTTTTTGAAGCAATTGTGAATGGGAGTTCCCCCATGATTTGGCTCTCTGTTTGTCTGTTATTGGTGTACAAGAATGCTTGTTATTTTTGTACATTGATTTTGTATCCTGAGACTTTGCTGAAGTTGCTTATCAGCTTAAGGAGATTTTGGGCTGAGATGATGGGGTTTTCTAGATATACAATCATGTCATCTGCAACAGGGACAATTTGACTTCCTCCTTTCCTAATTGAATGCCCTTTATTTCTTTCTCCTGCCTGATTGCCCTGGCCAGAACTTCCAACACTACATTGAATAGGAGTGGTGAGAGAGGGCATCCCTGTCTTGTGCCAGTTTTCAAAGGGAATGCTTCCAGTTTTTGTCCATTCAGTATGATATTGGCTGTGGGTTTGTCATAGATAGCTCTTATTATTTTGAGATATGTCCCATCAATACCTAATTTATTGAGACTTTTTAGCATGAAGGGTTGTTGAATTTTTCTAAGGCCATTTCTGCATCTATTGAGATAATCATGTGGTTTTTGTCTTTGGTTCTGTTTATATGCTAGATTACATTTATTGATTTTCATATGTTGAACCAGCCTTACACCCCAGGGATGAAGCCCACTTGATCATGGTAGATAAGTTTTTTGATGTGCTGCTGGATTCGGTTTGCCAGTATTTTACTGAGGATTTTTGCATCAATCTTCATCAAGGATATTGGTCTAAAATTCCCTTTTTTTGTTGTGTCTCTGCCAGGCTTTGGTATCAGGATGATGCTGGCCTCAACCTACTCATCTGACAAAGGGCTAATATCGAGAATCTATAATGAACTCAAACAAATGTACACGAAAAAAACAAACAACCCTATCAAAAAGTGGGCAAAGGATATGAACGGACACTTCTCAAAAGAAGACATTTATACAGCCAAAAAACACATGAAAAAATGCTCATCATCACTGGCCATCAGAGAAATGCAAATCAAAACCATAATGAGATACCATCTCACACCAGTTAGAATGGTGATCATTAACAAGTCAGGAAACAACAGGTGCTGGAGAGGATGTGGAGAAATAGGAACACTTTTACACTGTTGATGGGACTGTAAACTAGTTCAACCATTGTGGAAGTCGGTGTGGCGATTCCTCAGGAATCTAGAACTAGAAATACCATTTGACCCAGCCATCCCATTACTGGGTATATACCCAAAGGACTATAAATCATGCTGCTATAAAGACACATGCACATGTATGTTTATTGCAGCACTATTCACAATAGCAGACTTGGAACCAACCCAAATATCCATCAATGATAGACTGGATTAAGAAAATGTGGCACATATACACCATGGAATACTATGCAGCCATAAAAAAGGATGAGTTCTTGTCCTTTGTGGGGACATGGATGAAGCTGGAAACCATCACTCTCAGCAAACTATCGCAAGGACATAAAATCAAACACCGCATGTTCTCACTCATAGGTGGGAATTGAACAATGAGAACACATGGACACAGGAAGGGGAACATCACACACCAGAGCCTGTTGTGGGGTGGAGGGAGGAGGGAGGGATGGCATTAAGAGATATACCTAATGTTAAATGACGAGTTAATGGGTGCAGCACACCAGCAGGGCACACGTATACATATGTAACAAACCTGCACGTTGTGCACGTGTACCCTAAAACTTAAAGTATACTTTTTTTAAAAAAGCATATAACCATAAAAAACATTTTTTAAAACAAGAGAGAAAATCTTTGGGCTCTAGCCAGAGTTCTTATACTTGATATCAAAAATACAAACCACTAAATGAAAAATTGATAAAGTGAACCCATTAAAATTCAAAACTTTGGTTCTGTAAAATATCCTGTTAAGATAAAATGACAAGCTACACACAGAGAGAAAAAAATTGCAAACTGTATTTCTGACAGTGGACTCATGTCTAAAATATATAAAGAACTCTCAAAATTCCATTTTTGGCCAGTAGAAGCTACTTCACATTGGCTCCTGCATTCTTTCTAGCATGACCTTAGAAATCTCTGATAACTTCCTCGCTTTCAGGAAAGACATGTCCCAGCCTCAAATTGTTCATTTCTGGCCTAAATGCAAAGCTGTGCCAGAGACTTGGAACCTATTTATACAACAGACCATGATTTGAGTAGAAGATGGTACTTAGAAATTAAAACTTGAATACTAGCTTTTTAGTGTTATAAACTGAATTCTGTTCCCCCCAAAATTCGTATGTTGAAGCCCTAATCCTCAATGTGACTATATTTGAAGATAGGTATGTATTTGGAGATAGGGCTGTATTTGGAGATTTAAGGGGGTAATTAAGGCTAAATGAGGTCACATGGAGGGCGTCTAATCCAGAAGACAGCCCTCTATGTAAGCCAAGAAGAAAGACCTCACCAGAAACCAAACCTGCCGAGACCTTGATCTTGGATCTGTAGCCGATGAACTGTGAGAAAATAAATTTATGTTGTTTAAGTTGCCTGATCTGTGGTACTCTCTTATGACAGCCCAAACAAACTAATACACATAGATAAAACTATGAAACACATAATTTCCTTAAAAAGATAGAAAAATAAATAAGTTTATCCTAACACTTTTGAGTCAAATTAAAGAAGAGAGAATTTTACTTAATTATATTTTTATAATTGTACATTTAATTTTACACTGATAATATTGGTTATTATTGGAATTAGCATAATTACTAATTTTTTCACCATATATATAGAGACCATATACATATAGATATATATACAAACACACCATAGAGACATATATATACCATAGAGGCCACATATATATATACACACACACATACACACACACACACACCATATATAGAGAGAGCATATATATACACACACACCATAGAGAGAATATATATGTATATACACACGAAATATATAATTTTCTTAAAAAGACAGAAAAATAAATGAGTTTATCGTAACACTTTTGAGTCAAATTAAAGATGAGAGAATTTTATTTAATTATATTTTTATAATTGTACATTTAATTTTACACTGATAATATTGGTTATTATTGGAATTAGCATAATTATTAGTTTTCTCACCATATATAGAGAGACCATATATAGATATAGATATAGATACAAACACACCATAAAGACATATATATACCATAGAGGCCACATATATATATACACACAAACATACATACACACACACCATATGTAGAGAGAGCATATATATACACACACACCATAGAGAGCATATATATACACACACACACACCATATATATATATAAAATATATGTTTCAAATGGCAATACATATATTAACACTGACAACAAGAACTGAATGCAGTTTAAGGTTTCTTAATGGGATTTTAGTCACTAAAATATATTATGATAGAAATATTCTGCCATAATACTGCAATTTAAAAGCACTCGTTTTAAATATCTCTTTTCTGGGGAATCATACTGCAAACTTGACACACAGATTGCTTTCAATTTTTAAAGACCACTTTATTTTTATCATTTTTATTTTTAACATTATATAAAACATTTGCATGGTTCTTAAGTCTAGACCATAAAGCAGGTACATTCAGAGAAGCATAGCTCATTCCTGCCCCTGCACCTTCCTTATTCTGTTTCTAATCCTGTAAACTATCACTCTTTTTAATTTATTTAACTTTCCATCCTGTCTTTTGTAAAATATTAGTAAAGGCACATATCTTCTCTGTTTTCACCCCCTTTCTTAGACAAAAGGTATTAATAGTATGCTATGAATAACTGTTCTACATCTGACTCTTATCAGGATAATAATGTCTTGTAGATGACTCCATGGCTGTGTACAGACATCTTCCTTGTACCCTTTCCACAACTGTGTAGCCCTCCATTCTGGGGATTGTGATGGTTGGCAGAATGCTAACGATCCCCCTGCCCCCAAAGCCCCACCATCCTGGCTATTCAAACACCAATCTAGATACTTCAGCTGGTCCCCAACTTACAATAATTCAACTTGCAATTTCATGACATTTTAGTTTGTGATGGTACAAAAACAATATTCAGTAGAAACCATATATGGAATACTCGTAAAACCATTCTGGTTTTCACTTTCACGGTGGTATTCAATAAATTACATGAGATATTCCACACTTTATTATAAAAACAGGGTTTGTGGGCAAGGTGCAGTGGCTCACACCTGTAATCCCAGCACTTTGGGAGGCCAAGGCAGGTGGATCACTTGAGGTCAGGAGTTTGAGACCAGCCTGGCCAACATGGTGAAACCCCATCTCTACTAAAAATACAAAAAGTAGTCAGGCATGGCAGCACACACCTGTAATCCCAGCTACTCAGGAGGCTGAGGCAGGAGAATCACTTGAATCTAGGAGGCAGAGGCTGCAATGAGCCAAGATCACGCCACTGCACTCCAGCCTGCACGACAAAGCGAGATTCCATCTCAAAAAAAAAAAAAAAGTAGGCTTTGCATTAGATGATTTTGTCCAACTATAGGCTAATGTAAGTGCTCTGAGCACATATAAGGTAGGTTGGGCTAAGCTATGATGTTCAGTAGATTAGAGGTATTAAATGCATTTTTGACATGATATTTTCAACTTATGATGGGCTTACTGAAATGCAACTCCACTGTAAATCAAGGAGCATCTGTATTGGGAAGTGAGTTTGAAGACATAATTAAAATCCCAATTCCATTAATCTTAAGATACATAGATTATCTGAGTGGGCCTAAGCTAATCAAGTGAGACATTTAAAACTCATTTTCTCTGACTGATGGCAGAGGAGGGAAGTCAAAGATGTTTGAAGCATGAGGGGGATGAGTCCCTGCTTCTCAGGACATGAGAAGCAATCTTGCTGGCCACCAAGAGAAAGTAAACAGGTATGCAATAAATTGTCAATGAAGGACAGATTCCTGAAGCTGAGAGTGAACCCCAGCCAAATACCAGCAAGAAAGTGAGGATGTCAAAGACTGCAAGAAAATGAATTCTGTCAAGAATCGGCAAGCTTGGAAGAGAACCGCAAACCTCAACTGAGAATCTCAGCACCAACCAACACCTTGACATCAAGTATGTGAGTTGGGAGCAGAGGATTCAGTTATACCAAGCCCAGACTCCTGACCCATGGAAACTGTCAGATTAATAAACAAGCACTGCCTTAAATCATGGAGTCCGTGGTAATTTTCAACTTCCAAAATACAAAGACAAGGTAACAACATTCATCTGCTTTAGCCATCTTTCTCTTTGCTTCTGCCCTTGTGGTTTCGTGTCTTTTAATTCTTTTATTCTCATTTGAGTACAGTATCAGAAAAGAGCATGTTCAACCAGAAGATGACCGCTATGACTTCCTCAACTGGAAATCCTCCTCCATCTGTTCTTTACTCCTCCTAAAATTCTTAGCACTTGGCATGTGAGGTCTCCTGGACCTCCACTCAATATTTCTTATTGTTTCCTCTGAGGTTTCCATGTCTTTGTCATCAGCTCTGAATGGTTCAATGTGCCGTTTCATACTGCCTTTCAAAGCATCAATGCTATCCCTAGCAGAGGCCATTCCCTTCGGTTCTAGACTTTCAGAAACAAACAAACAAAAAAGCCACTGCCTTCTCCATAGTTTTCAATATTTGTTAAATTTCTTTTCTGTCTCTTCCATTTGTTCTGTATCCAAAAGAAATGCCTGATCTGGCCGCGTGTGGCGGCTCATGCCTGCAATCCCAGCACTTTGGTAGGTCAAGGCAGGCGGATCATCAAGGTCAGGAGTTTGAGACCAGCCTGGCCAACATGGTGAAACCCTGTCTCTACTAAAAATACAAAAATTAGCTGGGCGTGGTGGCACGCACCTGTAGTCCCAGCTACTCAGGAGGCTGAAGCAGAAGAATCACTCAAACCCGGGAGGCAGAGGTTGCAGTGAGCCGACATCAGGCCACTGTACTCCAGCCTGGGTCACACAGTGAGACTCGGTCTCAAAAAAAAAAAAAAAAAAAATGCCTGGTCTTCTTGTTCTTTCCCTTTCAAGTACTATGTTTCCCTAACTGGGCTGGGACAAATCTTTGCCTACTGACTTCTTAACCTACTCAGCACCCAATCAGGACAGGTGTGGCAAAGAAGAAGTTAGTAAGAGGGAGCTGTTCTTTTCAAGGGCAGTAAGGTGATATGGTTTTTCTCGAACCTTACAGACAGGGACAGATCGGCCCACCATTTCAGTTCTGCTCAAGATCTCCTGGGAATAAGACTGCAAGCCCAAACCACCACATGTAGAAAGCATCTGCATTTTAGACCCTACAGAAGGTCCAAGTTCTACTATTCATGCTCAGCTTAGGAACCCAAGGACAGGGGCACCATCTCTGCCACACATTGCAGGAAAAATGGAGCCTACCTTACCTCCCCAGCAAGGCTAAGGTCATGTGCCAGACCCTCTCTCTACACTCACCCTGCTTGTTGTGTTGCTCCAGAGAGTGAGAAGAGTGGAGGCCAGTGTCAGGGGCATGCCTTCAAACCACCACGTTCCCACCACTGCTCCAACTTCTAAACATTTATTCAGAGACAAGTCACAGCAATTTCTAGGGAGGAGGGACCACATATGTCATACCCAACCTCTGAAGGTGTAAGTGGTTTAGTTGCTTCCAGTTAAAGAGTTTCTGAAGTTGAGTTTACAGGTATTTTAGACAGCGTCATCAGGGTGGCTCTCAGAAGAAGTAACCCTTGGACAGAGACTGGAATGATCTGAGGAAGCCGGCCATGCAAGCATCTGAAAGAAGAGATCATAGGCACAGGAACCAGCAACGAAGAAAAGCCCTGAGGTGAGCGCAACAGGCTTAGTGCATTCAAAAAGCAACAGGCAAGCCATGGGGCTGGAATAGAGTGTGCCCAAAGAAGATAAGGGCTAACACAAGGACAAGAACTAGACAAGGCAGGACAGGCAGGACATGGTGAGGGGCAGGAGTATTATTTCAGAGTGACTGCATGTTACTGGAGGAGTCCGAGCAGGGAAGAAACAAAAGCTGATTCGCGGTGTGTAGGTACTCTAAGCTGCTATATAGAAACCAGACTGTGAGTACAAGAAATGATGTAGGAGCATCCATTGAAAAAGTTTTTTACTTGTTCTTTCTCTTTTATTGTTTTATTTTCTCCTTTTTTTTCTCTTTTCTTGCCCTAACTCTACATGGTAGAACTGTTGAGAAACCGTATTAGTTGTTCTAGTGAAAAATGACAGTAAACGCAAAGACAGATCAGAGGTAGCGAAGCCAGTGGTGAGGCCATTAAAAATAAACAGACGAGTGACTTCCACTTCTGGCCACAATAAACTAAGAGAAACAGGATTCACCCTCCCATCTAAAACAACCAAAAAATAGACAAAATACATGAAACATCAAACTTCAAGACATTGGACAAGGAAAAATAGTGATCCCTAGAAGATGAGAAACAAGGAGGTTTGTTAGGAAATTCCACACCTCTCAATTGGAAGTGATTGATCTACAATGTAATGACATCCTGGAACACAGAAATCAAGAGAAGAATCTAATAGAGTTCTACAAATGCCTTCCCAGTGACAAATATGCTCAATTAAAATCATATAATCATGAGCTGATATTGTTATTTGGCAGTATCTATCCGCGTGAAGACATTTTCAAAGACAAAACACATTAAATCACATTAAAAATCAGCACTAAGAGAACATTTGCCATTGATGTAATGATAAGGACACTAACTTTGATCCCCAGTTAAGCAAAATGTTATCTCCCCCTTCCCCTGAAAAAATTCTCTTCTCATTAACAGACCTGTATTACAAAAGAAAATTTTCATTCAATTATTATTGGTATATTTTTATGTCAATAAAAAACATGGTCTGGGCATGGTGGCTCATGCCTATAATCCTAGCACTTTGGGAAGCTGAGGCAAGAGAATCACTCAAGCCTAGGAGTTCAAGACCAGCATGGACAACACAGTAAGACCCTGTCTCCATCAAAATATTTTAAAAATTATCTGGGCATGATGGTATGCACCTGTAGTGCCAGCTACTCTGGGAGCTGAGGCGAGAGGATCGCCTGAGCCTGGTGTGGGGCCCAAGGCTCCAGTGGGCCGTGATTACACCATTGCACTCCAGCCTGGGCAACAGAGTAAGACCCTGTCTCCAAAAATACACATGGAAATTTGTTTCCTTGTTTGTTATATAGGAAGGTATATAATAGGCCCAATTTTGCCACTTGACCTACAAAGCCTACTGTCTCACTGTTGCCAGGAAAAAAAAAAATTGTCAACCCCTAATCTAGATCAATCTCAGCAATACCAGGCTCTGCTCAGTACTCTAGAACAAGTAAAAATCTGGATCTAGAAACAGGCATTAAACCAAATTGCCAGGGCTTCTCTAGGCTTCCATACAGCATGGATCAGATTGTTCAGAAGATGTTAATCAGAAAGCATCAGAACATGAAGAAAACTTGAGGAGCACCTAGAACAGCTCCTCCTTTTAGAGGAGTTACAAGCCAGGAGAAAGACCTGCCCTTCCTAGGACCAGTCCATAAACTCTTGCCCCCTGCCCTGCTCCTCCTTCTGAGCCTTCAGCTACTTATTCCAGAATCTTACAAAAAGCAAAATTACAACCAAACCACTAGTCCAATATTGACTCCCAAAGGTAGAAACCGGAACCATCTCAACACCCTGCTTTGGATTGTTCTCAGATCTAGGGCTGTGTTAGCTCATTCTCACACTGCTATGAAGAAATATCTGAGACTGGGTAATTTATAAAGGACAGAGGTTTAATTGATTCACATTGCTGGGGAGGCCTCAGGAAACTTACAATGATGGCAGAAGGTAAAGGAAAAACAAGCACCTTCTTCACAGCCGGCAGGATGGAGTGAGTGCCAGCAGGGGAAATGCCAGACGCTTATAAAACCATCAGATGTGGTGAGACTCACTCATTATCACAAGAACAGAATGCGGAAAACCACTCCCATTTTGCAATGACCCCCATTTGGTCCCACCCTAGACACATGGGGATTATGGGGATTATAATTCAAAGTGAGATTCAAGTGGGGACAAACAGCCAAATCATATCAAGGACACACCAGGCAATTCTCACCCTGCTACAGTTTCAGAGGTCTTCTCGGGGTCCTCAGTACTTCCAAGCTGAGATTACAAATGAAATATTAAGCCCCTGGAAAAACTCTTAAAAAATATATACCAGATACACAGAAGCCAAAGAATACCCTACAATTACTAATACAAAAGGCACTAAATTGAAGTCACTGAAGAAAACATCAGAGAAAATCTTACCTTGCTTGGCAACTGAACAGCAACATTTCACCGTTATAAATCAAAATACATAGAAGAACCAGGAAGGCTTTGAAAGAGTAAAGGCAGACCCAGAGCACGCCAAACGCAGTCAAGAGATCTTTATTAGCAGAGTCAGGTCAGGTCGCGCAGAGAGAGAGAGTGCTGTTGAGATGGGATATTTATATCCCTTAGGGCTACGTGGGTATCGATGATTGGGTCTGGGGGGCGGGAGCGGGGGGAGCCGGAGGTGTTATTTTCTTATTGGGTCTTTCTTGGCGGGTTTAACATTGCATCAGGTGTGGAGAGGGAGGAAGAACCCAGAACTGTCGCCATCTTGTGGTACCTTACGTATCTGCACCACTCAATAGGTTTTTGCTCTAACGTATGTTGAGAGGCTGTCAAGTAAATGGATAATCGTGGAGACAAAATCTTGTGGAAGACATTTAAAAATTTTTTTGAGAGAACACAAAAAAATAGGGCAGTCTCAATTCTCAGAGTGAGCAGCCTATAATAATCAAGCAGATGGCAGGAAGTAAAATAATATCAACTACCGTTTTCGCATTCTCAATTTGTGCCAGATCCCATAACTAAATTTTAATATTATCTCATTTAAATCTGAAAGTTAGTCATAAAAAGTTGACAATATTGGCCGGGCACGGTGGCTCATGCCTGTAATCCCAGCACTTTGGGAGGCCGAGGTGAGCAGATCACAAGGTCAGGAGATTGAGACCATCCTGGCTAACACAGTGAAACCCCGTCTCTACCAAAAATACAAAAAAATTAGCCTGGCATAGTGGCATGTGCCTGTGGTCCCAGGTACTCGAGAGGCTGAGGCAGGAGAATGGTATGAACCTGGGAGGCGGAGCTTGCAATGAGCCGGGATTGTGCCACTGAACTCCAGCCTGGGTGACTGAGCAAGACTCTGTCTCAAAAGAAAAAAAAGTTGACAATATTGTCCCCATTTGAAAGAGAAAAATGAATATTGAAAAGTTAAGCAATTTACCCAAATTCAGATAATAAGCAATTTACCCAAATTCAGATAAAATTCAACTGGCCTTGTATAAAATCCAGGCCAGTTGAATGACAAAGCCTGTCTGTTCACTACTCAAATCACACAACTGGAAACATGGCAGAAAATAATACAACTGTCAGTCACAACTGCACATAGATATAAATCTCTGAGGAGAGCTGCATATAGAGAGATCATATCTCTGGTCTACACATCTGAGGGCTTAACAGACAGAAAATGAAGACAATACTCAATACATGACACAAAGAAACGTATACTCCTATAACACTCTTTAATTAAAGGTATAATTCAACACAGAGGACTAAGTATTGACAAGGAATACTGCTACTTTCCCTTTTAAAAGACAGACTATAAATAATTTCTATCAATATGCAAACAGAAAACAGACACACACACACACACGGTTAATGAATGTAAATAGTCAGAAATATGGAATCATAATATCAGCAAGATGACTACAGAGAACAGGAATATATAAGTTCCCAAGAGAGCTTAACAGAGGCCAGCACCTAACAGCAACACTGTGTGTCCAAGACAGATTTAAGAAGCTCGATTTTTTTTTGGCCACATACTCCAATCCTTTTCTATTTGCTGCTATGTTTCCAGGTAGGAAGAATTTACATAGTCATGTATATGCCATGTAAATTCTATACTACTTAAGGATACAAACATATCTAGGCATCAGTCTCACCTAGTTCCTGAACCAAATTATCAAAGCCAAATTATTCATCTCGGATAAAAAACAAATCAATGCAGTCATCCTTGAGTAGAAGATCTGTTTTCTACCTTTCCAGCAACAGACAGTAGAAAATCCATCTCCCCAGATGCATTCCTGATTCTAATTTATACTCTGTGGTCTAAGGACCACAATCACAAGTCTGTTTCCCATATCAACACCACCCCCAACATATACACACATAATTCCAAAGCCATTCAAATTTCCAGCAATCATAAACTGAAAAACTCTTCCAGATTATAAGAGATTAAAAAGACATGATAACTGACTTCAATTCAAGATCTGGAAGTTCTGTTCCCCATAAAGAACACTATTGGGACAACTGGCAAAATCTGAATAAGGTCTGTAGATTAGCTAACAACACTGAATCAATGTTAATTTCTTGATTTTGACATTCACAGCTTATTTCAAGGAAACATTCAGTGAAGTAATTAGATTTAGAAGAGCATCATGTCCACAAACTTCTCAAATGGGTCAGAAAACACACACACACTCACACACATGCACACACAAAGTGAAAGAGATAAAGACAGAGAGACAGATAAATCATAAAGTAAACATAGTAAAATGTTAACATTTGGTGAATGTGGGCAAAGGATCTATTGCAATCATTTACACTGTATGTCCAAAATTACACTCAGTGCCTACTCTAAACATGATACGCCTACTCTGAGGATCAATCTACTAGCCAAACTCAGAAGTCTGGGTACCATCCTTGACCCTTCTTTCCTTTCTCCCATGCCCAATTAACCCCAAGCTCTGTGAAAATGACACCCCCACTATGGCTGTCTTATTTCTATGCACCATTATATCTTTCCTGAATTACTACAACAGGCTTTATCTAATTTTCCTTTATTCTCTTTATTCTACAAATTTTAGCCACAGTGGATCCTCTATAAGAGCAAATATAACTCACCTATAAAATATTCCCATTAGTTACACTACAATTAAAAAGAAGCTAAAACTCATGGCATATGAGGTTCTTCATGGTCTGGCTTTTCGTTATCTTTCCGAAATCGTGTATCACACCATCAACTCCACTGAATACCCTCAACACTCACCATGAGGAAATAAAAAAAGGAAATTGAGAATATTGAAAAAAGGAAAGCGGCAAAGGGAATCCCAGGATGATTCCAAGGTGACAGCCTTCACCAGACAGAGGGCAGCCTATCTGTATGGAAGCTGGTCAGAGGCCCCCAGAGAGAACTCAGGAGAAAAAACTGACAGACTATCTCAAGCACCTGAATGTAATTTGAAACACAAAGTGATGTAAACAAAGAAAGGTCCACTAGATATTGATCCACACAAAATTAACAGACTGAGTACATATGCATGTTGGAGCCTGTCTCATGTCCTACTTCAAAATAAACACCAAAAAAATCTAAGATTTAAGATCTAGAATAGGCCATGGCAGGTAGGAATACAAACATATATACATACATATATACATATTTCAATCTCAGACTGGGAAAAATGTTCTTAAATAATTTATTAGAAAGAACAAAATAAGCATGAGAAATGTAAATACAAAAAACATTAAATGCCACATAGAAATAAAACACTATAAAGAAAAACACATAAACTACAGAATGTATTTGCAGCACATTTTTTGAATAAAATGGTGATTTTCTTGGTATGTAAATATCGGTAACTAAGAAAAGAACTAAAGAACTAAGAAAGAGTCCTAGAAACAACTGAAACCTCTGATCTCTTCCATATGGAATATCACATTAACCAAGGAT
This sequence comes from Nomascus leucogenys, assembly GCF_006542625.1. NCBI lineage: Eukaryota > Metazoa > Chordata > Mammalia > Primates > Hylobatidae > Nomascus > Nomascus leucogenys. The sequence goes on from NC_044404.1 coordinate 1,233,105, forward strand.
AATTTAAAGTATTTCAAAAAATACAGAACATAGGAGGCAAGTTTCATATAAAGCTATTCATACAAACCTATTTCATATGTAAAGACAACAAAAAATGAAAATCAAAAACATTTCAGCTGATAAAAACTCTTTTTTTGGAGACAGTCTCACTCTGTGCCCAGGCTAGAGTGCAATGGTGCAATCTTGCCTTACTGCAACCTCCGCTTCCTGGGTTCGAGTGACTCTCCTGCTTCAGCCTCTCCAGTAACTGGGACTACAAGCTCGTGCCACCATGCCTGGCTAATTTTTTGTACTTTTAGTAGAGATGGATTTTCACCATGTTAGCCAGGATGGTCTCGATCTCCTGACCTCGTGATCTGCCCGCCTTGGTCTCCCAAAGTGCTGGGATTACAGGTGTGAGCCACTGTGCCGGGTTGAAACTCTCTGGTTTTACCTGCTATGGTCTGAATGTTTTTGCTTGCCCCCAATCATATGTTAAATTTAATCTCCAATGTAATAATGTTAAGAGGTGGAGCCTTTGGGAGGTAATTAGGTCATAAGGACTATACCCTCATGAATGAGGTCAGTACCCTTATAAAAGAGGCCTGAGTGAGTTTATTTACCCCTTCCAACACGTAAGGACACAAAGAAGACACTATCTATGACAAATGGGCCCACACTAGACACCAAATCTTCTAGTGCCTTGATCTTGGACTTCCCAGCCTCCAGAATGGTGAGCAATAAATTTCCATTATTTATAAATTACCCAGTCTAAGGTACCTTGTTATAGCAGCCCAAACATACTACTCAACCAAAACAAAAAACAAAAGAAGGCAAAATTGAGGGAGAGGTAAGCTGTACTGTAACAGCTCAATTTGAAGGGACTATCATTAAGTAAGCATTTATAGACATCAAAAAGGTCCAAGTCACTTAGTTATACAAGACAAGGAGGTATAGACACTATACCTTAGGAACACAGATGCAAAAACTCCTCAACAAAATATAAGCACATTGATCCAGAATATATTAAAGGAATAAAACATTATGACCAAGTGAGGTTTACCCCAGGAATCCAAGGCTGATTCAACATTTGAAAAGCAGTGTAATTCATCATAATTAACTGATGAAACAAGAAAAATCACATAACCATATCAATTACTAATAAAAAAGCATTTTACAAAATTCAACATACATTCATGATAAAAACTCTCAACAACCTAGGAATAAAAGAGATGTCCTCAATCTGAAAAAAGGCAAGCAGAAAAAAACCTACAGCTAGCATCATACTTAATGATGAAAGACTAGGTGTTTCCCCAGAAACTGGGAAGAAAGCAGGGATGTCCACTCTTATCACCCATGATTCAATATTTTACTGAAAGCTGTGGCCAGTATAAGAAGAAAAATAAATAAATGACATTTAGATTTGAATGAGAGAAATATTTGCAGATGACAGGATGATCTATGTAGAAAATCCCAAGGAATTTACAAAAAAAAAGTTTCTATAACTTATAAGTGAGTTTAGCAAGATCTGGTATATTTCAATATACCAATAATGAACAAATGGAAAATAAATCCTTTTTAAAGTACTACTTTTCAACAGCTCCAACCATAACAACAACAAAGAAGTATTGCTTTCACCCTAACAAAACATCTACAGAATCTGTACATCAAAAACTCTAAAATAGTGATGAAAGAAAACTTTTTAAACATATAATGAAGAGACATTCCATGTTCATGTAGTAAGACTCAAGTTAGTCATCAATTCTCCCAAAATTGACCTATAGACTCAATGCAACTTCAATCAAAATCCCAACAGGATATTTTGTAGATATAAACTAAGTTTCAAGTTTCTATGGAAAGGTAAAAACAAAAACTAGAAAGTGCAAAACAATTCTGGGGGGATATGCAAGAATCATACAATAATTTTAAGATGTACAAAAAAACTACAGTGATCAAAATAATGTAGTATTGACAAAATGATAGACACATAGAATGAGGAAACAAACGAGTTCAGAAATATAGTCAATTAGTTTATGATAAAGGTGCAAAGGCAACATTGGAAAAAGGATAATCATATCACCAAATGATGCTGGAACAGCTGAATATCCACATGCAAAAATGTTAACTTACACTCATTCCTCACTCCATATGCAAAAATTAACCCAAAATGTATTATACAACTGAATATAAGCAAACTTCATCAAAATTAAAATTTCTCCTCTGTGAAGGACACTGTAAGAAAAGACAAGCCACATACTCAGAGAAAATATTTGTACCCAGAATATATAAAGAACTCTCAAAACTCAAAATTAAGAAAAAAAATTTTTAATGGACAAAATATTTAAACAGACATTTCACCAAAAAAAGTATCTGTCAAATAAATTCAAGGATGCTCAATATTATAATCATTACAGTAGTGCAAATTAAAATCATACTGACTATAACTATGAACTTATTAGAATGACTAGCATGAAAAACGGTGAGTATGTGGAGCAACTGAAGTTTTTCATACATTGCTAATGGAAATGCAGAAATGGCACAGGAATCCTGGAAAACAGTTTGGCAGTTTCATTAAAATGTTCAAAACATACCTATCATATATGCCTTAACCATCCTACTTCTAAGTATCCTAATGAAATAAAGACTTAAGTTCACAGAGAATCTTGTACACAAAAATTGACAGCAATATTTAGTTATAATACAGATGGAGTATCCCAAATCCAAAAATCTGAAATCTGTAACGCTCCCAAATCCAAAACTTTTTGAGCACTGACATGATGCAAGTGGAAAATTCCACACATAAGTACTTAACACAAATTTTGTTTCATGCACTGAAAATATTTAAAATATTGTATGAAATTACCTTGGCCTTATTTTATACAAGGTGTATATGAAACATAAATAAATTTTGTGCTTAGACTTCAGTCCCATCCCCAAGATATCTCATTATGTATATACAAATATTGCAAGATCCTAAAACACTGAAATCTGGAACACTTCTGGTCTCAAGCATCTTGGATAAGGGATATTTAACCTGGAGTCAAAAACCAAAAACAGTTCACATGTCCTTCAATGTGTACATGAATAAATAAACTGTGGTACATCCACATAATGAAACAGTACTCAGCAGTAATGAACTACTGATACATGCAGTGACATGGATGAACCTCAACTGCACTGTATTAAGTGAAAGAAACCAGCTGCAAAGATTATATGCAGTATGATCACATTTATATGACATTCTGGAAAAGATAAAGCTATAGGGGCAGAGAAGACATCAGTGATTGCCAGGGACTGGGATGGAGGGTGGTTTGCCTAAGAAAAAAGCAGCACAAGGTCATTCTTTGGGAAACTGGAATTGTTCTGTATCTTTCTACAAAAATTAGCCAGGTGCAGTGGCTCATGCCTGTAACCCCAGTTACTTGGGAGGCTGAGGCATGAGAAGTGCTTGAACCAGGAGGCAGAGGTTGCAGTGAGTCAAGATCGCACCACTGCACTCCAGCCTGGGCAACAGACCAAGACTCCATCTCAAAAAAGAGAGAGAGAGAGAGATGAGGTCCCACCATGTTGTCCAGGCTGGCCTTGAACTCCTAGGTTCATGCAATCCTCCAGCCACAGCCTCCCAAGTAACTGGGGCTACAGGCGCATACAACTGTGCCCAGCTTGAATTGTCTATACTACTCATATGAATCCTAAAATCTGTCGCTATAAATACAGTCTGATAACGATTAAAGTAAATTAGCATTAACTACTCTAAGTTTTTAGATATTATAATTATGGAAAATTGTAATGAGCTCATCCAATATATTTCTCCCCAGTAAACAGCAGGAAATATCCACGAACCCTCAAACTCCTCCAGCCTTGAAAATGAAATATTTGGCCGGGCGCGGTGGCTCACGCCTGTAATCTCAGCACTTTGGGAGGCCGAGGCAGGCGGATCACGAGGTCAGGAGATCGAGACCATCCTGGCTAACACAGTGAAACCCCGTCTCTACTAAAAATACAAAAAAAAAAAAAAAATTAGCCAGGCACGGTGGGGGGCACCTGTAGTCCCAGCTACTCCGGAGGCTGAGGCAGGAGAATGGCGTGAACCCGGGAGGCGGAGCTTGCAGTGAGCCGAGATTGTGCCACTGCATTCTGGCCTGGGAGAAAGAGCAAGACTCTGTCTCAAAAAAAAAAAAAAAAAAAGAAAATGAAATATTTGGGCTGGGTGCAGTGGCTCATGCCCGTAATCCCAGCACTTTGGGAGGCTGAGGCAGGTGGATCACAAGGTCAGGAGATAGAGATCTTCTGACTAACACGGTGAAACCCCGTCTCTACTAAAAATACAAAATTAGCTGGGAGTGGTGGTGCATGCCTATAACCCCCAGCTACTCAGGAGGCTGAGGCAGAAGAATCGCTTGAACCTGGGAGGTAGAGGTTGCAGTAAGCCGAGATCACACCATTGCACTCCAGCCTGGGCAACGAGCAAAACTCCGTCTCAAAAAAAAAAAAAAAAGTTTCTTATTAAGTGTTTGGGGGAAAAAAATGGAAAAAGGTGGCTTACTGAGTGCCAGGCACCCTGCTAAGCATGGTATATACATTAGCTCACTTAGTCCTCATATCCAGATGAGCAAATTGAAGTCTAGAGAAGTTATGGGAATTGCTCAAGATCAAAGATTGGAAAATGGCAGAGGAGGGGCTTGCTGACTCCAAAGTCCATCTTTAGCTTAAATATTCCACTTGACTTCTAATCTTCTAATTTTTCATTTTATTCCCTTCACTGTGGTCTCGCAGGTTTCGCTTGTTTCTGACAATTGATAAACTTGCCTCTTTTTTCTTTTTTGAAACGGAGTTTCACTCTTGTCTAGGGTAGAGTGCAATGGCCCAGTCTCGGCTCACTGCAACCTCTGCCTCCAGGGTTCAAGCGATTCTCCTGCCTCAGCCTCCTGAGTAGCTGAGATTAGAGGCGCCTGCCACCATACCTGGCTAATTTTTGTATTTTTATTAGAGATGAGGTTTCACCATGTCAGTCAGGCTGGTCTCAAATTTCTGACCTCAAGCAATCCGCCTGCCTCGGCCTCCCAAAGTGCTGGGATTACAGGCATGAGCCACCGCGCCTGGCCAAAGTTGCCTCCTTTTAATTCAGATCCTTGGCTCTCCTCATCCACTCCCACTGGCCCCACCTCCCAACATTGGCCCTACTCCACCCCACAGGTGGTAACAGGGATTTACACCTCTTTCCAGATCCACCTGCCAACTCCTGCTCTGCTCTCCTCCCTCAGGGACCCCTTAGCTACACAGGTCTTTCGTGTGGTCTAAAATGCAAATCTGGATAGTTCACCAACTTAATTAAGTGCCCTCAGCTGTCCTTAGGAATGAGACTAAGGCCTTTCCTGATCTGGTCCTCGCTGCCTCTCCAGCCTCCTCACCCACTTGCTCCTTGCCCTGTGCCTAATCAACACACTCCTTCTGGGTTCTAGCCACCCTCTGGCTGAAATTCCTGTTATTCCTAGTCTGCCTACTCATCCTCCAAGGCTCATCTGAAGACATTCCTCTAAATGTTTCTGGAAACACTCTCCTTCAAGACAGAACTCACTGCTCCTCCAACATCCTTTCCCAGACCACAAACCCGGATCACACCGCACTATAATCACTAGTCTTTCCTACTGGCCCCGAAGGTCTTTGAGAGCAAATACACTTGATTACTTAGTTCTGTCAGTGCCCTAAACAATTCAGGTTTTTAAATCAGTGTCAGCTGGATGAGTTACTTTCCCCTTTTGTGCCTATTTTAACATACTCCCTCTGGATAAAAATTCTAGATTTGCAGGGCTACAAACAGTAGAGCTGGCCTTGGTCCCTCCCTGGAGGCGCTGCAATTGCTGGTGAGATGGCTGCCTCAAGGCAACTCTGCTCACAGAGGATCACAGGAAAAAGCTCTTCAGTTCGAGAGGTATTTACCTAATGATTCGGTTCCTCTGTGTGTCTGTACTATCGAGAGGAAGGTGATGTCATAACTCCAGTCCTTTTTCACTTTCTTAAATTTTTTTCCTCCCAAATGAAAAGTGGGTGAATGAATGAAAATCCACTGACCATCAATTGTATTTTACACTCTGAAACATTCCCTATTTTTGTGAGTGCAAATTAATTCAAATAGGATTTCCCTTCCTAATGGCACAATCAACTGCACTGTCTTCAAAAAGAGATGTGGACCACTTGAAAATGACACGCTTGTGTCACAAGGACATTGCACGTGGACACAGAGCAGCATGATGGTTTCCAAGCCACACGCATCATGCCAGGCAGACCCCACCGCTAAGGCTAGAAGGAACTCTAGTAAAGCACTGACTCCAAACAAGGAGGGGCTTTCGTCCAGCAACCCCGTCCCACCCTACAGCAGATGGGCTGGGGCCTGGATGCTCTACAACAGTAAGTAGTCTAGGATTCAGTTCTAACTGGCTTAGAAAACAATGGGTCAGGTGCTTCGGGTAATTTTTTATACTAGGCTCACCTTTTTTATAATATTTGATCCAGATTTTGACAGTTATGCTTTATTTATTTATTTAGCCCACCCAGGAAATCAAGTAACCTACATAAATGAATATTCCAGGGAGCAAAGCTTTAAGGGTTCTCTCAGAACCATTATTTTGACCATTCTTACGCAAATCTTTTAAAGATATATACATTTCTTTATTTCTGAAGTGACTACAGTGATTATAATTTAGTCAGTGCTAAGGAGTCGGCTTCATCAAAAAGAACATCAGTGATTATTCTGTGTTGTGACACTATGATAGCCTGAGGAGCTACTGAGATGTGAAGCTCTTTTCCCATAAACAAAATGGTCCCAGATTACAATGCCTTTAATTTTTCTGACAGCTTTTCATAATTCTTCTGTCTCCTCCTTCCAATATTGCCCATCACTTCATACTAATGTTAATTACTATGACTTCATTTCCTAAATTGCTGCCTTCATTTAATTTTATAAAGAATCCTAAATCAATGGGCCTGAGGGAACTGTCACACCTCTCCTATGGAGTAGTATCTGTGAGCTCTGTGTCATTTTTCTCAGAGCTCAAAGGCCCCTCTCTCTCACTTCTGGATTTCTAGCCACATTCCAAATGGCTGATGCTGCCAGGAACATTAAATTTTACTTTTCATTCACTGAATACATACTGGCTGGCAGAGGAGGATAGTGGCCTAGAAACTTCTTTGGTAACTATAGGAGGTCGACTGAGATTAAATCTTGCTATGGACAACTCACAAAATGTGTAATTGACAGTGGTCTGCAGCCAGAATATAAAGGTCTTAAGACCAAAAGCTTCTCTGTGGCGTCAGGGGGAGGCACTTGTCTTCTTTCATCTCCTAGCAAAGCTGACCTCTCTAAAGCTCCCTATAACAAAGAAATGAGCATCCAAACTCACTTTTGTCGATTGTCTAAACCTTTTCAGATTTCTACAGTCTAGTAAGAGTCCAAAAAGGGCATGGAATACCTTTTCTCTTCCACTAAAGCAAGTAAGAAGGTGACGCATCCATGGTTATTGTCTAGATCAAAGTCACAGCTGTTTTTTTTTTTTATTATTATACTTTAAGTTCTAGGGTACATAGGCACAATGTTACATACAGTTTATGAATGTATACATGTGCCATGTTGGTGTGCTGCACCCATTAACTTATCATTTACATTAGGTATATCTCCTAATGCTTTCCCTCCTCTCTTCCCCCACCCCACAACAGGCCCCAGTGTGTGATGTTCCCCTTCCTGTGTCCAAGTGTTCTCATTGTTCAATTCCCACCTATGAGTGAGAACATGCGGTGTTTGGTTTTTTCTTCTTGCAATAGTTTGCTGAGAATGATGGTTTCCAGCTTCATCCATGTCCCTACAAAGGACATGAACTCATCATTTTTTTGGCTGCATAGTATTCCATGGTGTATATGTGCCACATTTTCTTAATCCAGTCTATCATTGATGGATATTTGGGTTGGTTCCAAGTCTTTTCTATTGTGAATAGTGCTGCAATAAACATACATGTGCATGTGTCTTTATAGCAGCATGATTTATAATCCTTTGGGTATATACCCAGTAATGGGATGGCTGGGTCAAATGGTATTTTTAGTTCTAGATCCCTGAGGAATCGCCACACTGTCTTCCACAATGGTTGAACTAGTTTACAGTTCCACCAACAGTGTAAAAGTGTTTCTATTTCTCCACATCCTCTCCAGCACCTGTTGTTTCCTGACTTGTTAATGATCACCATTCTAACTGGTGTGAGATGATATCTCACTGTGGTTTTGATTTGGATTTATCTGATGGCCAGTGATGATAAGCATTTTTTCATGTGTCTGCTGGCTGCATAAATGCCTTCTTTTGAGAAGTGTCTGTTCATATCCTTTGCCCACTTGTTTATGGGGTTGTTTTTTTCTTGTACATTTGTTTGAGTTCATTGTAGATTCTGGATATTAGCCCTTTGTCAGATGAGTAGGATGCAAAAATTTTTTCCCATTCTCTAGGTTGCCTGTTCACTCTGATGGTAGTTTCTTTTGCTGTGCAGAAGCTCTTTAGTTTAATTAGATCCCATTTGTCAATTTTGGCTTTTGTTGCCATTGCTTTTGGTGTTTTTGACATGAAGTCCTTGCCCATGCCTATGTCCTGAATGGTATTGCATAGGTTTTCTTCTACGGTTTTTATGGTTTTGGGTCTAACATTTAAGTCTTTAATCCATCTTGAATTAATTTTTGTATAAGGTGTAAGGAAGGGATCCAGTTTCAGCTTTCTACATATGGCTAGCCAGTTTCCCAGCACCATTTATTAAATGGGGAATCCTTTCCCCATTTCTTGTTTTTGTCAGGTTTGTCAAAGATCAGATGGTTGTAGATGTGTAGTATTATTTCTGAGGGCTCTGTTCTGTTCCATTGGTCTGTATCTCTGTTTTGGTACCAGTACCATGCTGTTTTGGTTACTGTAGCCTTGTAGTATAGTTTAAAGTCAGGTAGCGTGATGCCTCCAGCTTTGTTCTTTTGGCTTAGGATTGACTTGGTGATGCAGGCTCTTTTTTGGTTCCATATGAACTTTAGTTTTTTCCAATTCTGTGAAGAAAGTGATTGGTAGCTTGATGGGGATGGCATTGAATCTATAAATTACCTTGGGCAGTATGGCCATTTTCATGATATTGATTCTTCCTATCCATGAGCATGGAATGTTCTTCCATTTGTTTGTATCCTCTTTTATTTCGTTGAGCAGTAGTTTGTAGTTCTCCTTGAAGAGGTCCTTCACATCCCTAGGAACTTGGATTCCTAGGTATTTTATTCTCTTTGAAGCAATTGTGAATGGGAGTTCACTCATGATTTGGCTCTCTGTCTGTTATTTGTGTATAAGAATGCTTGTGATTGTTGCACATTGATTTTGTATCCTAAGACTTTGCTGAAGTTGCTTATCAGCTTAAGGAGATTTTGGGCTGAGATGATGGGGTTTTCTAAATATCCAATCATGTCATCTGCAAACAGGGACAATTTGACTTCCTCTTTTCCTAATTGAATGCCTTTTATTTCTTTCTCCTGCCTGATTGCCCTGGCCAGAACTTCCAACACTATGTTGAACAGGAGTGGTGAGAGAGGGCATCCCTGTCTTATGCCAGTTTTCAAAGGGAATACTTCCAGTTTTTGTCCATTCAGTATGACATTGGCTGTGGGTTTGCCATAGATAGCTCTTATTATTTTGAGATACGTCCCATCAATACCTAATTTATTGAGAGTTTTTAGCATGAAGTGTTGTTGAATTTTGTCAAAGGTCTTTACTGCATCTATTGAGATAATCATGTGGTTTTTGTCTTTGGTTCTGTTTATATGCTGGATTACTTTTATTGATTTGCATATGTTGAACCAGCCTTGCATCCCAGGGATGAAGCCCACTTGATCATGGTGGATAAGCTTTTTGATGTGCAGAGTCACAGCTGTTTCTGAGTCTGGTCTTCCCTGGTTGAACCACAGACCCATGCAAAGGCAAGTTACAAAGGAAGGCTGGGGCCATACTCCCTGAGGCGTGAACTCCCTTAATCCTTTCTGTGACTCTAATCTGCAGTACTTCCCCAAGTGTCCTAACAAAGGAGATTCACAGCACATACTTTCCCTGGGTCTTGGCATGCCCTGAACATCTAGATCAGACCATGAGATTTTTGCCCAGCTTTGACTTCCCCACCTGGAAGAGCCAGGGCCCTTTCCATATAATGGTGTTACTTACAGTGACAGGCAGGTCTAGAGGATTAAGGTGCTTGTCCTGCCGGCAGAAAGCAAAAGCATAGAGAGAAGCAGATGGAATGAGCTTTCAACTTACATTCAAACAAGGACCAGGAAGGAAGACTAACAGAGCCAAGCCATCCACCAAAGACAAGGACAGAAAGAACCACAGATGCTTTTGGTCTTCCCTCTAGAATCTACCAAGAGCTGGGTACATACATAATACCACTTAGATTTCATCTTACTGAGCCCATGAGATTGTCAGAGAACTAAAACGTGTTACTTTTAACACCACTTGGGCTTTTCTCAGAGAAATCTAGAATGTTAGTGTTGGAAGGGCTGTCAGAGATCATTTAAACTGGACCTTTCATTTTACAAAAAGAGAAACTGAGACCCAAAGAGGTTACAAGAACTTACCCAGCCAGCAGCAGGGAGAGTACTTAGTCCCAGGCCCCCTGGCTCTTAGGTCAGGGCTTGTTCCACCACCCAGCTGATTCTTAGTTTCCTCATCTGTGAAACAGGGATCTTGTTTTTCCTCAGACATCCTTGTGAGCCAAACAAGGCAGATGTTGTTGCTGCCATGTGACAGGTGAGGAAACTAAGGTTCACAGAGGCAAAGCTATTTGCATAATGTCACAGTTAATGAACAGGCGAAGGAAGATGTTTACAATCTGTATCAGAGAACCTTTAAACATAAAACTTAGTGTGAAGTCCCATTTATATTGGAGCCCTTGAACTCAGGGTACCCACAGCATCTCTTCTTCCTTATTCTTGATCCTCTAACCCAGGAGTTGGCAAACTATGGCCATATTAGGTTTGTTGCCTGTTTTTGTAAATAAGATTTTATTGGAAGACAGCCATACCCATTCATTTACCTACTGTCTGAGGCTACTTTTGGCTACAATGGCAAGGTTGAGTAGCTATCACATAGGCCATATGGCCCATAAAGTCAAACATGTTTATTCTCTGGCCCTTTAGAGGAAAAAGTTTGAAGGGCCCTGATCTCATCTAAGATCCAGCTGGTTTCCCCTCATAGTTCTTCCCTGGGTCTTCCTTAGCAAAGCCACCCTGCTGGGCTCTAGACCAGAGGGCTAGGAGGAAGGACTCTTGGGAAAATGCCTGGATTTGTGCTCTCTGAACAGCAAAGACTGCATGGGGTGAGAATTTTTCTCTCAGAAAAGCCCAGATGAAAAATATGAAAAGCCGCCACAGATCTGTCTCTAGTCCTCAGGAGCCTTCAGAAAAAGTGCATTAATCAGTGCAATGGCATAGGTCTGAATCTCCTGGTTGGAGCTATGTCAATGGAGAAAGACAGCACAGGGAGATTAGAAGACTGAACAGCAAGATGATGCTTAGAGATAGTTTAAAACAATCACTTACAGATTATAAGCAAATAATGATCTGGAGCTAAGTCTCAAAAGCATCCAAAGTGGACATGCTCATGCCCCAGCAATTTCACTAATAGAAACTTATCCTAAGACAGTAATCAGAGAGCTATGCAAGATTTACTGACAAGTCGTTTCACTAAAGTACTACTTTAAAAAGAATGGAAAGTAATCCAAATGATCACATTAGCCAACTGTTTATACATATGAGAATCTTAAGTAGTTATTAAAAGTCATGTTTTAGGGTAAAGATTCTTAACCCGGGATTCAGGGATGGGCTTAGAGTATCTGTGAACCCCAGGAATGATACAGAAATTATTCTATGTAGTTTGCTGACTAAGTGATATTTTCTCCAAACTGGTGAGAGTACATACTTGTTACCAGATTTTCAAAGGTGTCTAGGTTGCAAAAAAGACTTAGAACTACCTTTTAGAAAAATCTTTGACATGGAGAAATGTTCAAGATATATTATTCAGTTAAAAAAGTCAAGGTACACATAGTATATATAATGAGATCCCAATTTTGTTTAAAATATGCATAAAAAATACTGAAGGGATATTTAATGTTTAACAGTGGGTATGTCTGGTGGTGAGATAATGGGCAAATAATTTACTTTTTGGGTTTTTCTGTATTTTTAAAGTCTTGACTATAAACTTATTTTATTATGAACAAACAAAATAACTACAATCATTCTCTGGAATCTTACAATCTTGGTACTTGACATCTCCACCTGCCATGTCTTGGGTGCATTCTGTGGCTGTCTTTCCAGAGAGGCTGATGGGCTTCCTGGTTAGTCACAGGGTACCCAGGGAGTCTAACAGAGGGCACGAAGTGTCCCTCAGCCCAAATAGGAAAGCATATAGGTTCTGGCAACATCTGTGGGCTGAAAGTATTCACGATTGGCCCCTATGAAATGCCATGTTCCCGTATCATCCCTAAGGAGGCAACTGGGGCCACTCTGAATTCAGAGACAAAAAAACAAAGGTAGATGTGAGGTTACAGGAAAATCAGAATTCTCTATCTGGAGTTTATAATATCCCTTTCATCTTCATCAACCTTGGTGGCTCACTGGATATGAAAGCTGAGGCTAGACCAGGCATGGTAGCTCACACCTGTAGTCCCAGCGACTATGGAGGCTGGAGTGGGAGGACTGCTTGAGCCCAAGAGTTTGAGACCAGCCTGGACAACACAGCGAGACCCTATCTCTACAAAAATAAAAAAAAAATTGGCCGGGTGTGGTGGCTCACACCTGTAATCCCAGCACTTTGGGAGGCCGAGGTGGGCAGATCAAGAGGTCAGGAGATCGAGACCATCCTGGCTAACATGGTGAAACCCCGTCTCTACTAAAAATACAAAAAATTAGCCAGGCATGGTGGCAGGCACCTGTAGCCCCAGCTACTGGGGAGGCTGAGGCAGGAAAATGGCATGAACCTGGGAGGCAGAGCTTGCAGTGAGCCGAGATTGCGCCACTGCACTCCAGCCTGGGCAACAGAGCAAGACTCTGTCTCAAAAAAATAAATAAATAAAAAATTAAGAAACAAAACAAAACAAAACAAAAAACTAGCCAGGTGTGGTGGAGTGTGCCTATGATTCCAGCTACTCAGGAGGCTGAGATGAGGAGGACTGCTTGAACCTGCAGTGAGTTATGATCATGCCACTGCACTCCAGCCTGGGTGACAGATTGTCTCAAAAAAGAAAGGCAAAGAAAGCTGAGGCTGGAAATTTCTTAAAAGTGACAAGGAGAAATCAGAGTTGCAAAGAAATAATTGTGCTTCCTTTTTACTTGGATTAGTGGGGAGAAACACGTTGGGAACATAGCTGAGTGAAGACAGGGTCACTATAAACTCCCAAATCTCCAAAGGGGAGCTATGACTTCCCCTTGAACTGGTGGGGGATTCTGGCAACATTCTGACAATGTCCAAAAAGACAGAAGTGAACAACAGTCAGAACAGAATCATCAGTAGTGCCACTGCTGTTTTGCAAAGTCCAGCTTCCTTACATGGTGTAGGTTGGTTGGACAGGAAGTAAAAACAACGGAGATGAGAGAAACAACTCCAATGGGTTCATTTGTCATATGGTTTCATTATCTGGTAAAATGTTTTAGGATGTGCTAAGAGTCTTAACAAACAAAAGGAAAAAGCCCCTGAATTTACTAAATACTTAACCTGTGCTGGCCACTATGCTAGACCTTTTTAAAATCTCCTTTGATCCTCACATGTGAGAAGTGAAGATGATTAACCTAGTCTAGAGATGAAGAAACTGAGGCCAGAAGAGACTAAGTTATTTGCTGATAGCAGAGACCCAGTATGCAGAAGAGCCTGGATTTGAATTGATATTCCAAACTCACGCCCTGTGTGATACTTCTTACAATCACCCACAGCGCATCGTCAGTTCAGTAAGCATTCATTCAACAAGTATTAATTGAGCCTCTACTTAAATCAAAACAGAGGATATGACAATGATTGATCTCTGTTTCCAGGGGGCTCTATGTTCAAAATGGGCAACAGATAATAAAAATCCAGTATTTTATATAATTATCATAGGTACAAACAGACTACTGGGCCCATGTGGGAAGAAGCATCTAATTTTGCCTGGTACTAGGGCAGTATGGGAAGACTGGGAAAATCTTCTTTTTAACCTAAGGGGCAGAGAGAGTTACAAAGGATTTTAGGCAGGAGCATGACATGATGAGGTCTGAATGATGGCAGAAATTCTGGCAGGACTGTGGAAGGGGCGATGAATGAAGAAGCCAACCAGCAGCTTGGAATATAAGCAAAGCAGAGTAGGATTAGAAGACTTAAAATAGGAGGAGAGAAGAGGACAGACAAGTGAAGGGAGGGAGGTGTAGGGTCTTTTACTCACACCTGGAAGTGTGAGATGAGCTGTCCCACGGTGATGTCCTCAGCTATCTTCTGGTACAGACACTGGTATCTTCTGGTGTGGACTATGCTCTCCAGGATGGCCAGGGACCTCTGAAGGACTGACACATCCACCATGGGCTGGCTCACATACCCTGCAATCTAGACCCAGAGATGGCACATCAATTGAGAAGCTCAGGACCCAAGAAAGATAGAAGCTTAGCATCTGATGCTAGCCCTTGAAGCTCTCTCTGCTTCACATTTGGGCAGCTATTGCTAGGTGGACAGTGGTACCTGGTTTACGGCTACCCTGGCCAATGTGCCAGGGATTCCCTTGGCATGGATACCTTAATTTCAGATTACAGTATCCACTTAATCGTGTTTCCTCAAAATCTAAAAGCTCAATTCTTTTTACCAAAATAAGAGTTCCAGCATAAGTGGGGTATAAAAAAGCAGAAGATTGCCAGGCATGGAGGCTCACACCTGTAATCCCAGCACTTTGGGAGGCCGAGGTGGGCGATCACGAGGTCAGGAGATCGAGACCATCCTGGCTAGCACTATGAAACCCCATCTCTACTAAAAATACAAAAAATTAGCCGGGCGTGGTGGCGGGTGCCTGTAGTCCCAGCTACTCGGGAGGCTGAGGCAGGAGAATGGTGTGAACCCAGGAAGCAGAGCTTGCAGTGAGCTGAGATCGCGCCAGTGCACTCCAGCCTAGGTGACAGAGTGAGACTCCATCAAAAGAAAAAAAAACAGCAGAGGATTTTACTGATACTGGGATCTCATTTTATCTCCATGTATTCCTCCCCTGACACACATTCTCCCTAAACACACTTAGACTTTGAGAGGTAGAAAAGACCTTGAAGCCTTTTACCCTAATCCTTCTTCTCAATCCCCATTATAATATACCTGACACGTGGTCATTTCACTTGCGTCCAGTGTCAGTGAGTCCCAATGTCCTAAGCCAATGATAAGTGAAGTTCTAGGGCAGCAGACAGAATATTATTCAATGGTTTTAATTCAGTTTTCTGAATTGACACTGCTCCTTTGTATAAAAGAAAGGAAGGTAAAACCAGAAGTACCCTCTCCTACCCACTGAGCTTAGTCTGGCAATCCAAACAGACTACCTTGCAGATTTGTAAATAGAAGGCAGATTTGCAAATGAAATGCACTTTTTTTTTTTTAATCCAAAGAGAAAGAGGAGCTCAGGAATTTGGTCAAAAGACTCAGGGATAGTTCTGGTTGACTGGCTGGCTTTATCCCCAGTCTCACTGACAACCTAACTCTACTTTGATCATATTTAGTTCTGACGGTCCAGTTCCATCTCAGTGTAAGCCCTGAGAGTATAACAAAATCCAAATCTTTCAGAAGCCACAAAAGACCAGAGCTTGAGGATGAAAAATCTGGCACCAGGGAATATAAAGCTGATCTCACCAAAATAGTGATATTGCCTGTATCTCCCCTTAAACCCTGTGAACTGGCAGCTGAGGGAGGAGAGAAAGAGAGAATGTTGGATGCTTCACCTGCTTAATAAAGGTGATTGAAACCATGTCCCAGGAGACAATGCCATGGTCCATGAGCTCTAGGAAGGCAGTCAGGGTGAATGCCAGCATCTCACTGTAGCTGAGACACACACAAAATAGACAAAGATGCAGACTGGGAAACACAGGTGTGAGGGCAGCCACAAAAATGAATTTTAGGCCGGGTGCAGTGGCTCACGCCTGTAATCCCAGCACTTTGGGAGGCCGAGGCAGGTGGATCATGAGGTCAGGAGATCGAGACCATCCTGGCTAACATGGTGAAACCCCGTCTCTACTAAAAATACAAAAAAATTAGCTGGGTGTGTTGGTGGGCACCTGTAGTCCCAGCTACTTGGAAGGCTGAGGCAGGAGAATGGTGTGAACCTGGGAGGCGGAGCTTGCAGTGAGCCAAGATTGCGCCACTGCACTCCAGCCTGGGTGACAGAGCAAGACTCCATCTCAAAGAGAAAAAAAAAAAAAGAGGAATTATCTTTCTAGAGATGGAGACGCTAGCCTCCCACTCCAGAGAGATGTGCTTCTGGGAAAGGCAACTGCACTGTGCAAGAGGTCTGTGAAATGTGTCGGCACTTCCATAAAAGTGTGTAATTCCCAGGCTGTCATATTAAATTACCAGAGCTTAGGAGGGAAGAATGAAGTCCTTAAGATGAGAAGAGTTCAGGAGAAGAGGGGGAGGCAGAAGAACATGATGGGAGGAATATGGGCCTAGAGTCAGACAGACCTGGGTCTGAGAGCGGGCTTGGCTACTTTATTAGCTGTGTGACAAGTGGCAAGTAATTTAACCTCTCTAAGCCACGGTTTCCTTGTCTACCTATCTCATGGGATGTTTGCAAAGATTAGATTATTTAATTACACAAAGTATTTAGCAAAATCCAGGCATTCAGTAAAGGTTGGCTGATATCACTTCATACCTCTCCTCCTCTCAGATGAACCAGTCTCTCTCTCTGCACCAAGAAAACAGGTGCCATCGTGCCCTTATTTTGCTAGCTGCGCTTCTATGAATGTAACCAAAGGTGCAATCATATCGGCTGTCTTCCTCATGGGCTTAGCAGTCAAGGTGATTCCTTTTACCTGGGCTTTGAGTCCCTCCTCTCCTGGTCCACTAAGTTCTTGTTCTATTGATTACCTGCTTTCCTGCACCTTCAACCTTCCTCTCTTCCATCTTAACACATTCTTAAGGGCACATAAAAAATTGCAACAAAAACAACAAACATGAAGCGTCAGAAAGGCGGGGAACCGGGCAGATGGGGACAGGAGTTGTGGGGAGACCTTTTGCTACATCTCTGTGAAAATTTTTTATTTGTGAAACACATGAATGCTTTATGGGCTTTTAAAAAGCGCATATTTTTGACTCCACATCCCCTTTGCGTTACCACCTTCTCTGTTTTCTTTTAAAACCAAGCTTCTTGATACAGCAGTAGACTCAAAGTCCTTACTTTTTTACCTTTCTTTTACTTGACTCACTTCAGTCTGGCCACCTGGCCTCCCCACCATAACTTTTTTGTGAAGATCACCAGGGTCCTCTTCACCTCCCAAGTCATAAGACAGCTTCTCTGTTCTCAGTTTACTAAATTTCTCTGCTCATTAAAAATTGCAGACCATATTTTCCTCAATCATGACACTCTCCCTGCCCAAAGCTCCTCAGTCACTTCACATTCTTGGTGTTCTTTCTACTCTACTATTCCTTGGTGACCTTTAGGGGCTGCTCTTGCAAAAACCAGGGTCATTCTCCATTCTCCCCTTTCCTTCCACATCCAGCATATCACCATACTCATAAAGGTTACCTCCTAGATACTCTTCATATCCTTTCATCTCCATTACTATTTACCTTCACTCGGCTGTTAATATTCCTCATTTGCCTCTTAAAATGTTCCTACCACCATCAACCTTCTTCTTAAGGCCCATCTTCCACACGGTCACTAAAGTGATCTTTCTAAAACTTAAAATCTAAACATAACATATGTTCCTGCTTAAAATCCTTCGATATCCCTAGTTTCCTTCTGGACAGAGTTCAAACCTATGAGCAGGCCATCAAGAAACACTGAATATCTGGCTTCTCAATGATTGCTACAAGCCTCCAGCCACCCAGCACTTCTGCTTTTCCCAAACACAGCAAACCTTTGTGCCTTGGCATATGCTGATTTCTCTGACTGGAATACTTTTCCTTTTCTTATTTCTCCAGCTAATTCTTTTTTTTTTTTTTTTTTTTTTTTGAGACGGAGTCTCGCTCTGTCGCCCAGGCTGGAGTTCAGTGGCGCAATCTCGGCTCACTGCAAGCTCCGCCTCCTGGGTTCACGCCATTCTCCTGCCTCAGCCTCTCCGAGTAGCTGGGACTACAGGCGCCCGCCACCACGCCCGGCTAATTTTTTATATTTTTAGTAGAGACGGGGTTTCACCGTGGCCTCGATCTCCTGACCTCATGATTCGCCCACCTCGGCCTCCCAAAGTGCTGGGATTACAAGCGTGAGCCACCGCGCCCGGCCCTTCTCCAGCTAATTCTTGCTCATCCTTTACTTTCTGAGCTAAGTGACCCCTTCTCTGGCAAGGCTTTCTGGAAATCTCCAGGCTGAGTTAGGTGGTCCCCTTTGTGAGTTCCCACAGCTCTCTAAGCAACTTTCTCTCAAGATCCTTGAGACAGGCCTTCGATTGCATGTGTTTACTCCCCACTAGGTGGTGAGAACCAAGACACTCTTATCTTCCTGTATTATTTCCTCATACAAAAGGACTACTTTTTAATCTCCAGAGTCCTTGTTTCTAGAACAGAGCCTGGCCCATGGTAGGTGCTCATATTTGTTTGTGACATGAATAAACTCCTAAGGAAGGAAGAATACCTACCGGGGAGATAGCGAGTTGTAAGATTGTCCCGTTCTTTTTTTTTTTTTTTTCTGAGATGGAGTCTCGCTTTGTCACCCAGGCTGGAGTGCAGTGGGGTGATCTCGGCTCACTGCAAGCTCCACCTCCTGGGTTCATGCCATTCTGCCTCAGCCTTCCAAGTAGCTGGGACTACAGGCACCCGCCACCACGCCCAGCTAATTTTTTTTTTTTATTTTTAGTAGGGACAGGGTTTCACCATGTTAGCCAGGATGGTCTTGATCTCCTGACCTCATGATCCACCCGCCTTAGCCTCCCAAAGTGCGGGATTACAGGCATGAGCCACCACGCCTGGCCCGATTGTCCCATTCTTAACGTCACTGCGAGTCTGGGTAATGAAAAGCAAAGAAACAAAAAAGGTAACTAAGATAAAATGTTAAAGTGGTACAAGCAAGTTGAATCAACAATAATGTTTTGTCTTTTTTACAGTAGATGTAACTGAGGCTCTTCAGTTGGGCCCTCTTCTCCTGCTTATTCCTTGGCAAAGAGCTTCCAAGATCCTCTTCTAGCACCCTGGGCCCTCAGGAAGTAAAAGCCACCTTTTTCCAGCCACTAGGGAGGAACAAGGGCTGGTGCTTCCCAGTCTGCGACTCTTTACCCAACACATGGAAGCTACCTGGATGCTGAGTGAAGATAAATAGTGCCATCTCCTTGGGTCGTTTACTTCCAAGCAAGGCCCATATTGATTTGCGTCTCCCTGTACTAACCTGTTTGGTGATGTACAGCTGAGGACCATCTGCATGACGGAGGGTGTAATACTCTGGGTTTGGCAATGACCACTTATGCAAGAGAAAAACAGTATATCCCACTTGGCCACTGTCTTGTCCAGAAGCTTCTCATAAGTCCTTTTCAATAGAGTTGCCCAAGGGATTGGGTGGCCTATTTGGAATACAGTGGGAAAAAACAAAACTTTAGGTTGTCATGTTGAAAAAAATCACAGCCTCAGCCTTTTGTAAAGACAAGCACCACAAAAGGAGGTGTGCGGAACCGAGGAGGGGTCTCAGATCCTACCATGACCTCAAGCAGGGCAATGCTAGACTTCGAGGAAAAAATTAAGAAGTATAAACGTCTTAGGGGTGTTATTGTCAACTGTACTTCCTTCCCAAGACAATGATTCCCAAGAGCCCCTTTCTGGGGACCTGCCTAACTGGAGATCCTTCCCAGAACTCCCCTCAAGGTGCAGCCGTGCTCCTTCAGTCAGAGCAGCCACTGTCAAAAACGAGGTCCATTTCAACCTACCTATCACAAACTTCCTTGATAATGGATGCCAGGGGCCATTTCTGAAAGAAAGAGAAAAAGCCTTCAATAGCAGCAACATCCTACTCAAGCCAAGGTTCAGACAAGAGAGCCTGCCAAGCAGGGTCAAGCCAGGGCATGAGAATGTACTTCTTTCCTAACAGCTTTTGTTAAAGAGGAAGCCTCTCCCAAGCCATGGTGACTGACCTTCCCTAGGGTGGGCCAGGCCCAAAGCTTAGCCTTCCTCTTGATGGTTCTTACTCTTGATGCCAGTAGTCCCCATCTCTCAAGATATCCTCTGCCATGCACTCCCTAGGTGCCTTTCCTCACTTCAGGAGTGTACCTGGTCGATTTCAAGGAGCTGGGCATTAGCATCTAGACACTCAATGGCCACTTTGACAATGTCTGACGGTGCTGGCATTTTTCCCAACCAATGGGCTCTAATTCTGTGAGACAAGAACACAGACAAGTCTGCCTGGGGAGGAAGAATCTGAAAGATAGAAAAAGTCAGAGTACAACTTCATTTTTCACTCGTTACATGTTTTGAAGAGTCTGCAGACAGACACTGCATAAAGTAACACATGAAACTACTTGGTTTGAATTTTTCTAGATCATACTACAACCTCTCCTTGGGGTTTTGTTTTTTGAGATTAAATCAGCAAGAAGAAATGGAACAAACTGTCCATTTCTATCATCCATAGATCGGCCAGTAGCAACATGTGCCAATGTGGCACTTCAGTTTAAGAGTCAAGAGGACTCAGTGGTAGAAGAATGTATTTACTGCAAATTCCAATCTTGAGACCTTGGGAGGAGAGTGTGGGGGAAAGAGAAAGATCAGACTGTTACTGTGTCTATGTAGAAAGAAGTAGACATAAGAAACTCCATTTTGTTCTGTACTAAGAAAAATTCTTCTGCCTTGAGATGCTGTTAATCTGTAACCCTAGCCCGAACACTGTGCCCACAGAAATATGTGCTGTGTTGACTCAAGGTTTAATGGATTTAGGGCTGTGCAGGATGTGCTTTGTTGAAAATGTGTTTGAAGGCAGTATGCTTGGTAAAAGTCATTGCCATTCTCTAATCTCGAGTACCCAGGGACACAATGCACTGTGGAAGGATGCAGTGACCTCTGCCCAAGAAAGCCTGGGTATTGTCCAAGGTTTCTCCCCACTGAGACAGCCTGAGATATGACCTCGTGGGAAGAGAAAGACCTGACCATCCCCCAGCCCGACACCCGTAAATGGTCTATGCTGAGAAGGACTAGTGAAAGAGGAAGGCCTCTTTGCAGTTAAGATAAGAGGAAGGCATCTGTCTCCTGCTCGTCCCTGGGAATGGAAAGTCTCGGTGTAAAACCCGATCATACATTCTATTTACTAAGATAGGAAAAAACCACCTTGTGGCTGGAGGTGAGACACGCTGGTGGCAATACTGCTCTTTACTACACTGAGATGTTTGTTAGAGTCAAACATAAATCTGGCCTACGTACACATCGAGGCACAGCACCTTTCCTTAAACTTATTTATGACACAGAGACCTTTGCTCACATGTTTTCCTGCTGACCCTCTCCCCACTATTACCCTATAGTCCTGCCACATCCCCCTCTCCAAGATGGTAGAGATAGTGATCAATAAATACTGAGGGAACTCAGAGACCAGTGCCGGTGCGGGTCCTCCCTATGCTGAGCGCCAGTCCCCTGGGCTACTGTCCTTTCTCTATACTTTGTGTCTTCTTTCTTTTCTCAGTCTCTCGTCCCACCTGACGAGAAATACCCACAGGTGTGGAAGGGCTGGCCCTCTTCAGGAGACAAGCACATGCTCTGAAACAGATAAGAATAGCCAGCCTTTTCTTGGTTGAGTGGTTAGCTGGAGGAGCCAGGCTACTTCTGTTCTGCAGTCATCCTAGGAAGATCCCAGCGTCAGCGTGGCGCAGCTACATGCTCTCTTGCTTCCCCCGTACTCATTGATGCCACTCCTTTCCCCTCAAAGGACACAATGCAAAGCCACCTCTGTGTGGGACGACATCAGAAAATGGGGAAGAGAACTGGGACAGGAAATGCTATTTTCATCCCTATTGCCAAGGGCAACAGCGGCTGACAACTCAAGTGGAGGGAGGTAAGGATATCTTCACACAAGGGCACCTCTTATAAGGACAAGGCTTTGCAAGTACCTCTGACCACCCTCCCCCACTTCTTCCAAAATAAAGGAAAATAAATTATCTTGAGCAAGTCTGGAAGATGGGCCCATATGATTGGTATCCTAGGCAACTGTGATAGCTTACTGGTATTCCAAGCAGTAACTAAAGCATTCTCTCTCCAAGGTCTGACGAAGGGAAGTCACTTGGCTGATGGATTATTTCGATGTATACTTACACTCCTTGCCTACAGGTTCAGGAGAGGGGTCTCTTTTTTTTTTTTTTGAGACGGAGTCTTGCTCTGTCGCCCAGGCTGGAGTGCAGTGGCGGCAATCTCAGCTCACTGCAAGCTCCGCCTCCTGGGTTCACGCCATTCTCCTGCCTCAGCCCCCCAAGTAGCTGGGACTACAGGCACCCACCACCACACCCAGCTAATTTCTTTGTATTTTTAGTAGAGACTGGGTTTCACCCTGTTAGCCAGGATGGTCTTGATCTCCTGACCTCGTGATCTGCCCGTCTCGGCCTCCCAAAGTGCTGGGATTACAGGCGTGAGCCACCGCGCCTGGCTGGCCAGGAGAGGGCTCCCTCTTAATGAAAAAGACCTTTCTGCATCCTCCAGGTTTAGCCATTCACCCACAATTCATGCCTCGCTAATGGGGACCACCTGCCTCTCCTGGCATACAAAGCATAGCTGTTGTGAGGCTATTATGCATGTATGCTATCAATTTTTCAGCCTAAACACAGATGCCAGTTCTCACAGCCTGATAAGTATAAACCTCTTTGATGAAAAGGAGTAAAAGTCCTGTCCCCCATAAGCCCCCCGGCCTCAGAAAGAGGGATGCTTTCATGACCATTTCCTAGTCAGAATGGGATGCTTCAGAAGTCTACTGTCATAAAAAGCCAGCATTTCCAGACCATGACAATGTAAAGGAACTAGTTTTCAAAGTGCTTTCACTTATTTTATTGTGTCCTCCCAGCAGCACCATGAATTAGGCAGAAGAGGATTATCACCTGCAATTGAAGATGGCACAACTAAAGCTCAGTGTTTTGTTAAGTGCCCAAGGTCACCCAGCAAGTAAGTCATAATAGGGGGACAGAACTTGGACTGGCTTCAGCCAGTGCTTTCCCCTTTTCCTCTGAGACAGCCTCAACTTCTGTCCACTGCAATTAAACACAGCCTAAAGGGATTGAAGTGGGTTGGCCTTATGGCCCCCAAAGCTTCCATAACTTCTGTGGCTTGTGGAAGAATTTTTCACAGTAATTTTTACATGCCTAGACACACAACAAACCTCAGAAAAGAAACTGGCCCTATCAGCATAATTTCTGGGGAGAATGCTCTGCTCCAGTTACAGCAAGGCAGGGAGTTCTCATTCCAGGGGTGGCGCCATCAATCTCTGGATGCCTAGAGATGCATCCTTATCCTTATCCTTATCGGCAAAGTTGCTGCAATTAGTAGACCAGGACTGCATGGTTGTGAGGTCAATTTTAAAAACTGAGATATAATTTACATACAATAAAATGAAGAGGGCTGAAGTGTACATATGTTTGTATGTATATACATAATAGAAATATACACATGCATCTCCCTGTAACCACCACTCAAAATGAGACACTGAACATTTTCATCACCCTAGAAAATTACTTCATACTTCCTCTTCCCGTCAATCCTTTCAGTCCTTTAAAGGGGAATTTCTGACTTCTTGTCATCATCCATGAGTTTTGCCTGTTTTTGTACTCCATATAAATGGAACTATATAATATGACTTTTTAGATCATTTGTTTTTCAGTTTGGCTTCTTATTTTTATTTTAAGCAGGCACAGAAGGCACAACAGAAAGAGCACTGGGCTGGGATAATTGTGCGTGGTGAAAAAAGTGACTGGATTTAGAGCCAAAGGCCTCAAGACCCAATCCTAGGTCTTTCATGATGTATACATGCCCCTTTAACCAAATCTCAGTTTTCTTCTATTGAGGGATGGATAATTGTCCCTGCTGAAAAAAGTGACTGGATTTAGAGCCAAAGGCCTCCGGACCCAATCCTAGGTCTTTCACGATGTATATATATGCCCCTTTAACCAAATCTCGGTTTTCTTCTATTGAAAGATGTGAGTGTAGGCCGGGTGCGGTGGCTCACGCCTGTAATCCCAGCACTTTGGGAGGCCGAGGCGGGCAGATCATGAGGTCAGGAGATCGAGACCATCCTGGCTAACACGGTGAAACCCTGTCTCTACTAAAAATACAAAAAATTAGCTGGACACAGTGGCAGGCGCCTGTAGTCCCAGCTACTCGGGAGGCTGAGGCAGGAGAATGGCATGAACCCGGGAGGCAGAACTTGCAGTGAGCCGAGATAGAGATCGCACCACTGCAGTCCGGCCTGGGCGAAAGAGCAAGACTCCGTCTCAAAAAAAAAAAAGATGTGAGTGTAGAACTAACGCACGTCTCAGGTGCCTTCTAAGTCTAAAAGTCCATGATTCTTCAGTGGAATTTTAAAAATCCAAGTGAGGATGCCCATTTTAAAGTCCTCACCAAATGAAGTTACACCCTTCCTTAATTTCGATGGTGCTGCTAAGAAACAAACCACATTATTTTTAACTCCTTTCTGAAAACCATCTTTGGAGATAAATAAGCTAAAGCTCATTATGTTATACCTATTATTTTCTCTTGACCCCATATGACATATCCTAGGTTGATGTTCTCTTTATTAAAGTTAGCACTAATGATTCTCAGCTGTTCAAAAGTTCATATACATTTTAAAGCATGGAGACTTGCAACTACCGAACTATTTGAAAGATATTAATAAGCCCCCATTCTCAGTGACTCTGTCCTTCCCACAAAGCCCAGGCAGCCTATCTGAACTGAATGACACTCTCCACAACCCTGCCATAGCTGATGGGACCAAAGTGCATACCCAACTTTAGCTTAACTATTCCAATTCTTTCTCTTGAATTTAAAATACACAGATTGGCCAGGCGTGGTGGCTCATGCCTGTAATCCCAGCACTTTGGGAGGCCAAGGCAGGTGGATCACCTGAGGTCAGGAGTTCAAGACCAGCCTGGCCAACATGGCGAAACCCCGTCTGTACTAAAAATATGAAAATTAGCTGGGCATGGTGGCAGGCGCCTGTAATCCCAACTACTCAGGAGGCTGAGGCAGCAAGGATTGCTTGAACCCGGGAGGCAGAGGTTGCAGTGAGCCTAGATTGCACCATTACACTCCAGCCTGGGCGACAAAGTGACACTCCATCATAAATATATACATACAAACAAATAAAAGACACAGACTGAGGGAACTGGGTGATAATGGGCCCTGGAGAAGTAAGATCATAGTAAGCTTCAAAGCAGCTACCATGGCAAGCCAAAGATTCGCATAAGCCAAAGATATGGAGAATAAAAAACCAAGAGCCTTTCAGAGGAAGCAATTCTGCAAGAGGAATCCAGAAATATATAAATGAGATGAGGCCAGAAATCAGAAAGATGGGAAAAGCCATTACCTGGTAACTTTCCCGATTACGTGGCTACACTTCCTATGCTTGGGGTACCTGAAAGTCCACTATATCCTGCCAATAAAACTCCTATAAATTAAGCTAGTCTATGTTTCTACTCATTGCAACTAATAAGCCTAAGACCAAAATGCCCCCAAGCTCTGCAGGAACTCTAAAATGGAGGTCTGAGCAGACAGCAGCATCACTGGCATAAGATGATGGTACTGGGTAAGCACTTAATTAACAATGGCTGAATTGGGCCGGGCGCGGCGGCTCACGCTTGTAATCCCAGCACTTTGGGAGGCCAAGGCGGGCGGATCACAAGGTCAGGAGATCGAGACCATGGTGAAACCCCGTCTCTACTAAAAATACAAAAAATTAGCCGGGCGTGGTGGTGGGCGCCTGTAGTCCCAGCTACTCGGAGAGGCTGAGGCAGGAGAATGGCGTGAACCTGGGAGGCGGAGCTTGCAGTGAGCCGAGATCGCGCCACTGCACTCCAGCCTGGGCGACAGAGCGAGACTCCGTTTCAAAAAAAAAAAAAAAAATGGCTGAATTAATGACAGCAAAATCCACGTGTGCTCTGGTTTGCTCTTATCCACTAGATAAGTCTGATTTGTTTGAAACAGATCGGTTATACAGTAACTTCGTAGTAATCGTATATCCAATAGTAACGTACAGGTACCCTCTTTATTTGTATTTTATATTTATTTATTTATTTATTTATTTATTTATTTATTTATTTATTTTTGAGATGGAGTCTTGTTGTCTCCCAGGCTGGAGTGCAGTGGCGTGATCTCTGCTCACTGCAAGCTCCGTCCCCCGGGTTATCGCCATTGTCCTGCCTCAGCCTCACGAGTAGCTGGGACTATAGGCACCCGCCACCACGCCCGGCTTTTTTTTTTTTTTTTTTTTTTTTGTATTTTTAGTAGAGACGGGGTCTCACCGTGTTCGCCAGGATGGTCTCGATCTGCTGACCTCGTGATCAGCCTGCCTCGGCCTCCCAAAGTGCTGGGATTACAGGTGTGAGCCACCACGCCCAGCCCTTTTTTTTTTTTTTGAGATAGAGTCTCACTGTCTCCCAGGCTGGAGTGCAGTGGCACCATCTCCGCTCACTGCAACCTCCACCTCCTGGGTTCAAGCGATTCTCCTGCCTCAGCCTCCCGAGTAGCTGGGATTACAGATGCTCGCCACCACACCCAGCTAATTTTTGTATTTTTAGTAGAGCCGGGGTTTCACCATGTTGGCCAGGCTGCTCTTGAACTCCTGACCTCAGGTGATCCACCCGCCTCAGCCTCCCAAAGTGCTGGGATTATAGGCGTGAGCCACTATGCCCAGCCCAGGTAGCCTCTTTATAGTTGATTGCTAACTTCTATAGCATTGTTTTAGTTGATGCTCATAAGAACTCTGAAAAACATTCCTCTCTTACAGATAAGGCAACTGAAGTTCAGATGGATCGACAAACTTGTTCTTCATGTACCTCTTTCTACACCTCCCTCCCAAATGAAGGAAGCAAGAAAAAAAAGGAAGGGAGGGAAAACAGTAAGTCAAACCAACACTTCAGAACTGGGTCTGAAGCCTAGGTCTTAGGACTCCAAAGCTAGTTCTCATCCCTCTACATAATACTTCCTTTGATGATGACATTAGCTAACAATTACATAATGCTAAAGCACTATTTTAAGGACTCTACATATACTAATTAATTTAATCTGCACAGCAACGCTGTGTGGTAGTTATTATCCCCATTTTACAGATAAGAAAATAGAGGCACAGAAGAGTTAAGTAGCAGGCTCAGTGTCACACAGCTAGCAAGTGGCACAGCCAGAATTTGATCCCAGTTTGTCTGGTATTGCTGGAAAGCCATGAGAAAGCAGGTGGCTCTGCACTTCACCCGCAGCAGGTGCTTTGTGGCAATTTCTGGTTTGTGTATCTGAAACCAAAGCACACTGAGGCTAAGAAACCTTCACAAGAACTCACCATTGTAACAGAAGATAGCACTCCACTGTCTACAGGTGCACCAGACTCCCTTGTGTGCTATTTGGTCCTTTACAATCTAGCCAGACTCTTTCCTGGACTACCTGTTATTTCTATAAGGCCATGTTCTTTCAATTCTTCTGTACCTTTGCATATTCTCTTCCTCCTACTGACTGTCAGAAGAGCTCCTATTCAAGCATCAAAGCCTAGTTCAGATCAGATGCTACCTCTTCCCTGTACTAGTCTTAGCTTTCTCTACCTTTTCCTGGCAAAACTAAATAGGATAGGGGCCTCTGTGTTCTCATAGCATCCTGTTCATACTTCCATTAATGAGTGTGATCTTGTCATACTCTATTACAGTTACATATTTACGTATCTCCACTAGCTCCTCCTCCAAGACAGGTATAACTCTGCAGTCTCAACCTAGCACAGCACTTGGAGTCCAGTGAAGGCTCAGTAAGCACCTGTGTCTGCTTAAACCCGATGACTCTGACTTCTTCCACTCCTGTGAACCAAGCTGACTCCAAATGGACAGCGACGGGCATGAATTGCGCAGGTTGTCTGGTGTTCCCCGTGTCCCAATACCCTTTAACTACAAAGTATTTCCATTGTTTAACAGTTTGTTTTGGCTGGGCGCAGTGGCTCACACCTGTAATCCCAATGCTTTGGGAGGTCAAGCCAGGAGGATCACTTCAGGCCAGGAGTTCGAGACCTGTTTCTACAAAAAAAAAAAACATTAGCTGGGTATGGTGGCATGTGCTTGTAGTCCCTAGCTACTTAGGAGGCTGAGGCAGGAGAGTTGTTGCTTCAGCCCAGAAGTTCGAGGCAGCAGTGAACTATGATCATGTCACTGAACTCTAGCCTGGGTGACAGAGTAAGATCCTGTCTCTATTAAAAAATAAAAATAAAATAAAAAAACTTGTTTTCATATCAAACATTAGAATAATTCTTACTGAAAAATCAGGGTTAGCACACCTAACTCTAGTTAAAGAGGGAAACATCTCTCTGCTTTTCTCCCTATGGAATAGAAACAACAGGAGATAGGAGACTAGAAGTAATTCTATTCTCCAGATAAGATTCCCAGGATAAAATATATACTTGTAGGGAACCCTCCCAGCACATGTTTGCTTACTCTCTTCATTTTCATTCTAGAAAGGAAGTGGAAATTAGGTAGAAGGAATTCAATAACATTGCAAAATTCTCAGGGTTATAAATAGCCTCTTGCTCCACCACTCAGCAGTACTGTAGCTCAACTGCAAACCACCAGAATAAAGGAGCTGTAGTTCCACATCCAGGCCCAGAGGGCCCCTTCCGGATTAAACAACTCTCCACCCTTTTCCCTTCCACCCCTCTTTAAGCATTACAGATATAAGGATGATTTGGAAAATTCAAAATGCTACAAAACAGGAGAGAGGCACACACTGACCTGAAGACAATTTTACTATAAGTCATTAAGCATGAAAGGCCAGTTTCTCAAATAGAGCTGGGAAAAGTATAGAAAAATAGGAACATTAGTGTCTCCAATGGAGCAGTCTCTAAGTGGCTTCTAGAAGGTGTGCTTATAAAATCAGCACTGTTACAGAAGGCCCCATGGAGCTTTATCAATCACCCATACAGTGACTGCTGCTTCACGGAGCTGGATTCTGACAGCAGGGTTGGAAAACCCATCTCAATGAAGGAAGTGAAAGATAATCTCCTCCTATTAGTAAGGAATTTGGGATAAAGAATACCAGGTTTCCAGCTCCCCTCCTTCCCCCTATTCCTTTAAGGATAAGAATGGATGTGTGCTTTTTGTTCAGTTATTTTGCTTTTGATTTGGTGAAAGAGGCATGGGTAAGTTTGGTTTATGTCTCCTGCAACAGAATGCAACCTCATCAGGAAGGCAGGTTGGGGTCACACCCTCTTTCTAATCGAGAACACAATCTCTATAGAGGCTTCCCCCTCTGAAACCTTCTCATCTGAGAAGTGACTCAACTTCCCTTAGTGCAGTCCACTGAATGAGGATGAGACTCTGGCGTACAGAAATGGGAGGATTTGACTGGCAGAGATTAAGGTTCTTATGTTTACTGCTGGAAACCCTGGGAAGGACCACCATACCAACAGCAGCTGAGGTTTCCCCTTTTTGTTGAAGTGTGTTAGACACAGGACTCATTCAAACAGTTAAAATCCACAACCTTACATAGAGGCAAAAGTGTGGTGAGAAGGGGTGTGGGGGCAGGGGAACTGCTTGGGTTTCTTCATCTTGATTCCTGCTGTAAGAACTGCCTGGGTCTTCTCTTATCCTGCATAGACACCTTCTGTAGTGTTCCTATACTTAAAGCAACAGTGCTTAAGTAAGCTCCTTAGCAGAGCATTCAACTTACTACAGTTCCACCATGGCTCTGCAGTGGAACTGGCTTTCAGACTCTCTTTTGCAGATGCCATGTTCTCACCAGACCACCTGTTCCCTGAAAAACCATGCTCTTCTGAGTCTGTATGTTGGCTCGTGCTATTAATTCCTCCTCCTTGTCCAGCTGGCAAACTTCTATGCAACCTTCAAGGCCCAGCTAAGATAATCACTCTTCTATGTGGCTTTCCTAATCCTCTCACCTCAGGTAAAATTAATTACATCCTCATCTGTGATCCCAGTCTTTTATACATACCTTCATGATCCTACTGATTTACAATTCTCTATGTGCAGTCTCTTCCCTGGCTACTATAGGTGTAGTCTGCACACTAGCAGCAGCAGTATCCCTGGGAGCCCAGACCCACCCAATCAGAATCTGCCTTCAAACAAGATCCTGGGGTGGTTCAAGTGCATGTTAAACTCTGGGACGTAGGCCCTAGATCAGATAAAGTCTGAGAAACAGTGGTTCTCAACTCTGGTTGTGCACCATCACTGCACACCCCAGGTCATTTATAAACTCCCAGATGATTTCAATGGTGGCCAGGGCTGACCCACAGCTCCAGGAGAGTTGACAACCTGAGGGCAAGGACTCAAGAAGCCTGAGTCTATTCCACCATCTACTCTTCTCCCAGTTTGCAGCACACTGCCTGGCGCACAGCTGTGTCCACAGAATTCCACAGCAAAATTCCCTCCAGGGTGCCTCCAGACCTAAATGCCTTTAAAAGAGAGTGAAAACACTACTGATTGAGGATTATTAATTGTCTGGAATTTTGCAATTCCCTAACTACAATGACCGAGGAGATGAATTTACAAAAAGTCAGTGTTTACAAACCACTTGCCTCGGTTTTTGGAAATGAAACAGAAACAGAAATGGAAAATACAGATGAACTTCAGAATTAAACTTTAGAAAACTGTGGCTGCACAAGGAGATGGAGCTTGGGTAGGGAGGGAGTGTGGTGTGCTGGGAGGAGTCCTGGGTTATGACTAAAATCTCGGGCTGTGAACTCCTTCAATACCGACCATAATAGCACAGCATTGTTCTCAGCGTAAAATCAGGCCAAACCCTTTCATTATAT
Organism: Nomascus leucogenys; assembly: GCF_006542625.1. NCBI lineage: Eukaryota > Metazoa > Chordata > Mammalia > Primates > Hylobatidae > Nomascus > Nomascus leucogenys. Next base: position 1,264,220 of record NC_044404.1, read on the forward strand.
AAATAAGGGAACTGAAGTCCAGGAAAGCTGGCAAGGCCATGCCACCAGTTAGGGACAAAAGAAGGCCTAGGCCCCCACTTCCAGTTTAGTCCTCCTCCTGCAGCACAGCTTTGCCACAAGCACAAGCCTTTCTGGACCTCAGGTCCTGAGCTACATGGGGGACTAGACCAGATGTTTTTGAGCTCTCTTCCCACTTTGGCCTTCTAGTGAGGCAGTGTAGCTTAACAGTTAGGAGCTGTCTTCTGGAGTGGGAAAGGCCTGAACTTGGATCCTAGCATTAACAATTTCCTTACCTATAAAATGGGCATTAGCATCAACACTACCCTGTAAAGCTGTTGTGAACATTAGGTAGGATAATAAAGTACTAAGCATAATAGCAGAATTCTGTGTGAACTTGAAGAAATTGCAAAAGCCCTGAAACCACTTTTCCCCAACACAGAAAGCCCTACCTGCTAGGCAGGTATATTGTGTATTGTCGACAAAATGAGACAGCAAATGTGAAGGCAGTCTGGGAGGAAAGTCAATATAAAAGGCAAAGTATTTGTTGGTGTTCCACTATTATCATTATTACTATTTCCTAGTAATAGAAGAACTTTGGAAGATGTTATGAGCAGTTCCAAAGCGGCAGCCAATACAATGCCTGGCACATAATAAGTGCTCAACAAATCTTTTCTAGTGACTCACATGAAACCAGCATAGCATGCCTAATAGGGTTATGAATTCAAATGTCTTAGGCAGCCAAGCAGTTAAGTAAATAAACCAAGCAGCCTGCATGTAGGGTCTGCAACACTGCAAAGTACCACCTTGCCTAGAGGAGTTTAAATCCAACATTTTAAAAAAACACAACATGCAGCTTGGCCGAGACAGACACTTTGCAGCCTCTGGCCCATACTAATTCTGGCTCTTCATTACACCACATGATGCCTAGCATACCACCTAGTCATTTTATGTGATTCAGTGTTGTCTTTGCAAATATACCTGAAGCATCCTGAAGATGAAGGGGATGACATACACCGCCCAATCACCAAAAATGGCCTAGAACAGTACTGGTCACATGGTAGATACTCAGTGAGCAACTGCTGAACTGGGGCTGTAGGCCGGGCATGGTGGCTCACGCCTATAATCCTAGCACTTTGGGAGGCCGAGACGGGCAGGTCACTTGAGGTCAGGAGTTCAATACCAGCCTGGCCAACATGGTAAAACCCCATCTCTACTAAAAGTACAAAAATTAGCCAGGCACGGTGACATGCGCCTGTAATCCCAGCTACTCCAGAAGCTGAGGCACAAGAATCACTTGAATCCGGGAGGTGGAGGTTGCAGTGAGCTGAGATGGAGCCACTGCACTCCAGCCTGGGCGACAAGAGCGAAACTACGTCTCATAAAAAAAAAAAAAAAAAAGGCCGGGTGCTGTGCCTCACACCTGTAATCCCAGCACTTTGGGAGGCCGAGGTGGGCGGATCACGAGGTCAGGAGATCGAAACCATCCTGGCTAACACGGTGAAACCCTGTCTCTACTAAAAATACAAAAAATTAGCCAGGCGTGGTGGTGGGCGCCTGTAGTCTCAGCTACTCCAGAAGCTGAGGCACAAAAATCGCTTGAACCCAGGAGGTGGAGGTTGCAGTGAGCCAAGATGGAGCCACTGGCACTCCAGCCTGGGCAACAAGAGCGAAACTTCATCAAAAAGAAAAAGAAAGAAAGATGGAGAGGAAAGGGGAGGGGAAAGACAGAAGAAGAAAGAAAGAGAAAGAAAGAAAGAAAGAAGGAAAGAAAGAAAGAAAGAGAGAAAGAGAAAGAGAAAGAAAGAGAGAGAGAGAAAGAAAGAAAGAAAGAAAGAAAGAAAGAAAGAAAGAAAGAAAGAAAAGGAAAAGAGAAAAGAGCAAGCAAAGCCAAGCCAGGCTGTAAACACAAGCCTAGTATTTCAAGAAAAAAGAAAGGAAAGGAAAGGAAAGGAAAGGAAAGGAAAGGAAGGAAGGAAGGAAGGAAGGAAGGAAGGAAGGAAGAAAGAAAGAAAGAAAGAAAAGAAAGGAAAAGAGAAAAGAGAAAGCAAGCAAAGCCAAGCCAGGCTGTAAACACAAGCCTAGTATTTCCAGCAACTCTGAGATGCTGCATGGTATGTATGTTTTTCTACCCAGGTCCTGGGACCAGACTTAGTCCAGGCTGGGCCGAGGTATGGTGACCAGGTCAAAGAGGGACTTGCCTTGCAGGGTTTTCTTCAACTGCATCAAACATGCTTGTTGCTGAGCCACCTTTGCAGGTGGTACTGCTACATCTGGACACATTATCTCAGCACAGAACAAGCTAGAATATGCTGTACATTGAAGTGTTTTAAGAAGTTTGGTCCCTACTTCCTGTACCCTCAAACTTCCTTTGCACCTCCTAGAGTCAGCATGAGGTATATAGAAAGACCAGACTGAAGATTAACAGATAGAGGTCCTAATCCCACCTCCTCCACTTACAAACTCTAGAATTATCCCTGGCAGACAACCTCTTTTAGAAGTTTCACTATTTATATCAGTAAAGTGCAGATAACAATATTTATCTCAAAAGATTCTAGAGGGTATATAAAGTGTGTGACACTGTACAGCCCAATACAGCAATCCCTGGCCATATGTGGCTACTAAGCACTTGAAAAGTGGCACAGGCTGCCCTCAGTGTAAAATACAAACCAGGTTTCAAAAACTTAGTACAAAAAACAAGAATGTAAAATATCCCATTAATAATGTTTTTATATTGATTATAATAATATAATTTTGGAATATATTGTGTTAAATATATTACTAAAATCAATTTCAACTGTTTCTTTCATGTTTGAATATGGCTACTAGAAAATTTAAAATTATATCTATAACTCACGTTACATTTCTATTAGACAGCATCACTCTAGCACAGAGCCTCGCAAACAAAAAGCATTCCAAATGTCAGTTTCCTTCCCCTACAGGTAGGACATCAGTGACCACGATTCACATCCCCTTCCTCTTGCCAAATTCAAACCCTGCATTTATTTATTTGGTAAATATTTATAGTGCCTGGCCCTGTGTGAGATGCTAGAGACACAATACGAAGCAAAACCAGACACTATCTTCTTCACAGACCTTACAATCTGGTGGGATGGACAGAAAAATATCAATACTTTTGTAAATAAATGTAAAACTGCAGTTGTGCAAGTGTTGTGAAGGACAAGTACCCAGGGTAACAAAAGTAGGGTATTGGTCCAAGAGTCAGAGACAGGGATGCCTCCCCTGCAGAAGTGACGCTTAAGCGGAGATTTGAAGGATGAAGAAGAGTTTACAAGACTAAGCCGGGGGAGGAAGAGCAGACCAGGGAGGAGGAATACTAAATAAAAGGCCCCAAGGAAGGCAGGCGTTTGGGATGTAAAAGGAACAGAAAGAGGCCAGTGTGTGGAGGGCACTGAGAAAGCGGGAGGAGTAGATAGACTTGGAAGAGGTCGGCGGGACCAGATCTCCAGGGCCCGGGTGAGGTTCTGGGTCTGACCCTACAAAGGGGTGGGAAGCCAGCCAGTTTCATGCCCGGAAGTATCTAGATCTGCTCTGCATTTTGAAAAGGTTTCTCGGCCGGGGGCGGTGGCTCATGCCTGTAATCCCAGCACTTTGGGAGGCCGAGATGGGCGGATCGCCTGAGGTCAGGAGTTCAAGACCAGCCTAATGGTGAAACCCCGTCGCTACTAAAAATACAAAAATTAGCCGGGTGTGGTGGCAGGCGCCTGTAATCCCAGCTACTTGGGAGGCTGAGGCAGGAGAATCGTTGGAACCAGGGAGGCAGAGGTTGTAAGCCGAGATTGCGCCACTGCACTCCAGCCTGGGCGGCAGAGCGAGACTCTGTCTCAAAAACGTTTCAAAAAAAAAAAAGAAAAGAAAAGGTTTCTCTCCGCACGGTGGGAGGCCTACAAGAGAGCGGCCCCTGTGCCTGCAAGTAGACCACTTAGGACACTGCAACTGTCCAGGCAGCAAGCGAGAGGGGCCTGAAGGATGAGCGCAAGGGATGGAAAGTACATGCAAGTGGGGAGGAGAGGAGGAGGAGAAGGGGGTGCTACTGAGCATGCAGGATTCACGGGGCGAACTGGTGGACCCGGGCAGCGGGGTCCAGGTCGAGCGTGACCCTGGGCTTTAGACTGGTGCGGGCCCGGCACGAGCGCTCTCCGGCTCCTTCCCAGCCCTCTCCGTGCCCTCCCTCCCCGATCTTCCCAACCAACGGCTCCCTCCTGTTCCCTCCGACCGCTGCCCCGCCCAGCCGCCGCACCTGGCGGCCTGGCCCGCCCTCTGCCGCCCCGGCCCGCCCTCTGCCGCCCCGCGACGCCCCTTCTGGGTCCAGGACCTGGCCTCTCCTCCCGTCCCGAGGCCCCGGCTGGGCCGCCACCCCTCGGGGGCCTGAAGAACCGGCGCGGTCCAGCCCAGGCCCAAACTCTCAGCTCCTCAGCTTATGGGGCGGACGCAGGCCGCAGCGCTTGGCCCGGCCTCTCTGCCCTGCGTCTCTCGGGCCGGGCCCCTCTCCACCGCCTGCCGCCTCCAGCCCCCGGCGCGCCCCTCACTCATCAGGGTGCCAACCTAGGCCCAGCTCCCGCTCCCGGGTCTCTCCTCAACGGCTCCTTCCTCCACCTGCCCCGCCTTCTTGGGACCCCGCCCCACAAAGGCCAGGCCGGGCTCCTATTGCTCCGTCTCGCCGTCACGCTGAGCTCACTTTCTTCAATTGGGTTGCTTGTCTGTCACTCAAGAAGGGGTGGGCGCAGCTGCGGGTTGAAGGGGAAAACTCCGGCCGTTCCCGCCCCTCTGGTAGAGGCCTCTTAAAGAAACAGGACGCCTTTCCCCCGCCGGTACGGGGTCTGAAGGAACGTGATTTCCTTGCAAATGCAAGAGGCAGCTTTCTTTTTCCCCCAAACTTTTTTTTTCTTTTTGGTATGCAGTCTTAGAGTGAAGGAAAAGACTTTGGTTCCCTGCGTCAAATCATAGGTTGTGAGCTCTAAGCAGTCCTCTGGTGGCACTCCGCCCTGTGCCCAGCGGGCACTTACTGCACACTTAACAGTGGGGATTGGGGAACTGAGTGGGAGTGACATTCGTGTCAGAGGCTGTGAGCAGCCGCGCTGCTCACCACCGAGTTGGGCTGACCGTGGCCGCTGAGGAGAGGCAGAAGGGTACAACCCGGCTGTGCTTTTGGAAGGGATCCGGGAGGTGACATTCGTCACTGCACCTGCGGATCGGAACAAGGCCGGGCACCGCGCCAAGAACTCACTCCTGCTGTCTCTCTTCATGCTCACAGCAGCCCTGTGATGGAGACAGCACCCTGATCCCTTCGCTGCAGATGAGGACACAGGTTCACAGAGGGTCCGAGATCTTACAGCTGGTGAGGGGCAGAGCAAAACGCCAACCTATTCCTGTTGGATTCCAAAGTTTATGCTTTAATCGTTCGTCTAGCAGATTCTTACAACAATCCTGGGAGATGTGTATTCAGTTGTCCCTTTGCAGATAAAGAAACTGATACTCAGCAAAGAAACTACATAATGACTACCGCTTATAGGGCACTGCACAGTCTGCAAAGCAGTTTTACATATGTTGTTTCATTTGATCCTCAAAACATCTTGGAATTAAAGATTATTCTTCTTAGTCCCATTTTACAGGTGAATAAAGTGAGGCTTGGGGAGGTTGAGGCTTAGCCATAGGTAACATTGCTAAAGCTCTGGCAGGGGTTACTCTTTCTCCTTCTCACTGGCTGGCCCCAGCCTTTACCTTGTGATGATGATGATGATGTGCTAGGGGACAGAGCCACAGCACAAAAGGTGCCGAATGCTACCTGCCGACTTGGGACACTCACTTCATACTCTTATGTGAAAAAGAAATGATCTTATCCGTTCTTTTTATTATTAATTTTGATAGCAGGGAGGGCTGTTAGAGCCAACCCTGCACTCACACAACACTGAGGAAGAAAGCCTTAAATTTTGTACCCTGGGTGCCTCGCTTTGCTTCATTCTAGTCCTGACCCTGCTTAATACACATTTATCCAAGGAATGAATCACTCACTTAAGCTTTACAAGACTGTGTAATTTTTTTGCTGATATTGCCAGTGCAAGTTCTTTGATTGCGAGTCTTAAGAATCAATTCTGGCTAACTTTACCTGAAAAGGATTTTATTGGCAGGCTAGTATCTAACTCACAAAGGTAACAGGAAGCTGGAGAATCAGGCTTAGAAAAGGTCAGAAAGCGGAGATGCTTTGAGAGTTTAGGCAGGCAAGTGAATCAATTCCATGTTTTTCTTCCCTTTCTTGACCAGAGCTTTCTTTGATGAGTCGAAGTCCCTGGAGCAAGGGTTCAATTTGTTGAGCTCAGGTAACATGTCCACACTTTAGCTAAGGAGGGCAGGCACCTTGATGGACAGCTCCACCAAGACTGCACAGGAGTGCAGAGTTCCAGAACCCTCTTCCTCCACCTCAGTTGCTCCCAGTGGGCAACTAAGTTCAGGTGCCCTGTTTTCAGGCTGGGATCAAATAGGAGGAGTTCCTGCAGTGGAATGTCATGATTACACGAATGCAATTGTGTCTGGCATGTGGGAGAGCATAGCAGAGATCCTGAGCTTTGTAACCTAATAGACCTTTGTGCTATTTACCAGCTGTTTGTCCCTGAGTAAGTTACTAGATCTCTCTGAGCCTGTTTCCTTGTGTGTACAATGGGAAGAATAACGGTACCAGCCTTAATGGATTGTTGTGAGAAGTGAGATCACTGCAAATGTACAACACTTAGCAGAATGTCTGCATATAAGTGCTCAATAAATTGTAAGTTATAAAATAGTAACATTATAGTAGGCCTTCCATAACTACTTATTGTGTGAATGAATTATCTACCCCTCTCATTTCTCTAATCCATTTGACTTTTGTTTGTGTGTTTCTTGTTTTTGAGACAGAATCTCCCTCTGTCACTCAGGCTGGAATGCAGTGGCACGATCTTGGTTCACTGCAACCTTCGCCTCCCAGGTTCAAGAGATTCTCCTGCCTCAGCCTCCCAAGTAGCTGGGACTACAGGTGTGCACCACGACACCCGGCTAATTTTTGTATTTTTAGTAGAGACGGAGTTTCACCATGTTGGCCAGGCAGGTCCCAAACTCCTGACCTCAAGTGATCTGCCTGCCTCAGCCTCCCAAAGTGCTGGGATTATAGGCATAAGCCACCGCACCCAGCCAATATGGCCCATCTTTAGAGTGGTGGGGAGCTTAGAGACAAAATCTTTTTTTTTTTTTTTTTTTTTTTTTTTTTTTGAGACAGAATCTCGCTCTGTCAGCCAGGCTGGTGTGCAGTGGTGCCATCTTGGCTCACTGCAACCTCCGCCCCTCCAGGTTTAAGCAATTGTCTGCCTCAGCCTCTGGAGTACCTGGGATTACAGGTGCGTGCCACCACAGCCGGCTAATTTTTTTTGTATCTTTAGTAGATATAGGGTTTCACCATCTTGGCCAGGCTGCTCTTGAACTCCTTACCTCGTGATCCACCTGCCTCGGCCTCCCAAAATGCTGGGATTACAGGCGTGAGCCACCGCACCTGGCCACAAAATCTTTACCATGGTCTACAAGACCCTAGATGATCTGGCACTTTACTTCTCAGACTTAATCTATTCCTACTCTCCCCCTACCTTACTGTTTGAGTCTAACATACTAATTTCCCATTCTGTGAACACAGTTTCTTCTCATCTGTGTGCCTTTGGACCTGCTGTTCCCTCTCTTGGAATGCTCTTCCCCCAGCTCATCACAGGGCTTCCATCTTCACTTTATTCAGGCCATGCTCTGTTATCTCCTCCTCCAAGTCTTTCCTGACAACTCTATCACCTATCATCCAGCCCCTCCACCCCTCTTCTTCCCTTAACCTGCTCTAATCTCCCTAGCATTGCATGTCATAGTACCATTTTTTGTTTCTAACTTCCACATTAGTTGTAAGCTAGCTCCATGACAGCAGAGATGTTGACTGTCTTGTTCATAGCTGTGTCTCTGCTACCTAGAACATATCTATTATAGTACATAATATGGGGTCAATATCTTTTTTGACCATGTAAAATAATGGTTGCATCACTGAATAACAAAAATGACCTATGAGTAAATGGAAGGCCTCTATGAACTTGACTTATTCTTAAATCGTTCTAAACACAGATTAGTCATGGCCCTTCTCACATAGAATTATTGTGAGGTAAAACCCCCACCACCACACCAAAAGGCTTTTTTAATTTTTTTGAGATGGAGTCTTGCTCTGCTGCCTAGGCTGAAGTGCAGTGGCACTATCTTGGCTCACTGCAACTTCCCCCCACCCAGGTTCAAGCAATTCTCCCACCTCAGCCTCCCGAGTAGCTAGGATTGCAGACACCTGCTGCCATGCTCAGCTTATTTATTTATTTATTTATTTATTTATTTATTTATATTTTTATTAGAGACAGGGCTTCACCATGTTGGCCAGGCTGGTCTCAAACTCCTGACCTCAAGTGATCTGCCCACCTTGGCCTCCCAAAGTGCTGAGATTACAGGCGTGGGCCACCACACCTGGCCACAGCCAGTTTTGTTTCATTTATATTCCCACTTCATTTATATACATTCCTTCTTCCTCCAAATTATTTTGAAGTAAAACCTATACATCATATCATTTTTTAATTACCTTATATGTATCTGTAGAAGACAAAGAATTTTTAAAAATATGTTCACAATGCCATTAAATACCAAAAAATTAATACATTCTGAAAATAGCCACAAATCCAGAGTTCACATTTTCTTGACTTTCTCATAAGTGATTTTTTTCTAGATTATCTATTTCAATCAGATACCTGTTTGCTCATACTTACCTTCCTAACTGAACAATGTCTAAACTTAAACTGACATAAAACACAGATGATCTTATGACCAAATGCTTAGTGCAAGAAAAAACTTCAAATTGCAAGAGGAATCCCTCCAAATACAGAAAGGACCAGTATTTTAAGAGATATGTTAACTAAAATGTGGCAGCGTAAGGAGCAGAGCAGGACGAACCTTTAAGTCTGAAATTTGCAAGTCAATTTCATACTCAGTTTCTGTGTCCTTCCACAAGAACCTCTGGCATCTCTTTTCTCTACAATGAAGGTAAAAATAGTAGCTATTTCAGAGCAGGAAAATGCTTAGAGCAGTGCCAGAAGAGGGTTGAGGCTATATAAAGTTTAGCTATTTGTATATTGTAACAAACCTACAACTTTTTTTTTTTTAAGTCAATAATGGAGTTCTTTGGGAAGAGTAGCAGCCTCCTGTCGGGGAACACCTGCAGTTTACTAAGTGACCATTGGTGTCCGCTAACATTTGCCTCTATTTCTCTCAATAATATACTGTCCAGCTGCTACTTGATTTAGCAATTTTATATCCTTTCTTTTTCTTTTTTTTCCTTTCCCTTTTCCTGAGACACAGTCCCGCTCTGTCCTCCAGTCTGGACTGCAGCAGCGCCATTATAGCTCACTGCCACCTCCACCCCCCAGCTCAAGCAATCCTCCTACATCAGCCTTTGGAGTAGCTGGGACTACTCACCGGGCCCACCAGGCCCGGCTAATCTTTGTGGCTTTTGTTTTTCCGTTAAGAGACCGGGTTTCGGGCAAGGTGCAGTGACTCACCCCTGCAATTCCAGCACCCCCGGAGGCCGAGGCCGGCGGATCACCCGAGGTGAGGAGCTGGAGACCAGCCCTACTAACAGGGAGAAACCGTGTCTCTACCAAAAAAATAAAAAATAAAAAACTAACCGGGCATGGTGGCTGACGCCCGCAATCCCAGCCACTCAGGAGGCTGAGACAGGAGAATCGCCCAAACCTGGGAGGCGGAGGCCTAGGAGAGCTGAGACCACGCCACTGCCCTCCAGCCTGGGCAAAGGAGTAAGATTCCGCTTCAAGAAAAAAAAAAAGAGACCAGGTTTCACCATATTTCCCAGGCGGGTCTGGAACTCCTAGGCTCAAGTGATCTGCCGCCCTTGGCCGTCCAAAGTCCTGGGATCACAAGCGTGAGCCGCCACGCCAGGCCAATCTATTCCTTTCTGATTAATAAATTGGGCTGGGCGCGGTGGCTCACGCCTGCAATCCCAGCACCCTGTGGTTCACTCCTGCAATCCCAGCACCCCGGGAGGCCGAGGCGGGCGGATAACCTGAGGTCAGGAGACTGAGACCAGCCTAACCAACATGGAGAAACCCCATCTCTAACAACAACAACAACAACTATATATATATAATTAGCCAGTCATGGTGGCTCACGCCTGCAATCCCAGCCACTCGGGAGGCTGTGGCAGGAGAACCACCCAAACCCTGGAGGCGGAAGCTGCGGGGAGCCGAGACCCTGCCACTGCACTCCAGCCTGAGCAACAAGAGGGAAATTCCCTCTTTAAAAAAAAAAAAAAAAAGAGAGAGAAAGAGTGAGACCGGGTTTCATCATGTTGCCCAGGCAGGTCTGGAACTCCTAGGCTCAAGCATCCGCCGTGCTCGGCCGTCCGAAGTACTGGGATCAAAGGCGTGAGCCACCACGCCAGGCCAATCTATTCCTTTCTGATTAATATATTGGGCCGGGGCGGTGCCTCAAGCCTGCAATCCCAGCACCCCGGGAGGCCGAGGCGGGTGGGTAACGTGAAGTCGGGAGTTTGAGACCATCCTGACCAATATGGAGAAACCTCGTCTGGACCAAAAAAAAAAAAAAATTAACCGGGTATGGTGGTTCACGCCTGCAATCCCAGCCACTGGGGAGGCTGAGGCAGGAGAACCACCCAAACCCGGAAGGCGGAGGCCACGGGGAGCCAAGACCACGCCACTGCACACCAGCCTGGGCAACAAGAGTGAAACTCCCTCTCAAAAAAAACAAGCAAAAAAGAGACCAGCTTTCACCAAATTGCCCAGGCTGGTCTGGAACTCCTAGGCTCAAGTGATCTGCCACGCTTGGCCATCCCAAGTCCTGAGATCAAAAGCGTAAGCCACCATGCCAGGCCGATCACGCCTGTAATCCCAGCACTTTGGGAGGCCGAGGTGGATGGATCAGCTGAGTTCAGGAGTTCAAGACCAGCCTGGCCAACATGATGAAACCCCATCTCTACCAAAAATACAAAAAAATTAGCCAAGTGTGTGGCGGGCGCCTGTAATCCCAGCTACTCAGAAGGCTGAGGCAGGAGAATCGCTTGAACCTTGCAGGTGGAGGTTGCAGTGAGCCAGGATAGTGCAACTGCACTCCAGCCTGGGTGACAGAGACTCTGTCTCAAAAAATAATAATAAAAATAATAAATTGGGCCGTGCGCCCTGGCTCACGCCTGCAATCGCAGCACCCCCAGAGGCCGAGGCGGGTGGGTAACCTGAGGTCAGAAGTTTGAGACCAGCCTGACCAACAGGGAGAAACCCACGTCTGTACCAAAAAATAAATAAATAAATAAATGAGCCGGGCATGGTGGCTCATGCATGCAATCCCAGCCACTTGGGAGGCTGAAGCAGGAGAACCACCTAAACCCGGAGGCGGAGGCCTGGTGAACCGAGACCTCACCACTGCCGTCCAGCCTGGGCAACAAGAGCAAAACTCCGCCTCAAAAAAAAGAGACCAGGTTTCACCATGTTGCCCAGGCGGGTCTGGAACTCCTAGGCTCAAGAGATCCACCGCGCTCGGCCAAAGTTCTAGGATCACAAGCATGAGCCGCCACTCCAGGCTGATCTATTCCTTTCCAATCATTAATAAATTGGGCCGGGCGCGGTGGCTCACGCCTGCAATCCCAGCATCCCTGGAGGCTGAGGCGGGCAGATAACCTGAGGTCGGGAGTTTGAGACCAGCCTAACCAACATGGAGAAACCCCGTCTGTACCAAAAAGAAAAAAAAAAAAAAATGAGCCGGGCATCGTGGCTCACGCCTGCAATCCCAGCCAGTCGGGAGGCTGAGGCAGGAGAACCACCCAAAGCCGGAGGCGGAGGCCACGGGGAGCCAAGACTGTGCCGCTGCTCTCCAGCCGGACTAGAAGAACGACATTCCGCCTCAAAAAAGAAAAAAAACATAATAATAATAATAAAGAGACCAGGTTTCACCATGTTGCCCAGACCGGTCTGGAACTCTTAGGCTCATGCGATCCACCAGGCTCGGCTGTTGAATGTCCTGGGATCACAAGCATGAGCCACCACACCAGGATGATCTATTCCTTTCTGATTAATATATTGGGCTGGGCGCGGTGGCTCACGCCTGCAATCCTGTAGCGGGATTTTTAAGGAATTAGAGAGACTGATGGGGTTTAGGAGGATATTTATTATTTAGGTGCACTGGCCCAGTTGGATTAACATTTAAAGCATTGAGTCCTGGAACCAAGGGCTATCTTTTAAGCATTTTTTGGGGCGGGGGTAGATCTGTGCAGGGGGAAGCATATTACAGAAGCAAGAAACAAAGATATTTAATTGAAACATGCATTATATTATTTTTTACTATTTAAGGAAAAATATGTTTTGTTGAGTTTGTTTAGTGACCTTGCAATTGCACAGTTAGGGAATTAGCCAGGCATGGTGGCTCAGGCCTGCAATCCCAGCCACTCGGGAGGCCGAGGCAGGCAGATAACCTGAGGTCGGGAGTTTGAGACCAGCCTGATGAGGCATGATGGCTCACGTGTGCAATCCCAGCCACTCAGGAGGCTGTGGCAGGAGAATCACCCAAACCCGGGAGGCAGAGGCCCGGCGAGCCGAGACCTCGCCACTGCACTCCAGCGTGGGAAATAAGAGTGAATCTCCGTCTCAAAACAAACAAACAAAAAAAACAGGCCGGGCCCGGTGGCTCACGCCTGTAATCCCAACATTTTTGGAGGCTGAGGCTGGTGGATCATGAAGTCAGGAGATCGAGACCATCCTGGCTAACACGGTGGAACCCCGACTCTACTAAAAAAAAAAAAAATACAAAAAAATTAGTCAGGCATAGTGGCGGGCGCCTATAATCCCAGCTTCTCGGGAGGCTGAGGCAGGAGAATGGCGTGAACCCGGGAGGCGGAGCTTGCAGTGAGCTGAGATCGTGCCACTGCACTCCAGCCTGGGCAAGAGAGCGAGACTCTGTCTCAAAAAAAAGAGACCAGGTTTCACCGCCTTGCCCAGGCCAGTCTGGAACTCGGGAGGCTGTGGCAGGAGAACCACCCAAACCCGGGAGGCGGAGGCCTGACAAGCCGAGACCTCGCCACTGCACTCCAGCCTGGGCAACAAGAGTGAATCTCTGCCTCAAAAAAAAAAAAGTGACCGGGTTTCACCATGTTGCCCAGGCGGATCTAGAACTCCTAGGCTCAAGCAATCCGCCGCGCTGGGCCGTCCAAATTCTTGGGATCACAAGTGTGAGCCACCACGCCAGGCCGATCTATTCCTTTCTGATTAATAAATTGGGCCGGGAGTGGTGGCTCATGCCTGCAATCCCAGCAACCCGGGAGATCAAGGCTGGCAGGTAACCTGAGGTCGGGAGTCTGAGACCAGCCTGACAAACATGGAGAAACCCCGTCTGTACCAAAAAAGAACAAAAACAAAAAATACAAAAAAACTACAAAATGAGCCGGGCATTGTGGCTCACGCGTGCAATCCCAGCCACTCCGCAGGCTGAGACAGGAGAACCACCTAAACCCATAGGCGGAGGCCGCTGGGAGCTGAGACCACGCCACTGCACTCCAGCTGGGCAACAAGAGCGAAACTCCACCTCAAAAAAAAAAAAAAAAAAGACCGGGTTTCACCATGTTGCACAGGCCAGTCTGGAACACCTAGGCTCATGAGATCCGCACACCCTCGGCTGTCCAAAGTCCTGGGATCACAAGCGTGAGCCACCATGCCAGTCCAATCTATTCCTTTCTGATTAATAAAGTGGGCCGGGCGTGGTGGCTCACCCCTGCAATCCCAGCACCCCGGTGGCTCACACCTGCATTGCCAGCACCCCAGGAGGCCGAGGCAGGCAGATAACCTGAGGTCAGGAGTTTGAGATCAGCCTAACCAACAGGGAGAAACCCGTCTGTACCAAAAAATTGTCAGGCCTCTGAGCCCAAGCCAAGCTATTGCATCCCCTGTGACTTGCACATATACATCCAGATGGCCTAAAGTAACTGAAGATCCACAAAAGAAGTAAAAATAGCCTTAACTGATGACACTCCACCATTGTGATTTGTTCCTGCCCCACCCTAACTGATCAATGTACTTTGTAATCTCCCCCACCCTTAAGAAGGTACTTTGTAATCTCCCCCACCCTTAAGAAGGTTCTTTGTAATTCTCCCTGCCCTTGAGAATGTACTTTGAGAGATCCACCCCCTGCCCCCCAAAACATTGCTCCTAACTCCACCGCCTATCCCAAAACCTATAAGAACTAATGATAATCCACCACCCTTTGCTGACTCTCTTTTTGGACTCAGCCCACCTGCACCCAGGTGAAATAAACAGCCATGTTGCTCACACAAAGCCTGTTTGGTGGTCTCTTCACATGGACGTGCATGAAAAATATAAAAATTAAAAATATAAAAAAATAAAAAACAAATGAGCCGGGCATGGTGGCTCATGCCTGCAATCCCGGCCACTCTGGAGGCTGAGGGAGAACCACCCAAACCTGGGAGGCGGAGGCCACAGCCAGCAAAAACCATGGCACTGTACTCCAGCCTGGGCAACAAGAGCGAAACTCCCAGTCTCAAAAAAAATAAAAAAGAGACCGGGTTTTACCATGTTGCCCAGGCTGGTCTGGAACTCCTAGGCTCAAGCGATCCTCTGCGCTCAAGCGATCCTCTGCGCTCAAGCGATCCTCTGCGCTCAGCCGTCCAAAGTCCTGGGATCAAAAGTGTGAGCCACCGTGTCAGGCCCATCACTCCTGTAATCCCAGCACTTTGGGAGCCCAAGGCAGGTGGACCACCTGAGGTCAGGAGTTTGAGAACAGCCTGGCCAACATGGTGAAGCCTCATCTCTACCAAAAACACAAAAATCAGCCAGGCGTGGTGTACTGTGCCTGTAGTCCCAGCTACTCAGGAGGCTGAGGCAGGGGAACCACTTGAACCCAGAGGCAGAGGATGCAATGAGCCGAGATCCCCTGACTGCACTCCAGCCTGGGTAGCAGAGCTCTGTCTCAATAATAATAATAACAATAATAATAATAATAATAATAACAATAATAATTGTGATTGTATTTAGAAATTATTGAAATAAATTTTTTAGCTACATCAGATCAATTTGGGTTCCTTCTTAAAATGGCCATTTCATCTTTTGGTTCCTGTATTATTTTATTGTATTCCTTAAATTCCTTGGGTTCGGTTTCAACTTTCTCTTGAATCTCGATAATCCTCATTCCTATTCCTCTTCTGAATTCTGTGTCTGTCATTTCAGCCATTTCAGCTTGGTTAAGAACATTGCTGGGGAACTAGTGCAGTCATTTGGAGGTAAGAAGACACTCTGGCTTTTTGAATTACCATAGTTTTTACGCTGATTCTTTCTCTTATGTGTGGGGCTGATGTTCCTTTAATCTTTGAAGTTACTTTCCTTTGGATGGGTTTTTTTGCTTGTATATTTGATGCCTTTGGGGGTTTTGATTCTGGTGTAAGGTAGGTTCATTTGACTGATTTTGTTTCTGGATCATTTTACGGGGGCTAAGGCTCAGCTCAGCACTCCTGGGCTACCTGCTCTAACTCTGGGGGACTGGTGTTGGGCTCCCAGCTTTCTTCTCTGGCCCCTTGATTTAGGAATTTGCCAAAGTGTTTCACTGGGGCAATGGCAGTGGGATTTGTGCTCACTCATGCATGCCAGCAGCTGCAGGAGCACACTGGGGTGCATGTACATTGGCTGGGGAGGGGCACTGGTGAGAGCAGGGCAGCAGCATTCCTGCACATGCTCTCACACTGGCAGCAGCATGGCAGGGACAGGGAACTTGTGGGGGCAGGATTGCTGGTGTCCATGTGTGCATTCATAGCAGCAACAGCAGCGGCATGATGCGGGCAGGGTTGCCAGTGTCCGTGCATGCGTTTGCACTGGTGATTGCAGTGGTGTGGAAGGGGCAGGGTTGTCAGTGTCTGCGCACATGTTCATACTGGCAGTGGTGACATAGCAGAGTAACCACACATCAGCAGGGGTGGAGAACAGCAGGGTGCACTCATGCCAGTAGCAGTGGCATGGTGTAATACCTGCACACACATCCACCAGCATGGTAGGCAAGATCTGCCCATGCGAGAGTGCTGACAGAGCAGTGGGGGAAGAGGCCGTGGGTACACTGGTGTGCACTGGCAGAGGTCAGTCTGCTGGAGCTCCAAAAGGTTAAGTGCAGTCCACCAGCAAGGGAGCTGTGATGAGGGTCCCTGGAAAGCACCCTGATTGGGCATCCAAGGCCATGCTGCAAGCAGGCATGGCCAGGCTGGGACCTCAGGAGAGGCCAGCAGATAAGGGGGCACACAGATCAGACTGAGCGAGACCAAGGGCAAGACCATCCTGCTCTGTCCAGGTCCAACAGTCACGCTAAGGCTAAAATCTCCCAGAGGAGCATGGCGAACCTTGGGGGATGGATGTCACTGGCCATGCTCCACTGTAGCCATTCCCATGCCAAAACCCTCTGGGCTCTGCACAGGCTGGAGTCCTGCCCCTACCACCTCTCTAGGCAGGTCTTCCTGTCAGCTCAAATGTCTGTGGGGGTTGTGGGGTCTCCTGCAGCTAGGATTCTGGAGGTTCATGGTGAGAGTAGGCCACTCCTCACCTGTTCAGTTTACTCCTTCCCCAGGAGATGCTAGGAGCAAGGAACAAGTCCTGGTGCTCAGAAACCCTGTGTAGTGTTCCCAGCATACTCCCCCTTCAGTCCAGCATCTGTGTCCTCCCTCTGTCCACTCTCGACACTTTTGTTCTGAAGAGCTGCTCAGAGTGTGCCAGTCTCTCTCAACGTCCCAGTATCTTTGTGGGAGAATATTCCTCCTGGCTGCATCTACTCAGCCATCTTGGCTCCTCCTCAAGAATTTCATAATACAATCAAAAGCATTAGCAGCAGAATAGGCCAAGCTAAAGAAAGAATTACAGAGCATGATATGGTTTGGATCTGTGTCCCTGAATCTCATGTTGAATCATAATCCCTAATGTTGGAGGTGGGTCCTGATAGGAAGGTGATTTGATCATGGGAGCAGTTGCTCATGAATGGTTTAGCACCATCTATCTTGGTACTGTGCTCTCTTACTATTGTAAGTGAATTCTCATAAACTCTGGTTAAAAGTGTATAGCACTGCTCCCCTCACTGTCTCTTGCTCCTACTCTGGCTATGTGAAGTACATGCTCTCCCTCTGCCTTCCACCATGAATGGAAGCTTCCTGAGGCTTTCCCAGAAGCCAGACAGATGCCAGCATCATGCTTCCTGTACAGCCTGTGGAACTGTGAGCCAATTAAACCTCTTTTCTTCATAAATTACCCAGTCTCAGGCATTTCTTTATAACAATGCATGAATGGACTAATACAGAAAATTGATACTTAGAAGTGGAGCATTGCTATAAAGATACCTGAAAATGTGGAAGCAGCTCTGGAACTGGCAGAGGTTAGGAGAGTGTGGAGGGCACAGAAGAAGAGAGGAAGATGAGGGAAAGTTTGGAACTTCCTAGAGACTGGTTGAATGGTTGTGACCAAAATGCTATAATGATATGGACAGTGAAGTCCAGTCTGATGAGGTCTCAGATGGAAATGAGGAAGTTATTGGGAAATGCAGCAAAGGTCACACTTGTGACACCATAGCAAAGAACATGACTGCATTGTGTCCATACCCCAAGGATTCATGGAAGGACAAACAAGAGTGATGACCTAGGGTATCTGTCAGAAGAAATTTTTAAGCAGCAAAGTGTTCAAGAAGTGGCATGGCTGGGTTTTTTTGTTTGTTTTTTGTTTTGTTTTGTTTTGTTTTGTTTTGGGGGGGTTTTTTGAGACAGAGTCTCACTCTGTCACCCAGGCTGGAATGCAATGGCACCACCTCAGCTCACTGCAACCTCCGCCTCCTGAGTTCAAGTGATTCTCTAACCTTAGCTTCCCGAGTAGCTGGGACTGCAGGTGCACATCACCAGGTCTGGCTAATTTTTGTATTTTTAGTAGTGACGAGTTTTCACTATATTGGCCAGGCTGGCCTTGAACTCCTGGCCTCAAGTGATCTGCCCACCTTGGCCTCCCAAAGTGCTGGGATTACAGGCATGAGCCACTGCGCCCAGTCAGCAGGGCTGCTTTTTAACAGCCTATGACCAGATTTGGCAGTAAGAGAATGACTTAAATGTGGAATTTATAATTAAAAGGGAAATAAACCATTAAAATTTGGAAAATTTCCAGCCTTGCTATGTGGTAGAAAAGAGCATTTTCAGACAAGGAATTCAAGGGGGCAGTGGAGCAATCTCTTGCTAGAGACATAGGCAGAGACAAAAGGGAGCCAGGTGCTAATAGTCAAGACAATGGAGGAAATCCCTAGAGGCATTTTAGAAATCTTCAAGGACACCCCTCTCATTACAGGCCCAGAGGTCTAGGGGGACAGTATATTTTTGGGTGCTGGGCCCCAGGTGCCACAGCTTTGTGACAACTTGGAATGCTGCTCCCATATCCAAGCCATTCTGGCTCTAGCCATAGCCCAAATAGCCTCAAGTACAGCTTGGGCTGCTGCTCCAAAGGGTGAAGGTCATAAGCCTTGGCAGTTTCCACATGTGTTAAGTCTGCAAAATGCAAGAGTGGGGGAGGCTTGGAAGCTTCCACTTAGGTATCAGAGGATGTGCCAGGAATCCAGGGTGCCCAGGCAGAAGGCTGCTGTAGGGCAAAACCCCCAAAGAAAGACTCTACTTAGGCAATCCTGAGGGGATAGTGGGGTTGAGGGCCCCACAAAAAAAGCCTATATTAGGGCAATGCCTAATGGAGCTGTGGGAACAGGGCTGCCACCTTCCAGACCCAAGAACAGTACAGCCACCAGCAGTGTGCATCCTCAGCCTGGAAAAGCCACAGCCATTGAACTCTAACCTGTGAGAGTAGCCAGGTGGGCTGCACCCAGCAAAGCCATGGGGGTGGGAATGCCCAAGGCCTTGGGGGGACCACTTCTTGCACCATGGTGCCCAGGATACAGTACATGGACTCAAATATTATTTTGGAGCTTAAAGGTTTAATGCCTTCGTCAATAGGTTTCAGTCTTGCATGGCCAATTTCAGTCTTGCAATAACCTTTTCTTTTGGCCAATTTCTCACTTTTGAAATAAGAACGCTTACCCAGTATCTGTCTTATCATTCTATCTTAAAAGCAAATAACTTGTTTTTAGTTGTACAGGCTTACAGGTGTAAAAACTTGGCCTTGAGTCTCAAATGAAACTTTAGACTTTGGACTTATGAGTTGATGACTGGAATAAGTTAAGCCTTTGGGGACTATTAGGAAAGGGTGATTATATTTTGCAGTGTGAGAAGTACACATGATTTGGGGGGCCTGAGGTGAAATGATAAAGTTTGGATATTCATTCCCTCCAAATATCATGTTGAAATTTGTACCCAATGTGGAGGTGGGACCTAATAGGAGGTATTTGTGTCATGAGGACAAACCCCTCATGAATGGTTGATACCATCCTCTCTGTAATGGGTGAATTCTCACTCTTAATTCCTCTGAGAACTGAATGTTTAAAAGAGCCTGGAACTCCCCTCCTTGCTCTCTTGCTTCTACTGTCTCATCATGTGATTCTGCACACACAGCACCCCTTCACCTTCCACCAGGGGAGAAAGCCCCCCAGGAGACTCACCAGATGCAGATGCAGGGGACTTGCTTCTCAGGCAAGCTGCACAACTGTAAGTTAAATAAACCTCTTTTCTTTATCAATTACCCAGCCTCAGGTATTCCTTTAGAGCAAACAAAAACAGACTCAGACAGAAAATACATAAAAAGAAATTAAGAACAAATGTGAGAAATTTCATTCCAATAGCATGTTGTCAACACTAGATTACAGAGTGCTCTATGTGTTAACCATTTCCATTCTCTGAAAGTAATGAGCACATGATGCACCTCTGAAAGAAATTGTTTAAATTTACCTTTTTTTTTTTTTTTTGAGATGAGTCTCACTCAGTTGCCCAGGCTGGACTGCAGTGGCGCAATCTCAGCTCACTGCAGCCTCCACTTCCTGGGTTCAAGCAATTCTCCTTCCTCACCCTCCAGAGTAGCTGGGACTACAGGTATGCACCACCACACCCAGCTAATTTTTGTATTTTTAGTAGAGACAGGGTTTCACCAGGCTGGTCTCGAACTCCCTGCCTCAAGTGATCCACCCACCTCAGCCTTCCAAAGTGCTGTGATTACTGGCATGAGCCACCGTGCCTGGCCTAGACTTACCTTTTAAATGTGCTTATGTAAATACCTCATAATAACCTCTTTGGAACAATAATAAGAAATATCATTCAAGAGCATGTTGTCAACACTAAATTTCAGAATTCTCTGAAATAATAATAAATAATTCCATTCTCTGAAACAAAAAAATATGATGCATGTCTAAAGAAACTTGTTTCAATTTACCTTAAATATTTACATGTAAACACTTTATAATAAGCCATAGGAACAAATGTAAGAATTACCATTCAATAGCATGTTAATCAACAGTAGATCACAGAGTTCTTTAAGTGCTAAACACTCTCATCCTCTGAAAGAAAACAGCACATGATGTACTTTGCCAAAGCTTGCTTAGATTTACCTTTTTTTGTTTTGTTTTTGTTTGTTGTTTGTTTTTTGAGACAAGGCCTCACTCTGTCACCCAGGCTGGAGTGCAATGGTGCCATCTCAGCTCACTGCAACTTTTGACTCTTGGACTCAAGCAATCCTCCTACCTCATCCCCAAACTAGTTGGGACCACAGGCACACACCACCACACCCAGCTAATCTCTGTATTTTTTAGTAGAGATGGGGTTTCACCACGTTGCCCGGGCTGGTCTCGAACTCCTGAGCTCAACTGATCTGCCCACCTCAGCCTTCTAAAGTGCTGGGATTGCAGGTGTCAGCCACCATTCCTGGCCTAGATTTACGTTTTAAATGTGTACATTTTAACACCTCATTATAATTCCTTAGGAAAAATTTTTTAAAAAGTTATTCAATAGCATGTTATCAACAGTAGATTACAGAGTTGTTGCCATTAAGCCTTTCTGTTCTCTGAATGAAAACAGCACATGATGCTCTGTTCAGAATCTTGCTTGGACTTACCTTTTATCTTTTATCTTTCCTTTTTTTTTTTTTTTTGAGACATAGTCTCGCTCTGTCACCCAGTCTTGAGTGCAGTAGTGCAATCATGGCTCACTGCAGCCTCAATCTCCTGGGCTCAGGTGATCCTCTCACCTCAGCCTCCTGAATAGCTGGAATTACAGGCACATGCCACCATGCCTGGATAATTTTTTTGTATTTTTTGTAGAGGTGGGATTTTGCCATGTTGTCCAGGCTAGTTTTGAACTCCTGGGCTCAAGCAGTCCACCCACCTTGGTCTCCCAAAGTGCTAGGATTACAGGCATGAGCCACCATGCCCAGCCAGACTTACCTTTTAAACACACCTTGTAATACCTCATAATAAATCCTTAGGAACAAATGTAAAAAAGAAAATCATTCATTAGCATGTTGTCAAAAAGAGACTTTTAATTTTATATGTTATAAACAATTCCATTCTATGAAACAAAACAGCACATGACACATCTCTGAAAAAGCTTGCTTATATTTATATTTTAAGTATTTATATGTAAACACCTCATAATAACTCCTTTGGAACAGATAAGAAATATTATTTAACAGCATGTTATCAAAATTAAATTTCAGGCCAGGCACGGTGGCTCAGGCCTGTAATCCCAGCACTTTGGGAGACCAAGGAAGGTGGATCACTTGAGCCCAGGAGTTCAAGACTAGCCTGGGCAATGTAGCAAGACCTCAACTCTACTAAAAATAAAAAATAAAATATAAAAACATTAGCCCAATGTGGTGGTACATGTCTATGATCCCAGCTACATGGGAGGCTGAGCTGGGAGCCTGGGAGGCAGGGGCTACAGTAAAGCCAAGATAGTGCCACTGTAATTCAGTCTGGGTGACAGAGTAAGACTTTGCCTCAAAAAAAAAAAAAAAACAAAAAAAAAACCACTAAATTTCAGATATCTCTTTGTGATAAGTAGTTCATCTCCTGAAAGAAACCAGCCCATGGTGCCTTTCTGCCAAAGCTCACTTATAGCTACCTTTTAAATGTGTATATGTTAACACCTCATTATAAGCCCTCAGGAAAAGTATTTCAGTGTAAGAAATATCTTTCAATAGAATGTTGCCAACACTACATTACAGAGTTCTCTATGTAATAAATACTTTCATATTCTGAAAAAAAATAGCATGTAATGCATCCCTAAATAAGTTTACTTAGATTTACCTTTTAAACATGTATATGTAAATTTGTAATAACTCATTTGGAACAAAGGTAAGAAATATCATTCAATAGCATGTTATCAACACTATATTTAAGAGTTCTTTGGCTGGGCGCAGTGGCTGTAATCCCAGTACTTTGGGAGGCTGAAGTAGGCAGATCACTTGAGGTCAGGAGTTCAAGACCAGCTTGGCCAATATGGTGAAACCCCATCTCTATTAAAAATATAAAAATTAGCCAGGCATGGTGGTGCGTGCCTGTAATCCCAGCTACTCAGGAGGCTAAGGCAGAAGAATCGCTTGAATCCAGGGGGCAGAGGTTGTAGTGAGCCAAGATCGTGCCATTGCACTCCAACCTGGGTGACAGAATGAGACACCGTCTCCAAAAAAAAAGAGTTTATTATATGTTAACCAATTTAATTCTCTGAACAAAAGCAGCATAATGCATTTTTGGAGAAACTCATTTATATTTACCTTTAAACAGGTATATGTAAATACCTCCCAGTAACTTCTGTGGAGTAAAGATCACAAACACCATACAATAGCAGGTTGTCAACACTAGATTCCAAGTTCTCTGTGTAATAAATACTTCTATTCTCTGGGGGAAAAAAACAAATTATGCATCTTTGAAGAAGCTTCCTTAGAGTTAGCTTTTAAATGCACATATGTAAACACCTCATAATAACATTTTCAGAATAATGATAATATCATTCAAGTACATGTTGTTGAGACTACATTTCAGAGTCCATGTAACACCAAATCCGTCCCATCCTGGCTAACACGGTGAAACCACGTCTGTACTAAAAATACAAAAAATTAGCCAGGTGAGGTGGCGGGCACCTGTAGTCCCAGCTTCGCAGGAGGCTGAGGCAGGAGGCTGAGGCAGGAGAATGGCGTGAATCCCGGGGGGCGGAGCCTGCAGTGAGCTGAGATCACGCCACTGCACTCTAGCCTGGGCGACAGCGAGACTCTGCCTCAAAAAAAAAAAAAAAAAACACCAAATCCGTTCTCTAAAACAAAACAGGGCACAATACATCTCTGATGAAGTTTGCTTAGCTTACCGTTTAAACATGTATACATAAACACCACTTAATAAGCCTGTAGCAACTCAAATGAGAAATATTATTCAACAACATGTTTCAACACTAGACTACATAGTCTTTATGTGTTAAGCAATTCCATTCTCTGATAGAAAACACCATAGGATGCATCTCTTAAGCAGCTTGCTTAGATTTACATTTTTTTTTTTTTTTTGAGACGGAGTCTTGCCCTGTCACCCAGGCTGGAGTGCAGTGGTGCAATCTCGGCTCACTGCAAGCTCCGCCTCCCGGGTTCACGCCATTCTCCTGCCTCAGCCTCTCCGAGTAGCTGGGACTACAGGCGCCCGCCACCACGCCCGGCTAATTTTTTTGTATTTTTAGTAGAGACGGGGTTTCACCGTGGTCTCGATCTCCTGACCTCGTGATCCGCCCGCCTCGGCCTCCCAAAGTGCTGGGATTACAAGCGTGAGCCACCGCGCCCGGCCAAGATTTACATTTTAAATGAGTATACGTAAATACCTTACAATAATCTCTTATTATAGAAACAAAGGTGTGATATGTCACTCAATAGCATGTTGTTAACACTAGATTACAGAGTTTTTAGCAATTAAGCACTTTCATTCTCTGAAAGAAAACTGCAAATGAGCAACTCTGAGAAGCCTGCTTAGATTTGCCTCTCAAACAAGCGTATGTAATCATTTCATTATAAGATTTAAGAAACAAATACTAGAAATATCATTCAATAGCATGTTCTCAACACTAGGTTACAGAGTTCTGTATTTGTTACACAGTTCCAATTTCTGAAAGAAAACAGCACAAAATGCCTCTCTAAAGAAGCTTGTGAAGATTTACCTCTTAACTGTGTTTATGTAAACCCATCATCATAAGCCATTGTGAACAAAGGTAAGAACTATCATTCAATAGCATTTTCTCCACACTAGATTACAGAATTCTGTATTTGTTAAACAGTTCCAATTTCTGAAAGAATATACCACATAATCCACCCCTTTTTTTTTTTTTTTTGAGACGTAGTCTCACTCCATTGCCCAGGCTGGAGTGCAGTGGTGCGATCTCGGCTCACTGCAAGCTCGGCCTCCCGGGTTCATGCCATTCTCCTGCCTCAACCTCCCGAGTAGCTGGGACTACAGGCGCCCGCCACCACGCCCAGCTAATTTTTTTGTATTTTTAGTAGAGACAGGGTTTCACCGTGTTAGCCAGGATGGTCTCGATCTCCTGACCTTGTGATCCACCCACCTTGGCCTCCCAAAGTGCTGGCATTACAGGCATGAGCCACCACACCCGGCCCACATAATCCATCTCTAAAGAAGCTTGCTTACATTTACCTTTTAAACAAGTATATGTAAAGTTGGCATAACAAGCTCTTATGAACAAAAGTAAGATAGCGTTGCTATTGAACAATGTTTAACAATATTAAATTCTCAACATCAGATTAGAGTTCTCTGTTAAAAGTTCCATTTTCTGAAAGAAAACAGCAAATAATGCATTTCTGAAGAAGCTTGCTTAGAGGAGGGAGGTGGAACCAGGTGGTAAATGGAACCCTCCAGTCGCTGTCTCCCCAACAGGGACACCAAATTCAACAACTATCTACCCAAGAAAGCACCTTCATAAGAATCAAAAAATTAAATGAGTGACAACAGTACCTGGTTTTAACATAATATAACATAAAGGCACGTTGAAGAGGGTAGGAAGGGCAATGTTACATTGCCTACACCACTACCACCAGCAACAACCCCAGGCATCACAGCATGGAGAAACAATCTGTGTGTTTGTGGGAGACAGAGTGAAATGAGTAGGGAACTTCACATTGGAAGTCAGTGCTTTTCTGTCACAATGGAGCACAACACTGGACAGAAACCCCTGGTGCCCACAGAGGGAACACTTAAACCAGCCCCAGGCCAGAGAGGAATCCTCCACTCCAGTAGAAGGAACCCAAGTCCCAGTTTGCTTCACCACAGCCTGGCTAAAATGGCCTGGGTACTGAGTAAATTTGAGTGGCTGCCAGCCCATAGTGACTGCATCCTTGGCCAAGCAGAGGTGCTGCACTCGTTTCAGAGGCTGTGAACTTGTGTTGTGACCCAGCATAATACCAGCTACAGCAGCCACGGGAATGCTCGCATAACCCCTTGCCCAACTGCAGGCAGTTTGTCATAGAGAGACTCCTTCATCTTGGGGGAAGGAGAGGGAAGAGCAAAAAAGACTGTGTCTTCAAGTGGGTACTAACGGAGCAGGAGCATTGCCATCTTGGACAAGCTCCTGATTCTAATTTTTATTCTGATTTTTACCTTGGTAAAAAACTGCCTCAATCCAAAGGGCATCAGCCTAATGGCTAAGGTCAGCATGACCATAAACCACAAATTACATCTCCAACCAGAAACATTCCAAACTCCTCCCCGACCAGAGACATGCTAGCCCCAAGATAACCCCCCTCCGCCAGGAAGATGCCAGCCTCGAGATAACCCCCCTCTGGCCGGAAAGACGTCTGCCCCAAGATAACCTCCCCTCCTCCCAGAGACATTCCAACCCTGCCATAAAACTTCTCCCTCACCCAGAAACATTCCAAGCTTGTCATAAGCCCCCTCACCCTAAAACCAATATATACTCTTAGTCTGTAAGAGAAAGCACTCCTGACTGAAATCGGCCAGAAGCCCCTCTCAGGTTTTATCCAAACTAAACCTGTCTTTAACTGCCAGCCATGTTTTGTGTTTCTTTCCTCTTTAAGTCTTACAGGTACCAGCTCAGCCATAGTATAATAAACCTGCAGGTAGAATCCCGAATCTCGCAATTTCAATTCCAAGCCTTTGCTCTTAGATGGCATTTTTAGATTCACCCCTAGCCAGAAGGGAATTTCCTGCCTTGGTGTGATGAACTGAGTCCTGGAAGGATCCACCACCTGCAAACCAAAGTAGCCTGAGGCCTTGAACAAACAGCAGTAGCAGGCAGGCAGTAGTGGCCACAGGTCTTGGGTGAGCTATGGTGTTGTGCTGGTCTGGAAAGCAATGACCTACAGGTACAACCTAGTGCAGTGCCAGCTGCAGCAGCCACGGGAATGCCTGTGTCATCCCTCCACCCATGCAGAGCAGGGAGACTCCTGCTAGGAGTGGGAGGGGAAGGAGGGAAGAGAGCAAGAAATTTCCCGGGGGAATTCTGCCTTATCTTCTCCAAGTCCCCCAAGGCTATATATCTAGTGGTCTGCAAGAGTCACAGCATACATGGGCTTAGGGCACCCCCTAGTGATGGGACAGTTGTAGTCACCTGAGACAGCTCAGGAGGTATACAATTCTCTTTGTATTCTAGGAACTCCTTCTCAAAGAACAAGTACAAACAAGGGCCAAAGACTGGAAATAATGGAATAAATGCCTAACTGTTCAATGCCCAAACATCCACAAGTATCAAGAACATCCAGGCAAACACGACCTCACCAAACGGACTTAAGAAAGCACCAGTGACTGAGCCTGGAGTAATGGAAATATGGGAGGAATGAAGAATTCCTCAGATGAGGAATTCAAATAACTGTCTTGAGGAAGCTCAATGAATTTCAAGATAACACAAAGAAGAAACTTAGAATTCTATTAAAAAAAGAGATGAAAATAATTTTTAAAAAATCAAACAAATTCCAGAGACAAGTTTTTTTATTTGTTTGTCGTTTTTTGTTTTGTTTTGTTTTGTTTTTGAGACAGAGTCTCACTCTGTCACTCAGGCTGGAGTGCAGTGGTATGATTCCAGAGACCAAAAATTCAATTAGCCAACTGAAAAAATGCATCAGAATGTCTCTAGAATTGATCAAGCAAAAGAATAAAGTATCGAGCTCAAAGATGGGCTATTTGAAAATACACAGAGCAGAAAATAAAATAATGAAGTATGCCTACTCTTACATTTGCCCTTTTAAGGCTATCCAGAAAACAGCCGTAAAAGGGCAAATATAAGAGTAATTAACCTTAAAGAGAATGGAGAAAGAGATTTAGGTAGAAGGTTTATTCAGGCAAATAACATGTAACTTTTCAAACCTAGAAAAAGATAGTAATATCCACATAGAATAAGGTTAAAAAAAAAGCACACATCAAAAAGATTCAAGCTAAATAAAACTCCCTCAAGGCCTATAATAATCAAACTCTCAAAGGTCAAGGACAAAAAAAGGATCCTAAAAACAGTAACAGAAAGAAGCAAAAACACATAAAGAAGCTCCAATGCATCTGGTTGTAGACTGCTCAGTGGAAACTGTACAAGCCAGGAGAGAGTGGAATGACATATACAAAGTCCTGAGTGGAACAACTTCTAACATAAAATACTGTATCCAGTGAAGTTATCCTTCAAACACCAAGGAGAAATAAAAGCTTTTCCAGGCAAACAAAAGCTAAGGAAATTCATCAATGCTAGATTAATTTTACAAGAAATGCTAAAGGTACTTCATTCTGAAAGTAAAGGATGCTAATATGCAACAAGAAATCATCAGAAAGAACAAAACCTGCTGATGAAAGTAAGTACACCTAATACTCTAACATTGTAATTGTAGAGTATAAATCACTCATGTCACGTTGGGAGGTGGAGGTGGGTGAATCACTTGAACTCAGGAGTTCAGGACCAGCTGACCAACATGGCAAAACCCCATCTTTACTAAAAATACAAAAATTAGCTGGGTATGGTGGTGCATGCCTGTAATCCCAGCTACTCAGGTGCCTGAGGCACAAGATCACTTGAATTCTGGAGATGGAGGCTGTAGTGAACCAAGATCACACCACTGTACTCCAACCTGGGTGACAGAGTGAGACTCTGTCTCAGAAAAAAAAAATCCCTTGCCAGGTGCAGTGGCTCACGCCTGTAATCCCAACACTTTGGGAGGCTGAAGCAGGTGGATCACGAGGTCAGGAGATCGAGACCATCCTGGCTAACACAGTGAAACCCCGTCTCTACTAAAAATACAAAAAATTAGCCAGGCGTGGTGGCGGGGACCTGTAGTCCCAGCTACTCGGAAGGCTGAGGCAGGAGAATGGCGTGAACCCAGGAGGTGGAGCTTGCAGTGAGCTGAGATTGCACCACTGCACTCCAGCCTGGGTGACAGAGCAAGACTCTGTCTCAAAAAAAAAAAAAAAATCACTCATATCATTAGTGTGAAGACTAAAAGACAAACCCATCAAAAATAATCATAAGTAAAACAATTGTGAAGATACAAAAAATATAAAAATAGAAACAACAAAAAGTCAACAAGCAGCAGTGACAAAGTTAGTTTTTCTTTCTTTTTTC
Source organism: Nomascus leucogenys (assembly GCF_006542625.1). NCBI lineage: Eukaryota > Metazoa > Chordata > Mammalia > Primates > Hylobatidae > Nomascus > Nomascus leucogenys. The sequence goes on from NC_044404.1 coordinate 1,292,829, forward strand.
TTTTCTATGTGATCAGAGTTGAGTTGTCATCAGTTTAAAAGAACTGATGATGTTTTTTGCAAACTTCATGGTAATCGCCAAGGACAAACCTATAATAGATACACAAAAATTAAAAAGCAAGAAATCAAAATATGCTACCAGAGAATATCACTTCTACAAAAAGGAAGAGCAGGAGAAAGGAAGGACTAATAAAACAACCAGAAAACACGTAACAAAATGGCATTAGTAACCTATCAATAATAACATTGAATATAAATAGGCTATATTCTCCCATAAAAAGACATAGAGTGGCTGAATGTATTTTAAAAACAAGACTCACTATATGCTGCCTATAAGAAACTCATTTCGGCTGCGCACAGTGGCTCACGCCTGTAATCCCAGCACTTTTGGGAGGCTAAGGGGGACAGATCACCTGAGTTCAGGAGTTCGAGACCACCCTGGCCAACATGGTGAAACCGCGTCTCTACTAAAAATACAAAAAAATTGGCCATGCCTGGTGACAGGTGCCTGTAATCCCAGCTACTTGGGAGACTGAGGCAGGAGAATCACTTGAACCCAAGAAGCGGAGGTTGTGGTGAGCCAACCGTGTCATTACACTCCAGCCTGGGCAATGAGAAAGAAACTCTGTCACAAAAAAAAAAAAATGGACAGAAACTCACTTCACCCATAAAGATACACACAGACTGAAAAGGAAGGGATGAAAATAGATATTCCATGCAAATGGAAACAAAAAAGCAAGAGTCACTATACTTATATCAGATAAAGTTTCTGATATAAGACGTTTCAAGACAAAACAGTAAAAAAAAGACAAAAAAGGTTATTATATGAGGATGAAGTGGTTAACTCAGCAAGAGGATATAACAATGGTAAATATATATGTGCCCAACACTGGAGCAGCCAGATGTATAAAGCAAATATTATTACAGCTAAAGAGAGAGATAGTCCTCAATACCATAATAGCTGGAGACTTCGACAACCTACTTTCAGCATTGGACAGAACTTCCAGGCAGAAAATCAACATAGAAACATCTGACTTAATCTGCACTATAGACCAAATGGATCTAACAGATATTTACAGAACATTTCATCTAACAGCTGCAGAATACACATTCTTATTAGCACATGGAACATTCTCCAGAACAGATCATACCTTAGGCCACAAAACAAGTCTCAGAAAATTTGAAAAAATCAAAATTATATCAGTTGTCTTCTGTGACCACAATAGAATAAAACTAGAAATCAACAACAAGAGGAACTTGGGAAACTATTCAAATACATATAAATTAAATAACATGCTCCTGAATACCATTGCTCAATGAAACGACTAAGACAGAAATTTTAAAGTTTCTTGAAACTTTAAAAAATTGAAATACAATGTACCAAAACCTATGAAATATATCAAAAGCAGTACTAAGAGGGAAGCTTATACTAATAAATGCCTACGTTAGAAAAGTAAAGGCTAGGCAGAGTGGCTCATGCCTGTAATCCCAGCACTTTGGGAGGCCAAAGCAGGTGGATTGCTTGAGCTCAGGAGTTCGAGACCAGCCTGAGCAACATGATGAAACCCTGTTTATATCAAAAATACCAAAAAAAAAAAAAAAAAGCCGAGTGTGGTGGCACATGCCTGTAGTCCTAACTACACAGGAGGCTGAGGTGGGAGGATGGCATGAGCTTGGGAGGCAGAGGTTGCAGTGAGCCGAGATCACGCCACTACACTCCAGCCTGAGTGACAGAGCCAGACCCTGTCTCAAAAAAAAAAAAAAAAAAAAAGAGAGAGTAAAAAGACTTCAGACAACCTAATGATGCACCACCTTAAAGAATTAGAAAAGCAATAGCAAATCAAACCCAAAATTAAGAGAAGAAAATAAATAATAAAGATCAGAGCAGAAATCAAATTGAAACAAAAAATACAAAAGATCACAAAACAAAAAGTCGGTTTTTGGAAAGATAAACAAAATTGACAAACTCTTTTGACAGACTAAGTAAAAAGAGAAGACTCAAATAAATTAAATCAGACAAAGAGACGACATTACAACTGATACCGCTGAAATTCAAAATATCTTTAGAGACTACTATGAGCAACTATTATATATACCCAAAATTGGAAAAGGCAGAGGAAATTGATAAATTCCTAGACACATACAACCTACCAGGATTTAAACATGAAGAAATGGAAAGCATGAATACACCAATAACATACAGTGAGATGGGGCAGTGCTGAAAAGTTTCCCATCAAAGGAAAGCTAAGTACCTGATGGTTTCACTGCTGAATTTGCCAAACATCTAAAGAAAAACTAATACCAATTCTACTCAAACTACCCCAAAAAATATAAAAGAAGGAAATATTCCTAAACTCATTCTACAAGTCCAGCATTATCCTGATACAAAAAACAGACAAACAAACAAAAAAGAAAACTACAGGCCAATATTTCTGATGAATATAGATACAAAAATCCTCAATGAAATACTAGCATCTCAAATTCAAGAACACATTAAAAAGATCATTCATTTTGATCAAGTGGGATGCATCCCCGGGATGCAAAGATGGTTCAGCATATGCAAATCAATAAACGTGACACAATGCACCAAAAGAATGCAGGACGAAAGCCACAAATTATTTCAATAGATGCTTTTAAAAATTCAATAAAATTCAACATCCTCTCATGAGAAAAACCCTGAACAAACTGTGTATAGGAAAAACATACTTCAACACAATAAATGTCATATAAAATAAACTCACAGCTAGTATTACACTAAATGGGAAAAAAAAACTGAAAGCCTTTTCTCTGTTTTGTTAAACAAGGATACTCATTTTCACCACTTATTCAACACAGTACTCAAAGTTTTAACCAGAGCAATTAGACAACAGAAAGAAACAAAAAGCATGAATATTGGAAAGTCAAATTGTCGTTGTTTGTAGATGATGTGACCTTATATTTAAACAAACCTAAAGATTCTTCCAAAAAACTGTTAGAATTCAGAAATGAATTCAGTAAAGTTCCAAGATACGGCCGGGCGCGGTGGCTCATGCCTGTAATCCCAGCACTTTCGGAGGCTGAGGTGGATGGATCACTTGAGGTCAGGAGTTGAGACCAGCCTGGCCAACATGGTGAAACCCCGTCTCTACCAAAAATTCAAAAATTAGCCTGGCGTGGTGGTACATGCCAGGTGTGGTTATGAAGTCCCCCCAGCACCTCTGGCCAGGTGTAGTTATGAAGTCCCCCCGGCACCTCCGGCCAGGTGGGGTTATGATGGCTCCCCAGCACCTCTGGCCAGGTGTGGTTATGATGTCCCCCAGCACCTCTGGCCAGGTGGGGTTATGATGTCCCCCCAGCACCTCTGGCCAGGTGTGGTTATGATGTCCCCCCAGCACCTCTGGCCAGGTGGGGTTATGATGTCCCCCCAGCACCTCTGGCCAGGTGAGGTTATGATGTCCCACCGGCACCTCTGGCCAGGTGAGGTTATGATGTCCCCCTGGCACCTCTGGCCAGGTGTGGTTATGATGTCCCCCAGCACTGTGGCCAGGTGGGGTTATGATGGCTCCCCAGCACCTCTGGCCAGTTGTGGTTATGAAATCCCCCCGGCACCTCTGGCCAGTTGTGGTTATGAAGTCCCCCCAGCACCTCTGGCCAGGTGGGGTTATGAAGTCCCCCCCAGCACCTCTGGCCAGGTGACATTTATGAAGTCCCTCCCAGCATCTCTGGCCAGCTGGGGTTATGAAGTTCCCCCCCCCCCCGCCCCCCAGCACCTCCGGCCAGGTGGGGTTATGAAGTCCCCCAAGCCGCCCCTGAGGAACAGGCAGGGCAAGAGCCAGCCGGGACTGCTAGCAGGTCGGGACAGCTGCTTCGCTGATGCTGGTTGTGTAGTATGGATGTGTGTAGCGTGATTGTGTTGTGTAGATGGGACACCAAGATCCGCAGGGACCATCACTGGAAGGAGAAGCCGCAGGGCCGGGAGGGTTCAGCAGCTAAGAGTTCAGGGTTCCTGGAAAGGCGGGTCCCAATGCATTTGCTGACCGAGCACCTAACGGGCTGCTCTCAAAATCACTGACTATCACCGAGGCCGGCCAGAGACCCTTATGTATCTGATTCACGATGACACCAGATAACTCTGAATACAGTAGAAAACGTACCGTCGGGCAACCAGAAAATGCGCACTCCAGTCTCCACCACGGGACGGCGCCAGGCAGTACCCTCCAAAGCGGAAGCTCGAACTGTCGCGAGAATAGCTGCCAGCTTGCAAGTCGCCCGGCACGGGGCGCGAACTCTCGCGAGAAACCCGCCAGCTCCGGAGGGGACTGCCGCAAGAGCTCGAACTCTCGCGCGACAGGCACCAATTCGTTAGACGCGCGCTGCAGGAGCGTGGAACATGGCGCGGCACGGGCCGCCGTGGAGTCGGGTAGACGCGCAGCAGGAGCGCGATGTGCGGGAGCTCGTCCGGGGTGTCGCCGGCCTCCAGAACGAGGCAGACCCCAACTTCCAGCTCGCCCTAAACTTCGCGTGGTCCAACTTCAGGTGTGGGGCACGGCGCGCGGGCGGGTTCCCGGCCACAGCCCGGAGCCCGCGCGTGGGTCCCGCGCAGCCCGGGGTTGGGGCGCGCTGGGGCGGGGCATAGGGCGGAGGCGGGCGCGGCCTCAAGGAGCCTTCGCAGGCCTTGCCGCCTCCCGCTCCCCGCCGGCCAGCGCTCTCGGCGCGGTGCCCTGCGCACCCCACGGCGTGTTACCCGGGACGCGTCCTGATCGTCACAGGGAAAGCGTGAACTGGGTTTCTTGCCGGCCGGGGCGCGCGCCTGCAACCCCAGCGCTCTGGGAGGCCCAGGCGGGACTCCAGGCCAGGCTGGGCAACGTAGCAACTCCATCTTTATAATTTTTTTTTTTAAAAAGAGATTGTATTCTCACTGACTCCTGCTCCCTGGTCAGCCCAGTGTAAGGTCTCTCTCACCCTGCTCTCCTTTTTCCAAAACGCGTGTCATGACACTGATTTAACCTGTCATTACTGTCTCCTCCACTTCCACTCCAGCTAGAATGCTGCATCTCTGCACAGCTCCTGGCATGTAGCACGCTGTCACCTAATACAATTTCTAATGCAGTTTCTCTTGTAACTAATTTTTAAAGACTTACAGAATTTAGATTTTTACGTAGAGTGAGATCTCCTATTTTTCTTTATGGGAGATGTAAATTAAACAATATGTTTATAGTCATTACCCATAATGAGATTATTACTAAAAGAATGTTAATGTTAATATTCTACCTGTTTAATTTCAGTAAAAATCTTCTCGGATAATGAACAGTTTTTCAAAATCCGTAATCTTAGTTACCTTAATGATCATAGCCATAAAGTGTCTAGTTGGCTTATAATAGGAATACGGGGCTTTCAGATTCTTTTAAAGCATGCCAAGTTTCTGAAGTAATAAACTGAATTCTTAAATGTAACTTATAAAAATAATGTGTGAAATAGGTTATACAATACAGAAACTTAAATGCTGAAATCCAAGTTATTTTTCTACTAGTATTTCTAAATGACGGTAGGCAGATGGTCATCATTTTAGAGCTGGGAGAGACATTGGAGGTTACTATTTCCATTCACAGATTTCAGGAACTAAATTATAATAGGTAAAGTGATGTTCCATTCACCCATTTATTGGACTAGAATCGTGTTTTTCAGTAGTGTAATTTTATTTCTTTTAAGTACAGATTGCTCGCTTTGATACTAAAAAATGGAAAACATTTTTTGCATAGGCTATGCTATATACATATACATTAGTTGCATAGGTTATGCTGTAATTTTATGATGCTTTAAACCATCAGAAAAATGAATAGTTCATATTTACATTCTTGAAAATTGTGGGCCGGGTGCAGTAATCCCAGCGCTTTGGGAGGCCGAGGTGGGTGGATCACGAGGTCAGGAGATCAAGACCATCCTGGCTAACACGGTGAAACCCCGTCTCTACTAAAAATACAAAAAATTAGCTGGGCATGGTGGCGGGTGCCTGTAGTCCCAGCTACTCGGGAGAGTGAGGCAGGAGAATGGCGTCAACCAGGGAGGCGGAGCTTGCAGTGAGCTGAGATTGCGCCACTGCACTCCAGCCTGGGCAACAGAGCAAGACTCTGTCTCAAAAAAAAAAAAAAAAAGAAAAAAAGAAAATTGTGGCCATTTAGAATTCTAGGCCTTAGAAGTTCAAAGATGAGTAAGATATAGCCTCTGTCTTTAAGAAAGAGACAAAAGTTAATGTATGATAGGGATTTTTAACCTTGGGATCTGGAGATATAATTCAGATATTTGTTAATTTGGATGAGGAAAAAATTATACTAATCTCTAACTGAAAATAGCATCTCCTTCTATTATGAATGAAGGCAGCAAACCATAGTAGTATTAGCCTACCTATGACTTTATCACCAGTAAAAGTCACATACTGTTTTCACATCAGAGTTGTAGATATTTGTAAATGTTGTTTACTGTTACTTTAATGGTAGTTAATTGGACCTATTGCTTAATCTTGTTATTTAATACTTTCATAAATAACATTTCTTGCCATATCATAAGCTTCTTGAAATATTTGACAACTGTACCTCAGTATAATGGGATTCCTTTGTATTTCTTTTTTGGCTTTAAAAACGTTATTCAGAGAAGGGGTCCTTAGGCTTCACTGGGCCTCACTATGGCATAAAAAGATTGGGACCACCTGATGTAGAATGTGTTCAGCTGGACTTAGATACAGGGGCTTATGGGAAGACAGAGGAGCCAGAGGACAAGGTTGGGAGGGTCAGGAAGCACCTGTGTGCTGGAGAAAGGATGCTTGCACAGTCTCGGACACAGTGATTATTTGCTTGCCTGATGGTGGAGGTAACAGAGGACAAGGTACACTCCATTCTGGAAATGGGTAGCTGAGTACAGAGCATATGGGGGATGTGGAGGGCCATGAGATGAGTTCACTTACCTGTGTGACAGAGTTGGCATAAGAATTGCATTTTGTCTTTAATAGATTTCATCGTTTCTTGGATGTCAACAGCCACAAAATAGAAAAAACAATCGAAGGGTAAGTCAGTGTGTGTATGTGCACATCCAGAAATATATGTATTTTCTTACAGATCTTTTTAAGATAGCTTTATCATCATTGTTTTTTTATATTTTAGAATTTATGAAAAATTTATCATTCATTCTGATCTTAGCAAAGCTGCTAGTTGGAAGAGATTAACTGAGGAATTTCTAAATGCACCACTTCCCAGTATAAAGGAAATAAAGGTATGCCTTCAATTATGAGATCTCCATTGTGTATTTTACTGTTTCCCATCTGATTATTGTCAATTTGTTTCTGTTACTAAATATTTAATTTTAGTATTATCTACTGGCTAACAGGATCTCTTGGAAATTTACTTAAGTATTACCATCAAACTAGATATGCCTCAGTTTGTGATGAAAGAGCTTGTTTTTAATCATTTTTTCACCTCAGTCCTACTAAGGAAAGAGAGATCAGAGATTGATACAAATAGTAGCATTGTTTGGGTATCTTAAAACTTTCAAATGGTTTCTCAGCACTTGGCAGTGACTGTCTGTATAGATGCTTACTAGATGTCTGGCATACTCTCACATTGTTTGGGGGATTCCCCAAGACCACCTTTTGGCATAATGATTTGCTCAAAGGATTCACAGAACTTAAAAAAAAAAAGCTGTTATCCTCACTGTTAATGGTTTATTACAGTGAAAGGATACAGATTAAAATCACCAAAGGGAAAAGGTGCTTAGAGCAAAATCTAGGAGAAGCTAGGCACACATGTCCAAATGTTCCTTCCCAGTGGAGTCACCTGGGGATGCAGTTAATTCTTTCAGTAACAGTATATGACAACATGTGCAAATTGTTACCCTCCACTCCCCCCAGGGTCACTCAGCTGAGCCTTGGTGACCAGCATTTTTATTGGGGTGGGTCCCAGAAGCAAGCAGAGCCCACATGGCTGACCTTAGCTGCGAATCTCTGGCCCCCTAGAGGTCAAACCAAGGATGGCAAGCGTATGGAAACAGCTGTGGGTTCCCTGAGCACAGTGGGACCACATTCCCTAGCTCTGCTGTGACACATGTTGTGCCTGCATAGTTCTTCCCCTTTCCCCTGCCTGAGGAAACTCACGTTTTAATATTAAACTCAAGCACTGTCTCCACACATGCTATGTATTTCACTTCTTTATAGTTCCTTTCTTGTCTCCCCCTTTAAAATGCACATTTTACAGGCATAGGGCTCTGTGTCTGATTTGTTCCCGGACACCTAGAGCACAGTGGACAGTGCATGTTTGTTGAGGGAATCAGTAAGGCTGTGCAGTCTTGTCTGCTTCACTATCCCATCTCTGTCCACAGCCCCCATCCACTTACACAAGGTGGGATTGGTTATCCTTTTCTCTTGCTATGTGGCATCTTAGATGTGTTTGTTATAGCAGAGGTCCCCAACCCCCACGTGGTGGAGGAGTACCGATATGTGCCTGCTAGGAACCGGGCTGCATGGCAGAAGGTGCAGTGGAGTGAGTGAGGATGACTGCCTGAGCTCCACCTCCTGTCAGATCAGCGGTGGCATTAGATTCTCATAGGAGAGCAAACCCCATTGTGAACTGCACATTTGAGGGATCTAGGTTGCATGCTGCTTATGACAATCTAATGCCTAATGATCTGAGGTGGAACAGTTTCATCCTGAAACCAACCCCCACCCAACAGTCCATGGAAAAATTGTCTTCTAAAAAACCAGTCCCTGGTGCCAAAACGGTTGGAGATTGCTGTGTAGTGTCACAATAACTTCACACTTTTTTTGTTTTCTTTTTTTTTTTTTTTTTAAGACCAAGTGTCACTCTGTCGCCCAGGCTTGGAGTGCAGTGGCACAGTCTCGACTCATTGCAACCCCCACTTCCCAGATTCAAGTGATTCTCCTGCCTCAGCCTCCTGAGTAGCTGGGATTACAGGTGCCCATCACCATGCCCAGCTAATTTTTTGTATTTTTAGTAGAGAGAGGGTTTCACCATGTTGGCCAGGCTGGTCCCGAACTCTTGACCTCAAGCAATCCACCTGCCTTGGCCTCCCAAAGTGCTGGGATTACAGGCATGAGCCACCGCGCCCAGCTTCTTTATTATCCTTTTAATGTCCGTGGGATCAGTAGTGATGACCCCTCTTTATTTTCTGATGTTAGTAATGTATATATTCTCTCTTTTTTTTTGTGGTTAGTATGTCTAGAGATTTATTAATGTTATTAATCTCTTGAGCGAATCAGTTTTTGGTTTTGCTGTCTTTATTATTGTTTCCTGTTTTCAATTTCTTTATTTTTTTATTTTTTATTTTTTTTTTTTTTGAGACAGAATCTTCCTCTGTTGCCCAGGCTGGAGTGCAATGGTGCAATCTCAGCTCACTGCAGCCTCAGCCTCCTGGGTTCAAGGAATTCTCCTGCCTCAGCCTCCGGAGTAACTGGGATTACAAGCGTATGCCACCATGCCCGGCTAATTTTTGTATTTTTAGCAGAGATGAGGTTTCGCAATGTTGGCCAGGGTGGTCTCGAGCTCCTGACCTCAAGTGATCTGCCCACCTTGGTTCCAAAAGTGCTGGGATTACAGGCGTGAGCTACCCCAGCCTGCTCTGTTGATATATTTTCAAGCTCATGCCAGTCTACTGGGTGAGCCCATCAAAAGCATTCTTCATTTCTGACACTTTGTTTTTCATTTGGAACACTTCGATTCTTTCTTAGAGTTTCCATCTCACCACTTATATTTCTGATCTGTTCTTCCTTGTTATCCACATTTTTCATTAGCACTCTTAGCATATTAATCATAGTTGTTTTCAATTCCCAGTCTGATAATTCCAACATTCCTGCCATGTTTGAGTCTGGTTTGGATGCTTGCTCTGTCTCTTCTGACATACTGTCAGGTGGCCAGCGTTGTCTACCTGGACACCTGAGCCCAGGACTCTGGGGCTTTTATTGGGCGCTTATCTCTTAGGCATAGGACCTGTGTGACTGACCACAATTACTGAAGTTCCAAAGCCTTCAAAGGAAAGCAGGTGTACACCTTCAGTCACCCTGTTTCCACAAACGATCTAAACAGACTAGTACAACATGGTTCAAGATCTGAGCATACAGAACACGTTTGCCAGTTCAGATATTTCAAGAGCTCAGTTACCACAAGCTGGCCAAGGTTTATTCATGAAAGTAAGCCCTTTGGGGGGATGCTGAAGGCTGTGGTAATTCAGGCTTGCTGAGTTAATGCGTTCCCACACAGCTAATATCCCAATTTAAAAATCAATCGTATGAATAAGAAAAGACTGGCAATCAAATAGAAACTTGAACAAAGGAGAGTAATACCCAATAAAGGAAAATCAGTACTTTTAAGCTTATGGAAAAGTGCCTACCATTTCATAAGATAAGATAAATACAAATTAAAGCAACACTGAGATAACATTTTTCACTGATCTGATGAATAAAAGGTGTGGGAAACAGGTAATTCTATATGTATGTATATTTGTATTACCTGTATGGAAGATATTTTGACACTATTTCTCAAAATTCCAAATACAAACACTCTTTGACTTAGCATTTCACTTTTTAGGAATTTATTATACAGATAAACTCTCCTAATTATGAAACAACACCAAGTGTGGTGGCCCATGCCTGTAATCCCAGCACTTTGGGAGGCCGAGGTGGGCGGATCATGAGGTCAGGAGTTCGAGACCATCCTGGTCAACATGGTGAAACCTCATCTCTACTAAAAATACAAAAGTTACCCAGGCGTGGTGGCGCGTACCTGTAATGCCAGCTACTCGGGAGGCTGAGACAGGAGAATCACTTGAACCAAGGGAGGCAGAGGTTGCGGTGAGCTGAGATCGCACTATTGCACTCCAGCCTGGGCGACAGAGCAAAAATCCGTCTCAGGGAAAAAAAAAAAATATGAAACAACATAAGTTTGTGATAGTGAAAGATTGGGAAAAAATCTAAATTTCATCAATGGGGACTGGTTAAATAAAATATGGTACATCTGAGTTAAACTGTCAGGCATGTTTAAGCTTCATGATATATATTGCCACAGGAGAATAATTTTTAACCATAATGTTATACTCTAAAGACATTTCCGTCATTTTAGAAATAAAAAGCTGTCATCCACTCAGATCTTACACTTGTTAGAAATATAGAACTCAGATTTCAGATGGCTTTGAGGTTCTTTATGTGTATGCATTTGAGCTATGAAGAAGTTTGAAGGTTAGGAATTATTTAGGTATAACTCATGTTTTCTCAAACCAGGAAAAAAATTGGGGACATAACTGTCATGGAGTTATCTTTACTCAATCTAGCGTAGAAAGCATTTCCCAGCCTCAGAGATTTATGTTGTTCATTTTTTTTTAAAGACAGATGCACATTATTCCATACTGTCACTTCTTCTGTGTCTGTCAGACTCTCCTTCAAACAGCAGTTATGTGGAGACACCAAGAAATAAAGAAGTGGGTATGTTACTAGATGACTTAACATATGAGAAGTAAAAGAGAAATTGTTTGATTACTTAGTTACTAAACATTGAGTTTTATTGAAACTTATAAAAATCTGTGAAACTAAAGTATTTCTATTGCTTTGGATGCCATCACAATTGTAAAATTTTATTTAAAAATGCTGTCAGTCCTCTATATTCTCAGGTTCCAGACCCACAGATTCAATCAACTACAGATCAAAAATATCCAAAATAAATAAATAATAATAATACAACAATCTAAAATAATGCAATTTTTTAAAAAACTATTTACATAGCATTTACCTGGAATTAGGTATTATAAGTAATCTAGAGATTATTTAAAATATACAGCAGGATGTATTTAGGTTATATGCACATACTACACCATTTTCTATCAGCTTTGAGCATTGCGGAGGGTGGTGTAGCTCCTGGAACCAATTCCCCTCAGATATTGAGGGATGACTGTATTCGTTCTAACTTTACAAACTACCTTCAGCTGTAGAAAGAGAACACTCACCTTTGAGAATGAGTTAATTAAAATGTAAAATGTTTTAGAGTATCAGTTTATTAAATGTTTCAGTATTTTTAAATTTTTATTTCCTATTTTATTTTGGGTCTTGTTAGTCTTTTTTCCTCAGTTTTGAGGGTTTTTTTTCAAAGATAGATATAATAAAGCTGATGAAGTTCTTCTGTTACATTTTAGAAAAGAAAGATGATTTTGACTGGGGAAAATACTTGATGGAAGGTGAAGAAATGGACATTGTTCCGTACATGGACACACCAGTAAGTGGTAGTAGTTTTGCTACTGAAAATTGAAATACACACCAGGTGATACAGATGATTTTAATGGGTCTTTTTACCCTAGGTCAACTTCGCTAAAACAGGAACACTTTTCACTAAGCTAGAGTCATTTATTACGGAAGCCTGATTAGGATTTCACACCAAATCATTAGTAGTTAGAAGTTAAAAGGGGCTGGGCATGGTGGCCACATCTGTAATCTCAGCACTTTTCAGAGGCAGGAGGATCGCTTGAGCCTAGGAATTTGAGACCAGCCTGGGCAACATAGCAAGATCCTGTGTCTGTTTTTTTTTAAATAAATTTTTAAAAAGTTGTCTGGGCTTGGTGGCTCACACCTGTAATCGCAGCATTGTGGGAGGCTGAGGTGGGTGGATCACTTGAGGCCAGGAGTTCGAGAGCAGCCTGGGCCACATAGTGAAACCCCGTCAACTGAAAATACAAAAAATTAGCTGGGTGTGGTAGTACACGCCTGTAATCCCAGCTACTCAGGAGGCTCAGGCACAAGAATCTCTTGAACACAGGAGGTGGAGGTTGCAATGAGCTGAGATCATGCCATTGCACTCCAACCTGGATGACAAAGCAAGAGACTCTGTCTCAAAAAGAAAAAGTTAAAAGAGATGAGTACAAGTATCCCTTAAGGACCTGTGATCTTGGGACTTTTTGCCACAAAAAATAATTCCATTCCTTATTATTTCAACATTATAGAAAAAAAGAAAAAGTAATAGTCATATTTCCATTCCTATAATAGGCGCTTCCAAGAGATTTAGGAAAAAAAATTTGTTTTTCTGTTCTATGTTGCTTCAAAGTTTTTGCTTTTCTTCAAAGTTTTCTTAGTCTTTTAATGTAAATAGCTTTAAGTGTTATACTCTGTAAAGCTAAAGTGTATTTTTTTTTTAAATCAGAATTGGTCTGAAGAAAGTGAAGAGGAAAATGATCAACAGCCCTTAAGCAGAGAGGACTCTGGAATTCAAGTAGACAGGACACCGTTAGAAGAACAAGATCAAAACAGAAAACTGGATCCTTGTATCAGTTGGAAAGGTATTATGTGTTATGAGGTGCTGGCATTTTCTAATAGACAAATTCCCTAGAAGGAAAGGCAAGCTTTGAGATCAGTTCTGTGTAATCAAGGTATTGGCTAAGCTCTACCATCCTTATAAAACCAATTTTTAAAACCATTAGTAATGTTTTCTATGATGCTTAAGTAGTAGTACTATAGAATTAATGTTGAATTCATACATGTAGAGTGTAATTTTGTAATTTTTTTTCCTATACTTCTGAGAACTTTCTCAGGTCTAAATGTTTCCTTTTTTTTTTTTTTTTTTAAATTGAAGAAGGACTGATTTTGCTAAGATTGTGCCACTGCACTCCAGCTCTGGCAACAGAGCAAGACCCGGTCTCAAAAAAAAAATTAAAATAAAAAAGTATAAGGGAGGATATGCATAGGTTATATGCAAATACTATGCCATTTTATATCAGGGACTTGAGCACCTGCAGATTTTGGTGTCTGCAGCATTCCTGCAACCAATCCCCATTGGATACTGAAGGACAGCTGCATTTATTCCGGACTTTCTAATCTGTGCTGTTGGTGTCACTGTGACCCAGAAACAGACTTTTTTATTTATGTGGCTTTGTAGTATTATGTCTTAATACATAGATGGTAAGTTTCCTCTCAGCTACTTGGGAGGCTGAGGCAGGAGAATCACTTTGCTGCTTTTCTTTTTTTTGGAGACAAGGGTCTCACTCTGTTTCCCAGGCTAGAGTGCAGTGGCACAATCTTAGCTCACTGCAACCTCCGCCTCCTGGCCTCAAGCGATCCTCCCACCTCAGCCTCCTGAGTAGCTGCAAGTACAGGTGAATGCCACCATACCCAGCTAATTTTTGTATTTATTGTAGAGAGGGTTTCACCATGTTCCCCAGGCTAGTCTCAAACTCCTAGACTCAAGCAATTACCCCACCTCTGCCTCCCAAAGTGCTGGGATTACAGGCGTGAGCCACCATGCCCAGCCCACTTTGCTCTTCCCCCCCACCCCTTTTTTTTGAGATGGAGTCTCACTCTGTCTCCCAGGCTACAGTACAGTAGCATGATCTCACCTCACTGCAAACTCCGTCTCCCAGGTTCAAACAATTCTCCTGCCTCAGCTTCCCAAGTAGCTGGGATTACAGGCATGCACCACCACACTCAGCTAATTTTTGTATTTTTAGTAGAGATAGGGTTTCACCATGTTGGCCAGGCTGGTCTCAAATTCCTGACCTCAACTGATCACCAGCCTCTGCCTCCCAAAGTGCGGGGATTACAGATGTGAACCACTGCTCTTTTTCAAAATTGGCTTAGCTATTTGTGAACTTCTGTTCTTCTATAGACATTTTAGAAGCAGGATGGTAAACTTTAAAGAAAAAAAAAGGCCAAGCGCAGTGGCTTACGCCTGTAATCCCAGCACTTTGGGAGGCCGAGCTGGGTGGATCACTTGAGGTCAGGAGTTCAAGACCAGCCTGACCAACATGGTGAAACCCCACGTCTACTAAAAATACGAAATTAGCTAGGTGTAGTGGCGCATGCCTGTAATCCCAGCTACTTGGGAGGCTGAAGCAGGAGAATCGCTTGAACCCAGCAGGCGGAGGTTGCAGTGAGCCAAGATCACACCATTGCACTCCAGCCTGGGCAACGAGCAAAACTTTATCTCAAAAAAAAAAAATAAATAATCCAGCTGGAGTTTTTATTGGGATTGCAGAGAATTTATAGATCTAATTTGGGGAGGCTTGATTGCCTTAACATAATAATAGCTACATTTATCGTAATTTTTATCTTTTATTAGAGTTTGGAATTTTTTTTTTAAAGATCTCAAGTGTTCGTTTGTTAATTTCTACATATGTTATAGTTTTTATTTTTGTGAATGTTGCCTCTTTTGTTTATTCCTGATGTAGAAAAAATAATACTGCTTTCTGTAAGTTGTCCTTATACGCAGCATTTTTGCCAAATTCTCATAATAGTTTGTTGATTCATTTGGTTTCTTATACAGATGATTAGTATCATCTGCAAATATTGATGGTTTTATCTCTTCCTGCTAGTTCTTATGCCTGTATCTTCTCTGTGACATGATAATCAAATCTCTTTTCTGGCCCACCAGCCCAACCCTCTAGTCCGTAGCAGAAGCAACAGCTCATAGGAGTGGGCTTCCCGGATGACTAGGGGGGTTTTACCTGAAACTCCTCCGTTAAGTGTGATGGTTGTTTGGTATCAGTTCGGGGTATGTGGCCTTTATCAAATTAAGACAATTTCCTTCTATTCCTTTTTTTTTCTAGATGTCTTTAATCATAAATAAATGTTGAATTTTTATTAAATGCTATTATTTATCCATGAGATAATCTCATAACTTTTCTCTTTTATCCTAATAATACATTGATAGATTTTCTGATATTGAATTATCCTTGAATTCTTCACCTAAACTTGCTTGATCATGTTATTTTTTAGTACATTTTTAGATCGGGTTCAATTTTGGATTTGCTTTTTTTTTTAAGACCGGGTCCTGCTCTGTCACCCAGGCTGGAGTGCAGTAGCATGATCACAGCCCACTCCAGCCTCAACCTCCTGGGCTCAAGGTATCCTCCCACCTCAGCCTCCTAAGAAGCTGGGACTTCTGGTGCATGCCACCACACCCAGCTAACTTTGTTACTTTTTTGTAGAGATGAGGTCTCACTATGTTTGAGACCAGCCCAGACTGGGATTGCAGGTGTGAGCCACTGAGCCCAGCAGGTTAGCTCTTTTTTAATGTAGGATTTTTCATCTTTATTCTTTGATGAATTACGTGTATCCTGTCTTTATCTAGTTTAAAGCATCACTGTTATATTAGCCTCATAAAATGTTAGATGGCTTTCTCTTTTTCTGCTTTTTCAAACAACTTGTATAAGATAGAGGTTATCTAATCCTTCAAAATTTAGCACCAGTCCCGAGACTTTGGGAGTGGTTGGGAAGGTCTTTGGTTACCATTTCAATTTCCTTAATGGTTATTGGACAATTAACATATACCATTTATATCTTTTTATGTATGTGGCAATTTTTTTTTTTTAATTTCTAGTCAATTACATTCATTTAATTAAATTTAGTATGTGTTTCTATATGTGTGGTTTTATTTTATTTTACTTTGTTTTTTGAGATAGGGTCTCACTGTGTCATCCAGGCTGAAGCATAGTGGCATGATCTCAGCTCACTGCAGCCTCAACCTCTAGGCTCAACCAGTCCCCTCTGGTGTCAGCCTCCCAAGAACAAGCACATGCCACTATCCCTGGCTAATTTTTTTGTATTTTTTGTAGAGATGGGGGTCATACTTTGTTGCCCAGGCTGGTCTTGAACTCCTGGATTCAAGTGGTCATCCCACCCTGGCTTCCCAGAGGGCATATGTGTGAGCCATAGAACCCAGCAGATATATGTGGTTTAAAATGAATGATCATATATACATAAATGTTAGGTAGCTGTTATTTTTAAAAAGCCATTTTTGACTATACGTTTGAATGGAGCTGTAAGTCCAGGTATTGTGACCCAGTATTTTGTTGTTAACTCAGACTGATTACATTACTTTCAAGCAGATGAGCCCGATGACCGAAGCTGGCTGGAACATCATGTGGTCCATCAGTACTGGACTGCCAGGCCCTCCCAGTTTCCTCATAGTTTATATTTGCACTCTAACTTAGCTGCTGTCTGGTAAGAAGCTGAAGTTTTCATTTAATATGATGATAGAAGAAACTTTGATGTTTAAACATTTGGCTTTGATTTGTGACTTAAATCAAGTTCTTCCCTGAAATTTGAACTGGTTTTTGTTTTGACAATTCTTTTTTTTTGGAGACAGAGTCTCACTCTAGTTGCCCAGACTGCAGTGCAGTGGTGAGATCTCGGCTCACTGCAGTCTTGACCTCACCCAACTAATTTTTTATTTTTTATTTTATTTTACTTTTTTTGCAGGGGGAGACAAAGTCTCTCTCTCTCACCCTGGCTGGAGTGCAGTGGCATAATCATTGTAACTCTGTAACCTCTGCCTCCCGGTTTCCGGCAATTCTCGTCCTTCAGCCTCCCAAGTAGCTGGGATTATAGGTGCACGCCACCATGCCCAGCTAATTTTTATAGTTTTAGTAGAGATGGGGTTTTACCATGTTGGCCAGGCTGGTCTCGAACTCCTGTGTTCAAGTGATCCACCTGCCTCAGCCTCCCAAAGTGCTGGAATTACAGATGTGAGCCAGCACACCTGGCTGGTGTTGAAAATTCTAGTTGAATAGTTTTTAATTATTTGTTATTGAAAATCATTAAATTATATTATTTAATTATAGTCTCTTTCCATTTTTTGTTGTTAATTTCAATGTAAATGGATTGGTATATATTAGGGCATTATTTGATATCTGTTTTGGTATACTTACTGCAAAAATAAACATATTGTTTTCCAGAAAACAACATTACATAGTTGTAAACATTTGCCTAAATCAGCAATAAACATAACAATTGCAATTGTTCTGAAAGTGTTTCTCAGAGTATTCTGATTGACATGAAAATATAGGGGGCATTTAAGCCATTTATTACGTGTACTTGCTAATTGATTGCTACTTAAGTTAGCACTACATTGCGAATATTTGTTGAGATAAGTTATTTACTTACTTAGAAACCTGTCTATTGACAGTTATGTTTGCTGTCTCATAGGGACCAACACTTGTACAGCAGTGATCCATTGTATGTTCCAGATGACAGGGTTTTGGTTACTGAGACTCAGGTTATTCGGGAAACCCTATGGTAAGATGTATTCATTTAATTAACAGTCTTTATGAGACTTGATTACTGAGAAGCAAAAACTTTTATTAAAGGAAACTTTTCAAGCATTTTCACATGCAGACTAGAAACGGTCCATTAGGTGTAAAGTTCAGACCAGATTTGACTGTGGAGATTGAGAGAGTTTGATATAATTACTTCATTTTCATTTTAGATAATTTAGCATATGATTTACTTAGATTAGTCCATCTCTTCTTTAACACTGGAGTTTAAAGCAACATTTGCTACTGACTTTTTTTTTTTTTTGAGACAGAATCTCACTCTGTTGCCCAGGCTGGAGTGCAGTGGCTCTATCTCAGCTCACTGCAAGCTCCACCTCCCGGGTTCACGCCATTCTCCTGCCGCAGCCTCCAGAGTAGCTGAGACTACAGGAACCCGCCACCACGCCCAGCTGATTTTTACTTTTTTAGTGGAGATGGGGTTTCACTGTGTTAGCCAAGATGGTCTAGATCTCCTGACCTCATGATCCACCCGCCTTGGCCTCCCAAAATGCTGGGATTACAGGCGTGAGCCACCGCGCCAGCAGCTAGTGACTATTCTTAATAGGCGGAGTATATCAATGAGGGCCTGTGCCCGTACCTGGAAGCCAGGAATCTGATGCGGCACATGGTGCTGTTACTACTGAAATTCCGAGTCCTGGTGCTCTCACCATAAAGTATGATATTGACATGCTCGCATTCTTAGAAATAGGAAGATCTCTTTGGGTCGTCAAGTATATGGGGGAGATGCTTTGACAACATGTTTTGGACTTCTAAGATGATGTTGAAATATCTTGAGTCTTAGGGTAATCAGATGAAAAGACTGATTCTTCCATTTTCTTAGTATCTGACCTTTTTGCCCCCTAATTCTGAATATTTAATAAAAATTTCCTGAGGTGGGGCATGGTGGCTCACACCTGTAATCCCAGCACTGTGGGAGGCCAAGGCGGGTGGATCACTTGAGCTCGGGAGTTCGAGACCAGCCTGGGCAACATGGTGAAACCCCATCTCTACAAAAAATGCAAAAATTAGCCAGGCATGGTGACATGCACCTGTAGTCCCAGCTACTGGAGAGGCTGAGGCTGCAGAATCACTTGAACCCAGGAGGGTTGTAGCTCCAGTGAGCTGTGATCATGCTGCTGCACTCCAGCCTAGGTGGGTGACAAAGTGAGTCCCTGTCAAAAAAAAAAAAATGTCCTGGGCATACTGTCGTGAATATTTTTCTAGACTTAAAGTACACTCGTCTTTTTTTTTTTTTTTTTTTTTTATCTCATTTCAGGTTACTTTCAGGAGTGAAAAAGCTCTTTATATTTCAGTTGATAGATGGGAAGGTAACTGTGAGAAACAATATTATAGTAACTCATTTAACACATGTAAGTTATTTGTATTTATGGTAATTTAAGAAATAGGATTTATGTAAACTGTGGTAATATAATTTTAGAACATTTTACAATATTAGAATTACTGTTGAACTCGTTCTTGCTTCCTCACATGCAAAAAAAAAGCTAACTTAAAAATATTTAATATCCAAAAAGAAAAATTGAGTTGTGCATCTTTACAGTAGTTGGAGAATTCCTTAATATTGTTTGGGACATTTAATTTCAATTTGCATTTTCTGCTTTTTATTTGTCATTCTGTATTGTGAAAGTTATATGCTGTAATTTTTTTGCTTTAAGTACATTTACCTTATGTATGTTTTTTAAAAATATAAGCCATAATTCTCTACTCTATTGAAATTATTGTTCACTCTTTTTCCTTTGTGTATAAAACTATAAATATTAATCATTTTATTACTTTGTCTTCTCCTAAACATACTGTTTAAAACAACTGCAAAATAAATATTTTACAGTGAGAGGGAAATGAATTTGAATGTTTACAGAAGACCACCTTTGAATAATTGCAGTTTGCTTCTGTTGTAGAGCTGTTTACGATCTGTGCTGGAACAAATAGCAGCATATGGCCAGGTTGTGTTTCGACTCCAGGAGTTCATTGATGAAGTCATGGGACACAGTTCCGAGAGCATGCTGCCTGGAAGTGGGTCTGTTCCTAAGAAGTCAACTGAAGCTCCCTTTAGAACTTACCAGGCTTTCATGTGGGCCCTGTACAAATATTTCATTAGTTTCAAAGAGGAACTTGCAGAAATTGAGAAGTGCATCATCAATAATGGTATTAAATGTTCTTTGTCTTTACTTATACTACACATAACTCATAATTTGAATGCCATTTCGATTTTTCATTATATAAGATTTGAAAGTTGCCTGGCAAATAAGTAGTTCTCGTGAATGCTTCATTTTTAAAATTATTTTAAATTTGTATTTTTAAGCCATTCATATCTCTCAAAATCAAAAAATTACAGAGGATTTAGAATGAAAAATATAAATTATTCTTCCTGCACCAGTACCCCAGCCAGTCAGTTCTCCTCTCCAGAGACAGCCAAGTCCTCGGCTTCTTATGCATCCTTCCAGAAAGAGTTTCAACATACACAAGCGGTGCATATACATATACGCATACCTAGCAGTCGTTACACTGCTCTCTTCAAATTTTTCTAATTTAAATTTTGAGGATAATATCATACATATGTGAAGAGCTTCTGTTTTCCTTTTTACAAATTGAGTGTTTCATCATATGGTTGTATCATAGCCCAGTCCCCTTAATGGATTTAGATTGTTCCCAGGCTTTTGCTATTGCCAGTAGTGCTGCAGTGATAATCACTTCTACATATCCATAATCGTACACAGGCAGTGAGTTATCTGTAGGGTAGGTTCTTTTTTTTTTTTTTTGTGAGACAGAGTCTCGCTCTCACCTAGGCTGGAGTGCAGTGGCGCGATCTCTGCTCACTGCAAGCTCCGCCTCCTGGGTTCAAGTGATTTTCCTGCCTCAGCCTCCCGAGTAACTGGTTACAGGCACCTGCCACCATCCCCAGCTAATTTTTGTATTCTCAGTAGAGACAGGCTTTCACTATGTTGACCAGGCTGGCCTCTAACTCCTGGTCTCAGGTGATCTGCCCACCTTGGCCTCCCAAAATGCTGGGATTACAGGCATAAGCTAGGATTATACTGCATCCGACCATGTGGGGTAGGTTCTTATAAATGGAATTGCTGGGTCATGTGTGATTTTCCTAAGTTTTGCCACTTTATGGGGGGGTATAGGTAAATACATTTTTACTCTTGTGAGCCATGTAGATGAATACCTGTTTCCTCACACTCTTGCCATCTGTGTGTTATCAGACGTTTTGGTCTTCACCAGTATGACAGCTGTAAAATGGTAACCCATGTAGCTTTTTTCCCCTTAAATTTCGTTTTGAACTACCACAAAAAATAGTACAGAGAGGCCCTGTGTTCCCATGACCTTGCTTCCCCCAGTGGCAAAACCTTACGTACTGACAGTACATGGTCAAAACTGGGAAACTGACATTGACACAGCACGTTAGCCAAACTGCAGACCTGACACGGTTTCACCAGTGTCGCAGGAACTTGCATTGAACAGGGGTGGGTGTGGTATCTTCATGTATAGTTCCGGTCCTTTTTATCACATGTCTAGCTCCACATAGGCACTTCCATGTCCAGGTCACAGCTGTGCCATTGCCTCGCAGGAGCTTGCTTGTGCAGCCCTTTGTAGGCACAGCCTCCCTCACCCCTCACTGTAACATTAGCCCATTGGGAGGTGTTTTGTTTTACCTAGTGTAATTTTAATTTGCATTCTTTTATTATAAGTAAGGCCAACTGACTTTCTGTATGTTTTAGAATCACTCATCATTCCTTTTTTATGAACTGTCAGTTCCTTTATACATTATTTTTCTGCTGAGTTGTCTTTTTCTCCGTGACTTGCAGGAGTTCTTCCTTAGGGAAATTAGGTCCTTGTGGTGTGAGATTAAAATCCACCGTTCTCCATTTTGCCCTGCCTGTCCATAAGCCTGATGATTTGCCAGCATTTATGTCACATTTTAGATGCATGTATTTTTCCTTGCTGTTGAGTTTGATTTATTGATATTTGCAGATACTACAATAACTCTTGCAATAGTGGTGGACAAGTTGGCACCTCGATTGGCTCAGCTCAAGGTTCTGCACAAAGTGTTTAGTACTGGAGTAGCGGAAGTCCCACCTGATACTCGAAATGTCGTCCGGGCCTCTCACCTGCTCAACACCCTGTATAAGGCCATTCTTGAATATGACAATGTTGGAGAAGCCTCTGAGCAAACTGTATGTGAGACTCACAGCAGAGGGGTGGTAGACAGCTGATCGAGGTTCCTTGTTAAATGATACTTGAAGGGTGACTCCTCAGACAGTTCAGAGTTTTCAAATTAGCTTCCAAATTTGAGGCTGTAGGAAACTGGCTTTTCAGCTCTAATTGCCAAGATCCTCAGAAGGATGAGGCAAGGACAAGGCAAGCTGTGAGAAGTACCTACCCGATGTGTATAGATATTTACAATAATGCTTTCTTACATAAACACTAACATGTAACTAACATGACATGAGATAGCTGAAGTAGACACATCCACAGAAACAAAGTGGAATGCTGGTTACCAAGGGCTGGGGAATGGGGAGCTGTTGTTTAGTGGGTACAGAGTTTCAGTTTTATAACATGAAAAAGTTCTGGAGATTTGTCACAACGATATGAATGTACTTAAAATCTCTGAACTTAAAAATGGGGAGGGTCAGGCACAGTGGCTCATGCCTGTAATCCCGACACTTTGGGAGGCCAAGGCGGGAGGATTGATTGAGCCCAGGAGTTTGAGACTTGCCTGGGCAACATAGTAAGACTCTGTCTTTAAAAAATAAGTTAAATTAAAATTTTTAAAAATATACAGTTAAGATGATAAATTTTATGTTACATATTTTATATTGTATTTAAAAAAATACAAATCTAGGCCAGGCATAGTGGCTCATGCCTGTAGTCCCAGCTACATATGAGTCTGAGGTGAGAGGGTCACTTGAGCCCAGGAATTTGAGACCAGCCTGGGCAACATACTGAGACCCTGTCTCTACAAAATATTTTTAAAGTAGCCAGGTGTGCTGACACCAGGAATTCGAGACCAGCCTGGCCAACATGGTGAAATCCCATGTCTACTAAAAATACAAACATTAGCCTAGCATGGTGGCGAACACCTGTAGTCCCAGCTACTCAGGAGGCTGAGGCAGGAGAATCGCTTGAACCCGGGAGGATGCAGTGAACCGAGATCACTACACTCCAGCCTGGGCAATAGAGCGAGACTCTGTCTCAAAAAAAGTAGCCATCTCTGGAGGCACATGCCTATGGTCCCAGGTACTCGAGAGGCTAAGGCAGGAAGATTGCTTGAGTGTGGAAGGTCAAGGCTGCAATGAGTCATGTTTGCGCCACTGCACTCCAGCTTGGGTAACAGAGCAAGACCCCGTCTCAAACAATATATACATATAAAAATCTAACTAGAGGCTGTAATTTAGAATGCTACAGTCTTATTGGAGTATGTACATTAGGTATATTTTCTAGTTTGTTGGTATAACTTTTTTTCACACCAATTTAATACCATATTTCTTTTTTTTTTTTTTTTTTTTTTTTGAGATGTAGTCTTGCTTTGTTGCCAGCCTGGAGTGCAGTCGCACAATCTCGGCTCACTGCAACCTCCACCTCCCAGGTTCAAGCGATTCTCCTGCCTCAGCCTCCCGAGTAGCTGAGACTACAGGTGCACTCTGCCACACCCAGCTAATTTTTTGTGTTTTTTTGTATTTTAGTAGAGATGGGGGTTTCACCATGTTGCCCAGGCTGGTCTTGAACTCCTGAGCTCAGGCAATCCACCTGCCTCGGCCCCCCGAAGTACTGGGACTACAAGCATGAGCCACGCGCCCAGCCAATATTGCATTTCAGTATAAAGGAGATTGATTTTCTCTCACCACTGCCATTTTTGTTCTCTGAGAACTAGTGGAATGAAGTAATTTCCTTGTTCTTTCCTTCTTTTTTTTTTTTTTTTTTTTTTTTTGGAGACAGTCTCGTCTCGCTCAGTCGCCCAGGCTGGAGTCCAGTGGTGCAATCTCGGCTCACTGCAACCTCCATCTCCTGCATTCAAGCGATTCTTCTGCCTCAGCCCCCTGAGTAGCTGGGACTACAGGCGCACATCACCATGCCTGGCTAATTTTTTGGGGGTTTTTTGTTTTTTGTTTGAGATGGAGTCTCGCCCTGTCGCCCAGGCTGGAGTACAATGTCGCGATCTTGGCTTACTGCAACCTCCGTCTCCTGGGTTCAAACTATTCTCCTGCCTCAGCCTCCTGAGTAGCTGGGATTACAGGTGCCTGCCACCATGCCCATCTAATTTTTGTATTTTTAATAGAGATGGGGTTTCACCATGTTGGCCAGGCTGGTCTTGAACTCCTGACCCCCCTGATCCGCCCACCTTGGCCTCCCAAAGTGCTGGGATTACAGGCATGAGCCACCACACCCAGCTGTATTTTTTTTTTTAATAGAGACGGGGTTTTACCATATTGGCCAGGCTGGTCTCAAACTCCTGACCTTGTGATCTGCCCGCCTCAGCCTCCCAAAGTGCTGGGATTACAAGCGTGAGCCACCATGCCCAGCCAATTTCCTCATTCTTAATGGATGCTTTGCTAGTAATAGGATTTAGATAGGGAAACCTTGTTCGCTTGCCTGGGCTGTCTCAGGATTCACCTGCTGCCTCTGTGTCACTTTCACTCTCAAGTTTCCCAGTCTGGACTACAAACAATATGATCATCCCATATTTAGGTGAGTTTTTCTTTTTTCTTTTTTTTTTTGTTTTGAGACAGTGTCACTCTGTCGCCAGGCTGGAGTGTAGTGGCGCGATCTTGGCTCATTGCAACCTCCACCTGCCAAATTCAAGCAATTCTCCTCCCTCAGCCTCCCAAGTAGCCAGGACTACAGGTGTGCATCACCATGCCCAGCTAATTTTTGTATTTTTAGTAGAGAGGGGGTTCACCATGTTGGCCAGGATGGTCTCGATCTCTTACCTCAGGTGATCCGCCCACCTCGGCCTCCCAAAGTGCTGGGATCACAGGCGTGAGCCACCGCACCCAGCATTTAGGTGAGTTTTTCAAAAGGATTTTATAGTGTATGTTTTTGGATTTTTAATTTCTTTGTGCCCCAAAAAACATAGAAATCTGATCACTTTTTTAAAGGCATTTCAGAAATGTTTAAACCTCCTTTTATCCTAGTGACCAGGGAGCCCTGAGAGCTGACTGTGCACACTCTCTGCCTCAGGTCTCCCTCCTGTTCTCTCTCTGGGTGGAAACGGTGCGGCCTTACCTGCAGACGGTGGACGAGTGGATTGTGCATGGGCACCTGTGGGATGGCGCCAGGGAGTTCATCATCCAGAGGTGAGCTGCAGCAGAGCACAAGGTCACTGGGGGCTGGCATCACCACTTTCCTCCCCATGAAAATCAAATGCTTTCGTTAGTTTCAAACAGTACTGAGAAAGCACAGTTCACATCACAGAACTTGTCGTCATCATAGGCAAGTTCTATTTCATTTTTACGGAAGGCATCAGTAATACCAGCTGATTAGAAATATCTTTGTCCAAGTTTTGTCAGTCCACAACTTTTCTTAAGCAAATTATATTTTTGGATGATAGTATATTTATGGCTAGCTAGTACACACTGCTTCCCATAAAATGAGTTTAGATGATATCAGATGGTTTCAGCTATTTCCATTGTAAATTACCAGTAAAGAAATACAGAAATATTACAGAGTATACCTCTAATATATTTATTTCTCTGAATTATCTACTGATTTCTTTTATCTTAGTATAATATTTAACAAAACAAGGAAAATCTTAATCCATTTATGACAATTTCCCCTCAGTTAATTGATTTTTCTGAACAGAATCGTATAAACAATGTAGAGCTATTTGTACTCTTTTAATCCAATTTTAAAGTATGCAGTATATTTAGATACATGGTTTCTATTGATAGCTATCCATTGAACTCATCAGGAAGGATAACTTTAAGTCTTTAGTGTTCTGGAAGGGTAGCAGTATGTATGCAATGATCCATTGAACTCATCAGGAAGGATAACTTTAAGTCTTTAGTGTTCTGGAAGGGTAGCAGTATGTATGCGATGCTCACATGAGTGAACTGACCCTTCCTTTAACTCAGTCTCATGTCTGTCACTGTGTTCTGATTCATCAACCTCACATGAGAATTTTTGTGAAAAATGGGACTCTGACTGTTGTTCTAGGGTGATGATTGACCATCATTTTATTGTTAAAAGTAGTCCAGTTAAGAATCTTTGTAGAGGCCGGGTGCGGTGGCTCACACCTGTAATCCCAGCACTTTGGGAGGCTGAGGCGGTTCGAGACCAGCCTCAACATGGAGAAACCCCGTCTCTACTAAAAGCACAAAATTAGCCGGGCGTAGTGGTGCGTGCCTGTAATCTCAGCTACTCGGGAGGCTGAGGCTGGAGAATTGTTTGAACCCGGGAGGTGGAGGTTGCGGTGAGTCAAGATCGCACCATTGCACTCCAGCCTGGGCAACAAGAGCGAAACTCCATCTCAAAAATAAATAAATAAAAAAGAATCTTTGTAGGGAAAATGATAGAGAAGTCTGCAGATTAGTTTCACAGGAGATGGTAAATGGATAAACTTTTATTCTTCTTCTAAAGAGGACCAAATTAGTCATATTTTAAATAATTCCAATTCAGGAAACTATTTCTACTTAAATTTTACTTAGACTATTCAAAGTATTTATTCACTTTTCTCTTTAAACTGAGATGAGATTAAAACTGCCCCATTTTGCCTAAAGATTGCTTCAGTTTACTAATAATTAATATTATGTTTTATAATGTCTGAACAACAAACTAGAACAAGTATGCTGTTTTTAAGAAAGAAATAAGAGTTTAAAATTCATTTGAATCTCTTTAGAAACAAAAATGTTCCAGTTAATCACAGAGACTTCTGGTATGCAACTTACACGTTATATAGCGTATCAGAAAAGACAGAAAATGAAGAAAAAATGAGTGACAACGCTAGTGCGAGTTCCGGCAGTGACCAGGGGCCCTCCAGCAGGCAGCACACCATGGTGTCCTTCCTCAAACCTGTCCTGAAGCAGATCATAATGGCTGGCAAGTCGATGCAGCTGCTGAAGAACCTGCAGTGTGCGGAGAGCACCACCTGCCAGGCAGGAGCCAGAGGTACCTGTTCCATCTTCCTGTGTCTCCGTTGGTGTTGGGACACCTGACCTTACTCGCTCTTGTCATCCTGATACCTAATTATTTTGTAGTTTGCAAGTCATCAAACCCCCTTATTTCGGTGGTAATTACCATCGTGGTTGAATTAGTAACCATGCTGCTCTTGATTTTTTAAAAGATTGTCTTCATTGAAAACTTTTAGTGCTGTGTTTGAAAAGGCAGTGACAATAAGTTCCACATGCATTTTCCTCACTCCGGATTCCTTAGGACTGGAACTTTAAAAAGTAATTCCCTGCCACTTCTTTTCTTTTATTATTTTTATAAATTGACATAATAATTGTACATATTCATGGGGTACATAGTGATGTTTTGGTACATATATAGTGATCAGATCAGGATAATTAGCACTTCCATCATCTCAAACATTTACTACTTCTTTATGTTGGGGACATTCAGTATCCTCTTTGCTATGTGCAACTCTATAATACATTATTAACTATAGTCATCCCATAGTGATACAGAGCACTAGAACTTATTCCTTCCAGCTAGCTGTTTGTATCCTTTAACAAATATCTTCCTCTTTCTCCCTTCCCCCTACAGAATCCAGCATCTGGTATCCTGTTCTACTTTTTACTAATACGAGATCAACATTTTTTAGCTACCACATGAGTGAGAACATGCAGTGTTTAACTTTCTGTTCTGGCTTATTTCACTTAACATAATGTCCACCATTTCCATCAGTGTTGCTGCAAACAACAGGATTCATTCTTTTTTATCTTCGCGATATATATATATATCACAATTTTTTTACCCATTCATCAGTTGTTGGGCACCTAGGTTGATTGCATGTCTTGGCTGTGTGAATAATGCTGCAGTAAACATGGGGGTACAGATGTCTCTTTGATAATCCTGATTTCCTTTCCTTTGTATAAATGCCTACCAGTGGGATTGCTATATCATATAGTAGTTCTATTTGTAGTTTTTTGAGGAACCTCCAAACTGTTCTCCATAGTGTCTGTACTAGTTTATATTCCCACCAACATTGTGTAAGAGTTTCCTTTTCTCCACATCCTCACCAGCATTTGTTATTTTTTGTCTTCGTGATAAATAGCCATCCTGACTAGGGTGAAATGATACCTCATTGTGGTTTTGATTTGCATTTTCCCTAATAATTAGTGATGCTGAGCATTTTTTCATCTATTTCTTGGCCATTTGTATTACTTTGGAGAAATGTCTGTTCAGATCATTTGCCTTTTTTTTTTTTCTGAGACAGGGTTTTACTCCCATCACCCAGGCTGGAGTGCAGTGGTGCAATCTGGGCTCACTGCAAGCTCTGCCTCCCTGGCTCAAGTGATTCTCCTGCTTCAGCCTCCTGAGTAGCTGGGATTATAGGCACCTGCCACCACACCCAGCTAATTTTTTGTGTTTTTAGTAGAGACGGGGTTTCACCACATTGGCCAGACTGATCTCGAACTCCTGACCTCAGGTGATCTGCCTGCCTTGGCCTCCCAAAGTGCTGGGATTACAGGCGTGAGCCACCATGCCTGGCCTCATTCATTGAATTCTTTCACTGTAAAATTTGTCTGTGTGTTAAACATCTGTTTCTGTTGAATTTCTCATTCAAATCATTCTTTTCCTGATTTTGTTGAATGTTTATTTGTACTCTCTTGTATCTCACCGCGTTTCCTTAAGATTTTAATTCTGAATTATTTTTCTGGCATTTCCTATATCATTGTAGTCTCTTACTAGAGAATTATTGGTTTTCTTGGGAGGTGTCATGTTTCTTTGCTTTTTCATGTTTGATGTATTTCTACATTGATTTCTACACATCTGGTGGGAAAGTCACCTTTTCCAATTTTATAGAGTACGTTTTGTAAGGAGTTATTCATATGAGTGCGTCTTGGGGTGTGGGTTCAGTGGATGCATTGTCCTTGGTTCTGGACGAATGCAGTAGTATAGTCTCCATGTACTTTCTTCAGTTCTAATCCACTTTAGTGATGTTTGCAAGTGCCTCAGGGGCCTACACTAAGGGAGTTTGTGGCAACAGTCGCACAATTGGCTGGGCGTGGTGGCTCACACCTGTAATCCCAGCACTTTCTGTTTTGAGACAGAGTCTTGCTCTGTTACCCAGGCTGGAGTGCAGTGGCATGATCTCGGCTCACTGCAGACTCTGCCTCCTGGGTTCAAGTGATTCTCTTGCCTCAGCCTCTCGAGTAGATGGGATTACAGGCATGTGCCACCACGCCTGGCTAATTTTTGTATTTTTAGTAGAGATGGGGTTTTACCATGTTGGTCAGGCTGATCTCGAACTCCTAGCCTCAAGCAATCCACCCACCTCGGCCTCCGAAAGTGTTGGGATTGCAGGCGTGAGCCACCACTCCTGGCCAATCCCAGCACTTTCGGAAGCCAAGGCAGGTGGATTACTTGAGGCTGGAAGTTTGAGACCAGCCTGGCCAACATGGTGAAACCGTGTCTCTACCCAAAATATAAAAATTAGCTAGATGTGGTGGCACATGCCTATAATCCCAGCTGCTTGGGAGGCTGAGGCACAAGAATCACTGGAACCCGGAAGGCGGAGGTTGCAGTGAGCCAAGATTATACCACTGTACTCCAACCTGGGCAACAAAGCAAGACTCTGTCCGAAAACAGAAAACAAACAGTAGCACAGCTTTGCTGGGATGGGCCTGCTGGACTGTTTCTCAGATTAGGGGTACATGCATGTACACAGTGGTTTGGCCAAGATGGGGTCTGGCTCACGGGTTGGGACCACAGGCTGTTACTCTGGCCAGGAACATGAGCGTGTGGTTGCTTGGCCAGCCTATAGGCTTATCTGCCTGCCAGCAATGGCCCAAGGGGCTGTTTCTCAGGCCTGGGATGTGGGCACAAGACTGGTTTTCTGGCCAGGGGCTCCATGAAGACAGCCCACAGGGTCATTTCTTAAGCCTTGGACATGAGCGCAGGCTTCTCTGCTCGCCTGGGAGTATGTTTGCTGGGGGCGACCTATAAGGCTGTTTCTCAGGCCCAGGATGTGGGTACAAGGCTGCTTTGCTAGCCTGGGTGCATGTCTGCCTGCACAGTTCAAGGGGCTCTTTCTCAGTCCTGGGACATGGTCACATGGCTTGTTGGCAGCCCTAGGTATTTATCTGCCAGTGGCAGCCCATGAGGCTGCTTCTGAGGCCTAGCATGTGGGTGGAAGGCTGTTCGGCTGGCATGAGGGTGTGTTTACTGGGGGTGGTCTTCAAGGCTCTTTCTCAGGGCTGTTTGGCAGGCCCAGTATGCAGGACTGTGGCTGCTCAGCTGGCCTGTGACTCCCAGGCACTGCCTATGGGGCTTCTTCTCAAACCAAGGATGCAGCGCAAGGCTGCTCAAGAAGCCTAGGTACATGCCTGCCAGGGCAGACTCTGAAACTGTTTCTCAGACCCTGAATGCTGGCCCAGGGCCACTGGGTAGGCCACGGGCCTGTCTGCAAGGGGTTGGTGCTATGGGGCTGTTTCTCAGTTCCTGGGCACAGGTCTGTAACTGCTTCACCAGCCTGGAGGCATGTCTGTCAGCTGGCAGGAAGCTCAGGGGTCTGTTCCCACCCTCTAGAGATGGCGCAGCAATTTGGCCAGCTCAAAGATGGGTTTGGTCTATCGGGGCTGCCAGACTGTTCCTCTGGCTGGAAGTGCAGTGGCAGGGGCTGGTTTTCCTGCTGTGCAGGAACAGAATCACAGCCGATCCTGGGCCCAGGCTCCACAAAGCTGGGGCTGTGGTGTTCAGCCACCCCTGTGGCCTTGGTGGAATGAGGATGGAGCCCCAGTGGCTGGGGTGCAGGAGAGGTGCAGTGGCTACTGGCCCAGAGGAGGGCGTGCTCCAGAGGTGGCTCTGGTCTGAAGATGGTGCCATGCTGCAACAGCTTGGCTCAAAGTGGGGGGTGGGGAAGGCACACCTTGTGCCCCTAACCCGGGGCAAGGCAGCGGCGTGAATTCCCAGCAGCTCTCCAAACTGGGCTCAGAGCTCGTGGGAACTGTGGAATCCTCCTGTAGTAATGACTGTAGGTGTTTGTGGGGGCTGGTGGGTTTCTTCTGCTTACCCCTACCCAACAATAGGAAGTCCTTCTTGACTCCAGACCAGCCTGATCTGCAAAGGGAAGACAGGGCTGCAGAGGCTGGAAGCCTCCACACTGCCCTCCTGGGCCTCCAGTCACCAACACTTTGTCACACTCCCCCACTACACTCCAGCACTCGCCCTTCAACTCCAGTCAGATCTTTTTTTTTTTTGGAGACGGAGTCTTGCCCTGTCGCCCAGGCTGGAGTGCAGTGGCACGATCTTGGCGCACTGCAAACTCCACCTCCCGGGTTCTCTCCTGCCTCAGCCTCCCCAGCAGCTGGGACTACAGGTGCACGCCACCACACCTGGCTAATTTTTTTGTATTTTTAGTAGAGACGGGGTTTCACCATGCTAGCTGGGATGGTCTCGATCTCCTGACCTCATGATGCACCTGCCCTCGGCCTCCTAAAGTGTTGGGATTACAAGGCGTGAGCCACTGCCCCCAGCCTGTAGTCAGATCTTAACTTTTGATTCGTTGCTTTGGTCCTCCCTTGCCGTTGGGAGAGGAGCACCAGACGTCTCCAGGCAGCTGCCTTGCTGGCATCACTCTCTCTGGCATTATTTTATTTCATTTTATTTTATTTTATTTTATTTTTTTTTTTTTAGACCAAGTCTCACTCTGTTGCCCAGACTGGAGTGCAGTGGCATGATCTCGGCTCACTGGCAACCTCTGCCTCCCAGGTTCAAGTGATTTCTCGTGCCTCAGCTTCCCAAGTTGCTGGGACTACAGGCGTGAGCCACCACGCCCAGCTAATTTTTTGTATTTTTAGTAGAGATGGGGTTTCACCATGTTGGCCAAGCTGGTCTCGAACTCCTGACCTCAGGTGATCCACCTGCCTCTTCAAGTGCTGGGATTACAAGCGTGAGCCACCACACCCAGCCCTTCTGGCATTTCGTAATGCAATGCAGCGTTTAGCCCTTGAGGACCATGAACCATGGCTGATAAGAATTTCTTATGAGCAGTTCAGACTTGATCATAAATTTCAAGAAAATGATGCAATTTAATATATTCAAAGTTTTA
Organism: Nomascus leucogenys; assembly: GCF_006542625.1. Classification (NCBI taxonomy): domain Eukaryota; kingdom Metazoa; phylum Chordata; class Mammalia; order Primates; family Hylobatidae; genus Nomascus; species Nomascus leucogenys. The sequence continues at coordinate 1,325,103 of NC_044404.1, forward strand.
TCCTGTAATCCCAGCACTTTGAAAGGCTGAGGCAGGCAGATCACGAGGTCACGAGATCGAGACCATCCTGGTCAACATGGTAAAACCCCATCTCTATTAAAAATACAAAAATTAGCTGGGCATGGTGGCATGGGCCTGTAATTCCCTGCTACTCAGGAGGCCGAGGCAGGAGAATCGCTTGAACCAGGGAGTCAGAGATTGCAGTGAGCCGAGATCATGCCACTGCACTCCAGCCTGGCGACAGAGTGAGACTCTGTCTCAAAAAAAAAAAGTTTTATCAACTGACTAAAAAGGCTTGGAAGATAAAGATGTGACCTTATTTATACATCTCAATCATCTCAGTGTTATGTTAATTATATTATTGTATCTACTTGAAATAAGTAGATGCAGTACTTATTTTCACTTTGTGGAGTATTTCCTTCTTATGTAGTGAGCTTCCCAGGGCCACTGTCAGAAGTGTTTTTTCCAATGAGACTGCGACTCCTATCAGTGTTACCATAGTGTTATGCAGTATTGTAGTAACTTTCAAGTGTCCTGATTAGGATCTTACTCTTTTTTTTTTTTTTTTTTTTTTTTTTTTTTTTTTTTTTTTTTTTTCAGACAAGTTTCACTCCTATTGCCCAAATTGGACTGGAGTGCAGTGGTGTGATCTCGGCGCATTGCAACCTTCACCTGCCAGTGCTCGAGCAGTTCTTGTGCCTCAGCCTCCAAAGTAGCTGGGACCACAGGCACATTCCATTGCTCTCAGCTAATTTTTTTGTAGAGCTGAGGTTTCACCATGTTGCCCAGGCTGGTCTCAAACTCCTGAGCTTAAGTGATCCACCCGCCTCAGCCTCCTAAAGTGCTGGGATTACAGGCCTGAGCCACCGCACCCGGACATGATATTATTTAATATTTCTTGGGCCAGGCGCAGTAGCTCACGCCTGTAATCCCAGCACTTTGGGAGGCTGAGGTGGGTGGATCACTTGAGTCAGGAGTTTGAGACCAGCCTGACCAACATGGTGAAACCCTGTCTCTACTAAGAAACAAACAAAATTAGCCGGGCGTGGTGGCACACGCCTGTAATCCCAGCTACTTGGGAGGCTAAGGCAGGAGAATTGCTTGAACCCGGGAGGCGGAGGTTATAGTGAGCCAAGATCGTGCCATTGCACTCCAGCCTGGGCAACAAGAGCAAAACTCCATCTCAAAAAATATGTATTATTTTGTTACTATATATAAATATATATTTAATATTTATATACAAATATTAAATACATAAATATATATAGTTACTTAATATATTGTTAATGTTAATATGATTAAACCGAATGTTAATATGATTAAACAGAACATAGTTCACCTCACATATTTCTTTATGTTTCAGATGCAGAAAGAAAAAGTTTATACACTCTCTTTCTGGAATCTGTACAGTCCCGTCTTCGACATGGAGAAGATTCCACTCCACAGGTTCTTACTGAGCAACAGGTAACCAAGGAGAACCTAATGAAGATGCAGTCCATTGCTGAAAGGCATCTTGAACTGGATGATGTTCATGATCCACTGCTTGCCATTAACTTTGCAAGGTGAGACACACCTGCAAGGTTATCAGTAATTGAAATGGCATCATTTGTGCAATGTTTGCTAACTGTTTATTTCTGGCAGGTAGGGCTTTCCAGGCCTAAAAACAAAAACGCTTGTAGGCTATCCTTTCTTTTTTCTTTTTTCTTTTTTTTTTTGTTTGTTTGAGACGGAGCTTCACTCTGTCACCCAGGCTAGAGTGTAGTGGCGTGATCTTGGCTGACTGCTGCAACCTCTGCCTCCCAGGTTAAGCAATTCTCCTACCTCAGCCTCCCAACTACCTGGGACTACAGGCATGTGCCACCACGCCCAGCTAATGTTTGTATTTTTAGTAGAGACGGGGTTTCGTCATGTTGGCCTTGCCTGTCTCGAACTCCTGACCTCAGGTGATCTGCCCACCTCGGCCTCCCAAAGTGCTGGTGGGATTACAGGTGTGAGCCACTGCGCCATGCCTATCCTTTATAACAAGCAGAATACAAGATGTTGTGCTCGCCTACTTAAGGTGTATAGTTTGGATTCCATGTCATTTGTGGAAGTCTGCAGACTTGGCCCTGCCACCATGTCGTACAACTTTTGTCTGTGCCCTCGGGCCCCTGGAAATGTCATCATTTACCCAGAAGATGCTGAAACTCTGGGCCATGAGTGGGCCCTGGACACCCATTGAGTCAGGGTCCCCATTGGCGTATAATATGTCCTGGGCTTAAGCTGCTTTTAGGCACTTAGTCCATTAGAGTAAGTCATTAATACCCACACAGTTCCGGGTTGTCTAATGGCCAGCATTTGCTGTGTCCAGCCCTAATCACTAGAAAGACCAGCTCTAGTACCTGACCCTAAGGCAGTGGCAACTTCAAGAGACTGGTTCACTCAAAGGATATTTTTGGGAGAAAGATTTTTCTCTTTCTGTAATAGTTGGTAACTTCAAGACTAAAGGTAAAAATGGGACTTCAGGGTTTTGATTTAAGAGAATTCTGTTGACAGCAGCTCATAAAAAGATGACTCACATTTTTGTCTTGAAGGATGTATTTGGAGCAGAGTGACTTTCACGAGAAGTTTGCTGGTGGTGATGTATGTGTGGATAGATCATCGGAATCTGTGACATGCCAGACTTTTGAATTAACGCTGAGATCCTGCCTCTATCCTCATATTGATAAGCAGTATCTAGATTGCTGTGGAAATCTCATGCAAACTCTAAAAAAAGATTACAGGTAAAAGAGTAATTTAATTTTGGAAGTAGTAAATAGTTGATTGTACTTGAAGAACAGTTGAGATTATTTTAAAACCTATTTCAATTCAATTTTTATTAGAGTAGGAAATGGATATACAATAAACAATTTTTTAAGAGAAATCAATTGACCATCAATATTTTCTTAACTATGTTGTGAAACTTAATTCTTTATTTCTGAGAATCTTTTCCAAAAGAAATACAGAAAAAGCTTGTAGAAGAATTACAAAGTTTGTTATCAGAATGAAAAACACTAAATTACTTAGTGATAGATGACTAGTTTTTTAAACTATGGCATATCCATAAATATGGCATATACTTACCCACATATGAACTTTGTAAAGTTCATAAAAATTGTGGCAATTAGGCCAAGCGCGGTGGTTCACGCCTGTAATCCCAGCACTTTGGGAGGCCAAAGAGGGAGGATCACGAGGTCAGGAGATTGAGACCATCCTGGCTAACACAGTGAAACCACATCTCTACTAAAAATACAAAAAATTAGCTGGGCATGGTGCTGGGCGCCTGTAGTCCCAGTTACTCTGGAGGCTGAGGCAGGAGAATGGCGTGAACCCAGGAGGCAGAGCTTGCAGTGAGCCGAGATCGCGCCACTGCACTCCAGCCTGGGCGACCGAGCAAGGCTCCATCTCAAAAAAAAAAAAAATTATGGCAGTTAAAAAGCAGGATATATAATATGGTAGGACCTAGATTTTCTTAATGCATAGAAGAGAAGACAGGAAAGAAACATTCCAGATATTAAATATTAATGGTGGAAATCCACCATAAATGATGGGATTTGGATTTTTTTTTGTTACTTTTTTGTGACTGCCCAATTTTCTATAATGTTATAGAAGATAACCTTTCTGATGATGAAAGGAAAACCTATGCTGTTTTTATTATTGGAACAAGTTTAAGAGGTGTTAATATTTCTAATTTTAGCAAATGTAGAATGTAAACTTGTTTCACTAAAAACAAGGTACAAAACCTGCTGTTGATCCAGAATCCTCCTGCCTTACGAATGCCAGAGATCTTAGTGTCACTCATTTTCTCTCCATTCAGGTTGGTAGAATACTTGCAAGCTATGAGGAATTTTTTCTTAATGGAAGGAGGTGATACCATGTATGACTTCTACACATCAATTTTTGATAAAATAAGAGAAAAGGAAACATGGCAGAATGTGTCTTTTCTTAATGTCCAGCTCCAAGAAGCAGTAGGACAGCGTTATCCTGAAGACAGTTCACGGTAAAATATGGACGTCACCTTTATTTAAATTAGTGTAACATGAACTATGTGCCCATAAGTCTTCTATTAATTACACATATTATTTGGTCCTCACACTATTCCTATGAGTTTTACTAATATTATTTTACATATTAGAAAATGGAGGCCAGGCACGGTGGCTCACACCTGTAATCCCAGCACTTTGGGAGGCAGAGGCGGTGGATCACCTGAGGTCAGGAGTTCAAGACCAGCCTGGCCTACATGGTGAAACTCTCTCTCTACTAAAAATACAAAAAGCATGGTAGCAGGCGCCTGTAATCCCGGCTATTTGGGAGGCTGAAGCAGGAGAATTGCTTGAACCTGGGAAGCAGAGGTTGCAGTGAGCCAAGATCATGCCACTGCATTCCAGCCTGGGCGACAAGAACGAGACTCCATTTAAAAAAAAAGAAAAAATTGCGGCAGAGGCTAACTACGTGACTCTCCCGCTAAACAACAAGAGACGTTGAGATGCCACCATATAGCCAGGTGCAGTGGCTCATGCCAGTAATCCTAGCACTTTGGGAGGCCAAGGTGGGAGGATTGCTTGAGCTCAGGAGTTTGCAACCAGCCTGGGCAACATAGTGGGACCTCGTCCCTATAAAAAAAGAAAAAAGTTGCCACCATACAACCTGTCAGGGTCTGATGACCTCCTTCACATGGCTGGAGTCAGTACTTCCTCTCTCTAAGCTCCCACACATGAGGTTTTTCAGTCCTGCCTCCTAGAGAATGCCCCTGATCTCTCAGAACTGGCTCAGAGCTCCCTGATAACCTCTGTGTCTCTCAGCCTCACTCCCTTCCACCAAAACGGACTTGACCCTCACCAGGGTGACCTCAGACCACCAGCAGTGACTTCCACCACTCATCCCTATGCTCCCTGTGGGTACCTCCTAACAGATGGACTAAGCTTTGTCTCAGAAGGGAGAAAGCTATTTACTCTCTGGCTCCATTTTCCCAGCCTCATGTCTTGCACACATACACACCATGTTCTCTCTCCTATCTCACTTTGCGTTTCAGGGATTTCAGAATATTTCTGGTGTCTGCTAGTACTGTCCTCCCGCCTTCCTGTGACATAGTCTCCAGTTCATGGGCCCGGCAGAGGTCTGCTCACTCCTACATCCCCTTTGTCTTCATGTGCTGCACTGGGCTGGGAGTCCTGGAGGGAAGATTGGCTTTCTATTGCCTGCTCAGTGCAGCACCTAACTTAGTATTAATATTTGGTAGATGCCTTCAAAGCACTAAGTGAATGCATACATATCAGGCCATTAAGAGCTAAAAATTTTTTTTTTTGAGACGGAGTCTTGCTCTGTTGCCCAGGCTGGAGTGCGGTGGCACAATCTCAACTCACTGCAAGCTCCACCTCCCAGGTTCTTGCCATTCTCCTGCCTCAGCCTCCTGAGTTGCTGGGACTACAGGCACCTGGCTAATTTTTTGTATTTTTATAGAGACAGAGTTTCACTGGGTTAGCCAGGATGGTCTCGATCTCCTGACCTCATGATCCTCCTGCCTCGGCCTCCCAAAGTGCTGGGATTACAGGTGTGAGCCACCGCACCCGGCCAAGAGCTAAAAATTCTGATTAGTGCCTGTGTCATGGATCAGCCAGTTCATAATCACACACTGCCCTGCGACATCTCTGGTTTGGAAGTTAACTCCCCACTTTAAACCTTCTTCATATGCATCCAGGCATCCCCTCTTAGTGCCTCTGTGACTGTGGAAGAGGACATCATTTCTAAGGAACCACTGATAGGAGTATTTTGAGGATTAAATGAGCTAAGGACACATAATAGTGCCTGGCACTTGGACATTTTCATGTCCATGTTAGATGCTTGCTTTCCCCTGTGAGTCACATTCAAACCTGTCTCAGGAACTCGTGGATGAAGCACTGCACAGCACCTCTGGTGTAGAAGCAGACCCCATTCCATCTCGATGGGGCTCTCGAAATAGTACTCTCACCGCATGCTCGGCTCCCTCGAGCTGCTCTGCTCATCCTCTCCTGCCCATCCCCAACCTCAGCAGAGGCTTCATCTTCCCAGCCATTGCCTGAAGTTTACTGTCTTCCTCAGCCTCATCTTTTTTCTAATTACTACCATTGTTAAGTGTCTCTTCTATAACTAAACTCATGATTTAAAAGTTTTCCCCCTGTTATTTCTAAATCCAAATTTCTGCTCTGGAATATATGTTAGAAGAGATACATTTGTTGGAATGTTTCCATTTCTTTTATGAAATGCAGTATCTTTTGGGGAATATTATGTAAATAAAATACGAATTATTTTAAAAGAGCATTTTTGTGTGACAGAGTGCTTTCACAAACTAAAACTGAAATTTCTTTCTTTAGTTTATCTATATCTTTTGAAAATGTTGACACAGCTAAGAAGAAGCTGCCTGTTCATATTTTAGATGGTCTGACCCTCAGCTACAAGGTATATGCTGATATTCTTTGTATGAACCGTGTTTTCTGCTAACATTAAAACATGCAAGTAATTGGTTACTTTCTAATTTTGTTTTTGTTTCCTAGGTCCCATGGCCTGTGGACATTGTTATAAGTTCGGAATGTCAAAAAATTTATAATCAAGTGTTTCTTCTCTTATTGCAAATAAAGTGGGCAAAATATAGTCTGGATGTTTTACTTTTTGGTGGTAAGATTTGTTTTCAGCAGATAAATTGTAATTTAATTTAATTTTAGCCCTTAATAAAAGAGGTTGGTGGGAAAGGGAAGCATATGGGGATCTAGGAAAAAAAAAAAGAATAAGTTGGTGGTGGTTGATCATTTTTTATGTGTACACAAATGCCAAAATGGTGCATATTCTAGCAGTAGTTTTATGGACATCAAATACCTGAAAGAAAGATCAGGAAGTTGTATGTACAGTTGATCTGAAATGCAGCAACTTGATTAGGAAAAGTGATACAGGAAACTTTTCCCACTGCACCTTCCAGAGGCACTGAGGTTCAGTTCCTGCCACCCCTGCCAGTGCTTTCTGTGGTGCCAGGGCCACATCCGTCAGAGTTTCTGCCAGGCGTCATGGTGCAGTGGGGTTTGAGTTGATGCTCTTTCTGTCCACTTTGCCTTTCCAATGTTTTATAGAACTGGTTAGTACTGCGGAAAAACCACAACTTAAAGAAGGCCTTATACATGAACAAGACACAGTTGCTCACTTCGGACCACAAAAAGAACCAGTAAGACAGCAGATTCATCGCATGTTCCTCTTAAGAGTGAAGCTCATGCATTTCGTGAACAGCTTGCACAACTACATCATGACCAGGGTTTGTGCCTCTCCCATCTGCTTCAGTTCTATTGCCGTATCTATACAGTTGTTCATAGAGAATTACTCATAATATGTTTATAAATACAAAATACCTACAGACTGTGAAAACGGGACATGTAGCAAATTTGATCATAAAATAACATGGCAGTGGGAGGAAGTTTTTTGTAAATATACCGGAATATGTGTATCCAGAGGTTGCTGTCCCTCCTGTCCAGCAGCCCCTGGGGACAGGCACAGCCACAGCTCATCTTCTGGAATTGCCTTCAGAATGTGCCGCATAGTCCTTTAGGTTTCAGTAGTGGTGACAACTGTCCCTAAAAAATGGCTCCAATATTTAATAACAGCCAAAATCCACTGTGGTGTGTGGGAGGAAGATGCAGCCAGGTTATAGACTTCTTTCTTAAAAACAAGAACTCACTACAAAGTAAATGAAACTATTTTTCTGATACATCTACAAGCCAGTTCTAGAGGAAGTTCTGAAAGAAGGGTTCAGAAATTGGAACAAGAGCAGTATTATTAGAGGACAGTATGCATTTGGGGTTTGAATTGTTGTTTAGACCTGTTTATACCTGGTCTGTGAGTTCTGAAACCCACCTTGCTTGGGTGAGGTGAGCCGCTGAAGCCTGTGTTTTGGATGGGAAGGCTATGGCAGAGGGGCTCCATGTTTCCCCTGACTGCATTACTGCCTTCACAAGGTTGGCCTTCATTAAGCCCCTAATTGTTAAAAGTAAATGATAAGAGTTTAAGTTTTTTCTTAGTTTGTTTTTTATTTGAAGTATACTTATACTCATTTTAGAGAAAGATCAATGTATGAGAAAAGGAACTTAAGAAACAAATTCATTGTAATTATTTGTATAAAAGTAACACATTTACTTGATTTTTTTTTTATCGATGTGTCTTATATAAAGTTTAATGTACTTGCCCCTTCCTGCCAGGAAGTCTGTTAGTCCAGAGTTTGGCGTTCATTCATTCACTGTGCAAGTGCGCATCCTACAGGATTGCCCCCGCCGTCCTTTTAGGATCAGAACACCAGAGTATCCAGCCAGCCTTTGAAGAATGGTACTTTATGAAACTTTCTAGATGTGCTTATGGAAGGAAGAATTTGAGAAGAGTAGAAGAGCTTAGTAAAAAAGATTTGTGTGCAGCACACAAGTCCTCAAAGAAGGCTGCTGATTAAGCTTTTTATCTTTCTCTTCCAAGATTCTACACAGTACAGGGCTGGAGTTTCAACATCAAGTCGAGGAAGCCAAGGATTTAGATCAATTGATTAAAATTCACTATAGGTATCTGTCAACCATCCATGACCGATGTCTGCTGAGAGAAAAGGTACATGAGATGTCTCCTGCAGATGTGGCCACTGCTGGCGAGTGGCGCTATCTGCCTGCTTTGGAATTTTATGATGATTAAGCTTCTGTCCTGTAGAATATTCTTTAAGGAAGAACCAGACCAAATGAGGTTACAAACAAATGCCCCAGGCCGGCCACAATGGCTCATGCCTATAATCCCAGCACATTGGGAAACTGAGGCGGGCAGATCTTATGGGCCAAGAGTTCAAGACCAGCCTGGGCAACATAGCAAGACTGTTTTTACAAAAAATTAAAAAGATCAGCAGACATGGTGGTGCATACCTGGAGGCCCAGGTACCTGGGAGGCTGAGGTGGGAGCATTGTTTGAGGCCAGGAGTTTGAGGCTGCAGTGAACTATGATCTGACACCACTGCACTCTGCACTCCAGCTTGGGTAACAGAGCAAGACCTTGTCTCTTTAAAAAAAAAAAAAAAAAAAAAAAAAAAGAAGAAGGAGGAGTGCCCTATTCGTAGAAATTGTATCTAAGAGCAACATGAGAACTGTGTGTGATAGTCAACACTTACTCTGCGTTACTCTTGGATTCAGTTGGAAAATTGTGTCTGCAGTTGTGGAGCAATAGCATGTCTACTTCATGTGAATAGATAGAATTCAGTAATGTTAAAACCATTGGAATTATTTGTCTTAGTTTCATTGGTGAATTTAAATGGCCATCCCAGGAAAAGGTCTTAATAGTTTGTTTCGTTGGTTTGACTGTACTGCTAATACCACCTGTATCTTACATTCAGTGAATGCATGTGCCTGGTCCCAAATGGGCATGGTTCAGAGCCTAGTACCCTTCCATATACACAGAAGGCAGTCACTGTGGTGATGAGCTTTTTCTGTGATTCATTTAAAATAGGTAAAAGTGTTGGTATCAGTGTCCAAACCTAGTTACACAGTTTGTGTTCTGTGACTTTGGTCTCCAGGTCAGCTTTGTGAAAGAAGCTATCATGAAGGTGTTGAACTTGGCTCTCATGTTTGCAGACGGTTGGCAGGCAGGCCTGGGCACTTGGCGGTAAGTATGTGATTTCTGAAGCATCTGCGCTGTGACCATTTCAGCTTCAGCTTCCCTTTTTTTTAGAGACAGGGTCTTCCCAGCCACTCAGGAGGCTGAGAGGGGAGGATTGCTTGACCCCAGGAGTTCAAGACCAGCCTGGGCAACACAGCAAGACCCAGTCTTTTTAAAAAGAAAAAAAGTGCAATTATTTTGTGAGAAGTAAAACATTTTTAAAAATCTGAGGTCTTCTGATTTAAACAAGCAAACATTTTTAGATTATACTCATGTTATATTGTGTACGTTTTGTTAAATTTTTATCATGGACACCTTCAAACAGAAGTGGCAAGGACAGTGTTGTGAACACCTTGATGGCACCTGCTTCAGCTGTGCCAGTGAGGACAGCTCTGTCATGTCTGTGCCCACCTCCCCAGTCACACTTGCTCAATTATTTTAAACCAAATTCTGGACATCATGCTAGACTATTCTCCAAAGTTGTATTTTGGATGAGCTCTAAAAGATGCTGTGTTTTGAGAGTGTTTGTTATTCCCACACATCACATAGGCAAGTGCACTGAATCAGAGGAAGTGGCCCGGGAGCAGTTCCCTCTAGCACTGCCATCCTTTACTGTTAACTCCAGTGTACAGCTCAATATTTTGTTACCTGTCCTGTTTATAAAGTCAGTACAACAGTAATTCTGCTGTTACTTCCATGAAATAAAAGTGCATGTTTGGTTGACTGTACTTATTCCATGTCAGTAAGGAGGTAAGAGTTCATTTGAGTGCTAGTATAATTCGAAATCTCCCGTTGGCTGTACTCGGAATCAAGAAACTAAGATAGTAGATGAAGCCATACCTGCAGGGATGGAAATAGAAGTCTTCCTTGCTTTATATTGCTGGCTCAAAGTGTGCAAAATATATTTTGCTTTCTTTTTTTTTTTTTTTTTTTTTGTCTCACTTTGGGGTGGAGGAGAAATAACACTGCTGCATATGCTTTGCTGAAATTCAACTCTTTTATTTTACAAATAAATGTAAGAAAAATCCAGGGGGTGAGGAACTTAAGCCTATCAACCATCGCAGTTTGTGGATAAGTTAATTGTTCCTGATTGAGACTTAAAGCTGAAAAGTGAAAAATTGTAGAAGCAATGTGAAATTTGCTTGAATGCTATTAGATGATATTTTTGAGCAAATGGTGTTGTGGCTGTGTTTTGAAAGGAATCTTTATCTTTAAAGTATACATTTATACTTATGAAATATTCATGACTGTGGTGCTCTGATGTCTCCTGTTTGCTTCTGAATATTGTGGTGGGGCTGTGGAGGTGTAAGCTTGGCATCTGGGTGGCACCTGCCATGGCTGGGCAGTGGGCCGTGGAAACCCCTTCTGAAGTTCTCTCTTACATGTGTTTGATATTTCTCTTTTTTTAAAAAAAAAAAAAAAAAAAAAAAGCCAAGCGCAGTGGCTCACGCCTGTAATCCCAGCGCTTTGAGAGGCCGAGGTGGGCGGATCTCCTGAGGTCAGGAGTTTGAGAACAGCCTGACCAACGTGGAGAAACTCCATCTCTACTAAAAATACAAAATTAGCCAGGCATGGTGGTGCATGCCTGTAATCCCAGCTACTTGGGAGGCTGAGGCAGGAGAATCGCTGAACCCAGGAGTCAGAGGTTGTGGTGTGGTGAGCCGAGATCGCTACATTGCGCTCCAGCCTGGGCAACAAGAGTGAAACTCTGTCTTTTTAAAAAAAACAAAAAACAAAAAAAGGCAGCCGGGCTCCATGGCTCACAACTGCAATCCCAGCACTTTGGGAGGCCAGTGGGGGCAGATCAGCCAAGGTCAGGAGTTCGAGACCAGCCTGACCAACATGGTGAAACCCCATCTCTACTAAAAATACAAAAATTAGCCAGGCGTGGTGGTGGGCATCTGTAATCCTAGCTACTCAGGAGGCTGAGGCAGGAGAATCACTTGAACACAGGAGGCGGAGGTTACAGTGAGCCGAGATCATGCCAGTGCACTCCAGCATGGGCGACAGAGCAAGACTCCATCTCAAAAAGAAAAAAAGCCTTTTTAAAAATGATTTCAAATTTTAAGTTTTATATCCTTAATGTGTTCTTTATTTCAAAGAGAATGTATGCTTGTAAACAATAAAAACAGAACTGTATAAAGGAAAAGGGAGTATCTTTGGACCTCCTAGTTCCAGAACTAGATACTATCTGGAAACAGCACAGTTTTATATCCTAATGAAACTTCCTTTGAAACACTTTGACATTTTTTATTTTAAAGTAGGGTAGGACGTTATGTGTTTTATTTTATAATCTTTAGATTTAGGATTTTAAATAATTAAACCAAAATACATTTGAAATTACCCACAGATATCTTGAAGCCTACCTATATACCCACAACGCACTTACTTAATTGAAATTTACTTTTATTCCTAGAATGGAATCTATAGAGAAAATGGAGTCTGATTTTAAAAACTGCCACATGTTTCTTGTAACCATTTTAAACAAAGCCATCTGTAGAGGATCCTTTCCCCATTGTGAGTATATCATGTTAAAATATTTCTACCTCTGTATTTCCTTGTAACTAAGTGTTTGTGCCATTGTTTTGTTACTGATCCCATGAAGAATTAGAAATTCTCACCATTTTCAAAACTGAAAAGTCCCTTAGCAGTTGTCCCATGCTTTGAATTGCTTTTTAAGCATTACAGTGAGGTGAGCGAATATCAAATATTTGTAAGCCTGAGGATCTTACTTTCTGGTATACCATTTATTATAACAGATTTCTAAAATTCTTATTAAATAGTCAATGGCAGAACAGATTTCTGTCGCACTTCACTATCATGTAGTTTTTGTAACTATTTCTTTTCAAAAGCTAGACTTTTTAAAATTTTTTTTAGGAATTTAAAGCTCCTGGCCTGTCGTGATGGCTCACGCCTCTAATCCCAGCCCTTTGGGAGGTCGAGCAAATCACTTAAGGTCAGGAGTTGGAGACCAGCCTGGCCTACATGGCAAAACCCTGTCTTTACTAAAAATACAAAAATTAGCTAGGCATGATGGCACATGCCTGAAATCCCAACTACACAGCAGGCTGAGGCAGGAAAATTGCTTGAACCCGGGAGGCGGAGGTTGCAGTGAGCTGAGATTGTACCATTGCACTCCAGCCTGGGTGACAGAGTGGGACTCCGTCTTCAAAAAAAAAAATTTTTTTTCAACATTTAAACCTTTTGTTTTAACCTTATTTTTATTCTTCCCACAGTGGAATCTCTAGCGCTGTCACTCATGGCTGGCATGGAACAAAGTTAAATGTCTTCAGTGTAATAAATATCTCCAACTTTATCATCATACATGTACATTTCCACCATGTGCAGCTGAAAAGTGAGAATATTTTTATTTTGGTTTATTTGTAAAACTTGTCCACAATCAGCCTGGCACAGTCGCTCATGCATCTAATCCCAGCACGATGGGAGGCCAAGACAGGCAGATCGCTTGAGCCCAGGAGTTCAAGGCCAGCCTGGGCAACATGGTGAAACCCCCTGTCTACCAAAAATACAAAATGTATCCAGACATGGTGGTGTGTGCCTGTAGTCCCAGCTATTCAGGAGGCGAAGATGGAAGGATTACTTGAGCCCAGGAGGTCAAGGCTGCAGTGAGCCATGATTGCACTACCGCAGTGCATCCTGGGTGACAGAGGGAGACCCCGACTCAAAAAGAACCACTTGCCCACAGTCCAGACAGATGGATTGTAGGTGGGTTTTCTGGAGATTAGTAGATACTGTATAGAGTTGTGTACATAAAAGTGTGTCAGTAGTACAAAGTGTATATAGGCTGTTTACTCTTATATTTCCTACTGTAAGATACAGATTTATGGTACTGATACCTTTAAATTATATCATATTTTAAAAATGTAATTACTGATATTCAAAATAAATTAAAGGACTTAAAATTATTTTATTATCCTTTTGCTGCTGTCCTTCAGTCACAGAAGCTTTTTATATAGAGTTTTACATGTTGTCTTCCCTAAAAGTTGTCTTAGATTTAGCTGTCCTAGAAATGTTTATATTTTGGCTGGATGTAGTCTCTCAAGCCTGTAATCCCGGCACTTTGAAAGACTGAGGTGAGAGGATTCCTTGAGGCCAGGAGTTTAAGACCTGCCTAGGCAACATATGAGACCCCATCTCTACAAAAAAAAAACTTAAAAATTAGCCAAGGGCTGGGCATGGTGGCTCACCCCTGTAATCCCAGCACTTTGGGAGGCCAAGGTGGGCGGATCATCTGAGGTCAGGAGTTCAAGACCAGCCTGGCCAATGTGGTGAAACCCCGTCTCTACTAAAAATACAAAAAAACTAGCCAGGCGTGGTGGCACACATCTGTAATCCCAACTACTTGGGAGGCTGAGGCAGGAGAATCACTTGAACCCAGGAGGCAGAGGTTGCGGTGATCCTAGATTGCGCCACTGCACTCCATCCTGGGTGACAGAGCAAGACTCTGAAAAAAAAGAAAATTAGCCAAGCATGGTGGCACATGCCTGTGGTCCCAGCTACTTGGGAAGCTGAGGTGGGAGGATCACTTGAGACTGGGAGGTCAAGGCTGCAGTGAGCCATGATTGCATCACTGCACTCCAGCCTGGACAACAGAGCAAGACCTTGTCTCTAACAAGAAAAAAGAAAGAAGGAAATGTATATATGTTTTATGTACCTGAGAAGTTCCACATGGAAAATACTTCAACCGATAGTGATAAATGTAAAAGGCCAACTTCACTTAGGGCCAACTGTTGGTACATGGTACTGTTTGGTATTTCCTTGGTTTTGAAACGGAGTCTCGCTCTGTTACCCAGGCTGGAGTGCAGTGGCACGATCTCGGCTCACTGCAACCTCTGCCTCCTGGATTCAAGTGATTCTCCTGCCTCAGCCTCCTGAGTAGCTGGGATCTCAGGCGTGCACCACCACGCCCAGCTAATTTTTGTATTTTTAGTAGAGACAGGGTTTCACCTTGTTGGCCAGACTGGTCTCGAACTCCTGGCCTCAGGTGATCCACCCGCCTCAGCCTCCCAAAGTGCTGGGATTACAGGCGTGAGCCACTGTGCCTGGCAATATTTCTGAGCAATTTTTGTGAGCTAACCAGTTATATTTTGAATAAAATTATGCTATTAAATTTTTCCATATTTTCTTTTTATAGAGTGAGACTGTCTTTAAAAAAAAAAAAAGGCCACACATAGTGATTCATGCCTGCAATCCCGGCACTTTGGGAAGCCGAGGCGAGTGGATCATGAGGTCAGGAGTTCGAGACCAGCATGGCCAATGTGGTGAAACCTCGTCTCTACTAAAAATACAAAAATTAGCCGGGCGTGGTGGCGCACGCCTGTAGTCCTAGCTGCTCAGGAGGCTGAGGCAGGAGAATTGCTTGAACCTGGGTGGCAGAGGTTGCAGTGAGCTGAGATCGTGCCACTGCACTCCAGCCTGGGCGACAGAGCAAGACTCTGTCTCAGAAAAAAAACAAGAAAAAAAAAAAAAAAATGAAAGCTAGAACTAGAAACAACAAAATGTGGAAGTTAGAACTAGAAAGCTTCTAGAAGCAAACATGGTAAAGTAACACCACAGACTTGGGGTAGACAAATATTTCTTACATAAAATCAAAAAAGGGGCCGAGCACGGTGGCTCACGCCTGCAGTCCCAGCACTTTGGGAGGTCAAGGTGGGTGGATCACCTGAGGTCAAGAGTTCCAGACCACCCTGACCAATATAGGGAAACTCCGTCTCTACTAAAAATACAAAAATCAGCTGGGCGTGGTGGCTCACACCTGTAGTCCCAGCTACTCAGGAGGCTGAGACAGGAGAATCACTTGAACCTGGGAGGCAGAGGTTGCAGTGAGCCAAGATCACGCCACTGCACTCCAGCCTGGGTGACAGAGCAAGACTCCGTCTCAAAAGAAAAAAAAAAAAGGAAATATTGGTGAATTGGACATCACCAAAAAACATTGCTAGGAAAATGGTAATACAGGCCATAGACTGGGAGAGAACATTTCCCCTTACCCCCTTTCAGGAACCATGTCATGCCCAGAGGCAACCACTGTTGCCCAGGGTGTCCAGAAGTAACTGTTCAGAGTGTATGAAGGCATTTAAAATTAGTAAGACAAGCTTTTTTTTTTTTTTCGTTGATGCAAGGTCTTGCTCTGTTGCCCAGGCTGGAGTGCATTGGCACAGTCTTGGCTCACTGAAGCCTCAACCTCCGGGGACCAAGCACTCCTCCCTCAGCCTCCTGAGTAGCTGAGACTACAGGTATGCACCACCATACACGGCTAATCCTTTATATTTTTTTGGAAGAGATGGGTTTTCAGCCAGGTGCAGTGGCTCATGCCTATAATCCCAGCACTTTGGGAGGCCGAGGCAGGCCAATCACTTGAGGCCAGGAGTTTGAGACCCACCTGGCCAACATGGTGAAACTCCATCTCTACTAAAAATACAAAAAATAGCTGGGTGTGGTGGCAGACACCTGTAGTCCCAGCTACTCTGGGGAGGCTGAGGCATGAGAATTGCTTAAACCTGGGAGGTGGAGGTGGCAGTGAGCCAAGATCACACCGGAGCACTTCAGCCTGGGTGACAGAGCAAGACTCTGATTCAAAAATTAAAATAAAAAAGACAGCCGGGCGCGGTGGCTCACGCTTGTAATCCCAGCACTTTGGGAGGCCGAGGCGGGCGGATCACGAGGTCAGGAGATCGAGACCACGGTGAAACCCCGTCTCTACTAAAAATACAAAAAATTAGCCGGGCGTGGTGGCGGGCGCCTGTAGTCCCAGCTACTCGGAGAGGCTGAGGCAGGAGAATGGCGTGAACCCGGGAGGCGGAGCTTGCAGTGAGCCAAGATTGCACCACTGCAATCCAGCCTGGGTGACAGAGCAAGACTCCGTCTCAAAAAAAAAAAAAAAGAAAAAAGACGAGGTTTCACTGGGCTCCCCGGCTGATGTGAATCCCTGGGCCCAAGTAGTCCCCTGGCCTCAGCCTCCCAAAGTGCTGCGATTACAGGCATGCGCCATTGCACCCAGCCCAAGACATTTTTTTTAATGAGCACAAAGAGGCAAGGAAGGCACAAAAATGGCCAATTAAACCACATGAGCACCACAGCCTCTGGCATGGCTAAAATAAAAAGACCGGCATGTCAAATAATTTTCAAGGATTTAGAGCAACTGGAAATTACAAGATGGTACAAGCACTTGGGGAAACTATATGGCATTTTCTTACAAAGGTTAACATGTATCTACCCCTGAGAAGCAGCAGTTCACCCTTAGGTATTTATCCAAGAGGAATTTTTAAATGCATCCACGCAGAGATTTGTATCTGAATATTCATAAGAGCTAAAAGCTAGAAACATCCTGATGACCACGAAGAGGTAGATGGATCAACACTGAAGTATATGCACGCAGTGGAATGCAATTCAGCTGTGAAAATACACAGCTCATGCACATAACGACATAAAGGAATTCCAGGAACTTTATGCCAGAAAAAAAACCCAGACTTAAAAGGATCCATTATTATTCCATTTACATGAAGTTAATGAACTGGTAAAACTAGTCTCCAGTGATAGAAATTGCAACAGTGGTTGTCTCTGGCCATGACATGTTACCTGAAAGGGGGCTGGGGGAAATTTCTGGGGGTGATGGGTGCGTTCTGTGTCTTCATTGGTTCCACAGGTGCATGCATGTGACAAAACTCATTGAACTGTATCAAGTGTGGGGCTGGGTGTGGAGCAACTGGAAATTTCTTACATTACTGGTGGAAATGCAGTTGGTACAGCCAGTTTGGGTTTTTTTGGGTTTTGTTTTGCTGTTTTTTTGTTTGTTTGTTTTTTTGAGACGGAGCCTTGCTCTGCCACTTAGGCTGGATTGCAATGGTGCGATCTCACCTGGAGTGTGTTTGCAGATGACTTTCCCAGCAGCACATCCCAGGAGGTTTCTTAGGTCACACAATGTCTTTAAAGCTGCAGGTGACTTTGGGCCAGGTGCCCTCCTACGGGGGCCCACGAACAAGGTGGAGCCGGACACCAGCATGGTGCTTCCCAACAGAATCCAGGGGTCACTTCTGTTTTTATAATTGAATAAGTAAAACAGCATCTGAATGATCTTTTAATTTGTATTTCATTTATTTACTTTTTTATTTTTATTTTTATTTATTTATTTATTTTAGACAGATTCTCGCTCTGTCGCCCAGGCTGGAGTGCAATGGCGCAATCTCAGCTCACCTCAACCTCTGCGTCCCAGGTTCAAGTGATTCTCCTGCCTTAGTCTCCTGAGTGGCTGGGACCACAGACGCGTGCCACCATGCCCAGCTAATTTTTGTATTTTCAATAGAGACGGGGTCTCACCATGTTGGCCAGGCTGTTCTTGAACTCCCGACCTCAAGTGATCCGTCCACCTGGGCCTCCCAAAGTGCTGGGATTACAGGCGTGAGCCACTGCCCCCAGCCTTATTTTTAAAATATAGATGGGGTCTCGCTGTGTTGCCCAGGGTGGTCTCAAACTTTGGGGCTCAAGCACAATCCTGCATTGGCCTCCCAAAGTGCTGGGATTACAGGTGTGAGCCACCGTGCCCAGCCTTGGTACAGCCAATTTGGAAGAGTTTTTCAGTCTTTTACACTGTTAAACATATCCTTATTAAACATATTTTTACAGTGTTAAACAATTTATCACCCAGCAATCCCACTCCCAGGTGTTTACCCAAGAGAAATGAAATGTATATTCACACAAAAACCTGTACACAAATGCTTATAGTGGCTTTACAAATAAGTGCCAAAAACTAGAAACAGTCCACAAGACCATCAACTGATGAATGAATAAACAGCTTCAATTTACCCAATGGAATACTGCACAGAAAGGAAAACATGACTTTGTAACAACTTGGATGAGTCTCAAACTGCTTGAGTTTTCTGAATGAAAAGACATCTTTACACTGACTCTAAGAGCTGTTCCTTTGCTCATGTGTGTGGAAAAGCTAAGGCCGTGCTGCACATTGCCCTATCCTATGTGTGAAATGGACTGGAACCGGGCATGATGGCTCACGCCTGTAATCCCAGCACTTTTGGAGGCCAAGGCAGGCGGATCATTGGAGGTCAGGAGTTCGAGACCAACCTGGCCAACATGGTGAAACCCCATCTCCGCTAAAAATACAAAACAATTAGCCAGGCGTGGTGGGCACCTCTAATCCCAGCTACTTGGGAGGCTGAGGCAGGAGAATCACTTGAACCCGGGAGGCAGAGTTGCAGTGAGCCGAGATCGCACCATTGCACTCCAGCCTGGGCAACAAGAGCAAAACTTCATCCTGAAAAAGAAGGGAAAAAAGACCCTATTGTTGGAGAGATTCTGTGAGACACACCCTTAATCTATTCACAGAGCCTTTAGTGTCACTAAAGGGTACTCTGAGGCAGCATTTATTAATCTTTTTGACATCAGACACTCAGTGGCTCACACCTGTAATCCCAGCATTTTGGGAGGCCGAGGCAGGTGAATCACTTGAGCCCAGGAGTTGAGACCAGCCTGGCCAACGTGGTGAAACCACATCTCTACAAAAAATACAAAAATCAGTCCGGGCATGGTGGCTCACGCCTGTAATCTCAACACTTTGGGAGGCCAAGGCAGGCGGATCATCTGAGGTCAGGGGTTCGAGACCAGCCTGGCCAACATGGTGAAACCCCATCTCTACTGAAAATACAAAAATTAGCCAGGCATGGTGGCGCACACCTGTAATCCCAGCTACTCAGGAGGCTGAGGCAGGAGAATCGCTTGAACCCAGGAGGTGGAGGTTGCAGTGAGCCGAGATCATACCATTCCACTCCAGCCTGGACGGTAGAGTGAGACTGTGTCCCAAAATTTAAAAAAAAATTAGCCAGCCATGGTACCACACACCTGTAGTCCCAGCTACTCGAGGGCTGAGGTGGGAGGACTGTTTGAGCCCAGGAGGTCGAGGCTCTAGTGAGTTTGATCATGCCATTGCACTCCAGCCTGGGCAGCAGAGTGAGTTCATATCTCAAAACAAAAAGAGTTTCCAGCTGGGCGTGGTTGCTCACGCCTGTAATCTCAACACTTTGGGAGGCTGAGGTGGGCGGATCACCTGATGTCAGGAGTTCGAGACCAGCCTGGCCAACATGGTGAAACCCCGTCTCTACTAAAAATACAAAAGTTAGCCGGGCATGGTGGCGCACACCTGTAATCCCAGCTACTCAGGAGGCTGAGGCAGGAGAATCGCTTGAAGCCGGGAGGTGGAGGTTGCAGTGAGCCGAGATCACACCACTATACTCCAGCCTGAGCGACAGAGCAAGACTCCATCTCAAAAATAAAAAAAGAGTTTCCAATCACATCCTGAGCATCATCTCTAGAACACATTTTCTTGGCAGTGCCATATAGTTTATCCTTGCTTGATAGTTATTTTCTTATTTTATTATCATTTACCATGTGGGGAGGCTAAAACATTTCAAAACCATTAATTCTGTCTCCTTTTTGGTTAAAATCTTTCTCTCAGCTAATGCTCTCCTCTCACATTTTACTATAACCGGCAGGAAGAAACCAGGCAGCATCTTCAATACTTTGCTTGGAAAATCTCATTAGCTAGGTCACCAGTTTATTATGTATATTCTGTCCTATCCATGTAACTTCAGGTAACAGCAGGGCTAAACTTTCTGCTGCTACTTAATAGAAGTCTTCCTTCAATTTCCAGTAACATTCTTCTCACTTTCTTTTAAGCCCTCTTCAGCAATGTCCTCAAAGTCCAAAGTCTAAGAACAGTGTGTTCAAAGCACTTTAGTGTCATCAACACTCTCCTCAAACCTTGATCCCAGAGCCACGCCCACCTGTTAGGTTTTGCTACAGCAGCATCCCCTCTCTGTACCAAAATCTGTATCAGTCCAAGAGCAGAGCCATTAATACACGTGTGTGTGACACATATGTACATACATATATATGTGTGTATGTATATATTACCCATACACCCATACATGTGGATAATCGTGGACTTGCTGCAGGGCTTTGCTCTTACACAGTTAATTGTGTAAACTGATTAGTCATTTCCCATAGGGCTGTCTGTTGTCTGCATCCGACGCTGGAGCCTACTGTCCACAGGAGGTTTGGGAGGGACCCAAATCTGCGTCAGTTCTTGCTGCTTCTGGCCTTGGTGGTGTGGAGGTGCTGCAGAAGCTAGGGCCTTTCATCATGAAGATGAGCCAGATGCCTCCTTCGAGAGCCAGAGGATCCAGAGTCAACGAAAATAAAACTTCAGGACTGTCTGAATTTATTACACCAGGGAGGAAGTTGAGCCCTAGAGACTGTCAGGTCGTATGACTGCAGTTCTTCTCAGATTCACTCTCTTCCTCATTGTTCTTGTTCGGTAAATGACTAAGAGAGACTAGATGGCCGGGCGCGGTGGCTCACGCTTGTAATCCCAGCACTTTGGGAGGCCGAGGCGGGCGGATCACGAGGTCAGGAGATCGAGACCACGGTGAAACCCCGTCTCTACTAAAAAATACAAAAAAATTAGCCGGGCGTGGTGGCGGGCGCCTGTAGTCCCAGCTACTCGGAGAGGCTGAGGCAGGAGAATGGCGTGAACCCAGGAGGCGGAGCTTGCAGTGAGCCCAGATTGCGCCACTGCACTCCAGTCTGGGCGACAGAGCGAGACTCCGTCTCAAAAAAAAAAAAAAAAAAAAAGAGAGAGACTAGAGACCAGACCTCCCCGCTTCCAATCACTGGTTTTGTTGTAGATGAACTGCCTCCTTTACTGTCCGGTACCTAATGTGGACCAGACAGTACTCTAGACCCTATGACTAGTACATCCTCAGTGTGGAATGTTAAATATGCCTTGCCTGGAAGAAAAAGACAAACATCATTCTCAGTAAACTATCGCAAGGACAAAAAACCAAACACCGCATGTTCTCACTCATAGGTGGGAATTGAACAATGAGAACTCATGGACACAGGAAGGGGAACATCACACTCCGGGGACTGTTGTGGGGTTGGGGGAGGGGGGAGGGACAGCATTAGGAGATATACCTAATGCTAAATGACGAGTTAATGGGTGCAGGAAATCAACATGGCACATGGATACATATGTAACAAACCTGCACATTGTGCACATGTACCCTAAAACCTAAAGTATAATAATAATAATAATAATAAAGAAAAAGACCAACTTGACTAATCAGATCATCATAACTATGCATGAAGTCTTCCACAGAAAGATGTTGAAATTTTGTTACACTTCCCTAACCTTTGTCTAAATAAGCATTCCCAAACATCTACACTTTGGAACACTGACTTCTATTCTTTGAGATCTGTGCTTCCCGGGTAGCCCATCCTCAAACTTTTTGCTTGAATAAACTCTCTAAACTAGATTCTGTTCCTTTTGATTATTTTAGGTTGACAAGAAGAAGGCAGTAGTGGCGGTCCTGGCCATGGTGTTGTTAATAGTGTAAGCTGTCAGACCCACAACAACATATGTGAGCCACAACACAGTCGCAGCTCCCTGCCTCTCCCCAAGCCTCCGCCAACGCCTCCCTCATGGTCTTCCAGAAACACAGGAAGAAGAACTCTAGTAAACGTGGGTCAGCTTAGCCAGCTCCACATGCTACAGAGCCACCACATCAATTCATGGCATCATTAAGTTAACAAAGAGTAATTTGGCCTGGCATGGTGGCTCACACCTGTAATCCCAGCATTTTGGGAGGCCGAGGCAGGCAGATCACCTGAGGTCAGGAGTTTGAGACCAGCCTGGCCAACATGGTGAAACCCCCTCTCTACTAAAAATATAGAAAATTAGCTGGGTGTTGTGGTGCGTGCCTGTAATCCCAGCTACTCAGGAGGCTGAGGCAGTAGAATCACTTGACCCTAGGAGGCGGAGGTTGCAGTGAGCTGACATCACGCCACTGCACTCCAGCCTGATGAGCATGCGAGACTCTGTCTCAAAAAAAAATAATAATAATTTATTATTAGGAAGTCCTTATACTGTTTCCTGTGGCTGCTGTAACCATAAACCTGGTGGCTTAAAACAACAGATATTCATTCTCTTGAAGTTCTGGAGGCCAGAAGGCCAAAATTCAAAGGAGCAATAGGGCTGTGCCCCCGCCATTCTTTGCCTCCCCAGTTTCTGGGGGCTGCCAGCATTCTATGACTGTGGCTGTGTGGCTGCTTCACTCCCATCTCTGCCTCTGTGTTCACACTGCCTCTTTCTGGGTCTGTTCTCTGTGTGTCTCTTGTAAGCACACTGCTTATTGGATTTAGGGCCCCTTCAGATAATCTAAGATGATCCCATCTCAAGAACTTAGTTATATCTGCTAAGACCCTTTTTCTTCATAGAAGGTAACTCTCTTAGTCTGTTAAGGCTACTATAATAAAGCAGAATAGACTGTGTGGCTATAAACAGGAGAAATTTATTACAGTTCTGGAAGCTGAGCGCCCCAGATTAGGACACCACAGAGTTGGTGTCTGGTGAGGGAATGGAGGAATTTTAATCCAGAAATGCATACTGTGTTTCCTGCTCGGGGAGAGCCGTCTCCCTGTTCCGCTGGTGTTTGTTTTTCTACCTGTTACTTCTGCTTTCTCACCTTTCCTTGCTGTGCTTTTCCTGTAGTGGTTGGAAGGTGGATGCTCACAGATCCCAAATGCATGTGACCAGTTCTTGGCTCCAGCCTTGGCCTGGGTTCCCCAGAAATACAACCTGAGACAAAGCCGTAGGTGCCTCCACTCTGAGATGGGGTGCAGTGCCCGTAGTGGGAGTCAGAGTGCCCTAGCAGGAGAAGGAGAGAGATGGAGGAGGAGGAGGAAGAGGAGGGGGAGGAAGGGGAGGAGGAAGTGGAGAGCTGATGGATGTGGGACCATCTCAGTAAGATGGCATTGCTAAGTGTGCCTGCCCCACCTCTCGGGATGTCCCTAGAAGCCATGCGGACTGCATCAGGAAGGAAAGAGAGGAATCTGCCTGTGGGCGCCTCTCATTAGTCAGAGGTGCAGGGAATGTTAACTCTGTGCACGGCTGCATGGTTCATGTGTGATTTCAGAGGACTCTGATGCCTCCTGTTGACAGGGAAGCCCCAGGGCAGGAGGTGAGAGATCCAGGCGGGCACCAGGGAGACGTGCGGTTGGGTTCTTGGTTGGAGTCCACATATTTTCACTGCAGAAGGAACAAAAGTCCTGAAGATAGGAGGCTGTGATGTGAGTGAGAACGTTCCAACTCTAAGCTCCCAACCAAGGTTCCCACGGCGAGTCAACTTGGGTCAGGTGCCCACTCCAGCTTGAACAAGGTGTGGCAAGAAATAAGAGATCAGGTTGTACAAATATAGCAGCTGAGATCATGCTATTGTGGAATGGAGGGATCAGTTAAGAAGGAATTAAAGTTCCTCCTGGTTGGCCAGGCACATGGCTTGCACCTGTAATCCCAACACTTTGGGAGGCCAGGTGGGAGGATCCCTGGAGGCCAGGAGTTCAGGGCCAACCTGGACAACAAAATGAAACCCTGTCTCTAGATAAATAAATAATAAATTTTAAAAAACAGACCAAGACAATTATGATTTAAGGGGCTATGTATGGGTGCCAAGTTAACAGGGGGTGGGTTGTGGTGGTCTTTTTATTGTGTCAACCTAGTGAGGCTGTCCCAGCTATTCTATCAAACACACACCTCGTGTTGCTAGAAGGTATTTACTGGATGTGATTAAATTTCATATCAGTTGACTTTAAGTAAAGGAGATGATCCCAGGCAGTCCAGCTGGGCCTGATTCAATGGGGTGGAGGACCTTGAGGCAGAGCTCCAGCTTCCTGAGACAAGGCGGAATGGTAGCCCCAAAGCTGTCTGCTTCCTAATCCCTGGACCGTGTGACTATGTTAGTTTACATGGCAAGAGGAGAATTAAAATTACAGATGGAATTAGGGTTGCTAGTCAACTGACATGAGATAGAGACGTTACCCTGCATTATCTGGGGAAGGGGGATGTCATCACACGGGCTCCTAAAGGTGGAAGAGGGGACAGAAGCACAGTGTCGGAGAAAGGTGTGAGGCCAGAGCAGCCTGAGAGCAGTGCCAACTGAGGGCTTTGAAGATGGAAAAAGTCAAGGGAGTGAGGCAGGATCCAGGAATGTGAGTGGACTCTAGACCAATATGGAGAAATCCCGTCTGTACTAAAAACACGAAAACTAGCCGGGCATGGTGGTACATGCCTGAATCGCTTGAACCCGGGAATCAGAGGTTGCAGTGAGCTGAGATCATGCCACTGCACTCCAGCCTGGCAACAGAACAAGACTCCGTCTCAAAAAACAAACAAACAACAAACAACAAAAAAACAGATTTTTTTTTTTTTTTGAGATGGAGTCTCGCTCTGTCCCCCAGGCTGGAGTGCAGTGGCACGATCTCGGCTCACTGCAAGCTCTGCCTCCCGGGTTCATGCCATTCTCCTGCCTCAGCCTCCTGAGTAGCTGGGACTACAGGTGCCCGCCACCACGCCCGGCTAATTTTTTTTGTATTTTTTAGTAGAGACGGGGTTTCACCATGTTAGCCAGGATGGTCTTGATCTCCTGACCTCATGATCCACCTGCCTCAGCCTCCCAAAGTGCTGGGATTACAGGCTTGAGCCACCACACCCGGCCGAAAAAAATCAGATATTAATTATCTTGAAGTTCTGGAGGCCGGAAGGCCAAAATTCAAGGCAGCAGTAGGGCCTTGCCTCCACCATTCTTTACCTGCTCAGTTTCGGGGGCTGCCAGCATTCTATGACTTGTGGCTGTGTGGCTGCTTCACTCCCATCTTTGCCTCTGTGTTCACACTGCCTCTTTCTCTGGGTCTGCTCTCTGAGTGTCTCTTGTAAGCACACTGCTTATTGGATTTAGGGCCCCTTCAGATAATCTAAGATGATCCCATCTCAAGAACTTAGATCTGCTAAGACTCTTTTTCTTCATATAAGGTAACTGTCTTAGTCCTTCAGGACTCCTATAACATAGCACCATAGACTGGGTGGCTATAAACAGGAGAAATGTGTTACTCATAGTTCTGGAAGCTGAGTGCCCAAGATCAAGGCACCACAGAGTCGGTGTCTGGTGAGGTCCCACTGTCTGGTTCTCAGTGGCTGTTGTCTGGCTGTGTCTTCACATGGCAGAAAGGACACAAGCCTGTTCTCTGGGGTGTCTTTTTTTTTTTTTTTTCTTTTTTGAGACGGAGCCTCGCTCTGTCACCCAGGCTGGAGTGCGGTGGCGCAATCTCGGCTCACTGCAAACTCTGCCTTCCAGGTTCACGCCATTCTCCCACCTCAGCTTCTGGAGTAGCTGGGACTACAGGCGCCCGCCACCACGCCCGGCTAATTTTTTGCATTTTTAGTAGAGACAGGGTTTCACCATGTTAGCCAGGATCGTCTCGATCTCCTGACCTCATGATCCGCCTGCCTCAACCTTCCAAAGTGCTGGGATTACAGGCCTGAGCCACCACGCCTGGCCCCCTCTGGGGTGTCTTTTATAAGGGCACAAATCCCACTCATAGGGACTCTACCTTTGTGACCTGTCACCTCCCAAAGGCCCCATCTCCTAATACCATCACCTTGGTGATGGGGTTTCAACATAGTAGTAACAGCCACAGGTTCCAGGGATTTGACACAGGTATTTGCTGGGGGATGCTTTTTCAGTTTACCAGAGCCAGAAATTTGTAGTAATTTGTTGTGACCGTGACAGAAACCTAAAAACAGGACAGTAACTTTCTTTTTTTCTTTTCTTTTTTTTTTTTTTTTTTTTTTTTGAGATGGAGTTTTGCTCTTGTTGCCCAGGCTGGAGTGCAATGGAGTGATCTTGGCTCACCACAACCTCCGCCTCCTGCATTCAAGTGATTCTCCTGCCTCAGCCTCCCAAGTAGCTGGGATTGCAGGCATGTGCCACCACGCCCGGTTAATTTTTTGTATTTTTAGTAGAGATGGGGTTTCTCTATGTTGGTCAGGCTGGTCTCGAACTCCTGACCTCAAGTGATCCGTCCGCCTTGGCCTCCCAAAGTACTGGGATTACAGGGGTGAACCACCACGCCTGGCCAATTTCTGACTTCTGTCACCAGTGAGTAGTGCTGTCTGTCATGGAAGTTCATATAGATGGAATCCCACAATATGTATGTGGTCTTTTGTGTGTGGAAAATTACAGAATAATTTTGAGGTTCATCTGTTTTATAATACTACTTGTATATCCATTTTCTTCCCCTTTTAAAAACTTTTTTCATCATATTATTTTCCACAGTGGCACCATTTTACATTCCCACTAAGAGTACACAGAGTTCCAATTTCATCATATCCTTGCCAACACTTGTTATTTTGTTTATTTTTATTTTATTTTATTATTATTATTTCTTTTGAGATGGAGTCTCACTCTGTCGCCCAGGCTGGAGTGCAGTGGCAGGATCTTGGCTTACTGCAACCTCCGTCTCCTGGGTTCAAGCGATTCTCCTGCCTCAGCCTCCCGAGTAGCTGTTTGTTGATAGTAGGCATCCTAATGAGTGTGAAATGGAAAAACATAAGAACAAATCCTTTTGGTTTGTTCTTTCCTTTTTATTGCTGAGTAATATTCCATTATATGAACAGTATTTGTTTATCCATTCTCCTATTTGTGTACTTTGGGTTGTTTCTAGTTTTTTGCGATTATAAATAAGCTGGTAAGAATATTCATTACACAGCCAGGTGCGGTGGCTCATGCTTGTAATCCTAGCACTTTGGGAGGCCGAGGCGGGCGGATCACCTGAGGTCGGGAGTTTGAGACCAGCCTGATCAACATGGAGAAACCCCATCTTAACTAAAAATACAAAATTAGCCGGGAGTGGTGGCGGCGCATGACTGTAATCCCAGCTACTCAGGAGGCTGAGGCAGGAGAATTCGCTTTAACTCGGGAGGTGGAGGTTGTGGTGAGCAGAGATCACGCCATTGTACTCCAGCCTGGGCAACAAGAGTGAAACTCCATCTCAAAAAAAAACAAAAAAGAAAAAACAAAAAAAAAGACTATTCATTATACAAGTTTTTGTGCAGAGATTAATTTGTATTTCTATTAGAAGTAAAATTACCATCATAGGAGATATATATGTTGAATAAATATATGTTGAATTTTATAAAAGACTTCCAATGTGGTTTCTTTCTGAAGTGTGAGTTAAAGTCTTTTGCCCTATTTTTCCTGCATTGTCATTTTATTGTTGTCCGGGTTCTTTACGTATTCTGGACACAGGCTGTCCGTCTGTTATATGTATTGCAGTATTGCCTTGCAATATCTATGTCTTTTCACTCTTTTAACATTGTCTTTTGATGAGAAGTTTTAAATTTCGATCAAATCAATTTATCATTTTTTTCTAAAGGTACTAACCCTACGTTTTTGAGAAATCTTGCTTACCTCTACTCTACAGTTACAAAATTATTCTCTTATGTTTTCTTCTAGAAGCTTTGTATCTTTAGCTTTCAAATTTAGGTCTATGATCCATACACAGCCAGTTACTTTTTGTACATGGTGTTGGGGAGGAAGTTGAGTTTCAGTTTTTGCACATTGTTATGCAGTTATTCTAGCACCATTTTAAAAAAAAAGTTTCTTTTCTTTTATTCTCTCTCTCTCTTTTTTTTTTTTTTAATACGGAGTCTTTCTCTGTTGCCAGGTTGGAGTGCAGTGGCGTGATCTCAGCTCACTGCAACCCCTGTCTCCTGGATTCAAGTGATTCTCCTGCCTCAGCCTCCCAGGTAGCTGGGATTACAGGCGCTCGCCACCACACCCAGCTAATTTTGGTATTTTCAGTAGAGACAGGGTTTCGCCATGTTGGCCAGGATGGTCTCAAACTGCTGACGTCAGATGATCCGCTCGTCTTGGCCTCCCAAAGCGCTAGAATTACAGGTGTGAGCCACTGTGCCCAGCCAAAAAAGAGTTTTCTTTCTCCATGGAAGTCCTTTAGCATCTTAATTGAAAACCAATTGACCAAATAATATGTACTTAATTTTCACTATTCTGTTCCATTGCTGTATAGTAGTCTCATTTCTATAGATAATTCTTCATTGGCTGTTTGCCCTTAGGCCCATTTCCAGAGGCTTTAAATGGTTATTTATTTTATTTTATTTCATTTCATTCTATTTTTTTGAGACAGGGTCATGCTCTGTCGCCCAGCCTGGAGTGCAGTGGCACGATGTCGGCTCACTACAACCTCCAACTCCCGGGTTCAAGCGATTCTCCTGCCTCAGCCTCAGTGGTAGCTGGGACCACAGGCACCGGCTACTACGCCCAGCTAATTTTTGTATTTTGTAGAGAGCGGGGTTTGTCCTGTTGGCCAGGCTGGTCTCGAACCCCTGAGCTGAAGCAATCCACTGCCTCAGCCACCCCAAGTGCTGGGATTACAGGCATGAGCCACCGCACCTGGCCTAATAGTTGTTTTTAAATAAGCACTGTACTATACTCGCCTAATTTCAGACCATGGTTGACCACGAGTAACTGGAACTCAGAGGAGGGGGACTCCTAGTACGGTATAATGAGATATTTTGAGAGAGAGAGACGAACTACATCACTTTTATTATAGTATACTACAATTGTTCTATTTTTATTATTGTTAATCTCTTACTGTGTCTAATTTATTTATTTATTTATTTTTAAATGGAGTCTCACTCTGTGAGTCTCGCTCTATCGCCCAGGCTGTGGCACAATCTCAGCTCACTGCAACCTCTGCCTCCAGAGCTCAAGCAATCTGCCAACCTTGGTCTCCCAAAATGCTGGGATTACAGACCTGTGTGTAATTGATAAATTAAACTTTATCATAGGCCTGCATATATAGAAAAATATATAGTCTATACAGTGTAGGGTTTGCTACTATCGGTCCTTTCAGACATCCACCAGGGGTCTTGAAGCTTATCCACGGAAGATAAGGCGGGAACTACTGTAAGTAATTTTGATCCTTTGAAATCTAATGAGACTTGTTTTACTTCCTAACATATGGTATATTTTGTGAATGTTACGTGTGTATTTGAAAACTTTAATTCCTGTCAGTAACAGCTTGAAGTCTTCAGTACAAAGCGTCTGAACATCTTTCATTCCATACGATGCATTCTGTATTCTGTTTTGTGGAGGTGCCATTTAGGTCTAATAGGTTAATTCCTTTAAAAAATTTTTGTGTCTTCTTTTTGTGTCTGCCTGTCCTATCAATTACGAATAGAGACAAGTTGAAATCTATATGAGTGTGTATTTGCCTATTTCTTCTTTTGATTCTATCCATCTTTGTCTAAATATTTCAAAACTTATTTGATGTATATATGCACTAAAAGTTGTTATTTTTTCTTCCTTTTCTTTTGAGATGGAGTTTCACTCTTGTTGCCCAAGCCAGAGTGCAATGGCGTGACCTTGGCTCACTGCAACCTCCGCCTCCCAGGTTCAAGTGATTCTCCTGCCTCAGCCTCCCAAGCAGCTGGGATTACTGCAACCTCTGCCTCCCAGGTTGAAGCGATTCTCCTGCCTCAACCTCCCGAGTAGCTGGGATTACAGGCATGCGCCACCAGACCTGGCTAATTTTTTGTATTTTTGGTAGAAACAGGGTATGTTAGCCAGGCTGGTCTCTAACTGCCAACCTCAGATGACCCGCCCGCCTCAGCCTCCCAAAGTGTTGGAATTACAGGCATGCGCCACCATGCCCAGCCTATTTTTTCATACTTAATTGACCCATTTATTTTTATCAAATGTCCTTTTTACCGCTGATAGTGCCCCCTTGAGTTGAATTCTACTTTGATATAATCACTCCACCTTTCTGATTAGCGTGTCCTTTTGCATCTTTTTAATTTCAGCCTCTTTGTGTCCTTATATTTAAATTATGTCTTCTTTTTTTTTTTCGAGACCAGGTTTCACTCTTGTTGCTTAGGCTGGAGTGCAATGGCGTAATCTCAGCTCACTGCAACCTCCGCCTCCCGGGTTCAAGCGATTCTTCTGCCTCAGTCTCCTGAGTAGCTGGGTTTATAGGCATGTGCCACCACACCCAGCTAATTTTGTATTTTTAGTAAAGACGGGGTTTTGCCATGTTGGTCAGGCTGGTCTCGAACTCCTGACCTCAGTTGATCCACCCGCCTTGGCCTCCGAAAGTGCTGGGATTACAGGCATGAGTTGCTGTGCCCGGCCAAAATTATGTCTTCTTAAAACAGAATATATTTGGGTCTCGTTTTTAATCCAATGTGACAATTTCTGTGTTTTAATCCATTTACAGTTAGTAAACGGATTACATGTTTAGTCCATTTGCATTCAATGTGATTACTAATGCGGTTGAAGTCTAACTGCTTGCTCTTTGTCTCTGTCTTATGTGCTTTTTGCTCCTTCCTTCCTGCTTTCTTTTGGATCAAGTATATTTTTGTATTCTATTTCATCTCTTTTCTTGGATTTTTAGCTGCATTATTTTTTATTAATTGCTCTAGGGATTACAGTATTTTACTATTTTAAGACGGAGTCTTGCTCTGTCGCCCAGGCCGGAGTGCAGTGCCATGATCTTGGCTCACTGCAACCTCCACTTCCTGGGTTCAAGCGATTCTCCTGCCTCAGCCTCCCGAGTAGCTGGGATTACAGGCGCACACCACCATGCCTGGCTAATTTTTGTATTTTTA
Organism: Nomascus leucogenys; assembly: GCF_006542625.1. Taxonomy (NCBI): domain Eukaryota; kingdom Metazoa; phylum Chordata; class Mammalia; order Primates; family Hylobatidae; genus Nomascus; species Nomascus leucogenys. The sequence continues at coordinate 1,356,304 of NC_044404.1, forward strand.
GTATAGACGGGGTCTTCACCATGTTGGCCAGGGTGTTCTCGAACTCCTGACCTGAGGTGATCCGTCCGCCTCAGCCTCCCGAAGTGCTGCGATTACAGGCGTGAGCCACTGCGCCCGGCCGGGATTACAATAATTTAAATTATCACAGTATAACTTGAATTTGGGTTCTATCATGTCATCAACAATGTAAAAACCTTTGGAATCTAATTTTGAAACTCCACCCTAGGCACAGAAAAGGAGTAATCTGCTGATTTGAAAATGTGTGCACTGGGAACCAGAATGTTATCCAAAGCCCCTGTTTTGCAGGAATGTGAGAAAATGATCTCCGAATATTGAGTCAACTGGTAGATTGTCTCAATCCGCTGGTCAGGATCCATTTGCTGCTTTTTGCCTTACCGCAGAGCACAGGCGGGAGTAACCAAACCTTCATAATCTAGAGACCAGACTGGAATATCTGATGCCCATCCTTACTGTTCTCCATAAGAACCAGGGGTCGCAGGTGCTGGGGCTGAGCGGGGCGTTTAGGGCAGTTTTCCTAAACACGCCTGTGACCAGCTGACTCCACTCAGCGTTTCCGTGTGAGGTATGTTTCTTCACCGGCCTTTCAAGATTGTTTTCTGGCACGAGCTCAAATCAGGTTTTCCTCCGTCCGCCGTTCCCGCAGGTCTGCGCAGGGATTTGCCCCTGGCTCCCGCAGGTGATGGGGCCGCAGGGTCCGGCCGGGGGCGGTCCCCAGCGGGCTCTGCGCGCCAACCTGCCGCTGGGACCCGCGCCTGGAACCCTCCCGACGAGCGCAGGTGAGCGCCTCCAGCCAGGTGGGGCGGCGCCACATGGGCGCCCTGGGTGTCCCCCTGAGCTCCTTCCGCAGCTCAGGCCACCCCCGCCCTGACCCGGTGGAGCCCCGGGACAGGGTGCAGACCCCGTTCCTTCGCGCTCCGAGCCGGACGGACCCGCGGGAGGACCCCACGCCCGCTCCGCCCCGACCCCGCCGTCCCGCGCAGGCTGAGGTGACGCAGGCCGGCAGGTGGCCAGGGGCTCTCCGCCTGGGAGGACACCTTCGGCGGCCGGCGTGGGGAAAGGGGCTGGCCAGCCAGGGGCGCCCTGCTGGGAGGAGGGAGCTGCCGGGGCCGCGGCCGGGAGGGAGGAGCGCCGGGAGGAAGAGGCCGAGCCGGGAGAGCCCCCGCCCCGGGAGGAAGGGGAGGAGGCCGAGTGTTTCCTGGCGCATTCCCGGCCAGCCCGAGTGACTCACTCAGCCAAGGAAACTCCCAGGGCCCGCCCAGGACCCCCAAGCCGCCGCGGACCCAGGTGAGGAACCCCGCTCGCCCGCGCCTGCCCTGCGGCCTCCGCGGGGTCCGGGTCCCCCTCGGAACCTGGGCCGGCCAGGGCGGCGGCGGGGCCGGGACGGAGCCCCCCCGCCACCCCGGCGGCGCGGCCTCCCCGGCGGCGCGGCCTCCCGGATCGTCCTGGTCCCCGCGTCCCCCAGGTCCCGGCCCCGGTCTCCCGCGCCTCCCGGGCTCCAGGTCCCCGCACTCCCTGCACTGGCTTCCCGGGCCCTGCGCCCCCGGCCTTTCGGCCTCGGCCCCGAGCTCCCCGCCCCCGCGTTCCCCGCCTCGCGCCCCGGGATCCCGGATTCCGCGCCCCGGCACGTGGCACAGCTCCAGTGGGGAAGGAATACCTTAGTGTTTCACGTTTTTGTTGGAAAGTAAGGAGCAGGCAGATTGTTAAGGTTGCACTAAGGTCGCGCAGCAAGATCCGAACCCGTTTTTGTTTCGTGCCCCTTTGAGGACCGGAGGGAGCCTGGTCCGCGGAGCCATTCCGCGCATTCTTGGAGAGAGGAGTTTTGGGCTTTGTTAAGGAGGCGCGATTGTTACGGGGGCAGCACTGTTTCGCACAAGCATCTGAATTGTGTATTTTAAGGCTGAAATGCGTGAGCTTAATTTGCAGCACATTGTGGGTGTGACAAGAAGGGTCCAAGAATAATTGGGAAACGGGGTTGATGGAGCGTATTTTAAGCTGAGAGGGGCGTCTGGACGGTGTCAGCTCCGCTGTTAAGTCCAGTCAGGGAGCGGCTGCTGATTGAGCCCAGCGCCGCGTGGTCGCCGCTGGGGACTGAGGCTCGGGAGCGTTTGTTTTCTGGCGGCGGAGGGCACCGTGGCCGCGCCGGGAGCGGTGGTGTTTCTTGGAGTCGTCCGTCGGACTCCAGAATGAGGCGTGGTCGGAGCCGCGGTGATGCCCGGTGCAGTGCGCACATTGCTATGCTTGACAGCTTGGTGGCTACGACAGAGTCCCGGCCAGGCCGGGATCCGCGGGGGCACCACGCATGCTGCCCTTTCCCTGCGGGTGGCCAGCGGCTTTCCAAGTGATGTCTAGATCTGCAGGCACGGAGCCTGGAAGAAGAGTCACGTTGTGAGTGGGCGCGGGCCGTAGCAGGTGTGCACTCGTAGGGCCAGTAGGGAGATAGTGCCGGTGCCCTCACTGCGACCGAGGCGCCCTGGAGTCGTGGCGGAGGACGTTTCCTGCGTTAAGACAGGTGTCTGTGCTGCGCTCAAAGAAAATGTACCCCCTAAGTTTGTGTGTGTGTCTAAATTTATTTTAAACTTTACATACGGTAAGATTCACTTTTTGGTGTTCAGTTCAGTGAGCTTTAACAGGTGCGTGGACTGTAGTGACTTCCACCGCAGTCAGGATACTCAGGAAGGCAGCCTCTCTCCTTCCCGCTCTTGCAGCCGCCTGTCTGTTCCTCAGTCCTCCTGCTTTGCCCGTTCCAGAATGTCACATGTGGGCTTGGAGTCTGGCTTGTTTCGCTTAGCATAAGGCGTTGGCGATTCAGCTATGCTCTGGTTTGTCCCTGAAGAGTAAAGATACAAGGGTCTGAAAAGTGTGGCTCTCGGATACAGCCTGAGAGAGAGACTAAAATGATAAAGTGATGAGAAAAATTACAAAACTATAGTTCATTAAAAACATTAAACAGTATGGAACCGTGTATGCTAAAAGTGAAATTCCCTCGGTACTTCTAAGTAGTATAATAGTCTTTTCTGTGCATAAGCAATTTTTTAAATAACATAGTGAGATCATATTGCATATATTATCATCATACATTTTTCACTTAATGATGTTTGGTTACTTAAATATCTTAGCAATCTTTACATGTTGATATATATAGTATATACACTCAGATTTCCCTCAATCTTTTAAATAACCGTATAGTATTCTTTTTTTTTTTTTTTTTTTTTTTGAGACGGAGTCTTGCTCTGTGGCCCAGACTGGAGTGCAGTGCCGCAAACTCAGCTCACCACAACCTCTGCCTCCTGGGTTCAGGTGGTTCTCCCACCTCAGCCTCCTGAGTATCTGGGATTACAGGCATGCACCACCACACCCGGCTAATTTTTGTCTTTTTAGTAGAGACGGGGTTTTGCCATGTTGCCCAGGCTGGTCTTGAACTCCTGGCCTCAAGTGATCTGCCTGCCTCAGCCTCCCAAAGTGCTGGTATTACAGGCATGAGCCACTGTGCCCGGCCAAATGACTATAGTATTCTGTAGTGTGGATGTTTCATAATTTTATCAGCCTCCTGTTGATTGACATTATAGTTATTTACTGTTTTTCACCACTACAGTCAATGCTTGTATCTGTATCTTTGTGCACATACTCAAGTTTATAATGCTAAAGGTGACTTTGGGTTTAAATAACAGCTAACATCTCCTTCCTGCCTCCTTTATTTTATTTTATTTTATTTTATTTTATTTTATTTTTTGTGAGACAGGGTTTTGCTCTTGTTGCCCAGGCTGGAGTGCAATGGTGTGATCTCGGCTCACTGCAACTTCCACCTCCCGGGTTCAAGCAATTCTCCTGCCCCAGCCTCCCGAGTAGCTGGGATTACAGGCGCCTGCCACCACACCCAGCTAATTTTTGTATTTTTAGTAGAGACAGGGTTTTGCCATGTTGGCCAGGCTGGTCTCAAACTCCTGACCTCAGGTGATCCACCCACCTCGGCCTCCCAACGTGCTGGGATTACAGGTGTGAGCCACCGCACCCGGCCGCATATTTTATAGTGTGAAGTTTTAACTAACATGTCCAAGCTATTCTCATTGTTTTTCCTATTAAAAATTTTTTTTTTTTTTTTTTTTTTTTTTTGAGACGGAGTCTCACTCTGTCACCCAGGCTGGAGTGCAGTGGCGCAATCTTGGCTCACTGCAAGCTCCGCCTCCCGGGTTCACGCCATTCTCCTGCCTCAGCCTCTCCGAGTAGCTGGGACTACAGGCGCCCGCCACCACGCCCGGCTAATTTTTTTGTATTTTTTTAGTAGAGACGGGGTTTCACCGTGGTCTCGATCTCCTGACCTCGTGATCCGCCCGCCTCGGCCTCTCAAAGTGCTGGGATTACAAGCGTCAGCCACTGCGCCCAGCCTTTCCTATTAAAATTTAGCCAGCCCTTAGAGGCCATAGATAATGCATGGATTAATTACATTGACATAATTTAAAAACCTTATTTTAGCCAGCGCAATAATATCAGACAAAGAAATAAAAGGCATACAAATTGGAAAGGGAAAATTGTCCCTATTTGCTGACAACATGATTATCTATATAGAAAATCCAGGGAATCTATAAAAAAGCTACTAGAACTAATTAATGAGGTTAGCAGGGTCACAAGATACAAAGTCAACACACAGAAGGCGACCTTATTTTTCTTTCTTTTTTTTTTTTTTTTTTTTGAGACAGAGTTTCGTTCTTGTTGCCCAGGCTAGAGTGCAATGGTGCGATCTTGGCTCACCCGCAACCTCTGCTTCCTGGGTTCAAGCGATTCTCCTGCCTCAGCCTCCCGAGTAGCTGGGAATACAGGCATGTGCCACCATGTCTGGCTAGTTTTGTATTTTTAGTAGAGACGGAGTTTCTCCATGTTGGTCAGGCTGGTCTGGAACTCCCACCCTCAGTGATGACCGCCCACCTCTGCCTCCCAAAGTGCTAGGATTATAGGCGTGAGCCACCGTGCCTGGCCTGGCGACCTTATTTCCACATACAGCAGTGCCACTTATCCATGGGGAGATACATGCAAAGTCAACACTATACAGGCTGACCTTATTTCTGTTTACAACAGTCCTTGTTATCCGTGGACGATACGTTCCAATGGATGCCTGAAACCTCAGATAAGACAGAACCCTTTGTGTTCTGTGGTTTTTTTCCCTATACATCTATGCCTATGATAAAGCTTAATTTACAAATTAGGCACAGTAAGAGATTACCAACAATAACTGTTCATAATATAGAATAATTATATAGTGAATAAAAGTTATATAAATGTGTTCTCTCTTTCAAAATATCTTTTCGTATGCACTCACCTATTTTTGGAGGGCAGTTGACTGCAGGCAGCTGTAACTGGGGGAACAGAAATTGCAGATAATGAAACTACAGGTAAGTGGGGACTACTGTACTAGCAATGTACAATTAGAAAGTTAAATTTGGCCAGGCGTGGTGGCTCACGCCTGTAATCCCAGCACTTTGGGAGGCTGAGGTGGGCGGATCACAAGGTCAGGAGTTCGAGACCAGCCTGGCCAACATAGTGAAACCCTGTCTCTACTAAAAATACAAAAATTAGTTGGGCATGGTGGCGTGCGCCTGTAGTCCCAGCTATTCAGGAGGCTAAAGCAGGAGAATGGCTGAACCGGGGAGGCGGAGGTTGTGGTGAGCCGAGATCGCGCCACTGCACTCCAGCCTGGGCAACAGAGCGAGACTCCGTCTCAAAAAAAAAAAAAAAGAAGAAAGTTAAATTTAAAAACACACCATTTCGTTTGCTTCAAAGGAATCAAATACTTAGGTATACATTGAATAAGACTTACAGAATCTGTATGCTGAAGATGAGAGAAATCAAAGATCATTTAAGTAAATGGGGGGACATACCATGGTCAGTGGTTGGAACACTCAACGTAGTAAAGACATCAGTTCTCTTCATATTGATCTATACATTTAACCTAATTCCAATTTAAAAATATTAGCATGCTTTAAAAACAAATTTTAAACAAAAATTTTGTTTATTGAGGTATAATATACCTACTTTGTAAAATTCACCTACTTTTAAGTATACGGTTGGCTGGCCTGTGAACGAGGGGGTTAGGGATGCCAACCCCCTGTGCAGTTGAAAATCCGAGTGTAACTTTTTTTGGACGGAGTTTCGCTCTTATTGCCCAGGCCAGAGTGCAATGGCACGATCTTGGCCCACTGCAACCTCTACCTCCTGGGTTTAAGCCATTCTCCTGCCTCAGCCTCCCAAGTAGCTGGGATTACAGGCATGCGCCACCACTCCCGGCTAATTTTGTATTTTTAATAGAGAGGGGGTTTCACTGTGTTGGTCAGGCTGATCTCAGCCTCCTGACCTCAGGTGATCCGCTGCCTCTGCCTCCCAGAGTGCTGGGATTACAGGTGTTAGCCACCGAGCCCGGCCTGTAACTTTTTTTTTTTTTTTTTTTTTTTTTTTTTTTTTTTTTTTTTTTTTTTTGAGACAGAGTCTCGCTCTGTCTCGGCTCACTGCAAGCTCTGCCTCCCGGGTTCAAGCGATTCTCCTGTCTCGGCCTCCGGAGTAGCTGGGATTACAGGCACCCGCCACCATGCCTGGCTAATTTTATATTTTTAGTAGAGACGGGATTTCACCATGTTGGCCAGGCTGGACAAGTATAACTTTCGACTTCTCAAAAGTTAAAACTACAAATAGCCTGCTATTGACCAGAAACCTTACTGATAACATAAACAGTTGATTAACAGATTTTGTAAGTTATATGTATTACATACTGTGTTCTCATAATAAAGTAAGCTAGAGAAAAGAAAATGTTAAGAAAATCACGAGGAAGAGAACATAAACTGACTACTCATCACGTGGAAGTGGATCATCAGAAAGGTCTCCATCCTCAAAGAGCTCACAGTGAGCAGGCCAAGGAGGAGGAAGTGGATGGGTTGGTTTTGCTGTCTTGGGGGTAGCAGAGGCAGAAGTGGAGGAGGTGGAAGGAGGGGCTAGAGAGGCAGGCATACACCATGTAACTTTTACTGGAAAAAGTCTGCAAATAAGTGGACCCACATGGTTCAAACACATGTTGTTGTTTCAGGGACAACTATACAATAATTTTTAGAAGATTTCTGGAGCTGTGCAACCATCACCATAATCCAGTTTTTGTTTGTTTGTTTGTTTTGAGACAGGATCTCACTCTGTCACCCAGGCTGGAGTGCAGTGGTGTGATCTCAGCTTACTGCAACCTCCACCTCCTGGGTTCAAGTGATTCTTATGCCTCAGCTTCCCAAGTACCTGGGATTACAGGAGGTGCCACCAAGCCTGACTAATTTTTTTGCATTTTTAGTAGAGAAGGGGTTTCACCGTGTCGGCCAGGCTAGTCTCGAACTCCTGGCCTCAAGTGATTCATCTGCCTCGGCCTCCCAGTACTGGGATTACAGGCATGAGCCGTCGTGTCCGGCCTGTTTCTGTTTTTTTAATTTTAATTATTTTTTTACTGGAGATGGGGTATCACTATGTTGCCCAGGCTGGTCTTGAACTCCTGGGCTCGAGCAATCCTCCTTTCCTCCTGAAAGTGCTAGGATTACAGATGTGAGCCACCAGGCCCGGCCTTGCTCATCTGTTGATGGACAGTTAGGTTGATTCCATGTCTTGGCTGTTGTGAAAGGTGCTGCAATAAACATGGGGTACAGAGATCTCTTGGACATACGGATTTCATTTCTTTTAGATATATACCCAATAGTGGTGTTGCTGGGTTAAGTGGTAGTTCTATTTTTAATATTTTGAGGAACCCCCGGCACTGTTTTCTATAATGGCTATACTGATTTACATCCCCACCAAGAGTGTGCAAGGGTTTCCTTTACTCCACACCCTGGACAGCACTTGTTATCTTTTGCCTTTTTGACAAAAGCCAGTCTGACAGGTGTGAGGTGATAGCTCATTGTGGTTTTGATTTGGATTCCCTGATGATTAGCGATGTTGAGCATTTTTTCATATACCTGTTGGCCACTTGTACACCTTCTTTTGAGAAATATCCATTCAAATCTTTTGAGTTGTTTGAATTCTTTGTATATTTTCGTTATTAATCCCTTATTAGTTATATGGTTTGCAGATATTTCTTGCATTCTGTAGATTGTCACTTTGTTGATTGATTCCTTTGCTGTGCAGAACCTTTTTAGTTTGATGTAATCCCATTTGTCTATTTTTTCTTTTGTGGCCTTTGCTTTTGAGGCTTTATTGCCTCAAAATAAGCCAGGCACAGAAAGACAAGTACTGCACAATCTCACTCATATGTGGAATCTGGAAACGCTGATGCCACAGAAGGACAGAGCAGAATGGTGGTTACCAGAGGCTGGGGTGGCTGGCGGAAGGGGAGAGAGGAAGATGTTGGTCAAAGGATACACATTTACAGTTAGGTACAAGGGGGAAAGTCCAGAATAGGCAAATACACAGAGACAGGAAGTAGACAGGTGATTGCCTGGGGCCAGAAAGCAGGGGAGAGAGGATCAGTGAAGAACAGATAGAAAAAGTGAGAATAACTGCTAATGGTTAGGGAGTTTCTTCTCCCTTTTTTTTTTTTTTTTTTTTTTTTTTGGTCAAGGTCTCGTTCTGTCACCCAGGCTGGAATGCAGTGGGGCAATCATGGCTTACTGCAGCCTTGACCTTTTGGGCTTAAGCGGTTCTCCCACCTCAGCCTCTCCGGTACCTGGCACTACAGGTGTGCACCATCATGCCTGGCTAAATTTTGGGTTGTTTGTTGTTTTGTTTTTTTAAGGCGGAGTCTCACTCTGTTGCCCAGGTTGGAGAGCCGTGGCGCGATCTCGGCTCACTGCAACCTCCGCCTCCCAGGTTCAAACCTGGTTCTCCTGTCTCAGCCTCCTGAGTAGCTGGGATTACAGGCGTGCACCACCACGCCCGGCTAATTTTTGTATTTTTAGTAGAGCCAGGGTTTCACCATGTTGGCCAGGCTAGTCTCAAACTCCTTACCCCAAGTGATCCTCCTGCCTCAGCCTCCCAAAGTGTTGGGATTACAGGCGTGAGCCACAGCCTAATTTTTGTGTTTTTGTTTTTTTTTTATAGAAATGAGGTTTCACCATGTTGCCCAGACTGGTCTCAAACTCCTGAGCTCAGGTGATCCCCCTGCCTGGGCTTCTCAGGGATTATAGGCTGAGCCACTGCACCTGGCCACATTTAAGTCTTTAATTCATTTCGGGTTGATTTTTGTCTATGTTGAGAAGCCAGGTCTGATATTATTATTCTGTATGTGTGTATTTAGTTTTCTCAACACCATTTATTGAAGAACCTATCCTTTTCTCATTGTGTGTTCTTGGCACCTCTGTTAAAAATCAGTTGGCTGTAAATGCATGCATTTATTTCCAGGCTCTATTCTGTTCCATTGGTTTATGTATCTGTGTTTATGCCAATAGTGTGCTGTTTGGGTTACTATAGCTCTGTAGTTTTTTTTTGTTTTGTTTTATTTTTTTTTTTTGAGATGGAGTCTCACTCTGTCACCCAGGCTGGAGTGCAATGGCACAATCTTGGATCACTGCAACCTCTGCCTCCCGGGTTCAAGCGATTCTCCTGCCTCAGCCTCCTGAGTAGCTGGGGATTACAGGCATGCGCCACCACACCCAGCTAATTTTTATGTTTTTAGCAGAGATGGTGTTTCACCATGTTGGCCAGGCTGGTCTCGAACTCCTGACCTCAGATCCGCCCACCTCAGCCTCCCAAAGTGCTGGGATTACAGGCGGGAGCCACCATGCCCAGCCTCTGTAGTATATTCTGAAGTCAGGTAGTGTGATGCCTCCAGCCTTGTTCTTTTGCTCAGGATAGCTTTTGCTATTCCAAGTCTTTTGTGGTTCCACACAGATTTTAGGATTTCTTTTTCTGTTTGTATGAAGAATATGGTAGGTATTTTGATAGAGATTGCATTGAATCTGTGGATTGCATTGAATCTGTAGATTGCTTTGAATCTGTGTATTGCATTGAATCTGTAGATTGCATTGAATCTGTAGATTGCTTTGGGTACTATCTATTGTTTATTTATTTATTTATTTATTTATTTTTTTTGAGACGGAGTCTCGCTCTGTGCCCCAGGCTGGAGTGCAGTGGCGCGATCTCGGCTCACTGCTAGCTCCGCCTCCTGGGTTCACGCCATTCTCCTGCCTCAGCCTCTCCGAGTAGCTGGGACTACAGGCGCCCGCCACCACGCCCGGCTAATTTTTTGTATTTTTAGTAGAGACGGGGTTTCACCGTGGTCTCGATCTCCTGACCTCGTGATCCGCCCGCCTCGGCCTCCCAAAGTGCTGGGATTACAAGCGTGAGCCACCGCACCCGGCCTGTTTGTTTATTTTTTGAGATGAGTTACCCAGGCTGGAGTTCAGTGGTGCAGTCATGGCTCACTGCTGCTTTGATATCCTGGGCTCAAGCGATCCTCCCACTTCAGCCTCCTGAGTGTCTGGGACTACAGCTGTGAGCCACCATGTGCAGCTACTTTTTATTTTATTTGTTTTCTTTTTCTTTTTTCTTTTTTTTTTTTTTGAGACAGAGTTTTGCTCTTGTTGCTCAGGCTAGAGTGCAATGGTGCGATCTTGGCTCACCACAACCTCTGCCTCCCGTGTTCAAGCAGTTCTCCTGCCTCAGCCTCCCGAGTAGCTGGGATTACAGGCGCCCACCACCACGCCCAGCTAATTTTATATTTTTAGCAGAGATAGGGTTTCTGCATGGTGGTCAGGCTGGTCTGGAACCCCTGACCTCAAGCGATCTGCCTGCCTTGGCCTCCCAAAGTACTGGGATTACAGGCGTGAGCCATCATGCACAGCCTTATTTTATTTTTTAGTAGAGACGAGGTCTAGCTGTGTTGCCCAGGCTAGTCTTGAACTCTCGAGCTCAAGTGATCCTCCCACCTCATCCTCACAGTGTTAGGATTACAGATGTGAGCAACAGCACCTGGTCTGTTAATTCTGTTGTTGCCAGTGTTTTTGGTGTCATATCCAAGAAATCATTGCCAAATCTGATGTCACGAAGCATTTCTCCTGTTTTCTTCTAAGAGTTTTATAGTTTTAGATCTGATGTTTAGGTTGTTGATCTGTTTTGAATTAACTTTTCTTTTTTTTGTCTGTTTGGCTTTTTTTTTGAGACAGAGTCTTGCTCTGTTGCCCAGGCTGGAGTGCGGTGGTACAATCTTGGCTCACTGCAAGCTCCGCCTCCTGGGTTCAAGCGATTCTCCTGCCTCAGCCTCTCTAGGAGCTGGGATTACGGGCCCCCGCCACCACACCCAGCTAATTTTTTGTATTTTTAATAGAGACGTGATTTCACCGTGTTAGCCAGGATCTTGACCTCGTGATCTGCCCCACTCGGCCTCCCAAAGTGCTGGGATTACAGGAGTGAGCCACCACGCCTGGCCAAATTAACTTTTCTGTATATTATATAAGGTAATGGTCCAACATAATTCATGTATGTGTGGATATTCAGTTTTCCTAACACAATTTGTTGAAAAGACTATTCTTTTTCCATTGAATGATCTTGACATCATTGTTGAAAATCATTTGACCACATATGTGAAGGTTTGTGTCTGGGTTCTTTATTCTGTTTAATTGGCCAGTATGCCTTTCTTTATGCCAGTGCCACACTGTTTCAATTACTGTAGCTTTATGGTAAGTTTTGAAATAAAAAGGAGTGAAGTCTCCAACTTTGTTCATCTTTTTAAAGATTGCTTTGACTATTCTGGGTCCTCGGAGATTCCTATGAATTTTAAAATGGGTTATTTTTGCAAAAACAAAGTGCTGTTGGAATTTTCAAAGGGATTGCATTGAGTCTTTAGAAGGCTTTGGATTGTATTGTCATCTTAACAATCTTATGTCTTCCAATCCATTAACAAAGATGTCTTTCCATTTGTTTGTATTTAATTTCTTTCAGCAGTGTTTTATATTTTTTAGTGTATAAGTCTTTCACCTCCTTGGTTATATTTTTTTAAATTGAAACTTGTATTTAGCCATTTTGAGATTAATATGTTGAATAAGTAAAATTCATTTACACTACATTTATTCTTCATCTTTTGGATGCTGTTGTACATGGAATTAATTTCCTTTTGGGATTGTTCATTGCTAAAATATAGAAATGCAACTGATTTTTACATGTTGCTTTTGTATCCTGCAACTTCCCTGAATTCATTTATTAGCTCTAACTAATAATTATTATGGAATCTTTGGGATTTACTACATATAAGATCATGTCATCCAGAGTTTCATGTGTTATGAGGCACAGAGGGACTGACCTTTTTATCATAATGTTTGTAGTAATTTTTGTCCGCAGGTCCGTTTTGTCTAATACTAATCTAATGTTAGTATTGCCACTTCCCTCTCTTTTGGTTACTCTTTGCATGGTATGTCCTTTTGCATTCTTATAGTTTCACCGTACTTGTATTTTTATATTTAAAATGTGTTTCTAGTGGATAGCATATGGTTGGTTCATGTTTTCTGTTTACTCTGTAAATCTCTGCCCTTTGATTTGAGTATCTTGTTCATTTACATTTAATGCAAATATGTGTGTAATGGGATTTACATCTGTCATTTGGTTTATTCTCTTTATGTCTTATATCCAGAGAGCTGATGGCCACAGCAGCTCCGGCCTGATTTCTAATAGGAGGGTTATCTAATAGAAGGATTTCAGAGCATTCCAGGGACAAGATTTGCATTTGTATGAATTTTTTTGTGTTAAAAGCCTCTTAGAACATGGTCTCAAGAAATTAGGGATGTGTTTTTCACCATTGTGTTGGTTTCAGCCTGATGTGCATCTGTGCTATTCAGCACAAGCTCACTGGGCATTTGTTTTCCTGGTCGCTCCCCCTCCAATTTTATTACGACTGCAATTCCTTCACGCACAGCCCATGCCGTGGGCTGTGGCTCGGCCCTCCATGGGGGCAGAGGTGATGTCTGTTGAACTGTGGCTCCCAAGTTTTTTAGATGGGAATAAGACAGACGTACAGTGATAGCCGCTGTGACCTTGTCATGCCCTGTTCTTTGCTTTCCCCTTCACATTCAGGGATTTTACATCACAGGGGAGGGGGAAAAACCCCAAAACACTCTGAAAGCAGTGGGTTTCATCCTGAAACCTGATTCCATAGCCAAAATTTGATGCTCGGAGCCTGTGTGATCACTCCTTGCAGTCATGTTTTCCTGGCCAGGACAGTGGGGATGAGTGTTGATTTGTCCTTGAAGATACTCACAGAAGGAGGTGTGCTTGCTCTGAAGAACCACATAGCCCCACAGCTGAAGTGGTGAAGTTCTGCATTACATTTGAATCCCTGTCCAAAGCTCAGCTTCTCAAGCTGTTCCTAAAAGGACCAGTCTCCACGAAACCAGTGAGCCTTAACACCACCTGGACTCATGGCTCACTGGGGCCAGCTAACCCCAGAGATCGTTGAATAACTGTGTGTGTTAAATTGAGCAGACTTGTGCATATGCACAAAAACTTCACAGACTCTCAAGAGGTAGCCTTGTTCCTGTCAAGGAGACCACAGGGATAAGGTTTTCATATGCACAAGTGGTGTTTTCTTGTTTGTCGTGATGACAGGGTGTGGAGGTGGTAGAGGTGATGTATTAGTCAGGGTTCTCCAGAGAAACAGAAGCAACAGGATATGTGTGGATGTGCGTCTAGAGAGATTTACTTTAAGGACCTGACTCACAATTGTAGAGGCTGGCAAGTCCAACGTTTGCAAGGCAGGCCAATAGGCTAAAGACGCGGGGAAGAGTTGATGTTGAAGGCAGCCTGGAGGCAAGATTCCCTCTTTCTTAGGAGAGGTCAGTCTCTTTTCTTTCAAGGCCTTCAACTGGTTGGATGAGGCCCACCCAAATTATGGAGGGTAATTTGTTTCATTCAGAGTCTACTGGTATAGATGTTAATCTCATCTAAAAAGTACTTTCATAACAACGTTTAGATTGCAGTTGGACCAAAAACTGGGTACCATGGCCTGGCCAAGTTGACACATAAAAGCAACCATCACAGGGATTGATTTTTATTTTGTATTGAAATAATTTGCATTTATTTTTATTTATTTATTTATTTTTTGAGATGGAGTCTCGCTCTGTCACCCAAGCTGGAGTGCAGTGGCGCTATCTTGGCTCACTGCAACCTCCACCTCCCTGGTTCAAGCGATTCTCCTGCCTCAGCCTCTTGAGTAGCTGGGATTACAGGCGTGTGCCACCACACCTGGCTAATTTTTGTGTTTTTAGTAGAGACGGGGTTTCACCATATTGGTCAGGCTGTTCTCAAACTCCTGACCTCAAGTGATCTGCCTGTGTCAGCCTCCCAGAGTGCTGAGTTCTCTTCTTTTTGAGATGGGGTCTCACTGTGTAGCCTAGGCTGGTCATGAACTCCTGGGCTCAAGTGATCCTCCCACCTCAACCTCCCAAAGTGCTGGGATTACAGGAGCCACCATGCCCGGCCTTCTTATATTTCAGTCACACATTTCAGGCTGACCTCACTGGTCACGTGGAATTGACTGTGACCTGTGATGGGCACCTGAGAAGCATCTGGAGCTCTTGGTTGCCCTGATTCTATCCCAGGCCCAGGTGGAGAGCAGATGTGCTGTGTTGTAGCTGTGGGCTGTGGCGAGGCCGGGCCCTGGAAGTGTGTGTGAAGACGCAGGCCGGCACATGTCTTCCCACACACTGTGCGCAGGAAAGGTTCAGGTGCCCCGAGTTCTTCCTCTTCTCATATGTCGGCCGCACTCCTGCAGACTTAGCCAAGACTGCCTGGTGGAAAGTGCTATTGGAACTCTGTGCTTCAGGAACTTTGTGATTTCATTTAGTGAGATCTGGGAGCGTGCTCTGAAGTCACCTGTCCTGAGCCCCTCAGCCAGCAGGGCTTAGTCGGGCCCTGTCCAGGCCGTTGTCACTTTTGAGGAATACTCTCCAAGATTTATAAACAGGTGGTGGGTGACCTGCCCATTGTAGTCCATAGCCTGTTGCTGCCGGCAGCTCCTGGGAAGGGGCAATAGGAGAGCACTGCCTCCTTGTCCCATGTCCCAACCGAATGCTAGAGCCAGTGCTTCAGGTATCCAGGTACCTCAGGTTGCTTGGAAAAGTTTAAATAAATTTTGCATACTTATTAAGTATTCTCTTTTCATCTTTTATCAGCTTTTTTTATTGGCTCCTCTGCAGAAAAAAAAAAAGGCAGAGGTGATTTTGGGAAGCGCAGCATCCCCTCGGCATCTCTGAACATGCGCCACTGTCTGTCTCTGTGTTCATAAACGTAAAGCTGTCTGTTCTGGCTGCTGCTGTCTCATAAAGCGTGTGCACCAGATGCTAGCGAGTCTTACACAGATGCTGTCGAGATGTAGGAGGCAGCGTTGCTGTGTCTGCTGCTCATCGTGGGGTCTTTCCATGTGCTGCCAAGTGCGTTCCCTTTCTCCACAAACTTGGAGCGAGGGTCTCGGTGGGCTGTCATGGGTGCGGACTCTTAGTTGAGAAATCTTCAGGATGGCATAGCCTTTCTGCAGCCTGTTGTTGGCCACAACTCAGGTCCTTCTTCATCCCCGGCAGGAACAAACCCCTCCTAAGCCTTTGTGTATTTATCTGCTAAGGCTGCCAAAACACAATACCAGCGACTGGGTGGCCTCACCACAGACATAGTATTTGCTCACAGTTCTGGAGGCTGGACATCCAAGATCACAGTGTGGGCAGGTTGGTTCACTCTGTGGCCCTGTGGCCTGTCTCCTTGGCTTGCAGATGGCCATCCTCTCCCTGCGTCCTTGTGTGGTCTTCTCTCTGTGTGCATCTGTGTCCTAATCTCCTTGTCTTTTTTTTTTTTTTTTTTTTGAAACAGAGTTTTGCTTTTGTTGCCCAGGCTGGAGTGCAGTGGCGTGATCTGGACTCACCGCAACCTCCGCCTCCTGGGTTCAAGTGATTCTCCTGCCTCAGCCTCCCGAGTAGCTGGGATTACAGACCTGCGCCACCACGCCTGGCTAATTTTGTATTTTTTTTTCAGTAGAGATGGGGTTTCTCCATGTTGGTCAGGCTGGTCTCGAACTCCTGACCTCAGGTGATCCACCTGCCTCGGCCTCCCAAAGTGTTGGGATTACAGGTGTGATCCACTGCACCTGACCTAATCTCCTTGTCTTATAAGGACCCGGTCCTATTGGATGAGGGCCCACCCTGATGGATTCATTTTAACTTAATTATCTCTAAAGAACGGAGGCATTCTGAGGTCCTGGGGGTTAAGGCTTCAACACACGAATTTTGAGGGCACACAGTTCAGCCCATAACAGTTTGTTTCGTTAAAACGTGGGCTCTTCATTATCGCCTTTGATCCCCTGGGCCAAGCCCTTGTTGATGGGGCACCCCTGAACTCTCAGAGCCATGGGCTCCTGCTGCTCTGGGGACACCAGGGCAGAGGGAAGGGGTTGGGGCCTGGTGTGTCAGCTACTAGGGAAGCCTAATTCCTTATCCCTGTTAGATAAAAACACAGGTGCTCTAATATTTGCTTCTCTCATTCCAAGGAATCACAGTCATGCATCACTTACCAACAGGGATATGTTCTGAGAAATGCATCGTTAGGCACTTTTGTCGTCGTGTGGGCATCATAAAGGGCACTTACACACACCCAGATGGTACTGCCTGCTGCACACCTAGGCTGCATGGTAGAGCCTGTTGCTCCCAGGCCACACGCCTGTGCAGTTTGTTACTGCAGTGAACACTGTGGTTAAGAGTATTTGTGTATCCAAGCTTACGTAAACATAGAAATGGTACAGTGACACCATCTCAGCTCACCGCAACTTCTGCCTTCCAGGTTCAAGCAAATCTCCTGCCTCAGCCTCCCAAGTAGCTGGGATTACAGGCATATGCCACCACACCTGGCTAATTTTTGTATTTTTAGTAGAGACGAGGTTTCACCATGTTGGCCAGGCTGGTCTCGAACTCCTGACCTCAGGTGATCCGCCTGCCTTGGCCTCTCAAAGTGTTGGGAGTACAGGCGTGAGCCACCACACCCAGCCAGTAATTTAGGGTGTTTTTAAGTAATTTTAAGTTTAGAGTATTTTTAAGTAAAATCTAGCACTTTTTGTGTTATCTATATGTTGATATGTTTATTAATATATGTGTATACACACACACACACACACACACACACACACAGTGGAATACTATTCAGCCTTTAAAAAGAAGGAAATCCTGTCATTTGTGACAAGGATAAACCTGGAAGACATTACGCTTAGTAAAATAAGCCAGGCCCAGAAAGACAGATACTGCATGACCTGATTTCTATGTGGAATCTAGAAAATTTGAGCTCATAGAAGCACAGAGTAGAATGGGGGTTGCTGCAAATAATCCATCTGGGCAGGCAGACGGGGCTGGGGTTGGAATCCATCTCCTGCCATTTCTCGGCTCTGTGAATTTGGACAGATCACTTTCTCTGGCCCTGAATTTCACCATCTCTAAAGAAGGGGTTGAATGAGCTCAGACACCCCAAGGCTTCACGAAGTGCAAGCGGCTGAGATGTGCTGGTGTTAAAGGTGATTGAGGACAGGGTGGGGTCCCTTTTCGCCAGAGGGAACACGGAGCCCTGTGTCTGAGGTGCCCGTGGCATCTTTGCCAGCTGCTCTTGGTTGCCAGCTGCTCTTGGTTGCCGGCTGCTCTTGGTTCCCAACTCCCCGGGGAGCTGCCGGGCAGGGGAACCTGCCCTCCTGGCCTGGGGCATCGTGGCCGTGGTCAGCCAAAGGCCAAGACCTGCCTTCTTTCTGGGGCTGGGGGCTGCTTCCTGCCTTCCAGGCTGTGGAGTCTGCTGGCTGGGCTGCCAGGGTGTGTGTGGGTGTGTGTGTGTGTGTGTGTGTGTGATGAGGCTGCAGAGTCTGCTGGCAGGGCTGCCAGGGGTGTGTGTGTGTGTGTGTGTGTGTGTGTGTGTGTGTGTGTGTGTGGTGAGGAGGAGGAGGAGTGGACTCACTCTGCATGGGGGTGGGGTAGGGTTCACATATTTTAAGCTCATCACCTGGCTGGGAAAGTAGCTGTTCTTGCTCCAGAAAGGAAAAAAAAAAAAAAGTATGTGAAGTGATAGATATGCATAATAGCTCGATTTAACCATTCCACAAGGTATGCATATATGTAAACCTCTCATTGTATGCAGTAAATGTATACAATTTTTATTTGTCAACAATACCTTAATTTATATAAAAACATGCCAATCCATAGTTTCTGTCTCATAATAAATCAGTTTGGCCCATCCACAAAAAACAAAACCCAGCTCTTTTGCAATGATCTGAAGCATTCTGATTATAACACTGATGTTTACTCCCGGGGCTGACTGGGCCTGGAAGGTCCTTTCTACAAGCCGTCCTTACGAAGGCATGGTGTCCAGGCACCTCTTACAACTGGGGGCTAAAAGCTTTCTGCCCAGGAGTGCGTGACTCTGGGCAGAACCTTCCTCTGGGCAGATGCGGGCATGTTGCGGCCGTGCTCTGGCTGGTGAGATGGGTTCAGCCTGCGATATGTGCCAGCGTCCAGCCTGCCCGGGGCCATAGGAGTGAGGGGCGACCAAAACACACTTCCGCTCGAAGAGTCGGGGCAAGTCTATTTGAGACGTTTCCCATTCCTTTTCCTTATGTTCACAAAATGTTTTCAGGGGGATATTTCATTGTTATGTGTTGTGTTATGTTATGTTATGTTATGTTTTATGTTATGTTATGTTATTTTTAGACAGTTTTGCTCTTGTTGCCCAGGCTGGAGTGCAATGGCACGATCTTGGCTCACTGCAACCTCCACCTCCTGGATTCAAGCGATTCTCGTGCCTCAGCCTCTTGAGTAGCTGGGACTACAGGCATCTGCCACCACGCCCGGCTAATTTTGTGTTTTTAATAGGGATGGGGTTTCTCCATATTGGTAAGGCTGGTCTCGAATGCCCAACCTCAGGTGATTGCCCGCCTGTGCCTCCCAAAGTACTGAGATTACAGGTGTGAGCCACCGCGTCCGGCCTTTCTTACTCATTTAAAATAACTTCAAACTTACAAAACATTGCAAAAATAAAAATAGGACAAAGAACACAATTCAAACACTTCTCTCTCCACTTGAGGCCCTTTACTCTAGACACATCAGTGTCTATTTCCTAAGAATGAGGATGTTCTCTTGTGTGCCACAAGACACTTGTCCGCTGCTGGCCCTGTTTACAAAATGCTTGGCCAAGCCCTGTGCTGGAGCATGTGTTGCCCAGGTATTCATGTGTAAGAATGTTCCTCACAGGTCATGACAACCAAGTGTCTGCAAATGGCGTTGGTTCTGAGCAGCAGGAGACAGGACATGTAGCCTGGTTTGTTGGTTGGGTGGAATAGCACGCACACATCAACATGGTGCTTCAGGAGCACCGCTGGCAGTGTGCATGCATCTCGTAATAGCAGTGGGCACAGTATGAATAGGTCAGGTGACTATATATAGATGATATCCCTTTTATAATAACTCAACTAAAAGGTGCTTTTTAAGAATATAGATGAGCTATGGCCGGGTGCGGTGGCTCACGTCTGTAATCTCAGAACTTTGGGAGGCTGAGGCAGGTGGATCACCTGAGGTCGGGAGTTCGAGACCAGCATGACCAACATGGAGAAACCCCGTCTCTACTAAAAAAAAATAACAAAATTTAGCCGGGCATGGTGGCACACGCCTGTAATCCCAGCTACTCAGGAGGCTTAGGCATGAGAATAGCTTGAACCAGGGAGGCGGAGGTGGCGGTGAGCTGAGATCGCACCATTGTACTCCAGTGTGGGCAACAAGAGCAAAACTCCGTCTCAAAAAAAAAAAAAAAGAATATAGATGAGATACAGTTTATGCAGAAGAAAGCAGGGGATTGATGCCTGGAGGTTCGGACCAGGGACTCACTGTGGATCACAAGCAGGACTCTGCCTTTCGGTGTGGGCAGTGGGTTCGCACGTCTTTGACGTCATTAAACATTACTAATTATGGTGAGAGCAGGTCAGAGTCCAAGAATTATTATGTATCTGAGTCCCAGTTTTAAAAATCCTACTACCAATCAGTTTACTGAAATTTTTTTTTTTTTTTTTTTTTTTGAGACGGAGTCTTGCTCTGTCGCCCAGGCTGGAGTGCAGTGGCGCGATCTCGGCTCACTGCAAGCTCCGCCTCCCGGGTTCACGCCATTCTCCCGCCTTAGCCTCTCCGAGTAGCTGGGACTACAGGCGCCCGCCACCACGCCTGGCTAACTTTTTTGTATTTTTAGTAGAGATGGGGTTTCACCGTGGTCTCAATCTCCTGACCTGGTGATCCGCCCGCCTTGGCCTCCCAAAGTGCTGGGATTACAAGCGTGAGCCACCGTGCCCGGCCTGAAATTTTTATTGATCTCAAGATTACTTTTAAATGAACTCTCTGAGATTACCTATAGTAGTGCTGCCTTGACACTGTTTCTCACCTGAGCAGCTGTTTGGCTTCCCATCGTGGCCACAGCAATTTGCAGAAACTGGGGCTATGATTAGAAACTGCTTCCTTCCGTGGGCCTGGGCTGGCAGAGTTCTTCCTCCTTGGTAAATTTAGAAGTGAAACAGGAAATTCCAAAGGGAAAGGCTAATACCATAAAAAGTTAAAACTTAATTTCAAAGAAAATAGTAAGTGAAATGAAAAAGAAAGTAGCTTGACCTGGAAAAAGTTTTGTAGCAATTCTCACAAAGCTTTAATATCTTTAACATTGTTAGTATAGTAAGTCCATCTGTCAGCTGCTGAAGAAAATACCAAGATTCCAAGGATTTTAAAAAAACAAACAGGCAAACGACCCAAGCTGGCAAGTTACAAATGAAGAAAAACAGGCAGGGGGAAGTGGCTCGTGCCTGTAATTTCAGCATCTTTGGAAGGCCGAGGCTGGAGGATCCCTTGAGCTCAGGAGTTCAAGACCAGCCTGTGCAACAAGGCAAGACTCTGTCTCTACAAAAATTCAAAAAAATTAGCCAGACCTGGTGGTGCACGCCTGTAGTCCCAGCTACTTGGGGGGCTGAGGTGGGAGGATCACTTGAGCCTGAGAAGTTGAGGCTGCAGTAAGCTGTGATCACACCACTGCACTTCGGCCTGGTTGACAGTGAGACCCTGTCTCAAAAAAGAAGAAAAACAAACTGGTTAATGCATAGAAATATGTTTCATCTCAGTAATAATAAAAGAAATGAAAATTAAGGCCAGGCACAGTGGCTCATGCCTGCAATCTCAGCACTTTGGAAGGCCAAAGCTGGCGGATCACTTGAGGTCAGGAGTTCGAGACCAGCCTGGCCAACATGGCGAAACCCCCGTCTCTACTAAAAATACAAACATTAGCCCAGCATGATGGCGAGCGCCTGTAATCCCAGCTTCTCGGGAGGCTGAGGCAGGAGAATCACTTGAACACAGGAGGCTGAGGTTGCAGTGAGTCAAGATCATGCCACTTGCACTCCAGCCTGGGTGACAGTGAGACTCCATCTTAAAAATAAACAAAATATAAATAAATAAGTAAATAAATAAAAGAAATACAAATTAAAAGAACATTCAGATTAAATTATAAAAACAGAAGTGACCCCTGGATTCTGTTGGGAAGCGCCATGCTGCTGTCCGGCTCCACCTTGTTCGTGGGCCCCCATAGGAGGGCACCTGGCCCAAAGCCACCTGCAGCTTTAGAGACATGTGTGACCTAAGAAACTTCCTGGGATGTGCTACTAGGAAAGTCATCTGCAAACACACTCCAGGCTTTTCTGCCCAGATGTGGTACCGTCAGGCTTGTCTCATGCCTGAGCAGGAGGAGGGCGGGCCGCCCCGAAGCAGGCTGCGGTTCATGCATGGGCCGGTGGTGTTTCCTTCACATGTTCTGGATGTGCTGGTGTTGCTGTAATGATGGAAAAGATTTGTATGACCTCAGTGAAAGAGGTGCTCTCTGCTTTTGTTCCTTTGATGGACAGCTAAATGGCCTGGACACCTTTCCCACAGTTTTCATGAAGACCCGGAGGGAGCTGGCTTTAAGATCAGGATTCTGGTTTACCTGAGAAGCTCCCTGTTAGGTCCCTGCTCGGTTCACAGTCACTGGGGATGTTCTGTGGCACCGCCTGCTTATGGAGCTCCTGCCTCTGCAGGACGTCTCCGGCAAGGTGCCTGGGACATCCCAGAGCACGAGCCTGCTGAAATAGGGCACCCGAAGGCACAGACCACCCCGCTGTGTGGGACCTGTGAGGTGTCTTGGTGCATGTGGAGGAAGCCGGTGAGGTTGATGCTGGTGTTTCCAGCCCAAGTGTCTTGACAGCGGGACCCTTGATAGAGATTGGGGAGTGAGGTGTAGTGTAGGTGGTAGCTAAGGTCATGGGCGTGACCTCAGGCTGGAGGCAGTGGGGGAGCCCGGGAGACACTCTGCCCACAGGCCAGGTGCAGTGGGGGATCCCGGGAGACACTCTGCCCACAGGCCAGGTGCAGTGGGGGAGCCTGCAGCTCCTCGTGGTGCACTTGGTGTAGGAGAAGGGCTGGGCTGCTACTGGGCTATGCCAGACCCTGGCAGGGCCAGGCCACAGCCAGGCCAGCCAGGTGGGGATTCGGGGATTCAGGTCCTTACTAGGGGAGGGAGAGACAGGGAAAGAAGAACAGGCACATCAGGAGGTGTGGATGCTGGGTGAAGATGATCTAGTGGCTGCCGTGTAGCTTTTGGTCATCAACCTGCACCCTCCTGGGCCCTGAGAGGAGAACCTGAGAGGCTGGTGGGGAGGGGGAGCACGGGGCTCAATCACCCGTGGGGCCTGTTCCTCAGCCTTGCGCCACAGGACCCAGCAGATACATGGTCTGTCGGGCACAGTGATAAGGTGGGGGACAAGGTGGGTGGCAGCCAGTTCCCTTTCCTTCAAGCCGCAGGAATCAGAGCAGGCTGAGAACCCCCAGCCAGAATGGCCAGTGGTGGAATTGCTTTGTCAAGAGCCAG
The DNA here is from genome assembly GCF_006542625.1 of Nomascus leucogenys. NCBI lineage: Eukaryota > Metazoa > Chordata > Mammalia > Primates > Hylobatidae > Nomascus > Nomascus leucogenys. Next base: position 1,379,197 of record NC_044404.1, read on the forward strand.
AGGTCATGCCTTGGTGCCCAGCTGAGCCCATGGCCTCCTGAGCAGGTGGGACTGCCCGGCCATGCGGGCCACGCCACTGAGGCACGTGAGGCAAGCCACGGGGCTGTGGCAGCCTCCCTTCCCCTCTGGGCTCAGTGTCGGCATCTGTGGATGGGGACCCCCACTCTTCTCCTGAGCGTGGGAGCGCCCCCTCTGTGGTGTGACTGTCCTCCTGGAGACCACCATGGTGGGTCTGCCCTAACAGAAAGAGTAAGTGGAGCCGGAAACACTGTCTTCTTCCCTTTGTGCCTTTTAAACATGCACTGGATTCGGGTGAAAGATGAAGGAATGGCCGTCGTCGAGGAGCACTCCTTAATTGTTTATGCTGTCTGTGTGTTGCCCAGGTGCACACAGGTGGGAGAGAAACAGCCCCTCCCACCAGCCAGATCCCTACCCAACCCAGGCATCTGCCAGGTGGGCTGGTGGGGCTTCCCCGAGCTCGTCTGTGTGCCTGGCAGCCCAGCCCCGGGCTGAGGTGCGTGTTCTCATTGTCCTGAGGGCCCCACCTGGGGCACTGGGAATGGTGGACGGCACAGCGGGTCCTCCCATGGCCCAGGGGTGTGGGAGACGGAGGGAGGCCCTTGGGTGTTCTGTGAGCGCTTGAGACTTTATTCTGTGGAATACTGGACCCCATCTCTGCCTTTTGTTAATTATTTTAGCATCCGAATAGTTTTTTTCATACAAATTTGACAGATAAAGACAGAACTGCTCTCCCTTGCTCTCCTGGGGCACTCTGGGGTTTCATGGCGCATGGTTTGAAAACCACAGCTGTAGGCAGAGAGAGCCAGTGAAAGTGTGAGCAGGAGAGTGACAGGAAGAGAAGCAGAGATGAGTGCAGGTTTGGCGGTGCCTGGGGGATCAGAGGGAAGCCTGGGGGAGGGCGATGTTCGGAGCTTGTGAGACCACTCGGTCTTGGGAGACCCCTCCCAGAGGCAGCCTGACCCTGGCCGAAGGGGCTGCAGCCCCAGGGTGGGGGGCGGAGGCTGTGTGGCATGGGGACGTGCTCTCTCTCAGGGTTCCTTGGCACACTCTGTTTTAGACGTCAGCACCTCATTGTGATTTTCAAACTTGATTTCTGTTTCTCTGTTGATGAGGCCGTTCTTTTGAGCTGGTTTTGAGTGGCTGCTTTTGAGGATGGAATTTGAAGTTTTTGTGCATTAAAAAAAGCAGATTACCTCACACCTGTTGGAGAGGCCGAGGCAGGCAGATCACCTGAGGTCAGGAGTTCGAGACCAGCCTGACCAACATGGTGAAACCGCATCTCTATTAGAAATACAAAAATTAGCCAGGCGTGGTGGTGCGTGCCTGTAATCCCAGCTACTTGAGAGGCTGAGGCAGGAAAATTGCTTGAACCTGGGAGGCAGAGGTTGCAGTGAGCCGAGATTGCGCCAGCCTGGGTGACAAGAACGAGACTCCATCTCAAAAAAAAAAAAAAAAAAAAAAGCAAATTACTTCAGTAATAAAGCTAGGCTAGAAGATGTTATATTGGTTTTTAACTATGCACTTTTTGCCTTGCTGGTCGTGATAGCCTGTTTCTATGCTGCAGCTGTGCAGTCAGGCTGTTTAACCTGGGGAAAACCAGCTACAGCCATGCTGGCGCGGTCCCCCTGCTTTGAAATACAGAAGAGCACATTCTTTCTACACCTGGGAGAGAAAGGGACAGCCAAGTATGCTTTTCTTCTTCAGATGATTTATTTTATGCCTATTTTACATGAACAGATTGCACAAAAAATATTGGAAGTTTCTACTTTTCTGGAAAGTGCCATCATTTTGCATATAGAAGAGGAAGAAAATCAGCTCGTGCCTTGTGCACGTTTGCAGAAACATTTCATAGTTTGTCTTTGTTTGACTATGCTGTTTGGTTGGACAAGTGGAATGCTTACAAGTTGTAAAAAAATTTTTTTTTGAGACGGAGTCTTGCTCTGTTGCCCAGGCTGGAGTGCAGTGGCATGATCTCGGCTCACTGCAAGCTCCGACTCCTGGGTTCATGCCATTCTCCTGCCTCAGCCTCCCGAGTAGCTGGGACTACAGGTGCCCACCACCACACCTGGCTAATTTTTTGTATTTTTAGTAGAGACGGGGTTTCACCATGTTAGCCAGGATGGTCTCGATCTCCTGACCTCATGACCCACCCGCCTCGGCCTCCCAAAGTGCTGGGATTACAGGCATGAGCCACTGCGCCTGGCCAATTTTTTGTATTTTTAGTAGAGATGAGGTTTCACCGTGTTAGCCAGGATTGTCTAGATCTCCTGACCTCGTGATCCACCTGCCTCGGCCTCCCAAAGTGCTGGGATTACAGGCGTGAGCCACCGTGTCCGACCACAAGTTGTAAAATTTTTAAATGACTGGTTTGGAAATGCTGGGAAGCTCTTTCTAGCAAAGCATCCCTCCACCTCTCTCAGTGTGGGCTGCAGTGGCGGGAGTTAGCGTCGGTGTGCCGCCTGCCACAGCACTGCCGCCTGCATGGCACCGATGCCTTTGCTTCTGCATTTTCTGGATTGTGGCTTCTCCACATTTTGCAACCTTGGTGTTGAGCTGTCTTGGCAGTTTCTATTTTGACACCTAAAGAGACGACTGTTCGGTCCCTGTAAAAAGCTCCCTCTTGACCTAGGGTGGAAAGAGAAGTAAATACGTCTCAAAAGTGTATCCTCTAATGTGGTAAAATACAAGGTCCCTCTGTGGCCAGGGGTTGGCTGGAGCGGGCAGCCACCATTCTGCTGTGCGCTCGCTGGCATTTTGGGAGCCTGGGCCCGGCCAGAGTGGCCACATGCACACTGCTGTCTCGGGGCGGCAGTGGGGCCATCTGGATGGTGCGGCCACCCGTTCCCCCTTTACCAGCCCCCACCCTTCCTGGCCGCCTTCCCCGAGCCTCCCCTGAGATGCCCGTCTCCAGAGCCCCTGTCTTGTTTGACTCCTTTGTTTTGTCTGGTGTCCAAGGCCGGTTTCCCACGGGGCCTGTGTTCTCCCAGGGATGCTGGCTTATTGAAGACACACACTCTCACACACATACACACTCACACATACAAACTTTTTTTTCCTTTTCCCTTTTAATCTGTTGGCACCACCTCTGCTTCCAGGTTAAAGTTAGTCTTGGCTGCTTTAATTTCCATTTGTTTTTGCAGCCTAGTAGTGTCTTTTTTCATTTTCAAGACTGTTGAGTTATGCCAGGACTCAGGGTTATGACCTACTGACTGAGCTGCCTGCTGAGCATGAGAGACAGCTCTTTCTTCCCAGCCACCTGCCCTCATGCTGCCCAGACACAGGGAAAAGGACCAAATCACATTTATTTATTTTATTTATTTATTTTTTTGAGACAGAGTCTCACTCTGTTGCCCAGGCTGGAGTGCAGTGGCGCGATCTCAGCTCACTACAACCTCTGTCTCCTGGGTTCAAGTGATTCTTGTGCCTCAGTTTCCTAAGTAGCTGGGATTACAGGCATCCACCACCACGCCCAGCTGATTTTTGTATTTTTAGTAGAGACAGTATTTCGCCATGTTAGCCAGGCTGGTCTCAAACTCCTGACCTCAAGCCTCGGTCTCCCAAAGTGCTGGGATTAGAGACGTGAGCCACTGTGCCCAGCCCCAAATCACATTTAAAAAAAAATTCTGTGATTCACTGTTCTTTGTTTTGAAGCATGTGATGACTGTGAGGTTTTACAAAAATCACCCTCCCATCTCCTGGGATGTCTGCTGTGTGGAGAAGTGAGGTCCAGGGCCTCTCTGGGAACTGGGTTCCCCAAGGGCAGCATGGGGAGGCACTGGCTGATGCCCTGAGCCCGTGAACTTGCAGGGGGAGTGTGGCGAGGGCTGGCCACATCTGGATGGGTTAAGGACCAGGAGCCTGGGTGGATCTGCCCGTTTTCTAGTTGGTGGAAGCACTGGTGCATGCCTCCTTTGCCTTTGCCCCTTGGCCTGCTGTCCCCAACTTTCTCCAGCATCCTCAGGGCTCTGCTGGGGCCATCAGGGCAGGAGAAGGGTTGGGTCCCTGACCCTGCTTCCCTGCCTCCCCAGCCCCTGCTGCCTGTCCACGCCAGGGCAACTCTGTCTGTGGCTCCAGCTCCGTGCTGCCTCTGTCCTGCCCCTCAGGCCTGAACCGGTCTCCAGCACCTCACTCGCACTTGGAAAGTGGCCATTTGTACCTCTGTGCCTCTGGCCTTGACCCCCTGGGTGGGCACCCAGCACTGGGTCAGGGCGGTTCTCAACCTTGCTCTGCGGCTGTGGGCCCTGGGGCAGCTGGCGACCCCATCCAGCCTCTCTCCACTCATTTGCCAGTGTGTCAGGGTGGCCTCCACCTTAAGGCAGCTGTGAGGACCACTTCTTGAGACTGCATCTGTGTGGATCTGAGGCTGAGGGGCAGCCAGTGACATGTGGAAGGAAGGAGGTGGACCCACGGAGCCCCCAGCATGCCCTGTGGGCACTGCCTTTCCAGTGGGTGGCACTGGGAACCTTTGCCTCCTGCCCACCGTTGGGTCCCTTGAAGCCCACCTGGGGTTCCATGATCCAGCAGGTGAGTGAGGTGTGCAGCATGATGTGCACTCAGGCGCGCAGCCGGTCTGCCACCGCCCGGTGGCTGTTGCTCACTCTGCAGACTGCCCTGCAGCTCCTAGAGCAGAGGTGCATCCCGACCCACGAGACGCTTAGAGACTGACCCGGGACTCTGAGGACATCACTGGAAGAGCAGCCAAGTATGATGAGTATGTCCTCCTTTGAAATCTTTATTTTTAAAAACTCTTAAATTTACAAAATAAACGAACTGATGGCTTGTTAAAACAGCAGTTCCCCTACCATATTTAAATTCATTTTTATATCTTGACAAGCTATAGGATTTGGAATCAAACTTGAGGGTTGAGAACTGCTGCTGATAGAAAATCAGTCAAGGAAGGAAAAAACATCTCTTTATGTTGTTCAATGACATAAACCGAGGGTGGGCATGTTATTTTTGGGTTGGTTCGCCGCCTGGGGAGGCCGGGGGCACAGGCAACTGGAACTGTGGCACGGTAGCGCCTTGTGACCGAGCTCGTGCAGGTCTGGCTGGCTTGTTTTGCTCCCAGCAGTGTGCTCGTTCTGCATGGAGCACGTATTATTTTCGTGATCAGCAAAATACCAGCTCGTGTGGGTTCTTACCCGGCAGACAGTGCAGGGAATCTGCGTCCCGCCTGGGTGACTCTGTCCTACCTGTTCTTGGCTCTGTGTTCATTTGCCAGGGCTACCATTAACAAAACACCACAGATCAGGCACGTATTTGGAACAGCATACAAACTGTTCTGCCGGTGCCACCAGCCAGCACTTTAGAGTTTAATAATAGGATCAGGGCCTATTTCTTTCTCTCAGTTCTGGAGCTGGGAGTCTGAGATCAGGGGGCCAGCAGGGTTGGCCTCTCTTGTGAATGGCCACCTTCTCTCTGTGTCTTCATGTGGTCTTCCCTCTGTGCCTGGTCATGCATTGCCCTGCTCTGATCAGGCCCCAAGCAGTGGACATCAGTGTACCTGTCCATGTGAGCTGAACGAGCAGAGACAGAAATGCGATCCTATTGTTTTTTGTTTTGTTTTGTTTTTGTTTTTTTTGAGACAGTCTCGCTCTGTCACCCAGGCTGGAGTGCAGTGGTGCAGTCTCGGCTCACTGCAAGCTCCGCCTCCCGGGTTCACACCATTCTGCTGCCTCAGCCTCCTGAGTAGCTGGGACTACAGGCGCCCGCCACCGCGCCTGGCTAATTTTTTTGTATTTTCAGTAGAGATGGGGTTTCACTGTGTTAGCCAGGATGGTCTGGATCTCCTGACTTCGTGATCCACCCGCCTCGGCCTCCCAAAGTGCTGGGATTACAGGCGTGAGCCACCACACCAGGCCCTGATCCTATTGTTAAACTCTAAAGTGCTGGCTGGTAGCACCGGCAGAACAGTTTGTATGCTGTTCCAAATACGTGACTTTAATTATGGTGTTGGATATTTGCACTGTGGCAGCCACTTATAAAGGCTGGTCAGATACAACTGAGGCTCCATTCCAGGGGCAGTGGACACTGGCTTTGCAGTGACCAGGCCAGGCCTGGTGCTCCTGCCTGGGAATGGGGGCTTCTTAGACACAGAAGGAGACTAGAGGCTGTGCTGGATGCCAGTGCTGGGGGAAAATCCCCGTGGGACGTGGCATTCATGGGAGGACAAAAGGAGGGCCGAAAAAATCCCAGGGTGCAGGCGGCTGGAGTCAGGCATTGCCTTTGTTCTCTAGCAGTGGGATGCAGGGTCCGCTGGCAGCAGTTAGAGACGGAGCAAAGTAAATGCACTTGAAAGAGCTTTGGGAGGTGGAACTGTGAGGAGTCAGAGAACAAGATGGGATGAGACATGAGCTCTGATGTGCCTGTGTGGAGTGGACACCACCAGGGCCCCCATGCTGGCTCTGCAGGTGGCACCCAGGCCAGACCCTGCACCCACGCTGCCAGGGCTGAGACCTTGGAGACTTGGATTTAGAGCTGATTACTCCAAGTCTGTCTAACAGGGTGAGGCAGAGGCTGTGCAAATTCGCATCTATGGAAGATGCACGGACGGAGAGCCCTTGGAAGCAGGCCGGGCCCAGGCTGTGTGCGTGCGGTGACAGCTGCTTGGCATCACACACCAAAGTGGATGTGGGAGGGCTGCCTATGATCATGAAAAACCTGAAATATGAAAATGTGAAGAATAGGAGAGAACAGCAGTTTGCCACAGCAGGGCCCTGGCCAGCACTCTGCACGGTGCCCTGATGACTTGAGAAATTTTATGGAAGCTGGGAGAAAAAAGAGCTTACAAAGCAGTTTGTATGATAGTATCTTGTTTTTGTAAGGGACGGTGGGATGATTGATGATAGGTTTTCTTTTTCCTTTTCCATGTTTTCTGATTAATCAGCAACAAACATTGCTATTTTTGATTGTAGTAAAATATGCATAACATAAACTTTACCCTATCTTCACCTTTTTTTTTTTTTGGTGGGGGGATGGAGTCTCACCTCACTCTGTCGCTGGGGTCGGAGTGCAGTGGTGCGATCTCAGCTCACTGCAACCTCCGCCTCCTGGGTTCAAGTGATTCTCCTGCCTCAGCCTCCTGAGTAGCTGGGATTACAGGCGCCTGCCACTATGCCCAGCTAATTTTTTGCATTTTTAGTAGAGATGGCGTTTCACCATGTTGGCCAGGCCGGTCTCGAACTCCTGACCTCGTGATTTGCCCGCCTCGGCCTCCCGAAGTGCCAGGATTATAGGCTGGAGCCACCGTGTCCTCCCCCATCTTCACCATTTTAAGTGTACAGCTCTGTGGCGTTAAGTACATTTCACCTTATTCTGCAACCACCACCACTGTCCAGCTAGAGCGTTTCATCTTTCCAAGCGGAAACTCTGTATCCACTAAACAACAACTCCCCAGCCCCCGCACGCAGCCCCTGTCACCACTGTTCTCCTTTCTGTCTCTGAGTTTGACTGCTTTAGGTCATTCATATGAGTGGAATCATGCGGCGTTTGTGCTTTTGTGACTGGCTTATTTCACTTAGCATAAGGTCCTTAAGGTTCAACCATGTTGTAACTTGTCAGAATTTCCTTTCTTTTAAGGCTAACATTCCATTGACCACATAAATACTGTTATTTTTATACAAAGAAAGAAGTCTGCAAGCACTGGCTTGGAACAAGCTACGCATCCGGCGTTTTTCCGTGGGTTCAACAAGCTGCGCATCTGGCGTTTTTCCGTGGGTTCAACAAGCTGCGCATCTGGCGTTTTTCCGTGGGTTCAACAAGCTGCGCATCTGGCGTTTTTCCGTGGGTTCAACAAGCTGCGCATCTGGCGTTTTTCCGTGGGTTCGACATCAGTGGTCCCTGCTGTGGATCACAGCTGACGCACGAGCAGTTCTCCCCCGAGCCTGTCTGGGGCGCTCCTCCCCACCTTCCTCCACCATGGGGTCATCTTGGCCTCTCCCGGGCAGAGGCGAGGGAGGAAGGCGAGTCCCTGTGGGTGCTGCGCAGGGTCAGGGGCTGTTGCCATGTGGGCTCTGTGGCCTCCCAGGGTGCTCGGTCCGACCTGTCTTCTCGTTGACCCGCGTGGGGCCCGGGCATGACTGGACACGCCCCCAGGCCTCTCCTGGCACTATCTGGGTTCAGGCCACAGAAAGGGCAGACTGCGCAACTCTGGGCTGGAGCTGCAGGACACGGGCAGCCCCTATGGGGCCCAGGCATGTCCTAAGGCAGCCTGGCCCTCCGAGCGGCATCACCCTGAGGTGCCTGCGTGGACACCGAGGGCAGGCCCCCACGCTGGCTCTGCAGGTGGCGCTGGGGCTGGACCCTGCACCCACCCGGCCGAGGCTGCCCTGCCCTGCTCCTTTCTGAGGTGTGTGGAACAGGAAGCTGTGACGTAGAGGGAAGTGGACGAGAGTTTCTGCTACATGTAGATTTCTAGTGAGGAACATGCAGCAGTGACCGGCTGCGGTCGGGGGCGTTCCCTCACGTGTCGGGGAGGTCCAGGTGGCTGGCGGTGCGGCTGGTGCCTCTGTTCTCCCTGATTTCCAGTCAGTTCCTGAGAAAATGGGTGGCGTCTCCAGCCGCCATTGGGGATTGACCTACAATTGTTTCCGTGTATCTGTGGAACCGGCCCAACACCCCGCGTGGATGCCTGAGCCTGGAGACTGTACTGAACCCTGCATAGTCTATGTTTTTCCGTACTTGCATACCAGTGACAAACGTTAATTGGTAAATTAGGTACGGTAAGAAATTACAATAATAATAGAACAGTTGTAACAATAGACTGTCATAAAAGTTATGTGAACGTGGTCTCTCTCTCTCTCTCTGTCTCTCGCCCTTTGGTGCCCGCCGTGAGATGGCGGTGAGGTGGGCGGCGCAGGCATTGCAATGCAGCCTTAGGCTGCTGCTGACCTTGACCACCAGCCTGGCCATACCGCTGCAGTCCCATGCTGGCGACCCAGCCGGCTACTGGTGGCTCACAGGCGGGTCGCACATACAGCGTGGAGACGCTGGACAAGGGGATGGTTCGTGTCCTGGGTGGGAGGAGCAGGACGGCCTGAGAGTTTATCACCCTACTCAGAAGAGCACACAGTTTAAAACTTATGGAGTGTTTGTGAATGGAGTTTTCCGTTTAATATTTTTGGAGTGCAGTTGACCTCTGGTCATTGAAATCGCGGAAAGTGAAACTGAGATTCAGGGGTGGCTATGGCATTTCTCCTTCCAGCTCTGTCAGCTTTTGCCTGGTGTAACGTGAAGGAAGCTTTTTGGCCGGGTGCATTCACATTGAGGGTTGTTCTGGCTCCTTGGGGAGCTGACCCCTTCCTTCTCTCTCTCTGATGAGTTCCTTGCTCGGAGGCTGGCTGGGTCTGGAACTGACCCCTTCCTTATCTCTCTCTGATGAGTTCCTTGCTCCGAGGCTGGCTGAGTCTGGTGCTGACCCCTTCCTTCTCTCTCTCTGATGAGTTCCTTGCTTGGAGGCTGGCTGAGTCTGGTGCTGACATAGCCACCCCAGCTTCCTTTTGGCCAGCGCTTGCCTGGTTCACCTTTTTCCCCTTTTGCTTTCGACTTATCTACCTGTATCAGTATATTTGAAGTAAGCTTCTTGTAGATGGCGTATGGTTGGGTTAGGATTTTATTTATCTATTCTGACAACCTCTTCTAATTGGTGTTTTTAGATTATTATGATAGTGTAATTATCAATGTGTTTCAATTCAGGTCTACCATTTTATTATCTAACTTCTGTTAGATCACTATCTTTATCATTGCTCTATTTCCTTTTAGGTTTTTTAAAACATATTGTAGTATTCTGTTTTAATTTATTCTAAATTATATGTTATCTATTTTGCTTTGGATAGCTTTTTAAAAAGGTATTTTAAATTTTTTCTTTTTTTTAAAAGAGACAGGATTTCACTGTGTTGCCCAGGCAGGCCTTGAACTCCTGGACTCAAGCGATCCTCCCTTCTCAGCCTCCCAAGTAGCTGGGACTGGCTGTACAGCTTTCTTCGGTGGTTGCTCTAAGGATTTCGAAGTCCATGCTTATTAACATTTCACATTCTGCTAAGGATCTGAAAAGTCTGCTTTTTACCACTTCTAGAGGGACATAGAAATCTTACCCCATCCAGGTTTCCCTTCCCCCTTTTAGATTACAGTTGTCTTGTTTATATGATTTATACAATTATGTACCTAGAAATATTTTATAATTTACATTTTATATATTTGTGTAATTTACATTTATGTACACTGAAAGGCCCATCAGACAGTACTTTGATTTTTGCTTTTAACCGCCAAGCACTTTGGAAGAGCTGTGGGATCGTTATGTGTCCTGCGCCCTTGCCCCTTACCCTGCCTACTGCCTCTGCTACGTGGTTCACAGACCACGCTTCCTTCCACCTCCCTTCCTGTCAGCCTGAACCGCTGGCCAGCATGCTCTTTATTTTCCTCCTCTGCCCACGTCCTGGCTTCACCTTCCTTCCTGGAAGACGCATTCCCACCTTGAGGGAGGATCCCGAGTTGGCACCTCCCCGCTTTAGGCTTAGGCACATTGTGCCCGCCCTCCAGCCTGCCTGGTCCCCGCTTTAGGCTTAGGCACATTGTGCCCACCCTCCAGCCTGCCTGGTCCCTGCTTTAGGTTTAGGCATGTTGTGCCCGCCCTCCAGCCTGCCTGGTCCCGGGGGGAATCCACGGCCCTCCCACTGTTGCTCTGTGCTCTGCCAGGCATCCCGCTGTTTTCAAGATTTCAAGTTTCTCCCGCTGTTTTCAAGATCCATTTTCCTTTATCTTTGGCGTTCAGCAGTTTGACCGTGATGTGTCTGGGTGTGGATTTCTTGTTTGTCTTGTTTGGGATCCTTAGAGCTTCTTGAATCTGTAGACAAAAGACTTTCTCCAAATTTAGGGTGTTTTTTTGTCATTTTTTTCAGCTGTTTTTCATCACTGCTTGGTTTCCCCTTTTCCTTTTGCACTCTGATGACACAGACGTTAGACCTTTTCTCTTGTCCCGAAGATCCCCAAAATTTTTTCAATCTTTTTTCTCTCTGGTATTCAGATTAGAAAACTTACATTGCTCTATCTTCAAGTTCACTGAATCTTTCCTGAGGTTTTTTTTTTTTTTTTACATTTCAGTAGTGTGTCTTTTAGTTTTGAAATTTCCATTTGGTTCTTCTTTATATGTTGTTTTGTTTGCCTTTTGCTGATTTCCATTTTTTCATTCAGTTTGGGAGTGTTAAAATCGTTAGAGCATTTCATAGCACAGTAATTGCTTTAAAGTTGGGTGGATAATTGCAACACCTGTGTTATTTTGGTATCTGTTGACTGTCTTTTCCTGTAGGAGCTCAGATATTCCTCATTCTTTGTGTGCTGAGTAATCTGGGCTGTAAGTGGATGGTTGGATGTTATGATATGAGGTCTGGGTCTTGTTAAAATCCTAGGAGGATGTTGATATTTTTATTTTAGAAAGCAAACACCCTGAGGAGACTTGGGCTGTGGTTCTGACTTGCCTTCAATGGGTGGCAGCTCCATGTCAATTCTGGCTTCATAGCCCCCTGCACTGCCACTTGGACCTGTCCCCTGTGTGCCGCTGGTGGCTGTCTGGCTGTGGTCTCAGGGTTTGGGGTGTGAAGAGGATCAGATCCACACCCCTGCAGCTTGAGGATGGGCTTGAAGCTGATGAGCATTTTGTCGGCTGGCTCTTCTGAGCTGCTTCCTCTCCACACTGCCACTGGGGCTTCCTGGGTCCCTGGAGCTTCCCTTCTCCACCCTCAGCCAGTGCACTGGGACCAGCTACCCGTTCCACTGTGCACTTCCATGCCTGCGCCAGTGCTGGAGGAGGGATTTGGGTCTCCTTCTGTTCAGTGTCTCCTCCAGGCCACCTGCTGCTCTTTCCTTCATAGAATGCGGCTCAGCTGCCTCTGGTCCCATCCTGGGGCAGAGCTGCTCCTGAGTACCCTTCAGCAGAAGGCAGATTGCCCCCTCTCCCTGGAGCTGGCACTGAAGGTGTGTTTAGACGATGTCTGCCTTCATTTCTGCACCTCTGCTCCAGCTGCAGTGTGGCACTTTCTGTCCCCTGCAGCAGCCCCGTACTCCTTGTAATCTCAGCCTGTCTGTGCAGCTAGACAGCTGGTGTTGGGCGGCAGGGCGCTCGTCTTTTCCATGTCAGGCTCTAGCGTGTTTGGAGGCATCACCTGGGAGGTGGCTGCATTTAGGGAGGCTCTGCTGGGCAGATGTGGCGTCGGAGAGGCGCCGCCCCTCCAGCACTTTGAGGGAGTTGTCAGACCCTCCAGAGAGTCCTCAGCACCAGCAACTCAGGATGGCGGCCCCTATGGTGGGAAGGATGGCGGGAACCACGTCCCCCACACTGTGACCCTCCTGGAGGCCAGGAGAGCCTGTTCTCAGCGAATGTGGAAGGATAAGCTGCACAGGGCCTCCCAGTCTGCTGGCCCGCATGCTCTGAGAGAGACGCACGACTCCCAAGGACTGAGCATGCCCGCGTCAGCCATGTCCAGTGCCCTCGGGAGAGCGGGAAGGGGTTAGAGGCCTGAGTACCCAACCTTGAAGCTTGTCGGGTGCCCCCTCCTTCTCCTCACAGACCAGGGGTCCTTGTATGTTGTTCCAGCCCAGGATGGCGGCCCAGGTGACGCTGGAGGACGCGCTGTCCAACGTGGACCTCCTGGAGGAGCTGCCCCTGCCCGACCAGCAGCCCTGCATCGAGCCCCCGCCATCCTCGCTGCTCTACCAGGTGGGTGCCCAGCAGCTGCGGGGCGTACAGCCTGTGCTTCGACCCCACATGATGTTTTTCTCTTCCTTTCCTTCAGCCAAATTTCAACACTAACTTTGAAGACAGAAATGCATTTGTTACTGGCATCGCAAGATACATCGAACAAGCCACCGTCCACTCTAGCATGGTAATGTTGCAGTGTGTCTTTGTTTCTCTCTGCAGAGAAGGGCGTGTTTGAAGGGCAGATGTATACTTTTTGGTATTATCCCAATAGACTGTGCAGTGAGGAAAAAGAGAAGAAAATGAATGAAATGCCTTATATTTTTAAGACAGTCGTTGCTTTTCTTATATACATGCTTTCTCAGCATGTATAAAAACAATACATGCTGTTTCTGAAAATTCAGTGTCTCTGGCCCAGAGAAAACCTTTGTCAGCGTTTCGAGGGTGCGCCTGCCCTGTTAATGCTCATTCCCTCTCCAGATCTGCACCCACACCCACCAGGTATGTTCCCATATGAGATTTAGATTTATAAATGAATTGCATTGTTATTATAGTTCTGCTTTTTTTTTTTTGAGACAGTCTTGCTCTGCCAACCAGGCTGGAGTGCAGTGGCACGATCTTGGTTCACTGCGACCTCCACCTCCCAGGTTCAAGCAGTTCTTGTGCCTCAGCCTCCTGAGTAGCTGGGACTACTGGCGCCCACCACTATGCCCAGCTAATTTTTGTATTTTTAGTAGAGACAGGGTTTCACTATGTTGGCCGGGCTGGTCTCGAACTCCTGACCTCAGGTGATCTGCCCACCTCAGCCTCCCACAGTGCTGGGATTACAGGTATGAGCCACCACACCTAGCTAGTTCTGCATTTTAATGATCTCATGAACGTGTTTTCTTTCTTTTTTTTGAGATGGTCTCACTCAGATTGTCCAGGCCAGAGTGCAGTGGTGTGATTAGGGCTCACTGCAGCCTCAACCTCCCGTGCTCAAGCAATCCTCCTACCTCTGCCTCCTGAGTAGCTGGGACTACAGGCACACACCATCATGCCCATCTACTTTTTTGTGCTTTTTGTAGAGGCGAGGTCTCACCATGTTGCCCAGGTTGGTCTCGAATTCCTGGACTCAAGGAATCCGCCCGCCCAGCCTCCCAAAGTACTGGGATTATAGCCTCAGCCACTGCACCTGGACAAGAATATTTTCATGCCATGAAAATGTGCTAGAGAAAGCAATCCTTAATGGCTACGTAAACCATTTTGTAAATGTCCACAATTCAACTATTTTTGCACATTTACTTCATTTCCTCTTTTATGTCATATAATAAAAAAATGCTGTAGGCCGGGCGCAGTGGCTCACGCCTGTAATCCTAGCATTTTGGGAGGCCAAAGTGGGCAGATCACCTAAGGTCAGGAGTTCGAGACCAGCCTGGCCAACATGGTGAAACCCTGTCTCTACTAAAAAAAAAAAAAAAAAAAAAAAATACAAAAATTAACCGGGCATGGTGGTGCACGCCTGTAATCCCAGCTACTCGGGAGGCTGAGGCAAGAGAATCACTTGAACCTGGGAGGCAGAGGTTGTAGTGAGCTGAGATCGTGCCACTGCACTCCAGCCTGGGGGACAGAGCAAGACTCGTCTCAAAAAAAAAAAAAAAAAAACAAATACTGTGACGAACATCTCACTAAATACAGACTAGATTTAAGAGCATCTATTTGATTTTTACCAAAGGAAACAATGTTAAAGAGTGGAAAGCAAAAGCAGTTTTACAGCAGTGATGACAGTCCTCTTCCCATGGACTCTCTACCTAGATTTTAAGTGCCGTGGGCACGCTCCTAACTTTTCCTCCTGCACACCTGGGGCCGGCAGCCCTGCCTCTAGTCCTCTCTGGGACCGGGAGGCCCTGTGAGCCGGTGAGGAGGCCATGGGGATCCTGTGTGTGCTCATACTGGGCAGGGCGTCTGCCCTGAGCCCTTCCTCTGTGTTCCCAACTGCAGGTCTCATGGCCAGCAGGTTGTTGAGGGCTGGGTGGAGCCAAGGTGTAACACCTGTGGCACCCCTCAGAGATGCCTGCATGCCACTGACACCCCTCTCACCTACAGAAGCCGTGGGGTGTTTTGGGTGGTCATTGTGGCCCCCAGCGCCGCACCTCAGCGTCACTAGCTTCTGGCAGCTGTCTCTTGGCACACAGGCCACAGTGCTTAGGATAGTTCGTGGCGCTTTGTCTGGATTTTAGCAACTGGCATCTGCTTTTCATGCTAGTTCCCCCGCCTGCCTTTGATTTGCCCTATGTTCCATTGCAGAACGAGATGCTGGAGGAGGGCCAAGAATATGCTGTCATGCTGTACACCTGGAGGAGCTGCTCCCGGGCCATCCCACAGGTGCCACGCTCGCCTGGCTCTTCCCCTCCAGCCACACCCTGCCAGGCCCCTGCCACACCACACCCCTGCCCCTGCCACACCACACCCCTGCCCCTGCCACACCACACCCCTGCCCCTGCCATGCCTGGCCCACTCTCCTCCCAGTTCTAACCCCACAGCAGGGCGGGATCACTAGCTCTAGAAGCCCAGCGGCTGCTTCTGGCTAGATCTTGAAGCCTCTTATGTCATCCTTTTTTCTTTATTCCCAGGTGAAATGTAATGAGCAGCCTAACAGAGTGGAAATTTACGAGAAAACCGTGGAGGTTCTGGAGCCTGAGGTCACAAAACTGATGAATTTTATGTACTTCCAGGTAAAATGGCAAATAATCTGGGGGGGTACAACACCGAGGGGTGGGTTGCTGACGCCTTCCTACCCATCGCTGTCACTGTGAACACCCTGAACAGAGTGCCTGTAAATTAAAGCAACCAGTTTCTGAGACAAAAGGGACCAAGCCTTTGACAGTCTAAAGTTCCTCATGCCCTTTTGGAATCAATGCTCCTTTTGTGGTTCACTTCTCTTCTCTGAGAGTGATTTCGTGTTTCCTTCATGGAGCCTGCTTTCTGTCAGTTTCAAGTACGATGCTTTGACTTTTTGCCAGTTTGTATTTTTTTTTTTTTTTTTTTTTTTTTTTTTTGAGACAGTCTCGCTCTGTCACCCAGGCTGAAGTGCAATGGCACGATCTTGGCTCACTGCAACCTCCGCCTCCCAGGTTCAAGCGATTCTCCTGCCTCAGCCTCCCGAGTAGCTGGGATTACAGGTGCCCGCCACCATGCCCAGCTAATTTTTGTATTTTTAGTGGAGACAGGGTTTCACCATGTTGGCCAGGCTGGTCTTGAATTCCTGACCTCAGGTGATCTGCCCATCTTGGCCTCCCAAAATGCTGGGATTACAGGTGTGAGCCACCACGCCTGGCCAGTTTGTACTTTTGATTCGTCTGCTCTTTCAGGTATTTTCTTGCTGTTAGCCTCACCCTGACTGTCCATTCCTGGTGGTCCTTGCCCTGGCCTTGGTTAGGCAAGAAGTAGCCACATGGAAGGGGCTTGCTGCTTTTTAAAGAAGTATTTCGGAAACATCTAGATTTTTTATGATGGTGTCCTTCAGCAAAGGGAGGAGATGGAACTAACTAGGAGATGAATTTTTGTTTTACCTTGAAAGTTACCAAGAGGAAAAAAATCTCTCCCACTTTTCACTTCTGAAAGTTAGAACATCTGAATTTTACAGGCGTTTTATTGGAGCATTTTGCTCAGTAATTTTGCTGGAATAATCAGCAAGATTTTGTTACTTTAGTGATGTAGTTGGTAAAGTGCAAGTCAAGTAATGTTGGTGCAGAGCAGGCCGTGGGAGCTGCTTTCAGGAAGGGGTCTGGTTGCCCGCATTGTAAACACTTGGGCGTGGAGCCTCACTGGGCAGGTCGTTTCTCATCGAGGAGCAGTGACTGCAGGTGCTTGAAGCAGGGACATGGGCTTGGCTCCTCACTGACCTGCAGCTTTCTGCCCTCCTGCTTCCTCTGCACAGAGAAATGCCATTGAGCGTTTCTGTGGGGAGGTGAGGCGCCTGTGCCACGCCGAGAGGAGGAAGGACTTCGTGTCAGAAGCCTACCTGATCACACTGGGCAAGTTCATCAACATGTTCGCCGTGCTGGACGAGCTGAAGAACATGAAGTGCAGTGTGAAGAACGACCACTCAGCGTACAAGAGGTGAGCGCCGGCCTTGCGCACAGCGGGCCCTCCTGAGAGCACCCAGCTCAGTGGCCTGCCTTGTGCACAGCAAGTGTGCATCTTTGTGTGCTGAAGTCGTCACTTCTGGTAGGCAGCAGCTACATCTCAGTGTCAGGGCTGTGTGAGCACCTGCTCCGAGGGATAAGGTGAGGGCAGCCAGCAGATAAGTGCATATCGTGGCTTTGCACAGCTAGAGCAGGCTCTTTGTGCCCTGGCTGTCCTCAGATGTCACGGAGGACCTTCGAGCCCCTGGGAAGACAGACACGCACAAGATGTAAGCCTAGCTCACAGAACACAGGCATCTGGCTCAGGGAGCATCTTGGCAAGGGGGCAGGTGGCCTCTGCAGCCCACCTTGGGCGTTGGGGCTGCAGTCCTCGGTGCCAGTCACTCGCCAGCGGGGGTCCCCGGCACATGAGCACCATCCCAGCAACGTGCAGACATGGCCCATGCACAGTCACAGGGTGTCTCGGGGTCACACTGCGCTTCCAGGTCCTCTCCCTGGCGGTTTTCTTTCTGGATATAGAGAGCTTCTGGAGAAGCTAGCCTCTGGAGAGGCTGGCAAGACGAGCAGAAGAGGCAGGCATGGCTCGGTGTGTGCTTCTGGAGCAGTGTGGGGCAGTGGGTGGCCGACGGGCATTCGGTGACACTCGACGCACTGCCGACCGGCGTTGGGTGACACTCAGGGCGCTGTCTCCTGATGCTCTTGCTCCGCTTCATCTGTGCTCAGTGCTTTTGAAGACGTGTTTTGCTGAAATGAGATGCTAATTTCAATTTCCTCTGCTAAGTAAGGCATCTTAGCTCTAAAATTAAATTCGAAGAGGGCTTACTTTGCATCTGAATATGCTCTAGTTATGTTGCATTTTAAATCATACAACTGTTGCTATGTCTTTATTTAAAAAACCCACTTGGGACAAAATGAGGCAGCAGTAGGAGTCGAGCTAGGTCAGGCAGAATTTTAAGCCTCATTCATGTGAAATAATGCAGTGTTCCATTTATCACCTAAAATCATCAGCTCTGCACAGAAGTCTAGATCTTCAGAACTAGAGAAAGGTCTCTGGAGTTGACCTGTGAGTCCCTCTTGGGGCGGAAGTCTGAAGGGTCCCTGTTTGATAACAGCATCTGTGGGATTCTAGCATCGAGACTCACTGGTTGGAGTGGGCTCCTGGTCCCAGCCGCCCCACCCAGTCGCTGTGTGATTTTAAGCGGCCTTCTCAGCCGCCGTTTTGGCTTTGTCAGGGAAATGGGAGAGGTGGTTTTCAATATTTAAAAGTATTTAAAAGTTGTGTGTGTGTTTTTTTTCTTTTTTTCCTTTTAGCACTAGCACCTTTATTCTAAAGCCTAGTCTGTAAAACAGTTTACAGATGGGGCTGCTGTGTGCAAAGCTGGGGGAAGGAGGGTTTCCCCTCCAGCAGCCCCCTTCCCCAGTGTCTTCACCACCTTCAGGTTCCCCTGAGCACCAAAGAGTGGGCCTGGGGCAGCTCCGTATCTCTTACTGCTGCTTCTTCCTCTGACCTCTGTCTGGGACCCCTGTTGGTTCACCTTTCCAGACCATTGCCTCCACCCCTCCCAAGACCCCCACCACACACACACACACACACCTGGCTCTTCTGGCACCTGCTGGTAGCTACTAGTATAACCTCTTCTAAGTGTCAATGCCAAGATAACTCATATGGTTATGGTGAGGCTTGAGGAAAATAGAAAACAGTATCTTTGACCCTTTCCTTAGTCTCCCCACCCGCCACCTCAGCAACTACTCAAATCAATAAAGCACACATGGCCAGGTGCGATGGCTCACACCTGTAATCCCAGCACCTTGAGAAGCTGAGGCAGAAGGATCACTTGAGCCCAGGAATTTGAGACCAGCCTGGGTAACATAGCAAGACCCCATCTCTAAAAAAACAAGAGCAAAATAAACTAGCCAGGTGTGGTGGCATGCACCTGTGGTCCCAGCTACTCGGGACGCTGAGGTTGGAGAATCACTTGAGCCCAGGAGGTAGAGGCTGCAGTGAGCTGTGATTGTACCACTGTACTCCAGCCTGGGTGACAGAGTGAGACCCTGTGTCTATTTAAAAAAAAAAGGAAACATGGTTTTTTCTTTTTGAGACAGAGTCTCACTGGCACAGGCTGGGGTGCAGTGGCACGATCTTGGCTCACTGCAACCTCTGCGTCTCCTGGATTCAAGCAATTCACCTGCCTCAGCCTCCCGAGTAGTTGGAATTACAGGTGTGAGCCACCACACCGGGCTAATTTTTGTATTTTTAGTGGAGATGGGGTTTCACCATGTTGGCCAGGCTGGTGTTGAACTCCTGACCTCAAGTGATTTGCCTGCCTCATTCTCCCAAAATGCTGGGATTACTGGCATGAGCCACCATGCCCCACCCTGGAAACATGTTTAAAAAGGCAAGGAATGTTACTGTATCAGTTAATATTAGGTTTAACTGTATGCAATTATTTAAAGCCCAGGGAAATAACAGTGGCTTTAAAAAGATTGCAGTTTATTTCTCTGTCTCCTGAAAAGTCCGGAATTGGGTGGTCTGCTGCTGATTGAGGCTTTACGGGACCCAAGGCTCCTGTGGTCCTGTGGCTCTGCTTCAGGTGTTGCCTCCTGGTCCTAGATGGTTGCTTAAGCTCCAGCTGTCATTTCTCCATTCCAGTCAGCAGGCAGAAAGGGGGAAAGATGGGCTCCATGCTTCCTTATGAGTAAACTTTGAGTGCTTGTCAGTATCTTGCATTATATCTCATGGCCTAGTCCTTGGTCACGTGGCCACAGCTAGCTGCAGGGTAGGCGAGGCACACGGAATGTGTGGGGCTCCCTGGAATGTGTGTTCCACAGAAATGCAGGGCTCGTTCCTAAGGAGGAAGGGGAGGAAGTGAATGTTGGTGTAGGTTATCAGCCTTTGCCTTGGTAACTTTTAAAACTAAACCCCCAAGGTTCTGGGTTGCACAAACCTGTCCTTACATGGGCCGTTTCCACTGAACTTTCTTGCGGGACAGCTGTAGATGATCAGAATCCTCACACCCCACATTCACCCTGCCCTGCCAGACCTCGCAGGCTCAGCATGGCCTTGCGGTATTGTATTGTTGGGCCTCACTGTATGGGTGTAGCTACAAATTGGTGGCAGGCCAGGGCTCTGTCTCAGGACCTTGGGCACCAGTGGTCCCTGAGGTGGCCTGGGGAGGTGTGGTCCAGAGGGTTCCCAGCAGAGAACCTCAGCAGTGCTGGCCGGCTTCATGGCAGGGCTTGTGGGAGTCACGGAGATGGCAGTGGCCCTTCTCAGACTTGGGGTCCAGGAGCCCTGTGCCCCCTAGATGAGGTGGGCGTCCACCAGTGTAGGACAGAGGTCAGTGTGCAGGGACCCTGCAGGAAGCCCATTGGCTGTGACCAGCAGGGTGGAGAGCTGTCTTGGGCTGTGCAGGACACGTCTAAGTTGGCAGAAGACTGACCTGGAGTGCAGGGCCAGAGACTTCTGAAAAGGCTGAAATCATAGCTGGCTTCTGAGATTGACCCACATTTCTGCAGATGACTGTAGGGGAAAGGGATACCACTCGAACCAGGCTTTTTTTTTTTTTTTTTATGTGGCACGTTCGTGCATTTTGGGATGAACTCTTTTTGTTTTCAAAGGGCTGCTCAGTTTTTACGTAAAATGGCAGATCCACAGTCCATCCAGGAATCGCAGAATCTGTCCATGTTCCTGGCCAATCATAACAAGATCACACAGGTAAGGCTGGTGTTTGCACACTCAGGTTGATGGGCCAAGCAGCCGGCTGGGCGCCAGGCCCATGCATGAGTCTCTTGCTCTGTGTTTCAGTCTCTGCAGCAGCAGCTCGAAGTGATTTCTGGCTACGAAGAGCTCCTGGCAGACATCGTGAATCTGTGTGTGGATTACTACGAGAACAGGATGTATTTGACGCCCAGTGAGAAACACATGCTTCTCAAAGTACGTGTGTGGGGACGCCAGCCCGTGGCACTGCCGAGGGACAGCCTTACTCTTGTCAATAGGCTGTGCTTTATCTGGAATCCTTTTAATTGCTGTGTCTTATTTGCACGCTGTCGTGTGTGAACAGCGTCCTGCCCTTGCACACAGCCTGCGCAACAGGCTCTCAACACACCCCACGAGTGTGTCACACACTGACCCTGGGAGAAGGTGCTGGCCAGGAGGTCCGGGTCAAGGATTCTCAGCTTTTTTTTTTTTTTTAAGCTGCTTTTTGTTTTATTCTCGGGGCAGGGTGTTGCTTTTGCCCAGGCTGGAGTGCAGTGGCACGATCACGGCTCACTGTAGCCTCAACCTCCTGGGCTCAAGTGATCCTCCCACCTCAGCCTCCTAAGTAGCTGGGACTACAGGTGCACGCCACCAAGCCTGGCTAATTGTTAAATTTTTTGTAGAGAGAATCTTGCCATGTTGTACAGGCTGTTCTCAAACTCCTGGGCTCAAGGGACCCTCCTGCCTCAGCCTCCCAAAGCTCTGTGAATACAAGCTTGAGCCACTGCGCCCAGCCTTTTTTTTTTTTTTTTTTTTGAGACAGGGTCTTGCTCTGTCCCCCAGGCTGGATGCAGTGGCACGGACACAGCTCACTATAGCCTTGACCTCCTTGGCTCAAGTGATCTTTCTGCCTCAGGCTCCTGAGTAACTGGGACCACAGGCACTTGCACCAGTGCCCAGCTAAGTTTTTGAATTTTTGTAGATACGAGATCTCACTTTGTTGCCCCTGCTGGCCTTGAACTCCTGGGCCCAAGCAATCTTCTTGCCTTATCCCCCACAAAGTGCTGGGATTACAGGCATAAGCCACCACGCCCAGCCTTTAAGCTGCTTTGTGACAGAAGTTATCCAAGATTCTACTTGTCAAGCATGTGATTCCTAGGACTTTGATACCTTGTGTCACATAATTAAAGTAGCCTTTTGTTGGTTCACCATATTCTTTATTACTCTGTTCAAATTAGGAAGGTTTCCATCTGTGTTTCTCACGGGAAAGATGGGCGGCAGTTCCGCTGTTCCCTTTGCTCTGTTCTCCACCTCTGCAGGGTGGCCTTGGGGGACCCTTTGCTGGGCATCCCGCCAGCCCAGCCCCCAGACTCCTCCTGAGCAGGCGAGCAATGCCCACGGAGTGCTTTGTGACAGCAGAAACATGGTGTCTGCACCAGCTGGTGTGGGAGCCCTGGCCATGAGCCCCTGTGGAGCACTGGAGCATGCAGGTGGCTAGTCCACGCTAAGAATTTTTAGTTTGTGACTGGGCACGGTGGCTCATGCCTGTAATCCCAGCACTTTGGGAGTTGAGGTGGGTGGATCACTTGAGGTCAGAAGTTTTACACCAGCCTGACCAACATGGTGAAACCCCATGTCTACTAAAAATACAAAAAAAATTAGCCAGGCGTGGTGGTCATGGGTGCCTGTAATCCCAACTACTTGGGAGGCTGAGGCAGGAAAATCGCTTGAACCTGGGAGGCAGAGGTTGCAGTGAGCTGAGATGGCGCCACTGCACTCCAGCCTGGGTGACAGAGCAAGACTCCATCCCAAAAAAAAAAAAAAAAAAAAATTTTTTTTTAGTTTGCATACACCGAAACTTAACTGGTTACATGTGGCTGCATATTGGACATTACTTTTAATGGGAAAAAAAGCGCAATTACTTTTGCACCAACCTAGTAGCTCCAGAATAGCCCTACCGCTTGGGTTAGGCTAGGGTAGAGGATTTGTTTTTTTCCACTTTTAGCAACTGACTTGGAAGCCCAGCCCCACTTTGTATCCCAGTTTCACTAAGGATAAAATGATGCATTTCAAGCACCAGACAAGCAGCCTAAAGATAGATCTTTGTGATCTATTTCAAATTGTGCCTTCAAAGTCTTCAGCTGTAACAGTGTAAGTCCTTATGGGTAGTGAAATTTGCAGTTCTGAGCTTTGTCACGTCATTCATTTTGTGGCTTTTCAGGTCATGGGATTTGGTCTGTACCTGATGGATGGGAGTGTCAGTAACATCTATAAGTTAGATGCCAAGAAAAGAATAAACTTATCCAAAATTGACAAGTACTTCAAGGTGAGTTACATGTTTTTAGATCAATGTTTTTATTGATTTGTGTGCACTTTGAATTTTGGGAAAGTGAGCCCCTGTGTGACCGTGATCTATATCAGGAAACGCTGGGGCTGAGTGGAGTCTGTGACACGCACGTTCTCCCGTCTGCAGAGGTGACCACGCTTTCTCTTTCCTTTTGCCCTGTGCTGGTTTTGCCTGGGCGGAGCTTTATACAGATAGAATTGTGCTATTTGTACTCTTCTGCGTCCAGCTGCTGTCACCAGCCTCTTGTTTGTGAGTTACATCCTGGAGGAAGCCCGTAGCTACAGCTTGTAGCTTTCAGTTGTGGTGTAGTTTTCTATCTGATGACTACACCGTAACTTATCCGTTCCGATGTTGGCGGGCTCTCGGATGTTCCCGAGTTTTGGCATGTCCAAACAGTGCAGCTCTGGTCGACTGTCCTCTGTTGGGTGCATACCCAGGAGAGGGACCGGGGGTCACAGGGCAGATCTGTTTTCAGTGTTAGTAGTTACCTACAGCCTGATGACGTTCCAGCACAGCTGTCCTGATCTGCATTCCCGTCAGCAGTGAGAGAACGCGCCGCTGGTGCCACATCAGTACTTAGCACTGTCTTTTTTGGGGTGGGGGGACATCCTGAGGATGCGTACAGCATTGAGATTGTATTGGCTAGTGTTTCATTGTAGTTTCGTTCATGTTTCCCTAATGGCTTTCCATGTTATTAGCATGTTCCCTTTGTGATGTGCCACTTCAAGTCTTTTGCTCTTTTTTCCCTATTGATTTATAGTTCTTTATATATTCTGGATACATGTCCCTTGTTGGACACAAGTGAGTTTTTTGTTTGTTTGTTTTGTTTTGTTTTTGAGACAGGCTCTCGCTCTGTCATCCAGGCTGGAGCGTAGCAGGCCTTGGTGATTCCTCCCACCTCAGCCTCTCAACTAGCTGGGACTGCAGGTGCTTGCCATCACGCTTGGCTAGTTTTTAAACTTTTAGTAGCAACGAGGGCTCCCTATGTTGCCCAGGCTGGTGTCGAACTCCTGGCCTCAAGCAGTCCTCCAGCCCTGGCCTCTCAAAGTGCCAAGATTACAGGCCTGAGCCACTGCACCTGGCCTTACGTTTTAATATACATATATTCTCCCCTAAGAGGCTTACCCTTTCACTTTTTCCCAGCTTTATCAAGGTATAATTGACAAGTAAAAATTGTATGTTTATGGTATACGGTGTGATGTTTTGATACACGTACACATTGTGAAATGATGAATTCAGGCTAATTTAACATGTCCATTACCTAACACACATTTTTTTTATTTTGTGATGAGAACACTTAAGATCTACTCTTTTAGCATATTTTAAGCATTCAATGCATTGTTATTAACCATAGCTACTGTGCCATAGATGAGGTCTTCAGAACTTACCTATGCTGCGGAATTGAAACTTTATATGCTTTGACCAGTATATTCCCTTCCTCCTCCTGCCTCCAGTAGCCTTTTCGCGTTCTTGATGGTGTCATTTGCTGAACAGAAGTTGGTCATTTTAGTGTAGTCCCATATATGAATCTTTTCATTAATGTCCACCTAAATAAATCTTTGCAGCCATCCAGCTCATGAGACGTTTCTGCTGTGTTAGCTTCTAGAAGCATTCTGTCTCCTTTTTCACCTAGATCTAATCCCCCTGGAACTGACTTCTGCGCGTGGTAGGAGGTAGGGGTTTCGCTTCCTTGGATCTTTCCCAGTATGGCTCCCCAGTTGGGCCTGCCCATTTATTGCAAAGCCCATTGTTCTGCAGTGCTGCTCAGGTCATGAAACTGTCTGTGGCTCTGTCCAGGTTCCCTGTCCTATCCACAAGCCTCCCTCCCTGCTCCAGGGCCACGCTGCCTTAATTGTTGGAGCTTTCTAACAGGACTCCTAGTCTGGAAGGGTGTGTCTTCCAGTTTCGTCCTTCAGGATAGACCCAGATATCATCCCTTCCCCTTTGGAAATGCATGTTAGACTCGATTTCCTGATTTACACACACTATCCCCCCAAAACCATTTTTTTTTCCTTCTGAAATATTGACTGGGATTGATTATAGATCTATTTTGAGAGAATGGACATTTAAAAAATTTGAAGCCTTCCTAGGCACAAACATGATCTATTTCTCCATTTACTGAGAACTTTTTCTAGAATTTTCGGGGTAGTACTTTTGTTTAGAGGTCTTGCACATTTTTTGTTAGATTTACTCATGCGTATTTTTTTGGAAGCTGTTGCAAAGTATTTCTCTTTAAGTTTTTGTATTCTGATCATTGCTAGTATATAGAAATGCAGTTGGCTGGGCACGGTGGCTTATGCCTGTAATCCCAGCACTTTGGGAGGCCGAGGCGGGTGGATCACGAGGTCAGGAGATCGAGACCATCCTGGCTAACACAGTGAAATCCCATCTCTACTAAAAATACAAAAAATTAGCCGGGTGTGGTGGCAGGCGCCTGTAGTCCCAGCTACTCGGGAGGCTGAGGCAGGAGAATGACGTGAACCTGGGAGGCGGAGCTTGCAGTGAGCTGAGATCACGCCACTGCACTCCAGCCTGGGCGACAGAGCGAGACTCTGTCTCAAAAAAAAGAAAGGAAGAAATGCAGTTGATTTTTTTTATGACTGTGGATCTAGCAACATGGTAGGTTAATTTTAACATTTGAATAGTTTTTATAGATGTTGGTTTTTAAATTGTATTTTGTTTCTCTCAAAGCGAATGTAGAAGTTACTTACAGTTTTTTTTGTAGTGAATCATTTGCAGAGGTAGCATTCAAACCGAAGTAATTATTAGCATTAGTCAGTTTCCTTGTGCTTATGTATTTGGTGACTAAATATACATAATGACTCTATTTTTTTGTTCTTTGAATACAGCAGCTCCAGGTGGTTCCACTATTTGGGGACATGCAAATAGAACTGGCAAGATACATCAAGACCAGCGCCCACTACGAGGAAAATAAATCTCGGTAGGAGGAGAGGAAAGCTGCCTGGTTTGAGCTTTCGGCAGTGTCCTCATTGTGCGGTTTTCAAACATCCTGCTTATTTGTCTAGAGATAACACTGTTAACATTCTCAGCCCGGAACTAAATGTCCAGTGTTGTAGCCTTTGCCACTTGTGGCTATTTACATTTAAGTTTATTGAAAAATACAATGAAATTTTAATTTCCTTACAACAGCCCCGTTTGAAATGTTCAATAGTTAGTGGCTACTGTGTTGGACAGCACAGATACAGAACACTTTCATCATCCTAGGGATTCCTATTGGACAGTGCTGGGTGATAGTCTTTACGTTTAAAAAGGTTGTCTTAAAAAGAAAAGAAGAGGGTGGGGCGCGGTGGCTCACGCCTGTAATCCCAGCACGTTGGGAGGCCGAGGTGGATGGATCTCTTGAACTCAGGAGTTTGAGACCAGCCTGGGCAACACAGTGAGACCTTGACTTTATGAAAAAATACAAAAATTAGCCGGGCGTGGTGGCAGATGCCTGTAGTTCCAGCTACTCAGGAGGCTGAGGTGGGAGGATTACTTGAGTAGTCTAGGAGGTGGAGGTTGCAGTGAACCAAGATTGCACCACTGCAGTCCAGCCTGGGCAAGAGAGCAAGACCCTGCCTCAAAGAAAAAAAGAAGAGACTGACGGTGTGTCAGATGTGACATCTGCAGACAATGTGGCCCTAAATCCTAAACTGTGTACCATCTTACTCTGTGAAGAACTATAAAGATCCTCAGTACAGTTCCAGATGTTGGCAGGCTCTCCTCCCCACTGCAGACTCTACAGAGCCATCTGAGCCTCAGGGGAGGCTTTCACTGACTTTTGCCAAGCACTGTGCCCGTAGCCAACCTGCGGTCACCATTCAGCCGTGATTTTGACAAACGAAGTTGCATCTCAGTCTCAGGGGTCAAGAAGCCTTTTCAGTAGAGGACAGACAACAAATATTTTAGGCTTTACAGGCCACAGGTGGTCTCCATTGGATATGCTTCTGTGTTGTTTTTTTAAACAACCTATTAAAAACATAAAAGCCATTTGTGTGGCTCTGGCACCAAACCGGCGTCCTGAGCTGCCCCAGCGCTGTGGCCTGCCGGCGCCTCCACAGGTAACGTGGGTGCTTTCTCTCTGCACAGATGGACGTGCACATCCTCCGGCAGCAGCCCTCAGTACAACATCTGCGAGCAGATGATCCAGATCCGTGAGGACCACATGCGCTTCATTTCGGAGCTGGCACGCTACAGCAACAGCGAGGTGCGCCCCGCGACCTGGAGCCGCACGGGCACCCGAGGGTCGCCTGTGTGTGTTTGCACCCAAATCTTAGGTTTAATTGCTTTGAAAAACAGTTTACTACCAGATACAATCATATGTCACATAATGACAGGGACAGGTTCTGACAAATGTGTCATTAGGCAGTTTCATCATTGTGGGAACGTCATCGTGTCCTCATGCTAGCCTGGAAGGTACAGCTGCGGCACAGCTAGGCTGCAGGGTACAGCCCATGGCTCCTAGGCCACACACCTATGGAGCACGTTGCTGTGCTGAAGATTCTGGATAGTTGTAACACAATGGTATGTATTTGCGTATCTAAACATATCTAAACATAGAAAAGGTACAGTGAAAAGATGGTATTATAATCTTATGGGACCACCATTCTTTATGCTGTCATTGACCAAATGTGGTGCATGACTGTACTGCAAAAGCACCCATTATAATTGACAAGGCAGAGAAATTAGTGTTCTTTCTGTTCAGCTGTACAAAAAGCTTTTTTTTTTTTTTTTTTTTTTTTTTTTTTTTTCAGAAAAACATTATAGGCATCCCAAGAGAAAGGACAGAGACGAGATAATTAATTGATTAAGTGGCATTTCCTAGTCTAGTACTGTGATTCCAAGCAACTCGAAAGATGGTTGGAGAAGGGAGGACACTGGGAAAAGAAAGGGTGATTCTGACCTGGGGCCCCTGTAAGCCTAGAAAGGAAGAAGTCCTGAGGCCAGAGGTGAGCAGGAGCCTCTGGGTGGCTGTCAGGAGACGTCCCAGGGGCATTGGATTCATGTGTCCAGGAGGTGGGCCTGGAGTTGGGTGCAGAGAACAGGTGCTTTCTCTTTAGTTCCATCCAGCTTTGCGGCTGGGTTTGCCACGTTGGCATTGTGGCCACTCCCATTCTCCTCACTCACCCAGGTTGACTCCGAGCCAGCACTGCTGGCATGTCTGTGCTACAAATTGCTGGCAGGGACTGCGGGTTTTAGGGTATATACACAAGCTGCTTTGCTGGACTGGTTAGTCCCTCAAGGGTCTCAGGAGGACCATTAACCTTAGCAGGGACAATTCTGTGGATGTTGTCCCCACCCACTGCGGACGATGAGCACCCGTCCCCCACCCCCCATGGTTACCAGTCATCATGTAACCAAACTGACTGACAACCCAGTAGTCCAGGTATCTTGGGGCACCTGCTGCTTCTACCACAGACCCCTGGCAAGTGTTTGGGCATGTCAGACAAGGAGGCTGTCCTGGGTGAGTCAGTGATTGAGTGGCGAGCGAGTGGGAGGCCTGGGACATTACTGTGCACTGCTGTGGCCTTTATGAACACTGTGTGCTTAGACTGTGCTAAATTTCTTAAAAGGCTTTTTCTTTCTTTAATAATGAATTAGCCTTAGCTTACTGTAACTTTTACTTTATAAACTGTTTACTTTTAAAAAGAGCTTTTTGGCTTTTGTAATAACACTTTGCTTAAAACACAAACACATTGTATACCTGTGCAAAAATATTTTCTTTCTTTATATCCTTATTCTATAAATTATTTTTCTACTAAAAAGTTTTTGTTTTTTTCCTTTTGAGCTTTTTCGTTAAAAACGAAGACCCAAACACACACATTAGCCTAGGCCTACACGGGGTCAGGATCATCAAGACGTCACTAGGCAGTAGGAATTTTTCCACTACATTAAGATTTTATGGGACCACCATCACGTATGTGGTCTTGTTGACTGGAGCATCCTTAGGTGGCATCTGACTGTAATTGGTTCTCTGGCATTGTCTAAGGTAACAAAGCAGTTTTTTTCTGAGTACAGTTTTTTTTTTTTTTTGGGGGGTGAGACAGAGTCTTGCTGTGTCACCCAGGCTGGAGTGCAGTGGTGCAATCTCAGCTCACTGCAAGCTCCGCCTCCCGGGTTCACACCATTCTCCTGCCTCAGCCTCCTGAGTAGCTGGGACTACAGGCGCCCGCCACCACGCCCGGCTAATTTTTTTTTGTATTTTTTTAGTAGAGACGGGGTTTCACTGTTTTAGCCAAGATGGTCTCAATCTCCTGACCTGGTGATCCACCCGTCTCAGCCTCCCAAAGTGCTGGGATTACAGGCGTGAGCCACCGCACCTGGCCTCTGAGTACAATTTTAAAGTGATTCCACTTTAGGTTTGTTGACTTTCTTTTTTCTGAAAGCTGAACATCCTGGTGAATGACGCCAGCATAATTTGATTTATGTCATTATGTCATAATCTAGTCTTTTTTTTTTTTTTTTTTTTTTTTGAGGCAGAGTCTTGCTCTCTTGCCCAGGCTGGAGTGCAGTGGCGTGATCTCAGCTCACTGCAAGCTCCGCCTCCCGGGTTCACGCCATTCTCCTGCCTCAGCATCCCAAGTAGCTGGGACTACAGGCGCCTGCCACCACGCCCGGCTAATTTTTTTGTATTTTTAATATAGATGGGGTTTCACTGTGTTAGCCAGGATGGTCTCGATCTCCTGACCTCGTGATCTGCCCGTCTCGGCCTCCCAAAGTGCTGGGATTACAGGCATGAGCCACTGTGCCTGGCCTTTTTTTTTTTTTTTTTTTTTTTTTTGAGACAGAGTCTCGCTGTCGCCCAGGCTGGAGTGCAATGGCGCGATCTCGGCTCACTGCAGGCTCCACCCCCCGGGGTTCACGCCATTCTCCTGCTTCAGCCTCCCAAGTAGCTGGGACTACAGGCGCCCGCCACCTCGCCCGGCTAATTTTTAGTAGACACGGGGTTTCACTGTGTTAGCCGGGATGGCCTTTTTTTTTGAGACTGAGTCTCTCTCTGTCGCCCGGGCTGGAGTGCAATGGTGTGATCTTGGCTCATTGCAACTTCCACCTCCCGGATTCAAGCGATTCTCCTGCCTCAGCCTCCCAAGTAGCTGGGACTACAGGCACACACCACCATGCTTAGCTAATTTTTGTATTTTTAGTAGAGACAGGGTTTCACCATGTTGGCCAGGATGATCTCCATCTCTTGACCTTGTGATTCTCCCACTTCAGCCTCCCAGAGTGCTGGGATTACAGGCATGAGCCATCACGCCTGGCCATAATCTAGTTTTAAAAGAGCAATGCCAGTCCTACTAATTACAGTGACTAGAAATTGTTTTAGGATTTGTTTTGCAGGTGATTTTGCCCTTGAGCTTCTCACTCAGAGTTTTTTTTTTGTTTTTGAGATGGAGTTTCGGCCGGGCGCGGTGGCTCACGCTTGTAATCCCAGCACTTTGGGAGGCCGAGGCGGGCGGATCACGAGGTCAGGAGATCGAGACCACGGTGAAACCCCGTCTCTACTAAAAATACAAAAAAGAAATTAGCCGGGCGTGGTGGTGGGCGCCTGTAGTCCCAGCTACTCGGAGAGGCTGAGGCAGGAGAATGGCGTGAACCCGGGAGGCGGAGCTTGCAGTGAGCCAAGATTGCGCCACTGCACTCCAGCCTGGACGATGGAGCGAGACTCCGTCTCAAAAAAAAAAAAAAAAGATGGAGTTTCACTCTTGTTGCCCAGGCTGGATGGCGTGCGATGGTGGGATCTCGGCAATTCTCCTGCCTCAGCCTCCCGAGTAGCTGAGATTACAGGCATGCACCACCACGCCCAGCTCCTTTTTTATATTTTTGGTAGAGATGGGGTTTCACTATGTTGGCCAGGCTGATCTCGAACTCCTGACCTCAGGCAATCCACCTGTCCCGGCCTCCCAAAGTCCTGGGATTACAGGCATGAGCCATCTCACCGGTCCCCTTACTCAGAGGATTTTAAGTCACACCATGGTGTTTAGAGCTGCTCAGGGTCCTCTCAGTGGTCATGCTGTGAACTCCATGCACATTCCCGCCATTGTTTCATTTTGCTTTTGACTTTTAGGGATTGCATTTCCGATCTCATTTAATTCTGTGTCCTAATTATATAAAATATTTGTGTGGTTCTAATATCACATCTATAAAAAGGTGTATTCAAAGAAGCCTGCCTTCTCCACGCTGCCCCTTCCTCCCCATAGGTCACATGTTTAAATTTAGGGAGTGGTTATTTGATAGAGCAAACCCACATGACTTGTGTGTTGCCCTTCCCCAGCCTAGTGGAAGTGCGCCAAGCCCACGCGTGTTACAGCCCTGCGCCCGGCCCGCGGTTCCCCGGGCAGTGGCGGTGGCAGCGGCCTGTCCCTTGCTCTGTGCTCTGCAGCACGCCCGTGGCCATTTTCCCAGAAGGAGGGTCCAGGACCCACAGCATTTCTTATTTTCTTTTAATTAATTAATTTATTTATTTATTTATTATTTTTTGAGACGGAGTCTCCCTCTGTCGCCCAGGCTGGAGTGCAGTGGCACTATCTCGGCTCACTGCAAGCTCTGCCTCCCGGGCTCACGCCATACTCCTGCCTCAGCCTCCAAAGTAGCTGGGACTACAGGAGCCCGCCACCACGCCTGGCTGATTTTTTTGTTATTTTTCAGTAGAGACGGGGTTTCACTGTTTTAGGATGGTCTGGATCTCCTGACCTCGTGATCCGCCCGCCTCGGCCTCCTGCATTTCTTATTTTCACGCGTGTGACTTCGGGGTGGATTCTCAGGGTGGATCCCGGGGTGGAGGGGCTCGGCGAGGGGGCGCTGGTTTCTCACGGGGCCGTACCCGCCTTGTGCAGGTGGTCACGGGCTCGGGCCGCCAGGAGGCCCAGAAGACGGATGTGGAGTACCGCAAGCTCTTCGACCTGGCGCTGCAGGGCCTGCAGCTGCTGTCGCAGTGGAGCGCGCACGTGATGGAAGTGGTAGGTCCCGTCCCCGACCCCAGCCCCCCTCCAAAGCTGCCTCGGGCACTTTATTCACATTAACTTTTGGTCTTTGGGCTTTTTATCTTTGGCCCTAGAAAGACGAGAACATCTATCAGTAGAAATGTTTCCAAGGTGATTTTAAGTACATTTCATTTATGTGTGTAATAAATGAAGGGCCTCATTTTAAAAAAAAAATCTTGATAGAATTAAATTTGTACCATTGTGATTTTCTTTAAGTCTCTCTTTTTTTGAGATGGTCTCACCCTGTCGCTTAGGCTGGAGTGCGGTGGTGCAAACATAAGTCCCTACAGCCTTGACCCCCACCCCAAGCAATCCTTCTGCCTCAGCCTCCCGAGTAGCTGGGACCACAGGTGTGCACCACGGCGCCCTGCTCCTTTTTTTTTTTTTTTGAGACGGAGTTTTGCTCTTGTTGCCCAGGCTGGAGTGCAGTGGTGTGATCTCAGCTCACTGCAACCTCTGCCTCCCGGGTTCAAGCGATTCTCTTGCTTCAGCCTCCTTAGTAGCTGAGATTACAGGCGCCCACCACCACTGCTGGCTAATTTTTTTGTATTTTTAGTAGAGATGGTATTTCACCATGTTGGCCACACTGGTCTTGAACTCCTGACCTCAGGTGAACTACCCGCCTCAGTCTCCCAAAGTGCTAGGATTACAGGCTTGAGCCACCGCGCCTGGCCTAGTTTTTTGTTTTTTGTTTTTTGGTGTTTTTTTGTACAGGCAGAGTCTCACCGTGTGGGCCAGGCTGGTCTCAAACTCCTGGCCTCAAGCCATCTGCCTGCCTGGGCCTTCCAAAGTGCTGGGATTAGAGGCGTGAGCCACTGTACCTGGCCAAGTCTCGTTTTTTCATTAAAATTTTATTTTGCTTTAAATATTTACTTGTATTGATGCATAATAGGGGTACATAGTTTCAGGATACATGTAATAATTTAATACAGTCATACAGTTTGCAAAGATCTAATTGGTGTGCTTGGGATGTCCATCGCCATAAATATTTGTCCTTATGCCAGAAAAATTCGAGTTCTTCCCTATCTATTCTGAAATGTACCATAAATTATTTTAATTAATAGTCACCCTAACTGATCTAACACTAGGTCTTATTTCTAATATCAAACTGTACATTTGTACCCATTAATGTCGCTTCATGCCCCGCATTTTTAAGATAACATTTTCTCTTTGGAGCTCCAGCCATCAGTGTCTCAATATCTTTTGTTGAACATTAGTAAATTATTTCTCATGCCATATAAAGATTTGGATACCTGTAAGTAATGAAAGATTTTCCCTTTTGTGATTTATTTTGATCACATAAAAATTATAAAATTGGAAGAGTACATGGTCATTTGAAAGGCAAAATCTTTACTTACTTATTTATTATTTTACTTTTTGTAGAGATGAGGCCTCACTATATTGCTCAGGCTGATCTTGAACTCCTGGGCTCTAGTGATCCTCTTGCCTCGGCCTCCCAAGTGCCGGGGTCATAGGCATGAGCCACTGTGCCTGGCCCAGAATCCTTTTTAAAATGATGATGAAATGCCTAGAGTCTTAGATACTCAGCACTCACTATCCAGCCCATTTTGCCGGGTAGGTTTTTTAAACGAGAGGTTACAGGGCCAGAGTCTTTTGCCCATCTGTGGAGATAGACGGTGTGTGCGCCCTCGTGTGATTTTCAGAATGCAGCAAAGGTTTGAAGGCTGGCCTGGCTTTGGCCACCATCGTGTGAGTCAGACTAGAAGCCAGGCATTTTGCATGCAATATGGAACACCTCTGCTCTTTCGGCCACCACAGTATTCCTGGAAGCTTGTGCACCCCACCGACAAGTATTCCAACAAGGACTGCCCCGACAGCGCCGAAGAGTACGAGCGCGCCACACGCTACAACTACACCAGCGAGGAGAAGTTTGCCCTAGTGGAGGTGAGGACGCTTGGCCGCTCGCTCTTCCTCATGTCGCTCTGGCCTCACACTGTCTTCTCTGTCAAAAGCAAAAACATGAACAAAACTGCCTGTTTACTCATTGCTTCCGTGTGAGCACCCCTTTCCATCTGGCAGAGTAGTCAGAGTAGAACGCGTTAGAGAAACAGTGGTTGTCGGTCCTGGGTCTGCACTGAAGCTCCCTGTGTGCGAATCTGGACTCCTGGACCTGCGTCTGGATGGAGAGCAGTGTCAGGTGCGGGGAAGGGAGGTGAAACAGATGTGGCCCCTGCTGAGAGAGAAGAGCTGTCTTGCTCTCCTGTGAGGCAGGCGCTGCACTCCCCTCGTGAGTCTTTCCATGGGCAGCTCTTCATTCCAGCATCAACCGGTATCTTTTCTTTCATAGCTCTGCTTTTCCTGTGCTGATTGCGAAATCTTTGCGTACCCTCAGGTCGTGAAGGTATTCTGCATCGCTTTCTGAATACCTCACTCTGCTTTCACACTGAGATGCGAAATTCACCTGAAGTTCATTTTTGAAACAATTCCGTCCAACCCTCACGCTGCCACCTTTGTAGCCGGTCACGTGACAACGCATGTGTGGCTGTGTTTCTGCTCTGCTCTAACCCAGTGTTAGTTGCTGTGTGTATCGCAGCACCACTCTGTAGCTTTGTAGTCATCTACTGTGTCCGGGAAAGCACGTCTTTCTGTCTTCTAGACTTCGTTGGCTATTCTTCCCCACTGTAGTTTCATATTCATTTTAGAATCAGCTTTTCCCATCCCACAGTGAGGATTTTAATCAGGATATGAACAGTCCTATGGATCATGACAGGAGAATTGACAGAAGTCTCATACAGTTGGCCCTCAGTGTTCTTGGGTTCTACCTCCGTGAACCAACCTTGGGTCAAAAATACTCAGAAAGAAAAAATAACACTACAACAGTAAAAAGTAATAAAAATGTTAAAACCACAGTATAATAACTATTTATATAGCATTTACATTGTGTTAGGGATTTAGGTAATCTAGAGATGATTTAAAGCATACTAGAGGATGTGCATAGGTTACATGTAAATACTACACTATTTTATTGAGTTGTTTTTTGGAGATTTTTTTTTTTTTTTTTTTTTTTGAGACAGGGTTTTACTCTGTCTCCCAGACTGGAGTGGAGTGGCATGGTCTTAGCTCACTGTTTTGGCCTCAGCCTGCTGGACTCAAGCAATCCTCCCCCCTCAGCCTCCCCATTAGCTGAAACTATAGGTGCATGCCACCACACCTGGCTAATTTTTATATTTTTGGTAGAGACAGGGTGTCACCAAGTTGCCCAGGCTCGTCTCAAACTCCTGAGCGCAAGCAGTCCACCCGCCTCAGCCTCCCAAAGTGCTGGGATTGCAGTCAGCCACTGCGCCCAGCCAACATTTTCTAATTTTTTGACATAAGGTTTTTCATAGTAAATTCTCATCTTATTTTGGTAGAAGCTTTTCTTTTTTCACATAACCATACAGTTCACCCATTTGAAGTGTAAAATTCAATGCTTTCAGCACATTCACAGAGTTGTACAATCACAATCAAATTTAGAACAAAAAGAAATGCCAGCCCATTATCAGTCGTCACCCTTCATTCTTCCCTCCCTCAACCCTGTGCAGCCACCACCCTGCTTTCTGACCCTATAGATTTGCCTATTCTGGGCATTTCATATGAGTAGATCATACCGTATGTGGCCCTTTGTGACTGGCTTCTTTCACTTAGCATAATTTTCCTTTTTTTTTTCTTAAGATGGAGCCTTACTCTGTCACCCAGGCTAGAGGGCAGTGGTGCGATCTCAGCTTACTGCAACTTCTTCCTCCTGGGTTCAAGCGATTCTTGTGCCTCAGTCTCCAGAGTAGCTGGGATTAGAGGCATCCACCACCACGCCCGGCTAATTTTTGTATTTATAGTAGAGACAAGGTTTCCCCATGTTGGCCGGGCTGATCTCAAACTCCTGACCTCAGGTGATCCACCTGCCTTGGCCTCCCAAAGTGCCGGGATTACAGGCGTGAGCTACCGTGCCAGGCCACTTAGCATAATTTTCAAGGTTCACACAGGTATCATTGTTTTGTTCTGTTTATTGCTGAATAATATTGCATTACATGGATTTATTATATTGTATTTATCCATCCATCAGATGATAGACATTTGGGTTATTTCTACCTTTTCACTATTAGGAATAAAGTTGCTGAGAACTTCTTTTTCTTGTTTTTTTTGTTTTTGTTTTTGTTTTTTGAGACAAGGTCTCACTCTGTCACCCAACTGGAGTGCAGTGGCAGGATTATGGCTTATTGCAGCCTCAATCTTCTGGGCTCAGACAATCCTCCCTCCACAGCCTCCCAAGTAGCTAGGACCACAGGCACATACCACCATGCCCGACTAATTTTTAAATTTTTTGTAGAGATGGGGTCTCACTATGTTGCCTAGTCTGGTCTTGAACTCCTGAGCTCAAGTGATCCTCCTGCTTTGACTTCTCAAAGCACTGGGATTAGAGGTGAGCCACCATGCCCAGCCTCTATGACCTTTCATTTGCGGGTTTTTGTGTAGATGCTGGTTTTCATTTCTTTCAATTGTATAGCTAGAAATGCAATTACTGGATCATAACGGCACATTTAGGTTTTGAGGAACTGCCAGATAGTCACAGCACCATTTCTCCTTCTTACCAGCAGTAAGTGAGGGCTCCAGTTTCCCCACATCCACACCAAACTTGTTGTTGTATGTCTTTTTGATTCTAGCCATCCTAACGGGTGTGAGCTGGTATCTCATTTCGTTGCGCTTTTGATTTGCGTTTTTCTAACAACTAAGGATGTTAAACGTCTTCTTATATGCTTGTTGGCCATTTGTGTGCATTATTTGGAGAAATGTCTTTTCAGATCCTTTGCCCATTTTTAATTAGGTTATCTGTTTTATTATTGAGTTGTAAGAGTTCCTTATACATTCTAAATATCAGTTCCTTACAGCCCTAGGATTTTCAGTATCTTCTCCCATTCTATGATTGTCCTTTTAGTTTCTTAATAGGGTCTTTTGAGACACAAAGGGTTTTAATTTTGATGATGTTTATCTGTTTTTCTTTTGTTGCTTATGCTTTTGGTGTCATATGTAAGAAATCATTGTGTAACCCAGGTCATGATGATTTACTCCTGTGTTTCCTTCTAAAAATCTTTTGTTTTTTCTTTCTTCTTTTTTTTTTTTTTTTTTTTGAGACAGAGTCTTGCTCTGTCACCCAGGCTGGAGTGCAGTGGTGTGATCTCGGCTCACTGCAACTTCTGCCTCCCAGATTCAAGCAATTCTCCTGCTTCAGCCTCCCAAGTAGCTGGGATTACAGGCGTGCGCCACCACACCCAGCTAATTTTTGCATTTTTAGTAGAGACAGGGTTTCACCATGTTAGCCAGGCTGGTCCTGAACCCCTCACCTCAGGTGATCCACCCGCCTTTGCCTCCCAAAGTGGTAGGATTACAGGCGTGAGCCTTTTCTGAAGTTTTATAGTTTTAGCCTTTTCTAAAAGTTTTATAGTTTTAGCTCCTAATTTAAACCTAATATAAATATGTGATCCATTTTGAGTGGATTTTTATACAGCGTGTGACAAGGTTGTGTCAGGGGCCCTCCAGACCACCCTCCATCCCCCGACTGGCTGGGAGGACTCACAGGGCTTGATAGTTGTTGCACTGAAGGTTATGACTCCTTGCAGCCGAAAGACAGTCAGATCAGCAAAGGGAAAAGGCACAAGAGTGGAGTCCAGAGAAGACGGGTGTAAACTTCCAGCTGTGCCTGCTAGTGGAATTGCACGGGACGTGCTTATTTCTCCCAGCGATGATGTATGACAGCACACGCAAAGTGTGGCTCACCAGGGCAGCTCCCCAGAGCCTTGGGGTCCTGGGTTTTTACTGGGGGCCAGTCACGTGGCTGACCTTAGCTACTCAGACTCTAGGTCCTCAAAACACACACAGGAGGTCAGTATTAGTCACCTTGTTAGCAGAGACTGGTCAGACTGGTACAGCAGTATGCCCTGGGCCCCAGGCACACAAAAACATACTCTCTAGGCAGGACACTCCCAAGGTTCAGAGCTGGTTCCTGGGATGACCTCAGCCAGTCCTGAAGATGGGCCTTTCTTGGGGATGTGTGGAGTTTCATTCTCCCCAGCCTGCTGAGTTAACCCTTTCCGGCACAAGGGTCCACCTTGATTCTCTCGCATGTGCATATACAGTTGTCAGTACTATTTGTTGAAAAGATGAAAAAAAAAAAAGAAAAGATGATCTTCCCCATCGAATTGTTTTGGTACCCTGTTGAAAATCAATTGTAAGTTAACTTCCGGACTCTTAATCCTATCCCATTGACCTCTGTCTATCCTATGACAGTATTTTTTCATAATCTCTTAATCTGTCTATAAACCGCTAATGTCCCCTTTTTCATTCTTAATGCTGGTAATTCGTGCTTTTTTTTTTTTGGAGACAGAGTCTCGCTGTGTTGCCCAGGCTAGAGTGCAGTGGCACAATCTCAGCTTACTGTAACCTTCACCTCCCGGGTTCAAGCTACTTCTGGCTAATTTTTATATTTTTAGTAGATACAGGGTTTCACCAATGTTGGTTTGGCTGGTCTTGAACTCCTGAACTCAAGTGATCTGCCCTCCTTGACCTCCCAAAGTGCTGGGATTACAGGCCTGAGCTACCACGCCTGGCCTGCTTCTCTGTCTTTTTTTTCTTTGTTATTCTTGCTGAGCATTTGTCAGTTTTATTATTTATGTACTGAACAGCTTTGTCTTTGTTGATCACCCTTGATTATACACTTGTTTTCTGTTTCATTAATTGTTGCATTTATTTATATATTTATTTTTGAGACACAGTCTCACTGTGTCACCCAGGCTGGAGTATAGTGACGCCATCTCAGCTCACTGCAACCTCCACCTCCCAGTTTCAAGCAGTTCTCCTGCCTCAGCCTCCCAAGTAGCTGGGACTACAGGTGTGCACCACCACACCAGGCTAATTTTTGTATTTTTAGCAGAGACGGGGTTTCACCATATTGGCCAGGCTGGTCTCGAACTCCTGACCTCGTGATCCGCCCGCCTCAGCCTCGCAAAATGCTGGGGTTACAGGCATGAGCCACTGCGCCCGGGTGCTTTTAGTTATTTTTCTCCTATTTTGGGGGGGTTTATTTTGCTGTTTTCTATAAATCAGTGATGAATATTTGATAAGTATTATGATTTTTATCCTTTTTAGTTTTCTAATGCATGCATCTAAAGCTCTCAGTTTGCTGTTAACTTGCCTTTTCCTTCTTCCTGTAAGTGTAAATATGTAGGATTGTTATGTTCGCTTAAATGAGTTTTTCCTCGTTTGGTTTTTTAAATAGAACTTTTCTTTCTTGTTGATTGGAAAAACAATATAAAATCATCAAACAATTTTCCAAAGTAAGCATGCTGAAAACACAAGCATGGCATTAGGAAGGCACAGTGCCTGCGGCGCCATCACAGAGACAGCGCTGAGCAGCTGAGTGCGTTTTCTTCCAGACGTTTTCCTTTCTAAAATTTTCGTTATTTTAATTGCATATAGACCATGAGTCTTACATGCAAACAGTCCATTTGGAAATTCTTTACATTATAGAAGGATGAATTAAAAGCAGACTGTCAACTTTTCCACCTGAAAATTTCATGAAAAAGAAAAGCACCAAAATCATATAAGCTGTGTTTCAAGTACTTGTCAGACACGTCTACATTTACCCATGAATCAGGCTGTTTATAAAGCCATAATGAGGAACACAAAAGGTGTGAATAAAACCAGAAAGTGTTAGAGGGAGACTGTGTGAAGTCTTGGGGAAACACATTTGTGTTCTTGCTAAGCGAACTTCAAACCAACAGATTTAATAAGAGTAGGAAGATGCTTAGCCAAGCATGGTGGTGCATGCTTGTAGTCCTAGTTACCCAGGAGGCTGAGGCAGGAGGTCGATTGAGCCTGGGAGTTCAAGGCTGCAGTGAGCTATGATCATGCCACTGCACTCCAGTCTGGGCGACAGAGCGAGACCCTGTCTCAAAAAAAAAAAAAAAAAAAAACCTGCCTTAATTTTGAATCTGTCAAATATTTAATTTCAAAAGGTTTTTTTGTTTGTTTGTTTTTTGTTTTTTTATTACTGTGGACTGAAGACCATTTTCAGATGTTGAAGTAGGGTTTTTGTTTTGTTTTGAGACAGGGTCTTGCTCTGTCACCCAGGCTGGAGAGCAGTGGCATAGTCATGGCTCACTGCAGCCTCCAACTCCTAGGCTCAAGTGATCCTCCTGGCTTAGCCTCCTGAGTAGCTGGGACTATAGGCTCATGCCACCACACCTGGCTAATTTTTAAATTTTTTGTAGAGATGGGGTCTGGCCGTTTTGTTCAGGCTGATCTTGAACTCTGGTCTCAAGTGATTCTCCCGCCTCAGCCTCCCAAAGTGCCAGGATTATAGGTGTGAGCCACCATGCCTGGCCGAAGAAGAGTTGTTAAGATTTTCCCAAATGTATTAGTCTTAGGTACAGCATTCTGGTTAAAAAATAAAAAGAAGTGAATTATGTTTCACTGGTGCCGTTAAACGTTACACTTTGGTGTCTTATATGTCAGATGTCCACATGGGAGGGTGGACTTGGGGTAAGTGTGTCTTGCTCTGCCTCACTTGCTGCTTTCAGAGAGATTTCTAGGTCTCACATAGCTATCGTGAAGTTGGCTGTAGAAATATTTATAAACTGCAAAAGCAGTAAGAAAGCTCATGTAAAGGTCATGCTTGGTTTGTGCCCTTCAATTGTTTATTCAG
The DNA here is from genome assembly GCF_006542625.1 of Nomascus leucogenys. Classification (NCBI taxonomy): domain Eukaryota; kingdom Metazoa; phylum Chordata; class Mammalia; order Primates; family Hylobatidae; genus Nomascus; species Nomascus leucogenys. The sequence goes on from NC_044404.1 coordinate 1,419,753, forward strand.
AAAGTAATAAAACACACTAATGATAACATTACTGGCTGGAAACAGGGAAATAATGAGCCCTGGCACCATTTTTCTGTCCCAGGAATTCCTTTGGAAGCTCTTTGTCATGTAATTATGTTCCATCAGAGTCTTCCAGGCTTTTTCTGTGAATGGTAATTCAGTGCGCCTTTGTTGTGAACAATATGGGATTTGGACTACAACCTCTTGTAACTTCTTTTTCTAGTTAATATCATGCCTGCTTTCCTGAGTCTTTTTCTTCTTTGCCATTTGAATTCCATCACAGGAGGGTGTGCCGGGGTGGATGCGTGTGTGTTTCAAGTCAGATGCATCCCTGTCCTCCAGGTGCTCATGGTCTGATGGGGAGTCAGATGCGGGCACAGTTCCATTGACTATGGCTTTGGAGAAGATGTTTTGGGGCAGGGCAGCTGCAGGGCACGAACGCGGGAGGGCGTAAGAGAGGTGCCGTGGGCGAGGAGGAGCAGCCCCTGGCATGTGCCAGGCAGAGGAGGCTTGGTGCCACCCCTAAGAAGGGCCGTCCCTGTTGCCATGTCCCCCGCAGGTGATTGCCATGATCAAAGGCCTGCAGGTGCTGATGGGCAGGATGGAGAGCGTGTTCAACCACGCCATCCGGCACACCGTCTATGCCGCACTGCAGGACTTCTCCCAGGTGACCCTCAGGGAGCCGCTGCGGCAGGCCATCAAGAAGAAGAAGAACGTCATCCAGAGGTCAGCCTTCTCCACGTCCTGTGCCCGCTGTGCCCACATGTCCTCGGATGAACTTGGATTCAAACAACAGGAGCGTTAAATTCTCAAAAATGATTTCAATATATTTATCTTCAACCTTCAGATGCCCTCTTGGTGAACTACCTCTAAAAGTAATGCATGGGTGCAATTATTAACCCAAACAACGGACAGTAAGTCAGCTGCCGAGTGTCTAGGGAGTCCGAGAACCCCAGGACAAGGTGCATTTATCCCAGGCTCGTGGTACCTGTGGTTCATGCATGGTGCCCGTGAGGGTCTTTGCACGGTGGAGCCCTGTTGGTGTTGAGGCTGTGTTCCAAACCAGTTGAGAGACATGGCCAGGCTCCGGTCATGTGGGTGACTTCACGTCCCTGCTGGTTATTGGGGACAGCCAGCTGCGGGCAGGTGGGGCCCAGCTCTGCTCCAGGCGGAGGCTGTGTTCTGCCCTCTCCCTGCCCACAGCGTGACTCAGAGCCACCTCACTGCTGCTCTGGGCTAACAGATGCGAACTGGAGCTCAGGGCAGTCTTCTGGGAGTAGTAATACTCTCCAGAAGGCAGGCTTCTTTTAAACTTTCCTGTTGAGCTGGTCCATTACCACATCCCTCCACGGCCCCCAGAGGAATTTGTATTTTCATGGGGGCTGTTCTGAGAGCCTGGTAGTTGGGCGAGGAGATGGTGTGGTTGTGAGGCTGGAGGTCTTGGCCTCTGGGCCTTGCTGATCACTTGGTGGGGTGTTCAGTGTCCTGCAGGCCATCAGGAAGACCGTGTGTGACTGGGAGACAGGGCACGAGCCCTTCAATGACCCAGCCTTGCGGGGCGAGAAGGACCCCAAGAGCGGCTTCGACATAAAAGTGCCACGCCGCGCCGTGGGACCCTCCAGCACTCAGGTTCTCGTCCCTTGAGCCCCGCCTGCACCCTCTCCCTGGGGGGACCCACCCTGAGCTGTGAGCAGGTGGGGCTGGTGAGGCCCGGGTTAAATGAGGTCCCCGCTGCCTGCTCAGGCAGAGAAAGCGGCGCCTGTGGTTTCTGCTGCTCCTCTGTTTCCCGCCCAAGTGAGTTGGGAGCGTGAGCGAGTTGTGCCTTGATTGTCAGATGTGTCATGTGCACTAAGAAGGAGTCTGACTCTATTTCAACTCCCATCCCAACATGTCTGTATTCATTCTGTGTTTCTTGATGGGTGTTTGAATGTCTGTATAATTTTTACGTTGGGTCTGCAAATGACCGTAGATGGGGCGTGGGAAACTGTGAGGTGCTGCTTGCATGTGTCTTGGTCCTAAGCTGCCCACTGTCCTCTCTCCTGGTGTGTTCAGGCTTCCCCGAGGTGCTTCTCAGGACTTTCACACCCGGTTTAATCCACACCGCTGCGTCTGTCCTCCGTCCTGGGGCTGGTCTTCTCCCTCATCTCTGCTGGAGGCTTTTAATGTCTTCTGCCACTCTTCTGGAAAGTCACCAGCAGTGCACGCTGCTGGCTCTGCAGGAGGGTCAGGGGGACGGCCCTCGGCCTGTGCGTGGTGCCGGCCACCCTCCCTGCCTCCCTCTGCGTGTGTCCCGTGTCCCTGCCTGGGGTGTGTGTGTCGAGTGACTAACGTCTCTCTCCTGCCTCTCCCTCCTGTCTGTCCGTGTCTAGCTCTACCTGGTGCGCACCATGGCCGAGTCCTTGGGCTCTGCCGAGCTGCTCAGGCAGCTCAAGTCTCTGGGCATGGAGAGGCTCTTGCATGCGGTTAACACGTTTCTGAGGCAGTCGTGCACCTACCTACCCCTTTTAACCTTTGGTGGTAAGACATCATTTGTTTCTCTTGACGTTTATGGCACGGAGGCGAACTGCTCCGCTACAGGTTGTTCTTTCCCCGAAGCAGCAGCAACGTGGCCACGTAGACAGGCGCCCGGACCCCTCGGGGAGCTGGTGCGGGGCCCTCCCGGCCAGGGCGTAGCGGAGCAGTCCTTCTCTCGTGGGCTCTTTGAGTTTGGCATAACTAATGTACCGTGTATATTTTCTCCCCCACAAATGTTTCCTTGGATAATCCAGCTTTACATGGTGAGAACCATGCTAGAGTCCCTCATTGCAGACAAAAGTGGTTCCAAGAAAACCTTGAGAAGTAGCCTTGAGGGGCCCACCATATTGGACATAGAAAAATTTCATCGAGAGTCATTCTTCTACACTCACTTGATAAATTTCAGTGGTAAGAGATACTGCTGACCAGCATCCGGCCTGGCATGTCCTAACACCACTAACACCGTCTAGAATGCTTCCGCCTGCCTGACCACCCCCTGCCCCGTCCCTTGGTGCACCCAGACGGTGACTCGTCCTGCCCTCTGTGGCAGTGGCTGTACGTCCCTGGCCTGAGCTCGCTCCACAGGGCGTGGCCCTACAAGGGTATAAGCTGAGGAGCCCGGGCTGGCCCTGCGACACGAACAGAAAATCTTTTCAACCCATGCGGGGCCGGAAACAGGCGAATGTAATCTGGTGCCTGAGTTGAGACACAGGCATTGATAAATATCAGAAATGGCCCTTGCAGACCATGACGTGGGGGGAAGGTAGCAGGTGCCCTGTGCCAGGCAAGCCCATCCTGGGTGATGCCCGGCCACCTTGACTGGCCACCGGTGGGTGCGCTCTCTGCCCTCCGTGTGTCTGCCCCGTGTCCTCATCGAGTCGTCCGTGTCCACCTCTTGCTCAGAACAGGATCCCTGCTGTCTTGGCTGGGGTGCTGCAGGTATTGGAGGAAATAGTACCACTTTTGCTGTTAACTCCATGAAAGGATGGAGTTCGAATGTGGGCTCTTTTAATCTGTCTCATTTTTGCGTTAGCCAGACCTCCCTGAGTGTGCCTCTAATGCTGCGGCCTGGACATTGGTTTTTATCCTAAGTGAAAGTGAAGAAGTCCTGTTTTTTGTTTTGTTTTTTGTTGAGACGAAGTCTTGCTCTGTCACCCAGGCTAGAGTACAGTGGGGCGATCTCAGCTCACTGCAAGCTCCGCCTCCCAGGTTCAAGAGATTCCCCTCCCTCAGCCTCCCGAGTAGCTGGGATTACAGGCACTCACCACTGTACCTGGCTAATTTTTGTATTTTTAGTAGAGATGGGGTTTTACCATGTTGGCCAGGCTGGTCTCAAACTCCTGACCTTGTGATCCACCCGCCTCGGCCTCCTGAAGTGCTAGGATTACAGGCGTGAGCCACTGCACCCAGCCAGAAGTCCTGTTTTTATGTCTCCTTTTGAAAAGAACATTTTTAGGTAAAACACAGTGGCTCATACCTGTTAATCCCAACACTTTGGGAAGCCAAGTCAGGAGAATCACTTGAAGCCGGGAGTCTGAGACCAGCCTGGGCAACATGGCGAGACCCCCACCTCTATAAAAAATACAAAATCAGTTGGTGGCACATGCCTGTGTTCTCAGCTACTTGGGAGGCTGAGGCAGGAGGGATCGCTTGAGCCCAGGAGTTGAAGGCTGCAGTGAGCTATGATCGCGCCACTGCCCTCCAGCCTGGGTGACAGAGTAAGAGAGACTCTGTCTCAAAAAAAAAAAAGACACTTTCCCCCTGGATCCCACTGAAGGGCTCACAGGGTTGATGAGGTGGCTTTACCTGCAGCCATGCCCAGCTGGTCCTGTCCTTAGTGCAAGGCCCCGGTGACCCCTCCCCACTCATGTCCATGCTGCATGGCTTGGGGCTGAGCGAGGAGGAGCAGGCACCCGGCACACAGCCATTGTGTCATCTCTGCTAAAGGTTTTTTTTGCTTGCGGGAGATAACATGGTGTTGTTTGAACCCTCCCAGAAACGCTGCAGCAGTGCTGTGACCTTTCGCAGCTGTGGTTCCGAGAGTTCTTCCTGGAGCTGACCATGGGCAGGAGGATCCAGTTCCCCATTGAGATGTCAATGCCCTGGATCCTGACAGACCACATCCTGGAGACCAAGGAGGCGTCGATGATGGAGTGCGTGTCCTGCGGGCCTGTCTCCAGCCTTTGCATGTGGTGACCAGGGGTCCTCAGAGGAGGTGGCGGAGAGGCCGGGACTGTTTTTAGTATTGTATTTGAAATCACGTTTCTGGGCCTGGGCAAAATAGCAAGACCCCAGTCTCTACAAAAATGAGAAAACTTAGCCTGGTGTGGTGGCTGATACAGGAGGATTGCTTTACCACAGAAGTTTGTGGCTGCATTGAGCTATGGATTGCACCACTGCATTCCAGCCTGGCCACGTAGCAAGACCCTGCCTCCAAAAAAAAAAGAAATCATGTTTCCTGGGGTAAAGCTTTAGAGATTAATACAAGTAACTAACCAGTTTCTTGATGTCAGACTGGAATTGAGAGCTCAGGCACTAGAACCAGTCACGTTCCTACTTTGCATGGGTGCTGGCTGGGGCCCGGGGACTCAGCCTGGACCAGGGAGATGGATGAACCCGGACCTTCCCCAGGCCTTCGTAGTGCAGGCTCTGTGAGGTGGCCATGCCCGGGAGCTGCCTTGCAGGAGCCCTGTGGCCTGGCCTTTTGTGTGACACAGCCTCTGACCCAGATGAAGTGGGGAAAGGAAGTATTGATTGAACAGCTTTGTTTTGGGGATCAGGACTGTGGACCTAGATGGAAGGGTCAGTCTTTCAAAATATGAAGTTCATGGAAGGGAAAGTGTTTGGAAAAGGGCGTGTCTCATGGTGAGTGACTGGGGAGCCGCCCAGCTGGTCTGTCTTCTGAGCACCATGAGTGGGAAGCCCCTGAGTTCCTTGTGTGTCAGTCCTCACACATCCCTCGTGGTGCCCAGGAGATGGTAAGGACAGTCACCTCCCACGGTCTGTGGCTGTGGCATGGCTATGCCATCTGTGTGGGCAGAGCCTCTGATGGCTTGTGCCACAGCATTGGGGTGGCATGAGTTGCTGGAACCAGCTTGGAGGCCTCCTTCAGGCATGGGCCTCCTTGCCCCTGGCCATGGCCTTTGTCCAGACATGAGGCAGTGGGAGATGGGCCTTCAACCATGGGCCCATGCTGGACATGCTCCTGGTCAGCTGTGGGATCCAGGACCTTCACCTTTGTTCTTTTTTTTTTTTTTTAATGTTTAATGCTGTCTATGTACTTCCGTTGGTGTGATTTTTTCTTTTCTTTCTTTCTTTCTTTTTTTTTTTTTTTTTTTTTTTGAGACAGAGCCTTGCTCTGTTACCCAGGCTGGAGTGCAGTGGCACAATCTCAGCTCACTGCAACCTCCACCTCCTGGGTTCAAGCAATTCTCCGGCCTCAGCATCCCAAGTCGCTGGGACTATAGGCACCCACCACCATGCCCGGCTAATTTTTGTATTTTTAGTAGAGATGAGTTTCATCATGTTAGCCAGGCTGGTCTCGAACTCTCGACCTCAAGTGATCCACCCACCTCGGCCTCCCAAAGTGCTGGGATTACAGGCATGAGTCATCACGCCCAGCCCACCGTTGTTCTCTTCCAGTCAGTTCATTCTTTTTTTTTTTTTTCCCCAACAGAGACAAGGTTGCTCTATTGCCCAGGCTGGAGTGCAGTGGTGCAAAGACAGCTCACTGCAGCTTCAACCTCCTAGGCTCAGGCGATTCTCCTGCCTCAGCCTCCTGAGTAGCTGGGACTACAGGCATGTGCCACCACACCTGGCTAATTGTTTTGTGTTTCATGGAGATGGGGTCTTGCTATGTTGTCCAACCTGGTCTCAAAGTCCTGGCCTCATGTTATCTTCCTGCTTCATCCACCTAAAGTGCTGGAGTTCATTCTCTATCATTGTTTTTGGACAGGATCTCACTCTGTCACACAGGCTAGAGTGTAGTGGCATGATCTCAGCTCACTGCAGGACAGGCTCAAGTGATCCTTTTACCTCAGCCTCCCAAGTAGCTGGGACTACAGGCGTGCGCCACCACGCCCAGATAGCTTTTTGTAGTTTTGTTAGAGACAGTGTCTTGCCGTATTGCCCAGGCTGGTCTTGAACTCCTGACCTCAAGTGATCTGCCCACCTCAGCCCCACAAAGTGCTGGGATTACAGGCGTGAACCACCAAGCCTGGCCACTGGAGTTCATTCTTTTTTTTTTTTTTTTTTTTTTTTTTGAGATGGAGTCTCGCTCTCACCCAGGCTGGAGTGCAGTGGGGCGATCTCGGCTCACTGCAGGCTCCGCCCCCTGGGGTTCACGCCATTCTCCTGCCTCAGCCTCCCGAGTAGCTGGGACTACAGGCGCCCGCCACCTCGCCCGGCTAATTTTTTGTATTTTTAGTAGAGACGGGGTTTCACTGTGTTAGCCAGGATGGTCTCGATCTCCTGACCTCGTGATCCGCCCGCCTCGGCCTCCGAAAGTGCTGGGATTACAGGCGTGAGCCACCGCGCCCGGCCTGGAGTTCATTCTTGAAATAAGAAAATAACCCAATTTTCTTGTTGTTAAAAAAAAAATCCTGTGTACTTGTAGTGAAATATTTTAAAGCCTGCTAAGTGAGAAGACGCAGGCAGGTGGAGGCCCTTGTCCGTGTGTGGCCTTGAGTGAGTGTCTGCTGTCCGCAAGTGTCCTCGCAGCCTGGTGGGTGTGGCGGCCACCTCAGGCACAGCCACCACGGGCTTTCACAGGAGGATTGTGTGGTGTTTGAAGTGGTGTTTTTCCTTACATGAGAGGTGAAAAATGGAGTTGAGTTTCTGAGGTGGGGGGAGGCCGTCGGAGCTGCGAGTGTGTGGCAGAGGCTGCTGGTCACCCTGCTGCTGTCCTCTGCAGGTACGTGCTCTACTCCCTGGACCTGTACAATGACAGCGCCCACTACGCGCTCACCAGGTTCAACAAGCAGTTCCTCTACGACGAAATCGAGGCGGAGGTGAGGCCCCTGCAGCTCCATTTCTGTTCGTTTCCTTCAATTAAATCTCCTTTCTCATTTTGTTTTCTTCCAAGTATTAAACTTTGTTTAAAATATGAGACAGTATAAACCACGAAGCAAGCATGTGGGAGCGAGCCCTTCCTCTGTGGATATGCTCCCGCGATGAGTGCAGGATGTGCTTTTTCACTTGACTGTGTGTCACTGCGGTGTCTGCGTCCTCGTCTGTTTTTGGTTATGAACATGATCTGGGATGTTCAACTGAAGCAACTCCTGTTTTATTTGTCTATTTTTTGGGTTTTGGATTTTATAAATAGCACTCTGCTGCACTCCCTGGCATGTTTTTTATTTGCATCGCATGACTTCTATAGGACAAATTCCCACAGGTGGAATTCTCAGGTTAGTGTATGCACATTTAAGGAGATGAACCTTATTCTACACATCATCTCCTCTGCCTTCTCACACAAAGACCACCTGAAAATGGTGCTTCAGGGAGACGTCACAGGTCCCCGGCCCTGCAGGATGGGAGGAGGGCAGAGACGCCCTTCTTGGCCCTGTCTGCCGGGCACGTGGGTCCTGGGTCCCACTTGCCACCAAGCGCAGGTATTCTCCTCACAGTACCAGGAGATAGTGCGAATCCCATCTGCAAGTAAGGGTCTTTTGGGGGTGCCTCCTGACCAATCTCACACCCAGAACAGCTGCTTTGCTCCAGAGAAGGCCGTCGGTGGTGCCTCCTGGAGTGCACAGTAGGTGGAGCTGCCCCAGAGCAGGAACCCACCTGCAATGCAGAGTAGCTCCTCGTGGTCACTGTACACAATGAAGAGAGCCTTGTTGATTCTCTCTTGGATTTCAGAGAATAGGAATATTTTTCTCCCTCAGTAAGATTGGTTCTAGCCTAGGTTTCTGTGGCAGTGTGGAGTCACTCCTGGCCACACTGCGGTTTATTTAGTGTGCTGTTGTTGGACAGTAAGATTATTGCTAGTTTCTTTAGTTTATTTTTCTTTTTTGAGGTGAAGTCTTGCTTTGTCGCCGAGGCTGGAGTGCAGTGGTGTGATCTTGGTCACTGTAACCTCTGCTTCCCGAGTTCAAGCGATTCTCGTGCTTAGCCTCCTGAGTAGCCAGGACCACAGGCACGTGCCACCACACGAGGCTAATTTTTTGTATTTTTAGTAGAGGTGGGGTTTCACCATGTTGGCCAGGCTGGTCTTGAACTCCTGACCTCAAGTGATTTGCCCGCCTCGGCCTTGCAAAGTGCTGGGATTACAGGCATGAGCCATCACGCCTGGCCTAGCTTTTTTTCCCTAATAAGAGCCTCAGGCCGGGTGCAGTGGCTTATGCCTGCAATCATGGCACTTTGGGAAGCCAAGGCAGGCAGATCACCTGAGGTTACGAGTTTGAGACCAGCCTGGTAAAACCTCATCTCTACTAAAAATACAAAAATTAGCCTGGCATGGTGGCGGGCACCTATAATCCCAGCTACTCAGGAGGCTGAGGCAGGAGAATCACTTGAAGCTGGGAGGCAGAGGTTGCAGTGAGCCAAGATCGCACCACTGTACTCCAGCCTGGGCAACAGAGCAAGACTCCATGTCAAAAAAATAAAAGAGCCTCAGTTAGTTGCCTTAATGAAACATTTTGTTTTTCACCTTGTTATTTGATCTTGCTTTAGGGAATCAAACTGTAACGTGTGCTTTCTTTTTCTTCAGGTGAATCTATGTTTTGACCAATTTGTTTACAAGCTAGCAGACCAGATATTTGCCTATTATAAGGTTATGGCAGGAAGGTGAGTATCTGGTGTGTGATTTTGATACGAAATGTTTCATAATTTGATCTGACATTCCCATTACAATTTATAGTGTATGAAAAACTTTCTGTCTTCCTTCTACACTAGTTTGCTTCTTGATAAACGGTTACGATCAGAATGCAAGAATCAGGGAGCCACGATCCACCTCCCGCCGTCTAACCGCTACGAGACGCTGCTGAAGCAGAGGCACGTGCAGGTGAGCTGGGGCCGGGCTGTGGTGGGGACGTAGAGCGTGCATTGAAAAGACTGGGTTTTCGGCTGGGTGCGGTGGCTCACCCCCGTAATCCCAACACTGGGAGGCCAAGGCGGGCGGATCACCTAAGGTTAGGAGTTCGAGACCAGCCTGGCCAACATAGCAAAACCTCATCTCTACTAAAAATACAAAAATTAGCTGGGCGTGGTGGTGAGTTCCTGTAGTCCCAGCTGCTCTGGGATGCTGAGGCAAGAGAATCGCCTGAACCTGGGAGGTGGAGGTTGCAGCGAGCTGAGATTGCACCACTGCACTCCAGCCTGGGCGACAGAGTGAGTGAGACTCCGTCTCAAAAAAAAGAAAAAAAAAAAAGATTGAGATTTCTTATAGCTAGCTAGGTTTAGATATCAGCATGCTTTGTGACTGTGAACGTCCTTATAAATTGTTAGGCATTGAAAGACACATCGTTTCTATTGGGTCACCTCACACACAGGGAACACCTGCAGCATTCTGTATCTGCCCTGCGGCTCCTGGGGGCAGGCATAGCCCGGAGGGGTCGGCCCTTCTCCAGGAGCCCAAAAGCCAGAGCTTAAAAAGAATGAAGGTGAGAAGCACTCGTCAGCTCAGAGCATCAGAGAAAACTTTCTCCTGGCCAGCAGGAAGAATTTAAAGATACACAGTGCTTATTTTTCACAGCTTTTAAAAAAATGAAACACATTGCATGCCTGTATCAAAACATCTCATGTACCCCATAAATATGTACACTTACTGCATACCCACAAACATTAAAAAAAGAAAAAAAAATTAAAAATTAAAAGTGATGTTACATTACACACACAAAACTAGTAAAATATGGAAAACTGTAAAAAAAAAATTGCATTTAATTCTACTCTCTATACACCAATAATCACCATGCACATTTTTGGACATTTTTCACCAGGGCTTTGTCATATTTTCATGTTGTTAGAACAACACGGAAGTATGGATATGTTCCTAGTATGCTGAAATAGAGATGGAGTAATTTTCTCTTATTTATCATCGTAACACCTGTGAAAAGACACACACAGGCTGCCATGTATGCGGGGAGATGGGTCTTGAACGTAGTTGTAAAGGGTGTTGTTATTGACAGACCAACTTCTCCAGGGTCTCTGGTGAGGCGTTTGTTGTTTTCGAGCTGCTCATGTCCACTCTTTCCCTGCCATCCTTCCCTGTGTACGCCAGCTCCTCGGCAGGTCAATAGACCTCAATCGTCTGATCACCCAGCGTGTCTCAGCAGCCATGTATAAGTCCCTAGAACTGGCGATTGGACGATTTGAAAGTGAAGATTTGACCTCCATAGTTGTAAGTAATTTCACTTTGCCCTATTGATAAATTGGACTAAGGGTAGGTCCAGTTCTTGTATAGATGATAAAAGAGATGCACTCATCGGGCGTGGCCTATACCAAGGATCTTGTATAGATGATAAAAGAGGTGCATTTATCGGATGTGGCCTATACCAAGCCTACACTCAGTGTTCACGATACTAAATTGACTTAACGAACACATAACCCCAATCTTGAAAAAATCGCCAAGTAGCACACCACTTAATAACGTGTTTACATTTTAGTATTAATGAGCTAGGAGATAAAAATGTTTAACTTTGGCTGGCACAGTGGCTCGTGCCTGTAATCCCAGCACTTTGGGAGGCTGAGGCGGGTGGATCATTTGAGGTCAGGAGTTCGAGACCAGCCTAGCCAACATAGTGAAACCCCATCTCCACTAAAACTGCAAAAATTAGCCGGGCATAGTGGCAGGCACCTGTAGTCCCAGCTACTCCGGAAGCTGAGGCAGGAGAATCGCTTGAATCCAGGAGGCGGGGGTTGCGGTAAGCCGAGATCGCACCACTGCACTCCAGCCTGGGCGACAGAGCAAGACTCCGTCTCAAAAAAAAAAAAAAAAAAAAAGCAATATCTTCTTTAGGGACCAAGAGACCCCACAAGGCTCTTCCTGCTAATTCCTCTACCCCTACATTTCGCTTGGCTGTCTGAATTCATCTCATCTCCAGGTAAGGTCTAATCCTTCTCCTGTTATCTGGACCTTCAGGTTTCCCACTGAGGATGTGTGTTCAGGGCCAGCGTTCCCCACTCACCCTCTTTGGGCACTCACCCATTTCTCGGCTGTCTCACGGAGCCTACAGAGGCAAGCCGCTTCCTTCGGAGGGTCTTTGGATTCTCTTGGCTTTCCTGGTATGTTCCTGTGGTATTTCTTGAAGCAAAAGTTTGCAGTGCGAGTCTTCACACACTGCTCTGTTCGTCTGAATGGGAGGTGCCAGTTAGTCCTGCCTTCTGTCTGCCATTTTTCCCTGTGTCTCTATCACAATTTGAACACAGAGGCAAGACTAAGGAACGGGAAAACAGACGTTAAAAACATCTGAACTGGGGAACAGAGAAAAAATGAATGAAACAGAAAAGAGTATAAGAAATGTGGAAAACAGTGGAAAGACCTAACGTGTAACTGGAGTGTTAGAGTGAGAGAGAGAGTGACGTCATGAAAGACTTGTCTGAAGAGAAGATGGCAGAAAGACCTTAACGTGGACAGAAGACACCGGCCTGCCACCGAGGTGTGCCACCCAACTACACATGCTGGAGCCAGGGCTGGAGCCACAGGGGGACCTCAGTGAGCGGGCCCCCGAGCCACAGCTCTGTGGATCACCTGACCACCCCCAACTCTGACCCTCAGCCTATGGTGCCTTTGAATCTTTAGGACTTAATCAGAGCTAGTATGCAGTAAGCCTGAATGGGCTGGTTGTCTTCCCTTCTCCAGTGCACGGTCATTGGTGCATGGCCACACGTCCGTTTCCACTGGGGGAGCAGGGGGAGGGTTTACAGTGTGCATTTTCTAACAGAATGCACAAGGTCCTTTATCCCCTTCACCCAAGGAGCTCTGGGTCCGAGAACTGATTGAGGAGCCGTGAATTTCTTTTATGATGATTCAAGTTAGGCTGGTATTGGGTCGGCCTAGGGCTTTTCCCTTTATCCAGATCAATGAGACTTCTGAAGGCTGATCGTTTGTGGGGGTACCACAGTCCTTTAGTCAACACTGGCACCCCTGTGCCAACACTGGCATCCCTGTGAGTCAGGCCATTGGAGTACACATGGGTTGTGCTGCCCACCACCTGGCACCATTGGAGTCAAGGAGCCCAGGCTGATGGCCTACAGAGAATAATTTCGACAGAGCTCTTCAAAGATGCCTGAGATGAGATCAGGTTTCAGGGAGCTAAAACAGTAGGCCCTGCTGACTCTGGAATTGAATAAATCAAAATTCCCTCCTAAGACAAAGCTGCCCATGGGAGAAGCTGCTGGGAATAGCATGTAAGCTGGTAAGGGTTAGGATCATTGCGGAGGGGAGCATGAGAGGCAGGTCTCAGAAAGCTTGAGCCAGTGCTGTTACTCTTGGCCTTGACCAACCCCTTTTCCTCTTCAGAAGCATGAGAGAGCTTATTTCACTTCCAGTCGAGCCATAGGTAAAAATCATGGTCCAATCCCCTTTAGACGTATTACACTAAAAAAGAAAATGTAAGTGCACAGTAGTGTCCCTACAGACAGCAGAGGCACGTCAGACAGACACCCATGGACCATGGAAACTGTAACCTCATCTTTCACAGTCAGCTAAAAGAAATTAAGAAAGTAGTGGTTGCTGGCCGGGCGCGGTGGCTCACGCCTGTAATCCCAGCACTTTGGGAGGCCGAGGTGGGCGGATCACGAGGTCAGGAGATCGAGACCATCCTGGCTAACATGGTGAAAACCCCGTCTCTACTAAAAATACAAAAAATTAGCCAGGCTTGATGGCAGGCGCCTGTAGTCCCAGCTACTCGGGAGGCTGAGGTAGGAGAATGGCATGAACCCCGGAGGCGGAGGTTGCAGTGAGCTGAGATTGCGCCACTGCACTCCAGCCTGGGTGACAGAGCGAGACTGCATCTCAAAAAAAAAAATAAAAAAAAAAAAGTAGTAGTTCCCGTGAAAGAACAATATAAATCAGAATTTTTAGAAATCCAGAAATAGGCTGGGCATGGTGGCTCACACCTATAATCCCAGCACTTTTGGAGGCTAAGGTGGGTGGATTGCCTGAGGTCAGGAGTTCAAGACCAGGCTGGCCAACATGGTGAAACCCCATCTCTACTAAAAATACAAAAAATTAGCTGGGCATGGCACACGCCTGTAATCTCAGCTACTTGGGAGGCCGAGGCAGGAGAATTGCTTGAACCCAGGAGGCAGAGATTGCAGTGAGCCAAGATTGTGCCATTGCACTCCAGCCTAGGCAACAGAGCAAGACTCTGTCTCAAAGAAAAGAAAAAAAAAAGAAATCCAGAAATAAGGTTATTGGAAAAAAGAAAGTTTTGAAAAGAGAAAAGGCCGGGCACAGTGGCTCATACCTGTAATCCCAGCACTTTGGGAGGCTGAGGCAGGCAGATCACGAGGTCAGGAGATCGAGACCATCCTGGCTAACATGGTGAAACCCCGACTCTACTAAACATAAAAAAATTAGCCAGGCGTGGTGGAGGGCACCTGTAGTCCCAGCTACTCGGGAGGCTGAGGCAGGAGAATGGCGTGAACCCAGGAGGCAGAGGTTGCAGTAAGCCGAGATCGCGCCACTGTACTGCAGCCTGGGCGACAGGGTGAGACTCTGTCTCAAAAAACAACAAACAAACAAACAAAACAGAAATAAGAATGAAGGCTGGGCACTCGGTGGCTTACTCCTATAATCCCAGCACTTTAGGAGGCCGAGGTGGACGGATCAGGAGGTCAGGAGATCGAGACCATCCTGGCCACCATGGTAAACCCCGTCTCTACTAAAAAATACAGTAAATTAACCAGGCATGGTGGCACACGCCTGTAGTCCCAGCTACTCAGGATGCTGAGGCAGGGGAATCGCTTGAACCCAGGAGGCAGAGGTTGCAGTGAGCCAAGATTGCGCCACTGCACACCAGCCTGGGCAACAGAGCAAGGCTCTGTCTCAAAAAAAGAAAAAAGGAACATTTTTAAAATCAAAAAGAAATTAAAGCAGAAAAAGGATTTGAGAGGAAATGATGCTCTCAGATGACCATCATCATGGATGATGAAGATTCAATGTACCTGTCACACAGCTTCCTCAAGAAGAAAACCAAAGCAACGGAACAAGGCCGACTGGCATTTATTGCAAGAAAATATTGATAAAATAGAAGACACCTTGAAAGTGTCTATTAAAAGCATACATCATGTATTTGGTAAAACCGACCCAAGCTTGTCAACACTTAGAAATACTGCATCTTAGGCTGGTTGAAGATTAGAAAAAATAATAATAATACATTTAAAAACGGTATTGCAGTGAAAGTTTTGGACTTCCCAGGTGAGGAAGAAGCCCTTGGGCTGTCTGAGCAGGGCAGGCAGGGAAGGAAAATCCGATTTTCCTCAGACCTTCATCAGAGCCAAGGAAAGGAACTGTGAATCGAGGGTTTGGTCGCCAGCCAAATCGATCTTCTGAGAATAAAGGCTGCAGATGGTCATGAACATGCCAGGGCTCGAGAGGATTGTTCATTCCTGGAGAACAGACCTTGGCTGGAAGACACTGGGCGCTGGCGGGCACAGTGCATGTCCCTGTGAGCATCTCTGCACTTTAGAGCAGGGCCCTGCGTGTTCATCCTTAGAGTCAAACAGGCTGGGACTCAGAGAGAGACCTGTGGCAGCCTTTTTCTACGAGCGTAATTTGGTACAGGCCGTGGTGTTTCTGTTGGCATTGGCCAAATGTGGTTTTGAGTAAAATCATTGGTCGAGGCTTTGATCGAGGCCATTACTGTCTAATAGAAATAGAATTCAAGTCAGATCCGTAATTTGAAATTTTCCCATAGTCACATTAGAAAAGGAAATAGGTGAAGTTATTTTTAATAACATACTTAATCCACTGTATCCCCATATTAATTCACCACGTCATTCCTATGGCAATATAATTGAGGTGGGTATTTGCTAGTCTGTTTCATCCTACTCAGTCTTTGAAATCTGGTGTCTCATGTAGCGCACCTCAGGTGGGAGCAGCTGTGCTCTGGCCCCGGCCGCCACATTGGACAGTGCAGCCTGGGCGAGCTCCAGAGCAGCGCACGTGAGGGCTTGCAAGGCCTGTAGGAACAAGTGCACCTGCCCTGCCACCCACGTGTGCCTTTCAGTGACTCCAGGCACCTCAGAGAAAGCTGGCTCAGCTCCAACGCCCAGGGAGACACAGCCGCCGGCTGGGTTATACTGCAGGGCAGGGCCGGGGCTTAGCGGGCACATGGGGGGAAGGGTGGCAGTAGCAGGCCACACGTGCACTCTGCCCCACAGGGTGCTGGACAGCAGGGGTAGGTGGCGTGGAGGTGACTGCAGTGGAGAAAAGCATGGCCCAGTGGGGGTGACTGCGAAAAGGTGGGGTGCCAAGAAGCAAGTTCATGTCACCTGTCAGAGCCTACGCTCGCTGGCGGCTGCCTCCGTGCAGCCCTGCCGGGGACCGTGAGGCCTGGGTGGGATCGGAGGCCACCCGGCGCCTCCTTCCTGCCTGGACCAGCTCTGTCACCCACCCCTGTCTTTGGTCCCACAGGAGCTGGACGGCCTGTTGGAAATCAACCGCATGACCCACAAGCTGCTGAGCCGGTACCTGACGCTGGACAGCTTCGACGCCATGTTCCGGGAGGCCAACCACAACGTGTCAGCACCCTACGGGAGGATCACCCTGCACGTCTTCTGGGAGCTCAACTATGACTTCCTGCCCAACTACTGCTACAACGGCTCTACCAACCGGTGAGCGTGCCCGCCACACAGGCGCCCACAGGCGAGGAGCTCAGGGACCCATGTCCCCGCAGGCTTCCTCCATGTCACCAGGTCCTGTCTCCCTGCTCTTCCTGCTCGCCATCACTTCTCACATGAAGAGCACGCAGGCCCTCCAGTGTCTTCTGTGTGCACAGGCAGCCTCGGGCCTACCCTCGCGTGGACAGTCATGGCTTTGCGCGTGGGGCTTGCGTGGGGCTGCATCTCCTGGCTTTCTGTCTGCCTGATGGTGGAAGTGGGGTGACTCTGCTTCTCATGCTTCTGTGCTGGCATGTTGGAGTGTGGGGGAGCCACCCACCGCCCATGGACAGCATGAAGTGATGTGATTGGTGGTGAAACGGTGGATGCTGGCAGTATCCTGAGGTTCAGCCTCATAGTAGGGCCTGAGTCCTGGGACAGCCCTGCCCTGGGCTCCGCACACTGGGTGGCGGTCATTCTGGCTGAGGTTCCTTCTCTGCTCACTGAGTTCAGCTCCTACACAGTGTCAGTGCGTGCCAGGGACGTGTGTGTGTCACCCACCATGCCTTCCCATAGACACCAACAGCCTGGCGGGATGACCAGGGCACCAAGCAAGGTACCTGGCTGCTGAGCTCCATCCAGAGGTAGAGGAGTGCAGGTGTGTGCACACGCAAGTGTTAGGAGCATTTTTACAAATAAGTGCTTGTGCTTGCCCCTGATCTCCGCATCCCACCCACATGTGGCTGAATTCTTACCGACTTGTAGGCCCAGAGTTTTGTGTCTCAGGAGACAGGATGCCGAGCTCTGATGACAGAGGAGAGAAGCGGCTGCCCCTTGGCCCAATCCTGCCTGCTGTGGCTGTCGTCTGTTCAGGACCTCTGGGTGCAGGGCCACGTTTCCTGTGGGGCCGTGGGTCAGGCCCAGGTGTGTTGCGTCACTGAGGCCATTCTCCAGGGTCGTAGCCGCGCGCTCTGGGCTGCAGGTGGCAGCACCTGGCTTGGCTTTTCAGCTCAGGGGGCCTCCAGGCTGGGCTGGGAGTGGTCCATGGAAACCAAACCACGAAGACCACCATCTCTGTTTAACTCACCTGTACAGTGTCCATTTTCCTCGACATTTTTTAAAGATGTTTATGCTTGGAATTAATTGCAAAAATATTCTTACACAAGTAATATATCAAAATTATAGAAAAATGAGAAATCATGGATACATGGGAGAGAAAAATGAGTGAACTCCCCAGAGGTTTCCTTGGTAAAAATGTATTTGTCCTCTAAAGTGAGGCATGGGCGGCCCTTGGCCCCTCCATCCCGAGTCCACACCCCTGCAGTACCACATACATCACAACAGCAGGGAGGGATGGCCAGGCGCCTCCTTCCCCACACCCCGGGAGGTGACGTGAACACTCCTGTGTGCAGATAAGCACGGTGCACCCAGTGCCATGCGTGCAGCTGCTCAGAGCCATCTGCTGGGGCCTTACACCCAGGCAGCCACACTCGTCCCCACTGTGGGTGGCAGGAGGCCCCTGGAACCATGGGGGCCCCAGGACACAGGCAGGCTGGTTCCATCTTATCTGGAACCCAATTTCATGTGTGTCACCCGTTTCCCCATGAGACCCAGAGCTGCTGCCTCGGGCCACACCTGTTGGGCAGAGGTCAGCATGCAGCGACCTGAGCCTCCTGGTGCCCTGGTGCCTGGGGACACTTGAGGTGTGATTCACAGGGAACCCTAGCTTGTCACAGGGGCATTTTCTGCAGAAGAGCTCCGGTTTACTCAGCAACCTCCACCTTCCATGAGTGTTGGTAGAAGCCATTGTGTCTGCGTTTCCCACAAGTCTTTGGTGGAATCAGGAGAGCTGTGTTATCTGAGAAAGGCATTTTAAAAAAGGATTTTGTGTATCCAAGTTCTATGTCGAATCCTGAGAAGACACACAAAACCATGCTACCCAGAATTTTAGTCCCATGCCTGAGGGTTTTCTGAGAGCTGCGTGACGCAAGCCAGGACTTTGCTCGTTGCCTGGCCTAACTTCCAGTTAGTAAGCTGTGCGTGGTGGCTCTGGGAGGTGACCTAGGTGGTCTGCGACTGGAATTTAACCTGTACAGTGGGTAAATGTGTGACAGTGCTGCAGCTCTGGAAAGAGGCTGGCAGAAGGGTATTTCCTCGGGTCCAGAGTTAGGCCTCTTTTCCAGAAGACCATAGATGGAGGGCGTGTCCTCAGTGGGGCGCACCTGGAGCCCAAGGCGGCAACTGTCCCCTCACTGCTCATGGTGACTTCTGTCCCTGGGGTAAGGTGGTGGCTGCCAGGTGTCCCCACTGTCATGTTACCATTTTTCTGTTTAAAAGTTATAAATAATTTTTAGGGAGATAATTTGAGATGATGTAAACAAACTCCCTCACTAAAATTTGACCCAGTCGTTTTAACATCTGTCGACGATTCCTGCCCAAATCAGTTATCTTCACACTGGTGGTTGAACAGCAGTGAGTTGTTTTTTTTGTTTGTTTGTTTTGTGACAGAGTCTTACTCTGTCACCCAGGCTGGAGTGCAGTGGTGTGATCTCGGCTCATTGCAGCCTCCGTCTCCCGAGTTCAAGCGATTCTCCTGCCTCAGCCTCCCGAGTAGCTGGGATTACAGCTGCATGCCACCATGCCTGGCTAATTTTTATAATTTTAATAGAGACAGGGTTTCACTATGTTGGCCAGGCTGATCTCAAACTCCCGACCTGAGGTGATCCGCCCGCCTTGGCTTCCCAAAGTGCTGAGATTACAAGTATGAGCCACCGTGCCCAGCTGAGTTTTAACTCCTTCATTCCCTCTGCAGGTACTAGCTGGAATTCTGTACGCGGTAGCATTTGCTTATTATTTGCTTATTTGTACTAACTCAGGATTATCCATTACTGTGGAGTTTTGAGGCTGGAGTGGGTGCGGTTTGGGCAGTGGGAGCTGCCTGCTTGGTTTCGGTCTCCTGGGGCCGTCTCCACCATTCTTTCTGCACCGCCAACCTTCTGCACCACAAGATGTTCCAGGCTCGGCCGGGCGCGGTGGCTCACGCCTGTAATCCCAGCACTTTGGGAGGCCGAGGTGGGCAGATGATGAGGTAGGAGATCGAGACCATCTTGGCTAACATGGTGAAACCCTGTCTCTACTAAAAAAATACAAAAAAATTAGCCGGGCGTGGTGGCGAGCGCCTGTAGTCCCAGCTGCTCGGGAGGCTGAGGCAGGAGAATGGCATGAACCTGGGAGGCAGAGGTTGCAATGAGCCGAGATTGCGCCACTGCACTCCAGCCTGGGCGACAGAGCGAGACTCCGTCTCAAAAAAAAAAAAAAAGAACAGAAATTTATTCTCTTATGGTTCTGGAGTCCAGAAGTCTGGAATCAAGGTGTCAGCAGGACCATGCCCCCTCTGAGACGCTGGGTAGAGCTGCTACTTCTGGCGGTGACCTCAGTTCTGGGTGTTCTTGGCTTGCAGTGGCATTACTCCAGTCTCCTCTCTGTCTTCACTTGCCACTGTCCCTGTGTGTCTCTGTCTCTTCTCTTCTCACAAGGACTTCAGTCATATTGGGTCAAGGACCTACCCTGCTTCTCCAGTATGACCTTGTCTTAACCAGATACATATGTGGTGACCCTCTTTCCAGCAAACTTCACATTCTGAGGTACTAGGAGTGAGGACTGAACATATCTTTTTCGACGGAGTCTCACTCTGCTTCCCAGGCTGGAGTGCAGTGGTACAATCTCAGCTCACCACAACCTCCAGCAGGTTCAAGCCATTCTCCTGCCACAGCCTCCTGAGTAGCTGGGATTACAGGTGCCTGCCACCACGCACAGCTAATTTTTGTATTTTTAGTAGAGATGGGGTTTCACCATGTTAGCCAGGCTGGTCTTGAATTCCCGACCTCAGGTGATCCACCTGCCTCAGCCTTCCAAAGTGCTGGGATTACACGTGTGAGCCACGGCACACCTGGATGAACATATTGTTTTCACAGACACAATACAACCCGTAGCCCACGTGTACATGTGTATTAGTCCATTTTCACACTGCCGATAAAGACATACCTGAGGCTGGGCAATTTACAGAAGAAAGAGGTTTAATGGACTTATGGTTCTACATGGCTGGTGAGGCCTCACAATCATGGCGGAAGGTGAGAGGGATGTCTCACATGGCAGCAGACAAGAGAGAGCTTGTGCAGGGAAACTCCCCTTTTAAAATGATGAGATGTCGTGAGACTCACGATCATGAGAAAAGCATGGGAAAGACCTGCCCCCATTATTCAGTTACCTCCTAACGAGTCTCACTCATGAGACGTGGGAATTTTGGGAGTTACAATTCAAGATGAGATTTGGGTGGGGACACACCCAAACCATATCAATGTGCATGTTTATTTCTATATAGTTACCTACGTATTAAAACTATGAATTTATACTGATATTTCCAATTCCATTTCAGCACTGCAGAGTTCATTCTAGTCTTCTCTTTCCCTTTTTCTGACTTCATTAAACACTGAGAATCCTTGCTTCATTATTCTTAGTATATTACTCATTTGCTCATTTCCAAAAAAACACAGAAAGTAGTCTCAGAATTGCTAATCCTGGCTGGATGCAGTGGCTCACACCTGTAATCCTAGCACTTTGAGAGGCCAAGGCAGGAAGATCTCTTGAATCCAGGAGTTCAAGACCAGCCTAGGCAACATAAGGAGACCTCGTCTCTGTAAATTTTTTTTTTTTTAGACAGTCTCACGCTGTCGCCCAGGCTGGAGTGCAGTGGCACAATCTCAGCTCACAACCTCTGCCTGCCGGATTCAGGCAATTCCCCTGCCTTAGCCTCCCGATTAGCTGGACTACAGGCGCCTGCCATCACGCCCGGCTAATTTTTTGTATTTTTAGTAGAGATGGGGTTTCACCATTTTAGCCAGGATGGTCTTGATCTCCTGACCTTGTAATCCGCCCGCCTCAGCCTCCCAAGTGCTGGGATTACAGGCATGAGCCACCGCGCCTGGCCTACAAAAAGGTTTTTAAAATTAGTTGTGTGTGGTAGCACACCCCTGTAGTCTCAGCTACTTGGAAGGCTGACATGGGAGGATCACTTTAGCCTGGGGAGGCCTCAGCTGTAGTGAGCTGTGATCATGCCGCTGCACTCCCGCCTGAGTGACAAAGCAAGACCTTGTCTCAAAATAAGAAAGAATTGCTCATTTTTACCACCATAAAACACAAACCTACCAACTCTAGTTCAATATTTGTTATCAAATTTTTGTCTTTTGATTGAGAATATTGTGTTTAAAATTCATTAGCCGAGCATGGTGGCACACACCTGTAGTCCCAGCTACTCAGGAGGCAGAGGCAGGAGAATCACTTGAGCTCGGGACGTGGAGGTTGCAGTGAGCTGAGATTGTGCCACTGCACTCCCCTGGGTGACAGAGTGAGACTCTGTCTCAAAATAAATAAATTAAATTAAATTAAATTATTTGAAATGATAGAGTAACAGGGTTTAGATTTATTCTTACTCCTTAAGTAAAAAACTGGACAGGACGTATGGATCAACTGTTTTCAGACTCGGACCTTTTGCTGAGGGGACGGAAGCAAGTGAGGTGAGCCCTGTGATCTCCATGACTTTCCATCCGGAAGCACTTTCTGGACCAGGTTCAGAGAGGAACAGTCCAAGTACAGTTTGGAAGTTCCTG
This sequence comes from Nomascus leucogenys, assembly GCF_006542625.1. Classification (NCBI taxonomy): domain Eukaryota; kingdom Metazoa; phylum Chordata; class Mammalia; order Primates; family Hylobatidae; genus Nomascus; species Nomascus leucogenys. Next base: position 1,441,697 of record NC_044404.1, read on the forward strand.
CTTGGTAGAGGGGACACACTGGAACTTGGGGAAGTGGAGGCGGCTGGGATTTGCAGGGTGGCGTGTGAGAGAGGAGGGGCCTTAACAGAAACAGCTCCTGAAGCCACATGGGCGTCCATAGCCTTCGCTTGAATACCAAACTGCGTGTGTGCCAGGGAGCTGTTAGCTGAATGATTCTCAGCATTCACACAAGGCCAGGAGGCTTCTGAGTTCCTACCAGCAAGAAGAATGGAACTCTATTGAGGCTGGGCACAGTGGCTCACGCCTATGATCCCAGCACTTTGGGAGGCCAAGACAGGCAAATCACTTGAGGTCAGGAGTTCGAGACCAGCCTGGCCAACATGGTGAAACCCCACCTCTACTAAAAATACAAAAATTAGCCAGGTGTGGTGGCAGGCGACTGTAGTCCCAGCTACTCAGGAGGCTGAGGCGGGAGGATCACTTCAACCCGGGAGGTCAAGGCTGCAGTGAGCTGAGAATGCGCGACTGCACTCCAGCCTGGGTGACAGAGACTGTCTTTAAAAAAAAACAACAACAACCCTACTGAACACCCAGATGTTCACTAGAGGTGCCAGAGGTACTGAATTATGCCCACCCCTAGAAGTGCCAAAAATGCATCATGACAAGATCCAGCAGATTGACAAGTAAGTCAACTGCCTGCCCCCCAAGACATTCAACACTCTCTCTCTCTCTTTTTTCCACCCTATTCTTGCCGTTCTGGATTTCAGTTAGATATATGTTAGTTAGACCTTCTCATTATATTCTGCACATCCCTTTGTTGTATTAGTTTTCCTTTTTTTTTTGGAGACAGAGTTTCACTCTTGTTGCCCAGGCTAGAGTGTAATGGTGTGATCTCGGCTCACTGCAACCTCTGCCTCCTGGGTTCAAGTGATTCTCCGGCCTCAGCCTCCCAAGTACCTGAGATTACAGGCATGCACCACCATGCCTGGCTAATTTTTGTATTTTTAGTAGAGACGGGGTTTCACCATGTTGGCCAGGCTGGTCTCGAACTCCTGACCTCAGGTGATCTGCCTGCCTCGGCCTCCCAAAGTGCTGGGATTACAGCCATGAGCCACCTCGCCTGGCCAACACTCTCTAAAAGACAGTAACAAAGTCAAGACATGCAACATGGCACTGAAATGCCCAGTGCCCAATCAAGAATTACTAGATATGCCAAGAACCAGGAAAATGTGACCCATAGCCCAGAGAAAAATCACTCTGTACAAAACAGACTCAGAAATGACAGAGGTGTTGGAATTCGCAGACAAGGATGTTAAGACAGCGACTATGCATGTGCTCAAGGATTCAGGAAAAACAGTGCAGAGATAAATGGGTTTTATATAAAAGAATCCAATGAATTAAAACTGAAATGCAGTATCTAGAATGAAAAATTACTTGTTGGGCCGAATATCAGAGTAGACTTTGCAGGAGTTGAGTGAGTTTGAGATTATAACAGTGGAAACTAGCTAAACTGAAGCACCAAAAGAAAAAAATGATGAAAAAAATGAGAAGGGCCTCAGCAAACTGAGAGACAAACATCAGCGATGCTAATATGCCTGTGATTGGAATCCTAGTAAGAGGTTGTGGGTGGGTAGAAAAGATTTCAAAATTAATGCCCTCGAATTTCCCAGATTTGATGAAAATGATAAACCTACAGATACAAGAAGCTCAATAAAACTCAAGCAGGATCGACACAAAGGAAAAGAGCCACTGTTGGGCCCCGCACTGACCAGGTCAAAATAAGGCTGGAGCTGAACCTCAGTGTACCCGAGACACGTGCAGTGGGGGCTTAGGATATTGGTGCTGAAACTTAGTTTTCCTCTTAGGGGATTGCAGTGACATTGTCAAACTGCAAAATCTGAGGGCAGTCCTCCACAAGACTGCCTTTTCTGCAGACACCAGCCACATATTTGGGGTCCCCGGGGCCACCCTCACTTCTAACCAGCAGGTTACAGTTCAGGATCCACCCTCCCCAGCTCCTCAGGTGACACATTCGCAGTACTCACTGAGCATGCCCTAATAGGATTACAGTCAATTGGATTATTACAGTCCACTGTTATAATCTCAAACTCACTCAACTCCTGCAAAGTCTACTCTGATATTCGGCCCAACAAGTAATTTTTCATTCTAGATACTGCATTTCAGCTTTAATTCATTGGATTCTTTTATATAAAACCCATTTATCTCTGCATGTTGGAAGGATGTGCAGGGCAAAGTCTGGGAGGTTTCCATGTGCAAAGCTTTCCCTATCCTCAGGGTCGCATCACCCTCCGAGCCCTGAGGTGTGACGCTCCTCAGGGTACTGCCAGCCAGGGGCGCTCCCTTGGGCTGTGGTGTTCAGTTTTTCTTGGGGCTTCGTTGCATGGGCACAGTTGACTGAATCACTGGCCACAAGGCTGAGCTCAGCCTCCAGCCCTTCACCTCGCAGGAAGTTGGCTGAGTTCACCAGGCACACAGCCCCAGGCCTCTAACCCCATGCTGTCTTTCTGGTGTGGCCAGCCTCGTGTTGAGTCATCTTGCTAGCATAAAGTCAGGTGTGGCCCCGTGATACCAGTCATTCGTGTCACTCAGAAATGAGGGTGTAGGGACTGCCTCCTCGAACTGGGCCAGAGGCCACCAAATCCTACCCAGGAGTCAATCAGTATCTAAACTTGATAAATCAAGAAGAAGTTGTAGAAATGTATTATTTAGAAATATAGAGGCCGAGCATAGTGGCTCACATCCGTAATCCCGGCATTTTGGGAGGCCAAGGCAGGCAGATTGTTTGAGCCCAGGAGTTTGAGACCAGCCTGGCCAACATGGCAAGACCCTGTCTCTACAAAAAATAAAAAATTAAGGCCAGGCACGATGGCTTACACCTGTAATCCCACCACTTTGGGAGGCCGAGGCCAGCAGATCATGAGGTCAGGAGAGTGAGACCATCCTGGCTAACACAGTGAAACCCCGTCTCTACTAAAAATACAAAAAGTTAGCTGGGCGTGGTGGCAGGCACCTGTAGTCCCAGCTTCTTGGGAGGCTGAGGCAGGAGAATGGCGTGAACCTGGGAGGCGGAGCTTACAGTGAGCCAAGATCGCGCCATTGCACTCCAGCCTAGCAACAGAGCGAGACTCTGTCTAAAAAAAAAAAAAAAAAAAAAAAAAGTTAGCCAGGCATGGTGGCCTGTAGTCCCAGATACTCATGAGGCTGAGGTGGGAGGATGACTTGAGTCCAGGAGGTTGAGGCTGCAGTTAGTCAAGATCACACCACTGCACTCCAGTGTGGGTGACAAAAATGTGTGTGTGTGTGTGTGTGTGTGTATAAAATCTATACATATAAATTATAAATGTATATATATAATTATCTCTATATAGAATAAGTACATGTATTATATCATGTATCATATACATGTATTTTGATTAAAATTTTAAATAATATAGAGAGTAATTGCATTACTTTGACAGTTCTGTGTCTGAGTTATATCATAGACAAAATAAATTAAGGCCTGCTTTCTAAATTTAACCATCATTTTAAACATTCTAAGCAGGGAATACATTGTGTTCTAAGCAGACGTAGTAAAGCCTCCTCTAGGCCGGGCATGGTGGCTCACGCCTGTAATCCCAGCACTTTGGGAGGCCGAGGTGGGCGGATCACCTGAAGTCAGGAGTTCAAGACCAGGCTGACCAAAATGGAGAAACCCTGTCTCTACTAAAAATACAAAATTAGCCAAGCGTGGTGGCACATGCCTGTAATCCCTGCTACTCGGGAGGCTGAGGCAGGAGAATCGTTTGAATCCGGAAGGCAGAGGTTGTGGTGAGCCGAGATCACACCACTGCCTTCCAGCCTGGGCATCAAGAGCGAAACTCCATCTCAGAAAAAAATAAAAAAGAAAAGCCTGCTGTAATGTAAGTGGCATCATATCCTGGCGCTTGGCTCCCTGCATGGATTTGTACTCTGATTTTCCATTTGCTGTCCTCTCCCGCACCCCGCCCCCACCGTCACCATCGTAGGTGGACGGAGGCTGACGTGTGTGCCGTAGCTTTGCAGGTGTGTCACCATCAGAGGTGGACAGAGGCTGATGGGTGTGCCGTGGCTTTGCAGGTGTGCTGCTGTCAAGGGTGTGAGCAGTGCCCTGGAATCCCTGGGAAATGGGGTTCCCTTTTCTGAGCATCACCCTGACCATGGTGCCTCCTGATGGAATGTACTTCCTGGAACGGGTGTAAGAACACAGGCGCAGGGACACACAGACATGCACACATCCTGTTGCAGACACACCTGCAGATAACACATCTCCATACATGGACTCACGCAGATGCAGGTGCACAGAGACATGCAGACAGACATGCATGCCAAGCACTGAGGACTGTGGCACCCAGGGATATTGGCATACTGACAGCACAGGGATTTAGGATCCGTTTGGAAAGGCATACCTAGAAGTACCGCGGTAGGTAGTCAGGGGGCCTAGCGGCTTCTCCTCTGTACAGCACGTCCTCTCAGATGCACACATTGTGTGGACAGCAGTATTTCCACAATTACATCTGTTTCCATTTCCTGAAGTGGAATATGAGTTAATCAAGTTCTTGGAATTACATAATTAGCAAATCCACAAAATTGTCTTTCTTATACTTCTTTGCAAAAGTTTTATGTGTTTAAACGAACGCTTCCAATTTGAAAGGCTTAGCTGAGTTTGATGTTTCTGCATGAAAATGGACACATTCGATTTTAAGTGTCCCCTAATCCATTATCAAGACACAATCTCTTGACTAATCAAGCGGTTTACAAATACTTAAGTGTCCCTATCTTTCCCTGCTGGTGTGTAACTTGTGATCTGAACCACTGGGGCGTCGCCGTTCTCGTCGCAGGCACTGCCCCACCGTCCTCGCCGTGTCTGGAAGCGCAGCAGAGCCCACGAGCTACCTGAGGATTGCGTTGGGCTCCAGGCAGCTCTGGTACAGCAGACCAGTCCCCAGGTGTTCCTGCTGTGGCCCCTGAGCTTTGGGTGCATTTATCATGTTTGAGTATTGAGATCTCATTCATTCTATGGTTTTCGATTCACAGAATTTTCCTATTTGATGATTTTATCAGTTGACTGGGAGGAAGATTTAGTAGATGGATTATGGAGGACTTCTGAATTTTAAAGAACTATTATTAAATTTGGTTTCTTTTTCTTTTTTAAATCTTTCTTGTTTAGGTTTGTTCGGACAGTGTTACCATTTTCTCAGGAATTTCAAAGAGATAAGCAGCCTAACGCACAACCTCAATATCTGCATGGATCCAAGGTAGGCTCCAATGTGTTCGTATTACGAGCTTCAAGCTCATAACGAAGCATGTTTTGAAGTGTAGTTTAATTGGTTTGGTTGCAGTGACCTAAATGTATCGCGCTGTGTATAAAATGTTATTTTTTTTTCCATTCTGTTAGCATCTTCCTGAAGAGTAGCAGTAATTTAAAACAAAAACTAGCCAACCCACCCAAAACAGTGCTTATCTAAAACTAGCACGTATGTGTAGTGTTGGGACAGCTCTGGCCTTGTGATAGGTGTCAGGCTGGGCCTGGCCTCATTCCCGGCACAAACACAAGTGAGATTGTTGGAAGATTACAGGTTTAGAAACATCAAGCTGAGAAGACAAGTGGAAGAGGCTCAGGTGCCTTCCTGAGACAAGGAGGCCCAGGGTGGCCGTAAGGCCTGACGGGAGGAGCTGAGCTGGAAAGGTGAGCCCAGGGAAGGTCTGACATCCAGAAACAAGGATGTCAGCCTGTGCCTGGAGGGTGGAAACCCGGAGCACCGGGGTCTACCATGTGTGAGATAGGATGATGTCCACACGCGGGGTGGCTGGGCTTGTCACAAGTCTGAGTATTATTAAGGGCTAGTTTCTTCATGTTTCAAGCACCCGTATGATTTAGTAGGGAAAATATAAACACTGTAGCAAAGAAGAGAGATGAAATGAGCAGACACCCCACAAAAATCGAGCAGAGCAAATACAAGCAGATCCCCAGCCTCAGCGGAGCTGGGGGAGGAACAATGATGGCGGCAAGAGCCAGCGGGCCCCAGGATGAGGGCAGAGGACCCAGCTTCCCTGTGAAGAGCGAAACCATCTTCCCGCTGCGAGCCGCGGTGTCCCCGGGCTCCGCGATGGGGAAGGCTGCCAGCACTCATCAATATTTAAGTGTCCTCGCTCGTAGGAAGCGGGGACAATCACAGGACATTGTCTACCCCATCTGCCCAATGCCTGGAGCCGGGATGGGGAGGGCCCAGGCCCTGCCGCTCGCACGCGGCCTGCACCCGGACACTTTCTAAAGCACCAGCCGGCTCTGAGTGGCGGAAACAGTGGTTTCCACTCATTCCTTTCTAACTCTGTGTTCTTCAGAGCGAGATCTTCTCACTCCAGTCCTCTGGGCGTCTTCCTTCTCCTTACAGGGCAGTGCCTTGGACCTGGCAGGAGCACAAGTGTTTGCACGTGGGAAACGGCAAACACCCGAATCAGGGCATTGGTTTTTGGAGGGCCCAAGCCTCGGCCTACGCTGCCCGTCTCTCCCGCCCCTGAAAAGAGCGAGTGTGGGCCGGGGGCGGCCTTTTTACGCACTCAGAGCATCTCTGAGCAGGAGAGACAGGTCGTCTGAACTGTGTGCAGTGATGTGATGAAGGGGATGTGAGACTCCTCTTCGGGAAACGGGGCCCACGTGCACCAAGGGTGACTGTGTAAACGTTATGTCCTTGAAAATATGTTCTTTTTTGGCGGGGGGGGTGGGGGATGGAGTCTCGCTTTGTCACCCATGCTGGAGGGCAGTGGCACGATCTCGGCTCACTGCAGCCTCCGCCTCCTGGGTTCAAGTGATTCTCCTGCCTCAGCCTCCTGAGCAGCTGAGATTACAGGTGTGCAACACCATGCCTGGCTAATTTTTGTATTTTTGGTAGAGACGGGGTTTCACCATGTTGGCCAGGCTGGTCTCCAACTCCTGACCTCAGGTGATCTGCCCGCCTCAGCTTCCCAAAGTGCTGGGATTACAGATGTGAGCCACTGTGCCTGACCATCTTTAGTGTTTTAGGGGTTGTTTTTTAGCAATGTTATGATGGCAATTGAAAAAGATACAATTCAGATCCTCCCTAGGGTGCAGATGTTTGAAGGAAATGGGTTCTCGCCTTTCACAAAGACAAGATTAAAGGCCAGGGTGGGGGGCGGCCTTGCCTGCCTTGGAGAGAAAAATGTCAGGGCTGGGAGCCTCGCTGACACATGGTGGGCCAGGGTCGCCAATGCCTGGAGAACATGGGACAGGCTCATTCCATCATCCCACACTCCGCGTTCTTGAGGCTGTTGGCAGGTGCCGCCTCCGCAGTGCCCCTCCAGCCTGTCTCTGTCCTTAGCCCCTCCTAATGGCTGTGGAACTGTGAGTGGACACACAGTTTGTGTGATTCTGGGCTTCATGCGGCTGTGTTGGTGCCCCAGGAGGGCGTCCAGACAGCTACCCGGGCACCAAGAATGCAGTGACGACCGGGCCTCTCCTGTGGGGCAGGGTGGGGTGCACGCCTGGGCAGGGGTACACCACAGCTGTTACGGGGCTGCCCCTCACTTCCCGAAGCCCTGTGCGTGGTTAAGAACTCACCTCCATTCTGCTCCACATGGAACTCCCATGTTCTTTCTAGCAAGGATTGAAGTTGACTTTTTTTCTTTTTTCTTTTTTCTTTTTTTTTTTTTTTTGAGATGGAGTCTCCTCTGTCACCCAGGATGGAGTGCAGGGCGCAATCTCGGCTTACTGCAACCTCCACCTCCTGGGTTCAAACAATTCTCCTGCCTCAGCCTCCCAAGTAGCTGGGATTAAAGACGTCTGCCACCATGCCCGGCCAATTTTTTGTATTTTTTTTTTAGTAGAGATGGGGTTTCACCATGTTGGCCAGGTTGGTCTTGAACTCCTGACCTCAAATGATCCACCCACCTTGGCTTCCCAAAGTGTTGGGATTACAGGCATGAGCCACTGGTGGCGCCCAGTTGAAGCTGACTTTTATGCAATAATTAGTTATACTCAAAAGGATGTTTCTTTAAAGGATTAGAGTAAGTGTTCTGATGCTTCTGCTTCTGAAAGTAAAATGTAGCGTTTTACCTTTAGAACTGAAGGAAATGTTATTTTAGAAGATAGGACTAGAATGTTTGGCGAGTAAGAATAATTCCTTGGGTCTCTGTGAACTAAAAGATTTACTGTGGGCTTCTCTTGACTTTGAAATTTTTAATCTCTGTTTTAGACATAACAATAAAATACGTTTTTGTCACTCTCTGATAGAGAAGCGTTTGTGCACAGGGGCACTGGGCAGAGAGGTTCCTCTGTCACCCCCATCTGGAGAGGACGGCTGTGGAAGCGAGGGAGGCGGGCCAAGGGTAGGCAGGCGACCCGACTGCGTGGGGCCGTGCACCTGCAGTTCTGATGGATCGAGTCCTGGAAGGGGCCTCCTGGGGTTGGTTTTTGAGATCCCAGGATAGCACTGTGGTGACGTCTTTGCTGCCCAGTGTGTCTGTGTGCCCTTTGTGGTGTTAAAGGCTGTTGACACACATTTTTATTCTCCAGGATTTTCCTCCAGGAGTGCAGGGAGGCACTGCTGCTTCCATTAAGACACTGACATGAGCCCGCTATTGCAGGGTGGTGGTGCAGGGTGCACATTTGCCTTGAGTCAGCCCCTACATCACCAGAGCACCCTGCTGCCCTGTGTGCATGGGCACCACCTCAGGGATGGCTCCAGGGAATGTGCACTTGGAGGCGTTTGCAAAGCTGATGCTCTTTTGGAGGGAAAGAAAGATTTGATGATGTGAATTTGATTTTTTTTTTAATTCAACTATTTGCAACTGAACTTGAACCTCACTGTAAGAGATTTCTGCCTCCGTTTCAGAAACTGTGTTTGTGTTGTTTTTGTTAAAACCTAAACTAGTACATGGTTTTTTTGTTTTTGTTTTTGTGTTTTTTTTGTTTTTTTGTTTGTTTGAGACAGAGTCTGTCCCCCAGGCTGCAGTACAGTGGTGTGATCTTGCCTCACTACAACCTCCAGTGATTCTTGTGATTCGAGTGATTCTTGTGCCTCAGCCTCCCGAGTAGTTGGGATTACAGGCATGCGCCACCACGCCTGGCCAATTTTTGTATTTTTAGTCGAGACAGGGTTTCACCATGTTGGCCAGGCTGGTCTCGAACTCCTGACCTCAGATGATCCACCCACCTCAGCCTCCCAAAGTGCTGGGATAAAGGCGTGAGCCACTGTGCCTGGCCATAAACCAGTAATTTTTTTTTTTTTTTTTTTTTTTTTGAGACGGGTTTTTGCTTTGTCACCCATGCTGGATTGTAGTGGCGCAATCACTGTTCACTGAAACTTCTGCCTCCCGGGCTCAAGCAATCCTCCTGCCTCAGCCTCCCAAGTGGCTGGGACTACAGGCATGCACCACCACATCTGGCTAATTTTTGTGTTTTTTGTAGAGACGGGATTTCACCATGTTGCACAGGCTGGTCACAAACTCCTGAGCAAAGGCAGATCTCCTGCCTCGGCCTCCCAAAGTGCTGGGATGTAGGCGTGAGCCACCGTGCCCAGCCCTAAACCAGTAATTTTCTATTAGATTATTTAGACATATACAAGTGACACTGATGTTGACCACCACCCACTCAAAAAAAGGCTGGATACTAAAAGAGATGATATCTGAGCTGAGTCGTGTGCTCACAGCAGACAGCCTTTGTACTCACAAGCACTCATGTATGCCACGTGCACTTGCTTCTGCTGCAGTATGAGTCACAGTGTATTATCTGTGTGATTATGGAATACACAGGAATCCACTCAGATTAGTGCTTTTTTTATGAATAGCGAACTAGGGCTAGTATCTTGCAGGAATAAAATAAACTTAGATGAGGGACCCATTTATGCAATGTTATCTTTTTGATTCTTGGTCATGTCACCACTTACAGCATGTCTGCTTCTCAGTAAGACACCCTTTTGAGCACATTAACTAGTATTCTTTATCTCATAAGTAAGATTGTCCCCAGTTCACAGATGAAGGCTCAGAGTGTCGTGAATGTCAGAGAACCCAAGTTGCACGACTGGCGAGTCCAGAGCCAGCTCTGTGTGCTGTGACCCACCTCCTCTGCTTGTCGAACGAGGCTGGAGACTCTATCAGGCATGGGCAGCAGAGTCTGTCTTGAACCGAGCTGTGTGACTGGACGTCCAGAGTGCTTCCTCTTCTGAGCTTAAGTCTTTTACAGCATGGTGTTTGTGACGGTGCCCTTGCCCAGAAGTAGTGCCTCCTCCCACTCCCTGAGTCGTTAAGTCACATCAGCTGCTGTGTTGTCTCTCGGATGTGTCATCTTTGGTGTGAGCTTAGTCTACCGGGAAACTGGACACTGGGCAGGGGGCCAGAGGCCTGGGACCATGTGTTCATTGAGTGATGCCTCCTCTGACAGCTGTCATGCCGAGCCAGTCAGGGTGGGTCTGAGAATGAATTCTCTCACTTGTAACATGAGGTCATTAGATTTCACTGATGACTTTCATGTTCTTCTTTTCAAACACGAACCTGTTTGAACCTGTTATCAACCAAAAATATTACACAGAATCCCAGCACATAAAGCCCAGGGTGCTGCTCTGAGGAGAGGCTGGGAGGAGGGTGTGTGGACGAAGATCTGTAGATGGTTTCTTCCAGGTTGCAAGGGGCCGCAGGGCTTGGGCCTGGGACAGACACTGGGTGGGGTTTCTGTCCTTCAGTGTTGTCTAATCTGGTCACTGTAGTATTTTATAATCAGTTTTGGCTCTTTGTTTTGGGGGGTCTCATGACCCTCTACACATCTGATGATTCACTAGAAGGACTCACAGAACTCAGTCTTACAGCTGCGGTTTATTCCAGCAAAGGGGTACAAAGCAGGATCAGTAATGGAAACAGACAGATCGGGCGGAGGCTGAAGAAAGCAGGAGTGGCTGTATTAATATAAGATAAAATCAACTTCAGAGCAAAGAATATTGCCAGGGAGATTACATAATAATAAGTCAAACCACCACGAAGAAAACATAGCAATGCTAAATGTTTGTGCATCAAACAACAAGGCTTCTGTACTTGAAGGAAAGACTAATAGAAATAAAGGAGAAGTGAACAGTGCCACAGTTACAGTTGGGGACTTCAACTCTCATTTTAGTAATTGACAGAACAAGTAGACACAAAATCAGCAACAGTAGAAAAGAACTGAACACCACTATCGACCAACAGGATCTAACTGATGTGTGTAGGATAATCTACCCCACAACAGCAGAATATATACGTTTTTCAGATTCCCATGAAACATTCACCAAGATAGACCATACCCTGGGCCATAAAACTCACCTCAACAAAGGCCGGGTGCGGTGGCTCACGCTTGTAATCCCAGCACTTTGGGAGGCCGAGGCGGGTGGATCACGAGGTCAGGAGATCGAGACCACGGTGAAACCCCATCTCTACTAAAAATACAAAAAATTAGCTGGGCGTGGTGGCGGGCGCCTGTAGTCCCAGCTACTCGGAGAGGCTGAGGCGGGAGAATGGCGTGAACCCGGGAGGCGGAGCTTGCAGTGAGCCGAGATTGCGCCACTGCACTCCAGCCTGGGTGACAGAGTGAGACTCCGTCTCAAAAAAAAAAAAAAAACTCAACAAAATTTAAAGAACTGAAATCCTATGGAGAGTGTTCTCCAACCACAATGAACTCAAACCAGAAACCAATAATAAAAAGATAACCAGGAAATCTCTATATGCTTGGAAATTAGCACACTTTTAAATAATCCTTGGATCGAAGAGGAAATCTCAAGAGAATTTTAAAAATACATTGAATTGAATGAAATGCAAATATATCAAGATTTATTTGATATATACAGCTAAAGAAGTGATTTATTTGATTTATTTGATTTATTTGGTATACAGCTAAAGAAGTGCTGAGAGGGAAATTTATAGCACTGAATACTCACAGTAGGGGTCTCCTGCTATCTGCACCCATGTCTTTAGACAAGCTGAGGGGTGTCCTTCTGCAGGAACCACCTTGATATGTTTTGGCTCTATGTCCCCACCCAAATCTCATCTGAAATTGTAATTCTCATAACCCCATGAGTCAAGGGAGGGACCTGGTGGCAGGTGATTGGATCATGGGGGTGATGATGTTCTCGTGATAGTGAGTGAGTTCTCACGAGATCTGATGGTTTTATAAGGGGCTCTTCCCCTCCACGCTCTCTTCTCATTCCTGCCACCTTGTGAAGAAGGTGCCTGCTCCCCCTTCACCTTCCGCCATGATTGAGGTTTTCTGAGGCTTCCCCAACCATGTGGAACTATGAGTCAATTAAACCTCTTTCCTTTATAAATTACCCAGTCTCAGGTATTTCTTTATAGCAGGGTGAAAATGGACTAATACAGTAAATTGGTACTGGTAGAGTGGAGTACTGCTATAAAGATACCTGAAAATGTGGAAGTGACTTTGGAACTGGGTAACAGGCAGAGGTTGGAACAGTTTGGAGGGCTCCAAAGAAGGCAGGAAAATGTGGGAAAGTTTGGAACTCTCTACAGACTTGTTGAATGTTTTTTGTTTGTTTGTTTTTTGAGATGGAGTCTCACCCTGTTGCCCAGGCTGGAGTGCAATGGCGCAATCTCAGCTCACTGCAACCTCTGCCTCCCGGGTTCAAATAATTCTCCTGCCTCAGCCTCCCAAGTAGCTGGGATTACAGCTGCCCACCACCACGCCCAGCTAATTTTTTTGTATTTTTAGTGGAGACAGAGTTTCACCATGTTGGCCAGGCTGTTCTCAAACTCCTGACCTTGTGATCCGCCCACCTCAGCCTCCCAAAGTGCTAGGATTACAGGCCTGAGCCACCGCTCCCGGCCTGTTGAATGGTTTTGAGCAAAATGCTGATGGTGCTATGGACAATGAAGTGCAGACTAAGGTGGTCTCAGATGGAATCGAGGAGCTTGTTGGGAACTGGAGCAAAGGTCACTTTTACTATACTTTAGCAAAGAGACTAGCAGCATTTTGCCCCGCCCTAGAGATATGTGGTACATTGAACTTGAGAGAGATCTGAAGTTGGAGTTTATGTTTAAAAGGGAAGCAGAGTATAAAAGTTTGGAAAATTTGCAGCCTGAGGATGTGATAGAAAAGAAACACCCATTTTCTGGGGAGGAATTCAAGCTGGCTGCAGGAATTTGGAACGTCAATCACCAAGACAATGGGGAAAATGTCTCCAGGACATGTACGAGGCAGCCCCTGCCATCACAAACCCAGAGGCCTAGGAGGGAAAAATGGTTTCCTTGGCTGGTGCCCTGCCCCCGTGGCTCCCCCTCCCGCACCCCCCCCCCCCGCCGCCGTGCAGCTTCAGGACTTGGTGCCCTGCATCCCTGCTTCCCAGTCGCTAAAAGGGGCCAACATACAGCTCAGGCTGTTGCTTCAGAGGGTACAAGCCCCAAGCCTTGGTGGCTTCCCCATGGTGTTGGACCACCTAGATTTCAAAGGATATGTGGAAATGCCTGATTTTCCAGGCAGAAGTTTGCTGTGGGGGGTGGAGCCATCATGGAGAACCTCTGCTAGGGCAGTGAAGAAGGGAAATGTGGGGTTGGAGGCCCACACATGGAGTCCCCACTGGAATACTGCCTAGTGGAGCTGTAAAAAGAGGGCCACCGTCCTCCAGACCCCAGACAGCTTGCACCATGTACCTGGAAAAGCCACAGACACTCAATGCCAGCCCATGAAAACAGCCAGGAGGAGGACTGTACCCTGCAAAGCCACAGGAGCAAAGCCACTTGGAGCTGCCCAAGACCATGGAGCCCACATCTTGCATCAGCGTGACCTGGATGTGAGACACGGAGTCAAAGGAGATTATTTTAAAGCTTTAAGATTTAATAACTGCCCCACTGGGCTTTGGACTTCCATGGGGCCTGGAGCCCCTTTGTTTTGGTCAGTTTCTCCCATTTGCAATGGGAGCATTTATCCAGTGCCTGTACCCTATTGTATCTAGGAAGTAACTAACTTGTTTTTGATTATATAGGCTCATAGGTGGAAGGGACTTGACTTGTCTCAGATGAGACTTTGGACTTGGACTTTTGAGTTAATGCTGGAATGAGTTAAGACTTTGGGAGACTGTTGGGAAAGCATGATTGTATTTTGAAATGTGAGAACCCATGAGATTTGGGAGGGGACAAGGGCAGAATGATAAGGTTTGGCTGTGTCCCCACCCAAATCTCATCTTGACTTGTAATCCCCATTATGCCCACATGTCAAGGGCAGGACCTAGTGGGAGTTGATTGGTTCATGGGGGTAGTTTTCCACATGCTGTTCTTGTGATAGTGAGTTCTCACGAGATCTGATGGTTTTATAAGGGGCTTCGCCTTTTGCTCTCTCTTATCTTTCCTGCCTTCTTGTGAAGAAGGTGCTTGCTTCCCCTTTACCCTCTGCATAACTGTAAGTTTCCGGAGGCCTCCCCAGCCATGTGGAGCTGTGAGTCAGTTAAACCTGCCTTTTTTTTTTTTTGAGATGGATTCTCGTTCTGTCACCCAGGCTGGAGTGCAGTGGCGTGATCTCTGCTCACTGCAAGCTCCACCTCCCAGGTTCATGCCATTCCCCTGCCTCAGCCTCCCGAGTAGCTGGGACTACAGGCGCCCGCCACCACACCCGGCTAATTTTTTGTATATTTAGTAGAGACGGGGTTTCACCATGTTAGCCAGGATGGTCTCGATCTTCTGACCTCGTGATCCGCCCGCCTCGGCCACCCAAAGCGCTGGGATTACAGGCGTGATTCGCCGCACCAGGCCTAAACCTGCTTTTTTTTAAAATAAATTATGCAGTCTTGGGTATTTCTCTATAGCAGTGTGAAAATGGACTAATACACATCCTAACTACCTTCCTCACCCTCCCACCACACAGGGGTCTCTCTCCCAGCTCCGGGGGTGCCCTGTGCATCCTGAGAAGACAGCTCCCCCGGCCCCTTCAGGGTCGGACCTTGGGCATCCTGCTGGGAGACTGGGAGGCAGGGGGAGACTCTGAGTGGTATTCATTTCTCATTCTAGACTTCAAAATGGCTTCCAGCGAGTCAGCTATTCAAATGTTGAAACACCAAATGGTTTTGTTTTCTATTTTAGCAGGTTTCTTTTTGGTGGCGGGCTAAGTAGGTTTTGTAACTGTCCAGTTAAGGGCAGTAGATTTTACCGGTCAGTAGATTCGGACCCGTTCACCTGAGCCTGTGTATGTGGAGTGATCTTCTCACGCAGTTCTTCATCTGCACATGTGTGCGGGGACCATGCTGAGAGCTCTGTGCCCTGTCTTCCAGGCTTTGAACTTGGCCTACTCCAGCATTTACGGCAGCTACCGGAACTTTGTGGGACCTCCACACTTTCAAGTCATCTGCCGGCTCCTCGGCTACCAGGGTATCGCCGTGGTCATGGAGGAGCTGCTGAAGGTCGTCAAGAGCCTGGTGAGTGTTCCCTGGACATGCTTCCTTCACACAGCCTGGATTCCCTGGGGCACCCACGCCAGAGGGTCTTCTCTGCCTGGACTGTGATTCTCCAACAGCTGGATTCATTCAGTTAGGCTTCAAACATTTCTGACCATATATAGTTTGATACTTCTCTCATCTTTTCAAACTCAAGAGAATGGGTCCAGGTTATTTTAACTGACACACAGAGTTTTTATTTGTATGTATAGAGAGGGGGTCTTGCTATGTTGCCCAGGCTGGCCTTGAACTCCTGGGCTCCAGAGATCTGCCCATCTTGGCCTCCCAAAGTGCCGGGGTTACAGGCGTGAGCTGCCTTGGCCAGCCTGGATTTAGTTTTCTAGACATAACTTACTTTTTATAATTTTTCATCCTTTTTATTATTTTAATCTTCTGTGACTGAGACCATGTAAGAGTTTGGTCACTTGGCACAGCCATCACCCCGTGACCCAAACAGGTCCTTCCAGGACCTGCTGGGGACTCTGCCCCAAAACATGTGGCAGCTTGGAGGGTGTTAGGATTGCTGACCTCACCACAGCTGAGCCTGGGGCCGCACCCAGGAGCACAGACGGCGTCCTGGGGGACCCTGGAGCTGGCAGTGCTCACGATGCTGGGGTGCATCCCCATAGGAGACACCTGGAGACAAAGCTCTCCCCTCACTGTGGCACACCGGGACCACTTTCATCTTCAAAAAGGAGTCCGGTTTCAGAACATGAATTCAGTCATGGGAAGCCACCTGGTGATGGTTGCTCTCTCTCCAGGAGTGGATTTTATTCCCCAGCCAGACAATCCTACAGCCTTGCTTGTTACTGAGCTCTTTGCTAACAGACTTGTTTCAGGGTGTGCGCCGGCCACAGGCATTAGCAGAGCGGAGTTGGGTGGCTGACGCAGCCTGTCTTGTCTCCCCCGCAGCTGCAAGGCACAATCCTGCAATACGTGAAGACGCTGATGGAGGTGATGCCCAAGATCTGCCGCCTGCCCCGGCACGAGTACGGCTCTCCCGGTGAGTGCGGGCGTGTGGAGCTCGCAGTGCTGTCTGTGGAGAGGTCAGAAAGGAATTCAAGTCAGAAATTCTTGAGAAGGATTAGATTTGCCACGTGGGAGGAGGCAGTAGACAGACAATTGCACCTTACAACCAGGAAGAGGTGTGTTGGGGTCACTGTCTGCAGGCGAGGAAGTTGAGGTCAGCCTGCAAGAGTTGAGATAACAGAGCCCTGAACACCACGCTGTCCCGCGCCCCTACGAAAGAACCGCTGCACGATGAGGCGAGAGAGCCGACTGCCGGGTCCTGCTGCCCTGCTGGGCCTATAGGGACTTGAGGCTCAGAGACAGGCCCACCAAGGTGGTGCAAGGCCTGCCCCTGCCCCTAGGCCGTCCCATCCATCTGCGGGTCCGGCTGCGGTGCCCTCAGGCAGGTGTGCTCTTAGGGACAGGCCCACGTGACTTGCTGTGGGCTGGTTTGGGGCTATGCAAATAAATAGCTTTAGTGATCTCAAAAAGCATCGTCTCATAAAATTGTATGACAGGGACCTTTGTCACGTAACAAAACTGCTTTTAGTCTCTTACCTGGCCGAGTTTTCTTGAAAGCTGGGCAGTTGAACACTAGCCTTGTGTTGTAAAGTGACTTGAGCCTGCACGTGGGTGACCGACGAGGCACTGTCCTGATGGGCAGTCAGTCAGCGTGGCTGAGCTCTTGAACACGTTCTCAGGACTTCTTGCTTTTTGGCACCTCCCCAGGGCTCTTGCTGGTGTTTGAGGAGACGATCAGGTGTCCCCCTCAGCCACCATGGGGAATTAGCCATCGGCACGGCCCTGGCTCAGGAGAATCTGATTCAGTTTATTGTCGGAAAGTAGATGAGGAATGCTGGGATGATTAAAACCAATGCTTATGTCGTGACTAGAGATGGAAATTTCAGATGTTGAGGAGGGAGCCATTTCCCAGGGTGGTACAGGGAAAGCTTGTTGGGAATGACACAGGTGCAGGAGCGTCCCCGCCCCCGCCAAGTGGGGCTGAGTCCCCACAGCGGTGCTGAGAGCTGGGAGGAGCAGAGGGGTCGTGTCAGGCCGCTGGTCCTTGGGGAAGGGGCACTCAGGCAAGACCTGCTGGGACAAGGGTTTAAGGTCTGCTGAGCCTCCTGCTTTGCTCTTCCCAGGGTAGTTTCGGCCCCTCCTGATGCCACGTTCATTGTACAGTCAGCTGCCGGTTTCTGTCTGGGCTGGAATTGAAGCTGTAGATTGGCTGGGAAACGTTGGCCTTCTGTCCCATATTTGCACCTTGTGTCTTTTTGTGCCTTATTCCACTGTCAGGGATGCCGCTGAGACGCCTGCTTTGCTCTGGAGCTGGCCTGGTGTGCGGCCTCCCGTTGGGTGTGCTGTTAGTTAGCTGCAGGCTTCCTAGATGCCCTTTCTCAGATTAGGTGCGGCCCCTTCCATGCCTGCGAAGAGAGATTGCATTTTTTCAAATACCTTGTCTGCCCCCACTGGGGATGTGGTGCAGTCTTTATCCTTGTCACGTGGTGACGTTTCCTATCATCATAGCCTTCCCTAAAGATATGGGGTTGAGTTGAAAAGAGGCCTCAGAGCCGAGGCCCAGGGTCACATGGTGTGTGGAGAACGTGCCCAGGTGGCGAATAAACCACTGCTGCAGGGAAGATGCTGGGGATGGGACGTTGTGGCTGTCCTTATAGCCAGGCTTGATGGTGGTGTCAGAACGGCAGGTGCTCCTGGCTGTGGACCCAGGCTGCTAGGGCCCAGCCCCCTCCAGTCCCCCAACCCCACCTCACTCCCGCCACCATAGGAATCCTGGAGTTCTTCCACCACCAGCTGAAGGACATTGTGGAGTACGCAGAGCTGAAGACGGTGTGCTTCCAGAACCTGCGGGAGGTGGGGAACGCCATCCTCTTCTGCCTGCTCATTGAGCAGAGCCTGGTGAGTGGCCCCACCAGCCAGGGGAGGGCTTTCTTTGGCGGGTTCTTTAGTGGGGGTGTGGCAACAGCAGTGCGGTAAAGCATCATTTGTTTTTTCGTGGCTATTGAGACTTTAGTTTGAATTTGTTCCCTTCAATTGAAAAACAAAAATGTACTGTAGTTCACTCTCAAGAATGTTTCTCTGTGTTAACATCATAAAACTGTTTTATTATGTGATGTTTTCAACATCTAAATGAACATATGTGGCGTGCCTGTAAGGTATCAGGCATTGCTGCACAGGAGGGCTCTCTGCATGCCTGAGGCCGCCGAGCCATTGAAGTGTGGCTCATTGTGACCGAGGAACTGAGTGCTAAATGTTATTGAATTATCACTGATTTAAATCTGGCTACACGTGCCCCATGGTGGACAGCACGAGTGGCCAGCATGAAAGGGGAGCCCCCAGGAGCCCACCCCCTCTTAGGACATGGCACAGTGGACGCCTTGCATTTTCGACTGGCCGCCTTTTTATGGTGCTGTCTGGCTGTCCCTCTGTCCTGTACATCACAGCAGCTCAGTTTATAACCTCCTGGGCTGGGAAAGCCAGTGGGAA